>NC_056055.1:206334420-207584420 GCF_016772045.2 Ovis aries | reverse complement strand
CTGAACTGAACTGATGACAAATGCATTCAACAAATATTTCTAGAGCACCTGCAGTGTGCAAGACAAACCTTTACCCCAAGGAACCTATGATAGAGACAGATGCATTAAAAAAAAAAAATAGGTGTTTCCATTACCAAGATGTCTGCTGTTTCAGACTACAGGAAACACCCACTACAGGGTGAAAACAATAGACTGCAATTGTTTTGTCTCTCTCACAGAATTACAGAGTAGCTTCTTAAAAACCCCATGGGTTCTGCCTACTCTAACTCAGAGTCATGCAGCACGCAGGAAGGATATAAAATGTGCCTGGTTACCTGGGATGAAGGCGTTAGTAAAGATTCCGTAAGTAAGATACTTTGCTGGCCCATTTTCCCACTTGGAGGCTTTTACTCCAAAGGAAAGTCCCCTGAAGCTATGACCAGGCTGCCAAGTGTGTGAGAAGGGTGGGCTTCCCTACTTGGGAAGGCCTGTTTTGTTAAAATGCTCTTGGTAAACAGAAAATGCCACAGTCTATCAGGATTTCAGTTGCAGTGTGCAAGTGACTGGCCTATAAACATAATTTTAAACAGCTTTTCTTCAGCAACTCTGACTGTTTAATTAATCTTCAGCCATTAACCATTCATTTCAAATGCCACTTACGAAATCTTAATTTTGCACATTATCAGCTGGTTCACAAATAGCTAACTATGAGCAGAAGTGTAATGATCTCTCTCTCCCTGTTCTTAGAGCTCACCAAGCTTATAGCCAATTTTGGCTTCTTAATTAACCATATGCATATTAGCATTTAAAGCTAAATGACAGTGTTTTTTTTTTTTTTTAATAAAGAATTAATGCACAGTAAAATGTTAACACTAGCATCATTCAGCTGCCTCTTGAAGGGCCTGAAGGTAGTGCCTGGCCAGGCCACAGCTACCCTGAATGCTCAAAGGTAACACATGTCTGGGAATGTGCATCTTCTCAGCGGAGTTCCCCTAAGTAAGCACACTTTTGCAATGATATTTTGGATCCATTGTTAAAATTCTTCACTTTTATGTTTCAAGAAGAATAGGAAGTGTCATCTCTGAGTTATTCTTTAGCACTGGGCAATGAGCACCAAATAAATACAGTAGCACATCCTTTTTTTGGTAGTTGACCTGAATTAGGTGAATGCATTCAAAATGACTAAGGGGACAGAGCAAAAAACTAAAGGTCAGCTGAAGCTAAAAAAACTTTTTTCTCTATCTAGTACTCTATTAGCACCTAGAGAGAAATAATTTGAATGTTACAGGTGTCCACTGAGGTCAAAGTCCAAGCTAAAACCTGGACAAAGAATTTGTTCAGGCTGGCTCATCATAATACATAGAAGGCTTTGATCCATGAGCCAGTGCTGGCTCACATCTGAGATTTGATGGATGGCCCACATCAAAACCAGCTCCAAACTTCAGGAACTAGACTATGATTTGATTGGTGGCAGTAATATGCTTTCTGATTATAAATATAATATTTTGGAGAATTATGATAATCTTGGGCATTTTTCTTTTTCTTTTATCCAAATATAAGGATTAGAAAGACAAATATAAAGAGTTACAAATGAAAATTATGTTGCATCATCTATTAAGACTCCATGTTCTTGGAATGAGAAAAAATGTTAAAGTGTTCATTAAAAATGTTTTACAACACTGTAAGAGTGAAAATGGGAAAAAGAGCAGACCGTTTTCTGAATCACAATGTGAACTGAGGTACAGCACCTCTGAGTTCATTACCCATATGATGTAGGTGATACATCGGTGGTTATGAGTCTCATTTTAGTTATATTATACCTGTGCAAATTACCAAAGCTGGTTTTGACTGAAAATAACATGTGCAGGTGTCAAAAAAAAAAAAAAAAACCCAAACATTTAAGATTGCAATTAGACACAGAAATGTACTGATTGACAAAAGAACTTAGAACCTAGCATGCACATAAACAGTTTGAGCTCAGCAAACTTGGCATTATGTAATCCTGTTGGCAATTCAGCTTTTAATTCAAGTAAGTACCTAAAATACAAGCATACCTTGACTCCACAATTTCTGAAGTTGTATTCAAAGAGAATGGCAATAATTTATTCTCCAAGAAGGCCTTTCAGACTGAAAGGAATCATGTGAGCTTTCCAAAGGATAATGCACAAAATCCACTGAGCTAGATCCACTGAGTGATTCCTTCACTAATCAACGCATTTAATCAACATGTACTGGGTACCTATGATGTCCCAAGCACTGTGAGCACAAACACGTAAGGTAAGCCTTGCCTACAGAAAGGTATGGTTTCTTTAGGCAAATGCAGCAGTTACATACAATGTATAGGTCTGATTTGAGTTAAGGAAGTAATGGTGATTGTTAACTTGCTAAACGACAGGGAAGCCTGGTGTGCTGTAGTTCATGAGGTTGCAAAGAGTTGGACATGACTTAGCAACTGAACAATAACAACAACCTGCAGAAAGAAGAATGACACTTTAAACTAGTGATTCAACAAGTACAGCACCCAGGCCAGCAGCACTTGTATCACCAGGCAACTTGTTAGGAATGTCAATTTTAGGGCACCATCCTAGACCTACTATATCTGAAACTGTGGGATGGAGCCAAGATCTGTGGTTTAACAAGCCCTTCAGGCGATTCTTTTGCAAGCTCAAGTTTGAGAACCATTGCCTTGGACCATTAATAGTTGATCTTTAACTATAGGAGCTTAAGTTTATCAGATTAGTAAAGCATCTTATTAGCCCTATGAGTGAGTGATAGGGGGTAGGGTAGGAAATAGGTCAGGCTTCTGGGAGCTAGGAGGTGCATGTCTCTGAATAGGCTGATAATAATGGGTACCCTGAGATGTGACGTTGAAGAAAACGGGGGCACCTTTTCTATGCTGTGATCTGTGCAGAGGCATACCTCTTGGTATGACGAAGAGAATGAATAACGCAGAATGATGAACTCATCCAGTTACTAAGCTTTGGTTCTCTGCCTGGTATTGGTAACAGGACCTTGTTTTACTTCTTCCCAAGCTCCTTCACAAGCTTCAGCCAAGTTCCTTTCCACATTAGGGCCTTCTCCTATGTTGCTCTTATGTCTGAAATGCCCTTTCTCCTTGACAAACTTCTGACTACTCCACTTTTCCAAGTTTCAACATAAAATGTCAGTTTTTTCAGTTAATCCTTCATAACATCAAATACATTCACAGTACCTTGTATTTTTCCTTAGGTGTACTCAAGAAGTAGTTAAAATTATTTAGTATTTGTTGCCTCCAGTAGATCTTAATTTCCATGATAGTAGGAACTATGGTCAAACCAATATTGGTTGAATAAATAGAGAGTCATTAACTAGTAAGTTCTGTGTAACTCAAAGAAGAGTAAAAGAACCATGTTTCCTAAGCCCTGGCCTGAGAGGTTAGCTTTAACATCCTTAAAGGTTCTTGCAATCTCCTTTCCTTTCTCATATTTTTAGAAATTTTTCTATTCACTGCATTCTCTAGCTGACTGATCTAGTGAAGGGAAGGGCATCTTAACCAACACTGGTTAAAAAAGTGAGAAAAAAATAATGGCCCAAATTTGTTGAGCGCTCCCTATGAGCCAGCCACTGTGCTACGGGTTTAACATGTATTAACTTCAAATATCCAAGAATCCTATGAGACATGGTATCACATTCACCCTAGAGGTGAAGAAAGAAAGGTTCAAGGATATCACATACTATGACCAAGGATTACACAGCGGAGGATTTATACCTAGCATTTACACCCAAGTTCAAATTCCATATTATTGAACACTAGGAGAGAGAGGATAACCTCAAGAGAAGTAATGAATAGACAGAGACTTTTCAAGAGGCAAAACAATGCATGTAAAATATCTCAGTACTGAGCACATAGTAAGTGTTGAGTAAACACAGTTATTAGCTATCATCATCACCATCATCACTATTACCATCATTAGTCTTGAGAATCCTCATATATATTATGCCTCTAAATCCTAAAACCCACAATGGAGCAGATTCCGGACATACTCTATCTGATGTAGCTAAATTTGAAGAAATTCCTTCTCAGAAAAATAAAATGACCCAAAGAGAATTTATAAACTGAGCCTCTTCAAAACTGCATGTAGACTCCTGTTATCTAAAAATTACTGCTGACGTCTACTGCTTTACATGTTTTGCTTTCCAGTGAATTAATTTTAAGACTTGAAAATCACATATATTCATAAAAGTTGTTTTCCAGACTTTAAACTAGAATTAAGCACATAGAAGCCATTTGGTACGATAATGTCCTGAATTTCTGAAACATTTAGATCTAGTTCTGTTTCTTCTTCTTGGCATTTTTTAGTTTTCACTTACACAAGTGCCCAGAGAATCCAATTCATAAGACACTTGCAAGCTTTTACCAACACTGGTCTCAGTGCCAGAAGAAAAAGGCTGTAATAAAACTTCAGTGAGTGGAAAACTGTGGCAGAATACAGGAAAATAGTTAAGAAGAGAAAGGACTGAAGTTGAGCACCGACAGATGAGTTATTTTTTATGGAAGAATAGTGAGGCATGAGCTGCAAGAGAAGCAAACAAACCCATCCTCCCACTTGCTAAATATGGTCACTGAAATGGTGAGGATGGCCCGCAGGGGCTCTGAGTGAGAGCATGGTAAGGAGAAGTAGCCTTTAGAAATGCCACTAATGTAAAAGTCACGAGACCAACACTCAAGAGCATGACAGTGATGCTGGCTGTTCTCTGGGGCCTGAGTGAAAAAGAACAACATGAAAAAAAACTGAACACCAATGATCAATCTCTTCTATAACTTTTCCAAAGTCAGTGTATATTTAGGTTCAAATGTCAAATCATTTATGATTGCTCTAATATGTATCACGCCCTTACATGTGGTTATCATACATCTTAGTTTTTTTAATCCTCTGACAACAATGACTATTAACCATCAACTGACATTATCAATACCAACATAAAAAAAAAAAGGATGTTCCATTTTTGGTAATGATGAAATAGCTTGTTGTAGTCTCATTTTCATAAGAGAAACTACAGAAGTTGGATCAATTAGGGGAAAAAAAACTACTTGATGGCATTGTGGCATCAGAGAACTCCCAAAGCAGCCAGAACTTGAGGGGCTAAGACTGATTCTGAAAAGCAAATGAGCACATTGAATCAAGTCCAATAAACTGTGGCACTATTCTCTGCAAGTCACTTGCTAATTCATAAGTAGCACAGAATCAAGTGCTAAAAAATTGAGCAGAGGTTAGTGGCTAAGAGACTTGTAGACTGAGCAGAAATTTTAACATTTTCATAGTGTTGAGAATACAGAAATTAGAGTTTATATCTGCTAAAGAAGGAGGCCTGGTAAACAACCTGGATTTCCAGTTCAGATCCCAGAAAGACTAAGGATAAACTACAAATAGACTACACACACAACAACTAAAATTCCAGTTTCTAGCCACCTAAATCCAAGAGTAGATTAAGGCATTATGCCTCCACTCTAACTGCCTGCCAGAAAGCAAAAACAAATTCTCTCTGGAGAAAGATAACATCAACTTGAGATTATTTCTGCAATATTCCAAGCACTATGTCTAGCATTTGATTAATGCATACCAGGAGATAGGGGCAAATGACTGAAAACCAAGTGGAAAATTATTATTTTGGAAGACAAAGGATTCAAAAACAACCAGACTAAAACACACAGGGGGTAAAAAAAGAAGCACTTAACAGTCAGCAAGGAATATGTGCACGCACAAAATAGTCTAATATTTTTGTGTTATTGGAGGCGGAGAAGGAAAGGAGAAAGTAAGAAACAGCACAGAGAACAACATTTGAAGAGACAATAGCTGAGGATTTCCCAAATTGATGAAGGACATTAAATTACAGATTTAGGAAGCTCTACATAGTCTACCTCTGTTTAAACAACACTAACACACAGATACACACACATCACAGTAAAACTGGTGAAAAACAAAAGAAATAAAAATTTTAAATAAATCAAAGACCAAAAAAAACCAAACCAGATCATTTTCAAAGGAGTAACAGTAGTCTGACAACAGACTTTGATGAAAACATGGAAAGCCAGAAATAATGGAATGAAATCTTTAAAAAAAAATTGCAGGAAAAAAAAGCTCTTGATAACTACATACCCAAAGAAAAATCCTTAAAAAATTAATGTAAAATAAAAACATTTTTTTAAAAACAAAACTGAGAGGCTTTGCCACATTGTAAGAAATACCATTAAAGGGAAAAAGGAATAGTATCACAGATAGAAGCAAAGACATTCAAAAAGAAACAAGGACAAAAAGAAATAAAGTAAATGAACAGTTAATATATAAAATACTAGTTGCATTGTATTGCAGGGTTCAAAATATGTGCAGATTTAAAATACATGAAAACATAGCCTAAACAGTAAGTTGTGATAAAAGTGTTCTCAGTTCCATACATTGTTCAATAAATGATAAAAGTACAAATTTATCTTGGACTATAATAAATCCAGAATGTGTGTTATCATTTCTTGAGTACTATAAGAAGAATAAAAGAAAGTATAAAAACTCAAGGAAAAAAACTGAATCACACAAAATGCCTGATTAATAATCTTGAAAAAGGCAAGACAACAGAGAAGAATAAACACAGAATAGGTGGAACAAATAGAAATGAAGACTGAGATAGAGATTTAAATCCAATTATATATGCAGAATCATTAAATACAAACAGCATAAATACTACAGTTTAAATACAGATGTTATCTGACTGGATAGGAAAACAAAATTAGAAAATTGCAACTTTATTGAAAGTAAAAAAGTGAAAAAATATCCTAAGCAAAATCTAAGCAAGAGAAAGATAATATAGCTATATCAATATTAGACAAAGTGAAAGTTGCTCAGTTGTGCCTGACTCTTTGCAACCCCATGGACTGTATAGTCCATGGACTTCTCCAGGCCAGGATACTGGAGTGGGTAGCATTTCCCTTCTCCAGGGGATCTTCCCAACCCAGGGATTGAAACCAGGTCTCCCACATTGCAGGTGGATTCTTTACCAGCTGAGGCACAAGGGAAGCCCAAGAATTACTGGAGTTGGTAGCCTATCCCTTCTCCAGGGGATTTTCCCGACCCAGGTATTGAACTGGGGACTCCTGCATTGCAGGTGGATTCTTTACCAACTGAGCTATGATGGAAGCCCAATATCAGACAAAGTAGACATTAAAGCAGCAGTAATTACTAGAAATAAAATGAGATGAGTCATAAACAATATGAGTTAGTCCTCTAGGAATATATGACAATCCTAAATTTGTATGTACCTAATAACAAGCAATGCAAAAGAATGCTCAAACTACCGCACAATTGGACTCATCTCACATGCTAGTAAAGTAATGCTCAAAATTCTCCAAGCCAGGTTTCAGCAATACATGAACCGTGAACTCCCTGATGTTCAAGCTGGTTTTAGAAAAGGCAGAGGAACCAGAGATCAAATTGCCAACATCTGCTGGATCATGGAAAAGCAAGAGAGTTCCAGAAAAACATCTATTTCTGCTTTACTGACTATGCCAAAGCCTTTGACTGTGTGGATCACAAAAAACTGTGGAAAATTCTGAAAGAGATGGGAATACCAGACCACCTAACCTGCCTCTTGAGAAATCTGTATGCAGGTCAGGAAGCAACAGTTAGAACTGGACATGGAACAACAGACTAGTTCCAAATAGGAAAAGGAGTACGTCAAGGCTGTATATTGTCACCTTGCTTATTTAACTTCTATGCAGAGTACATCATGAGAAACGCTGGACTGGAAGAAACACAAGCTGGAATCAAGATTGCCAGGAGAAATATCAATAACCTCAGATATGCAGATGACACCACCCGTATGGCAGAAAGTGAAGAGAAGCTAAAAAGCCTCTTGCTGAAAGTGAAAGAGAGTGAAAAAGTTGGCTTAAAGCTCAACATTCAGAAAACGAAGACCGTGGCATCTGGTCCCATCACTTCATGGGAAATAGATGGGGAAACAGTGTTAGACTTTATTTTTTGGGGCTCCAAAATCACTGCAGATGGTGACTGCAGCCATGAAATTAAAAGATGCTTACTCCTTGGAAGAAAAGTTATGACCAACCTAGATAGCATATTCAAAAGCAGAGACATTACTTTGCCAACTAAGGTCCGTCTAGTCAAGGCTATGGTTTTTCCTGTGGTCATGTATGGATGTGAGAGTTGGACTGTGAAGAAGGCTGAGTGCCGAAGAATTGATGCTTTTGAACTGTGGTGTTGGAGAAGACTCTTGAGGGTCCCTTGGACTGCAAGGAGATCCAACCAGTCCATTCTGAAGGAGACCAACCTTGGGATTTCTTTGGAAGGAATGATTCTAAGGCTGAAGCTCTAGTACTTTGGCCACCTCATGCAAAGAGTTGACTCATTGGAAAAGACTCTGATGCTGGGAGGGATTGGGGGCAGGAGAAGAAGGGGACGACTGAAGGATGAGATGGTTGGATGGCATCACGGACTCAATGGACGTGAGTCTGAGTGAACTCCGGGAGATGGTGATGGACAGGGAAGCCTGGCGTGCTGTGATTCATGGGGTCGCAGAGAGTCGGACACGACTGAGTGACTGAACTGAACTGAACTGAATAACAAGCTTCCAGTGCATAAAGCAAAAATTGACAAGAAGATAAATCTACAATTAGGAGGCTAATTTTAACTTTAAAACAGAAAGTAAAAACTCTACAGACCTTGTTCTCTGATCACAGAGTAAAAGTAGAAATTAAGAGCAGAAAGACAATAGGAAACTCTCCTAACAGTTGGAAACTAGAAAATATACTTCTAAATAATCCATGGAATAAAGAGAAAGTCTCAACAGAAATTGAAAAAAGTAAATGAACTGAATGCGAATGAAAATGCAATATGTCAAAATTTATAAGATATAGTCAAAGCAACGCTGAGGGAATTTTATAGCATTAAATGCTTGCACTAGAAGAGAAAAAAAAAAAATTCTCAAATAATCTAAGATCCCACTGCAAAATATTAGGAAAAAGGGAGAGAGAGAGAAAACAAAAACATAAATTAAGAAGAAGAAAAGATATAACGAAGAACATAAATCAATGAAATTTAAAACAGAAAAGTAATAAAGGAAATAAAATAAAATAGCTCAGTCAGTGAGTTTACTTGCTCAATCGTGTCTAACTCTTTGCTACCCCATGAACCGCAGCATGCCAGGCCTCCCTGTCCATCACCAAATCCCAGAGTCCACCCAAACCCATGTCCATTGAGTCAGTGATGCCATCCAACCATCTTATTCTCTGTCGTCCCCTTCTCCTCCTGCCCTCAACCAATCTTTTGAAAAATCAATAAAATTAACAAACTTCCAATCAGACTGACAAAGAAAATATAAAAGATACTATAATAAGCAATGAAACAGAATATTACTACTGACTGTTGTTCAATAAGGAAATATACTATCAATAGAATAAAACAGAATACTATAAACAACTTCATATATGTAACTTTGACAATTTAAACAGGCCAACTCCTAGAAAAGTAAGAATTATAACAACTCACATAATATAATTTGAACAGCCTTATAATTATTAAGACAGTGAATTCATAATCATAAACCTCCCCCAAATTTTTAGGTGTAGATGGTTTTGCCGGAGAATTCTGAAACCAAATGTTTAAAGGAGAATTAACATCATTTCTATATAATTTCTTCCAGAAAAAAGAAGTAACACTTCTTTACCCATTCAATGAAACTGGTATGACCATGATACCAAACCCAGTGAAAGTACCAAAACACTCCAAAACTACAGATCAATATCCCTCATGAATAAAATGCAAAAATTCTTATAGAAATATTACCAAATAAAACTCAGTAATATATGAAAAGAATTAGATACCATGACCAAATGGGTTTTACTCTAGGATGCAAAGTGATTCTCTGTTTGAAAAGTAATAAATGCAAGCTAATGAATTAACATGCTAGAGAAAAAAGTCACAAGATTATATCAACTGAAACAGAAAAAAATAAAAAACATTACCCAAACCACAATACCAATTTATAATTAAAAAAAAAAAACCCTCAGAAAACTAGGAATGAAGGAGAACTTCCTCAGCTTGATAAAGACATCTATAAAAAAGCCAAGCTAACATGGTACTTAATGTTGAAAGGTTGAACGCTTTCCCAAGATGAGGAACAAGTCAAGGAGTTCACTTTTGCCATTGCTCTTCTAGCCATTGTCATAAGACATGATAAGAAAATAAAGCTAGAAACTTGCAGACTGGAAAGGAAGAACTAAAATCTAATGTTCTCACAAAAATCTATTGGTGATTTTTCACTGAGGTTCTATTACCATATTGGAAATAAATAAAATGTCCGTCACTAGGTGAATGATTAAACTAACTGTGGTACATCCATTCCACAGACTCAGCAATGACAAGGAATGATCTATTGATACCCACAACAACTTGAATGGATCACAAGTTGCTAAGTTGTGTCTGACTCTTTCTGACTCCATGGACACAAAGAGCACACCAGGCTCTTCTGTCCTCTACCATCTCCCAGAACTGTGGGAAAAACAGCTAATCTCAAAAAGTCATGAACTTCCCCATTTATGTGATTCCATGTATTCATTATTCTAGAAATGACAGAATTATAGAGATGCAAAACAGATTAATGACTTCCAGGGGCTGGGGATGGCAGAGGGAAGGGTGGATAACTCTTAAGGGGTAGCAAGAAGGATCACTTTGTGTTGGCGAATTAGTTCTGCATCTTGATTGCAGAAGTAGTTACGAGTGTGGTAAAATTAATAGGCCCGCACACACACATTGTGCCAACATAAAACTCTTGAGTTTCGTATTGTTATGTAAGATGAAGCCACTGGAGAAAACTGGGTCAAGGTGATAAGAGATTTCTCTGCACTCTATTTTAACTTCCTGTTACTTTAAGAAAAGTTCAAAATAAAAAGTTAAAAAGTAATTCTAACTACATGCAAATATGGCTATACATAACACATATAAGCATATGGTTATGAAAAAGGCAAACAAAATTACATGAGGTCATGCTGGCAAGAACTGTTCACCCAAGCTGAAAAGAAATTTACTAAATGCAGAAGTAAGAACATTTGGAGCCCTCCACTCAATTTTAATTCACTTCTAGGGGATTAATAATACTTAACTGCAGAATGGTATAAATGCCCAGATAGTAGCAAATATAATATTAGCTTAAACTTTAATGATCCATATTAACTGCCAGATGCTGATTTCCGTTTTATTTTGTGTTCACGTGTAAACTCAGTTCAATTCTTGTAACAACAGCATTATGTAGGTACTGCAATCATGCTCATTCTACAGATGAAGATACTACACCAGAAAAAAGATAAAAGGGAAATGTATAACTGTACTGGTATAAACATTTCTAAATAAAAATATATAAATGAGAAAAAAAAAGGAGTGGTATAAGGATATCCCACCAGGCTTTGCTCTAAGGATGGGCATGGCTTGGGCCCAGTCTTGCTACTGACCTTGACATAGAAAATCCACTCCATCTGCACTGAAGAGAATCTTCCCCCTGGGCTTGTGCTCAGAGATCTTGGCAACTGGGAAAATCAGAGGTCGAGTAATGGCCAAGTTTGAGGGAATCCAGAGTGCTGCTTAGGCATGATCGAAAATCTGTACAAAAAATGGCTCTTGAATTTTATTTCTGTCTGGGTTCATATCAATTCCCAGTCAGCTCTCCAGAGAGGAGAGTGTTCCACCACATATAAATATTAAAACATCTCTTTAAGATGTTGGACACTTATGAGTACTAACATTAAAACTAGCTTTTACTGTGCTTTCTCATCCCACTGATTATTTATTGTTTGAAAGGGTAAATACAGGAAAGCAATTGATCTAACAATGGCCTATTCACTGCATTAAATACAGAAATTATGAAGAAGAAACTTTGGAATCTGTCTCTAGCATCAGCAAAGATTATCTAATGAAAAGGTATGTGGCTTCACCTAAAAAATTAATGCAAACCACAGGTCACAAGAGGCTTGGACTAAGTGTGGTAAATCAACACAAATCTAGCACTACTGCAGAGAAGTGGGTCCAAGCCTAAGGCTTCTGATATGTCTTTGTTCCTCCATAGCTTTGAGCAGGATGTTTTGCACCTCTGGGTCATCTAATATTTTTTAATGGAATGAATAAATGAGGGAGAGAAGGATGGCAGGGTGTCTGGCAGGTGAGGAGCAACAGGAATGCTCTTTGCATGCTTAGTGAATTCCAGCATTTTAAACATCAATCTACAGTGATAAATGTATTTTGCATCATGTCCCAGTATTCACCCACATACATCCCCTGTATACATATGGCTCAGAGTTGAAAGAATCTCTCTGCAATGCAGGAGACCTGGGTTCAATCCCTGGGTTGGGAAGATCCCCTGGAGAAGGGAATGGCAACCCACTCCAGTATTCTCACCTGGTGAAGTCCACGGACAGAGCAGCCTGGTGGGCTACATTCCATGGGGTCGCAAAGAGTCGGACATGACTGAGTGACTAACACTTTCACTTTCATATGCATTTTACATACATATATAACTTAAAGAAATTATGAAATAATTATTATTACAATCTATGATGCTCTCTTCTATTCTCATCAATACTATTTTCTTAAAAAAAAATGTTGTCTGATTCCACTAAATTGATTTCAAGGTGTACAAACAGGTTACAACCTGCAGTTTGAAAATCCCTAGCATAGCAGGCAGCTCATGAATGGATTTTGGAGTCAGACCTGCACTGGGATCCTGGCTCTGTCAATGTATAATCCATAATACTACAGGTAAGTTTCTTAATTTCTGAGTTGCTAGTTTCACACTTGAAAGAGATACCTACTCTACAGAATTCCTGTTATCTTTTCAAAATATAAATATGAACAAGCCATCTCCAATTCAAGGGTTCCATGAAGCTCTTGAGTCTAAATGCTACATCTCAGATTATATGGCCTTTAACAACATGGCCTGAGTTCACCTTCATCTTTTTCCTCTAGCTCACCCTAATTTACATACCACACTCTAGTCTTCTGATACATGCGGTTCTGTAAATGTACCACGTCTTCTCACTGGACTTTTGTTTATGCTCTTCTGCTTGCTGGATTAATTTCTACCTGTTCTTTAGGTCACGATATAGATTCCAAGGAGCCTTCTTTGACCACCCAGATCTGCATTCAGTGCCCTTCTCTTGGGGCTTCTATAGCCCCTTTGGCCCATCCTCCTCATAGCATATCACTATTACTATTCTAATGTGTCAGCTGCATCCCTTCAGAGGACAGAAGATTCTGAATTCTATTCTGTTCTATTTGTGTTATCTATATGTCTAAAAATTATGTATATTCCCTCACATCTCTCAGTAAGTAGGATAAATTAGATGAATATATCCTAAGGATCAGGACATTTATTTGAAAAGCAGTCAAGTCAGTGCTTACAGGACAGCCTTAAGAAATCAGAGTTGCCCTTTGCGAAGCATTCCTCAAATGTGCTCCCTTACTAGTAGTGATTGAGGATGGCACGGAGGTGGAGGTCTTGGAAATGGATGGGCATTGAGTACCAAATTTCCTTGCCTAGCTCATGCATAATAAAGGGGAATGTTGTCTACATTTGTCACTCCTGGAAGCTGACAACTTAGGCAGACATAAGTCTAGCAGAGTCCCAAGAGTAGGGCTCTCAGAGATGGAAAAAAAAAAAAATTAATGAGAACATCAAGTTTGAAAGAGAGGGGATAGAGCAAAGTAGAGTTAATGGTATATCAGTTACTATTAGCACTTATCTGGCCATAGATTCTTTCATTAAGAGATTTCTCATTATTCTTTAAAAGTCACTTAAAAATTGATGGTAATATGTTTTAAGAAAAAAATCTGATTACTTTGCTCAACTGATGAATTTTAACTCTCTATGGATATGGCATTTATCACTGGGATTCCCAAACTGAAACAAGAGCACTTTGGCTGTTTGAAGAAACTAAAAAACACATCTCCAAGTAATCTACTGCATTCACTGTTCAAATCCCTACACACAGCCTCACAAAGCTGTGAACAGAAGTGAGAGAGAGAGAAAAAAAAGCAGTGAAATGAAAGCAAATGTAACAGGAAAAATCATGAGAGAAAGACTGGGGACAAACATCAACAGAGGCAACAACTGTGCATGACACAGCTGTGACTCAGTGAAATATTATCCTCTGAAATTAAGAAACTGTTTGGGGAAGAGACATCGAAGATCCCTCATTGCCCCAGGAGCACAAGAAATGTTCATAGCTGGCCAGGAAGCTTTCCGGTTAACATTTTTTCTATATTTCATCATCCTTATCTTAGAATTTCCCCAAACAGACTTTTTCTGTACGTTTTTAGTTTTTTAGGAAACTAAGAGTATATGTCCCCCTTTGCTTTACTTCAGTGATATTAGAAGTTATTCAGACTGAGATCTGTCTGTCTCAGCTATAAAGGAGGACCTACATAATAAGAATAGCCTCCCAGGAGGAGTTAATGCAAATATTTTTGGGGGGTTATACAGTGAGTATAACTTTTCCTTGGAAGGAAAGTTATGACCAACCTAGATAGTATATTCAAAAGCAGAGACATACTTTGCCAAAAAAGGTCTGTCTAGTCAAGGCTATGGTTTTTCCAGTGGTCATGTATGGATGTGAAAGTTGGGCTGTGAAGAAAGCTGAGAGCCGAAGAATTGATGCCTTTGAATTGTGGTGTTGGAGAAGATTCTTGAGAGTCCCTTAGACTGCAAGGAGATCCAACCAGTCCATTGTGAAGGAGATCAGCCCTGGGATTTCTTTGGAAGGAATGATGCTAAAGCTGAACCTCCAGTACTTTGGCCACCTCATGCGAAGAGTTGACTCATTGGAAAAGACTCTGATGCTGGGAGGGATTGGGGGCAGGAGGAAAAGGGGACAACAGAGGATGAGATGGCTGGATGGCATCACTGACTCGATGGACATGGGTTTGGCTGAACTCCGGGAGTTGGTGATGGACAGGGAAGCCTGGTGTGCTGCAATTCATGGGGCCGCAAAGAGTTGGACACGACTGAGCCACTGAACTAAACTGAATTGACAGTGAGTAATTTTGCTGTATAGCAGAATTTAGCACAACATTGCAACTCAACTATACTTCACTTAAAAAGAGAATATATTTGAACAGAGTGCTATGTAGCATCAATCTATAACTTTTGTGTTATTAAAGAGAAGTAAAAAAAACAAAGGAAGAGAATTTAGAGGTAATCTGTGGTAGTTTCCATGGAGTGATTCCCTAAAAGCTACTAGAATTCCTTTCTCCCTTTGCTTACTGGAACTATGAAACAATATTTCTCAGTACCATGTTGCTACTTCACAGACTTATAAATACAGGTTTTGACAATGAGAATTTGTTGTGGTCTTTTGGGAAATATTTTCAAAGGGATGAACTTGACTGGCTCATTTCATTGGCCATTTATACCTTTTCCGTACTTTCTTCTTGGAGAGTGGACATGAAGTCTGGAGCTACAAGAGCTATCTGAGAATCATGAGGCAACATGAGAAAAAGACCTAACTACTGGAGAAAAAAAGAAAAAAGAAAAAAGCCTACTTTATGAGGGCCAGGACCACCTACATTTCTTAAAAGTTGAGACAAATATATCAGTTGGGTTTTCTATTGTTTACAGCCAAACAGGATCTGACTGGATCCACTATTGCTATTGACAGCTCTTCTGAGGCCCCTAGAAATTCAGCTACTTCATTCTGTGGACAACATTGAGCCCGACTTTGAACCAAATGAACATAAGAATAACGAGGTAAGGAAGATAGCATTAGTTCTGATGACAAACTTTGGGATATCTAACATATGTGTTAGTCGCTCAGTTGTGCCTGACTCTGTGATCCCATGGACAATAGCCCACCAGGCTTCTTTGTCCATGGAATTCTCCAGGCAAGAATACTGGACTGGGAAGCCATTCCCTTCTCCAGGGGATCTTCCTGACCCAGGGAGTGAACCTGAGTCTCTCGCATTGCAGGCAGATTTTTTTTTTTTTACCATCTGAGCTAGCAGGGAAGCCTAGGAACATCTGATGAGTCATGATATTTAACAGCTGACATAGGAGCTAAATGTGTAATAAAAGTAGCTAAGTACATTCCTCACTTATGCTGGTGATAAGACTGAGCTAGGAGAATCTTAACTGTTTTCTAGGTTTTTGCCTTTTCTCCTCACACTCGTTATGACTCCTTCTACTTCCCAACTCAGGGATTGAACTCAAGTTTCTCACATTGCAGGTAGATTCTTTACCATCTGAGTCACCAGAGAAGCTAATATAATTATTTATTTATGAGACAGCTTCAGCTTTTAGACTTAGTTTCTTTAGGGCAAAGATAGTCTCTAAATTTCTTTGTATGATCTATGGAAGACAACAGATGCTCAGTAAAATTTCATACAAAAATTGATGAAGATCTGCTGGGGAATCAAGGTCATTTAACTGGAATATTGAGGAACTGTGCATTGTTTGTCAATTTAATTTCACAGCTGCAATATCATCAGTCAATAAGTATGTATTTAACAAATAGATATTAAGTACCTGGTACCACATGGACCACAGAAAATTTTCTATTGCAGAATTAAGTCTAAATGGACACTAACCTGGAAGAGGATAAAATTTGTCTCTAGGATTTACCAAGAACAATTAAATTCCTTTCTTGTAAGGACTACTAGATTGGTAAATCAAAGGTTCTTGCAAAAACACTGTATATTAATATCAGTAAGATATCTGACAGTCTTCCATGATGTTCATGGATGAACCAGGAATGCACACCAGCTAAACAGCAGACTGGATTAATAGTTAACTGAACATCTGAGAGAGCATTGATTAATGGAGGTCTCAGGTGATGAGTTGAAGGGATTATACTTGACATTGATCAATGATCCTATCAATGACATACACGAGTCCACACTGATTAAATATGAGAATGGTATAAACCTAGCAAGGCTAGCTAATATACTGGAGGACAAAAATCAATACTTTAAAATATCTTTATTGGCTACAAAAATTGGCCAACCCAACAAGCAAATATTTAACTTGGTGTAATAAAAGCCAATAATGACAGCTAATAAAAAAGTTTAGGCTGCATTAACAAGTGTAAAGGACTAAGACCAAAGGATCTAAGAGTCCCAAAGATTTCTGTGTTTTCTAGCCATATCTGAAACAGTACCCAACTGTGCATGGCGTCCTCAACAGAGGGCAGTTGGCAGTTATAAGTTCAGGAGACTTGAGCGTAGGCAGAATATGGCTACTAAGAAGGCTAAAGATGTCCATTATAAGACTGAAATAGCCAGAGGAGTTTATACTGAAGAAATGACTAAACTGCTCAAGGTTATGTGCTTGTTTTCTTCATCCTTGTAAAGCCAGCTCTGAGCACAGAGCCTGCCTCATGTTTTAACTTCAATAAATATTTATAAATGAAGGTGATAGCAGCCATGTCAAATCTGAAGTGCTAAAAGTGAGGTTTAGATGCTGTGTCTAGGTAGGCTAATCTTGCCTCTGGTCTCTGCTAAACAACTGTCTCCTAGTTTTAAGCTAAGGTTTTTGGCTGCTTTTTATTTTCTCCCGTTTTCAATGCCACTCTCTTAATCCAGACCCTTGCCATCCCTCACTACTGTAATCATATCTTCATTTGTCTAACCATCTAACCATCTTCTTGTTTGTCTGCCATCAAACTGGCAGAGCTATTTCCTCCAAATACAGATCTATCAGCTCATTCTCCAGTTATGGCATTTTGATGGTTCCCACTGTACACAGGATTCCCCACTACCCACACACTACTGCTCATTCTTCTGTAGCCCAGGGAAGGCAGCACTATTCAGGCATAACTTCAGAACCCTTCTTACCATAGATCTGCAGACAGCTACCACCAATCATAAGGTGTGAATACAGGATGGAACCTATTCATGCACAACCTGGCTCCAATCTTCTTATTTTTCTTTCTAGATCATATGTCTATTCTTTGGAACACTGGAACACTACCTGATACTAATTTTCACCCATGTAGATTTGACCTGGACAGAAATTTCTTAGGATAATTGTAACTGGAGCCAGATTCATCTTCTGTCATGTTCCTTCCCATCCACTCTCCATGTTCTGAGCTTCCCTAATGTGCCCTGTTCTTTCCAGCCACTTCACCCCTGTGCATGCTAACTTGTCTATAAGGAAAACAATTTTTTTTCTGTATCTGATCAATTTGTATGAATTCTTCCAGAACCAGTTCAGATATCATTTCCATTTGGAGACCTTTCATGAGCAGCAGAGTTAGAAAAGCTTTTTCTTCTGTTTATGTTAAATTGTAATTATTTATTTCTATATGTGTCGATCTCCTCCTCCCTAGAATATAATTTTCTCTGGAATGGAACCACCTCTTAGTCATCTTTTTAAAATTCCTAGAGCTTGAAACAGTAGCTAGAACAAACACTCACTGAGTGACTGAAAGACTATAGATGATTAAATGAACGACAGGCCTCTAACTGTAAATAAGATAGGGTTAGAGCTCAGAGTTCCCGCCTATGAGCACCACATCAACTTTATTAGACTTACTAGGACCCAGGCATGTTGGAGAGTTCAGAATTTCATTGATAAAAACAAGTAATAATGATGATGATGATAGCTAACAAGTAATAATGATGATGATGATAGCTAACATTATTGAATGCTTATTATATGCTGAAGCAGAAATTGCTTAAGATTTAAAGAACAAGGAGCAGAACAAATCTTAAATATGGTTAAAGATAAGAACAGAATAAAGATAATTCTGAGTATAGTTACACTTTGATATGTTACCCCAAAATATGACAACTGTCTAAAACTCCACCTAAAGAACTTTAGATCATTTATTAATACAGAGAGGTTAGACCCAAAGGAAAGAATATTCCTTACACATGTCTGGGCTATGCAGTAAAAAAAAAAAAAATACACACACATTTTATATATATATATATATATATATATATATATATATATACACACACACACACATTATATATATATATATATTTTTTCTGATATCATGCTACTGTGGCTACAGTTACAATTATCCTAAGAAATTTCTGTCCAGGTCAAATCTACATGGGTGAAAATTAGTATCAGGTAGAGTCTTCCAGTGTTCCAAAGAATAGCCATATGATCTAGAAAGAAAAATAAGCCTTCGGTGACAAAAATTTGAGGAGTAGAAGTGCTGTTATATGCTCCTCTTAGAAACTTACAAGGTATGTTAGTTATTGGGGATAAGAAGACAGAAGTAAGAAAACCTATTCAATATGGCTTAACCCAGACCTTTTCACACACATTTGAACAATGAATTTTTTGTTATTAGAATGCTTAGTATTTATTTTCATGGAATCAGAAACATCGGCTTTGGAGGTTCATAGAAACAGTTCTGCACTGGAATTCTAGCAGAGGGCACTTGCCAATGGGTTTGCAATGAAGACCTATCTGATTCAGAGAAGGTAAGATTGGCTTTTGTCTGGGCCAGAAGAGACTCATGCCTGGTCCCATCATTTATGTGACAAAAATTCAACCCTTTATTAAGGCTTGGGAGAAAAAGACTAGCTCTTAATCAGTCCTTTGAATTAACAGTTCTGTTATGGCTGTCTCACACACTCTCACACAGTCACAGGAATTTATATTTTCATTTTATCCCAAAGAAAAACTTGACCATCTTTCTTTAATACTATCAACCTGGAAGCTTGACAGTAAGGATTAAAAATTGCTCCTTCCTTCCCACTTGGTTATTGGAAAGGCTCTGAAAGGTAATCAGTCTTGTGAAGCTGCACTTTACAGTCTGCATAAAAACGCCATGATTTTCCTTCCTCTCCCCAACCTAATTGAAAGTGCATAATATCACCCAGCTGGGGAAATGTAAATGGTAAACATATACAATATATCATGCTATCACACAAAAGCTGGTTACTAATAGGGACTGGGTGGTTGTCAGGACCAAAGGGAATCTGGAAAACAAGTCTTTTTTTTTTTTTTTTTTCATCTAGAGTGAGAGTTCTTTGTGCCTGCCACCCAGCAACCCCTCCCCCCCAACACATACCTCCTCCCTCCAGACTTCAAGTTACAGCAGATTAAACCAAGGTCAGTCAACTCATTCCTTGTGTGTGTAATTCCAAGGGTCACCTAACAATGTATATTGACTAACACTCTCTTATACCACCCTTTCAAGAAATGAGGCATTTTGCTTCTGGCAGGAGGTGGGGTTGGAATCATTCTGCTCCCTACCTACTTTGATTGTACTGACAGATGGTCCTATTATCTCTTTCCTCAGCTGCTAAACCTTAAGATCCTTGGCCTTATCACCTCTTATCTTCCTCTACTTCATCAAACTCCTGTTGCAAAGATTATCTCCTTTTCTACCTCTGATCACCCAGGAATATCTATACCTGATCACACATGCCTTCAGTAGAAAATCTCAATCTTTTCAAAGTCTTCTGCAATTCAGAGGTTATCTACAATTATACCGACTTAGAAATCAACACTTTCTTCTCTGACCCCTCACCTTCAAGAGTCATGCAATCTTCTAGAATCTATCTTTTACAGTAGGACTCTTAGGAGAAAGGATAACATCCCTTCAAAGTTTTCATCACCAGTTCTCTGTTATAGCATTCCTTCAAAAATTGCTCCCTGTTGCCTCATGAACTCAACTACTGCTATTCATTCATGCCACCTTATAACTGGCAATTGTTTTATTTTTGATGGCTGATACCTTATGGGTAGGTCAAAGCATAGCACTTGTCAAGGGTACTATGTCATTTCAATTTTAACAGGTTGAAGGATATATTTTTATCTGCTTCAGCAGTGGAGATAATTTGAAACTTACTGAATTAAAACCACATTCATCTTTCAATAAGTTACATTACCTGTCAGCTGGCACTGGTGGATGGTATGGCTTGTTGACCTTGGCATAGAGACTCTCTAATTGGTCTCTCTCTGGAGACAGTGGACGGCCATCTCGAGGGTAGCCCAGTGGTCCAGCCCGAGGCGGAGATGGAGACCTGTAGACATTTGCGGATGTACATGGTTCCCGGAAGTGGTTCACTCTGGCATAGTTGGGGTCCACTTCATCATCGTCCATATCATGCAGTGATCCAATTGCACCAGTAGCATAATCAATAAGACTTCTTGCCTGCTTTTCCCTTAGCTCCTGATGTTTTGCTCCAATCCTGAAAAATGTAGAACAAGATGTATGTGAGTTTAAATGCTTATACAATGATAGACTCTCCTGAATCTATGTTAATTACTTCTTGTCAGTTACTTAACTGCCACTTTTGTGGATACTGAAGATCACACCATGCAGAAATGCTAAGAGCAAACTCCACAGGATTCATTTTATTTGTTACATATGCTTCCCTAGTGGCTCTGACAGTAAAGAATAAGCCTGCAATGCGGGAGATCCGGGTTCGATTCCTGAGTTGGGAAAGTCCCCTGGAGAAGGGAATGGCAACCCATTTCAGTATTCTTGACTGGAAAATCTCATGGACAGAGGAGCCTGGCTGGCTACAATCCATGAGTTCACAAGGAGTCAGACACGACTGACTGACTAACACTTTATTTGTTACAGGGTCTGGAAGATCCCCTGGAGAAGGAAATGGCAACCCACTCCAGTATTCTCGGCTGGGAAATCCCAGGGACAGAGGAGCCTGGTGGATTGCAGTTCATGGGGTCGCAAAAGAGTCGGACATGACTTAACAACTAAACAATACCAGCTTTACTTTTATAGCAATGCTGCTGCTGCTAAGTCTCTTCAGTCGTGTCCAACTCTGTGCAACCCCAGAGACGGCAGCCCACCAGGCTCCCCCGTCCCTGGGATGCTCCAGGCAAGAATACTGGAGTGGGTTGCCATTTCCTTCTCCAACGCAGTTATTTAAACATTTTGTCTGCTGATGACTAGGCTGATTACAGAGTCAGAGGCTGATTTTTATTAACATTTTTTCTCTATAAATGGGCTGTGCTCATGGGAACAGTCCATCTTTGGTGTAATATTCTAGAAGCCTACCTTGGGAAAGGGATGCACGTCAAAGAGCCCATCAGAATCTTGTACTTTGTCTGTGACTTTCTTATTTGGTGCCTTTGATTTTTAGTGTATTCTTCTAAAGAAAAGCGCTTGCAAAAATTGATTTAACTATGAAAAAGAAACTACAGAGGCTTTCTGGTCACTAAAAGCAGTGGTATCAGAGATAATTTATAAGAGACTGTAAGTTTTTGGTTACACAAATGGGGATCATTGTGTTTCATTATACAGGGACTAGGGACAGAGTAAAAGAGTGAAATTAATAGGCTCCTGACAGAGACGAATTGGCACATATAAGTGAATTAAACACCATTACTGGCAGAACTCCACAGCACTAAAGCCTTTAGTGATATTACAAAATGCTACTGCTAATCAGTGTACCGTGTAGACTACCGGGAATGCGAGCAGTAAGATACAGTTCAGTGTATTCCAAACCCATCTGAATTTTGAGAATTTGACATTTAATCTGGAAAGTGTTAGACTGGATCTCCTAAATTCCCAGTTGCACGTGAAAATGGACAAGTCACTGTGGCATCTTAGTGGATGACGGTGATATGATGGTGTCAGGAGGTGTTCTCCACTAAAGAGGAAAGAATGCGACCTCACATCACCGGGCAAATAAGGTGCATTGAGTACAGGAGGAGAGAAGACAATGCGGGCTCAGGAGGTGAAAGAAAGACTCAAGAAAGGATGGGGATAAATCTGAAGACCTGGCCTCCAAGAATATGAAAGGATTGCGGGCTAAGAGTGAAAGATCTATATCTGCCTAGAAATATATATTGAAGGCCTACATGAGTGAAAAAAAAAAAACCTGAATTCCCTATCTTTTCCTCTTCAAATAAAAACAGCTGTTTTTGCACACAGCAGCTAGTTTTATTTTACAGAACATCAAACTCTTTGTAAAAATCTTTAAAAGCCACGATCTTTCAAGGTATTTTCCTTTTGGTAGAATGGCTTTTTCCCCTACTTTGAGTAAAGAGGAGGAAGAAAAGATAAAAATATGAAGAAGAAGGTATAGGACAAAAAAACAGTATCTTCAATCACAACAGATGAAAATAAATGTCATGATATATTATTGCATATCTCTTTTGACTAGGTCAAATTATGTACCCTACACATAAGTAATGAGGCGAATTTATATTTTATGCAAAGGGGAGCTTGAATCTCCAAGGGATGTTGAATGAAGATGAAAGGAAGATTACACAGTAGGGTACCTGTCAAGAGGCCCTGCCCGTCCTCTTTCAATGTATGTTAGTCCCAGATTCATGAATGTTTGTTTTGAATAATTTTTGATGGAGAAGATAACATGCCCCATTCTGTAACAAAATAATCTTTCTAGGGATGGTGCAGACTGGATTATCAGAGGATGCTTGCTGCACTGTGATGGCAGGGATGGATATCCATTGCAAATAGAGAATAGGACATCAATAAAGTGGGTGTGGGGGGGGTTGTGTGGTTGCTATTCCTCCTAAGTGGGAGACCTCCTAGATAAATCACTCAGTGGAAAGATGAACATCTTATGGTTGCCACACAGGGCTATGCTTACGCATTAATGAAAAAGGAAAACACCAAGCTTGATCTTTCAAAGAATCACAGAAACAGAACACAAGACTCTGTATTCCTTGTTTTATCACTCTCTTTCTCAGAGGTTTTCTCATTAATTAAGCTTGCTGAGTACGTAAAGATTCCCGGATGAAAAGTATTCCATATATGCAAAGCAGTATTTTATCTTGTACTTTTTCTTTCTAAAACCAAATTTCTCCTTGATCTTTTCTGTGCCACTGAGTGCTTCAGTAACTAATTTCATATTAATCACTCAGTAGGTGAAACAGTAATTTCTCTGAACCGCCATTATTATGCCATATATCAGGATCTCTCCATGTGGGGGAGGACAAGGCAATCTCTGAAAAGGGGTATATGGAAGCAGAAAAGACTCTCTCAAGAGAGAAATGTCAAGGAAATAGACATTTCTTTTTTTGGTTGTTCTGACCTCTCTCTGCCCCAATTCAGTGTGAGAATTCTAATTGTTTATAGTCATTTCCACGTAGACGTCTCTTTACCACTGGGAACTCAACCTGTTAAAATATCTACTTTTCAAAATAGTCCTGGATAGTATTCCCTTTTTATTGGATGGTACCACCAGCTTCCTCATTCTCCCCAGCACACTGCCTTTGAATTGTTTCAATCTCCTCCCTCTCTTTTCCCCTACAAAAACGTTGTTGTTTCTTTTTTCCATTATAACTCTTGAATAGCTTATTTTATTTCCATTTCTATAGCCACAGACTAGTGTCCAGGCTTTATATTGCCTGGTCTGCACCATCCAGCATGGTAGGCATTAACTGTATTGAGGCTACATAAATTTAAACTGGAATTAATTACAATTTTTGAACATTTAAAATTCAGTTTCTCAGTTTCATAAGCCACATTGCAAGTACTCAACAGCTAAATGTGCTTGGGACTTCTATATTGGACAGCCCAAATGGAGGCTAATTCTATCACTGCAGCAAGTTCTATTAGGTTGTGCTGGTGGGATTATGCTAACATTTTTTTGTATGTCACCACATCCCACTTTATCCCTTAAAAGGTACTAGAATAATCTTCTTCAAAGAGTATTTCTATTGCATCACTGTCAGATCAAGGCTTTCTAAAAAAAGAGTGTGATAAATGATGGAGCAAGAGTGTGGTTATTCCACTTTGTTCCTTGTATTCTAAATGAATGAATGATTGAGAAATTGAGAAGAAATTCCATCTACCATAGAAATAGGATACAGTCATAGTTTCAAATCATGCAATAAAATCTGAACTCCATCCAAAACAGGTAGTATGTCAAGAGTCAATATATAGCTTTGTCTCTAGCACTGAAAAGTAGGAGAAAGAGACCAGAGAATTACAGACAAACTTTTGATTAGAAAAAGAGAGTTTAGGATGCTGGGATTGTAGGGTAAATCTTTGTGAGGTTCCAACTTGAGAGTGGAGGAGAGAGAGAGCTAAAAGAGAGAAATTTCCACTAAGAGAGAAATTTCCTTCTACCTTGAAGAAACTTCATAGAGGCAAATGAAGAGAAGAGAAAAGAGCATCAGTCCACTCTGTAGCTGAAAAGGCAGGATGACAAGAGCAAGATAAACAAAGATAAACTTAGCAAAATAAAACCTTAAATCATCTAAGAGACTTCACTGTTGTTATTCAGTTGCTAAGTCATGTCCAACTGTTTGCAACCCCAGGGACCGCAACACACCAGGCTCCTCTGTCCTCTACCACCTTCCAGAGTTTGCTCAAATTCATGTCCATTGAGTTGGTGATGCTATGTAACCATCTCATCCTCTGCTACCCCCTTCTCCTTTTGCCTTCAATCCTTCCCAGCATCAGTGTCCAGGCTGATCTCTTGTTATAGCGATCTGCTCTCCTAAAATGTCAGGTTATGGCAAAGCTGTCAAGGTAGTACACTCAGACCAGGCCTGAAGACATTTTGAGAGAATATATGGAATTGACGTGGCTGGTAACCTTAGATCATTATGCCTGGTCATATGACACTATTATTTTAGTATAGATTTCAAAAAAACTAAATAACATAGAACATGAAATTAACTTAATGGATCAAAATGAGTATTTAAAAATTAAATATAGTAAAAGAGAAAATATTAGAGGTTATTGCATGCAGTAAGCATAAGTATAGTGTCAAGAGAAAAACCAAGTCATCTAAAAATCCAGGCAAATTCAAATTGTCCTCACACATGAATAAAAAAAAAAGAAAAACATTTGAGAAAGCATTCCAAAAAACACTGCAGAAAAGAAGGCAACACTTCTTGACCCATTTTGAAAAATTACTTAATAATGAAAAACATCCAACCAAGAACTAAATTCAAATTAAGAATTCAGCCCAGCAAAGCTGGGGAATGACAGACACGGAGGTGAGAAAAACATTCATTTAAATAGAAAATGAAGGCTAAACATTTATTTGTAGGATAAATCATTATAGAAAAATGTAAATATTATAAACTCTGCTAATATAAAAGTAGTATCATTATACTAATAAGGAGGTAGGTGATTTAGGGGAAAGTATTAATACTCAATATACTTATTTCCCCATTTTTTAAAGAAAGCATCAGCAGTTACCATGTAAAGTTAATAAGTATATGAAATACAATAACAAAAAAACAATAAAACAAATTTTCAGCAGAAGAGAAATACAAAAAACAAAAGCCCAATGATAGAGTAGAAAATAGAAAACAGAGGAACCAGTAAAAAAGAGAGTAAGAAAATAGGATAACAATTATGCTATGACAATAAGTGAAAACGGAATAAATTTCTTTGTTATAACTAAAGGATTGTTGCTCAGATCATGAAGTCCTTATTGCCAGATTCAGACTTAAATTGAAGAAAGCAGGGAAAACCACTAGACGATCAAGGTATGACCTAAATCAAATCCCTTACGATTATACAGTGGAAATAGGAAATAGATTTAAGGAACTAGATCTGATAGACAGAGTGCCTGATGAACTATGGACAGAGGTTCGTGACATTGTACAGGAGACAGGGATCAAGACTATCCCCTAAAAACGAAATGCAAAGAAGCAAAATAGATGTCTGAGGAGGCCTTACAAATAGCTGTGAAAAGAAGAGAAACGAAAAGCAGGAAAGATATACCCATTTGAATGCAGAGTTTCAAAGAAGAGCAAGGAGAGATAAGAAAGCCTTTCTCAGTGATCAGTGCAAAGAAATAGAGGAAAACAATAGAATGGGAAAGACTAGAGATCTCTTCAAGAAAATCAGAGGTACCCAGGGAACATTTCATGCAAAGATGGGCTCAATAAAGGACAGAAATGCTATGGACCTAACAGAAGCAGAAGATATTAAGAAGAGGTGGCAAGAATACACAGAAGAACTATACAAAAAAGATCTTCACTACCCAGATGATCAGGATGGTGTGATCATTCACCTAGAGGCAGACATCCTGGATAGTGAAGTCAACTGGGCCTTAGGTAGCATCACTACGAACAAAGCTAGTGAGGGTGATGGAATTTCAGTTGAGCTATTTCAAATCCTAAAAGATAATGTTGTGAAAGTGCTGCACTCAATATGGCAGCAAATTTGGAAAACTCAGCAGTGTCTACAGGACTGGAAAAGGTCAGTGTTCATTCCATCCCAAAGAATGCTCAAACTACCAAGTAATTACACTCATCTCACACGCTAGTAAAGTAATGCTCAAAATTCTCCAAGCCAGGCTTCAACAATAAGTGAAGTATAAACTTTCAGATGTTCAAGCTGGTTTTAGAAAAGGCAGAGGAACCAGAGATCAAATTGCCAACATCCACGGGATCACTGAAAAAGCAAGAGAGTTCCAGAAAAACATCTATTTCTGCTTTATTGACTATGCCAAAGCCTTTGACTGTGTGGATCACAAAAAAACTGTGGAAAATTCTGAAAGAGATGGGAATACCAGACCACCTGACCTGCCTCTTGAGAAACCTGTATACAGGTCAGGAAGCAACAGTTAAAACTGGACATGGAACAACAGACTGGTTCCAAATAGGAAAAGGAGTACATCAAGGCTGTATATTATCACCCTGCTCATTTAACTTACATGCAGAACACATCATGAGAAATGCTAGGCTGGAAGAGGTACAAGCTAGAATCAAGATTGCTGGGAGAAATATCAATAACCTCAGATATGCAGATGATACCACCCTAATGGCAAAAAATGAAGAAGAACAAAAGTGCCTCTTGATGAAAGTGAAAGAGTAGAGTGAAAAAGTTGGCTTAAAGCTCAACATTCAGAAAACTAAGGTCATGGCATCTGGTCCTGTTACTTCATGGCAAATAGATGGGGAAACAGTGAAAACAGTGTCAGAATTTATTTTCTTGGGCTCCCAAATCACTGCACATGGTGACTGCAGCCATGAAATTAAAAGACGCTTACTCCTTGGAAGGAAAGTTATGACCAACCGAGATAGCATATTAAAAAGCAGAGACATTACTTTGTCAACAAAGGTCTGTTTAGTCAAGGCTATGGTTTTTCCAGTAGCCATGTAAGGATGTGAGAGTTGGACGACAAAAACAGCTGAGTGCCGAAGAATTGATGCTTTTGAACTGTGGTGTTGGAGAAGAGTTTTGAAAGTCCCTTGGACTGCAAGGAGATCCAACCAGTCCATCCTAAAGGAGATCAGTCCTGAGAGTTCATTGGAAGGACTGAGGCTGAAGCTGCAATTCCAATACTTTGGCCACCTGATGTGAGGAACTGACTCATTTGCAAAGACTCTGATGCTGGGAAAGATTGAAGGCGGCAGGAGAAGGGGATGACAGAGGATGAGATGGTTGGATGGCATCATCAACCTAATGGACATGAGTTTGAGTAAACTCCAGGAGTTGGTGGACAGGGAGGCCTGGCGTGCTGCTGTCCATGGGGTCGCAAAGAGTTGGACACGACTAAGTGACTGAACTGAACTGAAAGGATCCCAGGTGATCAAAAGGAAAAACACACTGTGTGCTATCACAGTGATGAAAAATAAGATATAGCTTACATGTGCATTAATAGGGGAAATGAAGTGCTCTGCAGTTTAAAAATAGGGTCATGCTATTCCTGTATTATAAAGAGATGAAATATAAATATAGGTCTAGATATTAATAAATATTTGTATGACACAGACATACCTTTATATATGCATAGGAAACAATGGATACACAAAAAATTCATAAAACTGATTATCCCTGGAGAGTAGAATTAAAGGGTACTGTTTGAATTATTATATCATATAATTATGGATTATTTTTTAAAATTTTAAAATATAAAAAGTCCCTTACAACTACTTACTGACTGTTACAGTGAACCAAAGTTGAAACAGAACAAAACACAATGCTACCCAGGTGCCACTGGGCATTCTTTCTCTTCTGAACGTGCCTTGTGATGTCTCCTGCCAACTCAGTTATGATAATACTTTTCTTCAAATTGTTGAACATTTGTTTGTTCCCTTGCAAATCAACTGCTTTGGCCTAAAGTACCCATTCTCCACTAATCAACTATTTGATTCTAATTTTCTCTAGACTGAAGGCTGAACTCACTCATTTATAGCTCCTCATAGACCTCAATAATTCTCCCCCTCTCCAATTCATGTATCTAGTAAATTCTCTATCTGCAATTGTTATATATTACTTTGTAAAAAACCAAAACAAAATAAAATATCTTTCGTTAATTCAATTCTGGATATTCCGCTTCCATAACTAAACTACAAGCTTCTTGAGTGTCATGTTTTTCTTTCTGCTAATTTTGGCTGATTGATTTATTCACTAATATTGTTGATATTGCACTTATATCAGAAAGAGAAAAGGAATAATATCAACCCCTGCCCCAATATCAATGAGATATAAACAAATAATAACAATTTATTGGTAAAACAAAGATGCTGTGTGTACAAAGGGTAAGAGGCAATTCACCCTAATGATCTTGAGGAAGAATCATGAAGGTGGTGCCACATGAACAGGGCTTTGAAGGAACTTGCTCTAGGAGAACAGAAGATATAAGTAGTGTGAGGCACTCGGTCAGCGAGAGGACAAGCCAAGGGGCACAGAAACCCATGATTTACTTAACACTGGGGTGTAAGTCTGATGAGGTAGGACACACTGGTTCAAGGTATCCACCTTCAGGTCCCCAGCAAAAGTAATGCATTTAATAAAAATTATTGGCAAATTTCTATTAGGTTTGCATAATGTAAGTTTTTCCTAATAATAAGGTTTTTGGTGAGAAAAATCCTATTACAACTTTTTATTTGTTTAGCCATTTATTATAAAATAAAAGAAAGATACAGAAATTTATATAAAACAAGTCTTTGGATTAAAGAACTCGTATAAAGCAAACATGTTTGTAATGATTACCAAGGTCAAAAACTCAACTTTTGCAGGATACTCCAGAAGGTTTCCATGTGTTCCTTCTTCATCACAAGCATGTCTGTGTTATATATATATCTCCTTTCCTCCACATTAAGAATCCTGCTTTTCAAGATACAGAAAACTCTGGTACTACATATCACATGGTTACAACTCGCTTTACTCTATATTACACATATAATAGTTTTAAGCTAAGACTCTGATGCTGGGAGGGACTGGGGGGCAGGAGGAAAAGGGGACGACAGAGGATGAGATGGCTGGATGGCATCTCTGACTGGATGGACATGAGTCTGAGTGAACTCCGGGAGTTGGTGATGGACAGGGAGGCCTGGCGTGCTGCAATTCAAGGGGTCGCAGAGTCGGACACAACTGAGCGACTGAACTGAACTGAAGGATACCATGAGCACCACCAGTATGATTATTAAAAAGAGGTAAACTACTCTTTTTTATAAAGGTCCTCTCCTCATCCCTCCATTTGTGTAGTTGTACTATATCTACATTTTTGAAATATGTAGCTGCTATATGCTATACTTCTATTCAACTCTCACTTAACTTTTAGTTCTATAATTAACTCATTTGTGGTAAAGAATCTGCCTGCCAATCCAAGAGATGTAAGAGACAGGAGTTTGATCCCTGGGTCAGGAAGATCCCCTGGAGTAGGAAATGGCAAGGTACTTCAGTATTTTTGCCTGGAAGATTCCATGGGCAGAGAACCCCAGAAGGCTACAGTCCATGGGGTCACAGAGTCAGGCACAACTGCGCACACATACATCAATGCACAAGTAACTTATTCAGACCACAATCTTTATGTCTTTGAAGATGCAGTCATGTACTACAGGGGTCCCCGACCTTCAGGATCTGATGCCTAATTGTCTGACGAGGAACTGATGTATTAATAATTGAAATGAAGTACACAATAAATGCAATACACTTGAGTCATCCTGAAACCATCCCCATGGCCCTGGTCTGGGGAAACATTGTTTTCCACAAAACTGGTCCCTGGTGCCAAAAAGGTTGGGGACCACTGGTTTCCTAAATTCTTCAGGAAGAACTCATGGCATAAAGCTTCTTAAGTTGACAACATATATTTGAAAGCCAGTTTTACTGGATATAAAATTATTGGCTCACCTTTCTTCCTTGAGTATTTAAACTAGGAAGTGTAATGCCATTCTCTAGACTGTGTGACAAAGTACTGATGGTGAAAAGTTGGACAACAATTTAATTTTAGTTGTCATAAATTACTTATAAAACTTGTTCTTTTTGCTTATCAGGGAAAATTATTTGCTTTTCTTTAAAATCTAATAAAAACATTCAGAAAACTAAGATCATGGCATCTGGTCCTATCACTTCATGGCAAATAGATAGGGAAACAGTGGAAAGAGAGGCAGACTTTATTTTCTTGGGCTCCCAAATCACTGCAGACGGTGACTGCAGCCATGAAAATAAAAGATACTTGCTCCTTGGAAGGAAAGTTATTATATGAAAAGACCCTGATGCTGGGAAAGATTGAAGGCAGGAGAAGGGGATGACAGAGGATGAGATGGTTGGATGGCATCACTGACTCCTTGGAGTTGCGTTTGAGTAAGCTGTGGGAGTTGCTGATGGACAGGGAAACCTGGCATGCTGCAATCCATGGGGTTGCAAAGAGTTGGACAGGACTGAACGACTGAACTGAACTGAATATTATTAGAAAAATCATTTTGGTTTGATAACTTTCACATTTTTCATATACTTTTAAATTTTATACCAGGTGAGTTTCTTGAATTATAGCTTTTATTGTTAATGTTGTGTGACACAAATTGAACATAACAAATAAATTGTATTTTTATATACTGAATGAATACTCAGAAAGTAAAAGTAATAAAACAATACCATTTATAATGGGATTAAAGTGTATTAAAGGAACTTAAGGATAAATTTAAGAGGAGACGCTGAAAACAATAAAATACCGATGAGAGAAATTAAGGAGGATCTAAATCAATGGAGATGACACCATCCTTATGGCAGAAAGTGAAGAGGAACTAAAAAGCCTCTTGATGAAAGTGAAAGTGGAGAGTGAAAAAGTTGGCTTAAAGGTCAACATTCAGAAAACGAAGATCATGGCATCTGGTCCCATCACTTCATGGGAAATAGATGAGGAAACAGTGGAAAAAGTGTCAGACTTTATTTTTTGGGGCTCCAAAATCACTGCAGATGGTGATTGCAGCCATGAAATTAAGAGCCATTTACTCCTTGGAAGAAAAGTTAGGACCAACCTAGACAGCATATTCAAAAGCAGAGACATTACTTTGCCGACTAAGGTCTGTCTAGTCAAGGCTATGGATTTTCCTGTAGTCATGTATGAATGTGAGAGTTGGACTGTGAAGAAGGCTGAGCACCAAAGAATTGATGCTTTTAAACTGTGGTGTTGGAGAAGACTCTTGAGAGTCCCTTGGACTGTAAGGAGATCCAACCAGTCCATTCTGAAGGAGATCAGCCCTGGGATTTCTTTGGAAGGAATGATGCTAAAGCTGAAATTCCAGTACTTTGGCCACCTCATGTGAAGAGTTGACTCACTGGAAAAGACTCTGATGCTGGGAGGGATTGGGGGCAGGAGGAGAAGGGGACGACAGAGGTTGAGATGGCTGGATGGTATCACTGACTCGATGGACGTGAGTCTGAGTGAACTCTGGGAGTTGGTGATGGACAGGGAGGCCTGGCATGCTTCAAAGAGTCGGGCGCGACTGAACTGAACTGAACTGAAATCAATGGAGAGTTTTATCTTGTATGTTGATCAGAAAACTCAGTTATTAAGATTACACTTCATTCAAATCGTTCTACAGACTCAATGTCATCTCAGTCAAACTCCTAGCAGGCTTATTGTTCATACTTGTATGATTTTAAAATTTATTTGGAATGCTAAAGAGCCAAGAATGACCAAAACAATTTTGCAAAATAAAAATAAAGTTGGACTTACACTACCAAATTTAAGATGTACTATAAGCTTTCGTAATCAAGCCAAAGGTTAGACATATAAATGAATGGAACAGAAAAACAGAGTCCAGTAACAGACTCATGAGTATTTGGTGAAGTAATTTACAATAAAGGTGCCAAAAAACTCAGTTAAGAAAGGACAATTCCTTTGATAATTGGTACTGGAAAAACTAGATACCCATAAGGGAAATAAGAAACTTGTATCCTGTGTTATACCATAACAAAAATCAATTCAAGATAGGATACAGGTCTGAACATGAAGGCAATCACAATAAAGCTTTTAGAATAAAATAAAAAAGAATATCCTCACAGCCTTGGGGTAGATCAAGAGAGGACACAGAAAGCATAAGCCATAAAAGAAACTGGTAAACTGGACTTCATTAAAATTAAAACCTTCTCATTAAAACATATCAAGAAAATAATAGGCAAATGAGAGACACTCCTCAGAGTACACACACATCTAACAAAAGATTCGTATCAAATATATTTTAAAATATAATTGCAATTCAATAATTTTAAAAACTTGGCAGAAGACGTCAACAGATGGATTACAAACCAGGATCTAGAAATGCCCAATAAACAAGTGAAAAAGTGCTCATCATTTTAAGTCACTAGAGAAATTTAAATTAAAACTGCAGTGAGATACACCTACTAAAATGAAAAAGAATGACAACATCAAATGTTAGCCAGGATGAGGAGCATCTAGAATTTTCATACACGACTGGTGGAAGTATAACACGGCATAACTCCTTTGGATTATTCTTATTATTAGACACTAATAATATTTGTGACTTTCCCCCCATGATTGTATAACTTGATTCTCACAAGCTACAAAAGTCCCAACTTTATAAACGAGGAAACTGAAGTTCAGAGAGGTTCGGTATTTTGTCTGAGAGGTCATATTTATTAAGTGGCAGGAACTGGATTCCTGAATTCCACCAAGGTGTTTTACTTCAATATTAAATTTTCTTTCATTTATACTAACCACAAATAGTCTAAACATGAGCATTAAAAATGAGCTTAAAAATTTATAAAACTGTCAGATACTCAGATGTAGAGATAACCCCCCATATGCCTATACCCAGTTCTATATGTAGTAATTATTAAGAGTTGGGCACATTTTTAATCTATTCTTTCCTTCAAACATTTTTGCTAAATGTTCTATAACCAAACCTAGTCATTTACCTCCTATATACTTCAGAAGGTATATCAAATAAATCATGAACATTTTACTATATAACAATAATTCTGTTACTTATCCCACTTAAAAATTAATAATATTCCTCGGTGTTCTAGTCCATAAACAAATTTTCCCAAGTGTCTTAAAAACATCTGTCTTTTCCATTGAACTTACTTGGATCAGGTTCCAAAATCTATCTACACCTTGTATTTGTTAATGTATCTTAAGTCTCATTTCCTGTACAGACATGTATTCTTTTTCATTTTTGCTTTTTTATTTTTCCATGCCATTGAATTGTTACAGAAACCTGGCAGATTGTCCTATATGTGGTCCCCTATGCTGGATTTGGTTGCATCTTCATAGTGTGATTTAACTTATTCCTACATCCCCCATATATCCTGTTTATGAAAAGTAGCTCAAATGCAGCACTGCCCAATAGATCTTTTCACAATGATGGAAGTGTTCTATATATAGACTGTTTCATACAGTAGCCCCATGTGGCTACTGAGTACTTAAAATCTGGCTAGTGTGACTAAGGTACACATTTTTTATTTAAACAGCTACACGTGATTGGCACCACCCTAGATATTGCTGTTAAGATACTTAGGTTCAACCTTTTTGGAAAGAGTACTGTAATGGGTGAATGTTGGTTCTCCAAAAGATTTATCCACCTGGAGCCTGCTATTATAACCTGATTTGGACAAGGGGTCTATGTAGGTATACTTAAACATCTATGATGTGATCATCCTGGATTCTCCAAGTGAACCCTAAGTCCAATGACAAGTGTCCTTTTAAAGAGGAAAGACAGAAGAATCAGAAGAGAAGGCACACTGAAGGTGGGGGCAGAGATTAGTCAAGCCTCTATAAGCCAAGGAATGTCAAGGATTGCTGGCAGCCACCTGGTGGCTCAGATAGTAAAGAATTTGCCCACAGTGTGCAGACTCGGGTTCAATTCCTGGGTCAGGAAGATTCCCTGGAGAAGGGAAAGGCTACCCACTCCAGTATTCTTGCCTGGAAAATCCAATGGAGAGAGGAGCCTGGTGGGCTACAGTCTATGGAGTCTCAAAGAGTTGGACACAACTGAGTGACTAACACTTTCTCCAGAAGCCAGGAGAGAGGAATCAGACACAACTGAGTGACTAACACTCACTTTGACCAAGAAGCCAGGTGAGAGGTACGGAAGGGATTGTCTCTTAGAGCCTCTGGAAGGAGACAGTTCTGCTGACTCCTTCATTTCAGACTTCTGAAATGAAAAAGAGCTAACAGAGAGTATATTTCTCTTCTAAGTCAAGTCTGTGGTAATTTGTTACAGTAATCCTAAGAAACTAATACAAATACCTTACAGGAAGCATGTTCTTAAAATTGTGCCATTTCAGGGGGCATATGACCTCACATCTTACTTAATGATTCTTAGGGTGATCCTGATGGCTCCACTGCAAAGTTCCCTAATCAGTTACTCATTTAATTATTTCTTCCATTGAAGATTTTTGCCTGAACTAATGATTTCTTTAGGGGGTTGCAAAATGATAATTTTAAAAGTCTTTATCCCTCTTTCATTTATTAGCTGGGATTAGTATACAAAGAAAAACAGCCTCAAAATTTTGGGTGTTTTTGATTACCCTGAATTATACATAGTATAAAGAAGACAGAATATATCTTTTTAGGGGAGATAAAGGGTTGTGAATATCATTATGAGCTGATGTTTTTTAAAAAATAGATATTTAGGGTTTTAAAAAAATTAGAGATTTAAGGTTTTCAGTCAATTGTATTCCTTACTCTCTTTGTGGCATTCATTGTCTCCTGTACTTTGGCCACTTTTTTTTGCAAAGAACTGACTCATTTGAAAAGACCCTGATGCTGTGAAAGATTGAGGGCAGGAGGAGAAGGGGATGACAGAGGATGAGATGGTTGGATGTCATCACCGACTCAATGGACATGTGTTTGGGTGGACTCTGGGAGCTGGTGATGGACAGAGAGGCCTGGTGTGCTGTGGTTCATGGGGTCGCAAAGAGTTGGACACGACTGAGCAACTGAACTGACTGACTAATATCGAGAGAACACAATCTGGGCTCCACTGGCATTGGGTTAGCATTGCTTCTGTGAGTTTTCTATCAATAGAGCTATGAAACACATCTTTTTCAAAAACATCACAAGTTCATGCTGATATTTCTGATTCAGATTTAATATTTAATATTACAGAATGCTACTTCAGTTAAAAAACTATATTTCTATTTAAAAATGAAAAACTCATTCTTAATACTAATGATATAAATATTTATTTGCATTGTCATATCAGTTCAGTCACTCAGTCATGTCCAACTCTTTGTGATCCCACGGAATGCAGCATTCCAGGCTTACCTGTCCCTCACCAACTCCCAGAGTTTGCTCAAACTCATGTCCATTGAGTCAGGGATGCCTTCCAACCATCTCATCCTCTGTCATCCCCTTCTCCTGCCTTCAATCTTCCCCAGCATCAGGGTCTTTTCAAATGAGTCAGTTCTCTGCAAAAAAGTGGCCCAAGTATAGGAGTTTCAGCTTCAGCATCAGTCCTTCCAATGAATATTCAGGACTGATTTCCTTTAGGATGGACTGATTTGATCTCCCTGCAGTCTAAGGGACTCTCAAGAGTCTTCTCCAACATCACAGTTCAAAAGGATCAATTCTTTGGCACTCAGCTTTCTTTATGGTCCAACTCTCACATCCATACATGACTGCTGGAAAAACCATACCTTTGACTAGATGGACCTTTGTTGGCAAGGTAATGTCTCTGCTTTTTAACATGCTGTCTAGGTTGATCATAGCTTTTCTTCCAAGGAGCAAGCGTCTTTTGATTTCACGGCTGCAGTAACCATCTGCAGTGATTTGGGAGCCCAAGAAAATAAGTCTTTCACTGTTTCTATTGTTTCCCCATCTATTTACCATTAAGTGAGGGGACTGGATGCCATGATCTTCAAGTTTTGAATGTTGAGTTTTAAGCCAGCCTTTCCACTCTCCTCTTTCACTTTCATCAAGAGGCTCTTCAATTCTTTTTGGCTTTCTGCCATAAGGGTGGTATCATTTGTGTATCTGAAGTTATTGATATTTCTCTCAGCAATCTTGAATCCAGTTTGTGCTTCATCCAGCCTAGCATTTCACATGATATAATCTGCCTATATGTTAAGTAAGCAGGTGACAATATACAGCCTTGACGTACAGCTTTCGCAATTTGAAACAAGTCCATTGTTCCATATCTGGTTCTCACTGTTGCTTCTTGAAGTGCATATATATGATTTTAAGTACATATAGTTTTGAAACAATAATACCAATATTACTAACAAACTACTGAAAGAAATTTAATATTTTCATCGCTCTATTTTGTTGTTGTTGTTGTTTCTTGGGTTGCAGAATCTTCCTTCCTTGACTAGGGATTGAACCTGCGCCCCCTGCAATGGAAATCCTAACTACTAGACCAGCAAGGAATTCCCAGTGGCTCTAAATTTTGTCAGAATATATCCCATAAAACATGTAGAGTCAAAATGCTGTGTTCTATATTACTTCAATTATTTCTTTTTTGTGAATCATTATGCAACCAATGTTAGGTTATTAGGTTACTCATTTTGGTTTGCTTTCCATTTTTAGGGATTTCTTTTGGTTTTATTTGAGTTTAATTTCATTTGATAAGTTATGTAAAACATTTCTATTACCAAATTCAGCTGTATACAACATGTAGGTATAGAGCTTTCAAAAGTCTTATCTTAAAAAATATATATTTATTTTTTTCAAGTGAAAAACCAGTATTATATATTCATAGCCATAAAAGGTAGATGACTTGAAGCATTTTCTCCTATACTTCAGCTTTTTTACACTGCAGTATCTAAAAGACAATACCATATTTGTAAACAGAGATTTTGTCACTTAAAAATAAGTTTTACAGTAGTCTACTGTGTGGTCATGCTTTTGTTTCCCTAATGAATCACATATTTTTGAACATTTGGGTATTTCAAATTTTTTTGCTATTATAAATAATGTTATAATGATGAATCTTTGCAAAATATTTTTGCCATTGCAGTATGACTGCGAGGTCAAAGAGAAACTCACATATAATTTTCCTAGATTATAACAAATTTCCTTCCATGATTGTTCTATTTTGCATTACCACATGTAGTATAGGAGGAGTCCCATTTCTCTATAGTCCAAGGGACAGAGTACATTGTCAAACTCTGGGACATGTGATAAACCTGGGTGAGAAGTGATATTTCAGTGAAGTTCTAATTAGCCTGTCTCCTATTATGTGATGCTGAGTATATTTTCATATGTTTAAGGGCCATTTTCATTTCCTCTTCTGTGAGCTGTCCATATCTTTTGCTGATTTTTCTATCAGATTGTCATTTTCCCCCTCGGTTTTTCAAAGACCTTTGTGTAATTGTGATATGAGCTCTTTGTATATAAATTGCATTTTTTTTTCTGAATTGGTCATTTGCCTTCTATAATTTCACATAAAAGTTATTCATTAGCATTTCGTACTTTATACTTTACCTTCAAAAGCTTTGTAAACGGTTGTTACTTTTGCAGACAATTTTTTGATTGATTTGTGTCATGAGGAATGTGTCAACAGTATAACTCTGACTGACTTGACCAGTGTTAGGAGGATGTAGGTGCTGGAGTTCTCTTTGTTGCTACTGTGTGGATCTGAACAACAGAGCCAGAGATGAACAGAGAGTAGAAGAGGAGGTTGCTGCCTGTAGTGCTACTAGTATTTGAGGTCAGAAAAGGTTTTTCAGGGGAGAGCTAAAGGGTAAAAGAAGTAGCGTCATTAAAAGAGATTATAAACTACCCGCTATTCAGTTTTCTTTTTTGACAGTGGAGATAATTCATCCTGCTATCATTTCTGCTTTTATAATAGAAGCTGCAATTAGGTCAGTGCAATTATCCTTTGTTCCAGCAAACAGGCCCAGTTTCTTCAGCTTTTCCTTATGAATGCCATTTCAAGACTGCAAGTATACCTGACCAAGAATAATTACAGGTTTTCTAAAAACTATTTTTATTATTATTATCACCATCATTATTATTATTCTAACCAGTCAATACAGTTACATGTAATCTTTGTGATCAATGTTTCTTCTTTTCGACAAAGCTATTTTAACTGTATTAACATTTTTAATATTTCTCATTCCTGCCCAGGTGCCTATAACATTTTCAAAATGATCTCCTTTGGTCTGTCCATTTTTATTGTCAGCCCAAACCAGACCTGATGTCTAAGGGAACTAGATTGATGGGATAATTTATCACCTATCTCGTAATAAATAAATAGATATAAATATATTTCTGTGCAGCAAGTTTCGTATTCTTTAATACTGAATGCAAACTCTTTACTGCTGTTAGTTGAATCTTCTCAGACTTTTTCTTCCTGGTTTTCTCTTTGCACATACACGTAGCCCATGGGGTCCTTCTTGGTTTTCAAACTCAAATAATGCTCTGTATCATGGATATTATGTTTGAGTGTTGCACATGACTTTGTGCCTGTGGTTTGCCAAATATCATGGGGCAAAGGTCACACTGATGCCTATTAAAGCAGATTAAACATTGAAGTTTGGAAAGCCTGTGAGTCAGGAGTGGTCTCAGACCATTCTCATTCTGGTGATCCTAGGTGGTTCTTTGCCTAGGTGGAGTGACTCTAGCAAAGATTAACCCACATAACCAAGAACTAATTAGATTTCCCAAATAAAAAAATTTTTTAATCTATTCAAGAATAAATATATTTCACATTTTAAAATCATGGCAGTAATTTCCAATTCCTACCTATTAGCTGCTTTTTAAAAAATGTTAGGTGGCAAGGTTCTTCTGTCCCTTCCTGCTGTTACTAAATACTACCACTTCAAGAGAATTGCCATTCAGTGAAGGTTCTCCTATTATTGCAATTTACATTTTCCCTAAATTTATACCTTTCCCAGACCCATTAAATTTTTGCCATTGCTAATGTACTGAGTTCCTGTAATTTGTATTCTCATAATGTGGACAAATTTCTCAGAAATGCTTAGTAAACATCTTTAGTTTTCATGGGAAATCAGCCCCGAGGAGAGGCTGGGGGAGGAGAGGATGAGGATGAGTGACAAGAGTGAATATGCACACTCTCTGCTCTGATGATGCCTGGGTCTCTTACTGCAGTTCTATACTGGGCCCCTACAAACGATGCCATTAGGCACTGAAGCCGTTAGAAGACGTCTCCATGTTGCTGGCGAAGTTAATGCTGAAGACTGAGTCATAAGAATCTGCCCTTGAGGGGGTCTGCTGGTGGGACAAAGCTCATGACCTGATGTGCTCCATTATTCTTATTGTTATTAACATTTTAGAAAGCAAAAAACACCCTTATTTATTTTTAAATTCCCCCAGTTCATATGTGTCCACTATTTGTAAGCATGGTGGGATCGAGAGGAAAGTAAATGTTTTGTATTAAAATAATCAGGAATACAGTAACTTTTAATCCTAGGGACTGCCAGGGGTGATATCAGCAAAAATAAGTGGCTGCCCTTTGACATGGTGGTGGCTGTCATCATATGGAAAAGAATGAGGCTGAGTCCCTAACGTTGACTGTTTTGGGATACTTGGAAGTCTGCATAAGTTTCCTGGGGGAGGAAACAGGAAAAATACAGAGAATCAAAGGAAATTAGCTTCATTTCCTTTCCATTCCCTTCTAACTCTTCCTTTCCTTCTATTTTGTCACCTGGAATTTCACACCTGGACAGTGCCCTCCTGGACATGTCTTTGATCTCTCTCTCTCTCTCTAAGTTTACTCACACAAAAATGTGCTGAAGTGCTGGGAACATGGACACCCACACAGCATATACGGCTCCGTTTCCTTTGTTTTCCTAGTCATAGATGCCAGGTTTCTCAAGACTATGAAGCCCACTCCCAGGTCACAGAGAATCTTCTTTAAAAGAATTCTGGGTTCATGAAGAACTTCAGAAATACTACCAGCCTCCATAGGGCCTGGAGAAGACTGTTTTAGTTATGGAACCCTGGACTGCATTAGAGACAAGGATAAACACATGCTTTTTACCCACTATCTCCATCTAGCCAACCTGCGTTCCCCCAGTGATGGAGAGTTTTTAGAAGCAAAAAGGACAGTCTTTTTCCTATCCTTTTTATGCAAGATACTTTTCAAAAGTCAGTAAAATATTTTACTTAACCACTCTATTCTCTGCAGTGCTTATTAGGATCGTCACTTTTGGCTTTTAAAGATGTGACCTTGTCCTAGAGAAACCATATAGATTTTATTCTCAGAAGTCCAGATACATGCCTAAAAGGAGGCCCTTCAGTCAATTTGGTTGCTTTGGTTTCCAGGTTTACTGAGTGTTGACTACATACTAAAAGCTATGTTAGACTAAACAAAAAGGACAGAGGACACTTGAGTGCCAGGTGGAAGACCCACAGGCTTGCCCATCAGGTCTGAAAATCAAAGTCTCCTGCTAATCCCCAAAGGAACAGGATCTGCTTATTAGAAAGTCAGGATCTGCTTACTAGAGATGATCCAGCGCCAGGAGCATCCTTTGCAACTGGCCTTCCCTCACGTACACATTAAGGATGGAACATGGAAAAAGCCAAAAACCATTTTAGATGATCCCCATCATGAAGTCATGAGGGAAGACCCAAAAATCTAACCCATGTGGCGCCTGCTGCCTAGGGTGATTCTGCCAAAGAACTGTTGGGCAATTAGGTAAGAAGACAGCTACTAGAAATGACCCTGTGCTTTCTCCAACGGGGACTGAGAAGAAATATTCAACCACAACCACTGGTTCCAATCTGCATGTGTGGAGCTTGGAGGAAGGAGTTTAAAACAACCATATTCTATGTGTACATGATCTTGGGAATTACAGCAAAGGTTTTTTATTTGACATGACAGGCAATGGACACTTGACAAGGGAGTCTACTGACCTATCCTTATTCATTCCTCCAAAAAGACCGCTGATACTATACCAGCCACATTCTTTGGAGCGTTCACTCTCAGTTTCAAGCACAGCACTCGTCTCAACTGACTCCCTATTCCTTGGTCCAACTAGAACCCTTTGCTCCAGGTCTTATCATTAACAGAGGTAACTTCTTAACATTGAAAAGAGGCTTGGTTTTTCTTTTATTGGAACTGTAAATTGCCAAAGTAAAGTAAAAAGTAAAGCCTGTAAAGTGTTGGGAAGGAGGGAGGCATATTTTATTGTGGTTAGCAGGGAACTGCAGTGGTCTGAATTTTAAGATGTGAGGAAATATCCTTCAATTCCCTCAATTACATCTTATTCAGGCTCCATCTACTAGCGGTAAAGAAGCATACATTTTAAAAAAGAGGAAGGATATGGCTAGACATATCCTTTTTTAAATACCAGACTAGCTGATCTCTTAAAGAGATGTTTAAATACTTCTCTGCATGGAATATCTTTCTTTTACACTTAGACAAAATCCAAACTCCTTACTATGAACAAGGAGGCTATATTATTAGACATCTCTCCTTTGTGACTTTGGCTTAGGCCACTCTCTGTTCTCCTTACCAAACTCTAACCCTGTGGCATCCTTTGCCTCAGGATTTTTTAGCACTTGCTGTTTTTTTCTGACTGAAACCAGCTGCCCTCAGGTCTTCCTGCGGCTGGTTCACCACTGTGATTTGAGTCTTAGCACTTCATATTTTCTCCCAAAGAAAGGCAATGCCAAAGAATGCTCAAACTACTGCACAATTGCACTCATCTCACACGCTAGGAAAGTAATGCTTAAAATTCTCCAAGCCAGGCTTCAGCAATATGCGAACTGTGAACTTCCAGATGTTCAAGCTGGTTTTAGAGAAGGCAGAGGAACCAGAGATCAAATTGCCAACATCCGCTGGATCATGGAAAAGGAAGAGAGTTCCAGAAAAACATCTATTTCTGCTTTATTGACTATGCCAAAGCCTTTGACTGTATGGATCACAATAAACTGTGGAAAATTCTGAAAGGGATGGGAATACCAGACCACCTGACTTGCCTCTTGAGAAACCTATATGCAGGAAACAACAGTTAGAGCTGGACATAGAACAATAGACTGGTTCCAAATAGGAAAAGGATTACATCAAGGCTGTATATTGTCATCTGCTTATTTAACATATATGCAGAGTACATCATGAGAAACGCTGGACTGGAAGAAGCACAAGCTGGAATCAAGATTGCCAAGAGAAATATCAATAACCTCAGATATGCAGATGATACCACCCTTATGGCAGAAAGTGAAGAAGAACTAAAAAGCCTCTTGATGAAAGTGAAAGAGGAGAGTGAAAAAGTTGGCTTAAAGATGAACATTCAGAAAACGAAGATCATGGCATCCGGTCCCATCACTTCATGGCAAATAGATGGGGAAACAGTGGAAACAGTGGCTGACTTTATTTTTCTGGGCTCCAAAGTCACTGAAGATGGTGACTGTAGCCATGAAATTAAAAGACGTATACTCCTTGGAAGGAAAGTTATGACCAACCTAGATAGCATATTAAAAAGCAGAGACATTACTTTGTCAACAAAGGTCCATCTAGTCAAGGCTATGGTTTTCCCAGTGGTCATGTATGGATGTGAGAGTTGGACTATAAAGAAACCTGAGTGCTGAAGAACTGATGCTTTTGAACTGTGATGTTGGAGAAGACTCTTTGGAGTCCCTTGGACTGCAAGGAGATCCAACCAGTCCATTGTAAAGATCAGTTCTGGGTATTCTTTGGAAGGACTGATGTTGAAGTTGAAACTCCAATACTTTGGCCACCTGATGCGAAGAGCTGACTCACTGGAAAAGACGCTGATGCTGTGAAAGATTGGGGGCAGGAGGAGAAGGGGACGACAGAGGGTGAGATGGTTGGATGGCATCACCGACTCGATGGACATGGGTTTGGGTGAACTCTGGGAGTTTGTGATGGACAGGGAGGCCTGGCATGCTGCATTTCATGGGGTCACAGAGTCGGGCACGACTGAGTGACTGAACTGAACTGAACTGAACCTTATACACTCATTCCAGACCTGTCTCCTTATATTATTTGATTCTATTTTTTATATAGTTCTATCATTACTTGATTTCACTTTTTCATTTATCTGTTTACAAGAATGTAAGCCTCATAAGAACAGGGACCTTACTGGCTACTGATATATCTAGGATGGTACTTGGCACATAGTAGGTACTCAATAATGTGATGATAGAGGCAGAGGGTTATTTGAATATGTGGCTCAGTCAGTAAAGAATCCTCCTGCAATGCAGGAGACCCAAGTTCGATCCCTGTTTCAGGAAGATCCCCTGTGAAAGGAAATTGCCTCTTACTCCAGTATTCTTGCCTGGAAAATCCCACGGACAGAGGAACCTGAGGGCTACAGTTCATGGAGTCACAAGAATCAGACACAATTTGGTGACTAAACCACTACCACCGGGAGTTGGTGATGGACAGGGAGGCCTGGCGTGCTGCGATTCATGAGGTCGCAAAGAGTCGGACACGACTGAGCGACTGAACTGAACTGAAACCACTACCACCAGAGGCAGAGGGGAGCAGGGTCTGAGAAAGAAGCCGCATGACAATGGAAGCAGAGACTGGAGAGATGCGCTTTGAAGATGGAGTAGGAGCCCTCAGCCAGGAATGCAGGCAGCTGACTACAAGCAAGGCAACAGATTCTCCCCTATAGCTGCAGAAGAATCAGCTGAGCTGATTGATTCCAGAACTGTGGCCTCTAGAACTGTAAGAGAATAAATACGTGCTGTTTGAAGCCACATAGTTTGTGATAATTTGTTATAGCAGCAACAGGAAATGAATACAGATCATGAATAAATGGAATTGATGGTCCCTAAATAAAAGTATCTAGGCATGACCTATTTTCTTTCAGGTTGGTGTGTCAAGGTTAATCTTTTCTGCAATGTTGGAATATAAGCAATGAAACCAATCCCACACCCTATGGCATATACAGAGAAGAAATAAGCCAAATTCTGGAAACTTTCATGCTCTATGCCATAAAGAGATTGAAAATATGTTCACTGTGGAACGTAGGAGAAGGAACCTAAATAAATGTCTCTGAATGTCAAACATAACAATTATACTGGAGACATTACTGAGGGTACAGCACCTACACAAACTGGTCTTGGCAGCTGACATCTGTAACACAAGAAATGACTGCCCAGAAGGAGAACTGTGGATTTAAAACAGATGATGTCAGGCCTTTCCTAAACAAAGATATCTCATCATCTCCCCCAAATACATTATACAGCACACATTTTCTTTTGCATTTTTAATGAAGAAAAACTCAAAAATGAGCAGCGATCTTTTTATTCCTCCTCTTAGAAAATCTACAGTGACCTGCTTGCAAATAATACCGTGGAGTATCCCAGAAGAGGCCCTTGGTTCATTAAAATAATCAGCATATTCCAATATGCATTCGTCCCTGAAATAATAACAATTCACTTCCAATAAATTAATTATGGTTTTAATGAGTGAAATTTACATTTATATTTCTGTCTTAAGATCTTCATGGGAGGCAGCATCCCCCACACAGCTCCACGGAAGCAAGGCCTTTTTCTGAGTAAACCAGCAGTGGCTGATGGATACCGTTATCACTGCTGTTTCTGAAATGGAGAGGCAGGAGGTCTGGAGAAGAAGCCAGAAGGCCTGGGCTTGAAACCAAGCTCTTCCACTTGCAAATTTCGTGACCATGGGCCAAGGTGGGGCGGGGGGGGGGGGGGGCTGGGGCGTGGTGTGGGGAGGCCTTTTGTCATCCTAGTTGGTTTCTCCAGTTTTTCAGAACTATAACAAAAGTTCAATTTGCTCTCCCTTTTGATGACGGTGTTATATTATCATATATTCATATGTAGCATATAGACCCATATACAAATAGATAGTAGGTAACCCACTTATCGGCAGAAGTATTTTGGCAATAACTTCCAGACTACTAAAATAATTTTTCATAGTTAAAATATGTAAAGAAATTTTGTATTTTTTTGCAGACTGGGTCTTCAGTAATATCAACTTATTATCCGTAGTTATCTGGCTGACTCAACTAACTGCTGTTTTCCCAGAAAGTTTTGCCATAGACTTTTTGGCTGCCTCCTTTCTCAGTTTTAAAGGAAGAAACTATAATAGAAGTCCCTAACTGCTTGGAAATTCCCTTAGATTTCAAATAATTTTTTTTCCTGAGTTTTAAATTCCTCTCCAGTTAGCAGCAAAAATATCATATATTATTGATGGGATTAAGAATTTAAATTTTTAAAAGTCTTTTTCAATTTGCTGCACAGTTAAGTTGTACTTTGTAACTGATTTTAATGATTTCATTGCAAGTGTCTAGAAATACTGTATGATAAAGAAAGTCTGCTCTGTTGTCCTAGCTATATAACAGAATTTTTTCATGGCTGCCTTATCTGTAATCATATAGTATTTTTATATCCCATGACAGTGTTTATCATAGTTTAGCTTTACTGTGATTAGCTGTGTATTGGTCTTTCAGTTCAGTTGCTCAGTCATGTCCGACTCTCTGCGACCCCATGAACTGCAGCATGCCAGGCCTCCCTGTCCATCACCAGCTCCCAGAGTTCACTCAAACTCACATCCATCGAGTTGGTGATGCCATCCAGCCATCTCATCCTCTGTCATCGCCTTTTCCTCCTGCCCCCAATCCCTCCTAGCATCAGAGTCTTTTCTAATGAGTCAACTCTTTGCATGAGGTGGCCAAAGTACTGGAGTTTCAGCTTCAGCATCATTCCCTCCAAAGAATTCCTAGGGCTGATCTCCTTTAGGATGGACTGGTTGGATCTCCTTGTAGTCCAAGGGACTCTCAGAGTCTTCTCCAACACTACAGTTCAAAAGCATCAATTCTTCGGCATTCAGCTTTCTTCACAGTCCAACTCTCACATCCATACGTGACCACAGGAAAAATCATAGTCTTGACTAGACGGGCCTTTGTTGGCAAAGTAATGTCTCTGCTTTTCAATATACTATCTAGGTTGGTCATAACTTTCCTTCCAAGGAGTAAGTATCTTTTAATTTCATGGCTGCAGTCACCATCTGCAGTGATTCTGGAGCCCAAAAACATAAAGTCTGGCACTGTCTCCACTGTTTCCCCATCTATTTCCCATGAAGTGATGGGACCAGATGCCATGATCTTCGTTTTCTGAATGCTGAGCTTTAAGCCAACTTTTTCACTCTCCTCTTTCACTTTCATCAAGAGGCTTTTTAGTTCTTGTTCACTTTCTGCCATAAGGGTGGTGTCATCTGCATATCTGAGGTTCTTGATGTTTCTCCCGGAAATCTTGATTCCAGCTTGTGTCTCATGATGTACTCTGCATAGAAGTTAAATAAGCAGGGTGACAATATACAGCCTTGACATACTCCTTTTCCTATTTAGAACCAGTCTGTTGTTCCATGCCCAGTTCTAACTGTTGCTTCCTGACCTGCTTATAGGTTTCTCAAGAGGCAGGTCAGGTGGTCTGGTATTCCCATCTCTTTCAGAATTTTCCACAGTTTATTGTGATCCACACAGTCAAAGGCTTTGGCATAGTCAATAAAGCAAAAATAGATGTTTTTCTGGAACTTTCTTGCTTTATTCATGATCCAGCGGATGTTGGCAATTTGATCTCTGGTTCTTGTGCCTAGTTAATCTCATATTCAATGGCCTAAGGTTTATCTTAGATATATCAAAGGTATATCTTGAGAAAAAAAGATCTAGGGACATAAAAATAGGTTGTGAATTCTAGGAAATGACTGAAAATATTAAAATTCATCAATATACAAATCTCTGTCACATCTAAAATCTCTCTTTTAGAACTCAAACTGGGAACTGTTCAACTGAAATGTCCAACTAAAGTTAATCTTTCATATGAGAAATATGAAAAATAAGAAAGGGAAAAGGTAAAAAGTGAATAGAAGATGGTAAGGATTAGCAATGGTTTATTGGGTTAGAGAAAACATGCTCTTAGATATTAAAATGCACAGGAAGTAGGTGGGACTCACAGGGACCTCAGTGGAGGGCCCATGGAGAAGGCCAACCTCTAGCATACATCCTGTCTGAATGGTACCTAGAGACTGTTGACCAAGAACAGATTCAGAAATATTTCTGCACTTCAAGAAAAGGTAAAGTGGGTTGGCTTGATCATCTAAGGAAGGTTGAAGCATATGGGGATCAAGCTGGAAGGCCGTGAAGAATTGGTACAGAGATGTGCTCAATAAACTCTGTATGAGGTGGGACACATCATCTTTCATATATAAAGATGACATGCTTGATGGTCCTCTCAGGTGTTCCCTTAGCTTGAATGCCTTTCTCTAAGAGAATACATTTTTAGATGTTCACCTGTGACTGGAGATGTATTTTGGGGCTACATATAAGAACTGCAAGTTGCCTGATGATTAAGATCCCCTCTTGATCCATGTAAAAAATTAATATGAGTCATTAGATCCTGTTACAGTACTTGGATCACAATGAGTGCTTAACTGAGTACTTAATGCCTCAATGGTTCATAAAGGGATATGGTTTTTATAATATTGCCCTTATTAGCACATTGCCTTTTCTATTTGAGCCAAACAGCTCTCTGCATTGAAACAAATTAACAAGTCTCCCTGCATGGTGCGCTCACCTGCAGGCCAGGCCTTCAGTAGCATTTCAGGGATAAAGTGTAAGGTTGAGAGTGTTATTTTTCCCACAGAATGTTCTATTCCCTCTATGACATTTTTTCTTGTTTCCTTTCAACACCTCCTCCTCCTTCCAACTAACCAATTCTCTTCATGGTATCCTTTTATACAGTATGTGAACTGATGGTGTGCAACAATTCATTTAACCTGAAAACTGCTACTTTCCCAATCAGTCAAGGAATGATTAGTAAATGCTTGACATGGGGTTGAGAAGTAAACTACCCTACCGGGCACTCTGAAACCTGAATGTGATTTACTTACCTATATAACTATCACACACACACACTCACACACACACACAATTATAGATGGTCTCACAAACCAGTAAAACTTCCAGCCATCTAAGCGCTCTTAATACCAGAAAGATCCTTTCAGATGCCACAAAGGAATAAAATAAAACATGAGCACTTCTGAGCTAGTCTATGTCTGATAGTTTCTCATATTCCTTTAGATGGAAAAATTCCTTTCTTACATTATCTGATTATAAGGCAATGTAAAAATGAATGTGTAAACAGAATCATAAACATGTCTACATAGTTTTGTATGTTTTCAAATGTTCCACAAAAGTTGAAAAAACATACTACCCATTTTATTTTTAATTTGTGATACTTGGAGATTTTCCTCAATTTCCCCTCTTTAATTGGCATGCTGTTAGTAAAACGTGTTCCTTTTTCCTGCTTCGAAGCAAAACCTCTAAGTATATCTTTGGGAACTTTAATTTCCAACTTGATTCACACACCATATTGGTTTATTATGTAACTTAAAAAAATTCTTTGAACTTAAGCGGAGCCAAGCTTATGTAAACTACAGTAGTGTGAACCACAGTAATTGATATCTGCGGGAGGTAATTTCAGATTGATCAATGAAGGCTGCATGACTAGCTCGAGAAGAGTCCATTTATTTCCTCTGAATAGCTTTCATTTGATAATATGAATTGGTCATTGATATTAGGCATCCACTTTTATCTTAAGTCACATACATATTTGAGGCAGGGAATATTTTAGCATAATGTCAGTTTTCTTGGCATTGAATTTTTGTTTGCTGGTAAAAAGAATTAGGCTTCTTCAAGAATTGACAGCCCATTTCTTAACACTTTGCAAAATGTTCTGGTTCAATTTAATGTTTCTTTGTCAGGACTTACTTGTTCATCCTTTGAAATTGGTGAGGTAAATACATAATTATTGTGAAAAGAATTGATTGTTAAAACCTCAAAAAATTACTAAAGCTAGTTTTTAATCTGCTGTGTAAAATAATATAGGAACATACTCAATCTGGGTTTAATAATGTCCAAAGAAGCCAACTGTAATACTGAACCATCTGTTAAAGCTATGATCTTGTTTTTCCAAAGTAGAATATTTAATGGTCATTTCAGGATTTTTTTTTAATATGCATTTCTGTGACTGTTACAAAATGCAGCTCTGAAATTTAAAAGCCCAAACTAGTAAATTATCCTCTTTTGGCTTTCTTATTATATCCACTATAAGAAGATTAAAAACATATGAATTATAGTATGCATTTTCTTGACTTGGAGATTTTTTTTTCTTTAAACAAAGTCAACCCACTAAAATATCCTTTGATTCTCATTCAGTTAAAAATGTTATTTTTTTGCAAAGATATATTATTTGATTTGAAAATATGTTTAAGTGCCTAGAATATATATTTTTAGCACTTGAAACTTTCTCTGGCTATTACAACTTCTATTAGAGCCCATGAAACACTTTAGGATTATTGAACAAATATCAATTATGTCTATGTCTTCAGTGTCAATCTGAATTGGAAATGTGCCATCTTTTACATCTTCACTAATAGAATTTTTAATTAGCTGTTGATACTGTCAATAATAGAGTTCAATATTATTCTTTTAAAAGATGATTTGTCTAAGCAACTCCTTTACCACTTGTTTTTTTTAAAACTGGTGCTTATTATTATAATCAGAATAATTTTTAAACAGAGCACTATAGTTTCAAAAATAGGCAGGAATTTTTGGCAAGACTTTTTAATACATAGTATTTCCCATGATTACTAGAAGTTTACCCATTTTTTAAAATTACATAAATAACTTATTTTAAACCTGATATTATTTTATACTTTAAAGTTAACCAGGACTTTACTAAATACCTTCTTTTTACTGAGATGTAAGGAAAGGAAACAAGCAGAAGTTATAATCTACACATCAAGAGAATTGGGGTCTAGGCAAGAAGGAAAGATATGAAACTGCAGGAGAATATATAAGAAAGAATTATTTTATAAGCCAAACTCTAATTTAATGGTGATATGGACTCCTAATTCCAGACTAGGAATTTAGTAATGCTGTCTCCCTGAGTGAGTGGCTACCTGGCATCTGGTATATTACAAATGACTGTTGCTATTTTTCATGATCCTCTATTTCCATTATAGTTTTTATGCTTGCCCCTGAAATACAATCTGCACTGAGAATTCTGATTGAATCGGCTCAACATGCAGCACAAGAAAGATCCTCCTGTGATAGAGAATAAGCCAAGGGCAGTGTGTCTCATCTATACAATCAAATCTCCTTTACCCCATAAATGCAAATCTTTCCTTTTAAAAGGTTGAAATGAATGGTACTTAAAAATAATTTCAACTGGTTAAATTTAAGCCAACTGAGAATAGGGGCAAAGCCCATTAAAAGGAAAACAAACAACAACAACAAACAAACCAATGATATTGCCATTTGTTTGTGAAATGGATGAATTTCAGTCACTTTAAGGTCTTGTCTCAGGATCTGGTTCAGTGACAAGGAAACAGGTGTTGATATTCCTGACGGGCTGGTCACTGTGTGTCAACGATCCATCTTCACCATTACACTACCGGTTACAACTAATCTCATGCTTCTGGATACTATTGCATAGCCCAGGGGAAAGACTTCTTTTTTTAAACTTATATAGTTTTGTCAACCATGGATTTAGCCCATTCTGCCTCTTGGTTTCATTCTAGCAGTTATTCACTTGAAAAATAAAATTCGTGCAGCTTCATATTTGTTCCTTCATTCATTCATCCATTATTCAACAACTGTGTACTGAGTACCTACTTGTGAAACGTAGTGTATTAGATGCTGAGAGAAAAAGAAATATAATTATAATGTGGTTCTCGCCTTAAGGAAATTACACACTAATAATGGAGAGAAGGTATGTTTGTAATCACAGACATCTACAATTCAATGGAGCAAAATAACAATAATAATAACAATGTGTTATTTATCCTGTGCCAAGCACTGCTTTGGATGCTTTAAGCATTTGATCTTATGTAAATTTCATAGGAACTCTGAAGGCTAGGTATTATTTCTCCTTTTAAAAAAAGTTTTCAAATGAGTGAGTTAGGCTCAGAAGATTTCAGCAAAACATGCACAATCACACAGTTAGTGCACAGAATAATTGGGCTTCAAATCCAACATTATTTGATATTAATGTCCATTCTCTTTCAAATAAACACAGCCTCTAAGGAAAATGGTAAGTTTGCCATTTATTGAACATCTCTATGCTTGGCACTATTCTGAATACTTCACTTTAATGTCTCAATCAGTCCTCACAACAATATTATATTACAATGGTTATCTACCCATTTTGTAGTTAAAGAAAATGAAGGTTAGCAAAATTAAGTAACTTGGCCAAGTTATTTAGTGGACGAATTTTCTTTTATCTTAGGTAGTTTGGGAAGGTATAATGGAAGAAGTGGGATTTCAATGAATTTCCATGATTCTGACCAACTGAGGCAGGATGAAGGTGTTCTGGGCAAATGAAATGGTACTAGGAATGGCACAGAGACTTGAAAAAAAACGAGGATTCCAGATTGGCTGAGTACATGGGTCATGATAGCTGGAGTGGAGATTCTGACAAGAAAGCGAGGCTATAGTCAGATACATTAGGTCACACTGTTGCGACTGTGTGCAGTAGGGAAGAGAGAGCCATTGAAAGTTTGGAGAGAAGAATGACTTTGATCAAAGCTATTATTACTGATCCACTCTTTGCTAGCCTGCCATAGTTAACAAGCTCTGTTTACAGAAATCATGATTTTACAATTATTATTTGTTAAGTTTCTCCAAGAACATGTTTACAGCTTCTATCTAAACAGCCAATTGTTATTATTGTTGTTAAAAAAAATAAAAAAGCCCCTTTAAGTGACCTCTAGAGGAGCAGACTTTTGTGCCATAGCTCAAACCACTTCTATCTTCTTAACTTACAACACTAAAATCAAACAAAGGGCATAGAGTAGAAAGTGGCTGGAGTCTGGACCTGGGAAAGGTGTCAGGTTCCCTTGGACACCAACCTGAAGTTAATTCAGGTGCACTGCAAAGTCATTAAGTAATTAAACTACAGAGCAAAGACGGATGGGTGGGAGATGGTGAACAAGGAAGAAAAGGACACTCTCATTCCATTTCTACCAACTGAATTCGAAATATTAGCAGACCAGAATTATTTCTCCTTTAATATAATCAACTTAACAGAAATGCAAATGTTGTGAATTTAATGTTGTGAGGATGTTGGGAATTTAATGACTGTGGTTACAAGTGTTTTCTGCAGTCACATACCCTGTGAACTTGAGAGGCTGGCAGTCACCCATGCCATTTGTACCCCTCCTCTCTGAATTTGTTTCTATGACTGCCAAGCACTGGTTGCAGCCAGCACTCCCTCAACACCCCCGCCCCGCTACCATGCTGCCATCTTATGCCAAGCACACTGTGCTTGAGGAGCAACTTCCAACTGGTGATCGATAAAAAACGAGGAGAAGCCTCTTGAATGGGGGGATCTGGCATGACTCCCGGCTAGGCAAAGTCTGCGTTCAAGTTGGCCTTCTTCATCATGATAGTATCCAACTCAGCAACTTTCACAGATGGTGCATCTCAGAGCATTCTGGGCTCCCAAAGGATACTAAACAGATTACCTGGGGTCTTTAATCCCCAGAGATGGTCGGAAAATAACACTGAGCACCTAGAGTGAACCAACTCCTTGCTTCATAAATAAAACTTTTCAGAACAATCTGAAAGCCAGATTTGTCATTTAACAGATGAGAACACAGGGGCCTGAGGCAGTTAAGTAGCTTGACAGTGTGCTCATGCAGAGTCAGGTCTTTAACCCAGGTCTGATACACTATAATCTTTCTACTTGGCCACATGCCTCCCCTGGGCCACCACCCAGACCTCTTGGCCCCAAACATACTATATACAACACCTGGAAAACAGTTTTAAGATACATATCCTTGGGCTCAACCACAAAGGTACTGAATGTCTACAGCATATTTCTATCTATATCTATACCTACATCTGAAGTGAAGCGAAGTTGCTCAGTTGTGTCCGACTCTTTGTGACCCCATGGACTGTAGCCTACCAGGCTCCTCCCTCCATGGGATTCTCCAGGCAAGAGTACTGGAGTGGGGTGCCATTTCCTTCTCCAGGGGATCTTCCCAACCCAGGGATCAAACCCGGGTCTCCAGCATTCCAGGCAGATGCTTTAACCTCTGAGCCACCAGGGAAGCCTACTTAACCTAATTATCAATTTGTCCAAAACAGGGTTTGTCAACCTTAGCACAATTGACATCTTGGGCTGGGTAAGTTTTTACTGTAAGGGAGTTGTCCTCTGCATGGCAGGATGGTGAGGAACATCCTTGTTCTCTTGTGGCTCAGCAGGTAAAGAATCTGCCTGCAATGCAGGAGACCTGGGTTCAATCCCTAGTTTGGAAAGATCCCCTGGAGAAGGTAAAGGCTACCCACTCCAGTATTCTGGCCTGGAGAATTCCATGGACTGTATAGTCCATAGGGTCACAAGGAGTCAGACACTCAGACACGACTGAGTGACTTTCACTTTCACTTTCAGGTACCAGCAGCACTCCCCCTAGGGTGACAACTAAAATGTCTTTAGGCATCGTCACATGACCTCTGCGGGGGAAAACTGCTCCTGGCTGAAAACCACTAATGCAAAAAAACTGCCAAGGAAATTTGGAAAAAGCGTATTCAGAGTTCATTGTTTATGAACCACATGCTTAGGATATGTGTATGTGCTCAGCCTCTCAGTTCTGTCTGACTGTGCCTACCAGGCTCCTCTAACTATGGAATTTTCCAGGAAGAATCCTAGATTGGGTTGCTATTTCCTTCTCCAGGGGATCTTCCCAACCCAGGGATTAAACCCGTGTCTCTTGAATTTCCTGCAGTGGCAGGTGGATTCTTTACCACTAGCACCACCTGGGAAGCCCCCACGCCTAGGTTAGGTCTTCTACATAATGAGTATGAGATGGGAAAACAGCAGATCTGGAAGACAACAGGTTGAGTATCCTTTCAACTTACAGTATTACCAACCTATCGGAACAATAACTAATCTTGGCCTCTTGAGTGTATGTGTTGTCATGGAAGTTTTCCAAAGCAGGATACAGCATAGTGTATGTTCAAACAAAGATGAGATAATTTAGAAATTCAGAAAATATTGTTGGATTTACAACAATTTGATTTGTACACATTTTTAAGAGCATTTTTAGCAAATTAAGTTTACACTGACCAGCTCCAGAATAGTCCACAGTAAATATTCTGGATTCTCTTAACTTTTACTTACTGAAATTTCCTTCTTTGAAGGGACTTAGCAGTTAAAAAGCATTTTATCCATGCTTTTTTCAGGCCTTAAAGAATTATTATTGCCATTTCATCATGGTAATAAAAAGAGGGACTTTAAAGATATATGCTCAAAAGTTGTTCATATAAGTTATGAAAACAATTGAAAAAATGGGTATTTCTAAGTTCTCATGACCAAAGGCCTTCTATAGCTGCTCAAAGCTTTCACAGAAAATTCTCAAATTTTGCCTCTGCTGTCCATAACCTCCACTGAACCAAATATATCTGTATTTGGCATAAAATCCAGGGAATTACCAAGATTTGGTGATTACATGGCATATATTTTTGTGTGTATATTAAAACCAAATATCTGGATCAATAGAATTTAGAACTTCTTTCCAAGATCTATCAGATCAGATATTCTGAACATTTCTATGGGATCACTGTAGGTAGTTTAATAAATTCCTTTTCAGAATGTATTTAAATATCACTATAACCAAATACAATAATATAATATGTCACTCCAGGATATCTGAATATAAGAGTATCTTTAAAAAACACTTTTTGAAAGAGCTGGTGTACTTTAATCTTAGAAGTTTGTCTAAATGGCTATTGGAAACCATGCCAGTCAAGTGATTCATTTTATGTATTAATCCAGCTCAGCTGACAAGTAGTTGCTAATACAGCACTTCTAACATTGATTCAAGTCCCATAAAAGGATTTTGGCTCATAAAAATGCTGGCATGGCATAAGGATGTAGATGTTTCCATCTCTTGTCTCTAGGAATATAGTCATGGGCCAAATTTTGCCGGTGACCACAAGCATTTCTGGGAAGATACTACTACTACTACTAAGTTGCTTCAGTCATGTCCGACTCTGTGTGATCCCATAGACGGCAGCCCAACAGGCTCCCCCGTCCCTGGGATTCTCCAGGCAAGAACACTGGAAGATAGGTGTTATGAAGATCAAATGAACATACAGCTGCTAAAACTACCTACATCCCCCTGTATCTCATACCTCATTTCTCTAAATAAGAGATATCTTGAGAGAAGGGTGGTGAGGATGTAGCCACTTTGCCTGATATTTGGCCTACTGCTGGCTCTTGCTCTCTCTGGTGTGCACAGTCTGATTTTACTTATTATTCTAGGAAAAAAGGCCACCTTTCCCCTAACACTTGCATCAATAGTAATTACTGGGATACAGAAAATCTCCTTTCATTTATTGAGATGGTTAGTACTATGAAAAACAGAAATCTGATAGCTTCTTTCTGTCAGCATAAAATGAGAACGTGACCTTGTCCTGAGAAACACCGTCTAGTAATAGTTTTCATAACTTCCATGCAGCGATGATCTAATAAGAATCTAAAAGTAATTAACTGGATCTCTTTTAGCCAACCAAAACCTTATTCAAAGACACATTTTTATCAGGATTTGAAGGGAACCATAAATTGGGGCATTCTGAAAAACTGGGATCTAATCCAGTCCACGATCTGATCAGGGTTCAGTGGTAATAATAAATTGGGACTATTAAAACTGGGAATCATTCCAACACTTTATTTTGCCCACACCACAGGACCTAAAATTCTATGGCAAAAGACAGAGATATTCAGAGAGGAGTAAAACCAGGCTGAATTAATCATTTGTATGTAATCATGCCAAAACATGGGTGTTTTCAACAGTTTAAATAGTGCAGAAGTTTAAGTTCAGTAAATAATTAATTATAGACAGTCTCTTGGCAAAGTAAAGAAATCAACCTTCTGGTTCCTTGAGTAAAATATGCACTCTTTTAAGGAAATAATAATGACAAAATCCTATCAACTCAATTGCTGCTCTATGTACTCAGGAGTATAATGCTTACGTAGGTTACAACATATAATATTAACTCAAAATATACTTTTTCTTTCTTCCTTAGAATACAATAAGCATCTTTATTTTTCAGTATGCACAAATGTTGGATAAACCCTAGCTTATTCTGGTTCTCATTTCAATTTCCAGTAACATAAAAATCTCCCATAATTAAATAAAATGCTGAGAGGTTGGGAATAGATTTTCACCCACTTGTATTCTCAAACTCTAAACGGTTTCTGAATGTTTTTATTTCTCTAAGATGCATTTCGTTTATGTAGGGAACTTGCAGCTGCATAATTAAATCTTGGCTTGCCAAATATCAAAAACACATGTATCGATTTAAACGAAGGGAACAGGCCACAAGCAGCTCAGCTGATAAGGCAAGGGAGAAGTCTCAGCTCTTGGAAGGCTTCCTAAAGGAAAGAAAACTAAGAACCTTGAATTCAGACACTGAAACAGATTAACTTTCCTAAATCTTAGCTTCACTCTCACTTGGACATTCCATTCAGGCCAGTTGTTGAAAACAAGAGCCATATGTTTCCATACTTCTCTATGCTGAAGCTAAAGAGGTTGCCACTTTCCCCCCTCATCTCATTTATCCTAAGATTATAATAAGAGCTACAAAAATAACGTCTCACTAACACAGTAAATAAGCTCCCTTGCAAAATAAACTCTGACATGGTATAAGAGTAACAGCGGATTTTAGAGTGCAACTTCATTCCTTGCCGCCTCCTCCCCAATTGCAGTAAGAAGTTTTATTTTGGAAAATTTAATTCAGGATTAGTAATATGGGATTTTTTGTTCTTAACTAACTTATTAATTTATTTTCAAATTTTATTTATTTTCAAATGAAGGATAATTACAATATTGTAATGGTTTCTGCCATACATCAACATGGATCAACCATAGGAATATGTATGTCCCCTCCCTTGTGAGTCTCCCTCCCACCTCTCACCCCATACCACCCCTTCAAGTTGTCACAGAGCCCCAGTGTGAGCTCCCTGAGTCACACAGTAGATTCCCAAGGGTCAGTACTATGGGATTTTAATGAAAGACAGCCTTTAGTCAATGGAGATTTCTCCTCCCAGTACAACAGTCTTAAATAAATGAGGAGAACATATTTTTCTTTAACTTAAATCTCCACCTGATTTTTGAGAAGGTATTAACAATACAAGTCCAGCATGCATGTTAGGTACTTTATAGGCTGGAGAATCTGTTTAATTTCAAACTCTGCAGAAGGTTACAAATTCAAAGTCTTGAGTATCAAACAACAGCAACAAAAGCACATGGTTTACTGACTTGCTAAAATCATCTCTTGCTTTTAGCTCACCATACTAATTTACATAATCTGAACGTTTGGAAAATGCTAATTTAATTTAGCTTGATAAAGAATTCTAGGAGAAATAATCTTTGAATATAATATTGGATTCATCCTTCTAGCAATGGACATAAGCGTTTGGAACTAATGTCTTATTATGGCCAGTCTCACTGGAGCATGAACAAAAATGATGAGTTTATTTAAAACAGGGCTTCACTGCCATGGATTGTTTGACTTGTGTCAAGAGGGGACACATGATCAGCTCAGGAAATCGAATAGGAGACTAAGAAAATCCTAACATGCAATTAGGAGCAAGAAACTTGGGCTTATACATTCAAATAAAAATAGTGCACATACTGCCATATGTACATAGCCAATTCACAAAAGGCCACTGTAGGGAGTGTAAAGTCAATGCTTCTATACTCATCTGTTTATAAATTTCTCAGACCCTGAGATCTGGGAGAGACCACAGAGATCATCTAAGGACATGAGCAGCATTAATGACACACAAGAGTTTTGATGGTATGTGGCTTGATGTATTTAACTATATTAATTTACATGGTTTTGCATTTATGTAACTTTTTATTTAATTGAATGTATACAGATACAAATAAGACAATGAAGATAATATATCAATGACTAAAGCTTATGAAAGTGATTCTAGTCCAGTCCTTTCCTGGTGCACTCATCCTTTCTCAGTGCAATCATCATTAGATATTTCCAGTGTCAATACACTTGCCGCTGCATGAGACACTCTAATTTGTCAGGATGTTTTCCCCTCTATTAAGCTGATGGCTACCTCTCTAAAAATAATTCCTCATTAGAATCTTCAAGAAAATAAATGAATAAATGAATAAGTAGAGAGAGAGAGAATGGAAAGAGAATGGAGGCTATAAAATACATCTAATTCCTCTTTTATGTTAATGTTCTTTAATCATGTGACGTCAACTAAGTCTGAACCTGCAGGCTGTGCGTTCCCATATCCTTCCATATTTTTCAAAAGACATGGATTTAATACTGCCATTTTCTGTGTGTGAGAGAGGCTTAGGGTATTCCAGGTGTGATCTGAGCAGTGTAGAACAGAAATTATTGTTTCTTCCTTCACTTTCATACATGAATTTCTGTAGCCTAGGCTGGATTAAGTTTCTGGCAGGCATATCCCCATACTGACTCTTGCAAAGCTTACCCTCAACTAAAACCATCAGGCAAACTTTTCATATATTCGGTATTAAGTCAAACCTTCTACATCCTGTGTTTGTACAGCTCATTTTTGGACCTGAACACAAGACTTTACATTTATTCCTATTATGTTCCTTTATATTTGATTCAGTCCATTGTTCCAGATGATTCTGTCATCGGACACACTGTCAACCCCTGCAGCTTTTTGGAATTTGAAATCTGATCAATAGGCACCATCACTGATGCCAATGCTCAGCAAGTCAGAGTTAAAAATAAATTTTTAGGGAAACTTTTTTCTTGTGAGCTTATATTGTTGGAATTCTGCTGCTGCTGCTGCTGTTACTTCAGTCATGTCTGACTCTGCGATCCCATAGAAAGCAGTCCACCAGGCTCCACCATCCCTGGGATTCTCCAGGCAAGAACACTGGAGTGGATTGCCATTTTCTTCTCCAGTGCATGAAAGTGAAAAGTGAAAGTGAAGTTGCTCGATTGTATCCGACTCTTCGCGACCCCATGGACTACAGCCTACCAGGCTTCTCTGTCCACGGGATTTTCCAGGCAAGAGTACTGGAGTGGGTTTCCATTGCCTTCTCCGATGTTGTTGGAACATTCACTAGCAATCTTTGGGTGTAGTTTCTCAAATAGCTAATAATCCTCTAGGCTTACATGATCTAGTGTATATCTCTCTGTATTAGCTACAGATTGTGAGACAATGCAATACTAATGTCCAGGAGAGTATCACTACTCTTTCTGGAGTACAAACAGGGTTTTCAGCCTCCACACCATTGACAGTTTGAGTTAGATAACTTATCATTTGAGGATGGGAACTGTCTTACGGTTGTATGATATGTAGCCATATTCTGGGCTTCTACCCAGTACATGGCAGTAGCAACTCACTCCCCACAGCCCCCTCCAAAGCTTTGGCAATCAACAATGTCTCAAGATACAGCCAAATGTTCCTTGGGAAGCAAATTTCCATCCTTCATACCCCTCCTCCAAAGAAATGAGAATCACTGTTCTAGGCTCTTTAATAATTCAATCCACCAGTTATAGGTTTTTGACCTTTTGATAGCTACAACTGAGTTTCCCTTGTGGCTCAAACAGTAAAGACTCTGCCTGAAATGCAGGAGACCCAGGTTCGATCCCTGGGTTGGGAAGATCCCCTGCAGAAGGAAATGGCAAGCCACTCCAGTATTTTTGCCTGGAAAATCCCATGGATGGAGGAGCCTGGCAGGCTACAATCCATGGAGTCACAAAGAGACGGACACTATTGAGTGACTTCAATTTCACTTATAGTTCTAGCTGTGAATAAGATATTCATATATATCACCAACACAGTTCCATATTAGGAGCTAGATACACAGGCAAATTAAAACAAGATATGGAAATCATAAGAAAAATAGTGAGAGGAATGGAGAAGGATGATATAACCCTAAAGTTTAGAGCTGATTAGTTTAGATTAACCGTTGGTTCAAATAGTTACAAGGAAATTGAACCTTCAAATTATATGATTTAAGAGGTAATCTATGAGGACTTTGTACCTGGATGCTCACCAAGACATGAACACTGAAAACATGGAAACAGTCTGTACATTTCAAGATAAAAGAGGATAAATATATTTTGATATATTGATCTCACAGGATATTAGGCAGTCATCAAAATGACATAATTTCAAAACATTAATGACATTGGGAAATGCTCAACATAATAGGAACTCTGTGGAAAAAGTAAAATATATATGGTATGAATACCAAGTTTTCAAATAAAAAAATATACAGTAAAAAGATCATAAAATTATTAACAGTGGTTATGGAAGTATGATAGAATTTTGCCCGATTTTAACAATTAATGTCTTAATAAACTTATTGTCTTTGTAAGTTTTGTGTGCATGGGGGTATGGGTGGGGAAAGTGATTTATATTCTCTTAGATGAATGAGCACTGACAAGTGTTCCTCTTCGTTTGCATAAAGCATGCGAGTGAGGTAGGATGCCTCAGAGAGGGCGTGTAAGAAAGATGGCAACATTTCTAGACTGAGTTATTCAATCCTCTTGAGAAAAAAAAAATCTGTATATCATTTTTTATAGAATGAGAAGAGCTTAATCTAATGTTCCAGCCAAATCCAGTCCCCAAAACTCAGTGTTTCTCAGACTGCTAAAGAATCGCATTGAGCATAAATATTAAACCTAGATTCCTGGCCTCTAACTCACAAGATTCTGATTCTGTAAATCTGGTGTGTCAGTAATTCTCATTTTTTCCACAAGCTCCCCAAGTGATTCATTCTGATTCAGGTGTTCCATGGGCCAATCTGAGAAACATAGCTATCTATAAGAAGTCATGTGTTTTGATTTGGATGATTGTTTTTTTTTTTTTCCCTCTATTTTTGATAATTTCTTCCTGCTATACACTAAATAGAATTGGTATAGACCCTCAAGGGTGTGTTAGCCAACTGGCTCTTTGAGAAAACAAACCCAATTTACCATCATTTGCCAATTTCTGTGGTGTAAACATTTCCACCATGAACAATTTCAAGCTACCAATGGTTTAACAAGAAGCTCTCATAACTCTCGAAAGCTTAGTAATTGTCTTTCACAAATTGGTGCAGGCGGGTTTAAGCAATGTACAGTATATATTTTACTTAAGCGCTTTAAACTCTTTGAAAAAGGGATATGTTAGTGAAAAGTTATTATATCTATGACAGCTAGGATGAAGCAAGTAAGCAGTTGGATGGCTTAAATCTTCTTTACATAATAAATTTCAAATGTATTAGGAAAAACTGAACTTTGTAAACTTGTATACACTATTTCCTATTTTATTGTATATTTTTCCTGTGGCCAGGCCATGATGAGTGATACGTTTGCTGAGTTCTTTAGGAGTTGTGAATTGGTTTCCTATGGATGATAGAGAGCCAAGAAATGGGACTCCAGGGTTGAGAGTGATGCCAAATGTTCAGCCTTCACCTTTGCCCTTTATGGTCTTCAGGCCCTGAGCTGTTGAAATGTCCTTGGTCATCAATTCTATAGCACCCAACCATAAAATCAACTTCTCCTACTTCTTCCCCTCATAAATGATTGAGACAATGTTGTCTCTAGGAAACCCATATCAGATGTGTTTTATGTGTTCATGTGCGGGAAGTGGACTAAGTGGGGGCTAATAGTATAGCTCTTTAAATATTTTGACCAGACATATTTTAAGAAAATTGGACCTGAAACCTATATAACCAGCTGAGGTGAATTTACGGTCCTGCATTTAAGAACAAAACTCCCTCAGGCACCTGTTTCCTAAAGGCAAAACCAGAAAGGAAATGAACTTTTGCTTAAAGACAACTCACCTTATTTTATGAGTTATCAATTTTCTATCTGGCACAGGATTCCCTAGCTACTAAGAGGAACACCCCTCTTCAACCCCAAGCCAGCACTGAGCTGCAAAAAATGTAAAGTCTGCATTCTAGAAAATAGCTTAGTTTCCTGAAGATGAGGAAAGAATGTGGTGCTTCAGTAAGTGAAATCAGGGGAGCAGCAAAGATCTACGATGGGGACTCACCACACAGATGTCTTTGCCAATAAATACATTAAAATCTTAGCCTGAATTACATTTTACATTACAGGATTACTGAATCTTGGATTATGATGGAAAATTCATGTTTCTTCTCTTTGGGGCAACTCTGACATGTGAATAGTCAACAACAATGGAAAGTACTTGATTTCCTTTTATCTGCTCCACTGACCCTGAAACTGAGCTTATCAACCTCTCAAAAATGAGAAAGGGCTAAATAGCACTTTTTTCTTGCTATTGATAAAGTGAGCCTTCTCAATGGGAATAGACCACAAGATAGGGGTCAAAGGTTAACAGTTGGTACTCTTAGCATGCGCTGCACTAGAAAACACAATGAATAAGAAGTATGATTTTCTTAGTACACATGCTAGAAAATTAAAATAAGTACAAGTACAGACTTTTTAAAAACTGCAACAACTATTATTACTAATAGGCAAGGAAAAAAGTTGCACAAATCTGACGTCATGCATGATCAAGTCAGTATCAAATACTTAGTTATAGAATAATCTCAGTCTTTCTCCAAGCTTCATCTAGTTGTGAACGCAAAGAATTTTCAGGAGAAGTATGAATATTCAATTACATATTTCAAAGTCAGACATTTATACATCTACTTCGGGTAAGAGCCAGAGTTAACATCAAAGATATGTGAAGGACTTCTTGTCTAAATGGAACATTAAGCTCCTTAAAAAGGAGAATTCAGCCCTTGCAAACTGTCATTTTTTCAGTAAATGAAACCGACCCTTTCACAGATGGGCAACATACTTTGTAACTTGCTGATGGCATAATAAAAGACACTGGCTTTTTAAAAATGAAGGGCATGTACTTTTCAAATTATAGTACCCAAATGGGTTTAACAAACTAAAATTAAGAAGGCATACAACAGCTTGACAAAAATTAGGAACAGACTATGGAAATTGGATATCTCTAAACATCAATATTCAAATGACTTAAAAAAAAAAACACCCCAAACCTCCTTGTTTAAACCATGTTTAAACCATAGGGAACATATGCATTTATAGAGTCAAAACTAGGGGTAGCACATTTTGGAATTATAAGTACCAATAAAATAAAAACTTGAAGTCAATTTCTTCTCAAAATATAATAAAAATTCCCCAGAAAGGCAGATTTCATTTATATCGGGTATCTCTCCTTTTGCATCAGTCAACCCTTATGCATTTTAAAATAAGATTTCTCCACTTGACTGATACAATAACCAAATTAAACAAAGACCATGCACAAAAATAAAACAAGAGGCTTAGCATCTCTACTCACCTCTCACGTTCTTCTTTCATTTTTTCCAGTTCCTCTTCTCTCAGGCCACTCTGCTTCAGAGGACCTTTTTGCTCTGCCTTTCCACCCTTATCATCTTTCTTCTTCCCAAATCTAATGAAACATGGAGAAGATGATTGTTAATGATAAGCATGTTCTTTCTGTGGTAAGTTGTAGATATTTATGAGATGAACTCATTAAAGTACAATTCTTTAAGCAATAAAACATCATTTCGCATACAATGGAAGTAAAAATAAGATACTTAGAGCAGAAAAATAATACAGTTACTGAAGTCCCCTCCCACTTCTCTCTTCCTTCTTTCCTTCTTTCTTTCTATTTGGCTACTGATTGTACAATCTGTACAAAATCATGTGATTAAAGACTAAAAATTTCAAACAATTAATTCAGTGGTGATTAAAAGAATTGAAAAGTTGTCATTAATATATAGCTAAAACCTAATCGATCTCTTAAAGAGGACTCCAGACTTCCAGGTGGCATTGGCATTGAAGATTAAACTCATGAGGTGATATAGTGATGGTGCTGGTAAAGGACTTTACCAAACACATAGTTCAATGTTCTAACCTTACAAATGAAGAACCAAAACCTCAGAGAGCCCTTGTTCCTTAAACAAACCCAAGTTCAAGGCAGGGCTGGGATTAGCATGTGGGTCACCTCCTACACTGCATATATGTCTTCAGGCTACACTCACTCTCCATGTAGCCACATGATGCCCAATTCAGCCCCTAGTCAGTGTGCTCTGAACACTTCTTGGTGCTGGGCATATGTGTAGTTAACTGGCCAGTGGTAATTTTACTTTCTGCCCCAGCTTTAATGAGATAATTGACATATAACATTGTGTAAGTTTACAATGTATTGATTTGGTATATATTAATTTAAAAAGAATTACAGCCAAAATATTAGCTACACCCTATATCCTGTCACATAGTTAGCTTTTCTTTTTTGTTGTGAGAACATTTAAGATCTGCTCTCTCAGCAACCTTTAACTGCCTGATACACTACTATCAGCTATAGTCACCACGCTGTACATTAGATCCCCAAACTTGCTAATCTTACACCTGGAAGTCTGTTCCCTTTGGCCAACATTTACTCATCTCCCAACCCCTGATAACCACTATTTTACTTATTTCTCTGAGTCTGATTTTTTTAGATTCCACATATAAGGGACATCAGATAGCTGTCTTTCTTTCTCTTATTTCACTTAGTATAATGCCCTCAAGATTCATCCAAGTTGTCACAAATGGTAGGCTTTCCTTTCTCATGACTAAAGAATATTCCATTGTGTGTTTGTATAAATACATACAACCATATGTGTGTGTGTGTGTGTGTGTATCAAGCCTATCTTCTTTATCCATTCATCTGTTGATGAACACTTAGATTGTTTCTGTATCTTGCCTATCATGAATAATGCTGCAACAAATTTAGGAGTACAGATATCTCTGAGAGATCCTAATTTCAATTCTTTTGGATATATATCTAAAAGTGAGATTGCTGAATTATATGATAGTTCTAGTTTTAATTTCTTGAGGAACCATTCATTGTTTTCAATGGTGGCTGTACTAATTTACACTCCAAACAAGAGTACACTAGAGTTCCCTGCAACTATGGTAGAAGAATTGGTGTTTCCTTAGCATTTTTTGGAAATGAAACTGCAAATTTTAAATTAAAAAAACCAGCTACAATTAATTATTGGTCTTTTATATTCTTAAAAGACAGGCATTTTTCCTGATAGATATTTTCTTTGGAAGCAGTCTCCCATAGCTTTGGTATTAACACACATGAAAAATGAATATGACCTGATGCTCTGCTGAGAACCAGGATAAAAGTCATTCTATTATGCACAGACTTCAGTTAAGGTAAAGACTCGTCTTAAATCTAGGCGAATCCCAGTTGTCCCTTGTTTCTTACTACATAGCTACAAAGTTTAACTCTGTGAGTATGCATTCATATCTTTAGCTTACTCATCCTATCTATATATCTATGTATCCATCCATCCTTCCAGCTATATACCCTGAGGATACTTTTCAAATTACACACATGCTTGGCTGACTGCCCCTCCCCCACTCCCATCCTTGTGCCCCAGCCTTTCAACACATTCATAGAGAGTCAGAATCTCCTCACAGGAGGATCTAAATCATAAACTTGTAAGAAACTCATTTCCTTCAGAATTTCATAGAAGTGGCCTAATATTTGTCTCTTTCTGGATTCTGTTTCAAACCAAAGCAGAGATGGTTGGTCAAGTGGCAGCTCTGAGTATAACAGGTGGAAGATGGCACTGCTAACGTCCACAGTCACGGTGTTATTCAAGAACGGACTGCATCCTGCTTTCCGCAGAAGCCTCTTCCAGCCTTGACTCCTCTGTATACTTTTTCGCTATAATTTCAATTAGCAAATTCTCTTTCATGAGTTTCCTGTCTCCGCACTGCCATCTCTGTCTCTGCTCCTACTGCAGTGCTTTTGCTACATCCAGTCTAGTCTGAGCATTTGGGTTGGCTGACCATCAGCTTTAATTCCATCATTCCCGGCCTTATGTTTTTTGCTTCTTCCTCTTTCTTGCATCCTTCCCTGGATCTATTCCTCGTTCTCACTGAAGAAATGACCTGATCCCATTCATAGGAGTGAATAGAGAAGAGAGAAAAAATAGACAGAATATAAGAACATTAACTTTCAGATCATTCAGATTTGTTAATATATTCAGATCTCTCTTTAACCTACAAAGCAGGAATATCTAAATAATGTGTTTCCATGGATACATTCTTTGGCTTTTTGGATCCATGAAGAAGAGTCTTAGGGATCAACATTATTACTCTAAATTCCTTTATGTGAGAAGTTAGTACTTTGTACATCACTTAGTAAAATAGTTTTCCCTCAAAATGTCACCAAACAAAGTAATACTGAAGCAAAAAAAAAAAACAACAATCAAAATTGTGGGGAGTGAGGGTAAAACAATGCCTCAGGAAACTGATGAAGGCCAAGATCGCCAAGATCTCTATAGATTTTAGGCTTGCTTTTCTGCTACATCTCAAATATTTTCTTCTAAATTTTGAGGTTTTAAGATTTTCTGAGATGAAGGTAGTGTCATTTTTGAATGGTAAAACGAACTTATATCCTCAGTTCAGTTCAGTTCAGTTCAGTCACTCAGTCGTGTCTGACTCTTTGCAACCCCATGAATCGCAGCACACCAGGCCTCCCTGTCCATCACCAACTCCCAAAGTTCACTCAGATTCACGTCCATCAAGTCAGTGATGCCATCCAGCCATCTCATCCTCTGTCATCGCCTGCCCCCAATCCCTCCCAGCATCAAAGTCTTTTCCAATGAGTCAACTCTTCACATGAGGTGGCCAAAGTACTGGAGTTTCAGCTTTAGCATCATTCCTTCCAAAGAAATCCCAGAGCTGATCTCCTTCAGAATGGACTGGTTGGATCTCCTTGCAGTTCAAGGGACTCTCAAGAGTCTTCTCCAACACCACAGTTCAAAAGCATCAATTCTTCAGTGCTCAGCCTTCTTCACAGTCCAACTCTCACATACATACATGATGACTGGAAAAACCATAGCCTTGACTAGACGGACCTTAGTCAGCAAAGTAATGTCTCTGCTTTTGAATATGCTATCTAGGTTGGTCATAACCCTAGTTGACTTTAATTTTTAGTATCACAACCAGCATATTATTTTTTCCTTCCTGTGGCTGAAGTATTTATTTGTACTGCAGTTTGAGAACAGCTTATTATGCTTCCATAAGAGTGAGATATGTTTGATAAAGAAAAGGTTGAAAAAGCGAAAGTGTTAATTACTCAATCGTGTTCAACTCTGTGACCCCACAGACTGTATGTAGCCCACTAGGCTTCTGTGTCCATGTAATTTTCCAGGTAAGAATACTGGAGTGGGTAGCCATTCCCTTCTCCAGTGGATCTTCTCAATCCATGGATGAAACTTGGGTTTCCTGCATTGCAGGCAGATTCTTTACTGTTGGAGTGACCAAGTTAGTTGTAAGTAAATTCTGCCAAGCATTTTCTTCTAAGCAAAAACCATCAATAATATTCAACTCAACCAATTCTATAAATATTATAAATGTTTTGATTTAAAGTTCATGATCATTTATTAAAGTTTCTAGTAAGAAGAGCAGAAAGCTGTGAAATTTATTTCATTAAACAGAGAGAACAGTTACCAATTATCTTATTTTGTAAAGTCTGGGTAGGTTCGAAAACAGAATTATAAGACAATAATCTTCAAAAGGGCTCCCACATTGTTAAGATGAGGAAATTGAGACTCAGAGAAGTTAATTGCCTTTTATTTATTAACACACTGAATTCTTCTTTCCAGTATAGCAGTCAGACAACTTAATTATCAGTGGTGGCAGTGGTGGTGGCGGGAGTTGGGAGAAAAGCATCAATTTAGTGAATTTTACAGGCCCTTGTTCTTTCATGCAGCCTCTTTTGGGGGTCATTTCATATCCATTCTTACTTTCACTGACATAAAAAGAGAAGAGTTGGGGAGATTCAAATATATTGATTCATCTCTCCATTAGCTATTTTTGTGAGAAAAGTCATGCAGACCTTAAATGGTTGAAATGACTGCTTTGCATTCTAAGGTTTCAAATATCCACTGCATTCCAGGCCTCCATTATCTATTACCTAGGAAATTTGAGAGTTGGCCATTCTGGGCTAGGTGCCTTAAGGAAATTGCTTATAGGTCAACCTTGCTTTATATAAAAGATATTTTCCTGAAGAATTCTGTGCAAGCATATGGTTTTAATCAACGAAATCGTACTTTCCATGTACCTGGAAAGCCTGTTTAAAGAATCTTGTGATGGATCTTTCCGTAAAGTGGAAAAATCACCTTTCAACATACTCTTTATGTAAATTTAGATTTTCATGAATTATAAGTTTGCTTCAAACACCTGTTCTTGTTTATTTTTACAGAGAGGTTATATGAATCGGCTTCATGGAAGACTAGTTTGCTTGCTTTCTTCTTCTTTCATTCACGCATTTGTTTTAAAAAATATTTCTTAGGCATCTCTTTTGTGTCAGACATTGTCATAAGCACTGGATGTAGGCTGATACTTTATTGGGATACAAAAGAAGACACTGCCCTCATAAAATTACATTCTGATAGCGGAGACAATCACCAAACAAGTATCAATATATAAGTTGTGAAAAGTGCTATGCAGGGAGTTAGGAGAGACAGTAATAGGAGAGAGACCGGTTGGGGAGGTCTTTAATGAAGAAATGACATTAAAACCATAACAATAAGGGGGATAGATTCCAGACAAGCAGAGATAGGAGATAAGCCTGTGGATGAAGGAAGAGGACATGACAAGCTTGATGCCTGGTGCATTCTGAGCAGTGAAAGAAGGCCAGTCTCCAAAGCAAGGAGAACAGAAAGGATCTTTGTATAAGATTTGGATGGAAAGAATGGCAAGGTGCTTGGACTGCAGGTCTGAGAGATGCCTAGAGTTTATTATAAGAATGACAGTAGATCATTTTTTAGTGATTCAAAGAACAGAGAAGCTGGTAAGGAAATTGGTTGATTTAAAGAATTGGTAGGGGAGCAACAGAGGAGTAATCAAATCATTTTAAGGAGAAGTGCTACAAAGTTATGCACATTAAAAAAAATCATCCTGGCTGCTGAAGTAACAATGTGCCATATAAAAGCAGGAAAGCTGCCTGGGAATGGCTATAGGAGTGTGGGCGAAAGATGATGGTGGCTTGGATGACTGGAAGCTGCTGAGAAGAGAAGACAGTGATTTGGAAATGATGGGCCAATGAAGAGACAATCAGAAGTTCACTTCTAAGTAGTTATTTTAGTGCCTTTGGGAAATCCAGATGGAAAAGCTGAGGACAAGGACTGAGCTATGGGCACTTTAACATTTAAACGTTGGATGGTATACAAGGCGGACAGAACAAGCACAGTGCGAGAGACAGGAAGAAAGTTAGGAAGATGTGGTGTAAGACATCTGAGAGAAGAGGGCTGGGAGGACGAGGACATGGTCAACAGATGGGAATACTGTTGAGAAGTCCATGAGCTGACAGCTTGAAAAGGTTCATTAGGTTTGGCCATCTGAAGCCAGTCATCACCCTGGCAAGGTTCGAGGGTGTGACGTGAGCAGAAACCAGATGGGAGTGATCTTAACAGTGAATGGCAGGTAAGTACAAAAGTGTCTCTGTGTGTACAACCATTTCGAGAGGTTTGGCTGGTAGGCGGTTTCTGGAAATGGGGTGAAATGTTGAAGATGGAGGTTTTCAATTTGGCTCCTCTCCGAAGACTTTTGTTGGCTGATAAGAAGAAACACCAGAGAGTATTTATAGATGAAAGAGAGAAGAGAATACTGCCATTTTTTCTTTTAGCATGACAAAATATACTTAACATAAAATCTGCTAGTTGAATCATTTTTTAAGTCACTGGTCAGTGGCATTAAGTATATCCACATTGTTGTGCAACCATTAACCACCATCTCTCTCCAGAACATTTTCATCATCCCAAATTGAAATTTTGTACCTATTCAATCGTAACTCCTCCTTTCTCCCTCCCCTAGCCTTTAGTAACCACTATTCTACTTTCTGCCTCTATGAATTTGTTCTTGGTACTTTATATAAATGTAATCAAACAATACTTGTCCCTTGATTTCTGGCTTATTTCACTTAACAGTATGTCTTCAAGGTTCATCGATTTTGTAACATGTATCAGAATTTCCTTCTTTTTAAAAAGGCTGGAAAATATCCCATTGTATGTAGTGTATTGTATCTGTTTATCCATTATCTGTCAATGGACACTGGTGTTGTCTCACCATTTTCCTCTCCTGATTAATGTTGCTATGGATTTTAGTATAGGAGAACAAAGTTCTTGATAATGGCAAGAAACTCAGAAAAAGTAGCAGCTAGGAGATAAAACGTCATAGAACTGATAAAAGGGAAGTGGAGGTGTTCCTGGGTAATTTATCCGTTAATGCGATGCAACACATATAAGAAAAATGACTCCTATCCATAAAAAGAGATTTCTTGGTGTAAATTAATAAATCAAAGGAAATAGAATATCCAAGGTGGAAAAGAACCTCAGGGAGGGTTGTAGAAAAATACTGAAACAGACCTTACCTGGATTCCTATTTTGCTTATGTAGGGAAGGGGTTTCCCTGATGGCTCAGCAGTAAAGAACCAGCCTGCAAGGCAGGAGATGTGGTTTCCATCCCTGAATTGGGAAGATCCCCTGGAGGAGGGCATGGCAACCCACTACAGTATTCTTGCCTGGAGAATCCCATGGAGAGAGGAACCTGGCGGACTCCAGTCCATAGGGTCACAAAGATCAAACATGACTGAAGCAACTGAGTAAGCAAGCATGCGCTATGTAGGGGAGTCCTAAATAACTATCTGGGGAAGCAGAATTTAATAATGGTTCATTCAGTCATTCAGACATTTACTGTGCACCCATTACATATCATATGGGTTAGGCATATGGCATTCAACCATTAATAATGCGAGTCGTTATGTAGATCTCTAACTCCTCCATCCAACTAATTGAATAAGGTTCCAGCATCCTATTGGTTTCCACACCAGAAAGATTTTAACCTAATTCTTAGTATTGGTTCCCTAATCTCTCAGCAAATATTTTGTTTCTATTTCTTTCCTTGAGCTTTCTAGATGAAGATGACTGTCAAATCCTTCCCAGATTCCTATGCACCCTAATAATCCCAATTCACAAATTTATAGCTCTATCTCTGACTTTTTCTACCTCTAGTCTCATATTTCATTCACTTTTTCATTCTGCTAAGTTGTATGGGTCTACAATTTTCTTCCTTGATCCCACTGGGCAATTTATGTAGGTATCAGTGACCACTCTTCTTTCTCTGGGCACAGACTATATGAAAAGAATTCTGAGCAATGGCTTAGGAGAACTTAAAAGTCAGGCAAGGGAAAGGTTCAGACACTCTTATTCCAAATTAGTGGTGAGCTTGAATCCAAGGAGAGGTGAAAGTTTGAAACCTAATGTATTTCTCCCACAATTAAGAAATACCTTTGGATATCATTGATGCATTTGGAAAAGGCTATAAGACCCAGTCATCAATAATATTAAAAATCTGTGGAATGGAGTCAGATATGAAAATGCACAAACCTCACAGTTGTAGTATTTTCTGGACTCAGATAATGGTTCATTCTCCCTATAACTAGTATACTTTTAAATTATACATGATATTGCCTTATCATGGTGTTAATTATATAGCTTGAAAGAGCTCAAGCAAAATATAGGGGCAGAGAAGTTCATAGACCTTTGACTATGTCTCTATAGTTTACTCTGAAATTCACCCATAAAAGGTTTCTGTTGTCTGATATATTCCAAATTGGGTTCTGAATTAGCATATGCATATGCTTACGAAATTAACTTCTATGGATTGCAATCTCATATGATTTTTCTGCACTTCAACTATTGCTTCTAAAATGTATGTCACAAATGTCTTTACTTGTTTACCTTAGATGGTTCCCATCGTACCTAAGAATTAGTGAATTTGATAAAAATACAATGAAATTGAACAAATAGAGAGCTTCCTCCCTCTTTTGGGGGGTACCTAAGGGCATTGCCTGCTGCTGCTGCTAAGTTGCTTCAGTCATGTCCGACTCTGTGCAACCCCATAGACGGCAGCCTACCAGGCTCCCCCGTCCCTGGGATTCTCCAGGCAAGAACACTGGAGTGGGTTGCCATTTCCTTCTCCAATGCATGAGAGTGAAAAGTAAAAGTGAAGTCGCTCAGTCGTGTCTGACTCTTTGCGACCCCATGGACTGCAGCCTACCAAGCTCCTCCGTCCATGGGATTTTCCAGGCAAGAGTATTGGTGTGGGGTGCCATTGCCGTCTCCGGATAAATCTACTACTTCCTTTGAAATCAACTTTTCCATCCCTCATCCCCCTTAAACAGCTACTTTCTTCATTCCCAGGATGTGATTCCTAAACTGGTGGTCATGACAACTCTTCATTCCAAAGTGAGGAGTCTTCAGACCTCAGATGTGTTGATGTTTGTTTTTAGGATTGAAAAGCAGGGAGGTACTGGAATATTCTAGGATTTCTGTCTAAGTGGATGAAACATCTGGTAGAGTCTTCAGCAGTTCTTTGGCTCAATTCAGCAGCTGGGAATCTTTGAACTATTGATAATTTGCTTTCTCAGACCGAGGAGCTAAGGAAACACAATGGGTTTGGAAACACCAACTACATTCAGAATAATTCTAGAGGGTCCAGAAAGCAAAGCAAAATGCATATCACCAATAACCCGTCTTCCTAGAAATAAACACACAAACCAGGGACAAAGGCCTCTGGAAGACAAGACTTGTGAGAACCAGTGAAGGAGTTGGTGAGCCATTGGACAGTTAACTTTTGCAGAACCCTTTTGTAGCGACTGAAAACTCAACTCTGAGATTATTAAAGCAGTGCTTGGTAGCAAAAACGGAAAAAAAAATATGAAAAAGGGGCCAGAAATTAAAATTAAATGAAAATAAGCGTGAATGAGTGAGGAAGAAAGATAAAGATACTAATAAGGTATGATTTTCAGATCCACACGGGGACTATAAAAAGCTTATTAACTGTCATGACCACACTGGGTTTTAAGTTATTCAGTTCCTCTGCTTTCCAGAAGACGAAACACTCTTCAGGAGCACACTGAACTTTGATTAATTGCTTTCATACGCGCTCACGGGCTTTAAGACATTTCAGGCAAGAGCCATAGTGATTCCGACTTAAATGCTTCTGATTTCTGGGAACTATATTTAACAGGAGCATTAAAGAAATAGAGCTTTTTGCATTTTTATGTTTTCTTAATAGTTAGAAAGGCTTTTCTTTTATTAAATGTTTACTTATTTCAAAGCAGCAGAATATGTGGCTTCTTCCTTTCTATTTTTATTACTTTTAAGTGTATCTTTAAATGTCTCTGAAGGCTGCTTGAGTGCAACTGATGGTCTGCATAAAACCCTAATACGGATCCAAAGAGACCACATGGCTAGAATTCAGACTTCGGCCAACAGCCAGATAATGCTTTCTCATCTGGGTGCCCATGGTATCTTCTTTCTCCTCATTCCTTCCTTTTCTCTCTCTCTTTTGTCCCAGAAACCCAAAATCTAGGCAAAGAAATTGTTCTGAGACCACATCATATCTCATGTCGCAATTTCTACTAACTACAGGCTCCTGTGGCCTTCCTAAGGTCAACCTATTGGGGCTCACTCCAGGCTGACCATGGACTCATCCTGCAGAAGGAAATCTCCCTCCACAGGAAATATTTCTGAGGTCCATTCACTGGCAGGTGTGGGTCATTTCAGCAAACTGCCTGGGAAGGGAAACACTGACTCACATCCATGAAAAGAAATGCAGGGAGGGCTAACTAAAAGCTCCGTGGAAATGGGAGGTCTCATTAAGAGTCACTAATAAACTGTCAAATACAATTTATTCAATGGCAAAAATTCACATCCATGTACTCTGTATAAAGTCCATTATCAGAAAGAACTGATGACGATGCCTAACTCATTACGTGGAAAGAACAAAAGGCCAAGAGTATTAAGAAATGACTGCGGGATTTTTTTGGTTTGTTTGGTTTGATTTGGGTGTTTTTTTCTCCTGGCACAGTGACTATGCAAAGGACCATTTTAAAGGAAATCCAGGATGTTACTGCTCCATCTTCAGAAGTTAAGAGAAACAAGTCGAATTTCATCTGCACTAAAGAAGAATAAAATAAATAAAATAAAACTAAGCTCCATACCCAGTCTAATGGGAGTGAAACTTATCTTTATAAATCTGATTAAACAACAACAAAAAAATGATCACTTCTTTGATGCTCAAATTAGCATCTTTTCTCTAGCATACTGAATTAATTAGTGGAGTGACAAAAGACTTAGTCCATGTAGGATCAAAGCTGAAATCATATTTATCTGAAATTGAAAATGAAGAACACAGTTTTATTCCTCTATAGCTCGTGTACTGTTTTTTCATTTTCTCTATATTCGAAACCTTCTGTGTGTCACATGAAGTATAACTAGGACTTTTTTTTTTCTTTTCACAATATTCTTTTTTTTTTTTTCTTTTTTTTTTTTAATTTAATTTTTTTTTTTTTTAATTTTTTACATTTTAAAATCTTTAATTCTTACATGCATTCCCAAACATGAACCCCCCTCCCACCTCCCCTCCCCATAACATCTTTCTGGGTCATCCCCATGCACCAGCCCCAAGCATGCTGCATCCTGCGTCAGACATAGACTGGCGATTCAATTCACATGATAGTATACATGTTAGAATGTCATTCTCCCAAATCATCCCACCCTCTCCCTCTCCCTCTGTGTCCAAAAGTCCGTTATACACATCTGTGTCTCTTTCCCTGTCTTGCATACAGGGTCGTCATTGCCATCTTCCTAAATTCCATATATATGTGTTAGTATACTGTATTGGTGTTTTTCTTTCTGGCTTACTTCACTCTGTATAATCGGCTCCAGTTTCATCCATCTCATCAGAACTGATTCAAATGAATTCTTTTTAACGGCTGAGTAATACTCCATTGTGTATATGTACCACAGCTTTCTTATCCATTCATCTGCTGATGGACATCTAGGTTGTTTCCATGTCCTGGCTATTATAAACAGTGCTGCAATGAACATTGGGGTACATGTGTCTCTTTCAATTCTGGTTTCCTCGGTGTGTATGCCCAGAAGTGGGATTGCTGGGTCATAAGGTAGTTCTATTTGCAATTTTTAAGGAATCTCCACACTGTTTTCCATAGTGGCTGTACTAGTTTGCATTCCCACCAACAGTGTAGGAGGGTTCCCTTTTCTCCACACCCTCTCCAGCATTTATTGCTTGCAGATAGCCAAAGCAATCTTGAGAAAGAAGAATGGAACTGGAGGAATCAACTTGCCTGACTTCAGACTCTACTACAAAGCCACAGTCATCAAGACAGTATGGTACTGGCACAAAGACAGACATATAGATCAATGGAACAAAATAGAAAGCCCAGAGATAAATCCACACACATATGGACACCTTATCTTTGACAAAGGAGGCAAGAATATACAATGGAGTAAAGACAATCTCTTTAACAAGTGGTGCTGGGAAAACTGGTCAACCACTTGTAAAAGAATGAAACTAGATCACTTTCTAACACCGCACACAAAAATAAACTCAAAATGGATTAAAGATCTAAATGTAAGATCAGAAACTATAAAACTCCTAGAGGAGAACATAGGCAAAACACTCTCAGACATAAATCATAGCAGGATCCTCTATGATCCACCTCCCAGAATGCTGGAAATAAAAGCAAAAATAAACAAATGGGATCTAATTAAAATTAAAAGCTTCTGCACAACAAAGGAAAATATAAGCAAGGTGAAAAGACAGCCATCTGAATGGGAGAAAATAATAGCAAATGAAGCAACTGACAAAACAACTAATCTCAAAAATATACAAGCAACTTCTGCAGCTCAACTCCAGAAAATAAACGACCCAATCAAAAATGGGCCAAAGAACTAAATAGACATTTCTCCAAAGAAGACATACGGATGGCTAACAAACACATGAAAAGATGCTCAACATCACTCATTATTAGAGAAATGCAAATCAAAACCACAATGAGGTACCACTTCACACAATATTCTTTTTAATGTATAAAATTTTCACTGAAAAGAAAAAGAGAACATCATAGAATTTCTTTTTTTTTTTTCCCCTGGGGGTGGGAAACTTTTTCATTGTGCCCTAAAAATTTAAATTATGTCACTTTTTTTTGTCAAGCATTTATTGTACAAATACAAAAGAAGCAAAATAATTAATGCACGATGGATCTGGTAAGAGAGCCTTAAATAATAGAAAGGAGTTATTATATCGATTCTTAATAAGTGATACTAAGTTTAAAACTGCTCTTAAAAGGTAGATGCTCTCTTAACTTTGGACTGTTTTTCTTCCCTTTTTCTGTAGCAGAGAAAGCAATTTTGAAAAAGGGAGAATTGTTGAGGGTTAATTTCTAGGTTGTCTCAATTCACTGGAATGAATATTTCGTGTGTATGTGTGTGTGTGTGTTTTTAATGTGCATAACATTTTCACTAAACAAAACTAACCTGGATGGTCATGTTTATCTTTAGCCAAGATAGGGTACAGAGTAGATTCAGGGAGGGGATCCCTAGGCATGGAGGGCTTGTGCTGAAGTGAGCAGTGGTACTGGGGGTAGGGCACTATTTTAACTATTGCTTAAAATGGTTTCTCAAGGGCTCCTCAAGGGCTAGGGCTAAGGCTAGGCCCTTCTATGTTTCTCTTATTTATGTATACATGCCATCAAGCATTCACTCAGAAAATGCTTGTTCAGCACCTACTTTGAGCCAGATCCTCTAGCGGATGTTAAGAATACAAGTCGATTCATCAAATATGGTCTCATTCTTCATGCCTGATGCATTGCAAAAATTCAACAACCGCTGCTGAGCTGAATTAAAGGTCAGGATTTCAGGAATTATGTCAATTGTACCCATTTTTCATGGCCTCTATTCTAGAAGAAGGGCTCCATGGTCCCTCATAACTCAGCATGTTATCCCCCCATAAAGCTCCGACATGGAAGATGCTCTCCCGACGAATGCACCAATCACCCAAATAGCCTAATTTAGGTGTGATGGCTACAAGCCAGTCACAGCCCTGGATGTCTGCAGGCACATGAGACCAAAGAGGTGACAGTTACTCACCTGGTCAAGGTAATGAATACCTGGCTATCGAGGGCCATGGGGGCCCTGAGTCACCTTGGGTTTCTATCTCAAGATGACTAGTTCTTTCATGTTATGCAAACACTCTATTTTCAAATACAAGACTAAATCCTAAAATAAAATTTAAACCCAAAGGTGTCATTAAAGGTGGTTAATCTCCAAGATGTCATCTAGAAAAAACATGATGTCTGTCTTGTACTTAGGCTTTTAATTTCAGAGTTCCAGAAGTGTTGACCTCTTTAATCTTTGGTTTCAAATAAAGATATATGTTAGGGAGTTACTGGGTTCTCTTGACACAACCCATCTTTGTCATTAGTTCACTCTGTCCTTAACAGAATTTCAAATAACAATACCTCTGTCTGTAACTTTCTCTCATAGAAGAGTTCTTTAGGAAAAAAAAAAAATTAACTTAAAAAATCTGAGCCCTAACTTTGTAAGGCAAGGGATCAGTATTTTTATGTTAGATTTAAAGTTAGCATCCCTCTTTATTCTCTAAGTCCCTTAACAGTAGACCATAAAACTGAACTGATTCTCAACTATGAATAGGCTAGGAGGAAAAAAATATATCTATGCTAAATATCTCTAGTGAAATTCTACATCACACTCTGACTCTCCCAGAAAAGTCACAAGTCTCTGAAATGATTCAAACCTCTGTTGCCTGCAAGTGTCTGCACTTTTTCTTTAAAAGTCTAAAAACTCCCTTTCCTTAGCTTTTCTCAATTTTCAAAACTTGGAATCCATAAATAATATGGGGTTGCCAACAATAAAATGAGGAGTAATAATTTATTATTTTAAATAGAGTTGCTGTTATTCACTGCAGTGCACAGGGGATATTATAGGCATCTTCCAGGTCGAGCACACCTTATACCAGAAGAAATCGGGCATAGTGACAGTCACTACAGAGCCATCAATCAATAATGTTTCCCTTTGTTCAGAGGGGCCTGGACAAAAACCCATAGGAATAGGTTTCCCATGGGATTTTAATACAGCTTTATATGAATGAATATAATCTCATTCTCCAGCAATTTAACATCACTAAAGAAAATATATCCATGCTTACACAACAAGAACAATGTGATTTCTGACAAGGTTTTCTAATCACTTGTAATTCAGAAAGAGCTATTATTAGTAACATACAATCACAAAATAGGCTTTCACCTGGAAATTCATAGTAGCTTAGCGCAGTGATTTACAGTTTGACCAAAGAAATCAGAAATTGATTTATAGTCTGTCCAAAGCATCAGGCCCTTATTTGCTTGTCCACTAGACTGTGAAACTACTATTCTGCAATGTAAGTATATTTTCTTGTTCCTCCCCTTGCTGTACCAATGGCTAATTTTTCCTTTCTTCAATGCCACAGATGAATAATTCCCATAAATTCCTAATACGGCTCAAAATGGCTGCCAGTATTCTCACAGAATAATAAATCAATGCTAAAAATTTTGTGTATGTATAATTAAAGACATCACCTATAAAGTACCTGATGAGATAAATGCAAGGTTTGAACCTGTAAGCAGAACATACAAGGTGGGATTTTTGACGAACATTTCTTTAAAAAAAACATAGGCTATTCAATTAACTGAATTGACCTGAGGGTGTTTCCTTATCTTTGGGGCTATTTTAAAACATCAGATCAATTTTGGATCATATGACATAGAAGGAGTGATACTGGAAATCCCACTTTTGCCCAGCTCTGCATGTACTCAGCTGACAGAGGGGTCATATAATCTGCTCAGTGTACCGGCAGCCTGTGCTACTGCGGCTCTGGATGGTGGCACAAGGGGCACCAGTAGCATCACGCAAAAGATGGCTGAGCTGGCTCAGTAGCATCACTCACTAGCTGGCATCACTCAGCACATCTGCAACCTGTATTTGACTTTGGGTTTAATGCCTCTGGCCTCCCCAGATTTGGTATTTCTAAACTTCACCACCTAATATTAAAGTGACTTCTGATAACTAATCTTTTTTACAAACATTACAGTTATATTTGATTCTGCAGAAACCCACAGTATTTGTGTTTTTCATTTTGGGAGGTTATTTGGAAACCCAAGCCAATATATTATTATTTCAAGTGTGACTAAGCTGTTGTCATTCATTTTATACCAACCCTAACATTCTTTAGGACCCATCCTACTGAGAGCTATAGATTCTCTGATCCAGCCCATCCGGCAGTGGAAGAATCAGTTTGGATAAAAGAACAGTAAAATTTTACCGTTATTTCAGTTCTATAAATGTAGTATTTGAGTGAGTTAGTAAGAAAGAAAAGAAAGAAGAACTAGAAAAATTTATAGTTTGGTTAGGAAAGCTTGAGCTTAACATGTTTAATCTAAATTTGGCAAGTTAGGAGGAGGAAAGATAGTTTTAAATGGGCCACATTAATGTACTCCCAAGTCAGGAGATTAACAAACAATAATCCCAAAGAAATTCATCAACAACTTGCATCTAAAATAATAATTATTTGATAAGAGGGCAAATTTTCCAAGGGGATTCATGAGTGAGTGAAGTCGCTCAGTCGTGTCCGACTCTTCACGACCCCATGGACTATAGCCTACCAGGCTCCTCCATCCATGGGATTCTCCAGGCAAGAATACTGGAGTGGGCTGCCATTTCCTTCTCCAGAGGATCTTCCCAACCCAGGGATCGAACCTGGGTCTCCCGCATTGCAGGCAGACACTTTAACCTCTGAGCCACCAGGGAAGGGGATTCATAGGTGCTATAAAATATAAAATGCCATTAAAATCCTATCGTGTAATATATAAAATCATGGCTTATGTATTTATTTGTTTACTGAATTTACAGTGGATTTCTTTGTGAAAGGTGTATATTACATAGTGGTTTTATGCAAATACTAATAGATTTAAAAAATAAGTTTGTTCAGTAAGTGCTTTTGAAATATTTATCTATTTATAAAAAATATTCCAGATGCATTTTTAAAGAGCTTTGTATGCAAAGTGTTCTTGCTGGTTTAAAAATTGTAGTTATAGAAACTCTCTTGGGGTGGAAGGCTCTTTGATATCAATATTTATCTAATCCTGCTTAGAGCTCAGAAAGTCAAGTGACATGCCTAAGGCCATACTGGCAGTTAGAACCAGAGACTTGACCCCCTCAATTCAGTACAAAGTTCTTTCTATCTTGCTATGATCCCCAGTTGTTTGTACAGATGTTATGAATTATTCACCAAAATTCTGAATTCTAAAAAGGAACCCAACTCAATAAAAACTTAGTTGTTTTTTTTTTTGTTTTTATGAGTTCCAATTGCCCAGAAATGCAATTAACTCCAATGACAAAGTCCAGTTTAGTGACTACTTGGCCAAATATAACATGCCAACCAATATGAGGACTTGATAACTTTCTCATTATCTTAAGCTCCCTTGTTCACTGACATCCTCACCCTTGTACACAGACAGACTCTTAATAGATGCCAGCTGATTTGATCAGGTTGCTAAGAAACAATTACTCAATTATTTAGCTCAGTTGGTTAGAATACTGTGGTAATGGGGTCAAGGTCATGGGTTGGCTCCCCTGTGTGGGCCAGTTAACTTGGACCTAGTCCATAACCACAGACTCTACTTCTAACTCAGACGGTCTTACAAATACATGCCAGTGGTCAAAGGGCACTTGCCAAGAATGTGTGGACAGAGCAGCATAAATCCATCACTTCTCCCAGAAAAACAGCTCAATGCCAGTTTTGTTGAATATATGTGGGTTAATAGTAACATTTTCACAGGTGAAAGACAGAACATGGTTCCAGATTTTATACTACTACTCAACTGCAAACCTAGCATATTAAAAGAAATTTTTAGAAAACAACAAAGTCTATGGTAAAACTTAAGTTTAAGGAAGCATTTGAGATTTGCAGGGAGTGTTTTAAACACAAGCCAGTGATTTCTACCAGACTAAAAAAAGTTAGCAAATTTGGTCTATGTTTGTAAAATATCTTGATTTTTAAATACTGACTCTTAAAAAATTAGCCTGAGGCTCAAACATAAGGCATTTTTGAGCCAAATTTATACAGTAGGATCCCAGTCTGAAAACACTGGTATATCTAAGAACCTTTATATTTATATCTATCTACATATGTATTTTAATGGTTGTGGCGAATTCAGTTCAGTTCAGTCACTCGGTCGTCTCCAACTCATGGTGACTCCATGGATTGCAGCATGCCAGGCCTCCCTGTCCATCACCAACTCCCAGAGTTTACTCAGACTCATGTCCATTGAGTTGGTGATGCGATCCAACCATCTCATCCTCTGTCATCCCCTTCTCCTCCTGCCCTCAATCTTTCCTAGCATCAGGGTCTTTTCAAATGAGTCAGTTCTTTGCATTAGGTGGCCAAAGTATTGGAATTTCAGCTTCAACATCAGTCCTTCCAATGAACACCCAGGACTTATTTCCTTTAGGATGGACTGGTTGGATCTCCTTGCAGTCCAAGGGACTCTCAAGAGTCTTCTCCAACACCACAGTTCAAAACCATCATTTCTTTGGTGCCAAGCTTTCTTTATAGTCCACCTCTCACATCACCTGATGTTCAAGCTGGTTTTAGAACAGGCAGAGGAATCAGAGATCAAATTGCCAACATCCGCTGGATCATCAAAAAAGCAAGAGAGTTGCAGAAAACATCTATTTCTGCTTTACTGACTATGCCAAAGCCTTTGACTGTGTGGATCACAATAAACTGTAGAAAATTCTGAAAGAGATGGGAATACAGACCACCTAACCTGCCTCTTGAGAAATCTGTATGCAGGTCAGGAAGCAACAGTTAGAACTGGACATGGAACAACAGACTGGTTCCAAATACGAAAAGGAGTACGTCAAGGCTATATATTGTCACCCTGCTTATTTAACTTATATGCAGAGTACATCATGAGAAACACTGGGCTGGAAGAAGCACAAGCTGGAATCAAGATTGCCAGGAAAAATATCAATAACCTCAGATATGCAGATGATACCACCCTTATGGCAGAAAGTGAAGAGGAACTAAAAAGCCTCTTGATGAAAGTGAAAGAGGAGAGTGAAAAAGTTGGCTTAAAGCTCAACATTCAGAAAATGAAGATCATGGCATCCGGTCCCATGACTTCATGAGAAATAGATGGGGAAACAGTGTCAGACTTTATTATTTTGGGCTCCAAAATCACTGCAGATGGTGACTGCAGCCATGAAATTAAAAGATGCTTACTCCTTGGAAGAAAAGTTATGACCAACCTAGATAGCATATTCAAAAGCAGAGACATTACTTTGCTGACTAAGGTCCGTCTAGTCAAGGCTATGGTTTTTCCTGTGGTCATGTATGGATGTGAGAGTTGGACTGTGAAGAAGAGTGAGCGCAGAAGAATTGATGCTTTTGAACTGTGGTGTTGGAGAAGACTCTTGAGGGTCCCTTGGACTGCAAGGAGATCCAACCAGTCCATTCTGAAGGAGATCAACCCTGGGATTTCTTTGGAAGGAATGATGCTAAAGCTGAAGCTCCAGTACTTTGGCTACCTCATGCGAAGAGTTGACTCATTGGAAAAGACTCTGATGCTGGGAGGGATTGGGGGCAGGAGAAGAAGGGGACGACCGAGGATGAGATGGCTGGATGGCATCACTGACTCGATGAATGTGAGTCTGAGTGAACTCTGGGAGTTGGTGATGGACAGGGAGGCCTGGCGTGCTGCGATTCATGGGGTCGCATAGAGTCAGACACGACTGAGCAACTGAACTGAACTGGAAAAACCATAGCCTTGACTAGATGGACCTTACCTTAAACAAATATAATTCATTGAGCTTTTCATTGATTGAGACCCATTGATCAGCTTTCAACTAATATTAGACCAAGGTAGTCAGAACTGACATACACAAAACAAAGATGTGATACTTTTCAATGGTTGGTACCATTATTTGATTAGAAGAGAATACTATGGACTTGAATTTTTGGCAATCACTTTGTAGATGAGGTAGGATCACCCAGGCTCCCAAAACTCAGCCAAGTACTTTTTTTCTTCTGAATAGTAAACACATGAATTAACAATGCTTCTTCAGAAAACTCTCTACAGGTACTTACAAATCAACAGAACTAGAACAGTAAATTCTGTATAATACAGTTTCGCAGTTTAGACCTTGTATTCAAAGTTTTAAAAAAGCTAAAATAAAACTTTTTTTTTCAAGATTTCAAGAATGATCTTGTCAAAATCAGTTAAACTCTTTGCTTCGTAAAGTAGCAAACAGAAAGGGGAAAATATATTCTCATTGGTCACCAATGAAGGCTACAGGGCTTTAGGAAAGGAATGCACATGCTCTAAGTATAAACAGTATTAGGAAAACATACTGCATAGATTTATTAGCACTAGTGATTTTCTAGCTTATTAACTGACATATGAAAACTTAATGAATTCCTGCAAACTAGTTAAATTATATGTCTCACAGATAGCATGGACTAGTCAGATTTCTTACATCATCAATAAACTAAAAACTCCTATTAGTAGCCTAAAAATATTGAATTAATCCAAGAAGTATTTATCAAACACCTATTATATATCAGACTCTGTCCTAGGTGTTAGAGTACCAATTAAAGAAAAAAAATTCAGTACTTTCTCTCAAGGAATTTGTAGTCTTGAGAACACTTCTTGAGAAAGAATGAAGATCTCTCAGACTAATAGAGACAGGATGGAGGGCTTCTAGGGTTTCCATATCAATATTAGAGGAATTATGATCTTTCTAGTTAATGTTAATTTTGTTCATTTTGCAGTTAGAAAATCTGATTCAAAACAGGGGCCTCCCTCCCAGAAAATATGCATACAATAGAATAGTTCCTAGAAGCTCACAGATTCCTAAAAGACGATCAATGTGTCTATCCCTGGATAGACAGTTACATATATCTGTTTTATTGCAATTAAGATTTTCTTGGTGCCACAAATGAATGCTATGCTTTGTATTAATAGTGAAGAACACCTAGGTAGCTTCAAGAGACAACACAGTTGGGAGGCTGATATTTTCTGAGTAGAAATACATTCTTTTAGACAGACTTTAAGGATTGACCATAAGTCTATCATAAGTCTAGTCAAAGCTATGGTTTTCCATATGTATGGATGTGAGAATTGGACTATAAAGCTGAGTGCCAAAGGATTGATGCTTTTGAACTGTGGTGTTGGAGAAGACTCTTGAGAGTCCCTTGACTGCAAGGAGATCCAACCAGTCCATCCTAAAGGAAATTAGTCCTGAATATTCATTGGAAGGGCTGATGCTGAAGCTGAAGCTCCAATACTTTGGCCACCTCATGCAAAGAACTGACTTATTGGAAAAGACCCTGATGCTGGGAAAGATTGAAGGCAGGAGGAGAAGGGGACGACAGAGGATGAGGTCGTTGTAATGGTATCACTGACTTGATGGACATGAGTTTGAGTAAGCTCTGGGAGTTGGTACTGGACAGGGAAACCTGGCATGCTGCAGTCCATGGGGTCACATAGAGTCGGACACTACTGAGCGACTGAACTGTATTGATGAGTCTATCATTGAATCAACAAGTACCAAGCATTAAAAGGAAATCTAAAACACGTCAAAGTTGTTGATACATAATCCCTACTCTCATCTATTTTACTAGAGTGCAATTAATTCTCAATGACTCAGAGGCTTTTTATCTACTATGTAGATTACCCATAACATGTGCTTCCTCTTTTTCTCTGCCTTTCCATTTTTATAGTCACCTGAGGACTCATTAGTGCTTCTACCAGAGGATGAGTAAAGGAAGGGAAAGGATATAAAACTTAAAAGGAGTCAATTTTCCTGCCTTTAAGTAGCTGGGGGAAGAAGACGTAGCTATTACAAGGCTTGTACATTATGTATTTCTATTATCCATATTCTCCTTGTTAATCTTACCGAAAATAATTAAGGACTGGTTCTAACACTCCTTGGAATGTTAAAATGACTGATGATTGTAGGAAATAATCATAGCAAACAAAATGAAGTGATGTAAATTCATTACTAAGGAAAGATGAAAAACATACTTTCAAAGTCAGTTTCAGAGTCCTTAGAAGCATCAACCCATTGGGTAAATTTATGAATATAAACATTAGCTGCATGGACAAGGATCACAAATTATATCATAAGAAGGAGGTACAGTATGCACATGATGGAATACTACTCACACAATGATACAGATGAATTTGAAATGCATGTTTCTAAATGAAAGAAGCCAGATCCAAAAGTATTGTCTGATTTTATTTATGACATATTGGAAAAGGCAAAACCATAGAGATAGAAAACAGATCGATGATTGTCAGGAGTAGAGGGCTGAAGTTATGAATCTGTTGTATATCATGACCATGGATATGTGACTCTTTGCACTTGCCAAAACTCCTAGAACTGCATACAACAAAGAGTGAATTTTACTGTATGTATTTTAAAAACAACAACCAAGATGTGGGGGGATCTCCAAATAAGAATACAACTATAACATGTGAACCTAGTTATAAAACATTAACATAACACATTGAAGGACTTGGGGGATAAAGGAACTAACCCATGTAACACTGGAAAAAAATATTTTGACAGGATGCTATAGGGATAAAGACAAAAAGAATTGTACACACCAAAAAGGACCTATTGTATAACACAGGGAACTCTGCTCAACATTCTGTAATAACCTAAATGGGAAAAGACTTTGAAAAAAAAATACATGTAGATGTTAAAATATTGTACATAAACACTATACTCTGATTAGCACAGGGACTGCTGTTGTTCGGTTGCTCAGTCGTGTCTGACTCTTTACTACCTCATGGACTACAGCATACTCCATGGGTTCCCTGTCCTTCACTGTCCCCTGGAGTATTCTCAAACCCATGTCCATTGAGTCAATGATGCCATCCAACCATCTCATCCTCATTGACGCCTTCTCTTCTGGCCTTCCATCTTTCCCAGCATCAGAGTCTTTTCCAATAAATTGGTTCTTGGCATCAGGTGGCCAAAGTATTGAAGCTTCAGTTTCAGTCCTTCTTTATGGTTCGCCTCTCACATCCATACATGACGACTGGAAAAACCAGAGCGTTGACGAGACGGACCTTTGTCAGCAAAGTGATATCTCTGCTTTTTAATACACTGTCTAGGTCTGTCATAGCTTTTCTTTCAAAGAGAAAGCATCTTTTAATTTCATGGCTACAGTCACTGTCCACAGTGATTTTGGAGCCCAAAAGATAAAAGTTTGTTACTGTTTCTATTTTTTCCCCATCTACTTGCCATGAAGTGATGGGACTACATGCCATGATCTTAGTTTTTTGAATGTTCAGTTTTAAGCCAGCTTTTTTACAAGGGTTCAGTTCAGTTCAGTTACTCAGTTGTGTCTGACTCTTTGGGACCCCATGAACCACAGCACACCAGGCCTCCCTGTCCATCACCAACTCCCAGAGTCCACCCAAACCCATGTCCATTGAGTCAATGATGCAATCCAACCATCCCATCCTCTGTCGTCCCCTTCTCCTCCTGCCCTCAATCTTTCCCAGCAACAGGGTCTTGTCAAATGAGTCAGCTCTCCACATCAGGTGGCCAAAGTATTGGAGTTTCAGCTTCAACATCAGTCCTTCCAATGAACACCCAGGACTTATCTCCTCTAGGATGGACTGGTTGGATCTCCTTGCAGTCCAAGGGACCCTCAAGAGTCTTCTCCAACACCACAGTTCAAAACCATCATTTCTTTGGTGTTCAGCTTTCTTTATAGTCCACCTCTCACATCCATACATGACTACTGGAAAACCATAGCCTTGACTTGACGGATCTTTGTTGGCAAAGTAATGTCTCTGATTTTTAATATGCTGTCTAGGTTGGTCATAAATTGCCTTCCAAGGAGTAAGCATCTTTTAATTTCATGGCTGCAGTTACCATCTGCAGTGGTTTTGGAGCCCCCAAATAAAGTCAGCCACTGTTTCCACTGTTTCCCCATCTATTTCCCATGAAGTGATGAGACCAGATGCCATGTTCTTAGTTTTCTGAATGTTGAGCTTTAAGCCAACTTTTTCACTTTCCTCTTTCACTTTCATCAAGAGGCTTTTTAGTTCCTCTTCACTTTCTGCCATAAGGGTGGTGTCACCTGCATATCTGAGGTTATTGATATTTTTCCTGGCAATCTTGATTCCAGTTTGTGCTTCTTCCAGCCCAGCATTTCTCATGATGTACTCTGCATTGAAGTTAAATAAGCAGGATGACAATATACAGCCTTGACCTACTCCTTTTCCTATTTGGAATCAGTCTATTGTTCCATGTCCAGCTCTAATTATTGTTTCCTGACCTGCATATAGATTTCTCAAGAGGCAGGTCAGGTGGTCTGTATTCCCATCTCTTTCAGAATTTTCCACAGTTTATTGTGATCCATACAGTCAAAGGCTTTGGCATAGTCAATAAAGCAGAAATGGATTTTTTTTCTGGAACTCTCTTGCTTTTCCATGATCCAGCGGATGTTGGCAATTTGATCTCTGGTTTTACAAGGGTAGGGATTAGCAATTATGAAACAACTTTATCTGTATATTAGAGTTGAACAAAAAAAAAATATATTCTAGATAATGAAAGCCAGCCTTTCCACAATATGAAAATATAATTACAAATAAGGATGAGGGAAGGTGACAGTGAACACTATGGTGTTGGATTAGGACTGGAGGTTCAGGATAAACACATTTTTAAAATGTATACACAGATTTGGAAGTAAATATAGAGGTTCAGTTCAGTCGCTCAGTTGCGTCTGACTCTTTGCAACCCCATGAATCGCAGCACGCCAGGCCTCCCTGTCCATCACCAACTCCCAAAGTTCACTCAGACTCACATCCATCGAGTCAGTGATGCCATCCAGCCATCTCATCCTCTGTCATCCCCTTCTTCTCCTGCCCCCAATCCCTCCCAGCATCAGAGTCTTTTCCAATGAGTCAACTCTTTGCATGAGGTGGCCAAACTACTGGAGTTTCAGTTTCAGCATTGTTCCCTCCAAAGAAATCCCAGGGCTGATCTTCTTCAGGATGGACTGGTTGGATCTCCTTGCAGTCCAAGGGACTCTCAAGAGTCTTCTCCAACAGCACAGTTCAAAAGCATCAATTCTTCAGCACTCAGCCTTCTTTGCAGTGCAACTCTCACATCCATACATGACTACTGGAAAAACCATAGTCTTGACTAGACAGACCTTTGTTGACAAAGCAATGTCTCTGCTTTTCAATATACTATCTAGCTTGGTCATAACTTTTCTTCCAAGAAGTAGGAGTCTTTTAATTTCATGGCTGCAGTCACCATCTGCAGTGATTTTGGAACCCAAAAAACAAAGTCTGACACTGTTTCCTCTGTTTCCCATCTATTTCCCATGAAGTGATGGAACCAGATGCCATGATCTTCGTTTTCTGAATGTTGAGCTTTAAGCCAACTTTTTCACTCTCTTCTTTCACTTTCATCAAGAGGCTTTTTAGTTCCTCTTCACTTTCTGCCATAAGAGTGGTGTCATCTGTATATCTAAGGTTATTGATATTTCTCCTGGCAATCTTCATTCCAGCTTATGCTTCATCCAGCCCAGTGTTTCTCATGATGTACTCTGCACAGAAGTTAAATAAGCAGGGTATCTGTAGTCAAGTACGTAGATAGACTTATTTATTTATTCATTCATTTACATACCTATGTATCTATTTATTTCCAAGTTCTGTCTGCTGAAATTACAGCAATGAGCACTCCTAGAGCCCAGATCTTGGTTTTTGAGTAGGATTCCATAATAAAAGGAATCAAGACTCCAAGGGAAAGTGGTTTGTTCTTGGGGTATGGCAAGGAAAATATGAAATAATTCTAGAGTTTCTTATAGAACCAAAAAAAGAAAGAAAGTTCTCAGCAAAGCTTGCACAAATAAAAAGGGAATAGTAGCTACCCAAAAGAGTTCCCAATAGTGAAAGGTTGAAAAATCTGAGCAACAAAATTATAACAGGACTGGGTAAAATAAATATCCGTGAATCTATAATGATATAAATAACTGAATAAATAATAGTAGAAGGAGAGAGGATAGCTCTTCATGAGAAAGGAATTCTAACTAGTGAATGTAGAAGGAAAGAATGAAGTGAAAACGATAGTGGAATACCAAGTAACAGCTGTTACTGATAGGAATCATGGATGGATGCTAAAATTAGTGAGTCAAAGTATGAGGAGAAATAGAATATTTGCATAGTCTCGAAATATATCCCTGAGGGATGTGTTAATTATAAAGGGAAAAAAATAGTAACTTTGCAGTTAGAAATCCAACAGATACCACCTTAATGGTATGATTAAGACGAACATCATTAATTATAAGACATTTCGACATCATGGACCCCCTGAGAAGGGCACGTCACTTCTGTAGTGTTCTGCCCAAAAATACATGACTTGAGTTTAATCATGCCAATCATCAGACAAACCCAAACTGAGGGGTGTTCTACAAAATAATGGACGAATGCTTTTCAAGGCATCTAGGTCATGAAAGACAACAAAAGTCTAGGGAAGTATGCAGAACATAGGAAACCAAGGAGACATAAGAACTAATGCAATGTGGAGCCCTGGACTGGACCCTGAAACAGAAAAAGAACATGGAAAAACTGTGGAAGTTCAAATAAGGTTTACTTTCCTGTAAGTCTAAAGTTATTTTAAAATAAACAGTTTTTTCTTTGGGAGGGAGAGAGGGGTGATTTGTTTGCTTTTTGGCCATGCTGAGAGGTATGTGGGAACCTGTGCCCCCTGCATTAGAAGCAGAGTCTTAAAAGAAGCAGAGACTTAACCACTGGATGAACAGGGAAGGCCCATAAAATTTCATTTCTCTGCAATAAATGTCCAAGAATGCAACTGCTGGGTCTTATGGTCATTGCATCTTTCTTTCTTTCTTTCTTTTTTGACCTCACATCCTGGGAGATCTTACTTTATCAACCAGATATGGAACCTGTGCCCCCTGGAGTAGAAGCACAGATTCCTAACTACTGACTCCCAGGGAAATCCCCCCAAACAAACAATTTTAAAACAAAAGAAAGACAAGCAAAAGGTAAAGGATGATTAACAAAGCGGGGGCTGGGGGCGGGGTGGGTAGAAAGAAATGTAGTTGATTTTATCCTCTTTTGTTCCTATTATTTCTTGAGGGACCTGTTATTCATCCCTTTCCTAAAATCAAAGGCAGACCTCCCCTAAACAGGATTTGGTAGATAGTCTATCTGTTTCTGAAACTTCCAGAAACAGGTTCACTTATTTCCCTCCCTTTCTAAAATATGCTGATTCATCTTGGACTTCTTGGCTGGGAATTTAGTAGAGTCAAAATGGAAAGGAAGTGAAGCTAAAGCATAAGCAACGAAGGTGGGAATGCTGGCATTAATGCCAGATGAGAGTATTAACCTAAAACAGTACAAAGATATGGTGAAGATAAGGAGCAGAAATGGCTAAAATGGAAGGAGATAAATGATTAAATATACACAAGCCATAAATATACTGTAACTACCAACCTCCCAAAGCTTTGGCATTGTCTACTTTGAACACTGCCCTTTTAGGAAGTCACTATTTAGGCCATCTGTAACTAGTAGATCTATAATGAAAAACTTTATTTTTGACTGCTAAGTATTGAAGAAAGGCAAATTTTAACAGTTGTTGTTTTGGAAAAAAGCTGATTTTGAATTTTTTATGTACACTATGCCACAAGTATGCCATAATCATTTACACATATTTTTTAAAAAAGCAAATGGATTCAAATATGAGACCTCACTTCAATACTTCTCAATTAAAACATATCTGCTGCTGCTGCTAAGTCGCTTCAGTCGCATCCGACTCTGTGCGACCCCATAGACGGCAGCCCACTAGGCTCCTCCATCCCTGGGATTCTCCAGGCAAGAGTACTGGAGTGGGGTGCCATTGCCTTCTCCGTAAAACATATCAGTGTGTGCTAAATCACTTTAGTCATATCCAACTCTTTGTGACCCTATGGACTGCTGCCCATCAGACTTCTTTGTCCACAGAGATTCTCCAGGCAAGAACACTGGAGTAAGTTGTCATGCCCTCCTCCAGGGATCTTCCCCATCCAGGGATGGAACCCACGTCTCTTATGTCTCCTGCATTGGCAGGCAAGTTCTTTACCACTAGCACCACTTGGGAAGCCCAAATCATTGAAGAAGCTGCCATTTTTTTTCTTTGCCAGTTACTAAAATTTGACACAGTAACTGCACAGGGTATGGAATAATGCAGTAGTCATTTGTGAAATTATACTTTAAAATAGTAATATAATAGCTGGTATCTTTTTGTCAGAATACTGGCTAAAATCAGATTCTATGATTGCTTTAAAAAATTCCAAAAATCATTTCAGACATTGCCATATTCCTAGAGCTTAGGTACATTCTAAAATCATCCGTATAGATCTGCACGCACACATAGACTTCACTCAATAGCATTTTTCAAAAGCTCAGGCCCACTGGAGACCAATACCATGATGCTCTGGGAGGAGAGATCTGCCTGCCTGTCAATACGGCAGCTGTAAATTATAACCGTGTATTTGATTGCCTCTAACAGTTTTGGTGGTAGCAGGGATTTGAAGCAAAACCAGAGGCGGTTCAATGAATTTGTAGTGAACTAGCTGAATTATGGAGCCTTTGAGAACAACCGTTGCTCATATGCTTCAAATTCACTACAATTTTTCAGTCAAAGTCGACGAGGATCAGTACTTGGCCTCTCAAACTCTCCTCTGTATTTTCCCTGCGATGTTTTTTTCATGGCCTCCTGCTTCAAGACTTTGAAGGGATCCGCTGATAACTCCTAACTACAGCCTATCAGCAGCTGCCTTAGAAGTACGCTGAGATCATTCTCCTATCCTCTTATTATTTAAAAAAAAAATCTTGTCTCTTTTCTACTACCTCCCAGCCCTCTGAGTGCTCGCAAGCTGTTCCCCAGAAGTCACATCTGGCTGATTTCTGAAAACACAGAAACACCCCGGCATGGAACTCCCATTTAGCTTTCCTATTCTGAATACAAACAGGTCAGCCTTGGGCCTTCTTGGTAAAACAAAGAAAAATGAAACAGGTTCAAAACCTCCGTAAGGGAGGCAGCTCTCTCCAGGGCCTCTGATAGGCTCCAACCTCTTTGTTCAAATGGCCCGCTTGGGTCACTAAGACCTTTACATTTGTTGATTGATGGGTTATGCTGTACTGTTACGGAATTCCAATGCATCCTCTCTTCCTGGTGTTTACATTTTAAATATGGTAAAACCATAAACAAATGCTAAACCCTTGATCCTTCAGCAAGGGATTTTAGAGGTTTGCAAGTGGTGTAAATTGTTTGGGAGTGGGGAGAGTGGGGACGGTGAGCCAGTGATCTAGATGAAGACATTTTATTTATAAAATTGAATTACACTAATGTGACCCTGGCCTTGAGGTCAAAGGGATTAAAGGGTCCCAGAGTTCTGTGAGTTCCCAGGTTATCTGTGAAAGACATGAGTCAGGGGTCCCCACCTGGCTACTGGAGTTGGTTGGGGATAGGGACCCATTCTTAGTACTCTGCAGACTTCTGCCAAATTGGAGACTTGGAGCCCCTTTCCTCTGAACAAAGGGTGTAAACTGAGGGCCCCCTACATCGCCTTCTCACTCAGGTACTGGTTCTTTCTCTTCTCTCTGTCCCGTCCCATCCTTACTTCAGACATCCTCTTCTACCTATCTCACTCTTAACCCTGGCAATCACAGCCCTTGGTAGTGTTCCAAATTTCTGTAACCATGAAGAGCTTATTAAAAATGGACTCCAGGACCCACACACACTTTGAATCAGAATTTCCAGAATGAGAATCTATATTTTAGGACTTCCCTGGCAGTCCAGTGGTTGAGACTCTGTGCAGTTACTGCAGGGGACACGGGTTCAACCTTTGGTGGTGGAGCTAAGATCCTGCATGCCAAGTCATGTGGCGAACAAAAAAAAAAAAGAACCCAGCAAGTATGGGAAGTACTGACCTCTGGACTATCCATTAAACTTTTTCTTCTTACTGTAAAATAGCAATTTCTTAATTCCCTGAAACTTTTCCCAAAACATTTTTTCTCCTAACTGAACCTCTGCTTCACTTGTGGCCCTCACAAATGGGAGCTGTGAATTCTCCCAGTTACCCTTCTAGTGTTCTTATTTCACAGGCTTGTTGTAAAGTGTGCAGAAAAGGTCCAACATGTCCTAAATGCTTGATTAATATTAGCTATTATTTTCATCTCTGGCCCTGGAGGATGTTCCAGCATTTTCCTGCTTCTACTACTTAGACAGCTATTTCCAGACTTTAAAGAACAAAACCAAAGAGAGAACAGACCTCCTCTCCATCTTCACTGCAGACCTCTCCTGCCTCCAGGACTCCCAGGAACTCACACCTATTTCCCGAGGCTTTCCATCTATAAAGCTACAGGCCACGCCCACAAAGTTACAGACCACACCCACAAAGTTACAGACCACACCCACCTCCGATTCACTTCCCTGTCTTGGAACTGCTCAGTACTGATTGTACTTCTCCCTCCTCAGCTCTCATTTACCTTCTCCGAGGCAGTGAATCCAGATTTCATGCTGCTATCAAATGACATGGACACCACTTCCTTCTCAGTGGCCTGTGGTACTTGAATGCATCAGCCATGATTTCCCTTAAAGTGCCTTTATCACCCTCAGATTTATCTACAGCAACGAGCAGATCACCCAAGCTGATGCTCCATCCTCTGCCCCTCCCAGACCCTCCTGTCATCAGTTCTCTCTCCTCTTGCTTTGCTTGGTTGTCCTCAGGTCTCGGACATCAATACCACTCGAGTGTCTCCCACGTTGCCTGGGGTGTTAACAGCTCCCCCAGCCTCTGCGGCCCAACCCCGTCAAATCCTGCTTTCACTGCTTCCTCAGCTCCCACGTGTTCTCCGACTCAGTGTGGCGAGGACTTGCAAGGGCTGTGGACTCTGCCTGCTTGGATCCCCAGCAGTCTCTAGTTATCCCGGGGCCTTCCATGTTACTCAGCCCTCCAACCTGCTTTCTCCTTTGTCAAGTGGAGATAACTATCAAACCAGTGCTCTGTAACAACCTAGAGGTGTGGGATAGGGTGGGAGGAGGTGGGGAGGCTCCAAAGTGAGGGGACATATTTATACCTATAGCTGATTCATACTGATGTATGGCAGAAACCACCACAATAAAGCAATTATCTTCCAATGAAAAATAAAAAAAAAGGAAAAGACATCACAGGATCAGAAAAAATTAAATGAGATAATATATGCTTAAGTGCTTGCAATAGCCTCCAGCACATAGAAAACACTCAATAAGCGTCTGCTCTAACCTCTGGGTTTTACCTCAGGGGATTATTTTTTTAATTTTAATTTTTAAAATTATTTTAATTGTAGGATAATTACTTTACAATATTGTGACGGTTTCTGCCATACATCAACATGAATCGGCCATAGGAATACGTGTTCTGCCCATCCTGAAATCCCCTCACACCTCCCTCCCCACCCTATTCCGCTCTGTTGTCCCAGAGCACTGGCTTTGGAGTCCTACTTCATGCATCAAACGCACACTGGTCATCTGTTTCACACATGCATGTTTCAATGCTACACTCTCAAACCATCCCAGGCTCTCCTTCTCCCACTGAGTCCAAAAGTCTGTTCCTTATGTCTGTGTCTCCTTTGTTGTCCTGCATGTAGGATGGTCAGAATTACCTTTCTAAATTCCATATATATGTGTTTGTACACAGTATTGTCTTTCTCTTTCTGACTTACTCCACTCTGTTTAAGTATAAAGGCTCTAGGTTCATCCACCTCATTAGAACTGACTCAAATGCATTCCTTTTTTATAGCTGAGTAACATTCCATTGTGTATATGTACAACTTCCTTAAATAGACTCCCCTAGCAAAGATCACCGGAGAAGGCACTGGCGACCCATTCCAGTACTCTTGCCTGGAAAATCCCATGGACAGAGGAGCCTGGTGGGCTGCAGTCTATGCGGTTGCTAACTGAGCAACTTCACTTTGACTTTTCACTTTCATGCACTGCGAGAAGGAAATGGCAACCCACTCCAGTGTTCTTGCCTGGAGAATCCCAGGGATGGGGGAGCCTCGTGGGCTGCTGTCTATGGGGTCACACAGAGTCAGACACGACTGAAGCCACTTAGTAGCAGCAGCAGCAGCAGCAAAGATCATGGGCTTCCCTGATGGCTCAGTCAGTAAAGAATCAACCTGAAATGTGGAAGACCTGGGTTTGATCCCTGGGATGGGAAGATCCCCTGGATGAGGGCATGGCAACCCACTCCAATATTCTTGCCTGGAGAATCCCCATAAAAACAGAGGAGCCTGGCGGGCTACAGTCCATGGGGTTGCAAAGAGTCAGACATGACTCAGCAACTAAGCACACAGCACAGCAAAGATCACAGAGGACTCCTGTGTTACATTTTCAGACCTCACCCTGTAAAATCAGCACTCTAAGCTTTGTCAAAGTCTCTCACTGCTCACAGAGAAAGTTCTCTTGCCATGCCTATGTTTCTGTCTTTCCCTCCTTACTATTCATAACGTCTTTTTTCTCCCCAGCTTCCTGTCAAACTAGGACCTAAAACAAGACATCTCCACCAGTGAGTCCAGATGCTCCACAAACTCTAGTAAAAGAATTTATCATCTTTCTCTCTCAGCCCTTTCCCCTCCACCTTTGTAGTCTACCACAGCACCTTTGGGGCTTCCCTTGTGGCTCAGCTGGTAAGGAATCCGCCTGCAATGCGGGAGACCTGGGTTCGATCCCTGGGTTGGGAAGATCCCCTGGTGAAGGGAAAGGCTACCCACTCCAGTATCCTCGCTTGGAGAATCCCACAGACTGTATAGTCCATGGGGTTGGAAAGAGTCGGATACAACTGAGCGACTTTCACAGCACATCCCCAATTTCCTATATTACAAACATAGAAATTTCTTCCCGGCTCCCTCTCTTTGCCAGTGCCTTTTAGGTTTTCCATCAGTCTCCTGCTAACTAGATGTCTTGCCACAACTCTCTTCTGTTCTAGTCCATTCGCCACACAGCCCTCAGAGAATTCATGCTAAGAATATTTATAAATGTGTGTGAGTATTGAAGTCTTGATCAAAGTTCTCCGTTTGCTCCATACTGTCTCTGAAATCAAGTTCAAACACTTGACCTTGATACAGAAGGCTCTTCTCAGCTTTTCTTCAACTCACTTCTTTAGCCTTATTTTGTATTACTCTCTCAAGAAATAAATGAATGAATAAGTAAATGAATAAATGAGGTTTTCATCTCTAAGGTCACTTGGAATCAGGAATATATCTCAATTATCTGTGTCTCTTACATTGTACTGGGTTGGCCAAAAAGTTCATTTGGGTTTTGCATAGCATCCTATGGAAAAACCCAAATGAAATTTTTGGCCAACCCAATATGCCACAGTGCTTTGCCCACTGTGAGTGTTAAATAATAATTTCCAATAAATACATACACGAAGTTTCACTTTGAGGAAAATACGATTCAGCAGAGTTGGATAAGACAAATACTAGGGTGAAACTTAATACCGAAACTGATTATAAGTACAAGAAAACTAAGAGAGGAGGAAAATTGAAAATTCTGTTTGGCCATGTAAAGGTATTCCTAATTATATTATGGGATTGCTTATGTTAACATTTACTATTCATGTCTAATTACCATAAAGGGCCATTACATTTTTGCATATAATTAAATGTATTATGTTAATTTAATTTTTTACTCCCTTATAAAATAACCTATTTATCATTTTTGCTCAGTCTTCTTTCTGCTTTGTGCTCATGCCTGGTGATCTACCCAACCTTTGAAGAGTTAGAAGAAATTCTTCCCTAAAATTTTCATGGTCAGATCCTTTTTACTTTTATACTTTTAATCTACTTTCTTTGCACAAACTAAACACTGTCATAGTAAAGGACACTGTTGCCACCACTTGATGGAGTATTACCCAGCCATTTAAAAATGATGGATATGAGAACTATAGCAATGTGTAAACTTGGCTATGATATCATATGAAATAAAAGCAGAAAACAAATTTACATGCAAAATAAGGCAATATATAGGATAAAAAGGTAGAAAATAATTAAGGTGGTATTGTTATAGGAATGGATTAAGGGGAAGGGGGTGTCTTCTATTTTATTTCCCCCCAGTTTTCTGTAATGTGGTTATATTAATTTCAAAAGAAAAAAAAAAAAAAACCCTGAAACTGTCTTCTTACTCTTTGCCACTAAATCTCTCTTTAGCTTCCTGGCCTTCTCATTTCACATTTTTCCCAACATTAAGACTCTCATAGAACATATTTTCTGGCCCCTGAAGTAGCCACTAGTCACATATGGTTACTGAGCACTGGAAATGTGCCTAGTCCAAATTGAGATGTGCTGTAAGCAAAAAATAAACAATATAGTTCAAGAATGTGTTTTTTTAAAAAAAAAACACACAAAAAACCTAATTGATAATTTTTCTATTAATTATACATTATATTTATTTCCTAGGGCTGTCATAGCAAAGTACCATAGACTAGAAGGCTTAAACAACAGAAACTAATTTTCTCACAGTTCTGGAAGCTAAAGTCTGAGATTAGGGCATCAGCAAGGCTGGTTCTTCTGGGGCCCCTCTGATTGGCCTGTAGATGACTATCCTCTCATCATATGATACCCTCCTGTGTGTAGCTGTCTACCAAGTTCCTCTCCGTGTGAACACACAAGTTGAACAGGGTAAATGAGGCTTCAAATGGCCTCATTTTCAACCTAATGACCTCTTTCAAGAGCCTGCATGCAAATATGGTCACAATCTGAGGTTCTGGGAGTCTGGGCTTCAACAAACATATTGTGTGGCTATAACGGAACTGAACACATATCAAAATGATAATATTTTGGATCTATTTGGCTAAGTATAACATTATTAAAATAATAAAAGACTCTCATAAAGATCACTATTAATGGTTATTCTGCCTCTTACCTGGACATGCTGAGTAAATATTAATTATGAGAAAAGTTTATAGAAGACAGAAGAAGAAAACAGAGCCCTGAAAACAGATCCCAAAATAGACTTGAGAATAAAATTTAACACTACAAAAAATTGAAATGACTAAACATTACATCTTTTGAGCATGCAGAAATAATAATCTCATTACATGATTCTATAAGAACTAAGGGATGGAACTAAGGGGAAGGCATTTAGCTAACACACTGATAGAAGGCAACCTCAGTGGATAGCCATTGGGTTTAAACAGGATCACAATTATCAGTCAGAATAATCATCAATGCTCTCAAGGCCTAGATATTAATTCTTCTTATAGTATAAAAGTATCCAGTGTAACTGAGGGTCGGAAATATTGCCAGGAGTTAAGAGTTCTGCTTTATTCCTTTTTGATATTTCTTTACTTTTTTTGTAATAAAACTTAAACATTTTTGATTATTTGATTCATACTTGATTTTCCTTCCATTTGAAATGGCTTGGAAGATTGTACTGAATCTGTTTGAATTCTAATGGTTTCTCTCTTGCTTCTGGAAGAGACATGGGAAAGGCAATAGCAGAAACAGCAAAAAAAAACACATTATAGTCTACTGCTGTGAAAAATACGTTCTAAGAGATATTTCTTCTCCATAAAATATTTCACAACTTAAGGAATCATCCTTCTGTTCTGCTGAGTACATCAGGATCAGAGTGATGAAGAGAGCTGGTTTTCTGATCAGATCTTTTCTTGCTTCTGAAATGGTGTGGGACGAAGATTTTGTTTTCATCTTCTGATTCCCCCTGGAGAATCAGATAAACATCTAGCATCTTGAATTCTATCTTAGTATCTAGAACTGACCACCTATGCCTGTTTATCACATAGGAACTTGGTCCTTCTAACAAAGGATCTCACTCAGAAAGAAAAACAAAATTTTTTAAAATGAAGAAAATTATGTTATTTACAAGATTATTAAATTTTATCCAGTATGGGTAAGAAACAAATTCTAAGAGTCATTTAATAGGTCAGACTATACAAAAAGGGAGGAAACATTATAGGAACTCAAATCTTTCCTCTTTTATTCTCATAGTCCTCATTTTCCAATTCCTTACCCTTTAGATTCATTCATATTTGAAGATAGGTCTTACAGTTAAATGACTGGGATGTGAATAGACGTTCCCTTCAAAAACATATACAACTTTCCAGGAAATCTAAGAAAAAATTATTCAGGAATATTAAGTCATTCAGTTCAGTTCAGTTCAGTCACTCAGTCGTGTCTGACTCTTTGCGACCCCATGAATCGCAGCACGCCAGGCCTCCCTGTCCATCACCAACTCCCGGAGTTCACTCAGATTCACGTCCATCGAGTCAGTGATGCATCAAACCATCAGAAGACACCACTTCAAACCCACTAAAATGGCTATGGCAAAAAGACAGAAAATAACAAATGTGACGATGGGAAGAAATTAGAACTTTAATGGACTCTGAGTACAAATGTAAATAGGTGTAGTTATTTTGAAAAGCAGTTTTGTAGTTCTTCAAAATGTTAAACACAGAGTTACCACATGACCTAGTAATTCCACTCCTCAGTATATATCCAGAGAAAGGAAAATATATTCATACAAAAATTTGCACCTGAATATCCATAGCAGCATTATTTGTAATAGCCCAAAGTGGAAACAACCCAAGTGCCAATCAACTGAGGAATGGGTCAATAAAATGTGGTATTTATCCATACAATGAAATATTACTCAGCAATAAAAAGGAATGGAGTACTGATACCTGTTACAACTGTGATGAACCTTGAAAATGGTGTGTTAGGTGAAAGAAGCCAGTCACAAAAGACCATGCAGTGGCTGATTCCCTTTACATGAAATATCCAGAACAGGCAGATAGACAAAGACAGGAAATAGGTTAATGGTTGCCCAATGCTGGGGAGGGGGCTGGAGGATAGCAGGATGGGGAATGACTACTAACAGGTACAGAGTTTCTTTTGAGGGTGATATAATATTCTAAAATTGATTATGGTGATGATTGCACAATTCTGTGAATATATTAAAAACCACTGAGCTGTATACTTTACATGGGTGAACTGAATGGCCTGTGATTCATATCTTAATAGAACTATTCTCCCCAAAATTAAATGACTGGGTTACTGTGAGGTTTAAGATTTTTAGAAGCTAAGATCTAAAATGAAAAAACTGCAAAAAAACTTTCAATATGGTTACTTCCTCCAGAGGCTAATCCTAGAGTATGTGAATATATACCTAAATCAAGCCCTGACTCTGATTTTCAAATTTCATGTCAAAACAGTAGCCAGTCAATAAAAAACAAGGACTGTACTGCAACTAAAAGTTGCTTTTGAGTTCTGCAGACCATAGCTCAAAACTCACAAGAATCTGTCCATCTACCATATTTAATAAATTCAACCACCAGAAAGAGTTGGCCCTATACATAGCAAGTTTCATGGTGTGTGGTTATTTATACTTTATTATGTTAGCATGTTAAATTTATAATGCCAAGGTGAAGGCTGAATTATTTGTGGCTTTGCTCCCTGTAAGATATTAAAACTGAACATTCATTTCTTTCTGGACACATTGATGTTTGCTAATAGAGTCTTGTTAATCTGAGCGCCGAAGAATTGATGCTTTTGAACTGTGGTGTTGGAGAAGACTCTTGAGAGTCCCTTGGACTGCAAGGAGATCCAACCAGTCCATTCTGAAGGAGATCAGCCCTGGGATTTCTTTGGAAGGATGATGCTAAAGCTGAAGCTCCAGTACTTTGGCCACCTCATGCGAAGAGTTGACTCATTGGAAAAGGCTCTGATGCTGGGAGGGATTGGGGGCAGGAGGAGAAGGGGATGACAGAGGATGAGATGGCTGGATGGCATCACGGACTCGATGGACATGAATCTGAGTGAACTCCGGGAGTTGGTGATGGACAGGGAGGTCAGGCGTGCTGCGATTCATGGGGTCGCACAGAGTCAGACATGACTGAGCGACTGAACTGAAATGAACTGAACTGAACTGAATAGAGTGCTGGAAGAGAGTTTCATTTTTCTGAGATGATTTTCAATTATAAGAATAAAAATCACTAGAACATAGATCTATGATTAAGGATGTCAAGCACTTGATATTGGTAGGATAAGGTGCCAACAGGAAAGCTAGGCAGTGCGATAAAAGTTAGGTGGGGGGACTTTGGCAATACCAAGGTGCTCACAGCTGTTCATCCAGGGGTACCTGTGGTTGAAATGATGTAAGAAATAAGGACTGCAGACCACCCACAAGCTTGAAGAGACACGTGACAACCCATACATGGATATAATTATTTTTAAGTAGATGGTTGCCATGCCAATGCAAACAATACCTTATTACCCACTTCACCATTGATAGATTTCAGTAAGTAACCAAGATGACAGAATGCACTTAAAGTGCTCTTTTCCTCAAAGTTAAAAGTACTACTGCTGTCTATCACTATGTTCAGAAATTCTTAAGTAACAGCTTGAATTCAGTTTTCAAGATATAGGTTCCCCCTACTCAACCCAAGAGCAATCCTTAGCAGCAGAAGCATCAAGAGAAGGACAGGATGAACTGAGACTCCCTCTAGGCAGCTGGTGATTCCACAGGGTCGGTTATGAGCAGCAGGGAGTAACTCCTTGCTCCTCCTCCTACTCTTTTTCCTCCTGTTTGCAGTCATCCCTCCCTTCCTTAAAAACAGTGCTTATTGCTTATTATTCCACGTTGGTCCAGGATAAGTTTTTACCAAGTAGCAACAAAATGAGAAAAATAAGTACAACTCCACTTCAGGAAAGTCTAACACAATTTGTTTAATTTGAAGAATTCTCCCACATTCTATGATTATATCTATCCTATTTTGTTGATACTTAAATGTGCTTTTCTTTATGAAACACTGATTATAGCAAATGGGGAGCTTTGTTTATGCTTTTACTTGACAAAATAAAAACTTGTTTGCCTTAAGGTGACCTCTATTTTTATAACATTGATTAGCCTGTGGAAAGTCTGGGAGCTACTCCTCTAGAACATAACGTTTCATTTTAATTTCACCACATCATTAAGACAACTGGAGAGCCAGATAAAAATGACTAAGTGTCTTCCGTCTTTTTCTCCCTACAGACCTCTTCCTTGTTTGCAAGGTTCCATGCCACTCTGAAGGCACATCCTCAGGGTATTGAAGAAAAGATGTTCCTGGGAGCAGTCCAGCAGGAAGGACTCAAGGGACAAAGTCTCTAAGAGTTCCCATAAGCCAAGAGAAGTTAAGTCTATGATATAACTTGCTGCTAATGACTAGAGCTCATTTATTGCCTGTTTATTTTAAAAGCATCTAATTTCTATAGGCATATCTCAGAGATATTGTAGGTTTGTTCTAGACCAACATGATAATATAAATATCACAATAAAGCCATATTAATTTTTTTGTTTTCCCAATATATATAAAAGTTATCTGTACTGTACTCTAGTTTTTAAAGTATGCAATAGCATTATGTCTAAGAAACAATGTACATACCTTAATTTAAAAGATACTTTATTTCTAAAAAATGCTAACCATTATCAGGAAACTCAGGGTTGCCATAAACCTTCAATTTGTAAAAAACAAAACAAAACAAAAAACTACAGCATCTTGAATTGCAATAAAGGAAAGCACAATAAAACACAGTATGCCTATATTTTATTCTATGCCTTTTCATTAGGTAAGGAATTCAGTTCAGTTCAGTCGCTCAGTCATGTCCGCCTCTTTGTGACCCCATGAATCGCAGCACGCCAGGCCTCCCTGTCCATCACCAACTTCCGGAGTTTACCCAAACTCATGTCCATCGAGTTGGTGATGCCATCCAGCTATCTCATCCTCTGTTGTCCCCTTCTCCTCCTTCTCCCATTAGGTAAGGAATTAGTGCCACAAAAAATTTTGCTTCTCAGCGAATACATTCCAGCCACTGTCCAAGGTGCTAAGGATATAAAAGTTAAGCCCCTAAATAGCACAGTGCCCCACAAGGGAAGTCATGGACTTCCTGGTGGCTCAGATGGTAAAGCGGCTGCCTACAGTGTGGAAGACCTGGGTTCAATCCCTGGATTGGGAAGATCTCCTGGAGAAGGAAATGGCAACCCACTCCAGTATTCTTGCCTGGAAAATCCCATGGACAGAGGAGCCTGGTAGGCTATAGTCCATGGGGTCGCAAAGAGTCAGACACGACTGAGCGACTTCACTTTCTTTCCACAAGGAGACAGTTATACAAAAAATTATCAATACACTGTGATCTGGAATAGAGGAAGGTAGGAGCACTTAGGTGTCACTGAGTAAGCTGAAGAAGCCTTTATAGGGTGGAATGGAGGGCTTGACATGGGTCTTAAAAAAGGAGAATGATTTTTATTTCAACTCTGTTTTCAAGAGACAGTTTCAGACTGAAGAAACAGAATTTGCACCTGGAGAATAAATTGAAGATGTGATGAGGTAAGAAGACAGGGATCAGATAATGAAGAAGCTCACAGTCTGTCTAAAGAATTTACATTTCACCCTGTATGTGAAGGTGAGCTACAGTAGATGGTGACATGACCACTGGAGTTGAGAAAGATCATTATTACTGTCATCTGGAAGATGGAATAGAGAGGAAATATGTTGGGTGTTGGTAGATCAGTTCGGCCCCTAGATGTGGGCAGGTGAGATAAGTATATTGAGTTAGTAGAATAATGGTGGTTGGTAGCGGTGGCTAGATACCCAGCCTATGTAATATAGTCCGAACTGGATATTGAATAAAATCCAAAGTCACAATTTGTCCACACTAAATTTCTTCATAGGCAGCGCATGTTAATGCTAACATATTTCACACTGTCAGTTGACAGCTACACACTTTCTAAACCATCTAATTTCTCTTGCAGCCACAGAAGAGAGGGCAAGCGCTTGAGTAGGTAAAGCTGTGACTACCCTTGAAATATGCAACAGGGTCCCATCAAACTTTACAACACAAGAACTTATGTTTTAGAGTGTTTTGCCAGGAGAAAGAACTGAACTATGGGCGATGGAGCATACTAACTTCTGATTCATTCCCTGAGTCCAGGGGAAGGCAGGTGATAAAGGAGAGTTACGAGAGCGCTTCCACATTATGGGGTGTTTTGTTGTAGTTTTTTCCATTCACTCCAGCTTCCTGCATTGAGAATGACACGCAATTTGCATTACAAGTAGACACAGCGCCTCTCCAAAGGCGATGACAAGCCTGAGAGTCAAATGTTCCCGAAGTACTTTAGAAATCTGAGAGGTAATTAAAGGTAGGACCATAGTGATTTTGTCAGCTTTGTAACCGAAGTGTGTGATTGTCTATTTTTTAGATTTGGATTTATGTTCCAAATTTTTAACCTGATAATAAGAGATATCCATATATGCTACAGAAACTTTAAAAGACTAAAAAAAAAAAAAAAGTTTCAAGTGAAAGCATAAAAGCCCTTATTATTTTATAACTAATATCCCACCAATACTAGCATATTTCATTTCCAGAATTCTATTTTCTTGTATAAAGACATTTGAAATCATGCTACGGATACAGTTTTTTTTTTTAATACTTATTTTTTTCATATAAAGCATTTCTCAGGTAAGCAAATATTCCTGAAATTAAAAAATTTTACCAGCTCCACAATAGTCCATCATTTGGACATACCAAATTATTGTAATGAATCCCCTCATGTTGGATAATTATGTTATTTTCAGTATTTTTCTAATATAAATAAATACCTCAGTGACAGTCCTTATTTATAAATCACTTTACCAAGCTGTAATAATTCAGTTGTGAAAGTTTTAATATTAAAGTAACAAAAGGAATAAAGGATGAACCGACAACTATGTAAACTCAAACACTCTGTACGTAAAGAAAATACCCCAGGAAAATAGCAAGGAACTGGGAGAAATGCTGAACTTCTTGTGAAACTTTCAGGCAGGTCTCAGGACAAACCCACTTAAATGGTAATTGTGAAGTTGGTTATTTGGAGGGTCAAGACGGTTTTTGCCACTGCAATGTTTACTGATTGGCCAGTTACTAATATTCCAAGTCCCCTTGTTTATCATAGGGCTAGAAAACACCTTAAAAGCTAATCTAATCCTTTGAGAGGCTTTTAGGGCTGCCTGCTCTAAGCCATCTCAGACAGATGGAATCTACATTGTTTTTAAAGGTCTCTAGATAAGAAGATTCCATAACCTCTTTTGATAACCATTCCAGGCTTTAAGAGGCGTATTGTCAGAAAATTCTCTCTTTTATCTAGCTTAAATACCCTATGCTTTAGTTTAAATCTGCTTCCTTCCACTCCTCTCTCCTTGTTTGGAGAGGAATGGAAATCATCTGATTACAACTGTTTACAGAGACACTCATCACATAAACACCACCAGCAGAGGATTATTATATTTTTTCTTAGCTTTCTCTTCTCTCCACTATGTAACCCTGATGTCTTCGTCTTTGAAGACTGTAGGTCCTAACTGATTTACAAATCACTGAATCATCCTCACGGCACTCTTTTCAAATGTCTCCAAATTTTATGAGTTTTACACAGCTCAAATCATTCATGAAGATACAAGGCACTAAAAGTAGATATCAGTGAAGGTTTTACAGGCAGAGAGATCATTTTTCTAAAAGCCACTGCTTTCACCGAGCAGTTTTAGGAGAGCTCTGACTTCCTGGTAGATGGGGATGTTCACAATAAAGAAGAGGATGGCTATGTGGAACCATAGGTTCTGTCGTTACAGCTTCTCAGACTGAATGTGGTGGTTCAGCTTCCAGACCCTTAGGGATCGAGACAGCAACTAAAAGCTAGATCCAGTTATTGCTGGTTGATTACAGTATACCATCAACCAGTCATTAGCAAGGAAACCACAGGGCCCCAGGGCCACCTCAAATGTCTCGAGGTGAACAGACAAAATTTCAAAAAGATGTGGAATCCATATGGTTAGTGACTCAGTGTTAGATCTCCAGGTTGTCTCTGTCCACTTAGGATCACAGTTTATAAAAGAAAAACTGTGAATTTAGCATTGAAAGGAAACAGATTTGAGTGTCATCTGTATGCTGACAGGCTGCACGATAAGATAAAGAAATAACCTGGAAGCTAACAGAGCTGTGTTCTGGCATTAGCTCCGCCTCTCAGTCATGCTGTGACATTTCTATCCCTCTGGGTCCCCACGTGTAAAAGGCAGGGAATCACAGGATCCTTTAAACTCTTCAGAAAAAGACACTTCATAAATATAAGCTGCGGTAATAACCACTGATAGAACAAAACATTAGGTTGTCATCATATATAAGTAGGGAATTCTTCACCGCTGCCTATTTAAGCACTGCACAGCAAATTCAAGAGTTGAGTCAACACTTGATTATTAGCCTATGGGGATTATTCAGGAAAAATCTAAAATTCTAATTCCTCCGACCCCAAAATATGAGTTCTTTCTCCTTTCCATCACTATATGGGTGCTTGTGGAATTTAAAACTAATTTCAGTGCTTCCAGAGTTGAATATCACGAGGAAAGGAAAGCAGGAATTTAAGTGAATTCTGCAGAGTTCCAGGTGAATAAAGAGAGACAGACAGACAGACAGACAGACAGGGACAGAGGCATAATCTCTTGCTTTACTTGGACTGACTGTGTCACTGACTTCCCACTGCGTCCTGGCCAGTCCGTGCACTCACTTTCCCTCTGTGCTGTGCTGTGCTTAGTTGCTCAGTTATGTCCACTTTTCCTCTACCTCTTTCCAAATCCTGTTTTCAAATACTACTGAATTAGCACCCTGTGATTACTGTGTGCGGTAATAGAGCCAAATGTCGCTTTTCATCAACAGTTTATTAATTTATTCACCCAAAGACTATCTTAAATACATCAGTGTGAATAATAAGAGGAAAATAACAAATGACATGAGTAACAACACACTACACTTGGAATGCCTTTCCTTCTGGAAAGGTAAATGCTTCTCGTTGTCTCTAAGATGCCTGGGCACAAAAATTAAGTCCCCAAAGAAGATGCATGTAACGAAAGCAAACTATCATTAAGCTTTTCTTTTCTTTCTTTTTTTTTTTAAATGATATTCGTTTTGTTTTTCCCTTTTCTCTAGATTAGAAAGAAAAAGTTTTTGAGCAGACATAGCCCTGATGTGATACCTGGAGCGCAGCAAGAAGGGAACGTGAGCATGTTATCTACAAAATAGTTTGATGCTATGTGGCAAAGAAGAACGTCTTGACCTGCTAGGCTACAGCAGACTTTCTATGAGAGGTTCTGGGGTGAAAAAGATTTAAAAACTACCAATAGAGTGAACAGCATTCCACGCTTCTTGGGAAATGAGTACATGTGAGTAGGTATAATTAAACTAATGGCAGACCTCCGTCAGTGTAGCCACAGCCACTTGACATTCTTACCTAGCCGATAAGTGTCTTCATTCCCAGAGCCCATGTTAAGAGCTGAGGGAATTCGTGGCCCCTCTTGAGGCATCCATATGCTTCATTTAAACGTATTCCACTTGACAATAAAAGTCACATTCTGCCTTGTAATACGATATTCAAGAGTTGCAAACAAAATGAGGCTTTGCTTTGGAGAGGGCTAATGCCTTGAGCTGCCTCCACACAAATAAAAGATGGAGAGGATTAAAGTCTGGGAGATTACCACCTTGGTCCAAGCCTGTTTGACAGGTTGGAACTTGAGAATTTGCATCAAAATGCAAAACAAATGCTGTTTGTCACCTGTAACAAGGAGGACTCAGATGTAATAATTTCGAGGCTTGAATAATAGGGGACAAAGAAAACAGTACTCTGGGGAATGCCAGGTCTCTTATTTACGTCATGGCTAACAAAAAAGAGAAGTGAGACGGGGAGATCCTGGAAATGAATGGTTCTCGAGGAAGTTCATGCAGGAAATCGCTAACCTGTGGGGCTTTACAATCATGAGGCTTGGTCTGAAGTTCAGTTTATTTAGCTCTGAATGCCTACGAGTACCTTAACTCCTGCAAGTCCATGAACAAATGCAAAATACTCATCCTTTTTTTTTTTTTTTTGGCAATGGTTGATGTACTTGAAGATTTTTAAGAATTCCATATTTGTACTCCATTTTAGGACTGACAGATGCATTTGACTCCCAGGAAGGGTGTCTATGCTGTGTGCACAAGATGGGCTGGGAGATAGGAGGGAGAGAGGCTCCAGAAAAGAGGCAGATTTTGCTTCTCTGTCTTTGCTTGTTTTTCTGAAGCTGAAATCTAATTTTTGTGCACTTATACCCTCTGCTTTGCTTTCTTTTGCCAAGAGATACTAAGAATTGACTGTGTATACAGCATCACACTAAATGCTTTCTATGTCTTACTTCCTTTAATTGACCTAATTGACCCTTTCCTACCATTTTTACATCGGTAGATCCTGGTAGCTAACGATACCAGTCTGGAAAAAGCCATGAAATTTGCTGGTGAGGCCCCCTTTCTCACCAGTGCTCACAGTCCTACTGCCTGGCTTCCCATCAAGGCATCCCACTGTGGTAGCCCTTCTGGGGCAGGTCTGTGTTCCGGAAGTTCCGTGATGGTCCTGACTTGTGTTAAATCTTTCCTGATTCCTGGTCCCTGAGTTCTCAGCTGAGCTTGAGGTGATCTTACAGCCTAAAGGAAAGTTACTAGTCAGCTGTTGCCGACAGCTCCTTGTATTCAGCTGGCAGTGAACACAGTGCTGAGACAGCAGTTTTCAGGACCGGGAGCAGGGGAGATTGCCCTCAGGGAATCTAAAGCACCACAGCGCTGGCAAGGGTTAGAGGCCTCCCGGTGTCAGTTGCTGGTGGAAGCCAACCTGCTCCCCGCATGTATCTGCAAGGAAGGATGTTTTAGACCTTTCTAGTGCTGTCATGTATGTGGTCCTGCAGTGCTTGCGAAGCACAGCATTTCTTGAGAGAAGAGCTCCATCACCAGGAGTCTCGTGTAGAGGCACAGCGGAGGGCCAGAAGGCAGGACTGGCTTCTCATTCTCCTGCTCTGCTACCTTAGGCAGGCCACTTATTCCCCTCTGTCCTCCATCCAATGTCAAATACAATAATAATTCATTTTTGAATTTATGTTGCATAAACTAGCTAGTGCGAGCTAATGAAGGTGACCACTTTGACAAGTTAAAAGTATGTAAGTGTAAGCTACTGACATGATTAAACTTACAGACCCTGGTTGTGTCTAAACAGACTACCTAAGAGACTATTAATCTCCAAATTCAGACGGTATGGAAAACTAACAAAAAGGAGGCTAGGGCTTCTTCATTTATGACCCGGTTTGTCAAGATGCCCTCTGAGCACACATTCTGTGCTCTGCCTACTTCATTACTGTTTGCTTACCTGAGCTACAGCATGACTTATTACAGTCACAGTTATGACTGATTGAGATGAGACATATAATGCTATTTAACCATAAATTTGTTACAGAACCTATTGAACATGAAGTCAAAGTAAGTTATGATTGAACAACAGAAATAAATAGCTATAAGTACAATGGCAATGTGAAAATCAAAATAAAGCAGGCTATTATTTTGCTCTGACATTAATTGTATAATAATACCTATATTTAATGCTATGACTCAATTTTGTGTGTCAAGTCAGAAAAACAATTGATATAAAATATCTGGATCAGCAGGGACTGCTTCTTATTGTCACTAGCTTCCTCTGAGAAGAATCTTTGGAAATAAATTTTGATACTGTACAAATGCCCAGGGTCATAGGTTAGCCAATGGCTGCCAGTAACAAATGGGTTTAAATGGATTCAAAGAAAGGTTTAGCTGTTTGAATCTAACAAAGAAATATATTACTCTAAAGATTACAACTCTTTGTCCCTCCAAGACACTAAAGTGCCAGCAGATGGGTACTAATTAAAAATAGAGAAAGATTGGCTCAAGGCCTGGGGAGGGAGCACTGGTAAGACAGGGGTTCAAGAGAGTGAAGTCACTCAGTCGTGTCTGACTCTTTGCGATCTCATGGACTGTATCCTACCAGGATCCTCTGTCTATGGAATTTTCCAGGCAAGAGTACTGGAGTGAGTTGCCATTTCCTTCTCCAGGGGATCTTCCCAACCCAGGGATCAAACCCAGGTCTCCCACATTGCAGGCAGACACTTTACCATCTTTGCCACTAGGGAAATCCCCTAGTAGGGGTAGGGAAGATGACTTAGGGTGGAAGCAACTAAAAGGCGTGAAAAAGAATGTATTTGGGAAGTTTGTTGGCAGAGCGGACCTTAAAGGAGAGAGTGAAAAGTAACCAGATAAAACACCCTGTGGCTACAATGTATGACATGGAAAGAATCGAAATGGGCAACAGGTTATCTCCTGAACTTGAGAAAAGCCTTGTGTGTGTTCCTGGTGCAATCCACCCACATGGATGAGATTAGCTATTTGAAGACACTACCTTATGATGAGTAATGGGCTAAATCTAATCAAGATGTGTGTGTAGCTGGAATATAGGAGGTTGGATGAGGCTTAATCAGTGGTGTTGATAAACCTGAGGTTGAATGTGTGAGAAATAACGTGACTGCAGAACTGCATGCAAGAGCAGGGGCAGAGAGAGGAGCAGGCAAGGAAGACTCTGTCAGCACGTCCTCATCACTGTCCAGAGGAAGGGGTGGTCTGGATAACTCTACCGTTTTATGCCCTGCTTGGCAGGTAAATATATCTTCACCACGGAATATTATATTTTATAGTATGTATATGTCTCTGACTATATTAGGTCTTCCATCTACCACCTACTCAACATTCAGAAAACTAAGATCATGGCATCTGGTCCCATCACTTCATGGCAAATCGATGGGGAAATACTGGAAACGGTGACATACTTTATTTTCTTGGGCTCCAAAATCACTGCAGATGGTGACTGCAGCCATGGAATTAAAAGGCACTTGCTCCTTGGAAGAAAAGCTATGACCAACCTAGCCAGCATATTACAAAGTAGAGACATTACTTTACCAACAAAGGTCTGTCTAGTCAAAGCTATGGTTTTTCCAGTAGTCATGAATAGATGTGAGAGTTGGACTATAAAGAAAGCTGAGCGATGAAGAATTGATGCTTTTGTACTGTGGTGTTAGAGAAGACTCTTGAGAGTCCCTTGGACTGCAAGGAGATCCTACCAGTCCATCCTAAAGGAAATCAGTCCTGAATATTCACTGGAAGGATTGATGCTGAAGCTGAAACTCAATATCTTGGCCAGCTGATGTGAAGAACTGACTCATTGGAAAAGACCCTGATACTGGGAAAGATCGAAGGCGGGAGGAGAAGGGGACAACAGAGGATGAGACGGCTGGATGGCATCACTGACCCGATGGACATGAGTTTGAGTAAGCTCTGGGAGTTGTTGATGGATAGGGAAGCCTGGTGTGCTACAGTCCATGGGGTTACAAAGAGTCGGACACAACTGAGCGACTGAACTGAACTGAACCACTATAAAATTAAGGATTTCTGTTTTAAGAAGCATGCCACTGATAAATTCAATAAAAAGTTATGAATGATAAGGAAAATGAAACCCCAAAAGGATAAATGAGCCATCCAACAAAAAATTGGGCAAAAGATATTAACAAAGCAATCACCAAATGAGAAGCCCTACGAATTAAGAAGAATATAAAACAATGCCCATATTCAATGAAAGCCATATTTAAATACAATGAAATATAACTTATGCATTGCTGCTGCTGCTAAGTCGCTTCAATTGTGTCCGACTCTATGCGACCCCATAGACGGCAGCCCACCAGGCTCCCTCATCCCTGGGATTCTCCAGGCAAGAACACTGGAGTGGGTTGCTGTTTCCTTCTCCAATGCATGAAAGCGAAAAGTGAAAGTAAAGTCGCCCAGTTGTGCCCAACTCTTAGCGACCCCATGGACTGCAGCCCACCAGGCTCCTTTGTCCATGGGATTTTCCAGGCAAGAGTACTGCATTAGAATGACAAAAATTAGAAAGGTATATAATATCAAATATAGGTGAAGACCTTGAGAGATAAAAACATAATATATATCAATACTGTGATTTGGGAATGCAACCTGGCAACATTTAGTAAAGAAAGGGTGCATTTGTTCAGTGACTCTCATGCTTCTGAGCCAAAGAAATTTCCTCAGATCAATTAGCGGATATGTATAAGGATGTTTCTTAACAGTTTTGTGTGACAAAGGGGGTTGGAAGCACCAGGGAATATAGAAGTAAAATATAGTATGTACATACTCTAAAACATAATTAAAGGAAAAGACTGATATAGAATTATGTGGAATAGACATTAAAAACAACGCTGAGTGGAAAAAAGAAAGCATGATATTTAGAACAAAATACCATTTATGTGAATTTAAAATAGCTACACAAAAACTTTAATTATTTATGAATACATACCATACACTTTATAGTGAGCATGTGTAGTGGAAAAAGGAAAATGGGCACCGATTAGGGATAAAAGGAGGCTAGAGAGACTCAACCAGGAATGAGTTGTCTGTAGACAAATGATGATAGAGCTATAAACAAGGACTATTGTTTACTCAACTCTTTGCACTCTGTCCAAAAAGAAACCAAAACCAAACTCATATGTTATGATTCTAATGGAAATACATTACAGACAACCTAGCCAGCCAGAGGACAAGCATATTTCACTTCTATATGTTATATCTTATCATGGAGGGATGATATAGTGGTGTTTTGAGAAACACAAGTTATCTTCAAAAGTTGTACTCTCTTAAAAGCAGAACAACAGATGAAATATTAATTTGTTGACAATTTAATTTTTCAGATATGGGAGGGGTTAATGACAGAAGCTATTACTCTGGACCAATAAAGCAAAGTTATAGTGATGGAAAACTTGAAAGCAAGTGCTCCTCGGTTTTCATTAAGAGTCAGGGAAAGCAATGTGAGGAAGAATCATTCCCAAACATTTAAACTTTCCAATCACCACATTCCCAGGAGCTGCCCCCAGAATTTCTGATTCCGCAGGCCTAGGGAGGACCCAGAAAATGTTGCAGTTTTAAAGCAAACTATGTCACAGATCACACTTCTCAAGACTTTGGGGACACACATTTCTGAAAGATCAGAAGAAAGAATGATACAGTCCTATGACCAGAGTCTAAGGAAAAAAGATGACTTAATGGAGAAGAGAGGTATTCAACAATAAAATGTTGACAACAGAATTGAAAATTACGCAGATGAAATGAAAATGCAGCAGAGGAACTGGGCATGTAAAGAATAGCATGTGGCTGATGGAACAGGAATGCAACGAAAAAGAAGGGGAAAAAAAGCACAGTCAAAAACCAAAGAGGATCAGGTAAGAATCATGTCAGGAGGGGTTAAATCTGAGAATGAGCTCAAGCCTGAGAAAAATGCAGAGGATAATAAAAGGAATTGTTAACGTATGGTCTACAGTGAATGCAAGGAATGATTCACGTCCCCCTTGGGGCTGATATTATAGTATTAGCAGATGATAGGAAGAGCGAACAAGAAACTGTTAGCATTCTGTTTGCTCCTACCTTCCCTATCAGTGAGAAGGATCTTCCAACTAAGCCACAAAACAACAGATCAGAAGGAACTGAAGCCTGAGAGAGGTGATAAAACCAAAGAAAGAGCATCACGTTGTTTCATATGTGTTCATATTTATCGGCCTAAATGAATCTCATCCAAGTTCATGGAAGGAACTCACAGATGTGATTGGAGAACTTCTGTGGTGTTCTTGCAGCAAACCTGGAAAATGCAGGGGTGCAGGAGAGCAGGTCCAGGCAAACAACCTGGCTTTAAAAGGGGGGTAGAGGGAGATACACATATTGAAGACAGCAGAACATTGCCTTTCAAGTTGTTGGATAAATAACCAAAGAGATGTTTTGTAGAAACTCAAGAGAAAGATAATGAGAATGGGGTAATTGCTAGGGACTCGCTAGTAACACCTTGTTTCCATCTCTGAAAGATTCACCATATGAGGTGAGGGATGTTGGAATCTCTCTCTTAAAAGTTCACCAAATGATTCTGTGGTTCATCCAGGTGTAGGAGAGTTGTTAAACTGCATTAGGATCCTGCCAAAGCCAAAGATCCAATTACAGTGGGATTTTTTTTTTCCCCACTGACATTGCTGCATTATGGTTTCTTGTTTTATTTCTGTGGAGAAGGCACTGGCACCCCACTCCAGTATTCTTGCCTGGAAAATCCCATGGATGGAGGAGCCTGGTAGGCTGCAGTCCATGGGGTAGCTAGGAGTTGGATACAACTGAGCAACTTCACTTTCACTTTTCACTTTCATGCATTGGAGAAGGAAATGGCAACCCACTCCAGTGTTCTTGCCTGGAGAATCCCAGGGATGGGGGAGCCTCGTGGGCTGCCGTCTATGGGGTCACACAGAGTCGGACACGACTGAAGTGATTTAGCAGCAAGATTACTTCAGGCTTTCTAACGTTTTGACAAAAGAGGACTGTTAAGCCCTGTAATCTTTTCCTTTATCTTTAATCTCACAGTTACTGGAAACATAATCGTTTACCTTCTCTGTCTGACTTTAGAGCAGTCTGCATAATTATAACCTATGATTTGTTTTTTCATAGAACTCTGAAATGTTTTTTCAATTCCCTGGCTGAAACATTCCTTTAAAATTTCAGGATCTCTCATTTCACATAATGGTTTCTTCTCTCTACAGGTATATTTCTTCCCTGCTCTCTGGCATTATGGGCCATGCTAAAACCATCCTCTGATTTCACTCAAACAAGCAAGTTCCTCCACCTTTTAGTAAACACACATTGGTATCCGTGTCAGCACCTTTTCTTCCCTAAAGCATATCCTTTGAGTTCTTAATGTCTATAAGCCAGAAAATAATTCAGCTTCTCTTCCAAATTGAATTCAACCCAGGAAATTTTCATAGAGTGTATTCTGTTCCTCATATCCAGTCCAAAGTGTGTAAGCACAATTTGTTTTCAAATGCTTCAACATGGTCAAAGAAATTCAAACACACACACCTGAAACTCCTATAGAGCTATCAAGACTAATCATGATTAAGTAGTATAATATGCCCTTCCTTCCCCTGCCACAGCATTCCTACTATTTAGCATACTTTTCTTTGTTTTACTAATGAGTGAACAGATAAACACACATTGGTTCAAATTTGGTATTACAGGATATGGCAGAGAAAAGATCACGGTGGAAAAGAGGTGGAAAGCAGGGATATAATTATTATTCAACTAAGAAATGTTGCAAAGAGTCGGACATGACTGAGCAACTGAAATGAACTGAAGAAATGTAGTATTGGGACTTCCCTGGGGGTCCAGTGACTAAGACATCATGCTCCCAGTGTGAGAGGTCTGGGTTCGATCCCTGGTTTGGGAACTAGATCCTGCATACTGCAAATAAGAGTTGCCATGCTGCAATGAAGACGGAACTAAGACCTGGCATGACCAAGTAAATCAATAAATAAGAAGAAATGCGGTTATTTATCATTTGCGTCTACAGAAATTTTTTCCCCAGAAGTTTTTTGTGTTTATTGTTAATAAAGTGATATTCTTTTATGTGTACACTCAACACAGCCTCCCAATGAAGGATAATGTCTAAATCAATATTAGATATAATCCCACCAAGCACTCTCCCTATTATCATCCTAATAGACACTGTAGGACAGATAAAACACAAAGATGTACAAAGCAGCTTTTCAATTTTCTTCAAGTTTTTTCCTTTTTTTGGTCAAACCATTTCAAGAGAGACCTGAGAAGTAATATGAAGTTTGAAAAAAAAAAAAAAATCCATCATCCAGGGACAGTAGGAAGAATGGGAGGAGGTGGAACTTTGAGGCAGTAGGCAAGAAGGGACAGCTGTGCTAACTTAAGGGTTCTTACAGGTTTTTTACTGGCTTCCAAATCTCTGGGTAAGGATACAAGTTATTTAGAAGAAAAATGATGTTTTCACCCACATCAAGCTCTCAGGATTATTCAGGCACAATCATTTTCTCAATTTGAAAGAGTGATCACTTACCCTCCATAACTGAGAAGTGAAGTCGCTCAGTCGTGTCTGACTCTTTGCAACCCCATGGACTGTAGCCTACCAGGCTCGTCAGTCCATGGAATTTTTCAGGCAAGAGTACTGGAGTGGGTTGCTATTTCCTTCTCCAGGGGATTTTCCCAACCCAGGGATCAAACCCGGGTCTCCCGTACTGCAGGCAGACACTTGACCGTCTGAGCCACCAGGGAAGCCCCACATAACTAAAACAACATACAATAATTCAAGATAAGGGATTTAACGGATCCTTTCAAAAATCTTAATTCTGGACCCTTGATCATTTGTTGATCATTAAGAAACTGATCATATAGGAAAGATTTCATAGAATGTCTTTAGGCTTATCATTTTTTGCTTACTTTTCATTTCTGCTACTACCTTTGCAATCTTCTCTGTTTTATAAATAGAAAGTATGCATTATGGTTCAAAGATTTCTCTATGCTGAAGAATTAGTCACCTGCAAAGGAGGAAGAGAAGCCCACATAATTGTTAAAAAATGGCAAAGCCAACAGTCTCTTAACCAGAACCATCTATATCATTCGTGGGGTTCCATTTACAGTGAAAATGTGGAACCTATTGTTCAAAAGTTATGAAGACCTTCTGGAGGGGAACATTTATCCAATTGCAGTCCTTTTATTTGTGAGACCCTATGCTGCTGCTCTTAGCTGTAAAAGATGTGAAGGTCCCAGCCAATGAGAAGAATAAGACACACCAACTGAAAAGTATCTTCCGAGAAAAACTATTTTATATCAGAGATGTCTTCTCACTTTTGAACCTCAATCACACAAACCTATCACTTCTTAGCCATGTGCTTATTCTCTGTATTGATGTTTTGTTTTTTCCATTTTAAAAGTTCTCACCTTACTTATCCTCACTCTATCCCAGGTGACTAACATTCTATAACAACTTATTTTCCTTCCCATTCCATATTCACAGCCAATCCAATCCTATACAAGTTTCAATTCTAGAGTGTTCTGGAAAGGTCCTTGCCCAGTTCTAATTTTTTTTTTTTTGGATGGTAAAGTCACTGGGATAAAATCTCCTTGAAAATTTCCATTTGTTCTCAGAGCACCAGAAGACAGCCATATAAGAGAAAGAACCACCATCAGAAAGTAAGGATTTGAGTCCTAAACTCTGGACAAGTCACAAGCTTCTCTGAATCTAAGCTTCCTTATTTATTAAACATAAATATAATCTTCCTTATTGACCTAATTGAGCTAACGCATGAAGCAAGTGAGAAAGTGTTTATTGAAATATTTTGTAACCTCTGAAGTGCTTTGCACACATAGGACATTATTTTGGTGATTTTCATTATGTATTTGTTTCTGTAATGCCAGTAAACACCAGGCAGCCACCAATTTGCAGTGAAAAGAACATTGAGCTATAAATCACTGCCCTTGGTTGTAATTCCAGCTGCTAGTAATGTGTTGCGGGAGGATGGACAGACTCCACCTTTCCTGGCCCCAGTCTTCTCATCCATGAAACAAAAGGCATCAATCAGATCACCAAGACTGTTAATGATTCTAAAGTAATTTTATATTATTCAACTGACTTTTTTGACAAAATATTCACTGTGTTCCTCCCATGTATCAAGTAATAACCTAGAGTGCTTGGGAACCAGAAAGGCCATTTCTTCAAGGGGTTCACTAGATGCCATGTTCACTTGATGTCATGTTTCAACAACTGGGCTTCCTGTTGGTGAAAAAAGAGACGAGGAAGATCTGCTGTATACACTCAAGGGGTTCAAGAGGGGTTTGCTGTTGTTCAGTGCTACGTTGCGTCTGACTCTTTGTCACCCCATGGACTGCAGCACACCAGGCTTCCCTGTCCTTAACTATCTCCTGGAGCTTGCTCAAACTCATGTCCATTGAGTTGGTGATACCACCCAATCATCTCATCCTCTGTCGTCCCCTTCTCCTCCTACCCTCAATCTCTGCCAGCATCAAGGTTTTTTTCTAATGAGTCAGCTCTTTGCATCAGGAGGCCAAAGTATTGGAGCTTCAGCATCAGTTCTTCCAATGAATATTCAAGGTTGATTTCCTTTAGGATTGACTTGTTTGATCTCCTTGTTGTCCACGGGATGCTCAAGAGTCCTTCTCCAGCACCACAGTTTGAAAGCATCAATTCTTTGGCACTTAACATTCTTTATAGTCTAACTCTCACATCCGTACCTGACTACTGGAAAAATCACAGCTTTGACTATATGGACCTCCGTCAGCAAAGTGATGTCTCTTCCTTGTAATATGCTGTCTAGGTTTGTCATAGCTTTTTTTCCAAGAAAAAAACATCTTTTAATTTCATGGCTGCAGTCACTGTTCACAGTGATTTTGGAGCCCAAGAAAATAAAGTCTGTCACTGTTTCCACTTTTCCCTCATTTATTTGCCATGAAGTGATAGGACCAGATGCCATGATCTTAGATTTTGAATGCTGATTTTAAAGTCAGCTTCTTCACTCTACTCTCTTACCCTCATCAAGAGGCTCTTTAGTTGCTCTTTGCTTTCTACTGTTAGGGTGGCATCATCTGCCTATCTAAGGTTGTTGATATTTCTCCTGGAAATCTTGATTCCAGCTTGTAATTCATTCAGCCTGGCATTTCGCATGATATACTCTGCATAGAAGTTAAATAAGCAGGGTGACAATATGCAGCCTTGACGTACTCCTTTCCCAAATTTGAATCCAGTCTGTTGTTCCATTTCCTGTTGCTAATTGTTTCTTCTTGATCTGCACACAGTTTTCTCAGAAGGCAGGTAAGGTGGTCTGGTATTCCCACCTCTTCAAGGATTTTCCGCAGTTTGTTATGATCCACACAGTTGAAGGCCTTAACATAGTCAATTAAACAGAAGTGGATGTTTTTCTGGAACTCTCTTGCTTTTTCTATGATCCAACAGATGTTGGCAATTTGATTTCTGGTTCCTCTGCCTTTTCTAAATTCAGCTTATACATCTGGAATTTCTCAGTTCACATACCGTTGAAGATTAGCTTGAAGAATTTTAAGCATTACCTTACTAGCATGTGAAATAAGCACAATTATATGGTAATTTGAACATTCTTTGGCATTGCTTTCTTTGGGATGGAATGAAAATTCACCTTTTCCAGTCCTGTGGCTGCTGCTGACTTTTCCAAATTTCCTGGCATATTGAGTGCAGCATTTTCATAGCATCATCTTTTAGGATTTGAAATAGCTCAGCTGGAATTCCATCACTTCCACTAGCTTTGTTTGTAGTAATGCTTCCTAAGGCCCACTTGACTTCACATTCAAAGATGTCTGGTTCTAGATGAATGACCACACCATCATGGTTATCCGGGTCATTAAGACCTTTTTGGTACAGTTCTTCTGTGTATTCTTGCCACCATTCTTAGTTAGCCACATAAATAGAAAATTACCATATTCTGTGATAGTTTATTCTTTAGAGGCTTACTCATAAGTCATAAGAGCAGAAAAGAAAGGCACCTTGACCAGGACAGGGCTGGAGCTGGGGAAGGGTGTATTCAAGGAAGGATTTCTGGATAAATTGCAGCAAATGTTGCTCTTGTCGAGAACACATCTTCTTATGTTCTCTCTGGTCCTGATAATTTTCTTCATTTACAGTTGACTGTGGAGCACATTGCTCCCAAAAGAGTGGGACAGGCTGGACATAGCCATGGTTTTAGGGAATCTGTAGGAATCTGGAAGACTGTAATCTGTAAATCTGTAAGACGCTCCTCTAGACAAAGCCTTGTCATATTGTATGTACAAAGCTTAATTGCTTTGGAGGTAAGTAGATTGTGTTCTGGTTCCTACCTCAATACACTCTGGGGAGATTTTTAAAGACTAGAAAGAGAAAAAAAATGAATTTTTTTTTCCCTCTGTATGATGTCACCATTGCTTGGGGGTGTGTGATTTACTCTTTTCTACCAAAATAGGGCACTTCTGAATGATATGATAAAATGCAGACTGGTTTTCATGAGAGCAATGAAACTAGATGAATCAGCAGTCACAGGCAACAAGTCAGGAGCATGACAAAGGATGCTCATGGCTGCAAAATTATGAGCACACTTAGGTGATGAAGAATGAGGGAGTAAGGGAAACCCAAGGCTATGGAAGTCTGGTGCTGCTTGTATATCTCTGCTGTTTCATATCACAGACCTTAACGTGTCACTGGGTGCCACACCAGACACCAAATGCTGCCTGCACATCTGATCCAGAAGGGTTACTCTTATTTCCTTGTTTTTCTTGTGCAATATTTAAGTGAAGGTGATACAGTGGTAAATCAAAGCAAATATTTAGTGTTCCCATAGGTATTGACTAACTTAATAAAATCATACCTAATTTAATAAAGGTGACTTCATTCAGGGAGCAGCATAGATCTAACTTAAAACTGTGAAGTTAATTATCTTAAAATAGAGTCCTTCAGAGTCACCAGCTACCATATGAAACCCATTTACAAGACTCCCTATAATCCAGGACATGAGAGACCACAAAAATCTGAAATAAATATCCAGCCAGCAAAGATAATCCATAACTGTATAGCACAAAGAAAAGCTCCACTATGTTTTTTTTTTCCCTCCCTCACACATGGTTTAAATATTCACTTCTACATGTTCACTAGATGTAAGATTCTGTTATTGTTATGAGGGGAACCTATCACAGGCCAACCCCACAAATAGTACAAAGCTCAATTACAAACACTATCTTTACAGACACACAAAATCCAAGGCTCTTATGGATATCTACATAATGAGAGAAAACTGGGTAGAATTTAGCAGCTGTAAGGCTATTTATCTAAAAATTCCCCAAATCTGATTAGTCTTATAAGAGAGCTTAGTACTCCATAAAGAATGGTGGTCTTGTGAACAGTTGGCTTTAGTTGTATGTCCTCTATACCACACGTATCTTCTGGGGGTAGGTAGTTTGACAGACACTGGGATGCTATATGTGCAAACAGATCCAGCAGGAGCCACCATACACTTCTTTAAGGGAAATCTCTGGTCTTTGGAAATCAGTGTTTTCTCTCATTTCTGCCCTTCATTTCACCTGTTTTATTAACTTTGAGAGAGACTAGTAAACTCAACTTACTCCTAGAGCTACATTTAGGAATTCTAGAGTTAAAGCCATGTCAAGAATCAGAAAACATCACTGGAAATGAAATGATTGCCTTCAGTTTCCAAGGCAGTCTCTTCCCTGAAGCGCCTGATGGGCAACAGAACTTCAAAGACATCTGTCTACAGAAGCTTCTTTTTTGGTCCGCTGAATTCTCATTTCTTAAAACCTACTAAGCTTCTGCTATAGCTTCTGCTCTTCTTTCTCACTCCAGTCCAAACTTCAGAGCATCAGGGTCTACCACTAACTCAGCACCTGGCACAGTTGTCAAAGTTGTCCCCCTCCAGAGCACCCAGCCCAAGGTCGTCCTTTCACAGTTACAAATCCACCACTCCTTGCCCAAAGGAGATGAGTCGGGCTACATCTATCAAGATTAGTAGATGAGGGTAAAAAAAGACTGTGACCAACTAGGATTAAGAGATTAACCACAGATACAATTCCTCCAAGGAACGATCTCATCAAAAACACTGGTTTCAAAGATATATTTAATTTCACAACATGAATGGGGAGCCAGGGGTACAAAGTGAGAAAAGAGACAATAATAGCTTAATAATGTCCAGGCACTGATTGCCTCTGTTTCTAATTCAACTTTCTATTTTATTTCACAAAATAACATTCACCTTTTGAAAAGTGACAATAGAACAATTTCACTTAAAGAGAAAACCAGGAAGATGAATGAAGAATATAGATTAAAAAAAACCCTGCTCTAGTTATTGATTCAATGTGCAAATAATAAGGACTTCCCTGATGGCTCAGATGGTACAGATTCTGCCTTCAATCCAGGAGACCTGGGTTTGAGCCCTAGGTTGGAAAGATCGCCTGGAGAAGAGAATGACTATCCACTCTACTATTCTTGCTTGGAGAATTCCATGAAATTCCCAGAGAAGCCTGCTGGGCTATAGTCCATGGGGTCACAAAGAGTTGGACACAACTGAGGAACTAACACTTTCACTTTCAATAGGAGTACTAATTGCAAATAAGATGTAAATAGTTTTTTAATAAATAGTTTCATAACTAATTTTTTAATAAAACAGGAATGTTATTAACTGTATAAAAAATAAAAAAAAGAGAAAGGCCAAAATTTTACTTTTGTAATTGCTAGAAACAAATCATTACAGAGATTGAGCAAAAATGAATAGTACAGATGCTTTAAGAGATGTTGATGCTTAGAATCGTAAAGTATATTGTGGAAAATTATAAATAAGTATTTTGGTCACAATCTAGAGACCACTTTTCTTTCAATGCCATTAGGTTTACATAAAAGTGAAAATGATTTAGGGAAGAGAAAATGCCACTTGTCACTTTGCCTTAGGCTATTAAGGTATCATAAAAACATGATTAAAAGTTATAAAAATACAATAAAGGAAAAGAAACAAAAAGAAAATAGTATTTTGGGAAGTGCTCATAAAAGTGGTGACGGAGGAGAACCTGACACCAAAATAGCAGCACTTTGGGGGAGGGAGGAAGTTTTGAACAAGATTACAGTCTCTCATAAAGTCAATATTATTTCAGTGCAATCAGCTGCATCACTAATGTGCAAAATCTAACTTTATAAGATGTGGCAAAGCGGAGGAGAAAGTTGCGTTTGAATGATTACCCTGAAAGTCTAATCAAAGACATTCTCCTATGTTATCAAACACAGATGTGCAAAGTAAGGAGGCTAGAGATGCTTTCTTATTGAAGAAGATTGGCAATAAGATTGAGTACCTTGAAGTGAATTCATCTCCTCATCATATGAAATCCTACGTATACCTGGGAGGCTCTTCAAAGTCGACAAACACTGAATAATGCTCAACATATGTTTGCCTGTGATGTGCTTTTAACCTAAACCCAAATCTTCATAAGCCAATCCAGAAACCCAGGGCTTTCTGATAAACAGCAGTGTACAAAGACTACTGATCTAACTCAAGAAACATCCAGGGGTCGGGATAGAGTTGAAGGGGAGCCAGATGAACCACCACAAAACATGGCTGCTTGGTGCTGGCTTGGGCGCGTCTCGGTGCATAGCAAAAAGAACTCTGGCTGAAATGAACTCTCACAGGTCTGCACTCCATCAGATGACATAATTAAACAAAATAGCACAGAACACAATATCACACTTCCCTCTTTCTTCCTTTTCTAATAAAAAGAAAAAAGAAAGATACAGTTCTCTCCTTTCGGCTAAAATATTTCTTTCACAACATTTTATTATATGATTGGGAAGATGTCAGGCATCTGAGTGCTACCTACTCGCTAATTAAACCTCAGTTTTCATTTCAAAGTTTAATTATATCTTCAATTCTTATCTCTGTAAAATGCTAATGGAAGGAATTCTTAAATACAAATGAATAATTAATACCTGCATATTTCTTTTGTGGAATTGTTTCATTTAAGAAATCCTGTGTTACAGTGATGGCTGTGTGAGGCAGGGAAATAGATTTTTCTTCACTATTTATCTGCTTTAGGGAAAACATGGTTGCAACAAGAAACAACAAATTGGTTGATATTTACTATCTGACCTTGGCAGACCTCTTACAAGCCAGTGGAATTTGAAGAGACAGACCAAGTAAGGATAAAGGGTGATTACATATGAAATGACTGTGTTTAGGGTTTGCTTCTTCCTTTCCTGGATTCTACCTTTAAGATTTAGTTGTAGTCCCCATGACACTTTTCAGATTCCCCCCAAAACCAATGCAACAGTGTTTGAAAAAAAAAAAAAAAGTAAAGCTGAAGAGATTACCAATTCCTCTCTTATTTCCTGCAGAGTCTTTCCAGATAACTTTTTCAATTTCTCTGCCCTAAAGTGCAGGCATCATTATTAACAAAGGACAGGAGAGGCCAGTTGTTCAGGAAATAGCTATCATTTGGTAAATGGCATAATAAACACATTATGATCTTTGATGCAATGGGTAATGAGCCAGTATATATACAATACCAATACTAAGATTATTCTCTATCTTTGTATGTATTTTTTCTTATTTTACCTGAATTTCCCTCTTCATTTTGTTTATATTTCCCAGAATTCAAAAAGTCACTTTATAACACCACCTAAGAATTTTTATTATTTTTATTATTAGTATCCTTTGCTTGTACTATTCTCTATCTTTTCTACTGTAAAATGAAAATTTCCCTATCTAACTGCTTTTGTCTCGCAGTTAAAGGACAATATTCAAAGGCAAGAGTCATTGTTAAAAGAACAAAAGGGCATACGTATCTTTCAAAATGAGGGTTGATTCTGGATGATTAAAATTCCCAATCAACTTTCCATTTCAGTTGGGAGCTAATTATTTTCAAAGAGGCAAATGCAATCATTTTGTGAAATGAATGGGAAAAGTATTGTAGGTAACCCTGACCCAAAGCTGATTCCTTGGTCATCTGCCTATCATGGTTTTTTCATCTTCAGGTAGGGTCAATGCTTGGTGAGTGTCTTTCCTATCCAACTTCTGTGCTATTTTTTGACCATCCCCGCCTTACTCCTTTATCTAATGCTTGGGAGCTTCCTTAGGTATTAGGAACTTGGGTCTCCTGTGACAGTATTACTTTGGTATAGAAGAGTGGAATTTGCATGTGCTGTTGAAAAACTGACAATAAGAGAAGAAGAATGGCAAAACCATCTCTAGCAGCTGTTCAGCAATAAGAGGAATGTTCTACATACAGTGATAAAGATGCACCGCGAACATCTTCCTTCAAGAAAGAACTTGTCATTCAGCCACAGCGGACAGCCTCTAGCTATTCCTATTGTTAGGATCTTCTTCAACACTGGACTCAAGGCCACATCCTTCCATGGTAGACACCAGTGAAGGTAGGGTTCAAGGGCCTGGCTATTTTTGCCTAGGAAGGAACTCTGCTAATGGGCCATCTTTGCTCTGGAGCTCATGTTGGGCTGGCCAAAACTTTGTCAGATTTGTGTGGTGGTCAAGGCTCTCCCTGCCCAGTCCTGCTCCCTCCCTTTTAAAATTTTTTTTCTCAATTTACTCTGACTTTGTCTTAGCTACTGCTTCTCTGAGGACCCAACTGACAAACTCTAATGACCATTTGCAACTCTGGAAAGGCTCCTTTGCTTAGACATAACTTCCAATTCCTTCTAAATCACCAGGCAAAGGGCTTGAAAACCTTATTTTATATAACAAGACAGAAACAACTCAAATATTGGTATGTTTGATAGGACATCAAATGAAATGCAAATCTTGCAGCTTCTCAGACTGTGCTGAGTTTGACAAGAGTAAGTATCATTAATTTTACTACTTTAATGCTGTCTGTACAAATGGCTCTAAATAAAAGACCTTTAGGATTTTGCCCTGATCCACTGTCCCTCTTCTGTTATGACTTTCTTTCAGGTTATTTGGAGCTTGCGTATCTGACAGTAACAAACATTGTGAAATTTTACATCCTGGGTGTTCCTACACAAGTTGGCTTTAACCATGTTTACTTAACAATAAGTTACAGATTAGGCTTAATTCAGGCTACTTAACTACTTTATGTAACTGGTTAAATTGCTCAAAGTTTAAAAAACAGCACAACATTTTTCAGTGACTCAAGGGTAATCTTGAGTTCACATTTCCTAATATTCTGTAGAGATTGGCCATAGAGTCTATGTAATTTCTTGTTTAAACCAATGATCTGAATAAAAAATGGCATCATTATAAAGTGTGATAATTACAACAATTCAAAGAGAGGTAGCCAGCACCTTTGACAGCAGTAGAAAAATTAAAATGTGCTTTGACCAATTTGAAAAGTGTTTTTGAATAAGGAATACAAAACTGAAAGGAAATAAATGGAGGGCAATGCACTTAAGGAGGAAAACACCAGTGCATAAATACAAGATGGAAATGTATTCACTGTGTTAGACCATGGGAAAAACATACCAGGGAGTCACCGAAGGCCACCCGCTGTGCAGGAGCCATCAGGATAATGGCGCTGTTTAAAAAGGAAGCAGGACAGCAGGATGCATGGGCTGCAATAAAGTGGGTGAAAGCTGTGGGGTAATCAACAGATAGTCATTCCTCATTGATCAGGCCCTCACTGCGTGCAGAAGAAAATGTGAAGAAGATCAAGTGTGTGGATGTCATCAGAGAAATAAAAAAACAAAAACAGGTCTTTGAAAACAGTAATATGGAAGAGAAATAGCTGCAAGGTGACAAAGTTGATGAAACTTCTATAAACAGGTGACCATATGATAGGTGGTCTATGCTCAGACCTAACACAAGCTTATACTATAGTATCATGGATTTTTAACAGAAAACGTGAATGGCTGGGAAGCTGGGCAGATAACCTAGTATGGTAAGCCAGGAAACCCAAAGCTCTCTCAGAATCTCTTTCACTGTCACACTTTTGATGGCGGCATGAGATGAAAATGAGGTCCCTGATTTTCTTAATTCTGAAGCATGTAAAATGACTGCGTAATCACAGTGCAAAATTACACCTGACACTTAGCCTCAGATTCAGGGAGACAATGGGACAGGGTAGAGGCTGGCAAATTGGAGAGTATGTGATTCAGCTAAATGGGGCACACCTTCCTTTCAGGTCGACAGTGGCTCCAAGGGAGCCAAGTGATTTAAATTTCTAGGGGAAGCCAGGTATCTACATTTATGTTATTAATTCAAGAAAGATTTTTTTTTTAAAAAGAATTATTTCTATTTTAAAAGGAAAAGGGGGTGACAAAGAATGAGATGGTTGGATGCCATCACCAACTCAATGGACATGAGCTTACATAAACTCTAGCAGATAGTGAAGGACCAGGAAGCCTGGTATGCTGCAGTTCATGGGGTCTCAAAGAGTCGGACATGACTTAGCAACTGAACAACAATCTGGGGGAGCACATCCTCCTCCTGAGAGTGAATGCATGAGAGAAAAACTGCTTGATTACTTGTCTGATAATGCTTTTACCCTTACATTTGATTGATATTTGGCCAAATAAGCATTCTACACTGAAAATAAAGTTTTCACAGAATTTTGAAGGCATTTCACTGTTGCCCTCTTATTTCCAATATTGTTGTTGTGAAATCCAACACTGTTTTAATTCCTGACCTTTCTTAGGATATCTGTTTCTTTTTTTCCCTTCTCTAGAAATGTTAGGAATCTTTTCTCTAGTCTTTATGTTCTGAAATTATATGGGGATATGGCCTTACTGTGCTACACATTCTCTTTTACTCTCTTTTTCTCTCTTTTTTTTTTTTTTTGGAAATCTTAATTTATCACAGGTTGAGCATCTTGGCATGATCTTCTAACAACCTTCACCCCTACTACTGTCCATGTTCTGACCTTCTGTTCTACTTTCTAGAAGAATTCCTCCACTTTATTTTCCAATCCTACTAAATTTTCTTAACAATTTATCACTATTCTTCTATTAGTACATCTGGTTTTGCCTCAAAGGCAAAACTTCTTCTCATTCTGATCACATTATAACTATTTGATGATGTCTTTGATCTTACACATTGTCTCTCTTTCCTTTTAATTCATGCATCTATTTTTCATTTCGGCTTCCCAGGTGGCACAGTGATAAAGAATCTGCCTGCCAGTGCCAGGGGTGTAAGAGACACGGGTTCGATGTTTGGGTCAGGAAGATCCCCTCGAGTGGAAAATGGTAACCTGCTCCAGTATTCTTGCCTGGAAAATCCCATGGACAGAGGAAGCTGGTGGGCTGCAGTCCACGGGGCCACAAAGAGTTGGACACTACTGAGCGACTGAACATGTCTTTCATTTCAGTGTCTTTCCTGTGAGAGCCTTCCTCAAATATCTGGTGATCTGTGGTTGTTCTTTAATATGTTCAGTTCAGTTCACTCGCTCAATTGTGTCCGACTCTTTGCGACCCAGTGAATTGCAGCACGCTAGGCCTCCCGGTCCATCACCAACTCCCGGAGTTCACTCAAACTCACGTCCATCAAGTCGGTGATGCCATCCAGCCATCTCATCCTCTGTCATCCCCTTCTCCTCCTGCCCCCAATCCCTCCCAGCATCAGAGTCTTTTCCAATGAGTCAACTCTTCGCATGAGGTGGCCAAAGTACTGGAGTTTCAGCTTTAGCATCATTCCTTCCAAAAAACACCCAGGACTGATCTCCTTTAGAATGGACTGGTTGGATCTCCTTGCAGTTTAATGTGTTAATGTATCACTAAAAGGCCAAGCAGACTTTCTATGATGCACATGGATCTTGGTGATCTATTAGCCTAACTGAGTGTCAAGTTAGGTTTGTTGTTAGATCAACTTCCACTAATAGCATCTGTCGCTCTTCTCTCTCTGACTCTTTGATTTCTCCAGAAGAATGCTCTAGAATGAACACACTGGAGCTACAGATCTTTCAGTTCAGTTGCTCAGTCGCATCACTAACTCCTGGAGCTTACTGTCCTAACTCATGTCCAGTGAGTCGGTGATGCCATCCAACCACCTCATCTTCTGTCATACCCATTTTCCTCCTACCTTCAATCTTTCGCAACATCAGGGGCTTTTCAAATGAGTCAGCTCTTTCCTTCAGGTGGCCAAAGTACTGGAGCTTCAGCTTCAGCATCAGTCCTTCCAATGAATATTCAGGACTGATTTCCTTTAGAATAGACTTGTCTGATCTCCTTGCTGTCCAAGGGACTCTCAAGAGTCTTCTCCAACACTGTTCAAAAGCATCAGTTCTTTGGCACTCAGATTGCGTTACGGTCAAAGTTTTGACTAGACGGACCTTTGTCCGCCAAGTAATGTCTCTGGTTTTTAATATGCTGTCTAGGTTGGTCATAGCTTTTCCTCCAAGAAGCAAGCATCTTTTAATTTCATGGCTGCAGTCATGGTCTGCAGTGATTTTGGAGCCCAAGAAAATAAAATCTGTCACTGTTTCCATTTTTTACCCATCTATTAAGAATGTTAGATCTTAGACTGTATGATTTCTTTGCTTCAGTCCCACTCCACATTTTTTTTTTTTTTTGCTCACTGTCTCTTAACCCAAATACTCTCTAGTTCAAATTCTCCAGGCTCCTGAGAACGTGGAGACACTTTCTCAAGCAGTCGGGTGTATGTCTTACTTCATACGGAAACATTGAATGAAACCATTCGTTTTCAACTCTAAGTTGATGCTGGCCCTCATTTGTAGTACACCTTTAAGAACTAAGGTTTTGAAAAATATATTTAAAACATTTTCCTTTTGAATATGACAAACAATTGTTATGTACTATAAAAGGGGAGAAAGAATTAACTGATAAAATTCCCAGTTACCCAACTTTTGGATGACAAACTTTGCAATATATTTCTAGAGTTTAGAATATTTTATTTTTGCTCCTTGGCATTCTCCTCCCCCACCACACCCACAGAATTTTACATAGAGTCCAAGTAGCTCAAATGAATGCAAAATGTCCTAAAAATTTCAAATAAATACCCAAACACTACTGGAAAAGACAGTAATGACAACACTGCAGAAAGGGAACTGGTGGCTCCCAGGACGTGTCCCTGAGTGAGGACAGAAATGCTCATTTGTCAGAGGACTATATTCAGCATTTCTCAGAAATACCCATGGAGAAAGCCTGAAGTCAGACATAGAAAATCAAGGACCACCTGCAACAGGTGAGCTCTCTGTTGACAGTCACGCCGAGGAGGAGGCATCTTGAGCTGACAGCCTGCGTGTTGTTCACAGCCTGTGCAGGACTAGAAAGCTGCCTGGAAATCATTTCAATGATCCACTGTCATTCTCCTTCCAGCATCACGCCTGTTTGCCCCTCTCCTCTCTTCAGGGTGTCACTAGTAGGCCCTTACTGAATCTGTCTCTGTGTGTCTCATTTACTCTGTATCGACACACCCCTATTTCTATTTCTCCTGACAGTTCCACAGCTTTAGCTCTCTGTGGGCTCCTCTGTGTTACAACAGAAAACAAAAACCAATGAACACATTCCCCACTTCCAAAGCTCTGATTTCTCACCATCTCCCATGTTAAAAAAATCTATCAGGCCCAGTGGCAACACCATTAGAAGATCAAACATTGTGTATCTGCTGGAAACTCTAATTCCTTAAGTGTTCTTTCCCTAACCCCTTCCTTGCTTCTGCTGCCACAAAGAAAAGAGCCTCCTTGCCTTTGGTGCTATTCTTCCCCGTTTAAAAGAGCAGAGAAGAAAGCTCACGGCTGGCACCTTCAATTTCCTTTCTCTTCCGTGGATATAGCATATTCAACATCCTGTGTTAGATGAGGCCCAAGCAGGTGTGAGGAGTGGGGTCAGGTCTGGGGGTGAGGGTGAAGGGGGGCTTCTTAGGGAGAGAGAGAGGAGATAAGGGGTCCATCAGGAGAGCAGGGGCAGACAGAAAGAAAAGAAAACAGATGTCAGGAGGCTGAGAGGCAAAAGTGCCGTTTGCCACAGCTGTGAGCCAGGCCAGGGTGGCCAGACTGTGCTCTCATAAGGAATGTGTCAGAGGCTTTGTAGTTACTTCTTAATTTTACAGACGGTCAGAGAAAGTGCTTATGTTACTTGCCTACAGTTACCACTGAAGGCTGATTAATACAAGATGTTCCGACAAGGGACCAACGTGTAAGACAGAAGAAATGATGGGAGGAGTCCAAGCATCCCCATAGGATCCAAAGTTAAAGTGTTTGAAGCAATGATAGCCAACCACGTCTGGAGGCAAATTGGTTAAAATAAATCACGTCAGAGCCATGAAAGGGAAGAATCTAAACAGCTCTCTAACTCCACTAGAAGGCTGGCTTTCGGGGAGTCACACTATTGTTATCCCCGTCATGCTCTGAGTGCATGTTATTGGCTATCAGCAGAGAGTAGGGAAGGAACCAGAGACAAGGCTATGCCTGAAGCTGATTCATGGAGGGCAATTAGGAGATATTTGATGGGAACACTTTCTTGGGGTGGCGGGAGTATATAGAAGGGGAGCTTTATCCATTTGGTCATTTGGCACCACTTTCATTAGAAGTACTATGGAGAACTGAAATGACCTCAGTCATAATGAGGATATTTATTATAAATAGATTAGAGACACCCAAGATTTAGCACTGAGGCAAAGGCAGACAGAAATGAACTGGGGGAGTTTCTCTCCTAATGAAAAGCTAGATTCAAAAAAAAGAGAGAGAGAGAGAGATTTAGTCATTCTGTGTTGCCAAATTGGTAAAAGCTTTTGAGGACAAAGTAATAATTCAGATATCGCCTGGGTAACAGACAAAAGAGATTCCAGAAAAGATTGTGAAAAGCAATTTTCTGTTAAATGAATCCTGTTTTCCTACTGACTTATATTATAAAATCAAAGATGCATGGTGATAAGGAAAAAAATGTTGGCACCTGGATGGAATAAGGCTCAAAGAATTTAGAGTAATTTGTGTAAAAGAATGTGTTTCAGGTAAAATGATTAGGTCAAAAATAGTTCTAATAGCAAATATTAATGTATTAGTTATAGTGCCATGCTATAATCAAGACAAATCACAAAATAAGACACTGCTCATGAAACAGAACATGTTCTCTGAAGTACTCTGGTAATACAGACATACTGTTCCCATTTGGAGTCTTCTAATCTGTCCAAGCTTTTCACCAGTCTCATAGCACATGAGGAGTTTTAACTTCATATCCCAAGGTAATTTCAAAACAACCAAGTGAGATCTCTATTTTATCTCAACTTCGAAACACTTCACAGTGGTCTGGTTTGTCTTTGAGATATTCTGAAGGTGTTAACTTCTTCCAAGATGCGCTACTCTGGCAAAGACACCTGATTTGCGTTCTTCCTTCTTTCTGTATGAACTGCCTATAAATTCTTGCGATGACAATCTCATGGGGAAATGAATTAATTAACTTGTTTATGTATGACCTTGCTGGGTGGCATGTGGGATCTTAGTTCCCTGACTGGGAATTGAACCCATGACTCTGCCTTGAGGGTGCAGAGTCTTAACTGCTGGACCACCAGGGAAGTCCTGGGAAATGAAGTTTCAGAGCCAGAATATTAATCTGTTTTTTTCACTTAAGTTTTCTGAATGCTGACCTATCAAAGGCAATCAGTAAATATTAATTGGCTATACTAATGAATACATTTCTCAATCCCTGCCATGTATTCCTTCCTCCCTTTATCACAGAAGAACACTTTGTCAGACACTGTGCTTGAGGCTAGGACAGGAAAGTCTGTGACTAAGACACACTGTCCCTTTCCCGGGTGGAACAGAGAATACTTCTGAAGATTATTTTGAAATTGCAGAATTAATGTGACAAGTGTCAAAAGGGTGAAGTAGAAGATGCTTGGAGAACATTCGGCAGGCAGACTTATTACAGTCAGTGATTTTCTAGTCTCTGCTTGAAAACCCGCAATAATGTATCTCTCTCCTTACGGAAAAAAGAAGATCCATTTCAGGACACAGGTGGTTGTTTCAAAGCTCTATTTTGTATTTAGCAAAGATATATTGCCCCATTCACTCTATTATATGCTTTATTCCTGCCGCCTTCCCACCGCTCTCCCAAAGGACTGCCCTTTGAACACTTAAACATGGCTGTTCTATCTCCCCTGATGTCTCTTCTCCAGCTCAGTTCTTCCAGTTTCTTCCATTATTTCTTACTTATCCTTGAAATTGCTTTGAGCTGCTTCACCATCCTGGTCAGTGTCCTGGACATACATTCTTCAGTATAAAGGATAGTGCCCAAAACTGAACAGAGCAATCAAGACAGGAAGTCTGATCATTTTCTCTCTCTGGATATCATCTATTTATTAATGTGGTCTATGCTCACTTAATTTTTCTTGGCAGACATACCACCCCATTGGCAAGAATTAACCTTACATGTTACCAAACCAACACCTCTCAAACTTTAAATTGCATATGGATTACTTGGAGAACTGATTACAACTCCAATTTTAATTCAATAAGCCTGAGATGGCTCCTGAGATCAATTCTAACAACTTCTCTGATGATGCTCTTAGTTGCTGGTCCACAGAATACACTTTCAGTAGCAGAAAACTAAACAATTTAAGGCCAAACCACTGAAGCCTATATATGAGTTGCAATTTTGTGAAATTATTTGATCCTACTAAAATGTTCCTTTTTAGAATTTATTCATGGTTTTGTATTTTTGAACCTTGATTTGAAAATTCTGCATATAATATATCCCTCATAGTTCTATGACTGGTGACTTTATCTTTCTCTAATGGCAAACTGGATTAATACTTGCCTTAAGATACCTCTTAGATGATGAACTGACATGCTAAGTGAAGAATGTCCTCAGTTCAGTTCAGTTTTGTTGCTCAATTGTGTCAACTCTTTGTGACCCCAAGGACTGCAGCATGGCAGGCCTCCTTGTCCATCACCAACTCCCGGAGTTTATTCAAACTCATGTCCATTGAGTCGGTGATGCCATCCAACCATCTCATCTTCTGTCATCCCCTTCTCTCTCCTTCAACCCTTCCCAGCATCAGGGTCTTTTCAAATGAGTCAGTTCTTCATATCAGGTGGCCAAAGTATTGGAGTTTCAGCTTGAGAATCAGTCCTTCCAATGAATATACAGGACTGATTTCCTTTAGGATGGACTGGTTGGGTCTCCTTGACTCTCAAGAGTCTTCTCCAACACAATAGTTCAAATCATCAGTTCTTCAGCACTCAGCTTTCTTTATAGCCCAACTCTCACATCCATACATGACTACTGAAAAAACCATAGCCTTGACTAGATGGACCTTTGTTGGCAAAGTAATGTCTCTGCTGTTTAATATGCTGTCTAGGTTGGTCAAAACTTTTCTTCCAAGGAGCAAGCATCTTTTAATTTCATGGATGCAGTCACCATCTGTAGTGATTTTGGAGCCCAAGAAAATAAAGTCGGACTCTGTTTCCGCTCTTTCCCCATCTATTTGCCATGAAGTGATAGGACCAGATGTCATGATCTTAGTTTTCTGAATGTTGAGTTTTAAGCCAATTTTTTTCATTCTCTTCTTTCACTTTCATCAAGAGGCTCTTTAATTCTTCTTCACTTTTGGCCATAGGGTGGTGTCATCCGCACATCTGAGGTTATTGATATTTCTCCCAGCAATCTTGATTCCAGCTTGTGTATCATCCAGCCCAGCATTTCGCATAATATACTCTACATATAATTTAAATAAGCAGGGTGACAATATACAGCCTTGACATACTCCTTCCCCAATTTGGAACCAGTCTGTTGTTCCATTCTAACTGTTGCTTCCTGACCTGCATACAGATTTCTCAAGAGGCAGGACAGGTGGTCTGGTATTCCCATCTCTCTCAGAATTTTCCACAGTTTATTGTGATCCACACAATCAAAGGCTTTGGCATAGTCAATAAAGCAGTGGATGTTTTTCTGGAACTCTCTTGCTTTTTCAATAATCCAATGGATGTTGGCAATTTGATCTCTGGTTCCTCTGCCTTTTCTAAATCCAGCTTGAACATCTGGAAGTTTACAGTTCATGTACTATTGAAGCCTGGCTTGGAGAATTTTGAGCATTACTTTACTAGCATGTGAGATGAGTGCAATTGTGCGGTAGTTTGAGCATTCATTGGTATTGCCTTTCTTTGGGATTGGAATGAAAACTGACCTTTTCCAGTCCTGTGGCCACTTCTGTGTTTTCTAAATTTGCTGGCATATTGAATGCAGCACTTTCACAGCATCATCTTTTAGGATTTGAAATAGCTCAACTGGAATTCCATCACCTCCACTAGCTTTGTTCATAGTGATCCTTCCTAAGGCCCACTTGACTTTGCATTCCAGGATGTCTGGCTCTAGGTGAATGATCAATTATCTGGATCATGAAGATCTTTTTTGTATAGTTCCTCTGTGTATTCTTGCCACCTCTTCTTAATAGCTTCTGCTTCTGTTTGGTCCATACGATTTCTGTCCTTTATTGTGTCCATCTTTGCATGACATGTTCCCTTGGTATCTCTAATCTTCTTGAAGAGATCTCTAGTCTTCCCCATTCTATAGTTTTCCTCTATTTCTTTGCACTGATCACTGAGGAAGGCTTTCTTATTTCTCCCTGCTATAATTTGGAATTCTGCATTCAAATGGGTATATCTTTCCTATTCTCCTTTCTTTGCCTTTCGCTTTTTGTCCTATATAAGCATAAATTATTGAACTAAGAAATACTTCAATTTTGGTTATTTCAGCACATTAGCTTGAAATAAAATGGTGTTCAATAAACTTCAAATTAATTTGATAAATTTTGCAATTTGTTAGAAGCTATTTGAGATACATAACTGTTTAGGGTAGTATATACATTTTGCCAGAACATTTGTTAAATTTTATTCTTCCCATTCTCAAATCTCTGGATTCTTTCCAGATGTATTTTCCCGGGAACACCTGTTCAATTTATTTTAGTCTTCTTCCTTGTGCAATACATAAAATAAAGAAATGAGATCTTTAACACTGGCTCAGCTGTAAAGCTTCATTCCGCATACTCTGGGAATTAAAGTTATCTGGAAACTCACTACAATTCAACAAAGATCAATTATTTAAAAGTTAGGTCTGTAGAATTCTATTCCCACTTGGAAATGCTTGCTTGTGGCCACTTCCTTTTAGAGACGTATTTCATGGGCCAAACAGTAGATTATTATACACCCTTCAGAATTCTTGTGAATTAAGCAGGAATAATTACCATGAACTGATTTGCGACATGATAATAGTGATACACAAAATAGTGAAATGACATCTAGAGTACATTGTTTAATAAGCAAAAATAAAAGCTAGTTGAATGACAAGACTAAAAGCACTGAGAAAGTACTGTTAGATATCACTGCTATTGCTAGAACTAGATGTGATATAAGTTAAACTTATGCTTTTCCATGATAATATTCTCCATGTAATGGGAGTTTAACAATTTAACTGAAAATGAAAATAATATAAAAGAATGAAACAGATGAGAATGCGGAGACAAGAAGAAATAAAGGAGTTAAAATATCTACAACTACACATTGCGAGGAAAGTTTTGATCTACGTCCATGATATCTCTATGACAGAGTCTTCTTTATAACTCTGGGTATATGCATTAATGTGTAAAAGGGAAATAAACAATCTTTCTCACCATATATAATATGCCAAAGCTCCTGCACAGAGCCTTTTGTTATTTGGGGGGAAAAAAAGGCAGAACACTAATTTGACAATTATATATATATTTTTAAAAAAAGAAGTCATGAGCCATTTATCTCATTTACAAAAAGAAACTTATTCATATATATCACAAACAGCAACACAGAAGATCATTACATTTAATATGAAAGTAAGACCATTTTCAAGTGGTCACACCATAAAATTGTGAGAGAATGAATAAAATAGTTATCATATATATATATATATATAAATCTAAGTAGTATTAGTACTCCCATCTAACAAACCTCTCATTTCTACAACTGAAAGTCAACAGGGATAGAGAAGATCAACTTTGTCATTTCAACTTGAACAAAACTTCACCTAATAAATGCTTTATAGTCAACAAAAACATTAACTGATGCCAAAACATTTTTCCAAATGAACATGCTTTCTTGCAGACGTAAAGATCATATGGGAATTGAGATAATACCTAGAAAATATGTTTCAGTTTCTCTAAGAGCACTCACTTAGGAACTTAAAATACATAGAAGCATACAAAGGATGCAAGTATGCCCAAATTGGGAATCGTATTCCGAGTCAGCAAATGGTTACTGCTTATTAGCTTAAAGGAGCTTTATGCCACATCAACAGTGTCATACAGGGATGTTTTCACCAAGCTCTGCTGTTGAAAGGCGTCACTAGTGTTTGCACTGTGAATCATGTATCTGGTTGGATTTCTTTTAAACTTGGAAATCCAAGCTATCTAATTAGGACACCACTGTCTGAGCACAGACTGAAAGAGTCACAAAGAAGCTAATAATGATGTTTTTCTTTCAATGACAAGGGTTAGGTTAAATTATAAAAGGTTAGGTTACATTAAAATTTTTTTAATAGCAGATCATTTAACAAAAATATTCCACTAAAGAAAGAGGCAACCCTAAAGTCATTTCTTAAGATGCTGACAAAAAGGAGAAAGAGTAAGCTGAACTGGGCCTTAATTCTGCGTCTAGGACTAAATATGCATCTTGGGTCTGGTAAGTGGCCATTCTTCCTTCAACTATGGATTTGAGGCTTTCAGACATGTGATCTTCTCTTAATGGTTACTATGCACTGTTGCATAATTACTTATTATTCACCTTTTCAAGTAGAAAATAAGTTCCTCAACAGCAAAGACTGGATTATTAATTAACATTTCCCAGGAAATAATATTCCTAGGAAATAATAGGCACTAGGGAAATGTTTAGTGAATGAGGGAATGAATGAATGAATGCTTCCTAAATTCATCAGGGTGCGGAAGTCAGCAACTAGATAGCTCTCTTGTATGAGAGGCTGCGATAGTACAACAGGGTATTAGTTTAAGTGAAAGTTTACAGGGGGCACAGGGAAGAAATGTAGACAGGGAGAGAGGAAGGAATTTCAGCCACGTAGGATAAATGTTGCCTTTTGGGGAAATAAGAGGAGACAGTGTAGGTCCAGGGTAAAAATCGGAAATGGAGCTGTTCATTTTGAGCACAGGCTTTCTATAGTTGAGTAAAAACAACCCAAGAAATAACTACATTGACTTGCAGATGGTGGCGGCTAATTTTAAATGTCATCTTAGGCTAAGGCTAATGCCCAGATGGTTGGTAAAACATTCCTGGGTCTGTCTCTGAGGGTGCTTCTTAGTTGGGAGCCTCAGTAGAGATCGCACTCACCAATGTGGTAGGCATTGTCTAATCTACTGAGGGTCTGAATAGAAGAAAAAGAGGAAGAGCAAGTTTGGTTTTTTGCTTGAGCTAGGATGTCCATTTTCTCCTGGGTTTTGGGTCTTTGGTCCAGAAGTGGGACTTATACCATCTGCTTCCTTGATTCACAGGCCGTTAAACCCAGAATGAATTATATCAAGGCTTTCCTGACTCTCCAGCTTGCAGACAGCAGACTGTGGGACTTCTTAGCCTCCATAACTGTGTGAGCCAAGTGCTATAAAAGTCTCCTCACATATACGTGTGTGTGTGTCCTACTGGCTCTGTTTCTTTGGAGAACTCTGATGATACTGGTTTGAAAGTGAACACATGGCCAAATGATAAGATGGCCATGTTTCAGACTTCATATATATTCTCACTCATGTGAAACTGTCAACTAACTACTTATGCCGGTTCTTAAAGAAATATTCTTAACCAAAGACAAGGGCTCTGAGCTGAGTCTTAAAGGTGGAGTCAGGTTCAGAGGTCACCACCTTGCTATATATTCTGATAGTGAAACCTCTGTTCACCATCTTTCATAGAACCCTAAATATTTAGAGTTTGGAAGAAGCATAATGATAATCCAATCTAAACTAGTTACAAATCTGATACCTCTAATTCTGAGACTTTTATCTGACAAGACGACCCCATTTGTTGGTAGAATAGACAAATTTAGAACCTATATCTTTTGCTTCTTGGGGCCAAGATTCTTCCCCTGACATCTCACTGTACTTCAGTGGAACACGGAGGAATGCATGGTTCACGTGGCATGATACCGAGAGTCATGTTATATGCTGAACACATACCCACAGTAAAGGCACTGTTCACATGTGTGACAATTCTACACCTAGTATAATTGGTGTCTGAGACTACAGGCCTTTGAGAGCATGATAGTAAACTCTGAAGATAAACAAGAGCCAGTGGACATGGGAGGCATCTGTTGTCTGTTTCTGCAGCTTCCTATCATGTCCCAAAGCGGGGGCACACATGACTATGTGGCATTGACTTATTTTGTGGCATGGCTAGTGAGGCTTCAGTTCAGTTCAGTTGGTCAGTCGTGTCCGACTCTTTGCAGCCCCATGAATTGCAGCACGCCAGGCCTCCCTGTCCAACATCAGCTCCCAGAGTTCACTCAAACTCAGGTCCATCGAGTCAGTGATGCCATCCAGCCATCTCATCCTCTGTCATCCCCTCTTCCTCTTGCCCCCAATCCCTCCCAGCATCAGAGTCTTTTCCAATGAGTCAGCTCTTCGCATGAGGTGGCCAAAGTACTGGAGTTTCAGCTTTAGCATCATTCCTTCCAAAGAACACCCAGGACTGATCTCCTTTAGAATGGACTGGTTGGATCTCCTTGCAGTCCAAGGGACCCTCAAGAGTCTTCTCCAACACCACAGTTCAAAAGCATCAATTCTTTGGCTCTCAGCTTTATTCACAGTCCAACTCTCACATCCATACATGACTACTGGAAAAATCATAGCCTTGACTAGATGGACCCCCACTGGCAAAGTAATATCTCTGCTTTTCAATATGCTATCTAGGTTGGTCATAACTTTCCTTCAAGGAGTAAGCATCTTTTAATTTCATGGCTGCAGTCACCATCTGCAGTGATTTTGGAGCCCCAAAAAATTAAGTCTGACACTGTTTCCCCATCTATTTCTCATGAAGTGATGGGACCGGATACCATGATCTTCGTTTTCTGAATGTTGAGCTTTAAGCCAACTTCCTCACTCTCCTCTTTCACTTTCTTCATAACTTCAACTTCTTCACTCTCCTCTCTTCACTTTCTGCCATAAGGGTGGTGTCATCTGCATATCTGAGGTTATTGATATTTCTCTCGGCAATCTTGATTCCAGTTTGTGCTTCTTCCAGCCCAGTGTTTCGCAAGATGTACTCTGCATATAAGTTAAATAAGCAGGGTGACAATATACAGCCTTGACGTACTCCTTTTCCTATTTGGAACCAGCTAGTGATGCTTACATTCAGATTAATACACAGAAGGTAAGGTCCACGAGAGGGTCTCATTTGTCTATAGTTCCCATGACACCTGGCACAACTGGCACTCTGGAAAGGAAGGAAGGAAGGAAGGCAAGCAGGCAGAGCGTAAAGTTTGGGCTTGTGTTTGATATTCTTGCTTTGAAAGGATGGAAAATAAATGGTTCATCTGTAATTTCAAGATAGAATTCTTTCCTTTTTGATCATGGGGAAATGTATAAAACCCACATTTGTGGAAGGAACGTGTCAATCATGCTACACCACCAAGTATGCACATCTGCCTGAGGTAAAAAAGATACATGAGGAAAACATTACTTGATTTACAGTTCTCACTTATGCTCCGTCCTTCCCTCTGGTGTGATCTATGGATTAACATTTTGCATGAACATGAATTCAGCTATTGATAAGCAAACTTTCTCACATCAGAATGCCTCCTTTCAATAAAACGTGTAAAACTCATCAGAGCAAAATCAACGGGCTTTCTTGAGGACCAACTAGAAAGGTCACACAGAGAGGAAGAAAATCCATAAACTTCCAAAAAGCAGAGACTGTATATTCTAACCAGGATATTGTCCGTTCTTTTTCTTGGGTTCCTGTATCAATTCTCTGACCACAAACACATACAAATACCCCTTGAGGTTCTATGGCTATTTTTGGTTATAATGAATGTCAAAGTGAAAAGTGAAGGTGAAAGTCACTCAGTCGTGCCCTAGTCTTTGCGACCCCATAGACTATACAGTCCATGGAATTCTCCAGGCCAGAATACTGAAGTGGGTAGCCTTTCCCTTCTCCAGGGGATCTTCCCAACCCAGGGATCAAACCCAGGTCTCCCGGATTGCAGGCGTATTCTTTACCAGCTGAGCCACAAGGGAAGCCCAGTGAGTGTCAGGGAAACCAATATTTTGTGTGTGTGTTTTTGTTTTTAAATAATCTTGCTACTTGTTCTTTTCTTTCCTCTATTTGTTTCTACCAATCTCAGCTTTAATTCACAGTGTGCAAGCAGGTATGTGACCATGTGTTAACTTTATTTGCAAAAGGGGGTAATTAAAATTGTCAGGATTATTACTTATCCTTAAGAAAATGAAATTTACAGAGTTGCTTATAAAGCTCTTCACTACATTAGCAACTGTATTCGTAGTTTAAAAAATACATGTGTACACACGCACACACACACACGGTTATGAACTGAAGAGATGTCAATACCCCTTAGAGGTTACAGGTTAGTTCACTGGTTACAGAAGAATGTGCTGAGTTGAAACTGATCTTTACATAGGTAAATACATATTTCCACAAGAGACCACTCAATCATCCTCTGATCACTTTTGCTAAAGGGGTAGGGGGAAGGGGTCTACATTTTCCAGAAGAAAAAGAATTCCTAATAAAGACCATCTGTAACTTGGCCTTCCATGCTATCAATTAGGAATACTTAAAAGACATTCCATTGCAAATAAATTTCTGTAACTTACAGAAAGGGGGTAAAATTTCACTAACAAATAAACCTTTGAGGAACTCCCCAAATAACAAAGAATCATACAAAGATCTAGTAGCCCCCTCGTGTTAATGCATGTGGTGCAGTGATAGGAGATGGAGAAAGGTATTTGAGTTTGTCCTTCTCATTCTGCATCTGTAGGGTGGATGGGAAATATTCTAAGACTAGAGCTGGCAAACATTTTGATTGCAGATTCTTCCAAAGATGTTCATAGTCAGAAACCTGTTGACAAACAAATAAGGAGTTTCTCTAACGGAAATGATTATGAACCTTCTCCTTGGCCTCTAGCTGTCACACTAAGAAGAAGGCGGCCAGGATCATCAGGAACCCAGTTTGAAAATTTGCGGTTTAGAAAACTGCTGTCCAACAGAACTATAATGTGAGTTACATATGTAACTTAAAATTTTCTATGAGCCACATTTTACAAAGTAAAAGAAGTGGCTGAGATCACTTTGTTAATACATTTAAGTTAACCCAACATGTATAAAATAATTCTAACATATAATCAATATAAAATTTTTAAGATGGTTTACTCTTGTTTTTAATACTAAGTTTTTGAAATCAGGTGTCTATTTTACACTTTCACCACACCTAAATTCAGACCTGTCACATTTTAAGCCCAAAACCCATACGTGGTTAGTGATTACCATATTGGATCATTTATGTTTCCACTTTGCTCTCACCTACCCAGTGGACTCAGTCCCCCTTATTTTTTCTCTTCGCTGGGGCAGTGTGTGCTTTCACAAAAGTCCTTTACTAAAGGAACTCTTTTTGTTTTGTTTTAAAAATTTAAACCATATTCATGAGTTAATTATTAATCATTTCTAATCCGAGGACAGACTGCACGTTCATCCCCTCTCACCTCTTTCTCCCCTATTTCTTCTCAGTAAGGGAGGACAGAGGAAGAAATAATCAAACATCATTTGAGAGAAGTCACTTGCTTTCGTCTAGGTTTGTCCATCAATACCCCAGGATCCAACATCTGTTTCAGGGAAAAAACTATAACTGTAGTTTAGACATTAACACTTAACTCTTCCTGATGTGCGATGTAATAACTTACGTCAAAGTCATCCACTGTCTGAGCTAAGCAACTAGCCCAGTGGGATAGGATAATAGTCGTAGACAAACCCCATCTGTGCTACTTCTGGCTTATGAGTGGGATAAAGCCCAGATACCGTTCTTCTCTCATGGATGGAGAGTAACTTCACTCCTTTAACTCAATATGCCTTGAGCACTTGCTAGGTGAAAAGTACACAGAAAGCAAAACTAATTGTGTAGTTTTTCCTCTATAAGACAGATGAATAGTAGCAAAAGTAAGGTAATTAGTGACAAACTACTATGTTGTAAGTTCTCTGAGGGTAGGACTGCCTTTCATTTATCACTGAACACAGTGCCTGTGCAGACCTGTTGCTCAACAAATATTTATCAAGTGAATGAATGGTATGCCAGAGAAGGGGCAGGGGAATAAGAAGTACAGGAGCTGTGCCATTAGGATTATTTAGGGAAGATGGAATATCCTAGAGGAGGTGAAACTGTAGGATTGTGACTGGTAGTGGAAATGCATAGAGGGAAAGGTTTGAGAAAAGGTATATGTACCATTTCATGGTCTGCTGTGCTACTTTATATTCCTAGTAGCTGATGAATCTCCAGGGCCCATTTAGCCAAAACAAACAAATGAAAATATAAATATACTGATCTTTTAGGAGACAGTCAGTGGATTCCCTTCAAGAACCTGATTTTATATAACTTCCAATCACAGGGAAAGAGATGGTTTGTGTGAAATATAGAAAAGCATTGTGAAAAACCAGCTCTGCAATGATCCCAGATGTGTTATTTTTAATTTAAAAAAGAGGAGGGAAGGCTATAATTTTTTAAAGAATAGTGAAATTTAAAAAGTATAGTGAACTGGCAGGTTTTAAACTATAAATATTCTAACGCTAGCTTCAAAATAATGAATTCATTTGATTTTGGGATATTTACAATTCCTTTAATACTACTGTATTTTTGTTGTTATTCATATAGGAAATTTTCTTAATATTGATTTTCCTGCTCTGATAATTTCACACCAGTATTCATTTATAAAAACCATTAAGTTGCTTATTATCTGCAAGAAAAATCAGTGATGGTTATACAAGGTAGTTAAAAAAAAACTGAATCATCGTCTAATACAACTGAAAATTGCAAATTGTCACAGTTATTACCATAACATTAGCAGCATCTAAAGCTCACAAGGCTAAGGTGACAATGAGAGATAATGATACAATGTCAATCTCATAATGCAATAAAGAGAAAAGCAGAGCATGAGCACTGGATAAAATAGGTTTGTCTTCCACTCTTCTTATAGTACATACTTTGGAAATACTGGGGGTTTTGACAACTTAAAACATCCCATGGATTCTCCTATATATTAAACATTTTTTTAATTTAGTGGTATAATTGCTATAATAAAAAGTAATCTTTTCTTATTATAATAGCTCTTTCTTTAACTGGAAGAAGAAGGCATGAGTGTGCTTGATTCCTACATACAATACTTTCAGGAAAGAACCCAAGCTCTATTTCTCTAGAATCTATTCTTTCTAAATAAACTTCTCAACAGAAATCATGCAACTTGGAATAACCATCTTAGTGATTCTGAGTTTGCCTCTATGTTAATTATTTCCTTCATCTGACATTTATTGATCCATGATAACAATAATAAGGGTAGATAACATGAATATGTATTACTTATGTATCAGTCACTGAGTTAAGCATTTCAGATATGCTGTATCATTTAATTCTAACAACAATCCTATGAGATAATGCTTATTTTTGTCATTTTTTAAACCTTCAGAAAAGAAAACTGAGTGATCAAATACCTTTAAGGTGCCCAAAGTTGCCCAGGTAGCAAGGAGTCAGACAGTATAAAGAGGAAGGACTATAGAGCCAGATTGCTTGGGTCAAATCCTAGCAGTTTTGCCCATTTAGAATTGATGTTATCAATGGGCAAGTCACACTGTCTATGTCTTGGTTTCTAAATCTGTAAAATGGGTATAAAGCAAAGCCTGCTTCATAGGGTCATTGTGAAGATTAAATAAATTAATTCATGTAAAGAACTAAGAACAGTATCAATACTTATACAGCAGCAAGTACTATAGTACATATTATTTAGTCGCTAAGTCGTGTCTGACTCTTTGTGACCCCATGGACTGTGTAACCTGCCAGGCTCCTTTGTCGATGGGGTTTTCCAGGCAAGAATACTGGAGTGGGCTGCCATTTCCTCCTCCAATAATACATATAAGGGTTAGTTGTTATTACTTGCCTCTATACCATACCAGAGATGGTGCAACATTAGTATTAAGAGTGGGGATATCTCCATTTGTTATAAAAATCAGAAGATGCTCATATCCTCATAAAAGTGGGGAAATTAAGTATATAGGTACAAATTATGGGCTGAATATTCAAGGTTTGGAAAGATGGATGTGATCAAAGCATTACTAATCCCCTCATGCAGCTTAATCTTGGGATACCTAAGTAAGAAATAGCAGCTGTGTATATGTTGAAGATCCTTGAAGAGACATTTCATACTCTCTCTGTGAAGACACACAGACAGAGCTGGGTGTTCTGATAGTCAGACTAAGATATCAAAAGTTAAAGATCTTAAATTAGGAAACATGTGGTGTCAGAAGCAGAGAATGTTGTAGCAAGAAGAAAAAAGGCACTGAAAAGAACATGTAGGGCTTGTGGGTTTTCAGCTAACAACAGAAGCATTTTTCTGGTCTGATTAATATTGATTTTTATTCTGTCTTGCTACATGATAGTTATCTCACTAAGTATTTGCTACTGTATAAGAATGAAGAGGCCATTTCCACGAGCCAGGTAGGTGCTACAGAAAATATTCTCAGCACTGGGGTATTCACTGTTTTTCTGTACAGATTTGGCCTGAGACCTTAGGGGATTATTAAAATGCAAAGGTAAAAGGTTACATTATTTAATTATACCAAGCCTCAGCCTACTGGGATTATACTTTTTTTTCAATTTTCCTCCATAAAATAATATCCTTTCTCTTTTCTTATGATTGAATAAAATATGGTCATAGAATGGTAACTATTGAATAGTTCCCTCATTCTAGCTCTCAGAGATAATGCTTTTACTTTTATTCCCTGACTTGGTCATCTCTTTCTTCCACTTTCCAGGCAATGATGCCCTAAAAAGATTAACCCCTTCTCTGGGGTTGGAGCCAATTCTTTCAATGGATGCCAAAAGTTCACCCCCAAAATTCAATTGATGAGCTGTGTCTCTAATGGAATATGATTTTTGTTTACTTTAGATTATGCAATTGAGGAAGTCGTGCTAAATACATTGGCAGACTATAAAGTGCCGTTAAGACATGGTGTCACTGTTGCCTGCTTTGCTACATAAAATGCATCCATCTTTGCAAAGCACTCTCCTATCTCCAGCAGACAGTTTTTAATAGCAATTTTCAAATAGGAGCTGTAATAAAGGCCAAATCTATTTTGTTACAGCAGCGGGAACTAACACCAGTTATCTGCTCAGGGCTAGTAAGCTACATGACAAATCAGTTTCCACCACCCACTGGGAACAACACACTTCACATGCAAATCAACAAATTAGGCAGTTTTCACAGATCCTATTTCCTCCGATTTAAAGCTTCATAAAATACCACATGATTTTTGCATTTAGATACATGAGCAATGAAGTCTAAAATAGTATGTTTTTGTGTTTATTTGCTTTTATAATTACAGGTAAATTATAATAAAGGATTATGAAATTCAACAACCTTCTCTGTATTTATTATAGGCAATTAAATATAAACCTATATTTATTATAGGCAATTCTTATTTTAACCACATTCATGTAGCCTTCTTGGTAGCCAGATACCTCCAAAGTGGGAACAGAAAAAAATTTCTCATTTCAATACAGGATGTCTAACTACTTAAAATAGTGGGATGATATGAAAACTATCTTGCCAATCTTGAGTGAAGGGAGGACGGTTGTCAGCAAGGATTCCCAAGATGGTGATCCTTGAACTTAACACTTAAGTAAGACTAAGAATTGGCCATAGATATAGAGTGGCCATTAGTATAGAGTGTGTTCAAGGCTGGGTAATACATTTTACTCCCAAAATACTGATGGCTGAATGCCTTCATGGTACAGTCGGACACTTGCATGTACTTATCTATGGCTGCAGGACAGAATAAAGGTGAGGCACTGCATGACATCTTGGAAATTTCAGCATTTCAAGGCACTGTATATAACTACTTTGAACATTTTGGCAGGGGATCAGATTTATCTTTGGGGAGGTCATATGGGTAGACTGCAGAGGGTGGTTGAAAGAGAAACTTAAGACTGCTCAGACAGCCACTGTTTTAATCTGGGGAGAAGCTGAACTAAGGGAGAACAATGAAGGGTAAAAGAAATAATTTAGATACTTAGGGACTTGGTAACGGATTGAATTTGAGGGGGAGGGGAAAGAATGCATCACTCTCTTGAACTCCTGGATAACCTCAGTAAGGGCAGACAAGCAAAGCTAAGTTCACAATGTACAGGCTGAGTCTGGGGTACCTACAGATGCATATGAGAAAATTGTTTAATAAGTTTTGTGTCTATGAAACCAGAGCTTGGGTAAATGTCTGGTTAATAGCTGAAATTGCCAGGAGAGGTAGGGAGGGGTGAGTAGAAAGGGAAAGAGGAAGGAGAGAAAGAGAAAACAGCAGAAGGGTAAGAAGAAAGAGCTGAACATAGAGAACTAGGGAATGCTAACTCTCCATAAGAGGCTAGGATGAGGAGCTAGAAGCAGCAGCTAGAAAGCTAAAAGGAGTACCTTGAGAGCAATATCCCAGAATATGGGAATAGGTATACAGTTAGAGGGAGAAGGCAATGGCAACTCACCTCAGTACTCTTGCCTGCAAAATCCCATGGATGGAGGAGCCTGGTAGGCTGCAGTCCATGGGGTCACTAAGAGTTGGGCATGACTGAGCGACTTCACTTTTACTTTACACTTTCATGCATTGGAGAAGGAAATGGCAACCCACTCCAGTGTTCTTGCCTGGAGAATCCCAGGGATAGGGGAGCCTGGTGGGCTGCCATCTACAAGGTCACACAGAGTTGGACACAACTGAAGCAACTTAGCAGCATACAGTTAAAGATAAAGTGATCTATGCAGAGCCAAGATCTGCAATTCATTTTTATTTTATTTTTATTTTTTTTTTAGTTTTTTATTTTTTAAATTTTAAAATCTTTAATTCTTACATGCATTCCCAAACATGAACCCCCCTCCCACCTCCCTCCCCATAACATCTTTCTGGGTCATCCCCACGCACCAGCCCCAAGCATGCTGCATCCTGCGTCAGACATAGACTGGCGATTCAATTCACATGATAGTATACATGTTAGAATGTCATTCTCCCAAATCATCCCACCCTCTCCCTCTCCCTCTGAGTCCAAAAGTCCGTTATACACATCTGTGTCTCTTTCCCTGTCTTGCATACAGGGTCGTCATTGCCATCTTTCTAAATTCCATATATATGTGTTAGTATACTGTATTGGTGTTTTTCTTTCTGGCTTACTTCACTCTGTATAATCGGCTCCAGTTTCATCCATCTCATCAGAACTGATTCAAATGAATTCTTTTTTACGGCTGAGTAATACTCCATTGTGTATATGTACCACAGCTTTCTTATCCATTCATCTGCTGATGGACATCTAGGTTGTTTCCATGTCCTGGCTATTATAAACAGTGCTGCGATGAACATTGGGGTACATGTGTCTCTTTCAATTCTGGTTTCCTCGGTGTGTATGCCCAGCAGTGGGATTGCTGGGTCATAAGGTAGTTCTATTTGCAATTTTTAAGGAATCTCCACACTGTTCTCCATAGTGGCTGTACTAGTTTGCATTCCCACCAACAGTGTAGGAGGGTTCCCTTTTCTCCACACCCTCTCCAGCATTTATTGCTTGCAGATTTTTGGATCGCAGCCATTCTGACTGGTGTGAAGTGGTACCTCATTGTGGTTTTGATTTGCATTTCTCTAATAATGAGTGATGTTGAGCATCTTTTCATGTGTTTGTTAGCCATCCGTATGTCTTCTTTGGAGAAATGTCTATTTAGTTCTTTGGCCCATTTTTTGATTGGGTCGTTTATTTTTCTGGAATTGAGCTGCATAAGTTGCTTGTATATTTTTGAGATTAGTTGTTTGTCAGTTGCTTCATTTGCTATTATTTTCTCCCATTCAGAAGGCTGTCTTTTCACCTTGCTTATATTTTCCTTTGTTGTGCAGAAGCTTTTAATTTTAATTAGATCCCATTTGTTTATTTTTGCTTTTATTTCCAGAATTCTGGGAGGTGGATCATAGAGGATCCTGCTGTGATTTATGTCTGAGAGTGTTTTACCATTGCAACGAAAAGAATGAAATAGTTAGGAATATATCTACCTAAAGAAACTAAAGACCTTTATTTAGAAAACTATAAAACACTGATGAAAGAAATCAAAGAGGACACTAATAGATGGAGAAATATACCATGTTCATGGATCGGAAGAATCAATATAGTGAAAATGAGTATACTACCCAAAGCAATTTACAAATTCAATGCAATCCCTATCAAGCTACCAGCCACATTTTTCACAGAACTAGAACAAATAATTTCAAGATTTGTATGGAAATACAAAAAACCTCGAATAGCCAAAGCAATCTTGAGAAAGAAGAATGGAACTGGAGGAATCAACTTGCCTGACTTCAGGCTCTACTACAAAGCCACAGTCATCAAGACAGTATGGTACTGGCACAAAGACAGACATATAGATCAATGGAACAAAATAGAAAGCCCAGAGATAAATCCACACACATATGGACACCTTATCTTTGACAAAGGAGGCAAGAATATACAATGGAGTAAAGACAATCTCTTTAACAAGTGGTGCTGGGAAAACTGGTCAACCACTTGTAAAAGAATGAAACTAGATCACTTTCTTACACCGCACACAAAAATAAACTCAAAATGGATTAAAGATCTAAATGTAAGATCAGAAACTATAAAACTCCTAGAGGAGAACATATGCAATTCATTTTTAAACCTTACTAATTTTAAAAGGAAGGCTTATACATTACACTGCAACTTGACTTATATTGCTCATTGCCTACCCTTTTAAGAAAAGAAATTAGCTATTTTCTTGAACAGTAATTTGTGTCTTTGTTTTTTGAGGAAGTATCAATTTTTAAAAATTTTAATACAAATGAGTATTGCTCTATAAATTATTTGACTATAACATTAAAGTCATATGCCAGCAAATTTGGAAAACTCAGCAGTGGCCACAGAAGTGAAAAAGGTTACCTTTCATTCCAATCACAAAGAAAGGCAATGCCAAAGAAAATTCAAACTACCGTACAACTGCGCTTATTTCACATGCTAGCAAGGTAATGCTCAAAATCCTTCAAGCTAGGCTTCAACAGTATGTGAACTGAGAACTTTCAGATGCACAAGCTGGATTTAGAAAAGGCAGAAGAACCAGAGATCCAACTGCCAACATCACTGGATCACAGAAAAAGCAAGGAAATTCCAAAAAAACAACTACTTGTGCTTCATTGACTGTGCTAAAGCCTTTGACTGTGTAGATCACAACAAACTGTGGAAAATTCTTCAAGCGATGGGACTGCCAGACCACCTTACCTATTTCCTGAGAAAACTGTATGCAGGTCAAGAAGCAACAGTTAGAACTAGACATGGAAAAATGCACAGGTTCAAAACTGGTAAAGGAGTACATCAAGGCTGTATATTGTCACCTACTTATTTAAACTCTATGCAGAGTGTGTGTGTGTGTGTGTGTGTGTGCGCGCGCGCGCGCGTGTGTGTGTCTGTTAGTCCCTCAGCTGTGTCCAATTCTTTGCGACCCCATGGACTGTATCCCGCCAAGCTAGAGTACATCATGCAAAATGCTAAGCTGGATGAAGCACAAGCTGGAATCAAGACTGCTGGGAGAATTATCAACAACTTCAGATATGCAGATGATACCTCTCTAAAGGCAGAAAGCAAAGAGGAACTAAAGACCCTCTTGAGGAAGGTGAAAGAGGAGAGTGAAAAAGCTGGCTTGAAACTCAACATTCAAAAAACAAAGATCATGGCATCTGTTCCTATAACTTCAGGGTAAGTAGATGTGGAAAAAGTGGGAACAGTGACAGATTTTATTTTCCTGGGCTCAAAAATCACTGTGGACAGTGACTGCAGCCAAAAAATTAAAAGAGGCTTGTTCCTTGGAAGAAAAGCTATGACAAACAACAGTATATTAATAAGCAGAGATATCACTTTGTTGCCAAAGGTCCTTCTAGTCAAAGCCATGTGGCTCAGTGGTAAAGAATCTGCCAGCAATGCAGGAGACGTTGTTTGATCCCTGGGTTGGGGAGATCCCCTGAGGGAGGACATGACAAACCACTCCAGTATTTCTGCCTGAAAAATTTCATGAACAGAGGAGGGTGATGAGCTACAGTCAATGGGGTCCCAAAGAGTTGGACAGATCAAGTGATTGAACACATACATGGTCAACGCTATGGTTTTTTCAGTAGTCATGTACGGATGTGAGAATCAGGCCATAAGGAAAAATGAGTGCCAAAGAACTGATGCTTTTGAACTGTGGTATTGGAGAAGACCCTTGAGAGTTTCTTGGACAGTAACAAGATCAAACCAGTCAATCTTAAAGGAAATCAACCTTGAATAGCCATTGGAAAGACTGCCGCTGATGCTGAAGCTCCAATACTTTGGCCACCTGATGTGAAGGGCCAACTCATTGGAAAAGACCCTGATATTGGGAAAGATTGAAGGCAAGAGGAGAAGAGAGCAGCAGAGGATATATGATTAGACAGCATCACTGACTCAATGGACATGAGTTTGAGCAAACTCCAGGAGATAGTGAAAGGCAGGGAAGCCTGGTATGCTGCAGTTCATGGGGTCGCAAACAGTGGGACACAACTTAGTGACTGAAAAATAAAAACATTTAAGTTATATTGGTAAACTTTATCTCTACATTCTATTTATCACAAGCACTTCTTATTTTAACCACATTCATGTTAAAGATTTTAAACGTACAGAACTAAATCAATGATAGAAAAATTTATTTTGTAGCTTTGCGGGCTCCAGATAGTCACTTTTCAGTTTGGAGTGTATTCTGTGATACAGCAACATCTAATTGCCGAGTATAAATTTAAGCCTAGTTCTAATAGACATTGTAAAGACCCTCAGAAAAGGAGGACTACAGTCCCAGTAGTAGGACCCACAATGGGCTCCCTAAACATAATCAAAATTTTCTTGGTCTGAGTTGTGACAGCAGAGAGGAGACTCAGCTAAAAAGCACAGGGAAATACAAACATAGAGCATCCTAACTAAAAAGAGTCATTTCTTGCTTAGATTGAGCAGAGCTATATTTGGTTTGTACTTAATGGAACATAGCCAGAGAGTACCCTCTGCATCCATGGGTTCCATATTTGCAGATCCAACCATATGAATAGAAAATATTTGGAAAAAAGTTCTAGAAAGTATCAAGAAACAAAACTTGAATTTGCTAAGCAGGTAACCATTTGCATAGCGTTTACATTTCACTTACAACTATTTATAAAGCATTTTCATTGTTTTTTGGTATTTTAAGTAATCTTGTTATTGCTGCTTAATCGCTAGGTTGTGTCCAACTCTTTTGGGACCCCTTGGACTGTAGCCCAACAAGTTCCTCAGTCCGTGGAATTTCCCAGGCAAGAATACTGGAATGGGTTGCCATTTCCTTCTCCAGGGGATTTTCCTGACCTAGGTATTGAACCCATGTCTCTTGCATTGGCAAGCAGATTCTTTAACACTGAGCTACCAGGGAACCCCTTCAAGTAATCTAAAGGTGATTTAAAGTATAAAGGAGAACGCACATAGGTTATGTACAAATACTGCACCATTTTCTATAAGGGACTTGAGCATCTGCAGATTTTGGTATTTGGCATGGGGACTGGTGAGTCTGTGCTAAATCGCTTCAGTCATGTCCGACTCTTTGCCACCCTATGGACTATAGCCCATCAGGCTCCTCTGTCCATGGGATTCTCTAGGCAAGAATATTGGAGTGGGCTGCCATGCCTCTTCCGGGGGATCTTCCTGACCCAGGGACTGACCTACATCTCCTGCGTCGGCAGGCAGGTTCTTTACCACTAGTGCCACCTGGGAAGCCCCATGGGGCCTGGAATCAATCCTTAATAGATACTGAGGAACTACTGTAGTACTAGAAAGGAGAAATTCATTAAGAAACTCCCCTCCATAGTGAAGTGTTGCTTCCCATGACGCTGCACTTAGGTGATCATCTCCAACCTGGATCCATCTGGAGGAGGTCTCGGGGATAGAAAAAGTGCTGAGAGGAACACTCTCGATCTAATAATTCTTTACAGAGGGTAGCATTCCTACTGCAATGATAGTTGTATCCAACTAGGTGTTGAATATATTAGTAAAAGGAGTCAGCGAGTAGAAGTAAGACTGTCAGCCACTTGTCAGGCAGAAATATAGATGGCTCTGCAGAGGTTGGACTCCATTATAAAGTAGTTTTCAGTTTTTGTTTGTTTATTTGTTTGTTTGTGTAACAGACCTGTCTGAGAATCAGAAGGAAAATATGAATCCTTCCTCCACAAAACTATAGTCCCTCATTTATAGTAAAAACTTTGCACAGTCCTTGAAGGACTGTGCCTTAGAAGTTTCACTCAATATGTGCTTCATAAACACTGTGTCATGGCATATGGGTTCTCCATGTTAATTAACATTCTGGAAATTCTTTACCATTAAACTTGATACAGTTAACCTATAGAATAAAACAAGACATATGAATTTTTGCAAATTACTTATAATGGAACCTACCAATTTTATTTTTAAAAACTTTAAAAAAAAAGATACTAGTGATACAAACTACTTTTTGGCTAAAAGTTTAAAAGTGCTTCATAAGGTTGCAGTATCTTTCACCTGTAGGATATTTGGGGCATAGACATTTGAAGACATATAAGAAGAACACAGTAGATTTCAGCGGCTCTAATTACATCCTGACTGACATACAGAAAGAAAAAGAGGATTCTGTAGAGTGTTTACACTATTTGATCCTTTATGGTCTTGTTAGGGGAAGCACACTGATAGAAACTGCCGACCCTGGCCAGGCATCATAGTAACTATTTGCATGAATTGTTTTACGACAGGAGGTCCTGGTAAGGAACATGGAACTAATAAGCCTCCACCAACCGGAATAGTTCAGGAAAGGTCAAAATGAGACACCACATGTCTGACCACCTTCCAGAATCCTTCCCTCTGGCATTCATCTTGGCTGAACAAGGCGTGCACCACCAGGAAGGACTCTTAAGTCAGAATGATTGGCTAAAGACAACCAGAAACTAATCCCATCACCATAAAACATAAGACTGCAAGCCACGTGACAGAGCTGTTTTCCTGTGTTTCCTTACCCTACTGCTCTCCGCTCGGGTACCCTTTTCCAATAAAATCTCTGGCTTTGTCAGCACATGTGTTTCCTCAGACAATTCATTTCCAAGTATTAGACAAGAGCCCGGTTTCGGGCCCTGGAAGGGGTCCTCCTTCCTGCAACAGTCTTACCCAGAATCAAGCTGTCTTCATTCAGCAATATGGACAAACTCAGCCATATGTGGCCATGTGCAGGGGAGGGCTGTTATCATGACATTCCTATAATTTAGGGACAGACCTGTGGTAAGGAACATACTCAGGTATCGCTCCTTTATTTTCTGTAAAAGCTGGACTGAACGCTCAGGGAATTGTAGTTTTCTTAAGTACTGATTCGCAACTGATGTATATCCCAATACCCTCTATCGGTTACATCTATATTATATACTATATTCTCTACAGTATTATGCATTATATGTATTTTATACCACAATGATATTACTATGCCTCCCTTTCTGTTTTAAGACACAAGAGCTTCACTTAAGTGAGATACCCCTGGAGTCGTCTCTCCCATTTAAAGATCCCCAATACCTAACAAATGTAATTAAAAAGACTGGAAGAATACCTCATATTTCTCCAGTTGCCAGTTCCTGATGAGGCAAATTGTAAACTGTATGGATGAATTTAACTTCACTATCACTGTCATACTCTTAGGTAGGTAGAATAGGGAAAAGGAGTCCAAAATGGCGGTGGCTAAAAAACAAGGAAGGTCAAAGGCAGGTCCAAGAACCAGAGTGAAGACTTCAGGTGGAACAAACAGCACTCCTGGCTAAGCCCAATTTGCATAGCGCAGGCCCAGGTGGAGGAAAAACGTATAAAAGGAGGAGCCAAAGCGCGCTCTCTCTCTTTCTCTCCTGCGTACGTGCGCTCTTTCTCTCTCTCTCCCGTGTGCTGGGGCGCTGGTCTCCTCGTGTCTTTGGATCGATGTGCCCTCAAGCCTCGAAGATGGATTTTCCTGCTATCTTCTAAATAAAATAGAGCTGTAACACCGAGCTGTAACACTGATTTGTCTAAGAGCTATAACATGGTCCATTTGAGACCTGAGAGCTATAACACGGTCTATCCAAGACCTGAGAGCTGTGACACGCCGAGGGGCTTTAATGTCCGTCACTCCAAATCTTTGTTGTGACGAGACAAAGAACTGAGGAACACACAATCCCGTGACAATATGACATTTATCTTTGGATATTTTTGTTTTCAAAATCAAATACCCAGATACGTGTAAGAAAAGCCCTAGGTGATCGGACTGGTGCTGTATCTCTTCCCCAGGATCCCCTCCAGTCTTATCAATAAGTTATTTGCAGGAAAATGAAAGGGTAAAAAGTCTGAGGAAAAGATGGTATTGGATTTCTAAGAATCCTTTTGCAGCACGGTTTTAATAATAATCAGCAGGACATTTTCCTATTTACCATCTCATTCACGCACATTGTGCTAAGTTCAATAGTTAATGAGGCCTCATCATAAGGATGAGATATTTGTACCTTTTTGCAGATGTTTTACTTTTGAAGTTTCCTTAATTGTAAAAGACATTTCACTCTTGGAAATGTGTATGCATTGACCAGAAGTGGACACCCACTTAATTTAGGTTTTTAGATTAGATGGTGTCCACAAAACACATACACACACACACACACACACACACACACAATGAAGTTCTTTTTTTAAACTTATAATCCTATTTGCAATCAGCACTTTACTTATTTTATAACTTCTAATTTCACTCATTTGAGGTTGAAGCAAGGCCAGCTCTTTACTCTTCTCAAATACAGCATAAAAATGATAGAATGATACAGTACTAACTTCCAAGTCTTTTAGGGGAAAAAGGGTATCAGGTTTGCATATACTTACAGATTATTCAGGAAAAAAAAAAAAAAAAGGAATGCATGCTTGTCTCTGTACACATATCCATACAGAGAGAGAAAAAAAAAGTGAGAGAGAAAAATAACATCTGAGGAAAGGAATCTAGATGAAAAGTACATAAGAACGCTTTATATTTTGTAACATTTCTCTAAGTCTAAAATTATTTTTTAATAAGTTTAAAAATGTAAGTAATTTCTGAATTTAAAAAGATGAGAAAGTGGATCAAAGAATTTATAGACAGTATATAAGGATGCTCTGAGACACATGTACTATTGGCTGGATCTTGTAAATCAACAATCAGTACTCAAACACTTATGTTGTTTAAAATCGCTGGTCTACTGGCAACATGTAGAAATATACATTACAAAAACCATCATCCTTAAACGATATTAATGTTTCAGCTCAGCTGTCATCAAGTATTTAAGACTTACTTCCCAAGCAGGTTGGTAAGGTTAGAAGGAAAGATTTTTCAGAGAGAGAAGGGAGAATTATGGAAAGAAAACCCCAAATTACTTTATCCTAGTAAGAAAAAGCTTTCTGAGAAACCTTGAACTCATGTGTATATATATATAAGGGACTATTTTCATCTGGTGACCTATCCACCAGATAAAACAAAATAATATCATTGCCCAAAGGAGAAAAATCTCCCCCAGGCCATGTATGTCAGTAAAATAAAGGATGAACTTATTGAAATATTGGCCTAGCTAGACTTTCCTCCATTAACAATCAGTTGAGACACATTTTTAAAGCAACAGCTTAAATGAATGGCTGTGTGTCTGTAATAATTCTGACTTAAAATGTCAATTGTATTTGAGATGCTATGTGCATTTAATCAATGTCTCTATATTATAAAATAAATATACTTCAGTGTGACTGCTCCAGCCATAAATCATAATTCACAAAGAACATCTTATCCTCACTATTGATAGTCGTTAATGACAATACTGATTAAAATAGTATCTGACTGCCATATTACTGTTAAACAGTCTACTAGAATTTCTATTACATCCTATAACCTACCACTATTTCTCTTCATGCTGATACATCTCTTTTGGAATAAAACATGATAGATTTAAAGTTTAACACTGAAAATGCAAAACTTAAGAGTAGAGCTTATCAGCAGGTTTAACCTGTATCCCCAAAAGGAAGAGTTACTTCTGTCAGTATGCAAAGGATTTGTTTCTCTCTTTCAGCATTACTATCTGAAGTTTTGATTTAAAAAAAGACAAGAGAAAAATGTATCAACTGTCATTTCAAAATTAAGCCAGCCTATGAAAGCCTCTGTAACAAGAAACTGTTAGTTACTATTTTTAGAATGGATTTCTTAGAGTCAAGAATTAACTCAGGAACCTATTGAATGCGTATAATGATCTAGGCAGTAAGCAATAGCAAATCTGATGTCAGATATGCCCAATACCCTACGGTCATTGTTTACCTGGGGATTAGATACAGTCCCACTAACCAGGATGAATAAAGGCTGGATGAATGACACAAAGGCGCAGAGGCTGCCTTAGACAGGTCAGCCAACTAGTCTAGAAGTGGTCTATCAAGGCACAGTCCATCAGCAGCACAGGTCATGCTGTTGCAGTGAGGCAGCCAATTCTGACTCCATGCTGCAAACTGTTTCTTTGACTTGCTTTTTGTTGCTTTTACTATTATAATCATACTCACCAGCTTGCCTGGAAAAAACTGCCCCTCTGCTTGACTGTAAACTACAGTGCCTTTGTTCAGCTCATGGAGAGACAGTTTTTCCCTGCCAACCTATGAATATAAGAGATTAACACACCCCTTCCAAAGGCTGGCCATTCCCTTGGAGATGAAGACTGAAGACCTTTGACTTTACCTCCTCACGGCCTCTCCCTCTCCATTCTGCCTTTTGACTTTAGTTCCTCATTGCTTTTCTGGTCTATAAAAGAACCTGGCATCCATACCCCAATAAGATGGTGATTTTGAGGCACTAGCCTGCCATCTTCTCGGTCTGCTGGATCCCTGATTAGTCTCTTCCTTGCCTCAATACCTCATCTCTCGGATTCATTGGCCTGTCATGCAGCGAGCAGAGCAAGCTTGGCATAACAATCGCAGTGAGGAAAGCAAATGACAGATGAATTCGCAAAAGTCAGATAAGATGCCAAAGATTCAAAGAAAAAATATTGTGTAACTAGACATATGAGGCTGAAGATGGAGCCAGGAGCTAGTGTTGTGGGTGTGACCTGTCAGAGACACTAAGTTTCATTATACCAGGGATGTCTAAGACGATGGGGTTGGAATCTCATCAGGCCATGGGCTCTACACAGCACCAAAGGTATGAGGTGGTGCTACCAGGCAGGTATGAGGCGGTGCTACCAGGCAGACTCCAGAGTAAAGTTATCTTGGTAGGAAGGTGGCACTTCATTTAAAAGTCATAGCTCCTCAGAGCTCCATAGTTTACTGAGCTCTGTGGTGGGGTTACTGGAAACCTGAAGTGAAGAGCAATTACACAAAGCTGACCAGGGTCTGGGGAGAGACTGCTGATAACCTATTTCTGGGTTTTATTCAGGAGACAAGGACCTGAGATCTGGGTTACCTTTATGAGAAGACACGAAGGCAAGACAAAGAGAGGGAGAATGAAGTAAAGGCAGAGGTACAGGGAAAAGAACAATTCTTAAGAGGTGGCTTTCGTGCTCAAGATGATACAAGACCAGTGGAAACCACCAAGATGTTCCAGGCCAGTTCCAAGGCAAGTCCAGAATAATCAGACTTTTCCACAAAGTGTGGCCTGAGCATGTTGAGACTGAAAAGGAGCTGGGTGAGCTGGCTTCAGAAGGCTGACCAAAGGAGTCAAACTGTCAAGGTAAGGAGCTAAATCTGCCTGAGGAAGTGAGGGCGACCTACTGGGTCCCCACATCTGTATATTTGCTGCCGAGGCTCCTTGGCAATCTTGCTAATTTTTAACAGTGCAAAAACGATCATCTGTATACACTGAATGCTTAGGTTTATGGATAGTGCGTGCGTTGTTTTGAGTTTCTTCCTTTACTTCTCTCTACTCAAGTCATAACTTGGGGGAGAAAGTTGCAACTAAAAGTAGTAAAACAAACGTAAATGGAGAAGGAAGAATAACTAGGAAGACATTTAGATAGCAAATTCCAATTAATCTGCTAGAAAGTCTTTGCAAAAATGCGTCAGTAATCATATCACAGTGGACATTAAATACCCTGGAAGAGCGGGGATAAAGACGGAATGGCAGAAGCATGGAGGAGATGGGTGGGCTAGGGTAGTGCGTCTTGGTCAAAAATCTAGAATATTGGTCAAAGTTGCTGCTTTCATTTTACAGTCCATCTTCATCATAAAACCGCTTGCTTCACATACTCTGAAAATTCCAGGAGGCAAAAAGGAAGGCAGAACAAATCCATGTTATTGATTTTCTGCTATACATTGACTAGAGTTCAAATTTAAAGTGGAAAATTACAGTCCCTGGGGGAGAAGAAACCTATCAATGGGAGGAACTAATACCAAAAGCCCCAGAATTAGGGTTTTTACTGTTCACTGGTGATTTTGTCAGCAATCACAGCTGCAAACCGTTATTTCTGGTCGATGTACCCTCCAGCTTTCTCTTGAGTCTTGAATTACATAACAGTTTCAAGGATTCTTTTGTGGGTACGTGGGGAGCTTCTTTTAGTCATTCTCTGCTGAAACATTTCTACTTTGATTTCTGGAGCTAAGTGGCTTTTTTTTCAGATACTAAGAAAGCCTTAGGAGACTAGAGAGAGGCTCAGATATAGACAAGCACAAAAAAACTAAGACAATGGAAGAGTACACTCAAGTTTTCTTTTATAGCTTTTGCTCTTATATACATATTCTATTTGTAGCATAAATATTTTAAATTAGTAGCATTAAACTTACTTTTCAGTTTTGCTTTTCAAAGAACTTTTATGACTACATCAGTTTAGTTCAGTTCAGTCGCTCAGTTGTGTCTGACTTTGTGACTCCATGGACTGCAGCATGCCAGGCCTCCCTGTCCATCACTGACTCCTGGAGCTTGCTCAAACTCATGTCCATCGAGGTGGTGATACCATCCAACCTTCTCATCCTCTGTCGTCCCATTCTCCTCCTGCCTTCAATCTTTCCCAGCATGAGGGTCTTTTCTACGGAGTCAGTTCTTCATATCAGGTGGCCAAAATATTGCAGCTCCAGCTTCAGCATTAGTCCTTCCAATGAATATTCAGGGTTGATTTCCTTTAGGATTGACTGGTTTGATCTCCTTGCTGTCCAAGGGACTCTTGATAGTCTTCTCTACCACTACATTTCAAAAGAATCAATTCTTCAGCACTCAGCTTTCTTTATGGTCCAACTCTCACTATGTTATGACTACCTAGCGGCACATAAACAAAAGCGAGGGAGGGAAGTGAGGATCACCAGATCTAATGGGAATGCAAACTAGGGTGATCCACTCACCCAGTTTGCTTAAAATGAGGAGATTCCCTGGGATGGGTTTCTCAGTGCTCAAACTAGAATGACCTGGACACCCCAACACAGACCAAATAACACACTGAGCATGAAAATGTTTAAAGGCCAAATTTTTCTGTTTGCCTCTAATTAGATTTCCTACTTCAGCAAGGTAAAGGTTTACAGTCTTGGGCTATTTCCTCCAATTCACCTGTGAAACCGACTTTTCAGATTTCCATCTTTATCTGTTTAAGTCTATAGACATATATTTAATTATTTTCAGCTGACAGTTTAGTAGTTGAAGATCACAATGATAATTTATACATGTATTGCAAATATACATGACAAATAGACCCTGATGCTGGGAATGATTGAAGGCAGGCAGAGAAGGAGACCGCAGAGGATGAGATGGTTGGATGGCTTCACTGATTTGATGGGCATGAGTTTGAGCAAGCTCCAGGAAACGGTGAAGGATAGGGAAGCCTGGTATGCTTCAGTCAATGGGGTCACAAAGAACTGGACATGACTTAGTGACTGAACAACAACAAAAAGTACATATCTCCCAGGCAGAGAAAAACTTCCATTCAAGAAGGCTAAGTTTAGATATTGAGACATCTCATTTTCAATATTTTTACTAAGTACACTGCAAATGTTTTAACCATAATTTCATGGGATTCAGGGATGCTCTGGTTATTTAAAAGGAGTTTAGTGAAGTTTATGTCACTTTAATAAAACCCTTCCACACTTTAAGGAAAGTATAGCAAGAGAATATATCCGACTTGTTTACTGTTGTTATCTTCAAACTGAAAACAACACTCATTTGACAATCAATATTCGTTGTATGAATGAAAGAAATCTCAGGAAAGGAGAGAAATAAGATTGGTTGCTTACTTTCAACATGTTTTTTGTGTTCCTTATTGTTGCTTGGTCAATAGCATTGAATAAATTATTTCAAAAAAGATTGGGGACTGCTCCACTCAACCTAAAAAAATCAGTTTGGAAAGATACGCTCAAAACTTATTTACTGAAAAAAGGCTTGGGTTTGGATTTTTAGGAATGGAGAGGTAGACAGGGGTTCGAGGGTATACATCTGAATTCAAACCACAACTATGATCCTAGCTTCACAATTTGGCTTTTAATTTTAAATCCTATTTTCACTGCTAGTAATTTCATATTTATGGATTATCTTAATTAGATAGTAAGTTTAAGTAAAGGGTTCATGTTGTATATCTTTTTCTGAATTTCCCCAGAGTAACATTTAATAGACACTAAAGTAATGAACTGATTGGCTAATTTTTTCATACCATTTTAGATGGATATTCATCTTTCCTACTGTTAGGGAGGTCAATTTCATAACCTGTTCAGAAACCTCATTCCAGTGCTTAACGATCATCTTCTTTTTTATATCTAACCTCATGTTTTTTTCTGGTAGTGATTTTGGCTGAACATCTCTAGCCCTGTCCTCAGTGGCGATGGTGAACAGCTGGTTATTATTACCAGTTAACTCATCCTTCAACCTTTACTTCAAGGAGAAATTTAAAAAAAAAAACACACAAAAACTCCTAATACAGTTTGCCCTCTTTCTTATTTTTGGACCACTTCCACTATTTTCATTATTTTCACTACTATTATCTAGAATGACTAAAGGGTACTACACATTAATATTCAAAGAAGTCTACTCTAATTAGCACATCATATAAGCCAGCCAATCAGCACAAGCTTACTAAAGGCCAACACTGAAAAGTATGATGAGAAAGTCCGTTTGTTTAAAGGAATTTACAATCCCACTGAGGACATGAGACAAACGTGTAAAACCCAAACTAAAAGCCGAGTCAGCCTATGGGAAGTACTAAATGAGGAGACACGAACTATAAAAGTATTGATGAGAAAGAGAGACACGCAGGTCAAAGAAGGACTGTGGAAATGGGGCTGAAGGTATGTTCAGAGGCCTGGGGGGACTCAGAGAGAAGGAAAAGGGATCAGCTCAAGAGAGGGGGCAACTCAGGGCTCCATAAAGCTTGTTTGAGGGCAATAGTGAGTAATCTGGCTGGAGGAGTGAGTTTGCAGAAAGCAACCAGAAAAGTCAACGATAGAAAAATAAACTGGAGGGACATCCTTGGCAGTCCAGTGGTTAAGATTCTTCCCTGCCACTGCACTGCAGGCCATTCAGGGTGGCCAAAATTTTTTAATAGAAAAAAAGCAATTGGAATAAGAATATAGAGGCTACTGAATGCCAAACTAATTTTATTTTAATGAGTCAGTAGTTCACAAATGGAGGTTCCTGGGGTTGGAGGCAAAAGAAACATCAGGGAATCCCAGGTCCTAGTCTAGTCCTAATGAATCAGAATCTCTGATGATGAAGTCCAGTGATTCATAACTTTAACAAGCTCTGTTGATGACTCTAGAGTACAGCTGGATTTTTGAGAATTACTGGATAATTGGGAATCATCACACAAAGGAGAAAATTGAAGTGCAGAGTGGTTAGGTAGTTGTTGAAAGAAATGGACCTGGGATTTGAACCTAAACAGAATGATTCTGGAGGCTCTGCTCTTTGCCACTGTTCTATATAACACTTGAGGGCACAAGGTGTTCATTGACTATCTGAAAACTGAATGAATGACTGATTGGTGGTCATGCCTGGGAAGAACTGGAATGAAGAAAGGAAGAAAGCATGCAAATTGGTTAGGCATCTATGGAAGCAGTCTAGTCATAGAAAACAAACATGGTAATTAGAGTATGGCAGTAGAAATGGAAAAAGAAAAAAAAAAAGAGACCCAAATGGAAGAGAGAGCATTTTGTAAGTATCAACAGGATTGCTGGATGATGGAAGAATGGGAATAGGAAGAGGGAGGCATCCCAGATGTCATGGGATTCCTGGCAGGATCTCAGACAGAATCAAGGGAGTCAGGATGAACTTGTGACTTGGATGCGTGAATGATGAAATGGATTTCAGACATGCTAAAGCTGAGGTGAGGGTGGGCCACCATGCAGAAATGACCGGCAGCTAGCTGGAGAAACAAAACTGGACTGTCTCCAAAATTCTGGTGGATGCTATTTAGCAGCTCAACATTCAGAAAACGAAGATCATGGCATCCGGTCCCATCACTTCATGGGAAATAGATGGGGAAACAGTGGAAACAGTGGCAGACTTTATTTTTTTGGGCTCCAAAATCACTGCAGATGGTGACTGCAGCCATGAAATTAAAAGACGCTTACTCCTTGGAAGAAAAGTTATGACCAACCTAGATAGCATATTCAACAGCAGAGACATTACTTTGCCGACTAAGGTCTGTCTAGTCAAGGCTATGGTTTTTCCAGTGGTTTGTATGGATGTGAGAGTTGGACTGTGAAGAAAGCTGAGCACCAAAGAATTGATGCTTTTGAACTGTGGTGATGGAGAAGACTCTTGAGAGTCCCTTGGACTGTAAGGAGATCCAACCAGTCCATTCTGAAGGAGATAAGCCTTGGGATTTCTTTGGAAGGAATGATGCTAAAGCTGAAACTGCAGTACTTTGCCACCTCATGCGAAGAGTTGACTCATTGGAAAAGACTCTGATGCTGGGAGGGATTGGGGGCAGGAGAAGGGGACGACCGAGGATGAGATGGCTGGATGGCGTCACTGACTCAATGGACGTGAGTCTGAGTGAACTCCAGGAGTTGGTGATGGACAGGGAGTCCTGGCGTGCTGCGATTCATGGGGTCGCAAAGAGTTGGACACGACTGAGCGACTGAATTGAGCTGAACTGAAGATGATAGTTCTAGATGCGGAACCTAATAATACTTGTATATCTCATGTGTATGAAAGTATACACAGAATTATGGCTGGTGTCAATGAATGTTTAAATGCTAATACAAGAGAAGCAGTGATCAAGAGGGGTCTTAGTATTGTTATCAGTTCAAAGTCTGTCTCCAGGTAGGCTGTCTCACTTCTCCAGCCTCACTCTTCACTGCTTGCCATCCATCTGGAAGATGGATGTTAGTAAATCACATTGAGGTGCTCAGATAAAAGGTGCTAAGTAAAGAACTAATTCCATTTTTCCTCCATGCAAATGATTAAATCTATACATGTCATTATCTAATAGTATTAAGTAAACATCCTACAAGGACATGACATTGTGCTGGACATGGTACAAAGCAAATTAGCAAATACAGTCTCAACGAGGAACTTACCAGTGTTTATATACATGAATAAAACTGTTGTTAATATGTTTTATTAGTTATTTAATATGAGTATGCAAATGAGTCCATTAGGAAATCCTTTGCATTTTATTAATCCAGCATTTTAAATGATTATATTTCACCTTAGATGCTAATGAAGTTTGTTTATTAATGTGTAGCTTCCACTTTAGTGCTTATGAAAGTTCTTTTTAGCATATCAATTTCTTTAAAAGTTAAGCCAGTTTTTTTTCCACTGGACTTTTGTTTGGATCTGTTAACAAATCTAAACCTCATTACACAAGAGAAGGACGGAGGTAAACAGCCGTTTCTTCTTCAGTACTCTTTTGTAATTCACATTAATGTTAATGGGAGCTATGCATGCACATTAAGAGGAGAAGGGAACCCTAATTAAACAAGTAGCCTTTTGGTTGACATTCTACGTGATCATTTTTTATTGTGATAGGTAGGAGAAAATCATCTTGCCTTGGACACCCATAAACAGAACTTCTAAGTAATCAGACTTACATAGGGTAGGAGGGAAAGGTGATGAACAGCAATCAGCTTTTAAAATGAGTTTGAAAACCAGCTACCCGTGCACTATTATACTAATGAACTCCATCAATGCCCCTCACTCCTCCACTGAACACATACTCACCCCCTCCCCCCGAAGAAAAGAATGACAAACATTTGCAGACATACTTGACAGTCAAAAAAAAATTATTAAAGTCAAGACACTGAACAAACTCTGCATGCTGGGTACCATAGCAATTCATTTGTCTGAACTCAGTCTATCAGAGGAGTAGCCTGTCTGTCTCTGGGTCGTCTTTTAGATAAGAAATAAATGCTGACCAAGCAGTCCTAAATGTGCTTGATCCAAATTTCACCTATAGTTTTTAGGTACCATGCTTGCATCTCTTTTCATCATCTTATATCACTTGCCCTGCTCATAAAGACTCCCTCTCCAATTCTTTGTATTCTCCTGTTCACAATCTACTCATATTATGATGCTAATTTCTCCCTCTGGTGCTTAGTTGCAAATGAACAAAAGCTAGGATGTATGATACATAAATATATAAATATTATCAGCTATCACACCACTGGGTCTAATGGAAGTCAATATCAGTATATTATATTCTCTATTTTGCAATTCCATTATGGGCTCAACACTGCTGGCCATAAAAAGGAGCATTCTGCGTCTACGCCTGTGATAGTAATAATGAAAAAAAAAGGGGTCATTGGTCTTCCCAACTTGAATGAAAAATTAAAATTACTGGGGCACTTAGCTCAAAGGAAAATTGGCAAATTAACAAACCAAGAAACGAAATATTCATGGCTCATACTGTGGAAAAGAAACTTAAATAATTTAAGATGGACGGTGAGGTGAGAAAATTCAGTTACCAAAGAGGCAAAAAGTGAGCCTAACCACATTCCAACGTGCTTTCAGCTTCTATTTCTTTCCCTTGGCAATCAGCAATCACAGACAGCCGTGGAGGAGAATGGATGGCTGCACCAGGAGTAGCCTTTGACATGCAAATTTATTTATTTATTTTTGTCACAGTCCTATATTTCTTTCAGATTTAATATATGCAGCCATTTTACCCTGATCTGCAAATCTCTGTGTTTTCAATGCATTTCTATATCCGGCTGGAAGCTGAATTATGAACTTTGACCTACTCTGGCTTTCATTCTTCATCTGAAATTTCTTGTTTCCAACTGGCTTCTACTTCATGAAACCAAGCACCTTAACGCTAGTCTGTAGTGGGCCTTTTGCCTTTGGGGAGATGACTGTAACAATTTCCCTGGCCTGGCTGCATAAGCTAGGTTACCCTTCACACCCATAAAGTTGCAGGGATAACCAGACACTTCACAACCACTACATGGAAAGAGGTAATGACAGGCACGAGTGCATTACAGTTATCGTACATGAGACCTGTAACAGCCATTATGGGATCAAGGTAAGGAGAAGAAAGGATGACAGGTATGTCATGCTCCCTGGAGACTTAAGTATTCAGTCTATCTAACCTAATTTAAAAATCACGTCAAAATGTATCTTTATGGGTCATGTATTCTAAGACAACTTCCAAGGCAGTCCAGTGAAATAACTCTGAGCCATGCATTAAGAATATCAAGTCTGAAACCCACCCATACATTCTGGTCTGAAATATCGGACAAAGAAAAAAAAAAAAAGGAAACCAAAACAAAACAAAAAATTATTCTCCATCTGAGTTCATTTTCTATTTATATTTAGCAATAGAAAGTTTTGCTGATTTAATTTGGTATGAAGTTATTCATCATTAAGAGATGAAATAACCTTTGAAAATAGTTAATGGTTACTTTTAGAAGGGGGTGACCCAAAGTTTATAAAATATAAATGAGTGAATGATTTCAGTTTTACTATTACTTCTTAGAGTTTCCTACACAAAACTGTCCAGGCTTAAGACAGCATGTCCGCCTGAAATACACAACAGCAATTAGAGGGAAAGAGAAAAATCAAAGCAAAATTTAGTGGGTTACAAGTGAAAGGCAATATCTGAGGGTTGGCTGTCTGAGGTTTGGTCCCCTGATGGAAGACAAGAAAAGGAATCTACTAGGCCAGGAACCATACTGAGTGTTTTGCTCACAGAAACTGCTGAACTTAAACTTCACAACAATTCAGAGAGTATACATCATTATTCCCAATTTACTCATGAGTAGACTGAGACTCCAAGGGATTAATGAAGGCCACAGAGCTTGTAACTGGCAGATTTTCAACTCAGTTAAGAATTAATTTGATGGCGGTGATGTCTGGGTTGTTTGTGGTGGTGGATGAGGGTGTCTGTGTGTTTATGTATGTGTGTGTATGCGTGTAGGAGCATTCTCTTTTAAATAATTCACAGCAGATGTCATAATATACAGCTTCCCTAGTTTCAATAAGATATTTATAGGCAGATATTGTGAGTTTGGTTCCAGATTATGGCAATGATATCAACACATAACTTTTTTGGCTTCCCAGGGCATATAAAAGTTATGTTTATAGTATGAAAGTGAAAGTAAATGAAAGTCACTCAGTCGTGTTTGACTCTTTGCGACCCCATGGACCATACAGTCCATGGAATTCTCTAGACCAGAATATTGGAGTGGGTATCCTTCCCAACCTAGGTCTCCTACACTGTAGGCGGATTCTTTACCAGCTGAGCCACAAGGGAAGCCCAGAAATACTGGAGTGTATAACCTATCCCTTCTCCAGTGGATCTTCCCAACCTAGGAATTGAACCGGGGTCTCCCACATTGCAGGCGGATTCTTTATCAACTGAGCTATCAGGGAAGCCCTGTTTATAGCATACAATAGCATTATGTCTAAGACACAATGCACATCTTAACTAAAATATACTTAAGTGCTAAAATAGGCTAACGATCATTAGAGATCACCATAACAGATAAATAATAACGAAAAAGCCTGAACTATTGCACGAATGATGAAAATGTGACACAAAGAAATGAATTGAGCAAATGCTATTAGAAAAATGGCACTGATAGACTTGCTCAGTGCAAGGTTGTCACAAACCTTCAATCTGTAAAAATTACAATATCTCCAAAGCAAAATAGGTGAAGTACAATAAAATAAGGCATGCTTGTAGTCTATTTTGGTATAAAATGGATGAAACTGACGCTTTCCCATTTGCAAAGCTTAGAAATAAAAGTTTTTCCTCTGTGTTCTAAAAAATACCTTTGTCATTAGGGTTCATGATTTAGGTATTTTGTTGTAAAAACTAAACCAGTGTTTACCTGCATTAGCTGGGTTAAGACGAAATTATAAAAAAATATCCAACTGGTGGGCTGGGAGAAACAGAGTTAATATAAACAGCTACAAATCAAGTTCACCATTCAGATCACAGACCATGTGCCTTTAAAATGTTTATATCAGGTATGAAGTATCATCACCTTCAAAATGATACTTCAGGTATCATATGTCCTAAAACAGATACAATTTGGGTTGACTCTCTGTTACAGCTTTATGTGAAATTGGTTTAAAAATAATCTTCCCATGCTCATATGCTACAAAAAAAAAAAAAAAAGAAAGAAAAAAAAGCAGGCATAAGTGATCTGGCATGAGTACCCTGGTGTACTAAGTTCTGATAATGTAGCTGCTGGAAATTCAGTGTGGCCTGGGCAGGTGGTAGACACTCTGTCAGGCTGGTAGACAGTTGCTGAGGGTGCAATGATACCATTTCCTCTGATTTTACCTTTTTCTTAGCATCTACTACAGCCTGAAATAATCTCAGTGATTTTGAGTGAGTTGTTCACTCTTCTCTCCCTCACTGGGATATAAATTCCACAAGAGCCATGGCCTGGAGGTCTTGTTCAGCACCATATAAATTGACTACTGATTCCTTCAAGTTGTATGTATCCTAGGCAAACATCCCATCACTCCCTGGAAAATTCACCGTTACAGGCAGTTCACATGTTGTCTGATGTTTTGTTTGTTTTGATTTAAACTCACCACAAGAAATTAAAAAGTCTCTGATTCTTCCCTCCCTTGCGAAGATAAAAAAAGTACCATTAAAGAAGCGATTTATCGCTGTATGCCCAGTGCCTAGAACAGTGCCCGATGCAAGCGAAAGTGCTGGTGCTCAGTTGCGTCCCATGGACTGTATCCTGCCAGGCTCCTCTGTCCATGGAATTCTCCAGGCAAGGATACTAGAGTGGGTTGCCATTCCCTTCTCCAAGGGATCTTCCTGACCCAGGGATGGAACCCAGGTCTCTCGCATTGCAGGTCTCTGTTTGCATCAGGGAAGTCTGATACAAAGAAGGCCCTTATTAAATGGTGGTTATGTAAGTGAAGAATAATTGTGAATGCTTTTGACAAAGAGGAGGCATTCAACAATGTTACTGATCAAATCAATATGGGCAAAATATTAAAAAACAGAAATGAAATTCTTAGTGGCAGGTTTTGCTCTTTGTTCTTTGTTAATCCATCAAAAAAGTTTCCTGGGCATACCAATGGTATAGAAGAAGGTACTTGATAGACATTAAACCTGTTCATTTAGGTCCAGAACAAGCTGACCTTCTGAAGGCTTTTAAAGTGAGTGGTCTATAATACCAAGAGGAGATGATAGTGGCTATGATGTAAAGGAATGGATTTCAAACACAATTAAACTGACAGAATTCAGTTTCAAGAATATAAGGACTGACAAGCTTATTAAATAATTAAGAAATCAAGGACTGACTTTGGGTTTTTACTATAAACAGGGCAAGATTTTCTTAGCCAAAAGATATATATATATGTTTTTAGTGCTTAGAAAATATATGTTAGACCCCAGGAAGGTGGAATAGGGCTGATAGCTATGAGGCTGTTTATTGAGGGGTTTTGAACTTCACCCTTTTGTTGCAAGGAGCCACTGGTGGTCTCTTCTGCGGAGAAGTGCCACGAAGAATACAAGAACCACAAAATGAAAAAAATGTAAGCAGCCTGATCCTCTCAAATTCTCTTTCAACAGCAGGTAAAACAGAGTATAGAGGGAAACTACCAAAATTGGTAGCTTCTTAAGCTGTATATTTTCCCACAATAAGTCATAGCCTATGTAAAAGCCATAGGTGAATCTGCAAGGAAGTGATTCTGAAATCAACAAAGCATACTGGAGCCGAACAATATATATCAAGGTATGAGTTAATGAGATCGCCCGTAATTTTTTCAAAATGATAGGAAATAAGTTAAAACTGAGCTAAACTGTGCTATTACATGGCGTCAACCCAAAGCAACCAGAGAATAGCTGAAAAGCACACAGCACTTCACTTTCCACAAGCAAGAGCAAAGCTACCACTACCACAATTACACTTCCGTGATATGTGGCGAGGAAAGGACAGGGAGGCAGAAATTTGGTCCCTGCTTACGCCCTTGGCCAAGTATCATTGTGCATGGCACAGCTACACAATCGATACTAAAGCCCTATGTTCAGGAGGGTGTCTGAAATGCAGATACTGGGAAAAAATAATACATATTTAAACCATATATCTAACTCCTCGAGATTCTTAGAGCAATCAATTTTTTTTTTTTAAATAAGTAACTAAGTCAATAGCATCTGAGCAACAGATGAGAGTTAAAGCAAAGTCTGTTGGCTAATGGTAACAGCTTTTGTGTTCTTTGTTGTTGAAAATGTGCATGTAGCAGCATCTCCAATATGCTCACAAACTCGGATGCAAAAGGCTATGGGAAACAGTTGCTATTTTTACACCAGAGATAAAATCAAACACCACCTTTCAGATCTTAATTTTTCTAAAATAGGGCAAGGAAATAAAATCTGAATTGCTAGATGTCTCAAGAATCTAGGACCTGTGATTTCTATCAGAGGAAAACACAGCAAACATTGGACGACATGAAGAGCCAGCTCTGTATTCTGGGCAATGGAGTATGAACCTGCCAAATCACATCGTGTGAAATAAAATACAGAGTTAAAGTCTAATTTAGTAATATTCTAGAAAATTGGATATGTGAAGCTATAATAGTTTTTCTATTTACAGACTACTGTAGTTAAATCTTTATAGTATTTTTCTTTAGCACTTTAAAGAGGATTTTTTAACCTTACAAATTAATATTGTAGAAGTATTAACAATTATGATCATAGCAATATGCTTTTCTACTGATGCTGCAAAAACTGCCATGTACTGAGTGGCTTAAACAAAAAAAAAAAAGGGCCAAAATTAATGGGTTGGCAGGCTGTGTTCCCATCTGGAAGTTCTCCAGAGAGAATCCATTGCTCTGTCCTTCCCACCTTCTAGAGGCTGCCCACAGTCTTTGGCTCACAGTCCCTCCAGCTACATGTTGCATTTCTCTGTATCTTTCTTCTACAGTCACATCTTCTTTAAAAAATTTTTTTTTTATCTGTTTAATTTTGGTTGTGCTGAAACTTTGTTGCTGCACGGGTATTTTCTCTAGTTGCAGTATGCGGGCTTCTCATTGCAGCGGCTTCTCTTGTCGCAGAGCACGGGCTCTAGGTGCTGACCTTCGGTAGTTGTGGCTCCTCGGCTCTGGAGCTCAGGCTCAGTGTGTGGGCTGAGATGCTCTGCAGCACGTGGGATCTTCCCAGAACACGGATTGAACCCATGTCTCCTGAACTGGCAGGTGGATTCCCATCTACTGTACCACTGGGGAAGCCCTTCCTCTTCCACTTTTAAGATGCCTTGTTCTTGCCATACGCCCACTGGGGGAAATTCAGGATAATCTCCTTATCTTAACAGCTGAACAGAAAACTCAATTCTACCTGCAACCTCAATTCTCCTTTGCCAGGCAATATAACATTCTCACAGGTACTAGAAATTGGGACATGACCATCTTTAGGGAAGCCATTATTCTACTTACTATGATAATTAACATTTATTAAATGTTTGTTGCTTGCCAGGCACTGTTCTAAGCCAAGTTACATATAATTAAGCAGCTATAACTGCCTGCAATGCAGGAGACCTGGGTTAGAGAGAAGGAAATGGTAATCCACTCCAGTATCCTTGCCTGGAAAATCCCATGGACAGAGAAGCCTGGCAGGCTACAGTCAACGGGGTCGCAAGAGTTGGACACGACTTAGCAACTAAACCACCACCACCAATAGTAGATTTTATTGCATTCCCATTTTTTAGATGACACAGAAAGAGATTAAGTAACTTGCCCAATGCTACCTAGAGAGAAAGCACAGAAGCCAGGGTTGGCATCAGAGCGACAAATACAGTCTGCATTTTTAATCTCTGAACTCCACAGCTGCAAAGGTGATTCTCATCTGAATATACTACAGTTCTGTATTATCATTATTATCAATGATGATTATCTAGTAGCAGTCATGATAGTTACCCAGAATAAGGGCAAGTTTAACATTGTAATTGGTAAATGGATATATAAAACCATAGAAACCATCAGGGAAAACAAGGGATTTTTAGAGATTTGTCCAGTGGTGTCTAGATTATGTATGTCCCTAAATGTCACTTTGCAGTTTCAAGGTCACATGTACGTACACACACACACGTACACACACAAACAGGGAAAGAGCGAGCGAGAGAGAGAGAATATATATATATATATATGAATAACAGATATGGAATGGAACTTTCTCTTTCTGTTTCACTAAAATTTCAGTTGAAGATCCTTAACCGAGAACATCTGATGACGAATACCACTCAGCATTCTTAAGAAAGACATCTCTTAAGGGTTTAATAAGAGATGCAAAACTGGCCCATCAACCATCACCTCCCATGACTCATCTTCAGCCCATGAAACAGAAGGGTAGAGATAGAGATTTTCTTTGATGGGAAATTATAGAGGTAAAGGCAGTAATGGAAAGAGGTGCTTCTTCATCAAATTGTGGACACCTTGACAGCAGAAACACGGCATATGTGAAGGTAGCTGTTGGAGAAGAAATACAGTTGTTTTCTGATTGCACCCTGCTGAGCCATGCCTAGTCAATAGACTGGCTGCCTATGACATCTCGTCTTACAGTCTCACCGAGTTAGACGACATCGGACCAGTCTTATTCTGAAACTGAGGAAAGCAAGGCTCAAGGAGCCTTAATGTGTATGATGGTACTTAACGTGTGTGATGCCCAGCAGTTTGTGTAGGAAGGTGATGGGTTCAGATGAAGGCCCTCTGACTCCAGATGCAATGACCTCTCCACTACACTACGGCGCCTCTGTAGGTGATGGCTGATGTGCCCACAGACCTGGCCATGGACACACCTGGAATCACTGGGGATGGAGTGGGAGTGGGGTATGGTTCATCTACCCTGCCGTCTCTAATTCAAAGGTTGTATTCTAGAGGTCACAGTTAAAAGACTCCTTTACCTGTTGCTTTCCCTATGTTCACAAAGAAGCATTTTCTTTACTCAAATAATGCATTGGTATCAAAGTCTCTGGGCACTACCCATGCCTCCAGCAAGTCTTGACTTGTATTTGACATTTTTATGGCAGCTTCCTGCCATCACCAGTGTCAGAAGCCATCTAAGAAGGCTCCTTCTGCCTTTGCAGAAAAGGAGCATGCAAAATCACCAGTTAAGGTTTTCAAGCATCTACGTATGATCCAGCAATCCCATTCCTGGGCATATATCTATTCAAAATTATAATTCAAAAAGATATATGCACCTCTATGTTCACAGCAGCATTATTCACAATAGCCAAGAATGAAAACAACCAAAATGTCCATTGACAAATGCGTGGATAAAGAAGATGTGTTATGTATACACAATGGAACATTACTCAGCCATAAAAAAAGAAATAATGCCATTTGCAGCAACATGGCTAGAACTAGAGATTATCATACTAAGAGGGGTATGTCAGAAAGTGAGAGACAGATATATGATATCATGCATATGTGGAATCTAAAATATGACACAAATGAATTCATCTATGGGACAGAAACAGACTCCTATACGTATAGTCTGTTACTCATATACATCCTTGCTATTGCCAAGGATGAGGGACGGTGGGAAAGAGATGGACTGGGAGTTTGGGGTCAGTGAATACAAACCATTATATAGAGAACGGATAAACAACAATGTCCTACTATACAGCAGAGGGAATAATATTCAATATCCTGTGATAAACCATAGTGGAAAAGAATGTGTATATATGTCTGTGTGTGTATGTGTGTGTGTATATATATATATATATATATATATATATATTCATTCTTCTTTTATAACTGAATCACTTTGTTGTACAGTAGAAATTAACACAACAATGTAAATCAAGTATACTTCAATTAAAAACAGATTTTTAGGCATCTAGTTAAAAAGGAAGGAAAGCTTGCCTTTTTTTTTTTTTTTTTTGAGTGAACACAAATGAGTAGTTTCATTAGGAGGAAAAAAACCAAACCAAAGCAAAGTAACCCAACTTTGCCTTCAAAAGCAGGTCCCTACCTTAGCATGGCACCAAATCCCTTCTTCTTTATTTTCCTTTCTGGATCTTCATTTCCCTCTTTCTGCTTTTTCTCCTTGACTTTTAATTTGCCCTTTTCCTTCTTCTTCTCCTTGTCTTTCGTTTTTTTGACTTTCCTGGCTTTATTTTCTGCATTTTCTAGCTCAGAGTTCCCCTGAGGTGCAGATTCACAATTCAGAGCTCCTTGGCCAGAGTGAGAGCTCCTATCAGACAGACCATCTGCACAAAAGGAAAAAAAAAAAAAAAATCAATGCACATAGTCAGGGGCTCCTGTCAGTATTTCAAGAAAAGTTAAAACACAGAAGAACAAATCAAAGCACTCAGGAATTCTACCCTGCCACGTGGCTACATGTGCCCTTTGCAGAGACAACTGCCTAAATCTGGTTATGCAAGGCTTTTGCTATTGGGAGTGGGGGACACTGGTTGCTTAGCCAGGAGTATAAAAGGTTTGATATGGGCTGAAACGCTGATCTCTCTGAAAGCAGCTTGTTAACCTTGATCAGCTCAGAATGCCGACATGCTGGGAAACAAACAGGGTGAGTTTATTTCCAGAAGTTTCTGAGTGTAGCTATAAACCGGCTGTTTTAATGCAATTAATGCAGTCAGTCCTTGGGTTGAGGCTGCATCTAATGACTTGAATAAGAATGTCAAGAAATGCATACTTAGTGCTGCTACCCTAAGGGTAAATGACAGTTGGTCCTTGTAGGAAATTGAAGGAGAACAATTCTTCAGTGGTTGCCCTGTAAAATAAATTGCATATTGCGTTATCCAATTCCATGTTCATTAAGCCAAAGGGCAAAACATATCAGGAAAATGAATTACTTTTAATATCAAAAATATAATTGTGATCCTTAAATCATTTTTCCCTGTAGTTAAGCACCCATTTGTGCCTATGATTCGCTGATAATAACGAGAGGAAGAAACCATTTCAGCAAGCGTGTTGCCCTACCGGCTTCTAACTCTTCAGGTCCATCATAAGATTTGTCAATGGCTGCTCGGAAGCTCTCGTTGCAGCCCCGGCCACGGACCATGTGTGGCCGAGGCCGGTGGAAGGGAAGTTCATTCTTCCTGACCTCGGCAACTGCGGTCTGTAGGCTCTCCAAGGAGCTGGACTTTTTCAAACCCAGAGTTGGACCAAAATCTTTGCTTGGAGAATCTGGAAAAAAAAAAAAAGAGAAAAAAAGGGCAAAAGGTCACCCTTCCCCTAAGGCAGCCAGATGGAGTAGGAAGGCTTGTTGTTCTACCTCAAAAGGCAGGGGTGGGTGTGTTAAGTGGGTGGGACTTGGTGTTAAACCTCAGCTTTGCCACTTTTTGTGACTTTGAGCAAGTATTTGACTTCTTGGTGCCTTAGTTGCTTTTCTACAAAGTTGTGGGAAGATTTAAAATGATAATACACGTTATATACAGAATAAATATGTATATATACATAATGCACATGGACATACACATATACATGAATTCAAAAAGCTGTAGCAGTCTCTAGAGATTATATGCATGAGAGTGTGTATACCCACACTCACATAGCCACACACACACCGAGCACCTAAGTGTTTCACAGTTCTCATTCTATGCCCTCTCATACATTGTAGCTTTTATTATTTCCAAAATTGTTCTTACAATTATTAAGGAATGTACTATGCACACAAATCAAAGAGCATTGAAGTGATTTTAATTTCTGTCCTTAAACACTTTATCATACTCTAGCACTGTTCCTGGATGGTAAATGCAATTTATTTAGTCCACAGACAAAGCAAAGCAAGGAAAGAAAACAACTTTTCTGTGTCAAGGCTTACTGTTCCATATGTATTTCTATTTGATTATCTAGGAAATGGGGTAATTTTCTTTGCATGATATAATATTCCAAAAAACCTAGGTGGAGTTTAATAATTTGTGTTTTGATATATAGTATTTTTCATTTGCACTGTTTGTCTTTCTCTGTTACCTGGCACTTTTCACTCATGCCTTGATCTCCATTCCCACCCACAGTCGGGCTCGCAGTTGTGTGTAACAGGATTAGGCTATATAAATACCAGCAGCACAAGGATTATTTTAAAGATGGAGGGAATTCTAGCAGGGCTCTTTTCCACCAGGGCCAAAGCTCCCGATCCTCTCCAGTTACAAAGATTACTGTCATGAAGGGGCTACACTTGCCTTTCTGGAAACAGACTACCTTACAGTTTTTAGTAGATACAGACTGAGTACATCTTATGGGTTGTGAACATAAAGTAACTACTTCAATGCCTAGTATATAGTAAAGCTCAGGAAACAGCTCTATCATTTCTAACTATGATCATTATTTTTGCTTCTACTAATGCTGCTGCCATAAATATTATTACTAGTTGCTGAAGAAAATACTAGGTAGTTCAAGGAATAGAAAGAAGTACAACAAAGGTGTCATGCCTGTATAGACATGCATAGAGTTAGAAAACAAAACACACCATCCCATGTACTGTAAATATGTTAAAAACAGTCAAAATAATGACAATAATGCTAATAGCGAACAAGGCAGAGAGGGCTTAGCCCAGTTGTAAGTGCTTTACCTATATTAAAGTGAAAGTTAAGTCGCTCAGTCGTGTCTGACTCTTGGTGACCCCGTGGACTGTAGCCCACCAGGCTCCTCCATCCATGGGATTCTCCAGGCAAGAATACTGGAGTGGGTGCCATTTCCTTCTCCAGGGGATCTTCCCAACCCAGGGATCAAACCCAGGTCTCCCACATTGCAGGCAGACGCTTTAACCTCTGAGCCACCAGGGAAGTTGTGCTATTGCCAATATTGTTCCCATTTTACAGATGAGGAAACTCAGGCAGAGGACAGAGAAATACCTGGTCTAAAGATACACACTTAATAAGCATCAGAGCTGGGAACTGTTTTCAGCAAGCCTCACTGTGCCTTTTCTGCTCTATATTGTCCAAAGTTGTACTTGGCCTCCACCCTCTACTTGACTATGGTGAAGCTACTTCAAATGGTCTCTAGTTTCCTCATCTCTAACTAAGACCATTAGTCTAGATTAGCCTTGAGCCTAAACAGACAAAAACGCAAAAACTGGATGTTGTTTTTCCAGCTTCACATTAGCTTACAGGAGGCAATTTTGCGCTTTAACAATATACATGATGACAATAAACATTCCATTTTATGTAACAGTGTATCATTAAGATATGCAACATAGATGGGATTAAGGAGAAAAAAAAATCATAAGAAATTTCAGGGACAAATTTCAGGTGCTACTTTGCAAACTGTAAATAGTAAGAATACACTGCTAGTAAATTCACAAAAGAGGTGTATTTCTTATGGTCCTAAGAAGGAAAGGAAGTGGAAAAAACAGAAACTGAATAAGATTGTTTCTGACAAGAAAACAAAAAGCAACAGAGAGGTGTGGGAGTATTAAAGCAACAGTAAAAGCTTTGGAGTTTACAGAAAATATTTTACACCATCTCTCCCTAGGGATCTGACATGAAGGTTGGGAAAAACATGAAGATGAAAACTATCTGAGGAAGCCTAGTTCCTCTGTCAACAATAGTAACCATCTTTTATTTATTAATTGCCATTCAGGAGATTATATTAGAGCCCAAACTGTAAGTATTCACGTCAACCTTTAGCAATAAATTCTAGGGAACATGAAAGTGAATAAATCATCCAAGATATAAGGCATGTTATCTAAAAGGAGCTCAGCAAGAAGTCATCTTTGAGAAGGAACAAATACACTGTTACTCATTTGAAGCAAACTGAACATTAAGGATTCATGGGTTTTGCAGGATTAATAGAACCAGCAATTAATTCACTTTATATAAATAGAAGTCACAAATTAGAAGTGTCAACTGATGTTGGCCAAAATTATAGCCTAACTCTACTGGATGTGGTTAAAAAAAAAAAAAAAAACAAAAGCAGAAAAGCATTTGAGTCTTGGTTGTAAATGTGGACTCAGCGATTTTCAGGCTTGAAAACAACTTTCTTATTTATTTCTAGGGAATAAACAGGATATGGTGGTGGGGGAAAAAAGACTGATGTTAGAGAGGAGAATTTGAAATCAGGAAAGTCCTTACAAGGACTTATAGGTGCACTGAACTGACTGACTTGAATCTTTGAGTGAAAGGATCTTGGCTAGGGTTCTCATTTCCTTTATATGTCCAAGACTTCTGAGGGAAGGTTGAGGTTACTGGTTACGAGGGATTATTATAAGTCAACTGATGGCATCAGCGCTAAATGCCAACCAAACGCTTGGAATAAAGGTTTTAGCACATAAAGATAGTATGTGAGCACAATAAACTGTCACATTCAATCCTTTCCCACTCCCATTCTCCGCAGTTCCAGCTTAGGTTGCCACTGCACTGGAAATGCTGTAGTTTTCAAAAGGGGAAGATTTTCTGTGTATTTTTAGCCTAACCATTTATACACATCATACTGTTTCCGAGGCTCCCACTTAAAGTAGAGGTCTCCTTGAAGGAATGATATGAAGTGAGGAATTAATAAAAATCAATACCTCAGTAGTTCTATCCTACTGAAGTCATCTCCAAAGTGAGGACTCCTCACATTTTCACCTGTAGCTGACGTGATACTGACTGTGGCTGATTTAAGCAACTGTTTGAGACAGTGATCTCTGAATACCACATGGTATCAGTCATGAGATGGACTACGTCCAAATTTGAGCATTTACTTGTCTCATTTTGAGTATCTGAATGTAAACTGAATATAATTTTTCAATGATTTCCAGGCCCATTTAGATTAGCTGCAAATGCCAAGAAATAGATCTTTCCCCAAACTTTAGTAGCAAGGCTTTATTTTTTTAAACTTATGTTCAGTCACCATGTTCTCTAAGATACTGATAAACTTATCTTCCCATCAGAAACTTGAACTTGACATTCACAAATTTCTAGAAACATGGTACAATGTTTATCAAAGGTACTAAGAGAAGGATCTTGCATGAGAAACGTTATACTTAAAGTAGTATAATGAAAGTATTCTTAAAGTTCCATGTGCTAAAGTTTTCCTTATGTCTCCAAAAGAAATATCACAGAAAGATTTTTTAAAAGATGCTGTAGTTTTTTGAAGATTTATTTGTTCCAGGTGAAGGATGGGCTTGACTTGAACCTGGAAGCCTTCCTCATATAGAATAGAGGGAAATTCCAGGGCCATGTTTTCTGGCTCCACCAATCCTGACATATCCCCTGTTCCTTCCTCCTCACCATCCAGAAAAAAACGCAGTGTTATGAAAAAACTGAACGCATACACTGAGTCTAAAGATTTAAAGGAATTCTGCCACCACGTCTCCCACGGTCATGAAACACATGGAGAGAAGGGCAGTCGAGAGCTAGTGTCCAAGTGCAGAGGTACCTCTGCAAAACAGAGTTAAAACCCTGAAACCACTGCCCCAGTCTTCTAAGCAGAGAGTCCCATTTCAGCATGTTGCTGCTCTTGTTTAGTTGCTAAGCTGTGTCCACTTCACTTGAGACCCCATGGACTGTGGCCTGCCAGAATCCTCAGTCCGTGGGAGTTCCTTAGCAAGAGTACTGGAGTGGGACCCAAGGACCCATCTCCTGCATTGGCAGGTAGATTCTTCACCACTGAGCCACCTGGGAAGTCCACTCACTTCAACTCACCGTAAAACAAAAAGTCCTTTCTGGAGGACTGTTTGGATAGGTTTCTGCCTCTTCCCTATGGCTGAGAACTGCTGCTGGTTCCCTGCAAGGCAGATGATTAGAAGAATAGAGAATAGGGAAATTCCCTGGTGGTCCAGTGGTTAAGAATCCATCTTGCAATGCAGGGGACAGGTTTGATTCCTGGTTAGAGAACTAAGATCCCACATGCTGCAGAGCAACTAAGACCATGTGCTGCAACAGATAATAGAGAACAAAACACTCTAGAGAGTAGTGATTAACGGTGAACGATGAAGTGGAGAGGCAGTGAGACATTCCAGTACCCCCCACTCTGCCACTCATTTTTTGAGTTATTAACCTTTCTGCGCCTGCTTCCTAATCTGTAAAATTTGGATAAAATGAGGATGGAAGAGTGCTTGGCACATGACAGGCACTCATAAAGCATTGGTGATGATTATTGTCATTGGTGTTTTTACATCAACTCTAAATACTGAGTTGGTGCTCTAGAACAATTCATTTGGTTCAGTCCACCACTGCATTTTAAAATACAGCTATTCCCCCTGCAAGAAGCTGAAAAAGGGCTCCATAAAGAAATACAGTATCATCCTTCCTTTTTTTATTCAAAAGTTAAACTAATTTTCCTCCAAACAACTTACAGTATTTTCTTTTGAAATAAGGGGTGTGTGTGTGTGTGTGTGTGTGTGTGTGTGTGTGTGTGTGTGTGTGTGTGTGTGTGTGTGTGTGTGTGTGTGTGTGTGTGTGTGTATCTCCATCTGTTCATCACATATAGAGGCTATTCTCGGGAAGATTAATAGTGGAGTCTTAGATACCCTTCTCCTTAGGCTATAATCATTTAATTAGTCTGAGATTTCATTGGCAATGTTTGAACTTCCCATTCTAGCATTAAAATCTTGCAATAAAAGAATGCCTTAATCCAGAAGACCAGTAATTGGATCTTCCATTATTGATGAAATTGCTTCCAATACATTCTTATTAAAACATAAAGAATTATTTAGGGGAAGGTATTCACTCTCAGATACATGGCAAGTTTTCCTCCATGATAGAGCTTTATAATTAACAGATACTTATGATAGTTAACAATAAATAATGTATTAATCTGCACATTTCAGTAACATCATAGTCCTCAAGGCATTTAGTGAAAATTAATTACATTTGAGCCCCTCCCCCTAAAACAAAGGAATTGTGCCCAGTAGTAAACTGGGGATCCAAATGATTGTAATGTTATCAAGGGGACTCAGCATGAAATTGAGAAGGCCATGATTCGTCAAGATAGCTTGCTTTCATTAACAATTTGGCTTTGCTGTCTTATGAACAATGAACTTGGGCAAATACAATAAAAATGCTTTACTTGCTTCATGGGGAGTTGTGATGTGAAATTAATAGCCTTAAAACTCTTTGAATGAAAAATTATTACAAATTCCAAGTAGGAAGTCACACTACCACTTTATTCTCCAACACATCTCACTTTGTCTTTTTATTTTAGATTAAACTTACTGAAATTTTTTTTTTTTTAGTAGTTTCCCCTGGAGGCTAAATGCCTTATATGCTTTAATAGATATCATTGCAAATCCATTAGCCCAGAAAGAAAATTCCCATAATATATAAATGTATAATTTCCCAAATTATGTTATCTGTGCTGTGTCCATAATGGGCCTAATTACCTTCTTGCCTATCTCAGTATTCCAAATATTGATCATCATTCCAAGCTTATCGCAGTGCCCTGTTTCCTATTCATTACCACAGGGCATAATGTAATCTGGTTTATATGTTATCTGCTGACATTTGGGTCTCAGTTCTTTTACTGGCAATTTCCAAGTTCTCTAGGAGAAGAGGGTATTTTTTTATTTTAAATTTTCCTTTTAAGTCTCATAAATCTCGGTGTCTTATCATTTCCTGAAATTCATGTCAAAATATTCAATAATGAACTTCTCATTAAGAGTTATATATTTGCATAATCTCTCCTACTCTGACTCTAAACATTGTCTAAAGTGAAAAGATCTAGAGAAAATTATGGGAAGATTAGGTGAACAAATACAACAAATGATTTGATTATAAGTGTGGGCATGGCCCTCCAAGTGACTCCACATCTACGCTAAGTGTTGCTGTATGCTTTACTTTTCTTCCCTAAAAAATCCCTCTTTTATTTATAAATGGCAAGTCAAAACCCGATGCCATATTTTGGTTTTTTTCCTGGACTCAAATTATATCCAACAAATGTAATAAATGGTAAATTTACTACACTGAAAATATTCTTATGACAATGTCCTGTCTTTTTATTTTTTAACATTGTGGATAAGAAAATGGATTCTGTGGTTCAATTTAGTAGGCAAACTCTTAAAAAAAAAAAAAGCATATATTTAAAACCATATCTGGGGAGATTCTGTTAAGGCACTGGAGAACTCAGTCAAACTCACTGCGCACACACTGGTTTGTTATAATCTTTTGCTTTCTCTCTCTTTGCCTTGTCAGGATAACTCCGCCAGATTAAAAACAACAACAGTAACCCCAAACTGGCATTCAAGATAACAACAAGTTTAAAAATTATATAAATAGCATTGTTGTCTGGAAGGAAACGTGAATACTTAAAGAAAAAAAAATAACTTGTATTATTTAAGTGGGAAATAAAAAAACCTCACTTAAGAGTCAAGTAAACTGATTAAACAGGCCAGCTTTCCTGCCTGTGGAATGGGATCAGTAGGATCGATGAACGCCACCTACTGTTTTCTGTCTTGTTGATCTTGGTATCCTCAGTGCAGAGAAGTACTGAATAAATATTTGTTGTAGGGATAAAGGAAGGTACAAGTAAAGGGGAGTGAGAGCGTGGTGACCACCCTCCACTCCAGTGCTGTGAAGCTAGAGGGAGTTTACCCCATGATTGCTTTACTCCCTCAAAGTTCACTCACAGCCTCGTGTTTTTACTAACATGACCCTAGGGTTTTTTGTCCTATTTTCAAGGATCTAATTATTTCTACCCTACTTATAATTACTCACTCATCTCTATGCTTTGTCTTTTTCTACTAGTCATTCCCTTCAACTTAACTTCTCTCTTTGTGATATTAACCTTTTCTGCTATTTCCCTGTCCTTACGCACACTTTGAATAGTCTTATTTTTCCCCACTGCCAAGAATACCTTTATTCTCCTTCCAAGTCCTCCTTGTATGGCTTGGTAATAGGCTTTTCATTCTGAACACAAATGGTTTCAGTGATTTTTTTCCCCCACCTCATTCTTTTTACCACTTATTCTTTGTATGGCTTACTTCAATAGCACCTCTTTCTTCTGCTTTTGATTGTTAAGTGGTTTATGCCTTATGTGGGTTGTATAATGCCATACTCTCAAAATAAAGTACACTAAGAAGAATTCTAATAAGTTTCTTAAAAAACGATTAGCATACCGAAAAGGTCAAACTGATTGATTTCTTGGATGGTATCCACATGAAGATATTTTTACATGATGTTGTATAAACTGGGTACGTGTATTTTTTGAGGGCCCGAAATTATTTTTATACTTTTGCTTTATTCCGTTCTCCCCTTTTTATAGCTAATGGACTACACTAAAAAGGAAAAAAAAAACTTGAAATTTTCAATTACTATTTTCAGAACTGATAGAAAGTAAGGTTTTATACCTTTGAATAACGATTATACAATTATATGTAATGAGAATATTCAGTAATACAAATGAGTGAGTGAGTGAAAGTCGCTCAGTTGTGTCCGACTCTTTGTGACCCCATGGACTATACAGTTCATGGAATTCTCCAGGCCAGAATACTGGAGAGGGTAGCCATTACCTTCTCCAGGGGATCTTCCCAAACCAAGGATGGAACTCAGGTCTCTCGCATTGCAGGCGGATTCTTTACCAGCTGAGCCTCAAGGGAAACCCCCAGTAATATGAATAACAACCTCTTCAGAGGTGCACTTCAACCTAGGTTCAATCTACTGGTAAAACTTCAAGTTAAAAATCAAGTCAGCCATCAATGAATATTTACTGAATAGTTTTTGTCACTCAGAACTGTGCTAAGTCCTAAGAGGAATAGAAGGCAAGTGAAATAGTAACTAACATTTCCCTGTTGCTTTATAATTTATAAAGTTCTTTCCTGTACAAAATGAAGCCACATCTTACACCATTTATCTTATCCAAATTCAAATGTTTTTTTCATGTCCAGAGAGAGCTACAAAGAAGGAGAGGAAGGAGGAAGGGCTGCATAAAATATACTCACCATTGCTTTCAATGAGAGTATGCCCCAGTAAGTATGTGTCTAGAAGAGGGCGGGAGTCAAGAGAAATGAATTGTTCCTGTGAGTCTCTGATTTATTTATTTTTTTTACCCTGGGTAAACATTTTATTTTTTTAATTGAGATATAATTGATATATAATGATGTAAGTTTAATGATGCAATGTATCAAGTGCATGCTAAGTTTCTTCAGCTGTGTCTCTTTGCAACCCTCTGGACTGTAACCCTCCAGGCTCATCTGTTTATGGGATTCTCCAGATAAGAATACTGGAGTGGGTTGCCAGGGGTCTTCCCAACCCAGGGATGGAATGCTCATCTCTTAAGTCTCCTGCATTGGCAGGCAGATGCTTTACCACTAGCACCACCTGGGAAGCCCCAGGTCCTTCTTTAACATCTTAAGGAAAAATCTGAACAAAACTTTTTGGTTAACCCAATATTTGATACATACATATTTGATTTTGATACATATATACTTACATTTTGATTTGATGTGATACAAGTATATATTGCAAAATGATTGCCACAATGAGGTTCATTATTGCCTTCATCTCACATTATCACCTTTGTGTGTGTGTGTGTGTGTGTGTGTATGATGAGAATACTTACTCTTTAGCAACCTTCAAGTATATAATACAGTGTTGTTAACTACAGTTACCACGTTGTACATTGATCCCCAGCATTTATAACTAAGTTTGTAGCCTTTGACCAACATCCTTTCTCATTTTCCCAATAGTTCAGCTCTTGGCAACCAACATTCTACTCTTTGTGTCTATAAGTATGAGTTTTTCAGATTCACATATAAGTGAGATCATGCAGTATTTGTCTTTCTGATTTATTTCAGTTAGCGTAATGCTCTCAAGGCCATGTTGTCACAAACAGCAGGATTTCTGTCTTTTTTTACGGTGAAGTAACATTCCACTATATGTGTAGGTATTTATGTGTGTGCATGCATGTGTATGTATATATGTGTGTGTGCATAAATGTATGTATGTATGCGTGCATGTGTGTGTATGTATTCAGTTCAGTTCAGTCGCTCAGTCGTGTCTGACTCTGTGCGACCCCATGAATTTTAGCACACCAGGCCTCCCTGTCCATCACCAACTCCCGGAGTTCACTCAGACTCGCGTCCATCGAGTCAGTGATGCCATCCAGCCATCTCATCCTCTGTCGTCCCCTTCTCCTCCTGCCCCCAATCCCTCACAGCATCAGAGTCTTCTCCAATGAGTCAACTCTTCGCATGAGGTGGCCAAAGTATTAGAGTTTCAGCTTCAGCATCAGTCCTTCCAAAGAACACCCAGGACTGATCTCCTTTAGAATGGACTGGTTGGATCTCCTTGCAGTCCAAGGGACTCTCAGGAGTCTTCTCCAACACCACAGTTCAAAAGCATCAATTCTTTGGCGCTCAGCTTTCTGCACAGTCCAACTCTCACATCCATACATGACCACTGGAAAAACCATAGCCTTGACTAGACAGACCTTTGTTGGCAAAGTAATGTCTCTGCTTTTGAATATGCTATCTAGGTTGGTCATAACTTTCCTTCTCTATCACATTTTCTTTTTCTATTCATCCATTGATGGGCACTTGGGTTGTTCCATGTCTTGGCTATTCTGAATAAAGCTGCAATAAACGTGGGAATAGAAATACTTCTTCAAAATAGTGATTTCATTTCTTAGGATATACATCCATAAGTGGAAGTTCTGGGTCACATGACAGTTCTATTTTTAATTTTTTGAGAAACCACTATACTGCTTTCCAGACTAGTGCACACAGCCATTCTAACAGCTATGAGGTAATGGTCTCTGCTTGCCGTTCCTGCTATGAGTATCTTATCAGAGAGAGTGTAATTCTCGGGCTTTAAGATTTTTATCTTTCATGATTTTATATTCTTGGGCTCCCAAAGCACTGTAGACTGTGACAGCAGCCATGAAATTAAAGACACTTGTTCCTTGGGAAAAAAAGCTATGAAAAATCTAGACAGTGAATTAAAAAGCAGAGACATCATTTTGCCTTTGGGTCAGGAAGATCCCCTGGAGGAGGGGCATGGCAACCTACTCTAGTATTCTTGCATGGAGAATCCCATGGAAGAGGAGACTGGTGGGCTTCCGTCCATAGGGTCACAAAGATTCAGAAACAATGAAGCCATTTAGCATGCACGCATGCACATGGCAGTTAGGTTATCTGATACAGATCTTAAACCTGGCATGCAGTAAATATTTAGTAAACATTAGTTTGTACCATATGCCTTCTTTCATGGGCAATGTTCGCAGTCATTAGGAGGATTATCTACAACCAACACGATGCCAGGAAAATTTCTGTTTCCATATCCATACATTGTGGGCCCGAGTCATCATTAGCTTTGAATTTTCACTCTTTATTCAAAACTTCTACCTTTTCTGTTTTGTATCGCTTAACTGTTTTCCTCTTTCAACAGCCCAAATAGGCTTATTTCTTAAGAGGCATTTTCCAAAAAGAAGCCAGGTGTTAAAATCACTTGATGAAAAGAACCATGTCAGGGACAGCAAATAAAGAGCCAGTAAGTCTTTTTTACCAGCCAAGTGATTCCTCTCCCTCAGACTGACCTGTGACACCATGAGCAAAATGGCAAAACAGACAAGGTTATAGGTTTCTGGGATCATTGGTCAACAGGCATCTCTACAAATGACAGAGCTGACATACAGCAGGGTTCAGGGCTGGAGTAGTTTAGACTTGGGGAAGTCAAGAGAAGAGAAAGCACACTGTGGGATAAGCTTCATGAATGAAGTGTCCTCATTCGCTTCATTCATGTCCTCAAAGATGGATCGAATACATGGGGAAAGTAGGATGTGGACACTCTACTGCAAGAGAAGGGCATGAGGAAAAGTCTTGACATGTCTGCTTGTTGGTGGGAACACAGGATGAATGATCAGCAAGGGGAAACTGGGAACTGACAGGAAGAAAGTGTGGGGACAAAGGAGGAAGCGAGATAAGAAGGGCCGCAAAACTGGGCTAAGAAGGCTGGACTCAGAGCAGGGGGCAATCGGAAGCTTTTTAAAGTTTTTCATCAGAGGAATGGCTTGATAATACTGTTATTTTGAGAAAAGATAATTTGGAAGAAGCTTACAGGACCAATTACAGGAAAGATTGAAATATTATACAGTAATAGAACTCACTGCTCATAAAATACCTTTCTATTTACTTTCTTCATTTTTACTATTATAACTTCAGGCTTTTGTGAAACAATTTCTTCAGAAATATTTTTAGTGTGTTACTCATCTGTCCTCACAGTGAACAGACAACTGTCCTGAGATCTTTCTTTGCCCAAGTGGGGAAGGATAAAGAAACATATACCCGTCCACTGGGAGGTAAGGGGTGCTCATGGGTGAGCCTCTGGGGATGGGTAGGAAGGGGCATTGCCTGTCACCCCTAAGCCTCCTCCTCGTATGGCTAAACTGTGACTGTCACGGTCAGACCCAGTGCTATCTCTTCTTCAGCACACTTTACTATGTTTTGTAATATATAATGATTAATGGGCAGTAAAACTAATAACATGGGGACACACAAAATAAATGAGGTAGCAAATATGAAAAGGAAGTCCCATTTAATATCGTTGTGAAATCTGACAACACATTGGCGTTTCCCTGTAACTCAGCTTGAGGAGCCCTTGCCAGCCGGAATCAAGGTTACAAGAAGGTTTTATTTCCATTAATAACTCTCTCTTGGGGAAATCTATGATCAATCTATTTTGTACTGAAGTTCTTGCTGGGTTGTAGTGAAATGTCAGGAGTACCTGGAAATGTTGTTTTACTGACTCAGAGAAGCTCATGGAGAAAGAGCATCACTTTCTCCAGTTATTCTGATCTGTCCTTTCTACCTCCCCCTACTATTGATATCCATTCTTTTTTTTTTTTCCTACCCTGTATCCACTATTCCACCTAGAAGGAGTATCCTGATTTTCTTTGGTTTACTACACCTCCCCTACTCTCACTCAGAAGTGTGCCTCTAACCCAGGCATGCCTAGCCATTTCATCCTTCTGGTGCTCAGGAGTATATTGTTGGAATACTTACAACTAATCCTTGAAGAATCATCAGGGAAAAGTCATCTTGTTTGCTACTGGGATTATCGGGAGGATAAACCTGGAGGGGCTGTTAACCATCTTGTTTTTCTATAGACAGATGCATTAAAACTGTGTGCGTGAGAGACAGTATTGTTCATATAGGCCCTCAGTTCAGTTCAGTTGCTCAGTCGTGTCCGACTTTTTGCGACCCCATGAATTACAGCAAGCCAGGCCTCCCTGTCCATCACCAACTCCCGGAGTTCACTCAGACTCATGACCATCGAGTCAGTGATGCCATCCAGCCATCTCATCCTCTGTCGTCCCCTTCTCCTCCTGCCCCCAATCCCTCCCAGCATCAGAGTCTTTTCCAATGAGTCAACTCTTCGCATGAGGTAGCCAAAGTACTGCAGTTTCAGCTTCAGTATCATTCCCTCCAAAGAAATCCCATGGCTGATCTCCTTCAGAATGGACTGGTTGGATCTCCTTACAGTCCAAGGGACTCTCAAGAGTCTTCTCCAACACGACAGTTCAAAAGCATCAATTCTTCGGTGCTCAGCTTTCTTCACAGTCCAACTCTCACATCCATACATGACCACTGGAAAAACCATAGCGTTGACTAGATGGACCTTTGTTGGCAATCCAGCCATATCTTTATGTAGATGCTCCTCTGAACTTTTCAGTTACTTGTGTCCACAAATTAGCTTCCTTCCAAGAGCCAGAATGAAATTTGTTTCTTTCGATTGTAACCTATAATCTTGATTTAACACTCTATTCTCCAATTTTTCCTTCATATAAACACCTGCCAGTTACTCTAAATCAGGTCTGACAGATACTTGGGAAGCAGGGAAAACTCTTCCTTGGCTATACCCCTGGTGAAGGGAACATTAGTACAGAGTTGATAACAGCAGTGAGAAGCATGTCTGTTGGTGGACATATTCTAGGGTGGATTTTATGAGAGACAAATTCCCCAACAATGAGAAGAGTTGCATTAGGTTCACCTGTTCAGCTTGGCCCCTGACTCCTCTGTGATAAGAGGACCATTGTCTAGATAATTACTAATAATTATAGGCCTACTACTAATTGTTATACACTTTAGAAAAAAAAGAAAAGCTTCCAAAAGTTGAATACAATCAGTTCTTACTATGGTTGACCAAGGGTTCAAACAACGTTATCTACAGCTGGATTTTGAAAATGTGAGAGTAAATGTGATATCACTTTTAGGCACCTCTCCTTCTATTGTATTCCTGGGGCCACTCAACAGAGACTTCATATTTGGGAAGAGGCAGAACTGCCCCACAGGGTGAAGGTGTTTGTTTCTGGAGAGGGGCATGTGCTGTATGGGTGTGTTTATCTCAAGCTTCTCTTTCATAGAATGTCTGAACTGTGAATTAGGAACTTGTCTGTAAACTGAGTGGGGCTTCTCTCATAGCTCAGTTGGTAAAGAATCCGCCTGCAATGCAGGAGACCCTGGTTTGATTCCTGGGTTGGGAAAATCCCCCTGGAGAAGGGATAGGCTACCCACTCCAGTATTCTTGGGCTTCCCTTTTGGCTCAGCTAGTAAAGAATCCACCTGCAATGTGGGAGACCTGCATTTGATCCCTGGGTTGGGAAGATCCCCTGGAGAAGGGAAAGGCCACCCACTCCAGCATTCTGGCATACAGAATTCCATAGACTGTATAGTTCATGGGGTCACAAAGAGTCAGACACGACTGAGTGACTTTCACTTTCTGTAAACTGAGTAAGAAAATGATGGACTAGAAGCAAACGGTCTTGGATGGTTAGCAATAAAGACTTTGACATAACAGGCATCTTGGGTATGGACTTGAAAGACCTTGGGTTTCAGCAAGCTGTTTAACCTTTCTGGGCTTCAGTTTCTTTATCAGTAAAAGTGGAAAAATGAAAAAGTTTATATTGAGGGTGATAACGATGATGACAGTATAAACACCCACTGTCACTATAGTAGGCATGTTCTGAGTACTTTTACAAAGATATTAATTAACTCAATTATATGAGGTACCTACTATGGTTATCTCCACTGTAGAGCTGAGGAAACTGAAGCACAGGTTGGTGAAGTTAACCTGTCTAAGTTAACAGTGGTGCTAATTTCATGGATTTTTATTGTGATCAGATGTAATTACCTATGTTCAAGAAAGTAGCAAAGCTGCAACATACTATATATGTATGTATGTACATCATACATCATACTTGCGTCTAGTAAGAGAAAGAGGGATATGTTTTCTTCTACATCTCAGAGACATTGGAGTGAATTATTCAGATAAAGTCACAGATGGGTATCTCTTTCTGAATACCTGCTCTTAAGGCACAAGCAATCTATATGAAGAGTCAAAATGCAGAATTCAAAGGTACCCCGAAACAAGGTGGGGTAAATCAAGACATGCAGTGAGTGGTGGGAGTCAGGGCAGAAAAAGGATTCTGGCCCATCATGGAGCCCTGAAAACTGGGCAGTGTCCGACAGGCTGGGAGGTGGTCCAGGGTCCAACACAGGAGAGACACGACAACAGAGGCCCGTGGAGGGGTGGCAAGCCCACCGATCTGTCTACTGCAGAGAAGTCATTAGGGGCTGGGGGAGCACAGAGAAGGACAGAGATAGCACGGAGTGAGTGCAGCAGGCAGGTGACCACGTGCATGACTGATCCCACTGGATCAGAGACATGAAGTCTCTGAAGCCTGAGGCCCTGTGTCCAAACATAGTTCCTCGAAAAAACTTGTTCTTTGCTACAGATGCTAAACAAGGAGGTGATTTCAAACTGTATCACGTATTAGGTGGTACTCATTTTCCCTTAGTGTATATGGCCTAAGGACCTAAAACTGGGATGGATTTTTTGTTTTGGTTCAACAACAATAACAGTAGCTAATCTTTATTTAGAGCTTATTATGTGATAGGCTCTGTGCCAAATGTTTGGCATCTGAACAATGCCCCAGCAAGGAGGTATGATCATTCTTCGCTTTTCACCGAAGTCAGTCTTCCAGACCAGAAGCCCCAGTTCTGTTCCAAACATTGTTGTTGTTCTTCGTAGCTCAGTTGTGTCTGACTCTTTGTGACCCCATGGACTGTGGCCTCCAGGCTTCCCCGTCCTTCACCATCTCCTGGACCTGGCTCAAATTCATGTCCATTGAGTCAGTGATGCCATCCAACCATCTTTGTTGTCCCCTTCTCCTCCTGTCCTCAATCTTTCCCAGCATCAGGGTCTTTTCCAATGAGTTGGCTCTTCCATCAGGTGGCCCAGGTATCAGTGCTTCAGTCTCAGCATCAGTCCTTCCAATGAATATTCAGAGTTGATTTCCTTTAAAACAGACTAGTTTGATCTCCTTGCTGTCCAAGGGACTCCCAAGATTCTTCTCCAACATCACAAACATGACAGAATCCTTTTCCACTTTTAATAACTAATTATAATAAAAACAAAAAAGTATGGCTTTTCTAAAAAGTGTTTATGTCTAAAAAGAAAGCGCTACTTGGTTCATAGCTAATATATAATATAATGGAACAACAACAACCAAAAAGAGCTACTTTTGTGCTTATTTTTAAATCAATTTTTGAGCACACTGTCATATTTTTATATTCCCTGCCTAGTTCTGGAGAAGAATTTAGGAAGGAGCTTGTGGTGCATCATTAAATAGTTTTTCCCATCATCTTATGACTGAGTTATGGGCACTAGATATAGCCATGGGGGGGGGGGCATGAAATAAGTGTTTATGGTGATTTAAAAGACCAATTATAAGCCTTTGCCTTATTCCTTACTCAGCACCCTGCACTGGATGTAAAAACGGCAGTGAAAAAAATACCACATTAGAAATTTTAGCTGAGCAGAACGTTGGTTTTCAGTTAGACTTATAGAAGAGAAAACATTAGGATACCATTAACAGCTTTAGAGTAATGGAGGCAAAGTGGGATTGTTTTCTATTATTATTATTACCGCCATTAGTGGGTCAGAGCCTTCCAAGGGAGAAAAGGTGGGGACAACCCAGACACTTTCAATACAGCATTAACTCTTTCAGGTCAAAAGGGGCCCATTTAGTGGACTGTACCAGTCATTTAATAAATGACAGCCTCGTGGCCTCAAAGAATTTATCTCCTGTCCAAAGAGTCTCACTTACATACTCCTATTTTCTGTAGGAGTATCCCACTAAATATTCCAGTTAGAGAAAAGGTTAATTTGCAGATAATTATCAAGGGAGTACGGGAATGATTTTAAGGCAGAAAAACAAAAATAACCCATCACAACACATCAGCCACTGTGTGCAGAACTGGCAAAAGATAAGGAGCCTCATGAAGTAACAGAGTTAAGATGAAAAATTAGAGGTATGAGAGGGAACGGTTTTCTTTCAAGGGATGTACCTGCTGAAATATTTTTTTTTCCTGTTGCTTGCTTTGTGCAGTTTATATGTGACTAAGTACAGCTAATTCTGTCTCTTTTCAAAAGTTAATGTCAGTGACTAAAATAATCTGCTTTCTTGATTTAATTGCATAGTTTAACCTCTGACATAACCTTTTAATTCACACCATGACAGCCAACCCGACGGAAAGTTTTTCTAGAAATCTGAGTAACTTCCCCAAGGTAACAACGGCTTTCTCTCTTGTGGGTGTAGGGGAAAACAGTCCACCCAGATCATTAAATACACCCTGGCTGTCTGGCTGCAGAGGAGGCCTGCTTACTGCAGGGAAATTCATTAGAATATCTAGAAGTGGGATGCAAAGGGATGTAAATGTACTTAATACTATTGAACTGCACACTTAAAGAGAGCAATGGTAAATTCACGTTATGTACATTTTACTACAATTTAAAAAATTTCGAAAAAAAATTTTTGATGCATAGTTATCAAAAAAAGGTATTGGTCACATGACGGTTTGGATAAAGAATATGTTTAGATATACATTGATTAAAAAAAGTTGTAAAAAAAGAACACAGTGAAAGTTTTGCTGCTGTTTAGTGCACTGGATTCAATTACATTTAGGGAACAGAATTAATAAGAAAGCTTAGCTCCTTATAATGCTAGGGCAGAAGTCGTTGGCCACAGTCATGTAAAGATCCCACACTCTGAAGGCTTTTGGTTTTAATATGAAAACCAAACAATTCTTTGGATACTATGGGGCCTTTATTCAACTGAGTTTAGGCAATTTCTTCAACTGAAGGATAGTAAAATTCTGATATTCTTTTAACCCTGATTTTTTTTAATTACCAAGAACATTTCTCCTATTTTAGAGATTTAAGAAACATGATTTGGGGAAGCAACTTAATTTTAAGAACAAGACATTTAAATTTATTCCATTTTTCTTACTTAAGTTGCTGAAATATCCAGAGAAGAGACAAATATTAAGGGTTATCTTTTAAGTTTCACTCAAATTATTGAAAATACCTGGCCTCTTAAAATGCTTGGACAGAAGCCTCTGGCCAGAGGTTGTATAATGATTCTTAAGAAGACCCTCATTAAAGAAAAAAAAGGCAGAGCTTGGTAAAGTAAAATAACAAACCATGCCCAAACACATATTATTTTGGATTAAATTCTGCAGAGAAAGATGTTCCAAGCACATATCATTACGGTTCAAATTCCTCTGCAAACAAATATAAAGTGAAGATGGAGGGGGATCTCATTTCTCTTTTGTCAGAGGTGTTTTTATTTAAATGATTTCAATATGAGTTTTTCTCTTTGTAGCTTGAGTTTTTTTCCTATGGTAAAATGATAATTCTTTGCTTAGATAACCTCACTAATGCTGTATTAGAGTTTTGCTGCATGATCAAATAAAAAGAGGTCTAAGGGTTGAGAAAAGAAAATTTGTTTAAACAAGCATCTTTGATAATGAGAAAACTGATGGGAAATTTTCTACAAAGCAGACCAAAGCTACTGGTGTGCATAAGTTAAAACCAGGAAGCCACAAAGTAGAATTAAGTTTCTTCCTCAACTCCAAATATAATTCATTCTTACCTAGTGATGTATTTCAGGAATAAACTCATATATAATTTATCCTTTTCTTCTTTTTATGGAAAATTAGACTCTTTAAAGGGTATACACCTGGCCAGAAGGCTTATGACTGGGCTATTTCAAGATGAAATGGTTTTGATTTGCGGAATGACATAAAACAGTCCCCTGTCCTCGGAGGATAGGTCGTGGTATCTTCAAAGAGTTGAGAACTGACATTCTCGAGTCTCTCCTAGATCTTGTTCAAATCAGTCTGTGACGGAAAGCATATACTTCAGCGGAGGGAAGAAAGTCAGTCTTAGTTTAATTCCAGAAATTAAGGTTGTGTCTAGGACCTTGGAACATGCAGACCAGGGCAGCGGTGTGAGTGGCATTGCCAGTCAGTCTCCGGCTCCACCCGGCTCTTGGGTTACCTGGTATTCTGTTCCTTGTTTCCCAGTTGTGCTTAGTATCTGAGATGCTAAAGTAAATGTTTATTTAACATGATCAACCCCAATCCTTTTCTCCTTAGGCCTGCACCTGTCTGCTCTCGCGTCATGGAATCCTATACGCTTGAAATGTTTATGACTTCATTTATAGCTGTGTGCACCCCTCCCTAGCAGTTGAGCAGCCACTCTCATTTAAGAAGCCCTAAATATTGTTGCCACGGGTGACACGAGAGCATCGAGAATGGTGGAGCTCAACTAATAAAAAGGCTTTCACAGCATTTCAGCCTTTGCTCATAAGTAAAGTTAAAATTTATGGCTTTTAAAATACTGGATCTGGAAGAGGTCAGGTTAAACGGCTGCTAGTAATAAAAGGAATCAATACACCACAGCATCTTGAAACAGCCAGCAAACTAAATAAACACTTCATCCAAATCCACTTGGCCCTGAATTAAAAGAACATAAAATACTGTATTTATTTGGTTTGTTCCCCATCCATCAAGAGCTTGCCTCTCTAGGCCTCAACAAATTCTATCCAAGACAAGTATCAAACGTTTGCTAGCCAAATGGTAATTAGAGGACATGTCAAGGCTCTGGGTAATTAACTAAGTGTTAACTTTATCAAGGAAACACTTGTAGATGAGTTTACTCCAAACACACAAATAAGACAAACAGCCTGGCATGGGTAGACAACAGATTTCCTGATACTTATTTACAAAACTGACATTGAAATTTGATATTCCCTGAGAACCAAAGCCTTCCCTTAGGAAAAAAAGGAAAGAAAAAAGAAGGAAAAAAAAAAAAGTGTTTCTCAATAGTTCCTTTCTCTCACTCTGGACTCTGAAACCTAATCTAGATTTTTAGAATGAAAAATTAAACCATGTACAATAATGAACAAAATAACAAGTCAGAAAGCTTAGGACAATGTAGACTAAGTTGGAAAGAAAAAAAAAACAACTAGCGAATTTAAAAGCAGGGCAAGAAAAGACTATCCTTTTGATGACTTTTCTTTTTTGCTACAAATTATCTAAGGCACAAAAATACCATTTACTTTCCTTTGGTGACAAGTAGCTTAATAATCTGTTAATGTTATTTTCCTGTTCAAAAGTTCATGCTGGGGAAGAGGAGTGCTGACTGTAGTTTGTCCTAAAGCCATCCCCACCCCCGCCCCCTACACTGGAAGGTATTATATGAAAGCTATTTATGTCAGAAAGAGGCGACTGCTATTCATCCCTTCAGACAGAAGAAATCCTGACACAAAGGGACTCTTTTACCCTTCTCTAATAGCTTACGGTTTAATATTTTAAATGTATTTTTGCTTTTCATGGTTCAGCATGAAGTAAGGCTCTGGAATGAAAATAAGTGATCACGGTTTATAACATAACAGGTAAAAAAAGGGACTCTTCTTTTCTGTAGCTTCAGGCTGTATTTAGACTCCCTGCTGGGAATAATTTTGGATTGCAGAGACCCAGCTTTATGGTCAGAAACACTGTGGAGAACTTACTTCCCAGAATGGTCTTCTCTGGTCTGGTTCGACTATCAGGAAATGAGAAATGTTCTCTAAGCAGGGGTTCACTTTAGGGAAGCGATGTCCTTTTACTGAAAGGGTACTGGCTGAGCCCCTGAAAGCAGCCTTCATCCTAGGAGGGGTCCTGCACGTTGTGAAATGACTCAAAAGTTCTCAGAGTTTTGGGGGAAGGCTCCACATTTGTTGATTGTTTTAAAAATCAGATTGGAAAGTACTGTTTTATAAATTGTCTTTCTGAATAGAAAACAACATGCCACTCTAAAAGTTGCCAATGGTAAATTTGTTTTTAGCAGCGGTCAGCTACTTTTAAATTGCTGTGTGTATGCTGGGATAAAGGGGCTTCCCTGGTGGCTCAGTGGTAAAGAACCCACCTGGCAGTGCAGGAGATGTGGGTTCAATCCCTGGGTCGGGAAGATCCCCTGGAAAAGGAAATTGCAACCCACTCTAGTTTTCTTGCCTGGAGAATCCCATGGGGAGAGGAGGCTGGTAGGCTACAGTTCAAGGAGTCACAAAAAGGTTGGATATGACTTAGCGACTGAACAGCAACAATAAATTCTAAGGTCTAAACTTCAAAACAAATAAAAGCAGTGATTTAAAGAGAAATTCTGTTCCGTGTGGTAAGACAATCATTTAGCTTGCCCTTCGGATAACTGGATATTTGTTGCTGTTGTTCAGTTGCTAAGTCGTGTTAGACTCTTTGTGACCCCATGGACCACAGCATGCCAGTCTCCCCTCTTTCACCATCTCCTGGAGTTTGTTCAAATGTATGTCCACTGAGTCAATGATGTCATCCAACTATCTCATCCCCTGCTGCCCCCTTCTCCTTTTGCTTTCGATCTTCTTTAGCATCAGGGTCTTTTCCAATGAATTGGATATTTATATAATGCCAATGTGAAATTATGGCAGATGTACATACTTAACAAAGCAAAAAACTGAAAACATGGAAGACCACAATGAGGAAAACCAGTAATAGAGGAAATACATGGATGCGATGAGGCCTCCAACACTGGAGGTGGAGAGGATGGCAGAAACAGGAAGTAAGGTAGAGTTACAACTTGAGAAAGGTAGAGAAACTACAGGTCCCAATGTTTTGGAAAATCTGAATAAATCATTAAAAAAGAAAAACTAAAATGTAGTTAATCCTGAAAGTGGAAGGAGAGGATGACTGGCAACACTGCCACTATTATTTTGGCAGTTCTTGTCAAAAGTGATGATGAATTTTGGGGAAAGGTTAGTAGAATTAAGGGAGTTAGAAAGTGACTATCACTTTATTTATTTTTTTATATTTTACTTTATTTCACTATACAATACTGTATTGGTTTTGCTGTACATCAACATGAATCCACCATGGGTATACATGAGTTCCCAATCCTGAACTCCCCTCCCACCTCCCTCCCCATACCATCTCTCTGGGTCATCTCAGTGACTATCACTTTATAAGTTCAGTAGCTTCTGGAAGTTCTGAATTGGAGTTCAAGTCAAGTTTCTTAAGGAAGAACATGGCCACAATTTTTCATTCTCGCAACTGCAGGAAGCTCATAGAAAAATCAAACTTATTAAATTTATTGAGAAAGAGTCTCACTGAGCCTCATGGGTGCCCAGCAAGTGTTTTACTCATTTCTCATTAAGTAGCTAAAGCTTCTCCCACAACAGCTGACTCAAAACCTGCCATTATAACAAGTCCCCTTATTCCTATATACTTCCCTTCATTCCCAAAACTTAAAAACAAACAAACAAACAGAAAACAAACTCAGAGTCTCTCCTTTCTCAGATTCAGAAATGGTCTTTGTTTCTGCTTCCATCTTGTCTTCTGAACTTCATGCCCAATTAAAGGAGACCCCCTTCCCTCTCCTTTCTGGACCAATCAGTCATGCTGGCTCTCTCTATCTCTTTAGAGATTCTTTTTCTTCACTTGGATTATCTCTCGGGTCTCTCCTATTCAGAAGCTCCTGCGGGTCTTCTAAGTCCTCTCATTTCCCTTCTTTTAACGCCAGGCTGGGTGCACCCAGAGACCTCATCCAAAGAGTCTACTTTCTCCCAGTCTCTGCTTCCTCTGCCATATGGCATCCAGCTCCAGTGCTTCCTCGGTGCTCCAAGGTCACCAATTACCTCCTAATTGCCAGAACCAATAAACCTCTCTTAGGCCTCATTTTGTTTGATCTCTCTGCTGCACTCGATCCTTTGCTTAACTCTTTCTACTTGAAATACTATCCTCCCGCTGTGTCCAGGCCCAGGGCTACCTGGTTATTCTCATAAGATGCCGTTTCTTCTCAGTCTCCTTTGCTGGTGCCCTTTCTTTCCCCTTTTGCCAAATGTGGGCCTTGTCCGAGATGTAACCCTCAGCTCAGTGCTGTCTTTATGTATTCACGTTCACCTTCTGGGCATCTGTTTCCAGGAGTTTTGATCATTTGATCAAATTACTCCTCCAGGCTCCCCACTGCTTTTGGGAGAAAGTCCAAACTCCTTAGGATGGTTTACAAAGCCCTTCATGATCTGGTTTCTCACCTCACTTCTCTTCCCCTTCCTTTGCTCTTTTCCCCATTTTCCAAATCTTACCATTTTGAACTAATTGCTGTACTTCAAGCTCTCTCCTTTGGGTCTTTGTACATTCCGTCTCCCTCTCTAGGACTCTCTTCTTTCCTCCCTGGACAGCTCTGCCTCAACCTGATTTCTTAGACACAACTTCTAGCAGGAGTCTTTTCTAATCACTTCTATGCCAAAAAAAAAATAAAAAATAAAAAAAGAAATAAGAGACAGGGAAGCAGTCGGGTTCCTCATTTCTGTTACAATATCATAAAAACTAGTATGTATTGACTGTCAAGCATTCCTTTAAGCATTGTACATTATTCACAAGATTAATCCTCACCATAAGTCTTGGATGCAACTGTTATTATTACTGTCACTTATATAAAGGGAAAGAAGGAAAGAAAGAGAAGTCGCTCAGTCGTGTCTGACTCTTTGCGACCCCATGCACTGTAGCCAGGCAGGCTCCTCCATCCATGGGATTTTCCAGGCAAGAATAGGGGAGTGGGTTGCCATTTCCTTCTCCAGGGGATCTTCCCAATCCAGGGAAAGGGAACCGTGGGCACATAGAGATTGAGTACTTTATCCAAGGTCCCACAGCTATGAGCGACAGAGGTGAGATTTGAACTCAAGAAATCTACTTTCAGGGTCAGTGTCCTGAGCAGCATGATACGATGCCACAGCTCTGATAAATTACACATCTTCTGAACACTGTCAGTGCATGTATCTATCTCCCTTACTAAACTCTTTGAAGGCAGGTACAGAGTCAAGGTCAGCTTTTTATCACTGCCCTGCAGAGCAGACAATGAACCATTATTTGTTGTTGGACTAGTTGACTGAGCTTTCCTTACGGTGCAGTCTTAGAGATTTCCCCTCCTTGATTACTTACAGCATGGATTCTTATTTAACTGCATCCCTGTTGTTGCAATTACATGGATCATTCACATATAACTATTAACATACAGGGAGGTTGCCCTGTGTGCCAGAAACTGTGCTGGGTGTTCTATAAGAATCATCTAAATCCTTCTTCACCTATGAGGCTGATGTTACTATTTATGTTTTACAGATAAAGCAGCTGTGGTTCAGAGTGACTCAGGGTCACAGACTGAACTAGCTGTGCAGCTGGGGCTCCAAAACCGGGAGTGATGACTGCAGGTAGGTCCCCCAAGCAGGACAGCACATTTTCTACCAGCCGACGTCTTTGGGCTTCTCCTTCTGAGGTTTCATACAGAGCTCAGAGGCACAAGTTGCCGTGTGGTTGCTGCTGATAAGTGCTGCCTGCCACGGTTGGGAATCCCTCTTACTTTCCCAAGAGAGATGCTTCCCCGTGTTTCCCAGAGGGGCAGTCTGTGTGCCTGTGGGTGCTGCCCCCTTCTCCCACTACCTAAGGCCCCACCTTGGTTCCCTGCTGGCGACTCCCTTCTTCCCTCAGTTCCTCCACAAGGAACACTGAGCTCTGACTCCTTTGTCTTCTTTTAAATTCTTGCAAAAGCCCTTTTCTTGGTGAAGCTTTTCACCGGGTCTTTTTGTCCTTTCTTCTACTAAAGATGAATAAGCAGAGAAAAAAGAAAATTTTACCATAAATACTGTATAAATTTGAAGAAGCTGAAGGCCTTTGTTGTTTTTGCCAAAGTCTCCCAGCAGCACACGTCCTGCTGGTCACCTGAAAAGGGCGCTGCTGAAATGTTCTCCCATCCAAATCTCCTCTGCCCCTCTGTTCCTTTCAAATACAACTTCCTTTTGTCAGCAATTACCGTAAACTGTGCGCATGTGTGCTAGGTAGCTTCAGTCCTGTCTGACTCTTTGCGACCCTATGGGACTATCGCCCTCCAGGCTCCACTGTCCATGGGATTCTCCATGCAATTTCCATACCCTCCTCCAGGGGATCTTCCCAACCCAGGGATCAAACCCAAGTCTCATGTCTTCTACATTGGCAGGCGGGTCCTTTACCACTAGCTAGGGATTCCCATGGGGCTCAGATAGTAATGTAAACTGCTGCCGCTGCTGCTGCTAAGTTGCTTCAGTCGTGTCCAACTCTGTGCGACCTCATAGACGGCAGCCCACCAGGCTCCCCCATCCCTAGGATTCTCCAGGCAAGAACGCTGGAGTGGGTTGCCTTTTCCTTCTCCAATGCATGAAAGCGAAAAGTGAAAGTGAAGTCACTCAGTCGTATCCGACTCTATGCAACCCCATAGACAGCAGCCCACCAGGCTCCTCCGCCCATGGGATTTTCCAGGCAAGAGCACTGGAGTGGGGTGCCATTGCTTTCTCTGGTAATGTAAACTATACACAGTTTATTCTGTACATTACAATTTTTCAGTGAGATAACACTCTATGGAAGGAAACAGCTTCTGTTATTTGTATCAAGACTCCCTCAGAAAACAAGAGTTCTAAGACTAAACAATGACAACCCCACCAACATACCTGAGATGATAACTTCCACTTCCATGAATGTAAACACCACGCTCACAAGCATTAAGAGCACTTGCATTTCTATTTGCACTGATGTGAAAAAAATTCGTGTTAAACTTCTCTCGCCTGCTGCTGCTACTGCTAAGTCCTAAGGACATCAAATTGAACCTTTTGTCTACAGCTCTTTTCTGCTGGCGCTTCCCAGGTGGCTCAGTGGTAATGATTCACTTGCCAATGCAGGAGACGTGGGTTTGATCCCTGGGTTGGGAAGATCTCCTGGAGAAGGAAATAGCAACCCACCCTAGCATGCTTGCCTGGGAAATCCCATGCTTGGAGTGGAAGTACATGGGGTTGCAAAGAGCTGGGCATGACTTAGCAACTAGAAAAACAACAACTTTTCTGCTGATAAAAGAATTCAGGATCAAAATAAACATAGCTGACCCTAGATTTTTTTTTTTTTCTTGAATAATATTGTGAAATCACAATCACCTGTTTTGGGTGAAACAAAGAGGCAGACAGCTCCTGGTTTCTATTGCTATATCTCCTAAATAAATATGTGGAGAGAAGACACATGAACTTGTATTTCATGGTCTCATCAGAATGTGCCTTTTGGAGGCTAATTTCTCTTTTCATTATCTTTCTTCTCCCCAAACACATTGCTAATTGTATTTTCAGTAGATGGTAAATACAAGGAAATTTTTGCTAATCTGTGAAACTCAAGGGATTTTCCCTTTCCAATAGGGCACTGAAAGATGCTAATGCTGGGCCTTGGAGTCGATTTACGATTATACATTACTTCTTTATTCACTTTCTTCTCAAACAGTCTGCAATCATTCCATAGTTAGCAAACATTACTCATATTTTTTTCCTCTCATGTCTAAATGTGTATTCAAAAGATCCACAAGCAGTTAGAAATCTAGATGCGAGTGGAGGATAAAATTAAAAGCCCTTTGAAATAGCATACAACTCTATAATAAAGGATAATAAAAATCAAGGCCGTGGTAACAATGGGAATTGCTTTCAAGATAATAAAAGAATATTTAGCAGAATGGTACTTCCTCATGTTACCACAGATTTTCTAATAGTTTAAATTACAAAGGTAATGTTAAGATATACATATTATTGAAAACCTGTTGAAAAACCAAGAAGAGAAAATGTTATGGATCATCTTCAAAGTAATATAATGATTTCTGAAGAGGACTTGAAAGTTGCCAAAATCTATATTTGTTACTAATTAAGACAAATACTGTGTTTAATAAAAAGACATATTGAAAAAGTCAAAGGTATACTGACATAGCTTCCTGAATAACTGCAGATAAAATTTAAGCAGAACTAATTTTTAAAAAATTGTCAATGTAAAAGTGAAATATGTAAAATAAGGAGTATAGAAAAAGTAGATATTAAGAAAAACAAATGTTATATATCATATTTGTTTAATAATAAATATTTCTCACTGAAGTGACCAAGATGGCTGCTGCTGCTGCTGCTAAGTCGCTTCAGTCGTGTCCAACTCTGTGCGACCCCATAGATGGCAGCCCACCAGGTTCTGCCGTCCAGGCAAGAACACTGGAGTGGGTTGCCATTTCCTTCTCCAATGCATGAACGTGAAAAGTGAAAGTGAAGTCGCTTAGTCATGCCCGACTCTTAGCGACCCCATGGAGCAGCCTACCAGGCTCCTCCATCCATGGGATTTTCCAGGCAAGAGTACTGGAGTGGGGTGCCATTGCCTTCTCTGAAGATGGCTAGGCTTTGTTTTTGGAAGTAATATTAAAAGAAATTGCAATATTAAGTGTCTAAGTTGGCTTGAAGAACAAAGCATTTTTCTCCACACATCAGAGAATGAAATCAGTAGGCTGGTAACGTCTGAATTTTCCAACAAAGTTGGAAATTTATGATGTATGCTAAACTCCAAAATGCCATAGAAAAAGTACATGCACATGCTGTCTATTTCAAAAGAGTAAGAAAATAAAGAAAGTAGATATAAAATTCTTTTAAGATTTAATATTTATGTAAATGCAATATTAATTTAAGATCGCAAATTAAATGCAAAAAAAAATAGTAGTAGTAGTGTTAGTCATTCAGTCGTGTCCAACTTTTTATGACCCCATGGACTGCAGCCCGCCAGGTTCCTCTGTCTACGGAATTCTCCAGCCAAGAATAGTGGAGTAATTGCCATTCCCTTCTCCAGGGGATCGTCCCAGCCCAGGGATCGAACCCAGGTCCCCCACATTGCAGGGAGATTCTTGACCATCTGAGCCACGAGGGAAGCCTTCTAAGATCTCGATCTATCTATCTATCTTTGAGGGAAAACTGCCTGACTTTTAAAAAATCCTGTAAATGTCCAAGTCTAAATTATCATAGCTACTAATATGGATAATATAAACCAGGAACCAATCCTCAAAAGCAGTAAAGTAGCCAAGGTAACTTCATACACTCAGATGGGTTTGTGTGCTCGGTAGCCCGTGGTATACCACTAACCTGACTCATAGGTAGTTGATATGAATGACCCCCTCCCACTCCCACTAGGGAGCTGGACAACATGGTAGACTACGGAGCAACTAAAACTAAACAACATGGGTAACTCACGAAAGTAATGCTTTTCAAGCTACATTTACAAATAGCATTTGATATGGCTGCAGAATACAGAGTGACTATAAGCACTGCGGGCTCAGCATGATCCACAGCACATGGTCAGAATACACGATGGACTGAATGAACAAAGTGAGTGTTTTCCAAACTGTAAGCTCACAACACTTCAAACAAGAAAGTAGATCGTCTAGGAGGAACTGGTAAACTCTTAGGCAAATGTATTTCGTACTTTTACCGAATATTTCTCTCCTTGATTCATAGTCAAGATGGAGAAGACTGGCCTCAAAATAGCAGCTTTTTAGATCACTGCTTGTGGGTTTTCATCTTTGCTGAAGGAGGAGAAGGTCATGGGAAGGAAAGAGCCTCTATGGAAGCTGACCCAAGTGTATAGAGGGAATTTCCATCTGCTTCCACTCCAGTTGTGTTTTGCTACAGTCAGAAGAGGCAGAGTTCACCCTAAGATTAACAAAGGAATGAAAGCTTTCCACTAGGTAACAGTGCAAAGAAGAAATGGATAGCTCGATTTTCCAACATTAATGGGAATTCACAGTATTCACTCTTTAGTAATTGAGAGTTGATTGTATATATAAATACTTAGTTGTAACTGTTAAAGTGAAAATTTAGGTTAAAGAAAATCACTGAAGCAATCAACACAATTTATTATTCATTACATTCCTGCAATGTATGTGTTAGTGGCTGTTCAGAGAACACTGAACTAGTTTATATGTAATTTTTACTGTCTATATTGCAAGACTCCTTTATTTTCAATTATGTTAGACATTTTAAGTTAAATTTAGGGGAAAAACTAATATACAATAAAAGGGACAATTTTTAATTGGTTAACTCATCTGTCTTAAGTACAATTACCTGTTGTCTATTCAGAATCCTTTCTCATCTTCTTCTTTCTAATGTCTAAAAGTTTAAACGCTGACTTTGCTTGCAGAAGCAACATGACTAGTTCTAAGCACTCATCTCCCCATGTGTTCTTGCACTTCTAGGTTACTATGTAATTGTTTTGAATAATAAGATGTAAACAAATCTTCTGAGATTAAATTTCTGGAAAGCTACTGTTTTTTGGATAAAAGGAGCAGAAACAGCTATTATGTCTTTTGCATCTTCATCTACCCTCCATCCTGCGTGGAACAGGGAAGGACAGCAGCCTTTTTGCAAACATGAGGTTGAAAGCCACACAGTATGAATGAAGCAACAGGAGGTCAGAAGGAGCCTGGAGATATGGTGACTTGTTTGAGCAACTATACCAATCCTGGCCAGATTGCTTTTGCCCTTCTTGATGCCTAAGAAAAATAAACACTTTTTAAGTGAAACCATTGTCATTGACTGTCCACTACTTGAAAAAACACATCGTAGTAAAAACAACTAATTACAAAACTGTAATGGTCCTTACATGTTATATGATAAAGTCTACACATTTCCTGCTACTGGTGCTGTTTGTTTATGATAACTTCAGTACAGTTCAGTTCAGTCACCCAGGTGTGTCTGACTCTTTGCGACCTCATGGACTGCAGGATGCCAGGCCTCCCTGTCCATCACCAACTGCCAGAGCTTACTCAAACTCATGTCCATTGCATCAGTGACTCCATCCAAACATCTCATCCTCTGTCATCCTCTTATCCCACCTTCAATCTTTCCCAGAATCAGGGTCTTTTCAAGAGTCAGTTCTTCCCATCAGGTGGCCGAAGCATTGGAGTTTTAGCTTTGGCATCAGTCCTTCCAGTGAATAGCCAGGACTGATCTCCTTTAGGATGGACTGGTTGGATCTCCTTGCTGTCCAAGGGACTCAAGAGTCTTTTCCAAAACCACAGTTCAAAAGCATCAATTCTTCGGCACTCAGCTTTCTTTATAGTCCAACTCTCACACAACTACTGAAAAAACCATAGCTTTGACTAGACGGATCTTTGTTGGTAAAGTAATGTCTCTGCTTTTTAATATGCTGTCTAAGCTGGTCATAACTTTTCTTCTAAGGAGTAAATGTCTTTTAATTTCATGGCTACAGTCACCATATGCAGTGATTTTGGAGCCCCCAAAATAAAGTCTGTAACTATTTCCATTGTTTGCCTATTTGCCATGAAGTGATGGGACCAGATGCCATGATCTTAGTTTTCTGAATGTTGAGCTTTAAGCCAACTTTTTCACTCTGCTCTTTCACTTTCATCAAGAGGCTCTCTAGTTATTCTTCACTTTCTGCCATAAGGGTGGTGTCATCTGCATATCTGAGGTTATTGATATTTCTCCCAGCAATCTTGATTCTAGCTTGTGCTTCATCCAGCCCAGCATTTCACATGATGTACTCCACATGTAAATTCAATAAGCAGGGTGACAATATAAAGGCTTGACGTACTCCTTTCCCGATTTGGAACCAGTCTGTTGTTCCATGCCCAGTTCTAACTGTTGCTTCCTGACCTGCGTACAGATTTCTCAAGAGCAAGGTCAGGTGGTCTGATATTCCCATCTCTTTCAGAATTTTCCACAGTTTATTGTGATCCACACAGTCAAAGGCTTTGCCATAGTCAACAAAGCAGAAATAGATGTTTTCCTGGAACTCTCTTGCTTTTTCAGTAATCCAACAATTTGCAATTTGCAGTCCTCTGCCTTTTCTAAATCCAGCTTGAACATCTGGAAGTTCACGGTTCACATACTATTGAAGCCTGGCTTGGAGAATTTTGAGGATTACTTTGCTAGCGTGTGAGATGAGTGCAATTGTGTGGTAGTTTGAGCATTCTTTGGCATTGCCTTTCTTTGGGATTGAAAAGAAAACTGACCTTTTCCAGTCCTGTGGCCACTGTTGAGTTTTCCTAATTTGCTGGCATACTGAGTGTAGCACTTTCACAGTATCATCTTTCAGGATTTGAAATAGCTCAACTGGAATTTCATCACCTCCACTAGCTTTGTTCATAGTGATTGTTTCTAAGGCCCACTTGACTTCACATTCCAGGATGTCTGGCTCTAGGTGGGTGATCACACCATCATGATTATCTGGGTCGTGAAGATCTTTTTTGTATAGTTCTTCTGTGTATTCTTGCCACCTCTTCTTAATATCGTCTGCTTCTATTAGGATCATGCCATTTCTGTCCTTTATTGTTCCCATCTTTGCATGAAATGTTCCCTTGATATCTCTACTTTTCTTGAAGAGATCTCTAGTCTTTCCCATTCTATTGTTTTCCCTATTTCTTTGCATTGATCACTGAGGAAGGCTTTCTTATCTCTCCTTGCTATTACTATGGCCGAAGGTTCATGACATTGTATAGAAGGCAGTGATCTAGACTATCCCCAAGAAAAAGAAATGCAAAAAGACAAAATCGTTGTCTGAGGAGGCCTTACAAATAGCTGTAAAAATTAGATGAGTGAAGCCAGAGGAGAAAAGGAAAATTTTATGGTAAGTATGTTCTATCCAATATAAATATAATTTTGAGGAAAATAATCAGAGGGATTAGGGGATATATGATCTAAAACAGGACTATCTAAGAAAATGTGTGACAAGGTGATAAATATATATTGCAGTGTTACATTTTTGAGAAATCTAATCAAGTAAAACTTTACCAGTATCAAACTCCTTGCCTTTCATTCAAGGAATCAGACAAAATAGGAACATCTTGTTACCAATCTTAACAGAGGAAGCTAATACAGTGTTAAAATGAAACCAATGTAAGATAAAATAATTTATATGTCCAATAGAATCTTTTTTATTGAAATATAGTTGATATATAATATTATATTAGTTTCAGGTGTGAAACATAATGAACTTTTTTTGGTATACATTAAGAGATAATCAATAAATCTAGTTAATACTATAAAACATTTTCTTTCAAAACCAATGTGAATGCATCAGTGGAAACCAACCTGGGGTTTCTGGTCGATATCTGGGTTGCTTTAAGAAAACAATAGGCAACAATAATAAGGATTTGTGAGTTAGTTCTAAATATCAATATGATGATGACTAGCAACTGTACATTTTAGTAAGCTCAGAAACATCCTAAAAGAGAAACTACTTTTTCTTTGGGTTAAAATTATATACACATGTTACTGGCATGTTTACTTATATGTTTCTGGCATGTTTACTTATATGGCAATAATTAGAGACTGAATCATCAACCAGTCAATCACTATTACTTATCAATGTTCTTTTTTTAATGAAGGAAATTCTTCCAACATCAGGGCTATGAGGGTTTCCTGCTATCCTCCTCAGCAGCGAATGCTTGACACTGGAGTTTCATATATTCTCAAGTGACTCTGAAGGCCCTTGTCTGGAAGCAATCTGATATTTTGCTGAGGCATGAATCTGAATCACTTTGCAGAAAATGCACATGGCACAAAGTCCAGCTTCTGAAACCTTTGGAGCCTGATTTTTCTCCACTTGTCTTTGGATATGTAGGAATGCATCTCAGGTGATTATTTTCTAGATCCAGGTAAGCTATAATGGAGTAATGTAATTTATGATAAAATTTATTTTAGTGGCAGCATTTATTATTTTTCATGGTGTGAAGGGCTTCCCTGGTGGCTCAGATAGTAAAGAATCTGCCTGCAGTGTGGGAAATCTGGGTTCGATGCCTGAGTTGGGAAGATCCCCTAGAGGAGGACATGGCAACCCACTCCAGTATTCTTGCCTAGAGAACCCCCAAGGATAGAGGAGCCTGGTGGGCTACAGTCCATGGAATCAAACAAAAAGTCGGACACAACAGAGCAACTAAGTACAACAACAATGGCGTGACAGTCAGTGTTGTTTGGTTTTTCCAACCCCATTCCCAGCCAACTTCTTTCTTCTTGCAACTGGAATAGAGGCTAGAACATCAAATACTTATACCCCAGCCGACTCTGGGCCAGAAGCTACGTGCAGAAGTGGGTTGGAGCCTCCTGGGGGAAGGCCTTAGCTTTTACTAGTAAGAAAGACAAACTTGGCACTATCCTTTCACTCCTTTTAACCTTTTCTTATCTTCACCAAGGGGTTTATGCCCAGAGTTGCCATGAGAGGGTCAAAAGAGAGAAGCAAATCAGCAAAAGACACAATCAATCCACGGAAACTGCCCTCTCCTCCTCTTCCCTGCCAGCAGGCGCATTTACCTATTATGTCAGAAATATAAATCCCACTTCTTTAGTAGAGCTTTCAGTTACTTGTAGCTTAGAACATTTCTAACTGACACAAATATTATTATTAATTAATTTAGTCCTACACTTAGAGCATTACTGTCTGAAGGACCCAAAGATTCTCTTAAAACCTTCCATTATTTGGTTTATTTCAGGAAGAAAACTACATATAATACTGCTGTTTGTGAATTAGGAGATTGGTGAAAGTATCAGGAGGAATTCTAGAAAATATTTAGCCTATGAAGCACTCCAAAAGTGGAGATATATAGCTTCCTTTCAGGTAATCCAATTCACTTTGCTTGGTCAACTACGTAAGTATCTTTCATATCTTAATTTGGTTTTTGTAAGGGAATATTTTTACTAGGAAAAAAATATTTCTGACAGTTAAAATGATTATTACTGTTCAGAGGGAAATTACTAATTATACCTTGTCACAGACTAATGCATTTTTGTTTGTCAGGTATGAGTTTGGTTATTGAGAATTAGCAGCCCAGGAGCTCAATTGCCCCTGGGGGAACTGAAAAACAATCAATGAAATTCCTAAATATAAATTCCTGAACATAAAATTTCTCAGAAACTCTAACAATATGTGAACATTGATTTCTCTCTCCTACACATGAAACATGACCTGAGAAAGACTTCCTTTTTTATGTCTGAATTATACTACTAATGACAAAAACTAGATATTGGAAAATAACTTGGAAGTAGTCTACTTAGGGTACGATTAGTTTTATAAGAGTAAGTATCAAAGTTTTTAGCACAAAAGTCTAAATGCTATTTTAAAAACACTCAAGAGACCTTTAATCATTGAGAACTTGAATTCGAGGAATTAGGAAAGTATAATAAAATAAGTTGCTATCTAGGTAGGAATTTATCTACCTTGTTCATGTGAAGTCAAATGCAATTAATTCTAAACTTTGAGCCATTTATTTTAAAAAGTTTAAATTGACTTAGGTTCAAATCTAGAACCCTTACTATTTGCATTGACGTCTCAAGTTTCCTCATCTATAAAATGGAATAATACCCACTCTTCCGATCCCACAGGTTTTCTGAAATGGGATGATTTATATTTTATTAATACGATGAACCACTTGCTTGGTAATTCACACTTGAGCATGTCTTTTTTTTTTTTTTTTAATGAGAACATTACATTTTCTTCCTTTTGAGCAATTCCAGTCCACAAATGAAATAACTTCTAAGAGAGTCTCTTGTTATCATCTCATTAATGAGGTTGTTAAAGTGATGTGATTTCTCGTTCTTTTTCTCCTTCTTTTCCAGTCATGATCATATTTAAACCTTCACTCATTTCAAAAATGTTTCCAAAGAGTTAAGAGGTCTCTTTTGCCAAACTTCTAGTACATTCCCTGAAACTATATATATATATATTTAAAATTTTTTTAGCTTATTTTGGACTGGGCATACGTTTCAGAATTAAAATTTTAGTATTACTTATGGACCTTCCTTTTTCCTTTTTTATTCACAAATTACTGCCTTATAACACTAGTGACATTAGAGCACTAGGTTCTTTACACTTCATTTCAAATTACATGTTTCTGTGCACTTGAAACTCAATTTTCTTTCTCTTGTTTTCCCAAGGTGTTCTTAACACCCAGAAAAGTATAGCTTCTTAAGCGTGCTGACCAGTAATCTGAATCAATACTGGCCTCTGCCAGGATCTTTTACTACAAATCTCTAACAGTTCTTTTGTTCCTAGTATTATGACGGAGTCAATTTGATTTCCAAGTTGATGCTCATTTCTCTCCTAATATATTGGAATAAAGTGTTTTCAAGAACCAATTATACAAGCAGACCTTAATCAGATCTGTCTTCATACTTATTTACTTTTACTAATGCATGTTTGTCACAAGACATGGTGATGCACAACCTCTAATTTACTCTGTGATCAAATCCCTGATGATCAGCAGTTCCTACTTTGGCACAATATTAATGAGTTCTTGGAGTTGACTCTAAAACATTTCAGTGTCAGCATTCTTTCTTGCTGGAGAAGGCAAGGAGAATGATGGTTATGCTCACTAGGCCTCACTCACTAAAAGACCTGGGATGAGAGCGGCCCTGCCAGTTAGCCTTAAGAGTTTGATTAATAACCAACAGGGTTGGTGCCATATAAAATATGGCGGCAGCCTTTTTCCTTACAGTATTAAGAAAAACATCCTTCCTCTAGTCCAGAGATTAAATTAGCTATTTTGAATGTCTGAGGTCCTTCTGGATACGCAGGAATTTTCTGTCCTCTTAAAATCAAGCCATGGACTAAAGAACATGCTAGGAATTGCTAAAAACTAAAATCTCAGCCTTTTCATTCTTTTTGTTTGTTTACTATCATTATTTGTTAAAATGGATTTATTCAGTATTCACTCTTCAATCTTCCGTCTCTCTAATGAAGCCAGCTACTAAACTGGAATATTTTACTGCTGACCTAAATTACAATGAGATCAAAGTCACCTCCGAGGACTGCAGGATCGTTAAAATTAGGGCATACTATGACATTTGCATGACATTTTTGCTTCTGAGCTTGCTTTTGCTTTCCCTGTTGTCTGGAATGCCTTCCTCTCTCTTCTGTCATGATCCAAATCCAGCCAATCCTTCAAAGCTCAGGCTAAATCCTTCCTTGATGAATACAGCCCCACTGCTCTTGCCTGTCTCTAAACCCTGTTGCCCTCTTGTTTGTGTCACACAGTCTGGCACTTTCTATTTCAGTCTAGTATTTATAAATCAGTTGTTCTTAATGGTTTCATATGTATAAGTTTTACTTTCTCTGAAAATTGGCTCTCTGAAAATTGGCTCCCTATGCTTTTTACTTCTTTTGGGTTCTCACAGTGTTTCATACAATATCAAGACACAGCAAGAAGTTATAAAATGTTATAATTTGTATGAGTGTATGAATGTTAAAGAAGTTCTGTTGTCAGTATTGGCTGAAATGGAGAAATATTACTGGGACTATAAAAGAAAAATAAGAAAAGGGAACATAGAGTGAATTCTCATCTTTAAAAATCCAAAGTAAAATTTCAAAATGAGTTAGCTTAGCTTCAATTTTAGCAAAAAATTAAATAAATAAAAACCTCTTGGAAAATAACAGCAGATATTCTAAATTTTGTGAGAGAAATGCCCCTTTTCCTACTTTTTCTTTAGTATCCTTAAGATTGAAGACAAGATTCTTTTTGTTGAGAATGCTCCTAATAGCCTGGACTGAAAGGGTAATTCAATAACAAGTCTGAAAAGTGGCATGTCTCACTGATAATCACTTATATTCCTTCAACCCAACTCTGAAAACCACATGCACTAGCTAAGTCCAAGGGGAAAGCCCCCTACCATAGCTCACCTCTTCCTTTTTCCTCAGTGATGGATGACACAGGGCAAGATACTGAAAAGAATCCTTTTATTGTCAAAAGAGGTGCTTCCCCTGTGGCTCAGCAGTAAAGAATCTGCCCGCAGTGCAGGAGACACAAGAGATGTGAGTTCGATCCTTGGGTCAGCATTCTTGCCTGGGAAATTCCATGGACAGGGGCTTCTGATGGGCTAAAGTCCATAAGGTCACAAAGAGTTAGACACAACTGAGCCCTTAACATATATACACATTGTCAAAAGGATAGAATCACTAGTTCAAACCTAGGAAAGCCAAAATCCTCCTTTGTGAAATTAGTCACGGTGAAAGGAGAAAAGTGAAGAGAGACCAAGGCTGGTATAGCAAATAGCAACAAAAGCATACTGCCTGGTAACCTTTATTGAATACTTTCTAGGTGCTACACTAAGTACTTCCTTTGACCTAACTCTCAGTGTTGGATGTTAGCACATGTGCCTCAAGGGAAATTACCAAGCAACAGTTGCTTATGACACCAACAGACTCTAATAATTGTATTTTCGATCTATAATGCTGCATGAAGTTATAAGCCATAAAACCAAATTTATTTTCATTATTATTAATATATTGGGTTACCATATCATTATTATCCTTCCTTAAAATACCACTTCATCTGGAATGAGATAAGACAGTGTTCAGCATATTTTTGTTCTAAGTTCACTGGATTCTCTGTGTCTAGTTACACAGTTTCCAAATATTAAAGATGCTAACATTTATTCTAGAAGTAACTGCACTATGAAAGTGAAAGTGAAAGTGAGGTCGCTCAGTTGTGGCTGACTCTTTGTGATCCCATAGACTGTAGCCTACCAGGCTCTTCTGTCCATGGAATTTTCCAGGCAATAGTACTGGAGTGGATTGCCACTTCAGTCTCAGACAAACTATTCGGTAGGTTTGGGAATAGTAAATCAATAGATATTTTATAAAAATTTACTTTTCTTTCCTTGAAATGGAAGTCTAAAAGGCAAAGCATATTCAGATAAGGAGCTATGTATTTTTCAAGGATATAGTAGTATGATTTTAGTAGGAGAAATATTTTAAATTTTTGGTAGGATATTTCTAATGAGTCTTCTGATTGATGCCTTATGTGATATGCAAGTTACTTTTAATAAAAATCAAAAGCCTTTCTCTCAAGATTTACACTTTATGTCACCAAAGTTCCAAGATGATAAAAATCTATATGAATAGAGAATTTCTAGGCTCTAAGCTGATAGCCTATTTAATTAATCAATATGTATCTGATAAAATTCACTTCTGAAATATCCAACTATTGAATCTTTCTTAATTTTCTATACTAGCATGTGACTTGCAACTACTATAATTAAAGAATATCAAGTTTTAAACAGAGCACTGAATATTAATTTAAAAACTAAAAATATTTCACTTGTTACTGATGTTTTTCTAGAAGAGAGCTTGTCTCATTTATGAGAATAAAACAATGAAAAGTGACATCTACATAACTACACTGAATTGAATATCTCTTCTGTGAAGTTTCAATATGTCAGCAGCAATATTGAAAGTAGCATATCAAAAAGCACCCGAGAGGCCATCCTCATCCACACATTTAAGAAATTATCTCACTTGTAGGTAGAAAAACACTGTCATCATTACATAAGTGTATCAAAACTCAATGAGGAAAAAGGAGCTGCAGAGCTTTTCATATAATTTTAAAAGTAAATATCCCATAATGTTTCTAACATTTAGAGATTGAATATCAGATTTTTACTCTTGAAAGTGCATACCACTCCAACAGTTCCCAAAGGCCAGCATGTAAATAGATATTTTATTTTCACCCCACCCTTGGAAGTCTTTTCTTTGTCTAAGCTTAAAAAAAGAAAAAGAAATATTAATTATGTTAGTCAGAGTAAGTCACTGGTGCTACTTTCAACCAGTCTCAGTATTGATGTTTTTTCCCCGCTTGCTCTGAGGGCAGTAAAGAAAGTTTAGAGCAATTTTTGTGAAAATTTCAGCATTAATATGGGCAAACACACACATAAAAATTATGCAAATTAAAATAAGATTATATATCTATGTAATGAGTTACTAATTAACTATAGATATAATAAAGTCATTCTTTGAAAATCTTCACATTATGTATGTGTGTAAAAAAGTATTTTGAAGTAATAAGAAAATGTGTCTATTAATCTCTGAAGATGAAAAGTAGAAAAAAGAGAAAACAGTGCATTTCTATAACTAACTACTTTAGGAAGAACATATCATCATTCATTCAACATTTATTTTTACTAAGTGGAAATATGTGTATGCACTGACTTTCGTCAACTGATCAAAACAGACAACTAATATGATAAGCAAGCATAAAATTGCATTTTCAAAGAAAACACAAGACTATATGGGAAAGTCAGTGCAGATTTCATTCCATAATGACTTCTATGTACTCATATCAAACTAATATTTAAAAACTTGAACAGAAATCTCATTTTTAAGATCCCTTAAAATTACAAATATATAAATTGATTTAACTTGATACAGAATTTGTAACTGCTAAAAATTTTGCATTTCCATACAGCTGCTAGTTTTCAGAGAAAAATTCTAGTCGTTTCAAGCCATTGAACATGATAATAGCAAAAATGAGATTGATCATTAACTCTAGCAACTGCCTTTCCCTTCATCTTAAGCTTTTAGTTAACCAAATGAATTAATACTTGCTAACTCTTTTAAAGAATTATTACTTAATTTAATCTGTGCAATCTTGTGGACAAATCCAAGCTTCAATATCTCATTTAAGCAGATGACTTCTAAATCTGTACTGCTAACCCTGACCTCTCTCTTGAGTTTCAAATGCTTATTTCAAATGCTTCTTCCTCGTAATTTGGATTTTCTTCATGGTTCCTTTCTTTTGATCAAAGGCACCAACCTTCTTCCTGATCTTCAAGTTTAAAAGTCTCAGATAAGTGTTGAGTACCTCACCAACTCTTGTACACAAATATAGGAAATTCTCAAGGCCTATATACCCTATGTCTGCAACATCTTTTAATAACACATTTATTGATTATCCTACTCTAACAATTGTCTTCAACCTCCCATTAGTGCTTACATAAAATAACTCAGTAATCTAGTTGGTCCAAAAAGAAACAGTGCTTACTCAACTAACATTAACATTTCTTCTATTTTTTTTCTAGAGGTTTTATAGTTTTAGCTTTTACATTTAGATCTATAAGTCATTCTGAATAGATTTCTTATCAAATGTAAAGCATAGGTCTAGGTCCTTATCTGGTTATCAAGCTATTCCTCATCGAAGGCTTCAAAGAAGAAAAATGACATGATCTATCTAGGTTTCAGTTTTGGGCTTCCCTTGTGGCTGAGCTGGCAAAGAATCTGCCTGCAGTGCAGGAGACCTGGGTTGGGAAGATCCCCTGGAGAAGGGAAAGGCTAGCCACTCCTGTATTCTGGCCTGGAGAATTCCATGGACTGTATAGTTCATGGGGTCACAAAGAGTCAAACACGACTGAGCGACTTTCACTTTCACTTTCAGGTTTCATTTTAAGGTGGTCATTCGGTCTGCCCTTTAAATGATATTGTGAGACATACAGCAAGGAAAACAAATTTCTAAGGCATAGTCCCCATCTGCACGTACTACTATCCATCGCTTTCGCTTAGATTCTCCATCCTTTTGTTACTCCCTACTTTCATATACTGCTACTGTTTCCATCCACTACTCCTTTTTCACCTAGATTACTCCTCCCTGGATGAAAGGCAGGAGCCAAAGATGAGGGAGAAAATGAAGATGGAAGAGAAAGCTATTCACTGATTGGAGAAGACCTTGGAAGAAATGAATTCAGCACACAAGCGACTGATTAGCTTAGGAGAGGGAATGATGCACCTCTTCCAACATCCACCTCTTTACCTTCGTACTCTCGTGATTTCTTTCTCTAGATACACAAAGCATTATCCTCACAGCAGCTCACCAGTAACCCTGGGCCTCAAGTTAGCTGTAACTTGCCTTTTGGTAGCACTCTACACCTAGTCTGCAGAATCTTAAAAGTTCGCAATTTCAAAACAAGCTCTAATGGTTGATATCCCTGGAAATAAATTGACTACCCTAATAAGTACCTGCATGTAGAAATAAATATTTTACGAAAAATTATTTGTTAGCACTTGAGAAGTGAATACAAGGTAAAGCAATAAATGGACCATTTCAAGCTGTCCTTTCTTGTAGGCACTGCTGTACACATTTCATCAGAGTTCCTTAACAAAATTCAGTTGTTTTTTTTTTTTTTTTTGAGTATGCGTGTGTGTTCTGTGTTTCTACTATATGGTACTCTATATGACTTCTATGAGTGCAACACATTGAATGCATTTAAACTTATTAAAGGGAATTTACAAGAAAACAACTTTACCCATACCCTCTAACACTCATGTAACAACTTCATGACCAGATGAAAACGTGCTTCCTCTTTCTCACACTTCAGAAGCAATGCAGGGATGATTTCTAATTTGCCCCCTCTGCCACAGCCATATGCTCTGAAATACAAGCTAGAGGGGCAGATGTATAATCTGGGAAATGATCCAAATTCATGACCTCCTTGGAACCAAGGGTATTGTGTGTGTGATGTCAGCCCTGGATGCTATATCCAGAAATTCAAATTCATAGAAACAAAGGATTAAATGGCACAGAAAAAGAAAAAGTCTACCAGTTTATTTATCCATGACAGATAACTAGCCCATTATCTGTTCTACTAAAGTTGACCAAGCTAGTATTTTCATTCCAGAGAAATAATGGGGTATCCGTAATCCTAGTAGACTCCAACAGCAAAGATAGCTCTTCAGTAACAGATCTGTGAGCTGATGTAATCCACATTCCCACGTCATTCCTTTGCCCAATCTCAGCTCCTATTCTATGGTAACATGAGTCTTACATAAATGATAAATTGCACAAAAATTCTTTAAAAAGTATGAGAATTTATGGACTTCAGAAAGAGAAAAACCAAAGAGCATTTGGTACAAAAAGGAGAACATGTGGAAGGATAGCATTTGCTCTAATGAACAGGACTGGTTTTGATTTGTTTTAGTACCTAAAGGATTTATCAAACAGCCTTTCCATAAGATACTCTTTGGGTGTGGTTATGACTATGAATTCACTTTGAAGAGTGTTCTAGGAGTTCAGAAGAAAAAAAAAAAATCTAATTAGCATCTGATCCATGGCCCACATAGGTAGTGTCAACAAGTAGCCAGATAAGACTCTTCTTTCCTGCTTGACACACATGATAATCTGATAAAATCTTCTTTGTAAACTCTATTTTATTTCTTCCAATGAATCATTATAATAATCTCTAGACAGTGTAATAAACCATAGCTTGTAATTTCAAGCTTCCCTGGTAGTTCAGCTGGTAAAGAATCTGCCTGCAATGTGGGAGACCTGGGTTCGATCCCTGGGTTGGGAAGATCCCCTGGAGAAGGGGACAGCTACCCACTCCAGTATTCTAGCCTGGCGAATTCCATGGACTGTATAGGCCATGGGGTCACAAAGACTCAGACACGACTGAGCGACTTTTACTTGTAATTACAAATATAACCAGAACTTTTTATTACATGGTTTCTTATGACGTCAATTTTCCATTTCAAACTTTCTCAGCATATTAGGGACAGCATTCTCAACTTTGTTCCTATGTCGAGTGGGTTTCTATATATTTCTAAAGAGTATTTTGTCAAAAGTAATCTAGATCCAGGGAGATAAAGCTATATCTGGTGAGCATGTGCTCTAATCTGCATTGAGCCCAGTGGTTTATTTGAACTTAGACATTTACAAAGGATAACCCTTCATTCATTCAGCAATTATTAGACTTGAGATGTCTGTTTCCAGCTATGTATTAATTCTCAAAATCCTGATAATAAAACAGAAATAGATCCTGGATAAATTTTAAAAGAGTATTCATTCAAATGCATTGCTTAGCTCATAGGAAATTAAAGGAAATTCTGAAGCAGAGTAACCCTCAAAAGGACCTACAACCTTAGCAGAAGCGGGACCGAGAAACCTCAATCCTCAAATACACTTTCCTCAGGAAAAAGAATTCAAGAAAATGTCTCAACTCTGACTCTAGAAAGGGAAATGACAATAAAAAAAAAAAAATCATTAACTCTGAGAATTTTCAACCACAGAACTCTTGGAGGTATGTAATCAAGCATATTTTCTCCCAATTAAATAAGCTGTCAGCCAAGAAATTAAACAAAAGTGGTTCCAAGTTAGTCATACTCTGCTCGTACCCCAAAGGAAGCAAATCTAAATATTCTATGGAGAAAAGTACATGCTAATCTGGCTCCCCCAAATGTTCACACATTAAATCCAACCAAACATGACATCCCAGAGAAATTATGAGAAAGCCATCATGGATGGAATCAGCAGAAACATGAAACATGAAATTCTAACGTCGGAATTTTAAGACAGATCTGGAGAAATTACTCAGAATGAAATTCAGAATCAAGGAGACAGAAAAGTATGAAAGACCTCAAAGAGACATGACTGAAGAGTGAGATCTAACACACAGCTAATAAGAGTCCTACTGGGGAACGGCAGCATTAGCACACTTTCCCAGAGGGAATGGAAAACAGTAACATACAACCATAGGCGACACATGAAGAAAGATAATATTCAGTTCAGTTCAGTTCAGTCGCTCAGTCGTGTCCGACTCTCTGTGACCCCATGAATCGCAGCACGCCAGGCCTCCCTGTCCATCACCAACTCCTGGAGTTCACTCAGACTCACGCCCATCGAGTCGGTGATGCCATCCAGCCATCTCATCCTCTGTCGTCCCCTTCTCCTCCTGCCCCCAATCCCTCCCAGCATCAGAGTCTTTTCCAATGAGTCAACTCTCCGCATGAGGTGGCCAGAGTACTGGAGTTTCAGTTTCAGCATCATTCCCTCCAAAGAAATCCCAGGGCTGATCTCCTTCAGAATGGACTGGCTGGATCTCCTTGCAGTCCAAGGGACCCTCAAGAGTCTTAAGTTGGCTAAAAAGTTCATTTGAGTTTTTCCATAAGATGCGACAGGAAAACTCGAATGAACCCAATATAAAGAAACCTACAGCAAGACCTAGACTGTAGCGAACGTGCTTATCAAAGACAAAGAAAATTTAAAATTATCCAGAGAACAGACTGACCACTGGTCCAGAGAGGCCAAATAGACTAACAGTGGACTTTTCATGGGAAAAGCCAGAAGACAGCAGAAAAAACATCTTTGGTGTGCTACCAGCTTAACACTGTACACTCAGCAAAACTAGTTGTCAACAAAAAGATGTTCTCTGATAAACAATATGCAGTATAATCAATAGACCATCATTAGAGGAATGTCTGAAGAATATACCTGAGAAAGGAGGAAAACGACCCCAGAGGGAAGATCTGAGATAGAAGAAGAATGATAAAATAAATTTATTATACACCCATAAGTTTGAACAAATAATAAATACAGAAAACATTAAAATTAGTATATAATCTGTGGGATCAAAAAATAAGAAAAAAATGGAACACTATATAAATTAGGAGAGAGTAAGGAGAATGAAAGAGAATGAAAGTTCCTTGTGTTGTTTAGAAAAAGAATTAAGTATGAATTAATTTCATATTTTGTTAAGTATATTTGATAAAAGTGAAGTATATAATCTTCAAATTAATATAAGGAAAAAACTGGATTTAAAGACAAAAAGAAATGGGAATTTATCCTAATAAAATTATTAAAGTGGCTTGTGTATAAAATAGGGTGAAATGAAAGTCGCTCAGTCATGTTCGACTCTCTGTGACCCCATGGACTGTAGCCTGCCGGGTTCCTCTGTCCATAGTATTCTTCAGGCAAGAATACTGGAGTAGCTAGCCTCTCCCTTCTCCAGGGGATCTTCCCAATCCAGGAATCGAACATTACAGGCAGATTCTTTACCATTTGAGCCACAAGGGAAGCCCATAAAATAGGATGATAACCATAAATCTAAATATGTTAGTAATCTCAATACATATAAATGTGCCAAATTTTCAGTTACAATTCAGACTGTCAGGCCGAACACAGCAACAACAAAAAAATTAAGACACAAACACAAACAAAAAACATAAATATAAGGAGAGTTTGAAAGTAAAAATATGCAAAAAAAGAAAAAGAGTAAGCAAATGCTGACTGTAGCTCCTGGGCTGGGGCCCAAGGGCTCTCCGTGTCTGGAGCTCATGTTCCACAGGTAGAGGAGGTAGACAGCAGGTTAAATACATATAAACACATGCAGCCTACAGACTGTGATAAGGACTATCAGGAAGTGAACAGAGTAAGTGACAGAAACTGACTTATTTTGTCTGCTTTAGATGGGGTGGTCAGGTAAGGTATTTTTGAAAAAATAATACTTGACCTAAGAACTGAATCAGAAGGAATCAGCCACATGAAGGTTTGGCAGATCATTCTGAACAGAGGGAAGGTAGGTGCAAAGGGCTCCGAAAGAGAAAAAGTTGGGGGGGGGGTGCAAATTCAGCAAGGTAGGCAGGAAGATGAGACCGGGCCTTGGAGGGTCACAGTAAGAAATGAAGATCATTTTCTGTGAATGATGGGAAGCCATGAGAGGGTTTTGATCATTTGAGGACATTATTTGATTCATGTTTTCCAGATGTCCCTCAGGGTTTTGTGGGGAAAATGGAAACTGTAGAGAGTCGAGAAGTTCAGAGGCTACTGAAGGCATGACGTGATGGAGGCTTGGGCAAGGATGGGAGGGGAAAGCTCTGGGTTGTATTTCCATGAGACCAACCTGATTTCCTGCTGGATTTATGGGATAGGTAAAGAAAGGTGACCCATAAAGGCCGATTCTGCATTTGTAAAACTTTCTATGCTCACAGAGAAGGGTATCATTGTATCCGTTATGCTTCCTTCTAGATGAAGATGGCCTCTAATTGGAATGTACATCAAAATGTAACCCGAGTTAAACTTGATGGAGACAGTTCATAGGAAGAAATAGCTGACAATTTGGAAAATTCTTTGCTAAAGGAGCTGACAGAGGATGACAAAGGATGAGATTGTTGGATGGCATCACTGATTCAATGGACGTGAGTTTGAGCAAGCTCCAGGAGTTGATTAATGACCGGGAAGCCTGGCATGCTGTGGTCCATTGGGTTGCAGAGTTGGACACGACTGAGTGACTGGACTGAACTGAAAGGGCCTTCAACCAGAATTGAAGGCATTGGTCCATGGACAGGAAATGGGGACCAGAGTATGAGTATTACAAAGCCCAAAACCTCAGAGTGGAGGCACATATCTCAAACTATCAAACTAAGATTTTCTGAGCTTTGCAAAAAATAATAATGATGATGAGTCTGTACATGCTGATGGAACCTTACAAAATTCATCACTGTCTACCAAACTTCGGCAATCTCTGTCACTCAACTTCAGGATATCTTGCCATTTTCAAATATCATTTTATACGAAATTTTCTCACTCAGTTCAGTTCAGTCATTCAGTTGTATCCGACTCTTTGCAGCCCCATGAATTGCAGCATGCCAGGCCTCCCTGTCCATTACCAACTCCCAGAGTTCACCCAAACCCATGTCCATTGTGTCAGTGATGCCATCCAACCATCTCATCCTCTGTCATCCCCTTCTCCTCCTGCCCTCAATCTTTCCAGCATCAGGGTCTTTTCAAATGAGTCAGCTCTCCACATCAGGTGGCCAAAGTACTGGAGCTTCAGCTTCAGCATTAGCCCTTCCAATGAATATTCAGGACTAATTTCCTTTAGGATGGACTGGTTGGATCTCCTTGCAGTCCAAGGGATTCTCAAGAGTCTTCTCCAATACCACAGTTCAAAAGCATCAATTCTTCAGTGCTCAGCTTTCTTTATAGTCTAACTCTCACATCCATACATGACTACTGGAAAAACCATAGCCTTGACTAGATGGACTTTTGTTGCCAAAGTAATATCTCTGCTTTTTAATATGCTGTCTAGGTTGGTCATAACTTTACCTCCAAGGAGCAAGTGTCTTTTAATTTCATGGCTGCATTCACCATCTGCAGTGATTTTGGAGCCCAAAGAAATAAAGTCAGCCACTGTTTCCATTGTTTTCCCATCTATTTGCCATGAAGCGATGGGACAGGATGCCATGATCTTAGTTTTCTGAATGTTGAATGGTAAGCCAACTTTTTCACTCTCCTCTTTCACTTTCATCAAGAGGCTCTTTAGGTCTTCTTCACTTTCTGCCACAAGGGTGGTGTCATCTGCATATCTGAGGTTATTGATATTCCTCCTGGAAATCTTGATTCTAGCTTGTGTTTCTTCCAGCCCAGCGTTTCTCATGATGCACTTTGCATATGAGTTAAATAAGCAGGGTAACAATATACAGCCTTGACGTACTCTTTTTCCTATTTGGAACCAGTCTGTTGTTCCATGTCCAGTTCTAACTGTTGCTTCCTGACCTGTATACAGGTTTCTCAAGAGGCAGGTCAGGTGGTTGGTATTCCCATCTCTTTCAGAATTTTCCACAGTTTATTGTGATCCACACAGTCAAAGGCTCTGGCATAGTCAATGGCTCTGGCATAGTCAATATTCTTTAAAATCTCATTTATTAATACCCATTAATATAGATGCACACTTTAAAAAACAAAAAGTGTTTGTTCATATAAATCACTGGAAATAGTTCATGAACCACTAGCTTAGTAATCCAAACCAACAGTAACATTTTCTCTGAGGTCTGTTAGAATAACAACTTCACTCCAGTATTCCTGGGTTTCTCTGGTGGCTCAGACGGTAAAGAATCCACTTGCAATGTGGGAGACCTTGGTTCAGTCCCTGGGTTGGGAAGATCCCCTGGAGGAGGGCATGCCAACCTACTCCAGTATTCTCGCCTGGAGAATCCCCATGAACAGAGGAGCCTGGTGGGCTGCAGTCCACTGGGTCACAAAGAGTCAGACACAACTGAGCAACTAAGCACAGCACAGTACAAGTGAGAAGCCTTCATAATCAATTTGACAGCAACATTTTTAATTCCTCAAACAAATTCCTGATGGCAATATCATGATATTTTAGAAAACTATCTGCCTTTTTCCTTCCCTCTTTGCAGTTGTAGTTTTCTGGGTTGAAAAGGCAGGTATATTTAAAAAATCGGATTGGTTAATAAAAGGGTTTTTATTCAAAAGGTAACTCTGAACAGCTTTGTTCTAATGGGGTGGAATACGTAACTTGTTTTCTGTAGGTGTGTGGTTTCTAATTATCAATAGAGTGAGAATGAATTTGCATTTGCTTATTTTAGCTAGAAGGAGTAATCTAGGTTGCTTTTTCTTTTTAATTTTTACATATTCATCATGAGCCCTCTTTATAATTCAGCTTTTATTGGACACAGTTGGGCACCGTGAATCTCTAAAAGAAAAAAGAAACTTTTTGTACCTAGCATGAAGTGGATGCCTTACTGAATCAATTTCAAAGACTAAGTTCCTGCCCTCTAGGATACCAAAAATTGACAGGGGAGTTTAACATACCCTAAATATGTTTCTCATTGGCACATTTTCCAGCAACCCATAAATGAGGTATCTCATGGTTAAGTCTCTCTCTATTCCCTTCCTCCTGAAATACTTTTGGGCCCCAAATAGTTCCCAGTGTGATTGTGGGATTCAGCCCTCTCATTTCCTTCCCAGAAACTATCCTTTTTCCTGTGGTTCTTCTGTGCATATTCTGTGCCAGTCCCTGTGCTAAATCACCTCATTTATGCAACGTTTCAATGATTAGATTCAGCATGTAAAATTTTAGAATGTAGATAACACAGTCCTCCAGCTATATGAGGAAAAGGTAGGACTTGGGATTACTGATAGTCTAAGGAAGTCATGACTATTGATCAAAGGAGATTGAGAAGCAGCCTGTGGAATTCCTCGGGGACTAACTGGCTCTGGAGCAGAAGCGTGAGCTAGGGCAGGAAAGGGTGAGAGAAATTCAAAAGTATAAAGACAGAGCCCAAAGACACCTGAAGTTAAACAAGGCTAGATACCAGAGGAGACCCCAGTCTGAACAAGCTTGGGAGTGTTGCTCAGGGAGGTTGGCCTTCAAGGAGTTCCACTGGGGCTTAGAGATGTGAAAGAACAAGATCTGATCAGATAGCATGCTGAGTAGCTCTGTGAATTGGGAACAAGCGCAATGAGGCCGATAGGGTGGAATGGAGGGTGATGGCGCCATGAGACAGGTGGCAAGGGCAGGGCAAGACAAGGGTTAGAGGACATGCTATGATTTGTTAATGGTATTGAAATGTATCCCTGCTGATAGAGCCAAAATACAGGAGCATATGAATGTTTTTTAAGTAGGCAAAAAACTTTCTTGAAATATACATGTCTTTTAATGCTTCCCTCTCCCAACCCAGTATTCATTTATGAAATTCATATGTGTGTACACAGACAGAACTTATCTAAAGTAATACCAACATTATCAAAGCCAATATATTCTAAATATTTTTTCACCATTACTTTGTAATGTCATATCTCTGTGCATGCAAACTCAATTGTGTCTGACTTGTTCAACCCCATGGACTGGAGCCCACCAGGATCCTCTGTTCATGGAATTTCCCAGGCAAGAATAATGGAGTGGGTTGCCATTTCCTCCTCCAGGGGATCTTCTTGACCCAGGGATTGAACCCATGTCTCCTGCATTGCAGCTGGATTATTTTTACCACTCATCAAACATTAAAACAAAATTAGGCTTTGAGACATTTTATGTTATTCAACACAGATAGGGAACCTGTTATGTAAGGGCTGATTTTCAGATGTCTCAGGTTGGATTTTAAATTTGTCCTTTGAATATCATATGTTGGCTAATTTTTTAGCTGAGAAAATTTCAGAATTAAAAGCATTACCAGAACTACTAAAGATCCATTCACTTAACACTGGCACTTAGATTATCCATAAAAGTTTAAAATAAAAGGCCTTACAAACAGGGAGCTATAACCCGTCTCGGTCATCGGAATCAGAGTGTCTCTGTCTTCTCTCTCCACACAGATTTACATGTAACACACCTTCCTTAGAAGAGTGGTGTTAAATTCTGGGTCTCAGTGTAAACCTTTCTGAAATAATTATATAGAAACAGAAAAGCTTTTTAGCCCCTGCCAAATCTACTCTGGATAAAGGTTTGTCATCATTTAGTTATAGTGTCCAATAATGTTATTGAAATAGTTTCACTGCAAAAAGTTTACTTAAAACATCCTAAAGCTAAATACAAAGGAAAGAGAACAGAATTGGGGCTCTTAACATAAATGGAACTTAACATTTATAGTTCTAATGTTTTCAAGAATGTGATTTGTTTTTACCCATAACACAACCAAGTCCATACAGTAATAGTCTGACTGATGATGGCATCGCTGTGCAATGTTTAAGTCACTTGTTTCCTGTGGCTCCTACTGTTGTTCCTCTCCAGGTGCAGAGTAAGTACAAAGTCACTTACTCCTTGGAAGGAAAGTTATGACCAACCTAGATAGCATATTCAAAAGCAGAGACATTACTTTGCCAATAAAGGTCCGTCTAGTCAAGGCTATGGTTTTTCCAGTAGTCATGTATGGATGTGAGAGTTGGACTGTGAAGAAGGCTGAGCACCAAAGAATTGATGATTTTGAACTGTGGTGTTGGAGAAAACTCTTGAGAGTCCCCTGGACTACAAGGAGATCCAACCAGTCCATCCTAAAGGAGAATAGTCCTGGGATTTCTTTGGAAGGACTGATGCTAAAGCTGAAACTCCAGTACTCTGGCCACCTCATGCTAAGAGTTGACTCATTAGAAAAGACTCTGATGCTGGGAGGGATTGGGGGCAGGAGAAGAAGGGGACGACAGAGGATGAGATGGCTGGATGGCATCACTGACTCCATGGACGTGAGTCTGAGTGAACTACGGGAGTTGGTGATGGACAGGGAGGCCTGGCGTGCTGCAATTCATGGGGTTGCAAAGAGTCGGACACGACTGAGCAACTGAACTGAAATAGGTATAGATAGCTCAGCCTACAGTAAAGTTATGATGTCAAACATTTAACTTATGTTTATCAACCATCTGATATTACATGTCGTCATTTAATACTATTTTTCACTGCAGATGCTCACTCTGGCATTTAGAAACCCTATTAGAATTCTCAGTTCCAAACCACTGTTTTCCAAGTATACAAGATCCATATCCCCATGGAAGGTGAAGCTTGAGAGTGCAGTCACATTTGAAGAACTTGGCAAACATAGAATAGGCTCTTTTTCTAAAATAATTTTTAATTTGTTCAAAAAGTTTAAATTTAAGAAACAATAGATTTTATAAATCAATGCACACTTAATCATAGTAAATTTTATCTGCATAGATAAACTGTCTTTAGTTTATATAAATTTTAAGAAAGACAGGATAATAAAGATTTTCACTGCTGAGAATTTAATAATGTAAATATCAATATATAAAGGCATAGGGGAAAAAATATGTACCAACTACACCATATCAACAAATGCCTACTGGAGCTCAGAATAGAATAATTTGTCTTGTATATTCATATTTAGCGGAAAATAAATAGAACACCATAATACAAATATAAAGTATAATGAATAGCAACTATAAGCAAATACAAATTGTGTGCAAAGTCTGCAATTAACTTTGAAAAAAATACAGACTTTTTGTATACAGAAGCTTATTCATTCTGGTAGGTTTCAGTGAGAGAAAATGAAAAGGAAAAAAGACTAGTGCTGTGCTAAATTATTCTCTCTTTCTGTTATCCATGCAGGTTTGGGGAAATTTTGAGGATTTTAATGACAGTTCAGGTTATTCAATCAGGCAAAACTGGTATCAGTGACATCTGAATTCACAAAGCAAGAGTTTGCGGAAGAGAAGTCAATAGGTCTGACTACCTGGGCCTTTGGTGGGCGGTGACTTTCCCTCTCTAGGTAACACTCTTTAAAATAAGTTGATTGTACTAGACATATATAATGATCCACTTAGTCCTATCTTTCTATAATTTCACCATAAATAAAGAATTGAGAATATAACTGCAAAAGGTAAGAACATTTTATTCCAGGGAAAAATCACAGCTGTTTTGCAAATGAACTCTTGAATGCAGTATGTGTATGTATAACTATATTTTTATATAGTTTCCCATCCAATTTTGTTTCAGTGACTTAAACACATCCCAACATAGGCTACCTATTATTTATAGTGTTTCTTATATTCTCGGCCAGCCTATTGAACAACTCTATAATGCAACTGTGTACAGACTTTGACATCATCAGGAAATTGAGACCATTAACATCTTTAATTCTTTACCCCTCTACCTACATATTTATCTATAACACATGTATCCTTGCTACTTTCCCCATGATCGTGGCTCATCTTCTTCAAAGCCAACTGCTATAAAACTACACTCATTCTTATCCCTTTAACAATTTCCTCTTTCTTTATTCTCTTACAAATGTCTCTTTCTTCTCAGTCCACAAACTTGGTCCAGTGTTTCTCATTAATGACATGAAATGGAACAATGATAATTTCTTCTCTAGATACACCTCTCTCTTTTCTGCTAATATTGAACTTCTAGAAAGATCAGCTATGCTTATTTCTACCTCCCATTTCTCCTCACTTCATTTTGATCTGGCTATCCTATCTCCTGTCCAGCAGAAGTGATTACTCATGGCCATTTCTCAGCCTCCAAACCTAGTAAAAGGTAAGCATCTTCTCAAAACTTTTAACCTTGGGACTGTTTCTTCTGGGAAAATCGTTATCTCCTCATCCTTCAAGATAAGATCTCTTTACAAGAAATAATACATCCAGGCTACCAGTGACTCTAAATTGGCTCCAGACTTTTTTTCCTGTTTACCAGAGTGAAAACTGATTCTTTGGCAAATGCAGAGAGCCATCTAAATAAACCAGGTGCATCACTCCTGCCACCTTTAGTCACTTTCCAAGGTGTGAGCTTTTTGGTCATCTATTTCCTTCCTGTGCTGCCACCTTACACCCTCTGTTCATCTGTGACTCACCATCCAACTCTCTCCCATCCCAAACTCCTTCATCTTGTCTTCTTGAGTCTCCATTATCCTTCCATGGTTGACAAAATGCTGTTCACTTCTAACCTCTTCTCTGAAAATTCCCCTGCCTTTTGTTGTTCAGTTGCTAAGTTGTGTCCAACTCTTTGTGACCCCATGGACGGCAGCATACCAGGTTTCCCTATCCTTTACCATCTCCCAGAGTTTGCTCAAGTGCAAGTCCATTGAGTCAGCGATGCCATACAACCATCTCATCCTCTGCCGTCCTCTTCTCCTCCTGCCCTCAATCTTTCCCAACATCAGGATCTTTTCCAATGAGTCGGATCTTCGCATCAGGTTGTCAAAGTATTGGAGTTTCAGCTTCAGCATTAGTCCTTTCAATGAATATTCAGGGTTGATCTCCTTGCAGTCCAATGGATTGACTGGTTTGATCTCCTTGCAGTCCAACGGATTCTCAAAAGTCTTTTCCAGTACCACAATTCAAAAGCATTAATTGTTCAGCATTGAGCCTTCTTTATGGTCCAACTCTCACATCTGTACATGACTACTGGAAAAACCACAGCTTTGACTATATGGACCTTTGTAGGTAAAGTGATGTCTCTGCTTTTTAATATGCTGTCCATGTTTGTCATAACTTTTCTTCCAAGGAGCGAGTGTCTTTTTATTTCAGGGCTGCAATCACTGTCTGCAGTGATTTTTGCCACCTACAAATTGGCACTTACCAAGAGCATTGCCAACAACTGAACAACAAAGGCATTTGACATCTGCCTCTACGGAGACGGAATGCATTGCCCCTATAGCTGTTGACCTTCAACAACCCCTGAGGGAGTTCAGGGTGGACTGAGGCACTCTGTGCTCCAGGGAATCTGGTGGGACAGGTCTTTAGATAGTTGAGTGTTTTTAGGAACAGATTTTATGATCGTAATCCTTGCCTCTCCTCATATTTAGAGAAGCACTGAAGTGAAGTGAAGTGAATTCACTCAGTTGTGTCTGACTCTTTGTGACCCCACGGACTGTAGCCTATCAGGCTCCTCCGTCCATGGGATTTTCCAGGAAAGAGTGCTGGAGTGGGTTGCCATTTCCTTCTCTAGAGGATCTTCTCAACCCAGGAATCGAAACTGGGTCTCCCGCATTGCAGGCAGACGCTTTACCATCTGAGCCACCAGAGAAGCACTAAATCCTTTCAAATCCTGAAAGATGATGCCGTGAAAGTGCTACACTCAATATGCCAGCAAATTGGGGAAACTCAGCAGTGGCCACAGGACTGGAAAAGGGCAATTTTCATTCCAATCCCAAAGAAAGGCAATGCCAAAGAATGCTCAAACTACTGCACAATTGCGCTCATCTCACATGCTAGTCAAGTAATGCTCAAAATTCTACAAGCCAGGCTTCAGCAATACGTGAACCGTGAACTTCCTGATGTTCATGCTAGTTTTAGAAAAGCAGAGGAACCAGAGATCAAATTGCCAGCATCCACTGGATCAGTGAAAGAGCAAGAGAGTTTCAGAAAAACATTTATTTCTGCTTTATTGATTATGCCAAAGCCTTTGATTGTGTGGATGACAATAAACTGTGGAAAATTCTGAGATGGGAATACCAGACCACCTGACCTGCCTCTTGAGAAACCTATAAGCAGGTCAGGAAGCAACAGTTAGAACTGGACATGGAACAACAGACTGGTTCCGAATAGGAAAAGGAGTACGTCAAGGCTGTATATTGTCACCCTGTCACATTATTTAACTTCTATGCAGAGTACATCATGAGAAACGCTGTGTTGGAGGAAGCACAAGCTGGAATCAAGATTACCGGGAGAAATATCAATAATCTCAGATATGCAGATGACACCACCCTTATGGCAGAATGTGAAGAGGAACTAAAAGGCTTCTTGATGAAAGTGAAAGAGGAGAGTGGAAAAGTTGGCCTAAAGCTCAACATTCGGAAAACGAAGATCATGGCATCTGGTCCCATCACTTCATGGGAAATAGATGGGGAAACAGCGGAAACAGTGTCAACCTTTATTTCTTTGGGCTCCAAAATCACTGCAGATGGTGACTGCAGCAATGAAATTAAAAGATGCTTACTCCTTGGAGGGAAAGTTATGACCAACCTAGATAGCTTATTCAAAAGCAGAGACATTACTTTGCCAACAAAGGTCCGTCTAGTCAAGGCTATGGTTTTTCCAGTAGTCATGTATGGATTTGAGAGTTGGACTGTGAAGAAAGCTGAGCACTGAAGAACTGATGGTTTTGAACTGTGGTGTTGGAGAAGACTCTTGAGAGTCCCTTGGACTGCAAGGAGATCCAACCAGTCCATTCTGAAGGAGATCAGCCCTGGATGTTCTTTGGAAGGAATGATGCTAAAGCTGAAACTCCAGTACTTTGGGCACCTCATGCAAAGAGTTGACTCATTGGAAAAGACCCTGATGCTGGGATGGATGGGGGTCAGGAGGAGAGGGGACAATAAAGGATGAGATGGCTGGATGGCATCACTGATTAGATGGACCTGAGTTTGAGTGAACTCCGGGAGTTGGTGATGGACAGGGAGACGTGGTGTGCTGCGATTCATGGGGTCTCAAAGAGTCGGACACGACTGAGTGACTGAACTGTACTGAACTGAAATCCTTTCATGGTGACAGCAGATCCTCATGACTAACAGAAAACTTTTGTAAAATGAGTGCTTCATGGCACTGAACTCCCCTTTCGCCAAAACCTTATACATTGACTTTCCCCCACTTCCACTTTGGGAGAGTCTCTCAGAGCTATCTGAGATCCTGCTGCATGGGCTGTAGTCCTCATTTTGTCCCAGATAAAACTTAACTAGCAACTCTCAAGTTGTACATCTTTTTTTATAGTCGACATTTTGGAGGCCAAGAAAATAAAATCTGTACTGTTTCCACCTTTACCCCATGGGAATATCCCTGATTTTAGCCTTCATTGACATCTAGCTTTCCACTAAGAATTCTGCCTGTCCTGCAGGCCTTATTTGCAACTGTTCTTTCTCACCCATATTATACAGTCAGGGCTGAGAAGAGACTCAGCTGTCTCCTTATTTTTTGTTTACATTTTCAGGTACATTTTCCCTCTGCTAAGTCACTTCAGTCGTGTCCAACTCTGTGCTCCCCATAGACGGCAGCCCACCAGGCTCCCCTGTCCCTGGGATTCTCCAGCTAAGAACACTGGAGTGGGTCGCCATTTCCGTCTCCAGTGGAGGAAAGTGAAATGTGAAAGTGAAGTCGCTCAGTTGTGTCCGACTCTTTGCGACCCCATGGACCACAGCCTACCAGGCTTCTCTGTCCATGGGATTTTCCAGGCAAGAGTACTGGAGTGGGGTGCCATTGCCTTCTCCATGTACTGCAGTAGGGTGCCATTGCCTTTTCCCTCTACCCTTATATAATATCCTGTCTCCTTGGGAGCTCATGCATCCTGCTTTTTCCCCCTCTACTCTTCTTATCATTCTCTCCATCACCTTCACTCTCTCATCATTAATACATGAACACTGGCACAGAGCCTATGGGTTCCCTCTCTGTCTACTCTATTTACATCTTATCACTGTTATCAAAAGTACCTGCCTCAGGAAACCACTGGTCCAAGGAGGATAAGAGACACAGGAAGTAAACCTGGACCTGAACTACAGACTGGAGCCAAACCCAGTCAAACACTCTGAGATCTGTAACTCCTAGTCCACCTGAAGATACATGATGAAGAAATAAATGGTTCCTGTTGGTTTTATGGGCTTCCCTGGTAGCTTAGCTGGTAAAGACTCTGCTGGCAATGCAGGAGACCTGGGTTTGATTCCTGGGTTGGGAAGATCCCCTGGAGAAGGGATGGAGTACCTACTCCAGTATTCTTGGGCTTCCCTTGTGGCTCAGCTGGTATTACACAGTGTGGTTGTAGCAACACCTGACTGACACATTGAGTATCTCATTGGACCCTCTCTCTCAGTTTGATTAAAAACAAAACAAACACCAAAAACAAACAAATAAAAACAATCAGAATTCTAGGTTTTATTCTCTAAATTATTCTTACTTTTCTTTCCTCCATTTAATCACTTACTTTATACCCACATCATCTCTTACCTGGACTACTGAAATGGTCTCCTATTCTTCACTCTCCCCCTTTTTAAAATCCTTTCAAGTCCCCACAACCAACAGAGTAATATCATTATGCTATAAAACTGACCGCTCCCCTCCTTTAATCTATTTAGCCTGCAGAGTCAAATTCACACTTCCACCTGGTAGGAGTTCCCTGTGATCTAATCTCTGCCAGCTTCTTTACCTCCTAGCTTGTCCCTCTCCCCTGTGCACTCCTGCCATGCCACTGCTTACAGTTTCTTGAACACATCATGATGTTTCATGTTTTCATAACCTTCCATGTGCCTGAAATGTGTTAGTTCACTGACTTTTTCTATTCCCCAATTTCTATTTATCTTTCAGACCTTATATGGAAGCAGTTCTTTTGTGACATATGTCACTTTGTATCTCCAGCACACAACAGAATACCTGTTACAGAGTGGGTGTTTAAAAAACATGAGTGGAACAGAAATAATTTTGAAATGTGATTAATAAAAAAAAAATGTAGTCTCTATTTCAGTTCAGTTCAGTTCAGTCGCTCAGTCAAGTCCGACTCTTTGAGACCCCATGAATCGCAGCACGCTACGCCTCCCTGTCCATCACCAACTCCTGGAGTTCACTCAGACTCACGTCTATTGAGTCAGTAATGCCACCCAGCCATCTCATCCTCTGTCGTCCCCTTCTCCTCCTGCCCCCAATCCCTCCCAGCATCAGAGTCTTTTCCAATGAGTCAACTCTTTGCATGAGGTGGCCAAAGTACTGGAGTTTCAGCTATAGCATCATTCCTTCCAAAGAAATCCCAGGGTTAATCTCCTTCAGAATGGACTGGTTGGATCTCCTTGCTGTCCAAGGGACTCTCAAGAGTCTTCTCCAACACCACAGTTCAAAAGCATCAATTCTTGGGTGCTCATCCTTCTTCACAGTCCAACTCTCACATCCATACATGACTATTGGAAAAACCATAGCCTTGACTAGACGAACCTTAGTCGGCAAAGTAATGTCTCTGCTTTTGAATATGCTATCTAGGTTGGTCATAACTTTCCCTCCAAGGAGTAAGCGTCTTTTAATTTCATGGCTACAGTCACCATCTTCAGTGACTTTGGAGTCCAAAAAAATAAAGTCTGACACTGTTTCCACTGTTTCCCATCTATTTCCCATGAAGTGATGGGACCAGATGCCATGATCTTCGTTTTCTGAATGTTGAGCTTTAGGCCAGCTTTTTCACTCTCCTCTTTCACTTTCATCAAGAGCCTTCATGTTCCTCTTCACATTCTGCCATAAGGTGGTGTCATCTGCATATCTGAGGTTATTGATATTTCTCCCGGAAATCTTGATTCCAGCTTGTGTTTCTTCCAGTCCAGCGTTTCTCATGATGTACTCTGCATATAAGTTCAATAAGCAAGGTGACAATATACAGCCTTGACGTACTCCTTTTCCTATTTGGAACCAGTCTGTTGTTCCATGTCCAGTTCTAACTGTTGCTTCCTGACCTGCATACAGATTTCTCAAGAGGCAGGTTAGGTGGTCTGGTATTCCCATCTCTCTCAGAATTTTCCACAGTTTCTTGTGATCCACACAGTCAAAGGCTTTGGCATACTCAGTAAAGCAGAAATAGATGTTTTTCTGGAACTCGCTTCCTTTTTGATGATCCAGTGGATGCTGGCAATTTGATCTCTGGTTCCTCTGCTTTTCTAAAACCAGCATGAATATCAGGAAGTTCACGGTTCACGTATTGCTGAAGCCTGGCTTGGAGAATTTTGAGTATTATTTCACTAGCATGTGAGATGAGTGCAATTGTGTGGCAGTTTGAGCATTCTTTGGCATTGCCTTTCTTTGGGATTGGAATGAAAATTGCCCTTTTCCAGTCCTGTGGCCACTACTGAGTTTTCCAAATTTGCTGGCGTATTGAGTGTAGCACTTTCACAGCATCATCTTTCAGGATTTGAAATAGCTCCACTGGAATGCCATCAGCTCCACTAGCTTTGTTCGTAGTGATGCTTTCTAAGGCCCACTTAACTTCACTTTCCAAGATGTCTGGCTCTAGGTGAGTGATCACACCATTGTGATTATCTGGGTCATGAAGATCTTTTTGTACAGTTCTTCTGTGTATTCTTGCCACCTCTTCTTAATATCTTCTGCTTCTGCTACGTCCATACCATTTCTGTCCTTTATCGAGCCCATCTTTGCATGAAATGTTCCCTTGGTATCTCTAATTTTCTTGAAGAGATCTCTAGTCGTTCCCATTCTGTTCTTTTCCTCTATTTCTTTGCATTGATCGCTGAAGAAGGCTTTCTTATCTCTTCTTGGGATTCTCTGGAACTCTGCATTCAGATGCTTATATCTTTCCTTTTCTCCTTTGCTTTTCACTTCTCTTATTTTCACAGCTATTTGTAAGGCCTCCCCAGACAGCCATTTTGCTTTTTTGCATTTCTTTTCCATGGGGATGGTCTTGATCCCTGTCTCCTGTACAATGTCACAAACCTCATTCCATAGTTCATCAGGCATGCTATCAGATCTAGTCCCTTAAATCTATTTCTCACTTCCACTGTATAATCATAAGGGATTTGATTTAGGTCATACCTGAAAGATCTAGCGGTTTTCCCTACTTTCTTCAGTTTGAGTCTGATTTTGGTAATAAGGAGTTCATGATCTGAGCCACAGTCAGCTCCCGGTCTTGTTTCTGTTGACTGTATAGAGCTTCTCCATCTTTGGTTGCAAAGAATATAATCAATCTGATTTCGGTGTTGACCATCTGGTGTTGTCCATCTGTAGAGTCTTCTCTTGTGTTGTTGGAAGAGGGTGTTTGCTATGACCAGTGCATTTTCTTGGCAAAACTCGATTAGTCTTTGCCCTGCTTCATTCCATATTCCAAGGGCAAATTTTCCTGTTACTCCAGGTGTTTCTTGACTTCCTACTTTTGCATTCCAGTCCCCTATAATGAAAAGGACATCTTTTTGGGGTGTTAGTTCTGAAAGGTCTTGTAGGTCTTCATAGAACCGTTCAACTTCAGCTTCTTCAGCGTTACTGGTTGGGGCATAGACTTGGATTACCGTGATACTGAATGGTTTGCCTTGGAAATGAACAGAGATCATTCTGTCGTTTTTGAGATTGCATCCAAGTACTGCATTTTGGACTCTTTTGTTGACCATGATGGCTACTCCATCTTCTGAGGGATTCCTGCCCACAGTAGTACATATAATGGTCATCTGAGTTAAATTCACCCATTCCAGTCCATTTTAGTTCGCTGATTCCTAGAATGTTGATGTTTACTCCTGCCATCTCTTGTTTGATCACTTCCAATTTGCCTTGATTCATGGACCTGACATTCCAGGTTCCTATGCAATATTGCTCTTTACAGCATCGGATCTTGCTTCTATCACCAGTCACATCCACAGCTGGGTATTGTTTTTGCTTTGGCTCCACCCCTTCATTCTTTCTGGAGTTATTTCTCCACTGATCTCCAGTAGCATATTTGGCACCTACTGACCTGGGGAGTTCCTCTTTAAGTATCCTATCATTTCGCCTTTTCATATGGTTCATGGGGTTCTGAAGGCAAGAATACTGAAGTGCTTTGCTATTCCCTTCTCCAGCGGACCACATTCTGTCAGACCTCTCCACCATGACCCACCCATTTTGGGTTGTCCCGCGGGCATGGCTTAGTTTCATTGAGTTAGACAAGGCTGTGGTCCTAGTGTGATGAGATTGACTAGTTTTCTGTGAGTATGGTTTCAGTGTGTCTGCCCTCTGTTGCCCTCTTGCAACACCTACCATCTTACTTGTACACACATAAACCATATTCCGGAGAAGGCAATATCACCCCACTCCAGTACTCTTGCCTGGAAAACCCCATGGACTGAGGAGCCTGGTAGGTTGCAGTCCATGTGGTCACTGAGGGTAGGACATGACTGAGCGACTTCACTCTCATTTCTCACTTTCATGCATTGGAGAAGTGAATGGCAACCCACTCCGGTATTCTTGCCTGGAGAATCCGAGGGACAGGGGAGGTGGTGGTTTGCTGTCTATGGGGTTGCATAGACTGAAATGACTTAGCAGCAGCAACACCATATTCAAACGGTAAATCATCTTATCTCATGACATGTTTGTTTATAATTTGCTTTGATTCATTGAATTTTAGAGATAAACCACTAACAGTTTGCAATATAGGAGATACAGTGTTGCTCCATAATCAAGTTTCCATAGAAAAAGATCCTAGATGCTATCATTATTTTCCTTAATGATAACATCCTATATCCCATGGAAATGCAAACCAAAGCAGACACAAGTAGGAAATATATGCATTTCTTTGTCTAAAGCTATAGTTATCCAACATAGCACATGACAAAAGCTTAGAAATAAATACCCCAAATAAGCATGCAATATTACTTCAACCAACTCATGAGGAAAGAAAGATAGTTCAAGTCCACTGCCCACTTACTCCAAGATTTTATTTCCTCATCAACAATAGCAATGAAAAGTAATAAAAAGAAGTAATTCAATTAGAAGACTCAAACATGCAAAATGACCACGGTTGGCGTTACAAATTTTAAATGCATATTTTAACTTAGATATTCAATAAAAGTATGAAATCCTATAAGACTAAACATAATTTATGGAATGTCATTTAATAGCCCACTACTCTCATATTAAAGTGACTATCCAGTCATCTTATGTTTTATCTGTTCTTTCACAAAGATCCAGCAATTTCTTTAGCTATATTCGAACATTCTAGATTTGAAGTTTACACATAATGCATTTAAAGCAGAACGTATGATCTATCAAGTTAGCAACTTGCATATTAAGCTCTGAGCATCTGCTATAAGATATATCACACACACATTTGCTATAAATATGCATAATGCATGTACATCACATGCATATTTTCTTTCACATATCTCTTCACTTCACCCACACATTCACATGTATACATACATGCAGAAAAAAGAATGCACAAATTATCAAGATTAGATATTCTTCTGCTCAATGAATTGCCATAGAGAAGTTATACCTGTTGTGTTCCTAGCTCAGCTAGTTGAAGTTAAAAAAGGTAAAGTAAGGATTTATAGGTATTTTGACATGTGTGTCACGCCTTCCAACTAGACTGTGTCTTACTGCTGTATTTTTCTCAGTTCTTGAGATGGTGAGGTATTAGGCATAAGCCGGAGGAAATATAATGGCCAATGCATGGCATCTTCCATACCATACCTGGATTTATATCTTAACCCCAAGAGTTACCAACTGGAAGAACAAGGACTTATGTATTGAGCTTCAGCTTCTTCAACAGCAATGTGTGTACCAACTGTCCTTAGTGGTTGCAAGGCATCTCATCTGGAACTATTCCCCCTAGATTGTTAATGAATACTTGCTCATTAATTGATAAACTCAGCTCAGAAAAGGTCTGCACTAGCTGCCAACCATTACTTTTACAGACTTGCCTGTTTTACAGCTGTATAGACAGGTGTTTGAGACTATAAGAAATTAAAATAGAAATAGGAAAGCTTTTTAGTCCATTTTGCTAATTAATATGTCAGAGCTCATAAAGAAGGACTCATCGGCCTTCTTCAGCACTGCATCATCTTAAAGAGCTGGGTCAGCAAGGATCTCTGCAGACAGTCAATACATATTAAAACCATTCTAAGCAGTAAATCAAAACAAAATAATATGAAGGCACAGTTTTAAAAAAGTAAAATTTATAAGTGCTTTCTGTCTGAATGCTGAGGAGCATTAAACTATTGGTTTCAGTGCCACTTCAGTAAATTGGGCAAAAAAAAAGGATTCCTTCTCAGACATTCTGTCCGAGTCTGTGTATAGCCAAAATCAAAGCACAGTTTTTTTTTTTTAAAGCTATAACAAATTTGATGCCATTTCCTCTGGATTCTAATGTTCCCTCTGAATGTTTGTCATTTAAAAAAATGGTTTTTATTATTTAAAATATACATTTTGCTGAAGTTATATCCCTCCCTGCATTGCTAGGACTTGAGTTTTGTCAGAATTAAATCAGTGAGACAGTTAAGGGAAAAGGTGAAAGACAGCTTTTTGGTTTTCTAAGACTCTCTAAAACTTATGACTTTTTTCTTAAGGGAACCAAACAAAAAGCATTTTGTTCCTAACTTCTCTGAGTAAGTCTCACCATCCCATAAGTATTAATGCCTCTCATATGTGGAGGAGGATCTCACAAGATTATAAACAGGAGTACCAGCCTGGCATTTTCCTTGCCAAGGTGTGAGATGCAAGGCACTGCCAAGGGAAAGCCCCTGAGGTAGATTATTAGAGAGGTCTCTAGAATACTGGATTGACTCCAGAAGAGGTGAGGGAATACTATATTTTGGGCCAAAAATGTTAGGAAGATTTATCTTACCTAAGACTTTGATTTGATCTGAGCTCTGAGGGATCAACCATTTAAAGCATAAGCCAAGGAAATGGTGCCAAAAATACTGTCACAAACTTGGGAGGTACCCAAGCCAGGCCAACAGATGGAACTTGGCACGAAACGGCTCTCTACCCACTAAGTAGCTGACTCAGAAGAAATTTTAACTCAGATGAATTTATTAGAATGTTGAATATCATCCCAAATAAGAGGATGGATGATAGATTTAGGTCAGCACATACAATTTAACTTCCTGATGGTCTTGGACAGTATGAAAGCTGTCCACATTTCTATAATTAAAAAGAGACAGAGGGAGAGATATTCTTTCTTCTTAGTAAAAGAGACACTACTTTGTCACCCGAAAATTCTGGAGGAAGGATTAGGGGAAGGGAAAGATAAAACAAAAAGAAGCTGACATTGGCAAGATAAGTGTAAATGATTAGGCAACATTATACATTACAATCCAAACTGGCAACTTGCTTAGTAGTCTAGACTGTAGCAGATGGAGAATACAGCTCTGTATTTGGAGAATGTTAAAAATGACAGAAAGAAGTTGCCAGAACCAAAAGGACCCTTAATTCTCTTTCACTGTTGTTACTGTTGCTACCACCAGGGCCTCATGGGAAATGTTCTACCCAAGTGCAGCCGATGAAGAGAGCTGCTCTTTATGGGAAGGATGAATTCTTGAGGATTACTATAATTCAAGACTTCAGTAGAATCTTTTCCTTTAAGGCTGCTTTTTGTTCTCTCAGTACTGTCTCTAATGTTTTATACAGTGCTCTCATTTAATGGAACTCTAAAGCACACAATTTTAGGTGATTGGTTAGCTCTCTTTATTGTGTTTAATTGTATGCCACTTTGCATTCAAAATTATCAAGTTTCTGGTTGTTTTCAGCAGTTGCCCAGGTTCCACAGAGAGCCAATGAAAGAATTGATGATGCTGTGATAGGATAAAAAAGTACTTAAACTATAAGAATAGTGGATATTGTAATAATAGCTCATCAGTAATGAAAATCTTCTTTAAAACAGTTTGCTTCATGGGATATGAAGATCATTAGTAATATTTCTATTATCAGCTAAAATAAAGCTGCCATGTGAAGCTCATAATTAATCTGACTGAGAGTTTTAAAATTATGCCTTTTTTGCCATTTTCTTTCAATTTGGAAGATTATTCCATGTTTAGAGTACTTCTTTACTAATATCTTTATTTCATACTACATAAAAAATACCATTAAATTTACTTAAAATACTATAGCAATATACTCAGATAATGTTTGCATTTAAAATTAACGTTTGCACATAAAATTATTGTGACAATAATTTTTAGTTATTAGCTAACAGTAATTTGTTTGGAAACAAAGTAAGATTAGAATAATATTTGATTTCCTGGAAAAAAAGCAGAACATTTATTATTCAGTTGTTTTCAAAAATCAGGTTGATAAACATTCTTTAAAAAATGCTTCCTCTTCTTACACTGAAGTGCATCTCAGTTCACAGAAGAGTTTATATCTTCAAGTATTAATATGTGTAAGAGAACTAAGGACAAGCAGTTGTTTAGTTGCTAAGTTGTATCTGTCTCTCTGCAACCCCATAGACTGTTGCCTGCCAGGCTCCTCTGTCCATGGGAATTCCCAGGCAAGAATACTGGATTGGGTTGCCATTTCCTTCTTCAGGGAATCTTCCCAACCCAGGGATTGAACCTGCATCTCCTGCATTGGCAGACGGATTCTTTATCACTGGGCCACCAGGGAAGCCCAAGGACAAGTGGTAACAGGCATTTAAGATGAACAAAATGCAGACTATCCTTGGGAGTTCCCTGGTCATGGGAACTTCTTTCTCGGACTCCTAAAAATATTTCCCATGGTAGAGAGTTTAATGGACGAAGATGATGGGGACAAGCGGCATGTGGCAATTTATCACTCCTACAGAAATCTTTTCTTTCACAGTGATCTAACCTCTTAGGCTCTTTATTAGAAGGGGCAGAAAAGAAAACATCTAACAGTTGCGAACCAGCCCTTTCCTGCTGTTATCACTAGTGAATTTAGAGAAAGAAGAAAAGGGAAAAAAAATCATAATCTTGCCCTGGAACATGATGGAAGTAATGAGGCATCAAGGCCACTTACTGCTGAGAACATAATTGGCCCATAAACATAGGAGATACTTGGTGACGGGAACAACTTCTTTGTTTCAAAAACGAAGGGATGCCAACACATCATAACCCTCCTGTTGTTTAGTGCGGTATTTCTAAGAGTAAAATGGATACTATCCCCACAAATAATGCACCCTTATAGGAAAGGGATTACTGCTGTACTTACTAGCTTAAAGTGTTTTCAAATAATGTGAATAAATGATGCTAAAGGCAGTGCAAAGGAATAGAACGTAGGTCACTTGGCAATGAAGGGAAAGCTTGGATTTTAGACCTGAAGGTATCTCACACAAAATATAGAAAGAGCCTGAAGACCCTCAGAGATCCTTACGGACTTGTTACCTTACGGACTTGTTAGGGCACCCCCAGGGAGCTCATACATGAATCAAAAGAAAGAGAATACAATCATCTCAGGCCCAGTCCCGTTTGATGACAGGTAGAAAGATGATTCCTTTTTGAGAAGGAAGAAATGGCCACATTTTCCTTATTCTGGAACGTCTTTGTCCTGCTACTTTAAAAATGTGATAATCATCGCAGAAAAAAAATTCAAACTTTCTTGAGTTTACTTCGTAATTTTTTGTGACTGCAAGTGTTCAGCTGGTGTACAGGTTACAGATTTTGGTTTTATAATTATTTTTTGGAAACCTTTCTTCCTTCTTAAACATTTGAGTCAGCATACATTATGCTACTATTGAGACAGCCAAGCAATAATTCATCTTTGCGGAAGTCAGAGACATCTCATGTATTAATGAGCAAGCCTTTCAGTGACAAGTGGATGGAAACAGGTTCCAACTACTACTCAAACACAGCCAGCGATTTCCAGGAAGGAGAATATAAAGTCAGTGACAAGGAATTTCTTACCCGATTTGTGTCCAGCCAATGAATGGACTTTGCTTTCATCTGGCACTGCAAAGAAATAAGAGAGACGAGGATCAGATCGGCTTGTAAATCAGCCAGTTTTTGAACAATAAATTAATATAGATTAGTAATATGTGAAATCTTTTACTGGCAAAGATTTGAGAAAAAAGTTTCCCCAGCCTGCCTGGGGCATCTCATTTCTACTGGTTGGTATTTTAAAGACAGTTATGAAGAAATATATGTTCATTAAATCTTCTGTGAATAGAATTTCATTCTTTTGAATTGTTTTAATATTTTCACTTATTTTAACTGGACTGTTGTTTCTGTAGCCACAAAAACAGAAATTAAACTCAAGGATCTGGAGCTGTATAATATATAATAAGACACTTTGCGCATAACAGCAATATATACGTTCAATCCCCAAGGATCAAATTTCTGTATCTGGTCAAAGTGGACCAAAGGGAGCAAATTTACAATTCCTTCTGAAGAATGTATTTAAAAATAAATATAACATGAAACAATGGCATTCAAAAGATAAGATCTTCATCAGGCAACAGAGGACAGTGAGTCTCTAGAGATGGAAAACAAGTAGGGTGATTCCTAAAATTGCTCCAGTTTACTGTCTGGAGAGAGTCTTCAGGTTGTGGTGTAGGAAGGGAGACACAGGCAGAGCCCAGGCATATATCAGTCTGTGGATGCAAAGCTGGAAATCCAGAGAAAACCAGGGCAGACAGAGTTTAGGTCAGAGAATTAGAAAGAAGAGAGGTATACAGAATTCTTTCTGAGATCTGCAGAGGATCCCTACAGGTATTTAATTAATTGCTAATGATCACATGATCTCTGGTTCCTCTGCCTTTTCTAAAACCAGCTTGAACATCAGGAAGTTCATGGTTCACATATTGCTGAAGCCTGGCTTGGAGAATTTTGAGCATTACTTTGCTAGCGTGTGAGATGAGTGCAATTGTGCGGTAGTTTGAGCATTCTCTGGCATTGCCTTTCCTTGGGATTGGAATGAAAACTGACCTTTCCCAGTCCTGTGGCCACTGCTGAGTTCTCCAAATTTGCTGGCATATTGAGTGCAGCACTTTCATAGCATCATCTTTCAGGATTTAAAATAGCTCAACTGGAATTCCATCACCTCCACTAGCTTTGTTCGTAGTGATGCTTTCTAAGGCCCACTTGACTTCACATTCCAGGATGTCTGGCTCTAGGTGAGTGATCACACCATCCTGATTATCTGGGTTGTGAAGATCTTTTTGTACAGTTCTTCTGTGTATTCTTGCCGCCTCTTCTTAATATCTTCTGCTTCTGTTAGGTCCATACCATTTCTGTCCTTTATCGAGCCCATCTTTGCATAAAATATTCCTTTGGTTTCTCTACTTTTCTTGAAGAGATCTCTAGTCCTTCCCATTCTCTTGTTTTCCTCTATTTCTTTACATCGATCATTGAGGAAGGCTTTCTTATCTCTTCAGAACTCTGCATTCAGATGCTTATATCTTTCCTTTTCTCCCTTTGCTTTTTGTTTCTCTTCTTTTCACAGCTATTTGTAAGGCCTCCCCAGACAGCCATTTTGCTTTTTTGCATTTATTTTCCATGGGGATGGTCTTGATACAGTGTCAGACTTTATTTTTGGGGCCTCCAAAATCACTGAAGATGGTGACTGCAGCCATGAAATTAAAAGACACTTACTCCTTGGAAGGAAAGTTATGACCAACCTAGATAGCATATTCAAAAGCAGAGACATTACTTTGCCAACAAAGGTCCGTCTAGTCAAGGCTATGGTTTCTCCAGTGGTCATGTATGGATGTGAGAGTTGGACTATGCAGAAAGCTGAGCGCCCAAGAATTGACGCTTTTGAACTGTGGTGTTGGAGAAGACTCTTGAGAGTCCCTTGGACGGCAAGGAGATCCAACCAGTTTATCCTAAAGGAGATCAGTCCTGGGTGTTCATTGGAAGGACTGATGCTAAAGCTGAAACTGCAGTATTTTGGCCACCTCATGTGAAGAGTTGACTCACTGGAAAAGACTCTGATGCTGGGAGGGACTGGGGGCAAGAGGAAAAGGGGATGACAGAGGATGAGATGGCTGGATGGCATCATCGACTCGATGGACGTGAGTTTGAGTGAACTCTGGGAGTTGATGATGGACAGGGAGGCCTGGCGTGCTGCAATTCATGGGGTCGCAAAGAGTTGGGCATGACTGAGCAACTGAACTGAACTGAACTGAATGATCACATGATATGAGGAAACTACCCAACACCTGGGCAAGAACTACCCAAAGGGGAAAGAACACAGTGCCTGCAGTTCTCATAAGGGCTGGGAATAAAGTTCCCCTTCCCAATACCCAGAGTGAAAAACTTCATAATTTAGGGGCATCCATTAGAATAGGAAGAAGGACATTGCTTCAGCAGTGAGTAAAAATGTAAGTGAACATAGCTCTCATGAAATGATATGATTTTGAAAGACACAAATTACCAAAGCTTATAAAGGAAGAGATAACCTAATAGCTCCATAGCTTGTTGGTTTTTTTAAAAATGGATTTGTAGTTCAAACTTTCTGAGAAAGAAACCTCTAGACCCAGATGACTGCCTTGATGAATTCAACCCAAAATTTAGGAAGAAATACTACCAATTCTCCAGAAATTCTTTCAGAAAATTCACAGGAGGGAACATTACCTAACTCATTGTGAGGCTGGCATTACCCTGATGTAATATCAAGCAGAGAAAGTCTATGAAAGCCACTAACCAGTATCTCTCATGAACATAGAATCAAAGTGTTCTTAATCCTTAGGCAACTCTACATGGATTATCACCTCAATATTCAACAACAGCCATTCAGTATTCACCACGTGTTATAGTCTACATTAGTCTGTGAAACTCTGGTGGCTCAAGGGTAGACGCAAAGCAAGGGGGAATTTGCTAACAGAAAGATCTCCTTCATTTCCCCAAACATTCGATTGGTCTCAGAGAAATAGGCTTCTCCTTCCTTTACCTATAACATTCAGCCTATTTCACTGATCCAGTCACTATACAAAAATTTTCATAAATCTTCCCACACCCACCTGGTCCTCTTTTGCTAAGCATTTCTTTATTTTCTAGATAAAAACATTACATGTTTGTGATTACCCTGGTACTAACTTGCTTAAAAATCGTGTTAGACTTCATGCTTCCAGTAGGAGATGCCAATCCCTATGTAACAGGCTCCAATTGTGGGCCAAATTCTGTCTTACCCAGTTCTGAAAAAACTTACAGGGGAATCTATTGTATAAATGGAACAAATAGTGGAAAGCAAGGATGATGATTAAAAAAACACTACTAGTAGCTAATACTTAGCACTTATGATATACAAGTTCTACCCTCTACCTTTTATATCTATTAATTCATTTAATGTTCACAGTAACCTTTGATGATTGTTGTCGTTACCTTTACAGATAAAGAAACTGAGGCACACCTCATAAGTGCAGGAGCCAAGGCTTAAACAAAGCACTTTTAATCACTCTACTATACTTGTGATGAATCATAGAAGAGTTATATTTTCCAAATTATTGACAATCTAAATTAAATGTAAGAAAAGCCCTGACAAACACTCTCATGTTAGAATTCTATTACCTTTTTAATTAGAATACATCTTATGAATAGAAACTTTCTATCATGATCAATATTAACAGTGTTAGCTATAATTTTGTTTAACATGTTCAGAATTCTACAGTTTTAATGGATTCAAGCTGAAATAATTCACTTCCACTACACAGATGAGAAATCATCTGAGATAAAAATCTTATTATTCTAATATATTTATTAAATTTATTAATAAATGTAAAACCAGAGCTTCACAGGTAACTTTGTTTTACCTATCTGTGCCTCAATCTCATCATCTATAAAATGAAGATGATACTGCTTTCCAGGTATGCTTAGAATGAACATTATATATTACATGTATAACTTTATGCAGAATATGTAGAAGATCACGTGTGCTTAGTCACTCACTCTCAGTCATGTCTGACTCTTTGTGACCCCATGGACTGTAGGCTGCCATGCCCTTCTGTCCATGGGGATTCTTCAGGCAAGAATACTGGAGAGGGTTGCCATGCCCTCCTCTAGGGGATCTTCCCAACTCAGGGATCGAATCCAGGTCTCCTGCACTGCAGGCAGATTCTTTACCATCTGAGCCACGAGGGCAGCCCATAGTAACTGCTTCATAAATATTAGTTATTAAATCATCAGTAACGATAAACTAAATAGAAACACTTACATAATGTTACATAATAGCTTCTAATGGAACAAATGTGACTTAAATTCCAGATTTATCAGGCAAGTTAGTAAGTTCCTTTAAACTTCACTTACTCAGTGTGAAAAATAATATAAAACACTATACAAAGAGCTGTGAAGACTGAGTGAAAAACATTTGCAAAATCACTTAGCACAGTTCCAGGTACGTATTTCTCAACAAATGAAAACCTTTGATAAATGGAAACTGTGAGAGTGGGAAGGGTGGTGAACTGGATGATGCTGGTGGTGTGTATGACTTAACCTGCCTAGGATTATAAAGGAAGAGACAGTGCACAGGATATTTTCAGCTGCATTTCATCGATAATCCAACACTCCCAACAGGTTTCAACTTTCAGTTTATCTGGCTCTGAGTTTATTTTGTAGTCGAAGAAAGGCAATATATATACGGTCTCATTTTATGCAGCTATTCTTTTTTCTTAATATAAATTTATTTATTTTAATTGGAGGCTAATTACTTTACAATATTGTATTGGTTTTGCCATACATCAACATGAATCCACCACAGGTATACACGTGTTCCCCATCCTGAACCCCCCTAGCACCTCCCTCCCCATACCATCCCTCTGGGTCATCCCAGTGCATCCGCCCCGAGCATCCTGTATCAGGAATTCACACAAGGATAGGATCTTATTTTTTGTTTTTCTCTTTTTTAAACAGCCATAAGTTATACCATTAAATCTAAGCCAATATAAGTACTGCAAGTTCCCCAGCCATGTTAGGCTGAACATGATAACTTTTTGGCTGAATACTATCTACTATTTTTAGTAGGAATACTTATTATTTTAATTGACAATTTGAAATTCTTTAGAACACTAACAAACTATTTCAAAAAATGGTGTAGAACATCCAAATGGGTGATAGGCATAAAAATTAGGGGTCTTTCTCCAAATATTCACTGACACAGATGTCTATCTTTAGGACAGAAGATAAATGAATAAACATAATAGAAAATGGAGGGAACTGTAATGACTTAATTAATAGAATACATTTTATTTAAAAGGTTAAATTGGGAACAATCATCTTTTATGCACATGCTTAGTGCTGGGAAGTGATTTAAATAACAGTAGCAAATGAGAAAATGAGGTAAAATTACATACACCACCAAGCTTTTTTTTTTTTTAATGACAAGTGTTATAATTAATACTCAACTTCCTTTATCACTCACACCACCTTAAAGCTACTAAAAAGTTCTCTCTCAGAGCAGAAGGTTAAGTCTAGTCATTTCTTGCATATTATTTAGATAGCATAGCAATGGGAATAAAATTAGTTACAATATTAATATGATAGGTATGTCATTTTAAACAAAGAGCCTATTTACAAGAGGCTGAAATGCATGAGCCTGGTGATGGAAAAGTCTTCCATTCCAAAATGGCAAGTAAGGTACCAAAAGTATCAAGGAAGAGGGTGGTGATGGAACAGGTGCCAAATTTTCTTGTCTTGTTCTAAAAATAGATTGCTTTCTCTTCCTCCCTTTCTGTTTCTCTCCCTACCTCTCTTTTTCCCTTCTCCTCAGTCTGCCTCCCTTCCTCCCTCTCCTCTTCCTTTCTTCCTTCCTTGAAGTTTCTCGAGCATATTATGCTCCCTCTCTTATCCTTCACTTTTACCCAAGGACTGGTACTATTTGCTCTTTGGCAAAATGACAGGATACTGAAAGAGGAACTCCCCAGGTCAGTAGGTGCCCAATATGCTACTGGAGATCAGTGGAGAAATAACTCCAGAAAGAATGAAGGGGTGGAGCCAAAGCAAAAACAATACCCAGCTGTGGATGTGACTGGTGATAGAAGCAAGGTCCGATGCTGTAAAGAACAATAGTGCATAGGAACCTGGAATGTCAGGTCCATGAATCAAGGCAAATTGGAAGTGGTCAAAGAAGAGATGGCAAGGGTGAACGTCAACATTCTAGGAATCAGCGAACTAAAATGGACTGGAATGGGTGAATTTAACTCAGATGACCATTATATCTACTACTGCGGGCAGGAATCCCTCAGAAGAAATGGAGTAGCCATCATGGTCAACAAAAGAGTCCGAAATGCACTACTTGGATGCAATCTCAAAAACGACAGAATGATCTCTATTCATTTCCAAGGCAAACCATTCAATATCACAGTAATCCAAGTCTATGCCCCAACTAGTAACGCTGAAGAAGCTGAAGTTGAATGGTTCTATGAAGACCTACAAGACCTTTCAGAACTAACACCCCCAAAAGATATCCTTTTCATTATAGGGGACTGGAATGCAAAAGTAGGAAGTCAAGAAACACCTGGAGTAACAGGAAAATTTGCCCTTGGAATGTGGAATGAAGCAGGGCAAAGACTAATCGAGTTTTGCCAAGAAAATGCACTGGTCATAGCAAACACCCTCTTCCAACAACACAAGAGAAGACTCTACACATGGACATCACCAGATGGTCAACACCGAAATCAGATTGATTATATTCTTTGCAGCCAAAGATGGAGAAGCTCTATACAGTCAATAGAAACAAGACCAGGAGCTGACTGTGGCTCAGATCATGAACTCCTTATTGCCAAAATCAGACTTAAATTGAAGAAAGTAGGGAAAACCACTAGACCATTCAGGTATGACCTAAATCCAATCCCATATAGATTTAAGGGCCTAGATCTGATAGATAGAGTGCCTGATGAACTATGGAATGAGGTTCGTGACACTGTACAGGAGACAGGGATCAAGACCATCCCCATGGAAAAGAAATGCAAAAGAAGCAAAATGGCTGTCTGGGGAGGCCTTACAAATAGCTGTGGAAAGAAAAGAGGTGAAAAACAAAGGAGAAAAGGAAAGATATAAACATCTGAATGCGGAGTTCCAAAGAATAGAAAGAAGAGATAAGAAAGCCTTCCTCAATGATCAATGCAAAGAAATAGAGGAAAACAACAGAATGGGAAAGACTAGAGATCTCTTCAAGAAAATTAGAGATACCAAGGGACTATTTCATGCAAAGATGGGCTCGATAAAGGACAGAAATGGTATGGATGTAACAGAAGCAGAAGATATTAAGAAGAGGTGGCAAGAATACACAGAAGAACTGCACAAAAAGATCTTCATGACCCAGATAATCACGATGGTGTGATCACTCATCTAGAGCCAGACATCCTGGAATGTGAAGTCAAGTGGGCCTTAGAAAGCATCACCACGAACAAAGCTAGTGGAGGTGATGGAATTCCAGTTGAGCTATTTTAAATCCTGAAAGATGATGCTATGAAAGTGCTGCACTCAATATGCCAGCAAATTGGGAAAACTCAGCAGTGGCCACAGGACTGGGAAAGGTCAGTTTTCATTTCAATTCCAAAGAAAGGCAATGCCAGAGAATGCTCACACTACCGCACAATTGCACTCATTTCACATGCTAGTAAAGTAATGCTCAAAATTCTCCAAGCCAGACTTCAGCAATACGTGAAGTGTGAACTTTCTGATGTTCAAGCTGGTTTTAGAAAAGGCAGAGGAACCAAAGATCAAATTGCCAACATCCGCTGGATCATCAAAAAAGAAAGAGAGTTTCAGAAAAACATCTACTTCTGCTTTACTGACTATGCCAAAGCCTTTGACTGTGTGGATCACAATAAACTGTGGAAAATTCTGAAAGAGATGGGAATACCAGAGTACATCATGAGAAATGCTGGACTGGAAGAAGCACAAGCTAGAATTAAGATTTCCGGGAGAAATATCAATAACCTCAGATATGCAGATGACACCACCCTTATGGCAGAAAGTGAGGAGGAACTGAAAAGCCTCTTGATGAAAGTTAAAGTGGAGAGTGGAAAAGTTGGCTTAAAGCTCAACATGCAGAAAACGAAGATTATGGCATCCGGTCCCATCACTTCATGGGAAATAGATGGGGAAACAGTGGAAACAGTGTCAGTCTTTATTTCTTTGGGTTCCAAAATCACTGCAGATGGTGATTGCAGCCATGAAATTAAAAGACGCTTACTCCTTGGAAGAAAAGTTATGACTATAGCATAACTGAAAGTAAAAGCATAATCAAAGCATATTGAAAAGCAGAGATATTACTTTGCCAACAAAGGTCCGTCTAGTTAAGGCTATGGTTTTTCCAGTGGTCATGTATGGATGTGAGAGTTGGAGTGTGAAGAAAGCTGAGCGCTGAAGAATTGATGCTTTTGAACTGTGGTGTTGGGGAAGACTCTTGAGAGTCCCTTGGACTGCAAGGAGATCCAACCAGTCCATTCTAAAGGAGATTAACCCTGGGATTTCTTTGGAAGGAATGATGCTAAAGCTGAAACTCCAGTACTTTGGCCACCTCATGGAAAGAGTTGACTCATTGGAAAAGACTCTGATGCTGGGAGGGATTGGGGGCAGGAGGAGAAGGGGATGACAGAGGATGAGATGGCTGGATGGCATCACTGACTCGATGAACGTGAGTCTGAGTGAACTCTGGGAGTTGGTGATGGACAGGGAGGCCTTGTGTGCTGCGATTCATGGGGTCGCAAAGAGTCAGACAGGACTGAGCGACTGAACTGAACTGAACTGACTCTAAACAGTTACTATAGTGGTTGAAGAAGTACCAGTGAAATGCTGAGTCCTTGTGAAGATGAAATTCACGGATATTTTTATTATAACTGCTATTTTATATTTAAAGGGCACTGTGGACTTGCCTCTCTTGAGATTTCTCTAGATAATGGGATTTCTATATTAAGCTCCTGCTTCCTGGCATTCGACTCAGGATCAATGGACACCATTTGATTTAATTGTTATAAGGGTTTTCATAAGGCAGGCACTCTTTGGTTTGGATGCTTGTTAATTTCCTGGCATGTCCTCTGGTTCAGGAAGACTTGCTTAGGAAACACAGCAATCTGACAGCCTATGTCTCCAGTTATTTTGGTTGTGGACCTTTGAAGCCAATCAAAGGTCTACCAGCTACCCATCACTAATGGAACCTTATTTTAAAATGTGGATAAACACACAGTGTCTCGTGGTTAATTTCAACCAGGTTCACTGTTAGAGTTGAGAGATACCGTAAAGAAAGAAAATATGGGAAGAAAGTCTGTGAAAAATATGGTGCTTTGAGAACTTAGTGGCAAACATTAAAGTACATGGAAGACATACATTGGCTTCCCAGTAGGACATATTTATATTAATATGGTGATCACTTAAAGTGTTTTATTCTTTTGTCAAGCCTTCTTATACACTTCAAATGCATTCTCACTGGGGGAAAATAATCTCCTTGCTTATTGATAGTATTTGGTACGCATTTTATAACATAAGTGACTATTAGGGACTTCACTTGCTAAATAAAAATTTGCAGAACAGTGGCAGATTTGGTGAGCTAATGGACCCCATATGCTCTTCTTATGCTGACAGAAGATGGTATATTGCTAACATGCACAAATCTTTTCAGATAAAAATTGCCATCAGCTACAGTTATTCTTTTTGAGAATGCCAACACTATGTCACAAATGGGGAACATGCAAATGTGTTCAGATTCCCACTACTTCATATTGAGAGACTTTGATGCAAAGCAGAGTTCTATAACATGATGCAGTGCTTGTCTTTCACACAGACAGCTCTGTTTCATTTAACTTTGGATTTCCCTGTCTTTGACATCATAGAGACTGCTGTTTTGAAGATGCTGTTTGGCACAATAAAAATCCATCTTCTAATGAGGCCATAAATATGTTTTTTTGGATAGTTTACTAGGTAACTAAATATCAAATAATTACTTAATAGCTAATAAACTTGTTTCTAAAAGTTGTTCCTTCAGAATTAAAAAAAAAATGATGTAGTTGCTAATATTAAGAATCTATTTTCTTCTCCTTCAGCAGATCAATTTCTATGCCACTGAATGACTTCCAGAATTTCTAAGGAACACAAACCTGTTTCAAGTTGTAAATTAAGTTCCCTCCTTCACAACCATGAAGTATTGCTGCATTAATTTATACTGTTTTCTTATGTCGATGACTATTTGGCATACTGCTTCTCCTTAGGGAGACTTTTTTGGGTTTTCAGCACTATAAATTCTTATGTGTTGAAAAATTCTTCCAATTCTTGAAAAAAAAAAAAGTGAAATAGAAAAACAAAGTAAGGTATCTGCTGAAAAATGGGCTAGGTGATCAGTAGGGGATAATGACACAAATATTCTCACCATCTCTCTTAGTTAGCTGCCTGCAAAACACCCTGTTCATCCTTAGCTGTGTTGCTACTCTGACAATAAGCTAATCAGAACACAACAACTGAAGTTTTCTTCCAATGTTATAGGGCAACTTCCAGAATACTGGAGTGGGTTTCCATTTCCTTCCTGAGGGGATCTTCTCAACACAGGAATCAAACTCGTGTCTCTAGTTACCAGGGAAGCCCATAATTACATGTGTGTCCAGGGACTAATGATTCAGTCTTTTTCACTCTTACTGAACTTACCTGTAAAATGCAGATAATGCTCCCTACCAGAGAATATGAGACAACTTAGAGAACACAAAAACTTATCACGGACACCAGAAGAAGCAAGTACTCAAAGATGGATAAAGCCTGTCTTTCACACCCTACCACTTCTGCTAGGTGCTCTGCACGCTACCATATCACAGGTATGTTTTTGAACAGGCTGCGTAACTTCATGCATCTGTACAATGCATAAACAGCACATGCAATTTCTTCCGACTCATAATAAAAATGCTTCCATTATCCTGCTAGGAGAACATGCTTTAAGACTCCACTCAAATGTCATCTTTTCCACATCATCTTCTCACATCTCCAGTTTGAACTTAGGGACTAAATTTATACATACCTCAATTATTTGTGTATGATTCTGTTTCACATTGAACTGTGAACACCTTAAGGAAGGGGTGTGTCTTGTTTTTACCCTTGTTAGCATGGAATCATGTCCAGTCTCTAGTAGGTATTCTTAATGTTTGCTGAGTGAACAAATGTATTATTTGTAAGAATAAAGGAAAGGAAGCAGCAATTTGGATATATCCTTTCAGCGAAAGCTTCTAGACCAATGAATGTGAAATATGTTTATCAAGATATACACATGGTTATATAAATGTTGTGACAAAACTGTATAGATACCTAGTAAAATTCTTATGGTGCAATTTGTAGACATGTTCTTAGCAAGGAAAGGTCAGAAGAAGGTGACTGGAGTTAGATTCTGGGATAGATCTAAAAAATGACCACAACACAGTAGACCCACAGAGATGTTATGGGGAGGGAGGTGGGAGGGGGGTTCATGTTTGGGAACGCATGTAAGAATTAAAGATTTTAAAATTAAAAAAATTAAAAACTAAAAAAAAAAAGAAATGTTTAGAATAAATATAAACTTACTTAAATTTTGAGTAGTGAAGTGTAGAAAAAATATAATTGGTAGTCTAATCACAACTCATTTTGCATTTTTAATAAATGTGCTATTAGAGCTTTTGTATTTAGTTTTGGGCTTGCTGGCACTAATTTCACCATTGTTCTTCATGTGGTAATGACACTGGAAAGAGAAGTTCATTGTGTTTACGGAAAATTTCACATTACATTAACAAAAACACTGAGTACTTAGCACAGAGGATACTCCTTTCAGTACACAACTATGAATTTCCAAAGCTGTAAATAGAGTAAATAGATGTATTTTTGCTACATCAAAATTTCAGACAAAAACAGAAAACCTAACTTTTAAAACTGCTTTTATGAAATATGGACTCACCAAAATCTTTATGTTTAAGATACAAAGAACAACAATAAAGCAAACACAGTCTATTAATCAGTGAGTTTGAGAAAAGAATATTATTTTACTTTGAAGGTTTGTGGCTGCTCCACTCCAATCTCGCTCCTTACCCTCACTCAGATGTAACCACAATACTGAATTTTGCCCTTTATACTTTTCTTACTTTAAAAAAATTATCAAAAATTCATCCCCAAATAACATAATTTAAATTTGTATCCTTCACTAAATGATACTGAATTCTGTTACACACTTTTCTGTGTATACTGATGTGATCATACAATTTTTCTTTTTTAGTTTGTTAATATGTGGCTTACACTGATTGATTTCAAATGTTAAACCGACCTTACATTTCTAGATAAACTCTACTTGATCATAATCTTCTTTTACACATTGTTGAGTTCAACTTGCCAAATTTTTAAAAAGAATTTTATACCAGTTTATGAAGAACATCAATCTAAAGTTTCCTTTCTTCTGTGTCCCTGTCTGGTTTTGGTATTATAGTTGGGAAAGCATTCCTTTCTTTTTATTTATCTGGAAATGTCTCTATAGAATTCCCATTATTTCCTCCTACAAAATGCTTAGCAGAATTCACCAAAAAAGCCATATGGAGTGAGAGTTTTCTTTGTGGGAAAGTATTTCACTATAATCCTTTGAAAATCTGTTTACCCATTTGTCTCCTATATAAAGATATCATGGAATCAATGCTGAATATAAGGAATTAAAAACAATTATTTTTTTGAAATACAGGACCATGAACAGAATGCCTCTAAGCTGGGAGACTAAAAGGAAACCACATCTAGGCCCAGGCTATTCCCCTGTCCTGATAGCACACACACGACCTTCATGAGCAGCTGTCACAGAACCACCTTCCAAGAGTCCTCATAACTAGACTTTCACTAAATTCAACTGCCTAGAAAATAAGTCTCCTTAGTCTTTAAATTCAAGTTTGAACTCTTTTTTTTTAACCCTTCTCCTTGTATTTTCCTCTATTCACTTTTTATTCACTTTCTCTAGAATGATTCCTTGTTTCTGCCCACTGTCTTTATCCTTACCTGGAAATGCCTTAAACCTCTCATTTGTAAATACTATATTTCTCGTGGGTCCAGCTCCCCACCATGTCCACTTCTTTGTAGGATATCCTATTTCTGTCCTCTCTAAAACACTTTAGGTTTGCCTCTAAGCAAATGTACCACTTTCTACATGGTGTTAAGTTGATTTGTGGGCAACCTGAATGAAGGCAAAGACATTATTTTACTCATCTTTACAAGTTACAAAGGTCCTCAAGTTAGTTGTATGAAGTCACCCTCTCTCATTTGTTAATCTATGACAGAAAAAAGATGGCTGTGTGGGATCCCTCCCAGGAAACTTCCTTCCCTATGAATTCTCAGGATCTACCCTAGGGCTGGACTATTTCCACTACTCAGACTATGGAAACTCTCAGGTTTCCTAGAACCTTGATAAGTTTTTCTGTTTTCAGCAAGAAATCAATATTGATTAAACCATAGGGGAAAAAAGGGCAGAGACTACCGTTTAAGTCACACAATAAATGGCCATTATTCACTATTAACCAGTGGAAAAACACACTTCTCATTCTACTATTTATAATGTATGTTTCCATAGAGTGATTCTATCTTTAACAGGGATAAGGAGGAAAGAAACGAACACTTACTACCTACTTATATGTGTCAGAAATCATGCCAAGCATTTTAATACATGTTATCCTGTTTAATCATCATAAAAGCCATGTAAACACTATTACCTTCACTTTGCAGAGGAGGAATCTGAGGCTCAGAGGAGCTGTGTCATAAAGTGAGCAAGTGGGATGGCCAGGATCTGAAGGTTCCTGACTTCAAAGCACACATTCCTTCTACTATGTGAGTCTGAGAGGTAAGATTTGGCTAATAGTTTTACCACCAAGAACTACACATTTCAGTAGCCACCACTATCACCTAAAGTAGAATTTCATAACAAACCCAGAGAAAGAGCACATGGTGTCTCTTAAGAATGGTTGTGGATGCTCTCAAAAGAAAGAAATAGAGTTGTCATAAGTCGTCTCAAGTCTTGTACACCTGGAAATTGCTACCAAAGAGAGGCACAGACTATTGTTCTGATAATGTCAGCAGTAGAAAAGGGAAGAATGAAGAAAAATCAGAGTGACATCACAGAGAATTTATTGCTTGAACACAGGAATGAAGCAAAAGAGGGAACCACACATGAATCAAGTGTGTGGTCTTGCAACTGAGGGCCACCATTATTAGAAGACAGAGAGGGAAAAATGGGGTAGGATCAGGTCAATAGTATGGATAAAGCAGAAGCAGCATGGTGTCTTCCGGGACTCAGATCTCTTTTTCACCTCCCCCTGCCAACTTTTTGATGCAACCTCAGACAGTATTAGATTTTGGCAGCCAAACTGGACAATTGTTAGTTCATCACATGTACAGTTAACAAAAATCCTGAAGTCCTTTTTACATTAACTGTTGTTATCTTTGTCCAACAGATATTTATAGAGTCAGTGGTATGCCAGCCATCGTGCTGGGCATGTGGACTGTGGAAATGAACAAGGTAGTCTTGAGCCCTGCACCAGCAGGGTTTCTACCATACAACTAACCACAGATAAGGCATGCAGTATTTTGCAAACCTTCCTCATCAAAGCTACCTTCAGCTCTCACCTTGACAGATGTAATAACCCCTGACTGAACTCTGGGATTCTGTACTCAGTCTCTGTTGTCTATATTCCACATAGAAATTATTATAATCTTTATAAGACAAAAGACAAAACGAAAAGCTTATCATGACAGTCTCTTGACTCAAAGCCTCCCAATCTGATCACATTTAGAAGAAAATCTGAAAACTTGCTAGACTCTCCAAGACCTGGTCCGCAGGGGTCTTTCCAACCTTGTTCTGCATGGCCCTCTCCTTGCTCAGTATATTTCACTCATCCTGGCCTCACTGCAGTTTCACAAATATGCCAAGTGTGGTCCTCATCAGGGGGATCTTCCCCCATGTAGTTCAATGCCTTCCTTCACTCGCATCTCTACAAAGGATCATCACAGAGCTGTTCCCTGGCTACTAAGGTAGGAGGCCCCTAACTGTTACAAACCCCAACTCTGTTACTATTTGTTCACCTTGGTTCATTTTTCTAAAAGCACGCATCACTCACATCTTCCCTAATTAGAACAAAAGTTCCAGGTGGATGTGGGCTTTGCTTTGTTCACTGTTTTGTCTTTAAGGTCTAGAACAGTACCTGATACATGTGAAAGTGAAAGTTGCTCAGTCGTGTCTGACTCTTTGCGAACCCATGGACTATACAGTCCATGGAATTCTCCAGGCCAGAACACTGGAGTGGGTAGACTTTCCCTTCTCCAACCCAGGGATCTTTCCAACCCAGGGATTGAACCCAGGTCTCCCACATTGCAGGCGGATTCTTTACCAGCTGAGCCACAAGAGAAGCAAGCCCAAGAATACTGGAGTGGGTAGCCTATCCGTTCTCCAGCAGATCTTCCCAACCCAGGAATCAAACCAGGGTCTCCTGCATTGCAGGCGGATTCTTTACCAACTGAGCTATGAGGGAAGCCCATTGGTGCATGGTAGGCACTTGATAAATATCTGTTGAATGAAAGGATGCTCAGGGATTTGGGGCAATGGGACATGCAGAGACTAGACCTAGTTTATAGACTGAGTCTTCCTGATGGCTTTAAGTTGAGACCCGGAGATATACCGGGATGGATGAAGCTAGTGTTTGGACAGAGGAAATATGAGAACGCCAAAACAGGATCCCACACATAGAACTTAAAACTCCTCTGTACAGAGGGTGACTAGTGAGAGATGGAGTGTAGGAGAAGAAATGAGTCAGTCATGGAGAATCTCAGAAGCCACGTTAATGAGTTTTGTCTTTATCCTCAAGGCAATGGGACACTGCTAAGGGATTTTCAGCAAGAAAGTGACATGATCGGATTTATGTTTTAAAACGATCACTCAGGCTGTAGCGTGGAAAATGAATTGGATGGGAGTAAGACAGGAGAAGGAAGTTGCTTCAGGAATTTACATTTATCCCTATTAAATTTAATCTTCTGAATTGCAGCTCATCAGTTCTCCCTCTTGAGATCTTTTTGAATCCCTATTCTGTCATCCACACATTAGCTAACCCACTGAGCTGTGTGTCACTTATACATCTGATAAGTCAGCCTTCTACATCTGAGTCATGCTCAGAGCTTACATTACTGAACACCATCCCTTTTCTCTTTAGGTGCTTGCGGGTTGGCTTACTCTCCCATCTCTAGGCAATGTCTCTTCTTGTAAAGTTCACTGGCCAGCCCAGAATTGAAACATAACCCTCAAGATCTAGTAACCTGAGCTACCTAGGATTTTCATGCGTATTTCCCCTAGAGCTTATGGACTTCACATTAGGACAGAAACTCAATTTATTTGTGCATGAATTAATGTTGGCATGTGACTTCTTGCTGGGGATTGCATAGTTGCTTCTGTTCTTGGCTGCAATAAGTACTATCAAAAGATTTCTGTTCTGGCATGAACAGAAATATATTTCTGCCCAGACGCTACTATCATCTGTTTAATATGCAAACTGTGCAAAACCAAGGCTACCAGTATGTAATAGATTTTGAAAAGTTGTCATCTAGACTCATTGTTTATTAGAGGATATTAATTTGGGGGTTTATGTGCTGTGTCTCCAATTCAGAGCATACTACCATTCACTTAAATAGATCACAAAGTTCTGCATGCACTCTAGTCAAATGATCTGGTATTTTACACTGGTCTATTAGATGAGCTCATTTAAATCAGGCTCCTCTTTGCAGAATGGGTGATTATACATACATATTAAACGTCCACTATCTTTTGGAAGATATTGAAATTTATTAAAAATCCTGAACAAGGTTGAGCTAATAGAAAACATTAATAGGAAAAATAGAAAGTTACCAGACCCACACTCCAAAGTGACTTCACAGAAAGTGATTTTTTAACCTCTTTCCCTTAGACCAGGGGTTTCTTTGGAGGCTTCAGTGGCCGCCAACCAATGAAGGGAAAAAGGAAACGCAGTGGACTTAATTTATGGTATATCATTCCCCTCCCTGCTGTTGCTACCTCAATTCTTATAGTAAATACAGCTTCTTGTTATACAACTTTGGAAGAGATTTAGAAAAACTGATTTAAAATTATTTGGGTGTCAATTTCTCATTTAGTAACAACTGGCTGATTTTCTTTTAAGCAAGCTTTGTGAATACATAGAATTTCTTGTCAACTGGGGAAAAAATCCTCCAATACAAATGCAATTACTGATATTTAAAAATAAATTATAAATGTAATAATTAATAACACTGGCATAATTTTACATTCCAGAGACAGTCTTTAACAACTTCAAACTTCTGGTTTTATTCTTATAGTTTAAAGACAGTGTCCAGGATACTTTGGCAGGTCTTTGTAAAACACACAGGCTCTAAGCCTTGTGCCTAGAATGGCTGATAGGAAAAAACAAAACAAAACAAAACTATTGCCGGTTTTAATCAGAGGAACTGTTTCAACAATTCAGGACAGGAAACTATAAACTTAAAATACATCATCTTAGAACAACTAAAATGAAAAAAAAATGATGTATTGATATTCAGTGATAGGCATCTCCTTTCCGTATGTTGTGCCTTCACTAGACTTTTCAGTTTGAAAATGGCACCATCATTGTCCCAAGCAACTCTGACTCCTCATCCTCTGCTTCAGCTTCAAAATAGTTGGTCAGACTTGACTTTGACCATAGGTAGGGAATCAGGTCACTGCTCTCTTACTACTTTTTTTTTTTACTGACTCTACAATTCTACCAGAGTAAGACTGGAATAATATTCTCTAAAGACTAAAATCTAGAAGAACTTGGAACTTCTGCCAACTCACATGAGGCTTCCTTGCTTTTCTGTGTGCAAGAGTGCGCAGAAACATATGGCCTCAGAGGATGGCTAAGGCAGACCCTGTAGGCTGGCTGACCCAGTCTCCCTGACAACCTTGTCCTCACCAGCTACTTTCTGGTTGCAAGGTATACTTTCTGTGACATGTTATAGCCTGGTCAATGAGCTAAAAGTGGAAGCTTTCTGGGCAGCACTTTTTAGACAATATTGGATATCCTGAAATAAAGAAAGGTGGTACACTCTTTTGCCTTTTCCCCATTCTTCATCTTTTTTGGGGGGGGGCAGGGGTAGGGGCCTGGAACACGGATAATATTTCTGAAGATACAATGGACATCTGGACACCGCAGTAACAAATATGATGACAAAGGCCAAAAAATCGAGAATGAAAGAATGGAAAAAGAGAAGGAGTCTGGGTCTCTGATGGCTTTCCTGGGACACTGAATTACTCCATCCAGACTTCATGTTATATATGACTAAAAATATATATATATATACACACACATATATATACATATGTATATATACATATAAATGTACATATATGTGTATATATATATAAAATCACTGCTGATAGAGTTTTATGAGCGTTGCAATAGAATGTGCTCTTTCAAGTACCATTTTAACTGACAGGAAATAGCTTTTTGTGTCAACCAAAAATCTGTTAATAAATATCACTCTGTTCATAATATTTTTTATCTTCCATTTCACATGAGAGTCCTCAGTCATGTGAGGTCAGCCAACACACCTTGCATCTTTTTCATCCTTTTCCTAGTTAAAATCCCCATTTCTATCATGGACACTATTATCTGCTTTTTAAATTCTATTTTTAAATTATTTTAATGATGCCAATTTATTTTATTCTAGTTGTAAGAATAATTACATATTTGAAGATTTAAAATATGCAGAAATATAGCAATAAGATAAAAATGATCCCTGAAATTTCCAATAGGAGAAAAATCAATGTTCACATTTTGACAAATATCCTTGCATTATTTATGTATGTATAGATGTACACATATTTATAAGTGCACACATATAAAACTGTACATTGTGTTCTTCAAATATTTTATCATTAACATCTCATGTCATTAGTGTGAAGATTTTTATTGGTTGCATAATAGTCTATTGTATCTATCAGCCTATATTTTTACTAAACCTCTTATTGCTGGAAAACTAAGTTCACTAGTGAACTTAAAAATTACTGAACAATTGCACTCATTTCATATACTAGCAAGATTATGCCCCAAATTCTTCAAGCCAGGCTTCAACAGTGCATGAACCGAGAACTTCCAGATGTGCGAGCTGGATTCATAAAAGGCAGAGGAACCAGAGATCAAATAGCCAACATCTGCTCAATCATATAAAAAGCAAGGGAATTTAAAAAATTACTTCTGCTTCATTGACTATGCTAAAGACTCTGACTGCGTGGATCACAACAAACTGTGAAAATATCTTAAAGAGATGGGAATATCAGACCTTACCTGCCTCCTGCAAAACCTTTATGCAGGTCAAGAAGCAATAGTTAGAACTAGACATGGAACAACAGACAGGTTCCAAATTGGGGGAGGAGTACATGAAGATTGTATATTGTCACCCTGCTTATTTAACTTAGATGCAGTGTACCCATGCAAAATGCTGAGCTGGATGACACACAAGTTGGAATTAAGATTACTGTGAGTAATATCCACAACCTCAGATATGCAGATGACACCACTCTTATGGGAGAAAGTGAAGAGGAACTAAAGAGTCTCTTGATGAAGGTGAAAGAAGAGAGTGAAAAAGCTGCATTAAAACTCAACATTCAAAAACCTAAGATCATGGCATCCAGTCCCATCACTTCATGGGAAAGTGGGAAATAGATGGGGAAACAGTGGAGACAGTGACAGATTTTCTCTTCTTGGGCTCCAAAATCACTGCAGATGGTGACCACAGTCACAAAATTAAAAGACGCTTGCTCCTTGGAAGAAAAACTATAATAAACCTAGACAGCATATTAAAAAGCAGAGACATCATTTTCTCTACAAAGGTCCATATGTCAAAGGTATGGTCTTTCCAGTAGTTATGTACAGATGTGAGACTTGGAATATTGAGAAGGCTCAGCACTGAAGAAATGGGGCTTTTGAACTGTGGTGCTGGAGAAGACTCTTGAGAGTCCCTTAGACTGCAAGGAAATCAAACCAGTTAATCCTCAATGAAATTCTCTCTGAATATTCACTGGAAGGATGATCCTGAAGCTGAAACTTCAATATTTTGACCACCAGCTGTGAAGAGCTGACTCACTGGAAAGGACCCTGATGCTCAGAAAGATTGAGGGCAGAAGGAGAAGGGAATGACAGAGGATGAGATGGTTGGACAGCATCACTGACTCAATGGACATGAGTTTGAGCAAGCTCAGGGAGGTAGTAAAGGACAGGAAAGCCTGGCATACTCCAGTACATGGCATCACAAAGCGTCAGACATGACAAAGTGACTGAACAAAAACAACAGTGAAAAATCCCTGAACTTAATTCTTGCTCAAATCTTCGTTTATTTATTTGTAGGATAGTTCTTCAAAATGGAATTACTGGATAAAAGATTAAAATAGCTGTGAAAAGAAGAGAAGCAATAAGCAAAGGAGAAAAGGAAAGATATAAGTATCTGAATGCAGCGTTCCAGAGATATCAATGCAAAGAAATAGAGAAAAACAACAGAATGGGAAAGACTAGAGATCTCTTCAAGAAAATCAGAGATACCAAGGGAACATTTCATGCAAAGATGGGCTTGATAAAGGACAGAAATGGTATGGACTAACAGAAGCAGAAAATATTAAGAAGGGGTGGCAAGAATACACAGAAGAACTATACAAAAAAGATCTTCACGACCCAGATAATCATGATGGTGTGATCACTCACCTAGAGGCAGACATCCTGGAATGTGAAGTCAAGTGGGCCTTAGGAAGCATCACTACGAACAAAGCTAGTGGAGGTGACAGAAACCAGTTGAGCTGTTTCAAATCCTGAAAGATGATGCTGTGAAAGTGCTGCACTCAATATGCCAGCAAATTTGGAAAACTCAGCAGTGGCCACAGGACCGGAAAAGGTCAGTTTTCATTCCAATCCCAAAGAAAGGCAATGCCAAAGAATGCTCAAACTACTGTACAATTGCACTCATCTCACACGCTAGTAAACTGTAATGCTCAAAATTCTCCAAGCCAGGATTCAGCAGTATATGAACTGTGACCTTCCAGGTGTTCAAGCTGGTTTTAGGAAAGGCAGAGGAACCAGAGATCAAATTGCCAACATCCACTGGATCATCGAAAAAGCAAGAGAGTTCCAGAAAAACATCTATTTCTGCTTTACTGACTATGCCAAAGCCTTTGACTGTGTGGATCACAATAAACTGTGGAAAATTCTGAAGGAGATGGGAATACCAGACCACCTGACCTGCCTCTTGAAAAACCTATATGCAAGTCAGGAAGCAACAGTTAGAACTGGACATGGAAGAACAGACTGGTTCCAAATAGGAAAAGGACTACATCAAGGCTGTATATTGTCACCCTGCTTATTTAACTTCTATGCAGAGTACATCATGAGAAACGCTGGGATAGAGGAAGCACAAGCTGGAATCAAGATTGCCAGGAGAAATATCAATAACCTCAGCTATGCAGATGACACCACCCTTATGGCAGAAAGTGAAGAGGAGCTAAAAGGCCTCTTGATGAAAGTGAAAGAGAAGAGTGTAAAAGTTGGCTTAAAGCTCAACATTCAGAAAATGAAGATCATGGCATCTGGTCCCATCACTTCATGGGAAATAGATGGGGAAACAGTGGAAACAGTGTCAGACTTTATTTCTTTGGGCTCGAAAATCACTGCAGATGGTGATTGCAGCCATGAAATTAAAAGACGCTTACTCCTTGGAAGGAAAGTTATCACCAACCTAGACAGCATATTGAAAAGCAGAGATATTACTTTGCAAACAAAGATCCATCTAGTCAAAGCTATGTTTTTTGCATTGGTCATGTATGGATGTAAGAGTTGGACTGTGAAGAAAGCTGAGCACTGAAGAACTGATGCTTTTGAACTGTGGTGTTGGAGAAGACTCTTGAGAGTCCCTTGGACTGCAAGGAGATCCAACCAGTCCATCCTAAAGGAGATCAGTCCTGGGTGTTCTTTGGAAGGACTGATGCTAAAGCTGAAACTGCAGTATTTTGGCCACCTCATGTGAAGAGTTGACTCATTGGAAAAGACTCTGATGCTGGGAGGGCTTGGGGGCAGGAGGAGAAGGGAACAACAGAGGATGAGATGGCTGGATGGCATCACCAACTTGATGGACATGAGTTTGAGTGAACTCCAGGCGTTGGTGATGGACAGGGAGGCCTGGTGTGCTGCAGTTCGTGAGGTCACAAAGAGTCGGACACAACTGAGTGACTGAGCTGGAACTGGAACTGGAAGAATGCTGGATTTTCTAAATTAATTAACTTTTCATGATGTTAGATTAAAAAAGAACAATGCAACCCAAAATGAGGGGCTTTCCCAGTGGCTCAATGGTAGTCTATCTGCCAATGCAGGAGTTGCTGGTTCGAGCCCTGGGTTGGGAAGATCCTGTGGAGAAGGAAATGGCAGTTTTCTTGCCTAGAGAGTCCCATGGACAGAAGAGCCTGGCAGGCTACAGTCCAAATGGTCACAAAGAGTCAGACATGACCTAGCATGTATGCAATCCAAAATGAACTTCCTAGTTTCACACATATTATCCACAGTTAATCTCTTCTCCAGGATAAGGAAAAAAAAGGGTTTCTTTCCACTCAGATAATCTTCTCTACATATTTCTCTTAATCCTAGCATTTTATTTTCAAAGTGAACCTTCTAAAACATGCTTAGAAAAGTACATGGTAACAATATATTGAACACTTGTTTAAGACTATTGCATTCTTTCACAAATATAATCTTCCCAGTCCATTAATGATGAGGCCTATCATTGTTGTCCAACAGGGTAGACAATTAGGCTGAGCTGTCTTTAGAAATTCTTTCCCTTAATGACTTTGTGACCACATTTTCAATATAATATCATCTCTAAATTATTGCAAGGTCATAGATAAGCCCTTTATGTATATATTTTTTAACATGGATATAGATTTAGATATCTAAGAGGTTAGTTAATTTAGCCCGTTGAAGTGTGTTAATTAATACATCTAACACTACCAAGTAGCTATGCTGGATACTGTTTACATCAGGTTACGTGACTATGGAACTCTTTAAGGCTCCTCAATTGTCTTAACATATAAAGCTGTAGAAGATTGCACTTTTATTAATAAAGTCTTTGATTAAACCCAAATACACAATCTGCTTTGGATAATTTGTAAAAATGGGCATAATTTATGAAGCTGTATTGGGTGAGCCTGCACCAAGTGTTAAAACTATGCAGAATATTTTCAATTTATTCTAAGTCAATCATATTCTTTGGTTCAATTTTTTTTTTTTTGGTATTACTTTGAAGTATTTGTCACAGTGACTAATACTATATAACCCAAGGTGAGCAAAATCTCTCAATATTCAGCTTACACAACATTTGTGACAACTCACATGCAATCAAATTGCTCTGCTGCTGCTGCTGCTAAGTGGCTTCAGTCGTGTCCAACTCTGTATGACCCCATCAACAGCAGCCTACCAGGCTCTGCTGTCCCTGGGATTCTCCAGACAAGAACACTGGAGTGGGTTGCCATTTCGTTCTCCAAAGCGTGAAAGTGAAGTCGCTCAGTCCTGTCTGACTCTTAGCGACCCCATGGACTGCAGCCCACCAGGCTCCTCCATCCATGGGATTTTCCAGGCAAGAGTACTGGAGTGGGGTGCCATTGCCTTCTCCTAAATTGCTCTATACTAATGCAATTCAATTTTGTGTTGCTGCAGGTAAAAGCAAGCAGTTCAAATGTGTTTTGAATATAATTCCCATGGCACGAAGTTTATGCACAGATGACACTACTCTTTTGCACATAAATTTATGGAAAATGAAAAGGGGATCCATAAATAAGAACAGTTTTTTGTTAGAGAAACATTTATCTTCAACTTTTCTAATCTAACAAACAAAAGGAAAAAACTTTTTATAAATTAAAATATAGATAAAGGATGTACTTCTTGAGATGAAAAAGAAAATAACAAAGGGAAATGATAGAAAAATACAAAGAGGGGAAAATGTCAGTGATAGAAGACTAGGAAGGGCCACACAATCTGATCTAATTAACCCTCTCTGGCAGAGCAGGGGAATTCACATGATCTAAATCAATTATGTCAAGTGATTGCCTAATTTATTCATAGATTCCTCCAATTAGGAAATAAAGCACACAGCCCTTTTCTTCAAGTTTTAAACAACTGCTTTCAGTCTTCTATGTAATGAAATTAAAGCCCTTGGCCCTTCTGTATTTTCTGCATTTGACTCTTTTTCTTAAATCTGTTCATTATAATGAAACTTCTCCAAGCACTTTCGAATGAGAAAGACTAGTTTGGGTAAGTGAAAGTGAATATAGAATGCTATATTCTACACTCTCCTAAAATATTTTTATCCCTATTCTATTGTGCTACTCAAATCAAACATTTATTTGCACTTTTATTCATTTATACTTGAAGTATTCATTTGTACTTTCATTCATCCATTCATTCAATCTTTTGATGTAGGAAAGGTGAACCTGCCTATTTTGTAAGATCAGTCAAATCAATCATGGAGATCAATGTGTTTCTGAGGTTGCAGCCAGATTTCTCTAATGCTATCCATCTACATCATCCATCTTGGATTTACTCCACACCTACATATTCTAAGTGGTGAGGAGGAAGCCAAAGATGTATAAGCTATGACCCTTCAAAGGCTCGCAATCTGATTAGAGTGGGAAAAAGTTTTTACTCAGTTCAGTTCAGTTCAGTTCAGTCCAGTCGCTCAGTCGTGTCCGACTCTTTGCGACCCCATGAATCGCAGCACGCCAGGCCTCCCTGTCCATCACCAACTCCCGGAGTTCACTCAGACTCGCGTCCATGGAGTCAGTGATGCCATCCAGCCATCTCATCCTCGGTTGTCCTCTTCTCTTCCTGCCCCCAATCCCTCCCAGCATCAAAGTCTTCTCCAATGAGTCAACTCTTTGCATGAGGTGGCCAAAGTACTGGAGTTTCAGCTTTAGCATCATTCCTTCCAAAGAAATCCCAGGGATGATCTCCTTTAGAATGGACTGGTGTTACTCACTAGGTACCCAAAAGGGTATATGATTCTGTGCTAAAACTGGTGATACCAAAAGTAATTGCTTTAAGAATTCAGAGAAAGAGTTAGGGGAAAAAAATGACAGCTCTCTGGAGCAGGCAAGAGTTGAGAGGGTCCTGAATGAAAGTTAAATTTTAAATAGGAAAGAAGAAAGAATGATGAGTCTTCTATTTTTAGAACTGAGAATGGAAAATTAATAAGTCTCACTTGCAAAGAAAGGCCTAATGGTTTAGAGCCCAGGCATCCAAGTTAAGTGTGACCAAGTTCAAATCCCGGCTTCATTGCTTACCAGCTGTGACACTTTACAGAAGTTGACCACTCTAAGGCCTGTTACACTCGTCTGTAAAATGGCTATAGAACTGCCATGAAAAAAAAAATGCCTTGCATAGAGCAAGTACTCAAAAACATTAGTTACTACCATTATCGTAACAGATATTACTGTTTTCTTTTTTGTCTTTATATTCTAGATTAATAGGTATTAATCACAACCCTGAATATCAGGCTGAAGAATGTGGTCTTTCTACTAGAACTAAAGGAAAGTCAACACCTTCTGGCAACTGGATAGATAGGCCTCCAGCAATGTATGAGATGTTATTTTACCAAACATGTGTTATTCCTTCTGAGGTACATTGCATGCAGTCAGCCACATTCTGTCATCACAATCCATTATTAATTCATGCTTAGTTATAGCCTGTTCTTTCATGCTGCTCTGCAGTTAATTCCTGCTTACTTAGTAACTGAACACACTTCTCTACCCTGGAGATTCTCTCCTAGATTGCATACTGCTTCACAGCACTGATCACACGTCCGAGCTTCTTGGCAATTCTTTCTTTCCTCACCCTACTCTGGGTCTTGCACATCACCTTTCAACCTCACAAACACAACGCTTCTGCCAAAGAACATTAGTCAGAGATCTAGTCCTGTGAGATGGTCTGTACCCAAGGTTTCTGTGATCTAATGAGTTTGGAAGATGCTGCACATTATTAAATCTTGAAGGGGTGTGTGTGTGTGGGTGTGTGTGTGTGGGTGTGTGTGTGTGTGTGTGTGTGTGTGTGTGTGTGTGTGTGTGTGTGTTAGTCACTCAGTCATGTCCGATTCTTGCACATTATTAAATCTTGAAGGGGTGTGTGTGTGTGTTTGTTAGTCACTCAGTCAGGTCCGATTCTTTGTGACCCAATGGACTGTAGCTCTCCAGGCTCCTCTATCCATGGAATTCTCCAGGCAAGAACACTGGAATGGGTTGCCATTCCTTACTCCGGAGGATCTTCCCAACCCAGGAATCAAACCCGAGTCTTCCATATTGCAGGCAGATTCTTTACCATCTGAGCTACCACGGAAGAATTGTGGGGACCCTTCAGTGCCCGGCAATGTGTATCAATCACATTAAGGTTGTGAACAATTGTGTACTTTAGAAAGCTGCTTAACTCAGAATTTTCTAAACCTGTTTGGCCATTCTTTAATATATCATTCAAGTCACTACTAAGACATTCAACATATCCAGTTTCAATTAAATTTTATGTTCCCTTATTTCTATATTGACAAACACATTCTTTAATCTTTAATATGGTTTCATTATTTGTCTATAGTTCAAGGACCTTTCCACTAAAGATTTTCCTCTAAAGGGGGAAGAAAAACAGAAAACACTAAGATTATTTACCTGGAATCTACTGATTTATGAAAGAGGGAAATAGGAAATCTTTGCTGTAACTAATTTTTCACTCAATTTGGGTATTACTGTATTTCTTTCCAAATTTAGAAAAAGGGCTAAATGTTTTCCAATTCCTTGGTATACTCTTCTACTTTTAACCCATCAGCTGGAACCTTTGCAGGTTTCACAGTTCTTTCAGGACAGTTCTGATGTGCTTAGGGATTATGTCAGTTAGTTCTTCGATCAGCAGAGAGTAGATTAGCTATTCTCAGCTCACTTGAAATCATCATTCATGATTAGTCAATTTCCAATTTGACTTCTATTTCAATTTTTGCTTTAATTTTAATACATTCATTGGGTAGAGCTCCTAGTAACCTTTTCTTATGAACACTAGAAACCAAGTGGGGATTGAAACATTAGCCTTTCCAGTCATATTCCTTCTCTCCACAATTTGTAGATGTCTATGTTTTTATACTGTATATCTTTCTGGTGTATATTTACTTATCATGTTTGCATGCTAAGTTTCTTCAATCATGTCTGATTCTTTGCAACCCTATAGGCTGTAGCCCTCCAAGCTCCCCTGTTCATGGGATTCTCCAGGCAAGAATACTGAAGTGGGCTGCCATGCCCTCCTCCAGGGAATCTTCCTGACCCAGGGATCAAACCCATGTCTCTTAAGTCTCCTGCATTGGCAGGTAGGTTCTTTACCATTAGTGCCACCTGGGAAGCCCATGTTCACTTATTTTTACTGTTTATATCCTTAATCTCTCAAAGTGTGTTCATGAGACTATTTTCTCTAAGGGTAATCTACAGAAGTAAGATATTGTTGTCTGTTGTCATTGATAAGTCTCAATTATTTAGAATAGTATGTGGCACAGAGAAAGCACTTGATAAATATTTGTTGAAGGAAGGAAGAGATGGATGGATAAAGTTTTCTTGGGACTGAAATTATATTTTCAAGCACCGGATAACTTATTTGTCTTATAAAAACACAATAGGTGTTTCTGGTGGCACAACCCTTGTACTAATGATTTCTAAAGCATCCAAAGCTACTATATACAAGGTACAGCAGTTTTAGTGTTCCAGTGAAGGGCCAAAAATAAATTATTTTAGTAAGATTAACTGACAAACCCTAGATTAAGAAGTTCTTGCCATAAATAAGTCCAAGTTCTGACTCTGCCTCTGATTCGTGTTTATCTAGATATTTTCTAGTCATTTAATGAAAGATACACGTGAAGTAATTAATGTGTACTTTGGAGCCAGAAACATTCTTAGCTTTAGGGAAGCAAAAACAAAATATCTATTTCCTGCCTCAAGCAAGAGTTGAGATTTGACCTTTAATGTAGAATAACATTTTACTTTCAAAAAGTGATATTTAATTCAGAAATTTTCAGCCTTACAGAGGAAATGCTCAGATGATTCACAATAGAAAATATCCAATAAATAAATCTATGAAAAATGTTTAGCCACAGTGGTAATTTTAAAAGTGAAATACAGCATGCTTGGGGCTGGTGCATGGGGATGACCCAGAGAGATGTTATGGGGAGGGAGGTGGGAGGGGGGTTCATGTTTGGGAACGCATGTAAGAATTAAAGATTTTAAAATTAAAAAAAAATAAAATCCTACCCCCCCAAAAAAATAAAAAAATAAAAGTGAAATAAAAATACTCCTGTTGAGCCTATAAAATTGGCAAAATGAAATAAAAATGATGATATTCAGATTCTTTCATGTACAGCTGGGAAGAATGAAATTTCCTTTCTGGAGGGTAGCTGGTCACATATACCAAAAAACCTTCAGTCTTTATACAAATTTGGCCAAAGGATTATACATATCAAAATTTACAATGATAAAACAATTATGATTACTTATAAAGGTTTATGCAGTGGTACGGTCAATGCATTGCCATTTATAAGAGCAAAAAATTAGAAACAACTCTTGTGACCAAATGAAACAATATCAGGCAAATAAATCAGGCTACATTTATTCAACAGCAAGATTTAAAATTAAAAGATATATTATAGAAGCAAAGACACACAGAATAATATTTATGCTAGATTATTCTTATAGGACCCACATTTAAAAGCATATGCTGAGTACAATCACTTTAGGGAAAAACTGAAATATAAAAATATGAATATCTATGTATAAGAAAAGAAATAAGCAAGACCAAAGAAATTTCACTTTTTAAAGAACAAACAAACTTCTGCACTTAAAAATGAGATAGCTAAACCTCCAATTAAAATAAATAAATAAAATAAGCCTAAATTTGAGTAAATTTTAAAAAATGAGATAGCTGTACCTTCCTACAGTAGTTTTAATCTATGTATAAAGTAGTGCCAATAACAACTATTTATCATTATAGATATCATGAATATTACACTTATCTAAATATAATACCATCTGGATGAGACAACTACAAAATTGTCAAACTTCATTAACATGTACTTATTATATCATATATTTTATTATGCTATATTTATATATTGACATATATTTTTGGATAATGGAACTCTCACTTCAAAACAACTAAAATGGTCTATATTTGCAAAGAAAATTTAAGTATTTCATTTAGCCTTGAATAGCTTCCTTGGCTTCATATTTTATGAAGATGCTCTTATATTAGTACAAAAGCTCTTTTAAAAAGGAACAGAATTTCATTTAAATGTGAACAATGGTTTAGTAAACAAAAGCAAGTGGGAAAGAAAGGCTTATATTTGGCCTTATTTAAAATGCTTAGTATCTGAGATGTAGAGCCTCAACCGAGGTGCAGAATATAAAGAAGAAAGTACTTCATGTATTAATCCAATTTTTAAGATTGGCCCAGAAGGTGCTAGTGGTAAAGAATCCATCTGCTAATGCAGGAAAAATAAGAGGCCTGCGTTCGATTTCTGGGTCGGGAGGGTCCCCTGGAGAAGGGAATAGCAACCCACTCCAGTTTCTTGCCTGAAAAATCCCATGGAGAGAGGAGCCTGGTGGGCTACAGTCCATAGGATGCAAAGAGTTGGACATGACTGAAGTGACTTAGCATGAATGCCTCAGTTTCCTCACTTATGGTAGGAAGGTAGCTACCTTTTGAAGGTAGTTCCCTGGAAGTTCAGCTGGTAAAGAATCTGCCTGCAACGCAGGAGACCCCAGTTTAATTCCTGGATCAGGAAGATCTCCTGGCGAAGAGATAGGCTACCCACTCTGGTATCCTTGGGCTTCCTTTGTGGCTCAGTTAGTAAAGGATCTACTTGCAATGCAGGAGACTTGGGTTCGATCCCTGGGTTTGAAAGATCCCCTAGAGAAGGAAATGGCAACCCACTCCAGTACTTTTGCCTGAAAAAGTCCATGGGGTCACAAGGGGTCGGACACAACTGAATGACTTTCATATACATGCAGAATATTTCTGGTCTAAAGGATGAGGCAGTTTCTACACTGATCAGGATTTCCCATCAGAGCATAAATAATGCTCTAAATATACAGAGTCTAATGTAAGAATGATCTACATGGGTTTGTTACTGGCCTAACGTCACTGGTTAAGGTTCATTTAGAAACATTTACAAATTTTATAGTTTTCTTCATATTTCTTGTGGGAAAACAAAGACATGGGTTTCTCTTTCTGACACTAAATTTTTATTCTATCTGTATATGCTATTACACAATACCCCAGCTTAAGAAAACCTAATCTTAGTGGAAAACCATGGTAATAATTGAAACCATGTGTGATTCAAAGACTGAATTAAGAATCTATACTCCAGTACTTTGGCAACCTCATGCGAAGAGTTGACTCACTGGAAAAGACTCTGATGCTGGGAGGGATTGGGGGCAGGAGGAGAAGGGGACAACAGAGGATGAGATGGCTGGATGGCATCACTGACTCCATGGACATAAGTTTGAGTGAACTCTGGGAGTTGGTGATGGACAGGGAGGCCTGGGTGCTGCGATTCATGGGGTTGCAAAGAGTCAGACATGACTGAGTGACTGAACTGAACTGAACTGATACAAGATTATATACAACCTTTCCTGCAGTATTTCACAATATTGACTTGTGGAGAATTTACTTATACTGACAGCTGAAGTGAGTCACCAATTACAAAAAATATGTATAGAAGATGAAGAGGCTCACCTCTAATCCCACTACCAAAATTACCCTCTCCGTGACTGTTGCTATGACTAATAACATCACTGAATGTCTGATTTTCTAGGCACTATGTTAACTGTTTTTATATACAACGGATGGTCCTTGCTTTGAAGGCTGGTTTTCGTTCCCAGATGGGGAGTTATGAGAGACTCGTGCCTCTTATTCATTCAATAAGTGGTAAATGAAAGCAATTGTGTTTAAGGTATTCACCAGCATTCATTCATCAGATAGAGTATGAGAATGGAAAGTTGTGGAAAGTGCCCCAACTTCCAGACAAGCCTACAACATACAAAGTAGTATACGCATACAATTTCTACACAAAAGACATTCTTTTGCAGTTAATAGTAGTAATGAACATGAAATCAAATTTGTCTTGAAAATGCAGTTCTTGAAAACATATTTCTTAGGAATCATAAATTTAAAAGGCAAGCAAAAAAAGCATCCATATGGAAAAGAATCTGTAAAAGAATATATATGTATCTATATATAACTGAATTACTCTGCTATACCCTTGAAACTAGTACAACATTGTAAATTAACCACTTAAATTTAAGAAGAGCTATCTATGGAATTACGGGGCAAGAAAAAAGGTCCTTTACAGAGAGAAGCATTTTTGTACCTTCACTTCCAACTGCAATAGTTTTCCTAGTTAATTTAAAACAGACTCTGCATTATTCTGCTACATCAAATATAATGATCTAGTTAAATTAAAGGTAAAGAAAATGGATCTATATCACTATAATTTAGTTAATATTTATACTATTCCATAATTTATTTTCAGTTTTAAATGTGCAATTGTCTACAATTTACTTATGTGTTTTAGTCAATAAATGTTGGTTTTCCTTAATGTTTTGAAAGTGCCCTGTGTTTGGATGTGCAAGGTCAGTTATTCAAAGTTTTACCGATTTCTCTTTTTTCATCAGAGAAGAATTCAGCCTGAGTCCTGATACATAATTTCTCTAAACTCATTCAGCTTGTTTTCATCTAGTCACCCTACTTCAGTTATAATCTGTGTGGTTGCTTTAATTATATAAACATATTAAGGTAGACTAACTTAAACAAACAAAAAAAACTTTTATCTAAAAATGAAAAATACATAGTGATTCCTTTTCCATTTTCCTGATGAATTTTGATTCTCAGGCTTTGTGAGTCATTTCAATTTAAATGTCTATTCTTTCCTTGCATACCAAACATGCGACGAGCCAGAATTAATTTTCCATCATTATTAGCTTTCTAGATTTCAAAGCTTGTAAACTTGATGTGACTTCTGATTGTCACTATCATGGTTTGATACATTTCAGGGGCAGATTCAAATTTTAAACAGATTTGAGTTTTTTTAATGTTAGTCATGAAAATATCTAAGGAGAGGTCTCATATGTCTCTTAAGTCACCTACCTTTTAGGCAAAGTAGTTTTATTTCTTTCAACTATTTTTCATCAGACATGAAAAATTTCGAGGCCTCTCATCAGTATCTGGATGTGTTCTACACTGTTTTCGTCTCTATTAAACTATTGTTGCCAGAATTAAATACAGCACTCTAGGTGGGTTATGGCCAAGCCGGTGTATAGTGGGTCTGCTATTGGCCTTGACCTGATAACATGGAAGGAGCTTTGGAGGTGGTCATGTCCCGTAAGAGACAAAATCCAGGAACATCTTCAGTCACTGCTATTATCCCAGGTCTCCTAAACTCTATACTTGTACAGCTGATTTCTTTTAACCCAACTTCAGGACATTGCCTTTATCTTTCACCACTGTGTCTAAAATAGGCTTCTCTCTCCTCAGTCTTCATCAGTACTTGAATTTGCCTTCAGAGAAATCATCTCTATCTGAAATTTTATTATTTACTGCTATGCAACTTTATCACCTATTTACCCAACAAGAATGGCAATACCATAAGAGTAGAGACTTTATTGTCTTCACCTAGCTGATTGCCTGGCACACAGAAAGCATCCAACAATGCCTATTCAATTAATTAATCATTATTAGATAAATCCCATCTTCAATTCTAAATAAATCACTTGAATGCTCATTCTGTCAATCTAACATATTACTTCTCTGAGACAACATTTGTTAACAATTTGATAAGAATGCCTTTCATGTCTTCATCCAAGTTATATCTACCCAATCTTCATCAAATTCTGTTGTTTTGTTAGAATATAACAAGAAGGGCCAAGTACAGAGTCTTATAGGATACATTATTTAATTTCTTTCAGAGTGATAATGAGTCTCAATTAGCACATTTTGGGAAGGGGGCATCCTAATGCTATTACCTTAGTGTGTAATTTGGTAAAAGTCTTAATCAGAAAACAAATGGAAATACTTTTACTAAAATCAATGTAAACTGTATTCATACTATTCCCATGATTATCAATCTAGAAATCCCATCAAAAGGGAAAGGAGACACCAGTTGCTTCAGAGACTCCTCTGCAGGTGGCTAATGGCCACTTCTTGTTTTTTTTCTTTTTGTTTTACAAAGAGAAATCCTCCGAGAATTAGCATTGAGATCACTAGTTTCACCAGTTGTTTCTGGAATTCATCATCTTTGTCGAAAATTGGTAATTTGCTTCCTGCCCTCCAGTGTGAGGCCCACTCTTCATTTCTAATGATAAGGGATGGTGGCTTTATAATCCCAAGCCCCTTAGTGCACAGGGAGTCAAACCATCCAGACTTCTGCATGCTAGCAGCTATGTTTGAACATCATACTCTGTGTGCATGAAGATAAAATTAACACAGGAACTGGGTAGCTCTGCTTTCTACCTGACAGCTGTTACCTGCTCTAAACAATGGGCCACCACACTTTGTTTTTCGTGTTCTAAAAATAGCTGTCTAACTCCTAAAGGTTTAGCAAGCCTCATTGTGTGCAGCTGTTTAGCTCTTTCTACATTGCTTCTTTTAAGACTGTTGTCACTTCCCCCCCCCCCCCCAAACACACACACCATTTGCTTCTCTCTTTCTCTTCTCTGGGCTTCCCTGTGGCTCAGCTGGTAAAGAATCTGCCTGCTATGTGGGAGACCTGGGTTTGATCCCTGGGTTGGGAAGATCCCCTGGAGAAGGGAAAGGCTATCACTCCAGTATTCTGGCCTGGAGAGTTCCATGGACTGTCCATGGGGTCACAAAGAGTCGGACACAACTGAGTGACTTTCGCTTTTTCACTTTTCTCTTCTCCACCTGGCCAAGGCTTTCAGTTAGCTCTTAGAGCAGCCACACGAGCGCTTCAGGTGCCTCTCCCATTTCTTCTCCCTGAGATAAGTCGTCATCATCATGTCAGTACTTCTTTCTGGGAATCTCCGCTCTTCAGTTTCCCTTTCTTGTTAGGGTTTTCATGGGTGCCCACATCAAGTTCCATTTTTCTCACTGCCGAATCCTCAGTATGTAATGCACTTCCTGGCACACAGTAGGCACTCAAGAAACATTTGTGCAATGAATAAGCAAATTTTCTCTGTAATTCCTTCATTTTGATTTCCTAAAGCTTAGGGAATATATCTGATTATGTCCTTGAGCTCTTCCTCATTTATTAGAGATAGTAGATTCTTTTAGTATTACCATTAATTTTTCTTTACCAACCAGGTGGTGGTTGTTGTTTTTAATAAGTCAAAGTTATATTTTAAATAGTGGTACTCAATTCAGCTTTCACCAAATTCAGAGGTATCACTTATCAATGAACAATAAAGAAGATCCATTGATATAAATAAAAACATATTAAAAATGTTAAAATATCATATGGTATTATATGATATATATTAATTGATAAATCAGTCTCAGTCATCAGAGTATAGTTTTATGAAAATTCTTCTATATAGTCAATGTTCAGGATTTTTGTCTTATTTCTGGGAATGCATATGAAAGTTCCTTAATGTACAAAAAAATTAAAAAGAAAGTATTAGAACAGTGGAATGGGTTTAATTAACTTTTTTCATGCCCCCTTTCCATTGGATATTAGAGATACCGGACTGTTCTGAGAGGAATGTCTTGTGTATGCAAGGGTTATATTCAAAAGTTGACCCAAATCTTTTGTTGATTTGAGAAATCAGTTGATTAAGAATTTACTTTGACTGTGAATGTCTACCAGTACTTCTACCTTAATACAAATTTCCAGCAAGCAACTAACAGAAAATTAAATTCTGAATCACAGCTCTTGAAAGAAAATCAGCCGATTTATCTATCGTCTTGATTTTAGGGACAAGTCATTCAAGACACTTGCACTGTTTTAAGAGACTGTGAGACATGGAATGTTAACAACCTTCATTGTCAGGAAACTTCCTAAAATTTCATTTGAATGCCTCATGCATCACTTGAAGCTCATTTCCTCTCATTGAACAGAGGCAGGACAGCTGGTCAGTATCTTCCATCTGCACTGCCCTCAGCCATCCTCTTACTGTGTTACAGAACACCCTTCTGAAATGGGAGGAGGAGGCCAATTTGAAACAGGAGAGAAAATGCTTAGGAAAAAGAAAATCTTGTGGTAAATAGCATTTGAAACTTAACTTTGAATCGGGCTGTAGAGTCGGTCAGGGAGTGGAACAAAAATTATTCCTTGAATAATTTAGACTAATTCTTCAATACTATTACAGGGTCATAAAACACCAGGCCTGGATGTGAAAGATGTTTGTACTTCATCAAAAAGTCTTTGAATATGACTCTCTGGCACCCTGCCAATGAGGGCAGCTCTTCGGGGGAAAACCCTATGCCAAAGGCCAAAGAGGCAGCTGTGTTATTCAGCTCCTGAGAGCTTCCAACTCAACACCCACACAAGCTCAATTATGAACAAATTAAAGGGATCCAGACTGAACATAGTAATTCTGGTAATTTAAATAAATAGAGGAAAGTCTACAATTAGTAGAAAAAGATTGATTTTCTGGAAAACCCAGAAAATGACACCCTAACCCCTTTGAATAAGCATAGTTACAACTAATTACTTAAAAATAAATTCCTTTTATTCATCATTTGAATCCTTTCTGATCTGACTTAAATGTGGCCACATGCATGCCAGAAAAGTATCCACAAATACTGAGGGAGAATGGCCTAAAAAAAAAAAAAATCTATACCTTTAAGTATATAGGAATTAACACCACCGAATAAAACTATAATCAGGGTCTTACACCTACGTTTTAGATCACATAGATAAAATGTGTTACTCATTTCGACCTTCTTCAAATACAGAGAAAAATGTAGTCATTCAGAAAAATCAAAGATTTAATACTGGGAAATCTATTATTATAACTCACTATAGTAATAAAGAATGAACTGCACACAATCATCCTATATAGATCCTTAAAATCACTTAATAAAATTCAATATCCATTCCTGATTAAACAAAGTGAGCAAATAAAGAACTTTTCAAGAAGCTAGGAATACAAAGAAACATTCAAACTGATAAAAACATTTCTACCAGGAACCAATAGCAAACTTCATAATTAATGGGCACAGGAACACAATAGAAGCATTCCTCTTTAATTTTTTGATGAGCTGCTACTGCACTGCTAAGTCGCTTCAGTCGTGTCCGACTCTGTGCGACCCCACAGAGGGCAGCCCACCAGGCTCCCCCTGTCCCTGGGATTTTCCAGGCAAGAACACTGGAGTGGGTTGGCATTTCCTTTTCCAATTCATGAAAGTGAAAGGTGAAAGTGAAGTCGCTCATTTCTACCTTCAAAAGGTAGAGACTCTTATAGAGTCTTGTATAGAGCCTATAGAGTCGTGTCTGACTATATAAGACTAAAAAATCTTTTATAGTAAAGGATACCATGATCAAACTAAGAAGATGAATAATAGATTGCAAAAAGTTATTTACAACATATATAATGATATTCTAAAAGATGAAAAAAATTAACAAATGCAAACATTTTTAGCAAAGAATATGAATAAACAAATCACATAAAAAGAAATTCAAATGAACCAAGCCTGCTCACCCAAACCAAAAATCCCAACTATAAATTAAGCCCAAATTTAATCAAAAAGGGAAAAGTAAGAGTCCTTCATACAACACCAGTTCAGTTCAGTTGCTCAGTCGTGTCCGACTCTTTGCGACCCCATGAATCGCAGCACGCCAGGCCTCCTTGTCCATCACCAACTCCTAGAGTTCACATAGACTCACGTCCATCGAGTCAGTGATGCCATCCAGCCATCTCATCCTCTATTGTCCCCTTCTCCTCCTGCCCTCAATCCCTTCCAGCATCAGAGTCTTTTCCAATGAGTCAACTCCTCTTCGCATGAGGTGGCCAAAGTCCTGGAGTTTCAGCTTTAGCATCATTCCTTCCAAAGAAATCCCAGGGCTGATCTTCAGAATGGACTGGTGGATCTCCTTGCAGTCCAAGGGACTCTCAAGAGTCTTCTCCAACACCACAGTTCAAATGCATCAATTCTTCGGCGCTCAGCCTTCTTCACAGTCCAACTCTCACATCCATACATGACCATAGGAAAAACCATAGCCTTGACTGGACAGACCTTAGTTGGCAAAGTAATGTCTCTGCTTTTGAATATACTATCTACGTTGGTCATAACTTTTCTTCCAAGGAGTAGGTGTCTTTTAATTTCATGGCTGCAGTCACCATCTGCAGTGATTTTGGAGCCCCAAAAAAGAAAGTCAGACACTGTTTCCACTGTTTCCCCATCTATTTCCCATGAAGTGATGGGACCAGATGCCATGATCTTCATTTTCTGAATGTTGAGCTTTAAGCCAAATTTTTCACTCTCCACTTTCATTTTCATCAAGATGATTTTAGATTCTCTTCACTTTCTGCCATAAGGGTGGTGTCATCTGCATATCTGAGGTTCTTGATATTTCTCCCGGCAATCTTGATTCCAGCTTGTGTTTCTTCCAGTCCAGTGTTTCTCATGATGTACTCTGCATAGAAGTGAAATAAGCAGGGTGATGATATACAGCCTTGACATACTCCTTTTCCTATTTGGAACCAGTCTGTTGTTCCATGTCCAGTTCTAACTGTTGCTTCCTGACCTGCATACAGATTATTCAAGAGGCAGGTCAGGTGGTCTGGTATTCCCATGTCTTTCAGAATTTTCCACAGTTTATTGTGATCCACACAGTCAAGCTGCTGGCATAGACAATAAAGCAGAAATCGATGTTTTTCTGGAACTCTCTTGCTTTTCCGATGATCCAGTGGATGCTGGCAATTTGATCTCTGGTTCATCTGCCTTTTCTAAAACCAGCTTGAACATCAGGAAGTTCACGTATTGCTGAAGCATGGCTTGGAGAATTTTGAGCATTACTTAACTAGCATGTGAGATGAGTGCAATTGTGTGCTAGTTTGAGCATTCTTTGGCATTGCCTTTCTTTGGGATTGGAATGAAAACTGACCTTTTCCAGTCCTGTGGCCACTGCTGAGTTTTCCCAATTTGCTGGCATATTGAGTGCAGCACTTTCACAGTATCATCTTTCAGGATTTGAAAGAGGTCAACTGGAATTCCATCACCTCCACTAGCTTTGTTCGTAGTGATGCTTTCTAAGGCCCACTTGACTTTACATTCCAGGATGTGTGGCTCTAGATGAGTGATCACACCATCGTGATTATCTTGGTCTTGAAGATCTTTTTTGTACAGTTCTTCTGTGTATTCTTGCCACCTCTTCTTAATATCTTCTGCTTCTGTTAGGTCCATACCATTTCTGTCCTTTATCGAGCCCACCTTTGCAAGAAATGTTCCCTTGGTATCTCTAATTTTCTTGAAGAGATCTCTAGTCTTTCCCAATCTGTTCTTTTCCTCTATTTCTTTGCACTGATCGCTGAAGAAGGCTTTCTTATCTCTTCTTGCTATTCTTTGGAACTGTGCATTTAGATGCTTATATCTTTCCCTTTCTCCTTTGCTTTTCACTTCTCTTCTTCTCACAGCTATTTGTAAGGCCTCCCCAGACAGCCATTTTGCTTTTTTGCATTTCTTTTCCATGGGGATGGTCTTGATCCCTGTCTTCTGTACAATGTCATGAACCTCATTCCATAGGTCATCAGGCACTCTATCTATCAGATCTAGGCCCTTAAATCTATTTCTCACTTCCACTGTATAATCATAAGGGATTTCATTTAGGTCATACCTGAATGGTCTAGCGGTTTTCCCTACTTTCTTCAATTTAAGTCTGAATTTGATAATAAGGAGTTCATGATCTAAGTCACAGTCAGCTCCTGGTCTTGTTTTTGTTGACTGTATAGAGCTTCTCCATCTTTGGCTGCAAAGAATATAATCAATCTGATTTCGGTGTTGACCATCTGGTGATATCCATGTGTAGAGTCTTCTCTTGTGTTGTTGGAAGAGGGTGTTTGCTATGACCAGTGCATTTTCTTGGCAAAATTCGATTAGTCTTTGCCCTGCTTCATTCCTCATTCCAAAGCCAAATTTTCCTGTTACTCCAGGTGTTTCTTGACTTTCTACTTTTGCATTCCAATCCCCTTTTTTTGGGTGTTAGTTCTGAAAGGTCTTGTAGGTCTTCATAGAACCATTCAACTTCAGCTTCTTCAGCATTACTGGTTGGGGCATAGACTTGGATTACTGTGATACTGAATGGTTTGCCTTGGAAACAAACAGAGGTCATTCTGTCGTTTTTGAGATTGCATCCAAGTAGTGCATTTTGGACTCTTTTGTTGACCATGATGGCTACTCCATTTCTTCTGAGGGATTCCTGCCCGCAGTAGTAGATGTAATGGTCATCTGAGTTAAATTCACCCATTCCAGTCCATTTTAGTTCGCTGATTCCTAGAATGTTGACGTTCACTCTTGCCATCTCTTCTTTGACCACTTCCAATTTGCCTTGATTCATGGACCTGACATTCCAGGTTCCTATGCAATATTGCTCTTTACAGATTGGACCTTGCTCTATCACCAGCCACATCCACAGCTGTGTATTGTTTTTGCTTTGGCTCCATACAATTAGTATAAAGAAACACAATGTGTGACAGAGATGTTTGAACATAGATGGATAGTAAATAGCTAGCAAAGTATTTTAAAATATGTTTGTATCTTGTGAAAAAAGAAAGAGATGGGAATGAGGTGGTTTTATTTTTCACAGTAAGAACTGTCTTTAAAAACATAAGTGAAAATAAACAAATGGAACTCATTCACCTTTAAAATAACTTGAACATAATATGCAAATTAAAAAACTGGCTTAGACTCACTAGCAAAAATGAAACAAAAAGAAAAAAAACAAGGAAGGTACCAATGAGGTCTATTAGTCTTTGAAGATGTTTAAAGATTTTCTAAAGGAGGAATATTCAACATAAATTATGTAATAAGTAGAGATTTATCTTCTATTTTGAGTCATATAAAATTGCTGTTTTTCTAGGTCAAATATAATCAAATAGCACTAATTTGCTATTCAGCCTAAATACCTCAATTGAAAAAAAAAAAAAAAGAAAAATTGAAGAATGGATCTTGACCCTGCTCGGAGGATTATCCCTCTAAGTACAGTCACCAACCTTTTTAGCAAATACATTAATTCTTTACATTGGCCCAGTGCTATATACGGAAAGCTAAACTACTTACAGTATCTTTTTCATCTAATCAAACAAGGAAGGCACTTCCAAATGTTTACCTTTCTGGTATCATCTAAATTTATTCATTGAGAAAAATCACATATTTATTGAGCTCACTCAATTGTTCTGGGAATAGGGGTTCAGAATGGCCCTAGAATATTGACCTCAGAGCTCGCTGAGAGACTGTTAGCTTTGATTTGGCATTTCCTGGAAGGGACCAAACTTTCATAATTAGTTTAAAAATGTTTTCATAGCATAGTTTGCCACTTGTGCTGTATAGTGCATTTAAGTCAATGCCTTTAATTTGATACCCATGTCCTAAAGAAAATAACCCATAACCTTTGCCCTACTATGTAAAATTGAACAAACATTATTGTCATGTATGGGATAAGTACACTAAAATGCAATGGGTCGCTGCTAACTGTTCATATTTTGCAAGGGCTATTTCAATCTAAAAGAGAAAGCTGTTTAAAAACAGCTTTCAGTAACAAAAAAATTGAACACAAATACAGTTTCTGGACATGGTTTAGGTTTTATTTTTATAGATCTGATACCTTTTTTTAATAAATGGCTGTTTTTTTTTTTTTTCTTTTGCAGAGACTTTTAAAAACCGTACTGCCGGCCTTTTTTTTTTTTTTTTTTTTTTTTAACTAAGTGAGGAAAACAGTAATATATTTCTTATCCCAAATTAAGAGCAGTTTTTATCCATTCATCTTCTTTATAGAGAAATTGGGAAGACAGAACAGGAAATATTTATCAAGCATTCTATAAAAACAAATTGCTCCTTTCATAATTAGTAATAACCTATGACACTGTCATGCATTATTCCTTTGGTCTGTCAGGGGTTCACACTAGAGAGAAAAAACCCCTTTTGTACCAGTGCTCAAGACAGCTTCCTTATTAAGGTTTCTATCAGTCTTGCTATAGATGATTAGAGCAAATGTATCCTAGTGATCTAGTTCATTTATAGAAAACAGAATCAATTTTTCTTGTTTCATCATGACTGAACATTTTTCTGAACTCTTGTAAATGAGTAACAGAGAAGCACTATTTATCAGATTGTTAAATGGAACACACAGTTTTGATTATTCCATTTTCTTGGTGCTACTAATGAAATATGTAATGTGCATCGGGGTGGGGTTGGTAGGCAATTGGCAGGGCTTGGTCTCTGAGCATTCAGGAATCAGTGAATATGTTGCTGAAAATTTATTTTGCACTAGCACCCTATTCTAATCATTCTCTCTCTAAGGGCCCATGGGAAGGCAGTAATGTGCTTAGGTGTCTGAGATATCTTCCAAGGTTTCACATTCTAGAGCCTGGGAATACAGTTTTCAGCAGTTCTTGATTGCCCTGGCAACCAACACTAACCCAGATATTCTCTGTAGGATTCAAACACTCTCCCAGAAATTCTCTGTAGGACTCAGAACCTCACTGAGGTTGTCTGGGCATGAAACTGGGTTCTTAGATACCCTCAATCTGGCAAACCTGGTGATGGATTTGAAGATGGGCATTTAAAGAGATAAAGTTTCTTCACTGCCACCATCCCCAAACATTGCACACAGAGATGGGATGCTCTATGGGAGAGGATTCACTGAACTTCATGATCTCCCCAGGCCCCGCAACATGGATGTACTCGAGAAATGGAAAGGTACCGCAGACGTGAAAGTACAAACGCAAAGGCAGGTGAGTTAAAGACGCTTATGCATTCAGATCTTCCAGAAGGAATACTCCTACTTTTCTGACCTATATGGCCCACTTTATAAAAATGTCACTTATCTCTCTTTTAAAAAGGAGTAATTAGGATTAAATGTGTGGTAAGAGACAGAAAGATAGGATGACTATTATCCCTTTTTCCATGCTTCAGCAGACCTTGCCCCCTAAGGTTGGAGTTGAAGAAACAAAGGCAGGACATTCAGGAAGACAGATGGGCTGAGGCTAGACAGCTGACCTGGACGTCACCTCACCCTCACTTACCGAGGTCCATGCTCTTTGAGGCTTTCAGATTCATTGATTCAGGCTGCCTGGCTGGTGTCATAGATCTAAAGTTGATATGCTGATCTGGAAAATACACTGCCGAGTCCACCCCAGAGCTGCAGAAAGAAGCCATACGCCAGATTTAGGTTTAGAATTTAAAAAAAAGAAAAAAAATTAAAGGCAGCAGTTCTCATTTTGAACAGAGCTCTTCATCACTCCCTCTGTGGCTCCCAACCAGGCATTTTCAACCAGTTGGTGAACCTCAGGTATCTCCTATGAGATGTAGCAACTCTGTTTTCCTGCATTTTATCACATTCTGCAATTTACATAGTATTCTCTGGCTAATATCATGTTTTCCTCTTCACTGATTTCTGCTAATTGGGATCCTGCTGTACAATATATAACTTAAAGTGGGTAAACTGAACCTGGGAACCACTAGTGCTTCAAAGGATGTCACTAGATATTAGCTGAGCCTAAATGTAGGTTAAGAGAGGTCTGTGGGCTAAGCATACCCTTCCTTTAAAAAAACAAGTGAAAGGGCTCTATCCTTTTGAGAAAACCATCCTGTTGAATGACTAATGGCTGCGGTAGTTTGGTTTTCTACTTTATTTAGGTCTATTTTCTAAAAGTAATGTTAATGCTGACCAAATAGTCTGCTCATCAATAATACCAACAGGAAATAACAGGAAAAGCACAGCTGACAATTTAGACACAAGATACATCAAATGCCCATTATAGACTTCCTAGTACTTGTATTCAATCTCAAAGAATTTTATTTCTGCTGAATATTTTATTTATTTGCTTGAGGATGGAGGGCATTATATAAGGGAATTACAGACAATAGCTCATTTCCTGATCTAGAAATAATTTATATTTATACACTTTTCATACATTAACTTAGAGCCCTTTCTCCCTTGGTACATATATTTAGAAAGTAAATATGGCAGTTCATTTCAACACAACTTTAATCTTCAATACAGGAAAAAATAAAATGAAGTCTTCTTGGTAAATCAGAAAGGACTAAGTTTGAATTTTTTCAAGCAGTTGGGGATTTGACACTGTAACAATAAAACAACAACTAAAAAACTCAACCATTATGAACGAGAATCTTAAAATGTACTGGGGAATCTCAATTTCTCAACCAAATATATCAAGAAAGGTTCAATCTTTCTTGAAACTTATAAGTCATGCATATTTAATGCTGCCTTGCAGCAATCATAATACTGCTGAATGAATGAGCCTCTGCTATCGTAATGTAGTGTAACACAGCAGAGCATTCAAAAGCACAAAGTCCAGAGCAGGTCTGCTCAGTTTAAAATCCTGGCTCTGTTTCTTACTAGCTGTGGAACCCAGCCAAGTTACTGAACCTCTCTGTGCTTCAATTTTTTAAGTGTGTATAAAATGGGTATAATTACACTCCTTATCTCCCATGGGTGAAGTGAAGTGAAGTCACTCAGTCGTGTCCGACTCTTTGTGACCCCATGGACTGTAGCCCAGCTGGCTCCTTGGTCCATGGGATTTTCCAGGCATGAATACTGGAGTGAGTTGCCATTCCCTTCTCCAGGGGATCTTCCCGACCCAGGGATCGAATCCCGGTCTCCCGCATTGTAAGCAGATGCTTTACCATCAGATAAAATGAGTTACAAAAGATTATTTTACAAACGATTTGTAAAATAAGGAGACTAGGGTCTGGGGCAGAGTAAGTACAGTAGGAGCATTTAGGAAATATGCAGATAAATAAATAGACCTGCTTTTGCTTTTCAAATGACTGTAAATTTTGGCTTTTCAAGTTAATTTTTTTACAGTCTGCTTTTTTTTTTTTTTTTTGGCTTCTCTGTTTTTGTCAGACTTTCTGTGGGCTTGTAACTAAAAGTCCTTCTCTCCTATTTAGAAGGACTGTGGTATAAGATTTATGGACTTCCCTGGTGGCTTAGATGGTCAAGAATCTGCTTGCAATGTGGGAGACCCAAGTTCTATCCCTGGGTCAGGAAGATCCGCTAGAGAAGGACAGGCCAACCCACTCCAGTATTCCTGCTTGGAAAATTCCATGGACAGAGGAGACTGGTGGGTTACAGTCCATGGGGTTGCAAAGAGTCGGACATGAGTGACAACTAACACACACACACACACACACACACACACACACACACACACACACAGTAAGGTGGTTTAGGGCCATGGGCTTGGGAGTGAGATGCCAGGGTGGGTGGCCTAATGCATAAAATGGACAGTGTATATAGCACAGGAAACTATATTCAATAACCTGTAGCCAACCATAACAGAAAATAATCTTTTTAAGAAGTGGACCATAATAGAATTTACTTAATAAAGTTGTTGTAAGGGTGAAATAAATGATGATACATTAAATACTGACAATAGTGCCTAATATACAGTAAGAGCTCAACAAAAGCTTACAAAAGTAAACTTTAATCATTTCATTTGTTTCTGTAGCTTAGTCTGGTCTTTGAATGAGGGTCTAAGGAACTCTTCAGCGAAAAAAAATTACAGTCTATCCTCTGTATCCTCAGCATGGCATGTAAGGATCATCCAACCTGGGACCAACAATATTCAGAAAAGAAAAAATTCTGGAAAGTTTCAAAAAGCAAAATTTGAACTTCCCATGCTCTGACAACTATTTACATAGCATCTACATTGTATTAAGTGGTTTGAAGCATATGGGAGGATGCTATATACAAACAGAATACCGTTTTATACCAGGGACTTGAGCACCTGCAGATTTTAGTACCCCTGGGAGTCCTGGAACAAATTCCTCATGGATACCAAGAGACAACTGTATATTTTTCATGAAAACTGCTCAAGAAGTTTAAAGCTACTCTTTAGAATTATGAAAGATTTTTCTTTTCTTCTCCCCTGCCTCCCCACTTTGGCTTCTTTCTTGGTGTCTGGCTACATTCTCAGCCAAGAAAGCTACTGATGTCAAACATATTAGATGGGGTATCTAGTGATGGCGGCAAAATATGTTAACTGTAAACATAAATCCTGATCCATTAGTGCTATTGACTGGCCTGGCATAATAGAATATTTTAATTGTTTTAGTTCACTTTAAAGAGGAATTCTGAGACGCCATGGTGAATATGAGCTTTCCTTTGAACCTTGATGTTTTGGAAGCACTTGCCTTTAAATGTGTTATCCGACATTTATTTGCACTTAGTTTTTCATCCTTTGATCTCTTGTGATGATACAGTTTTAGTGTCAGAGAGACTCATGGCCTTCATGCAACCAGAGAATTGAAGAGTTGGAAGTCATTAAAGTCACCTCATCTAATTCTTCATCTTGTAGGTAAGACACTGAGGCCCAAAGAGGAGACTGACATTCCAAGGTCACAACAGCTGGCCACTGGCGAAGTCAGGACCAGCTTGTGGCTACTTGAACATTTCCCAGAGCCGCAAGATCTTTGGCTAAAATGGTGGCCAGCCTGGGATGCAGGTTGTTGCTGATCCTGCATCCATAGAACTGCCTCCTTTACCTCTTAGTACAGTTTCATACACACTCTTATGCAGCTTGCATTTTAGGTTAGTTTTTTTTTTTTTAATTTCAACAGAGTGGTGCATGTTGCGAAATAAAAGAAAATTAAAGGGTTAATCAAAACATATGCCACATGTTATAATGAAAACCTTTTGGGAGGAAATTTAGAACAACATGAATATTCCTCATTAAAAGAAATCACGCTGCATTTAAAGAGCTCTGCTCAAGGCAGACTATGGGAATCTACCCAACTGTGTAATGTTTGGGTTAATTCACTTTACTGTTTTAGAATGCTTTACCAAGCTAGGCATTATTTGTCAAATTAAGAATAAGAACTCAAATTTTCCCAAACTCTTGGGAAACAATTAACCCCATCTCCATTGAAAAAACAAGACAGCAATATAGTAACATCAAGTAAGGATCAGTCTAAATAGAGTGAATTTTTTGTACAGATGCAGAGATACCATCAAAGATGATCAAAGAAATAAAAAGCTGCTTTGTACATATGAATGCAACATATATTCACATATATGTGCATGTATATATCTATATGTATATAAACACAGGCAAACCTGGATATGTCCATTACATTAGTCATGATGGTATATACTTCTGTTACCATTGTTTTGAACATGGACAAGTATACACTTTGAAAGCCTTCAATAAAAGGACCTCTCTTGCCATGGTACAAAATGGAAATTAGGCTGATATCAGATTGGCATATATGTAAGGGAGGAAGGAAGGAGGCGTAATATGAGGCACGGTAGGGTTAGAGCTAATGTGAACTTGTATTTGAATGTGTGTCGTATTGAATTGACTAATGGGAAAATAACTTAGACTAGTAAAACAGTTTGTAATTTTATGCTACATATTGGAATTTTTTGGTGTGAGACAGTGACATAATGATTAACTATAAAATATGACATATTTTAATTCTGAAAGCAGTTAGCATGTGCTCATGGCTGAGTGGGCTGCAGTGGAAGACGCAAGTTGACAGCAGGCGAAAGGCATATCCTAGATAAAGACTGTGTTTTCAGCATGAACAACCAGGGAATCTATCAAAGAGAAATGATAGTCAATGTCAGATGATGCCGCATAATGAATAAATAAGGGTAGCATGAAACATACGCCAGTGTCCCAAACATGGTGACGAATCAGGAATGTGAAAGACCTATAAGACCTGCCATGAATGTTCAAGGGGAACTATCTGAAATTAAAAGGCAAGGGAAGGTTTCGAAGGGCATGCCAAAATAATTGTGTCTAAAGTCTCAGGGGGCCATGGATTATCTTCAGTGTCTGGTTACTATGAGTGGGAGCAGACGTAGGTCACGTGTATGGGAGGAGAGACAGAAGGAGAGAGAACTGAGAGAGAACCAAGAGGGAGAGGAACTGTGAACACGTAGGGAATAACCAAGTGCTGTCTGAACAGCTAATCACATTCAATATATTCTGTCTGCTGTTGATTTGCCTTAATCTCTTTCTGAGACATCATGGCAGATAATATATTTCTTTCATATATATGCACATGCTGCTGCTGCTAAGTCGCTTCAGTCATGTCCGACTCTGTGCGACCCCATAGACGGCAGTCCACCAGGCTCCCCGCTCCCCGGGATTCTCCAGGCAAGAACACTGGAGTGGGTTGCCATTTCCTTCTCCAAAGCATGAAAGTGAAAAGTGAAAGTGAAGTTGCTCAGTTGTGTCCGACTCTTAGTGGCCCCATGGACTGCAGCCCACCAGGCTTCTCCGTCCATGGGATTTTCCAGGCAAGAGTACTGGAGTGGGGTGCCATTGCCTTCTCCGATATATGTACATACATACATACACACCCATACACATATGTTTTTAATTTAGACACATTCTGAATTTTTGTCAAATAATTATTGACTTGGGTTGCCATGCCCTCCTCCAGGGAATCTTTTCAACCCAGGGAATGAACCCACATCTCTTACATCTCGTGCATTGGCAGGTGAGTTCTTTACCACTAGTGCCACCTGGGAAGCCCATATCACTAAAAACAAGTTACTTAAATTCCTGATTTCATTTTGGTTCAGAGTTCAGGCACAAATTTAGCCTGATGAAATTTTTCACTCCTTGCAAATTAGAAGTTTTCTCTTTCATAAGACTGGTTCCATCCCTTAAAGCACTACTTTTCCCTTTCAGAGGGTTTTTACCTTTTTTCTTTATTTTTTTAAAGATAGGACAGCCTCATTTGCTGAACCCTCCTGGCTCCCTTCCAAGGCTTCCTTCACTCTAAGTTTCACACATCCAAATCCCCATGGCTGCTGGTCACCTAGGCAACACAGCAGCTTGTAGGATGGTACAGGTCACAGAATCCCAGGGGGGTGGGGAGAGAGAGAGCGCGAGCGAGCGAGAAAGAGAGATTGAGTGATTCAAAGCTTTGGATTTGTTCATTCCATTTCAAAAATCTCTTTGACTTTGTCCCTTCTTCTCCAGCTATGCTGCTCTTTCTTTTTTTCAAGCCCCTCTCTTCTCTTGCTGGTGGTTTCAGACTAGTATCCCTGTCTATGGCTTCCCTTATCCATTTATCCTCCACAACTGTACTCATGTATTGTGATATCATCACCTCCCACCTTCAAACCCTTCAATGCTTCTCCACTGCTCTCTGGAGAAGCATGGTGCTCATGGAGAATGGCTGGCCATGCCCTTGCCAAAACTTCTTTCTCAGATACTATATGTTTCACGACACTGAACACACTGCATTTTCCGTCTCTCCTCATTTGGTTTTCCTAACCTAAACTGCCCATCCTACCTCTTTCCTTTCTATCCTTGGGTTTGATCAGAACTTGAGCGTGGCTTACAGAACTCTATCTTCCCTGGTGGCTCAGATGGTAAAGCGTCTTCCTACAATGCGGGATATCTGGGTTCAATCCCTGGGTCGGGAAGAGCTCCTGGAGAAGGAAATGGCAACCCACTCCAGTATTCATGCCTGGAAAATCCCATGGATAGAGGAGCCTGGTAGGCTACAGTCCATGAGGCCGTAAACAGTCAGACACGACTGAGCGACTGAACTGAACTAAGCGACTTCACTTTCACTTTACAGAACTCAGAGAAACATGTTACTTCCTAGCTCACTGGTTTCTTGTTTAAGGATAAAACTTAGGAACTGCCTCATGTAGAGCTGTGCGAGGCAAAGTATCTGGGAAGGGGCTCCTAGCTTCTGTGCTCTTAAGTGCACCCCTCTCTTCACATCTCCACATATTTACCAGCTCAGAAGGTCTCCAAACCCTGTCATTCTGGGGTTTTATGGAGGTTTCATAAAATAGGCGTGCCTACACACTAAGTCACTTTAGTTGTGTCTGACTCTCTGCAACCCTATGAACCACAGCCCGCCAGACTCCTCTGTCCATGGGATTCTCCAGGCAAGAATACTGGAGCGGGTTGATATTTCCTTCTCCAGGGCATCTTCCTGATCCAAGGATCGAACCCTCATCTCTTAGGTCTTCTGCGGTGGGAGGTATGTTCCTTACCACGAGTGCCACCTGGGAAGCCCCCATTACAAAGGCAAGACTGATTCAATCATTGGCCATGGTCACCTGATTCAAGGCTCATTTCTCTAGATGGGATTGAAGTTCCAACCCTCTCAGCACAAGACTGGCTCCACTGGCAACCAGTCTCCTTCCTTAGATGCTTCCAAAAGCCACTTCATTTATATAAGACACCTTTATCACTCTCAATACTTAGGAAATTTCAAGGTTTTTAGGAAAAGGTCAGTGCCAGAAATGGGATTAAGACCAAATAAATATTTATTATAAATACATCATGACAGGTTTATATCTGATTTATCTCTGCATTGTTCTAGCAGTTTTGTGCATATATCCTGGATAAACAGTAAGGTAGGTGAGTGAAATTATTTTCATCAGGGGACTTTTTAATGCTACCAAACTGTCATTTTTGATTCAGACTAAAGGCAGGCAATGGAAATGTACAAGCAAAATCAAATATGTCCAGATTTTTGCTCAAGAAACCCCCAGAGATATTGATCTAGAAGAACATTATTATGATTATCAGTCTAGTTCAAGAAATTGTGTTTGAGTAAGATACTTGACTTCAGAAATGTAGGAATAGGAGACAGCTAAATATAGGTATGCTTTTGGCTAATAGAGGTAGCCATACTCTTGCATTGTTTTATTTTTCACAGATTGTAATAAAAAACATAATAGTGATGGAACCAGCCTTGCTGCAAGATAAATGAAAAAAATCTCACAGGATTACCATGGGGCAACAGTGGAATAAAATATCCAATTTTTAACAGCCATAATAAATATAGCAAATAGCAAAGGGACAAGTTAATGATTTTTAAAACTCATCAGAAGAACAAAATCTATGAATTCTACTAGTCAAATGGTGTGTATGCTTAGTAAATCTCTTTTTCTCATGCTTGTGTGAGTCTAAACATTATTGATTTTTTTGTTTCTATTACAGAATTGATATAATATTGGGCATTCTTTTCAATAGTTTAGATTACATATGCTATTGCCTTGATTTTTAGATTCCATTAACTTTCTTGGAACATATATTTTTAAGATACCTTTAGAATTTGCCAATTACAAATTTTAAAAAAAGGAGCTTTATGTCTTCTCAGTTTTGTTTTATACCCTCACATATAACTTTTTTTTGAGTTCCATCTCTCTAGTTTTTAACTTGGTAAAAAAAAGATTCAACAATTTTCCCATATATTTTAATAATATATGAGGAATCTCAAATTTCAGGAAGTGAAAATGAACCATCTGAGGTGTCAATATTAGCTATAAGAAGTTTTCACTGGAAAGGAATGATAGATACTATGAGATTTCCATTCTGGAAAGAAACAGAGGTAAAATAAGGTTGCTGGGTTTTCCCAGAAAAACCATAACAGGGAACATTTACGATATATCATTTTATCGATACCTGTGGCTGTAATCTTCAAGGCCCAATTCCAGAACGGGATGTGGTTGGGGAGAAGGTGGTACTTCGCTCTCAGCCCATCCGTCATTGGGAAGCACTAGGTCTATAAACAGAGAACAAATAAAGCTGTAGGAAACTGGAGGCAGAACTGTTTGGTGCCTGGTTTTGTTTCAGTCCATCTCTCAGACATAATTTTCACCAACACAGAAACCAACCATGAAATAAATAAGTCCTCATACAGAACTGAAGGACTCATGTGTGCACTAATACAGCCTGTATGAAGAAATCGTAGCCTGCTAATATGCTTTTACGCTGGTGACCTGCTGGGAACCCCTGGCAAGAGAAGTCTGTGCATCTTAACTACGTTTTCCCATCTCAAGAAGGCTGACACATATTCATTACTTGTGCTTTGTAGAAGACTAACAAGCCATTTTTTAAAATGACTTAACATTTTTGTAAACAAGACTCTGTAATGAATGATTAGATGGTGATTTAAGCATTAGCCTCAGTGACAAAAAGTACTTAAAAAATCATGAGATACAGTATATCTACTCACCGTTTAGACACTGTAGAGGTTTAAAAAAAAAATTCTTGTATCTCCATTTTATTGGAAAACCCTGAGTTTGGGGCCTAGGGAGCAGAAGACTGGGGTCTGAATCCTGGTTTTCCTACCCACAAAAACTGTTTACTTCTCAGTCCATTTTATATGAAAAGTAAATAGAATACTACAACTAGTAACAAGTGAGGATTTTTGAGATCTTCCTGTGTATCACACATTGAGCTTAGCCTTCAGTATTATTTAATTCTTATCAACAAAGAAATTATTAAATAATGTATGAAAAAATTGTATGCATAATGGTTAAGAGTATGGTTTGTGCAGCAAAACTGCATATTTCCAATCATGGCCTGTTACGCTGTATGAACTTGGGAAAACTACTCAACTTCTATAAACTTTGGTTTTTAAATCTACATAGTAGGGATACGAATACTTTCATTGGAAGAGCACAAGGATTATATAAGACAGTGCATATTCAAACAGTGATTTAAAAACAAGTGCCAAAAAGTAAAAAAAAAAAAAAAAAAAAAAGGATTATTAATCTGTACACCATAAACTTGCTATGGATCTGTTACAGTGAGATACTAGTAGAAAGTTGACTCTATTGATGGAACAAGGAAATAATCTCTTTGTCCTTGAGAAATGTTGCTGGTAGCAATCTGCTTTGACCTGCCCGCACACCAGGTCTGATGGTTAATTTTATGTGTAAACTTGACTGGGCTCAGGGTACCAAGATACTCGGTATTCTGTGAAGTTGTTTTGGAGTGATAGTAACATTGAAATCAGCAGACAAAGTAGATTGCACCCCTCCTGTATGTGGGTTTGCACGCATGCTCAGTTGCTTCAGTCATGTCTGAGTCTGTGAACGTATGGACTGCATCCCACCAGGGTTCTCTGTCCATGGGACTCTCCAGGCAAGACTATGGAATGGGTTGCCATGTCCTCCTCCAGGGGATCTTCCCAACCCAGGGATTGAATCTGAGTCTCCTGCAGCTCCTGAAGTGCAGGTGGATTCTTTACCACTGAGCAACTGCCCCTATGTGGGTGGGCCTCATCCAATCTGTTGATGGCCTAAACAAAAAGGCTGACCTTCCTCTAAGTAGGAGATAATTCTTCCTGCCTGACTGCCTTCAAACTGAGACACTGGCTTTTTCCTGCCCTTGGATTCAAACCGAACCCCTGGCTCTTCCTGGTTCTTGATCCTGCTGGCCTTCAGACAGGGCTACACCACCGGCTCTTTCTTCTAGGTCTCAGCTTGCCCACTCACCCTGCAGGTCTTGGGACTTGCCGTCCTCTATAATCATGTTACCCAGTCTCTTACAACAAATCTCTACATATGTATGTGTATGTAATACACACACAGAGAGACATAACATATGCTCACAGATACATTCCACTGGTTCTGTTTCTCTGGAGAACCCTGATGAATACACTAGGGAAGGACTTGTTCAAAGCTCTGCATCACAGACTAGTATAAAATGGAGGCAGTTCTAGTACTGCTGAAATATCCCTGAAAATGAGACTTGAAGCAGGAATCTGATAAGTCAGATGATCAGAGTACAGAAGAGCAAAGAACAAAGCAGTCAGCACTATCCTCCACCTCCAGTGACCTGGTAATATGCAGCAGTCAGGCAGTCAAAGATTTTTTGAGAGATGGTGCTAGTGGTAAAAAAAGGGAAAAAGAAAAAAACAAAAAAAAAACACACCTGCCAATGCAGGAGATATAAGAGACTCAGGTTTGATTCCTGGGTCGGGAAGATCCCTTGAAGGAGGGCATGGCAACCCACTCCAGTATTCTTGCCTGGAGAATCCCATGGACAGAGGAGCCTGGCAGACTATAGTCCATAGGGTCACAAAGAATTGGGCACGATTGAAGCAACTCAGCACACATGCACACAGAGCAGAAGGTCTACAAGGTAAATTGGAATAAAGGACATATGGGGACCACATCTTTTCTATTAGTTCTAATCTTTTATCCTCAACTTCTCAGTTCATTTTTTCACTAGTGGCAAACATAGCTGTGATCATGTAACTGCCTGCTAAAAAAATTTTCAGTTGCACACAATTGCCTAGAGTATAAAAGTCTCTGTCCCTGGCAGTTAACTTTATCTATTACACATTAGCCACTAGAAACCATTTACAATTCTAGACCCCAAGGCCAGGCTTTTCTACCCCAATGTACTTGCTCATATAATTGCAAAACCCATTTCATCCATTAAAAGTCCCACCCTTCTCCCCAGGTCCACCTCAGATATCACCTTTTCTATGAAACCTTCACTGTTGGTTTCTGGGATCTGTTGGTATTTTTACAACAGTGGCAGAGAATTCTAGTGCTCCCAGTATCTATGGTCTTCCTTTCTTCCTCGCACACATCTAGAGCATCAACCCCATTTTCCACCCCTCTTTATAACTAGACCAGTTCTGGACAATAGAAAGTAAGTTACTATGGTCAATGTTGTGTCCAGTTTCAATGCTTAAGAAAGGGTACATGCACCTTCTCCCCCTTTCCCATGTGCCTGCTGCAACCATAAGTGGATGAGGCACCGGAAGATGGCCAGCTTCCAGTGGAAAGAGCCCAGGTCCCTCAATTCTCGCTGGGCTGTGATATGAGCAAGAAATACATCTTCACTATCTTTATCCACTGACACTTTCAGTTTATCTGTTAATATTACAGAAACTAATTCTTGTGTAACATTTACCGTGCTGCTTTTGCAATGAGCTATCAATCTATCATCTACTTGTCTATATTTATTTCTCTTACTGCACCACAGATAAATTCATCCACGTCCTCCTCTTTCGCCTCTCATTCTTCTTCTTCAGCATCTCCTCTGGATACTTCAAGTTGATTATGATCATTAACTTCAATTTTTATTTTATTCACATGAATAATCTACATGTTTTTAAAGTAATGATAGGTGCAGATGTGTTTTCTTTGATGACTATCCTTGGTAGTTTTTTTGTTTTTAACTTTTTACTTTATATGGGAGCATAGTTGATCAACAATGTTGTGATTATCCTTGGTACTTTTTAACAAAAGATCCACTTGCTGTTAAGAAAGAATTTTTTTTCCTCTTCATCCAAACACCTTTGTTAAGCTCTTTATCATCGTGAAAATCTAGGATTCTTGTCTCCTAAATACAGTATTTCTGGATCCCACTGAATATACATGGTAAGTCTTGATGGATATTTTACGTATTGCCTGTAAAACACTGTACATCTGGTTACTACTTCATTTATGACCAAATGACTCTTATTTTAATCTCTATCTTTTACTGTTGTGACTCGTTTTACAGGATCCATTCTGCAAGGGCCAAATCAGAAAAGAAGGACAAAAGAGTTCATGCCAGCAGCAGCAGCAGCAAGCTATGGCCTTGGCCTCAAACCAGCCTACCAACTGGTTTTGTACATAAACTTTCACTGAACACGTTCATGAACGTACTGTCTATGGCTGCTCGTGCACCTCTGTGGCAGAGGTGAGGAGCTACAACAGAGATCCTATGGTCCACAAAGCCTAAAATGTATTATCTGGCCCTTTACAGACGAAGTCTGCTGACCTCTGCTTTAGACTATTCTTGAGAACAATAACAACATTGTGTTCATCGTTGCAGCCTAGCACATTCTACACAATGAAGTTATCCCATAATCATCAGTCAAGTTGAAAAGTATAATTCAATTTCTGATCATCACTGCAGAGGCAGTGCCTTACATGCTACTAGGGGGGTGGATACATGCAAGCTCCCAGGAGGGGACATATTGTACATAATCACACTATTATGTGTCTCTTCAAAGGAGCCCGAGGCACATGGATTCAGTGGAACAGGATACAGAATTAAAACATCTGGTTTGGAGCATGGGTGAAAGGCCTGAGAAGACCTCAGTGGGTGATCCCGGGCCGACTTGGGGCCACAAGTGCCTGGGGTAAGGGCTGGAGCTCTCATGAGCTAAAAGCAGGAACAGAGCACCAAAGGGAGGTGAGAACAACGGAAGGGGAGGAAAGAACAAACCAGAGGTAAACTGCACTTCGGCTATTACTTGGCCCAGGGTGAGATTTGCCAGAAAGAGTCTTCAGAAGAGGTAGTGTGTGTGCACTTCATTACCATTCAAATGCCTAATCGGATTTTATAGTGAACCCCTGGGAGACAACCTCCATCATTATTCCCGTCCTGGAGTCCCACACTCATTCCGCTGCAGGCACTGCGAGCAATTCTCCAACACAAATGTGAATTTTCTGGTGTTATAATTTCTACAAATGTTAGTTCTAAGAATGCCTTTTCTCTCTAACAGCTTGACAGGATTATGTGTATATATATATAAAATAACAGTAGAACAGTGGGTGGTACGTACTATTATTACAAAAATAGATGGAACACAGCATATCAACATTGGACTTTTAAATATACAAAGGAAAGGAGGAAGGGAAGAAAAAAAGAAGTGAATGTTTTGGCTGTAACAGTTCCTCTCCTCACTAGACATTACATTTTGTCAAGTCAATCTTGTTTTTCTAAAGGAGCTCCTTAGAAACATGGGTGGTGGCAAGTCAACATCACTCATGTTTCATGAGTCTCAGTGGCCTATGACCACCTCATGTGCATCTGAAACTCAGGAACTCTCAATGGTTCTCAAATCTGAAAATGTTATTAATACTACAAAGAAGTGATGAGCACAATATTCTTCTACAGCATCCTCTTTCAGTCAATGAGCTATAAAAAGTAACAGCATTCCATCTACTGGCCTATTACAGTTAAAATTTAACAAGTCTATGCTTTGATATGGAGAAGGCAATGGCACCCCACTCCAGTACTCTTGCCTGGAAAATCCCATGGACGGAGGAGCCTGGTAGGCTGCAGCCCATGGGGTTGCTAAGGGTCGGACACGACTGAGTGACTTCACTTTCACTTGGATTTTCTGTGCTTTTTTAAGAAATAATGTCCAATGGAATTTTAAAAGAACTGGATTTTTGATGTTACCTTGAAAAGTTGAGGTAGGAGGAGGAAGTATAGCAGGTACCTGGTGGACCATGGATCCATGTCTCAGGAGGAAGAGAATAGACAGAACCTTCCAGTGGTTCTGTGCCTAAAGGACTCTCATTATTCAGGGAAATACAAACTCAGAACATTCTACTGAAGTTCCAAAGTATTACTGCATCTTATTTTCAGCATGTGTTTTGAATGGATTTTATTATTTAAAATATTTTTTTTTCTGGGTGTATCCTTACACTTTAACTAGTTTTATAGTTTCATTATGTTTGCCTTTGCCAGCCTTCCTAGAGATATTATCCCATTTCCTTGAGTATCTCAATGTCCTCTAAAAATATACCACGTAATTATCACTTCAACATTGATATTTTATAAGCACTGAAAATGAAACAAGATAGGAGGGAATGTGTCCAAAGTTCCTTTGAACATCACTGGTGCAACAAGGAATAAAACCCTGAATTTGGATTGTTACTACACCACGTGATGCTTGAGAATTAAATGCCAGTCAAGTTATATAAGGGCTGAAAACATTCTTGATCATTATTTGGACATGGTCAAGAGAAGGCACTTCTGGCGTGAGGGGAACCTGCTGTTCCTTACCTAGATTCTTCCTGCCTTTGTGACAGAAGGACTCAGAAGGAGATCCTGCTTTGTCAAGAAAATATTTAATTGTATTAAGATGGGAAAAGACATACTGAGTGTTTCTTGATTTGACAGAAAGTCAAGTCAGTTTCTCATAAGAGATGTGGGTCCAATCCCTGGGTTGGGAAGATCCCCTGGAGGAGGGCATGGCAACCAACCCTGGTATTCTTGCCTGAAGAGCCCCATGGACAGGGGAGGCTGGCAGGCTACAGTCCATAGAGTCACAAAGAGTCAGACACAATTGAAGCAACTTAGCACACATACACACGAGAAATATTAAATCTTCTCTTTATTGCCTTTCTCTTAATATTCTGTCATGAATATCTATTGCTTTTGTAGTACCAAAAAAATTAAAGTTACTAAACTGAAAGGAGAAGCAGGGAAATAAATTTCTTGGTGGCCTAAAGCATAATTTTTGAAAACAGAAAGAGGAAAATCTAAGGCTTTTACATGTAAAACTCCACTAGAAATGTGACATGTACAAGATAATCCTGGTCATGGCTCATGGCATTTACCACTCAAAAATAAGCAGAAATCTGCAAATTGTGCTATGATTACTCCATGGTTTAATATCAGTCCGTATATATTGTGAGTTGAATTGTTATTTACACTTGGTAACTTCCAATATATTAAAGATTCTTAAACAAAAATAATGGTTTGTCATTTTGTTTCTGCAGACATGGTTTGTTTTATACATAACCCTCCATGTTTGGGGCAGCGAGCACAGAAACTGTTACTTAAGCTGGAGGCAATGCCAGGAATCTGCTTCACAACTTGTGAATCAGCTCCCCCACCCATCTCTCAGTGCTCACGACTCAGAGTAACGAAGTCTGCACTTGGTCTAATTAATTCCCCTTTGTTCTTCTTATTTTTTTTTTAAATAAACACTCTCGTGTTTTCTCACACCACTTGCAGTAGATAATTTTCAGTAGAGAACCTTACCTTTCTGTTTGTCTTGTGGACTGTACATGCCAAATGGATGCAATGTACTATTATCATTTCTCCTGGAGGTGGATACAGCATTTTGACAGTTCTCAAAGCAGGGCTTAGAAAATGCCCCACATTCTGCAGGCTCCTAAGGAATGAAGACAAGAATTACATTCACTTTTGTAACATGTCCCAACTTTGTCAATGAAAGCAAAGTCAAAGAATGATCAACTTTCAAATAATTTTTCAAGATTCTCTGGCATGGAAATCCTGGACAGTGGAAAATCAAAATGTTCCTATCAGTTAAAACATCTTTGAGTAGGAAATAAAAACTACTGACATTGTGGTGTTAAGGCTTAGGAGTGCTGATAGCCAGTATGAAAGGGGATTAACTTTATGATTCTTTCCCGCCACTTACAACTGTCTTCTTTCACATTTTCTTCCATCTGGGAGTGCAGCTTGTGGTAATGTCAACATAAGAATACAGTTCATGCCAAGGGTGTTTCTCTGCCAACCAGATGGTTCTCCTCTCTCTCTCTTCCCCGCTTGGCAACTAAGTGCATATGCTTTAGGACAAGTCAGAACCCAGACAGGTTTACCACTGAAAAGCCACGGGAGAGCCCCACTGCAGACACTAGGCTTCTCGGCCAGGAACTATAACAAACTTCTGCGACAATGCCAGACAGTGGTTCTCCTGAGAGTTTTCTCTTTTACCATATTTCCCCCCGTCTATTTTGACCGTCTGTAAACAAATTCAGTTTCCTTAAAACTGCTGTCTTCATAATCATGCCCCCATATGGCATGTGCTCCAGCTGCCCCCGAGGCATTAGAAGGGGCTGACTGCAAGGAGTTCTAGCTGCTATTCAAGAGGAACAAGGCACAGAGAACTGGGTTTTGCTCGAGTTCATATAACATGTCATTCTAATAGATTCACAGAAGGAAACTGAAAGCCATCTCAGGACCATTCCCTTGACCACTGGTGAGAAGAACATGCCCCTAAACAGAAACATAAAATTGATCTTCCAAAGCTCTTTCCTTCTGAAAAAGAGCATTTGACCCAAACAATGCATTGATTTATACTCCTCTCTTATAGTTACAATAGCTCGGTATCCTGCTAGTTAAAATAGTCATAGCATTCAACACATACATTCTTCATAATTAAGATGTTTTCAGCTGCTGTAGGCCCTTTGCTTTTTGTCAAGGTTTATAACACTTTTTCCACACCCCAGGGGTGCCCTTTGCCACTGTACCACTCACTAGTCAACCAACCCTGGTGCAAGCTACTCCTAAATTTAAGCTAGAGCCCTGGCAGGTAGGTGAGGTAGGATCTACCTTATATTGGCAAGGGCTTTAACAACAAGAACAACAACAACAAATTTTTTTTGCTGCTTTCCTGGCTCTTTGATAAATGACACAATCAATATCCCAACAACTGATCAGTAACCAGCCTAATTAAAGTATTCAGCCTGTAAAATAGAGCTGTCGAGGAGCCTTCCATTAGTGTCCCAGCCAATAAAAAATATAATGGATTTTTAAACATATTCTGCTTCTACCAAGCTGAGTTTACAACTCAGGGGAGGGAAATGTTTGAGGGAAGGAAAAAGAAAAAAACAGGTCATAACCCATTTTTTAATACCAAGTCTCTAGGCTCAAATAGAATTACAATTGAACCTCAAGCTCATCCTTTGAAAAACATGTTTCTGTTTAAAACAATTTTGATTCAATCAAGGGCTCATTATGTATTCTTCACAAGGTTCTCATCAAAACTGTTTACGTATCTTGTACATCTGGGTAATGTGGGAAAATACCATAAAGACTATATATTTTGACTTTTCTTAAGTAGCATCTTCTTTTTTTTTTTTTTTCTTTTTTAAAATATCAACATCATGTTCAAGTAACCGTTTTGGTGTTCTTTCCAAACCTAATTGATTTCCCTGAATGTATGAGCAGTGCCGAGGCCTTTTTCTAGGTTGCTGATTCTTTTTTATCATACCTGAGGGTGATTGCGGCTCCAGAGGACAATCTTCCAAACCCATGAGCACACAGCATATGCTCTGACACAGTAAAACAGATTTGGGAGATCAAATAGCCACAGCTTTTTTTTTTAATTTAGTAAAGATTAGCTGTACATTAGGCGGCTGTCGCTATATGAAAAAAAGAGTAAGACTCTTTAATCTTCATGGGTACCACAGAGATTCTCACTAGCTGAGAGAGCCAAGTGCCTGCTCATCCCCCATGGAAAGCATGTAAATATTAGGAAACCAAAAATGAATCTTGTTTAAATGTCCTCATAAAAATTGTTTTTTGTCCCATTTCTTATTCCTAATTGATTTCCTAGTGAACCATATCAACAGGACACTTCTGAAGATGGGCATCAAACCGAAGGCTTAGCACTTGCTCCTGAGGGAATAATTGTCAGCCCAGCCCAGAGCATGAGAATTGCAATGAAAATACCTGTGGTAAAGGAGAACGCAAATAATAAAATGTCAACTTGTTGAGTCAAAACAACGAGCATTTATCCACTAGGCATTCATATATGGGAGAGAAAAACAGGAAACTAGGGAAGATGAAAAGTGGGGAGCGAACTCTTTTAGCAGTGTTCATTTCTCTTTTTCTTTTTTTCATTTGCTATCTTTTACTTCTGCACAGATATGGAAATCTTGAGGAGTGTATTTTCTTTTGGTTGAGAAGTCTTTGCTCCAAGACATCTTAAGGGAGATTTAAAACACAGATGCATGGAAGGGGTGGGGCCCACAGACCATACTCCATACGTGCCTCCAACAGTTGGGTTCCATGGAGGTCTCGGGCTCCAGAGTAAGAATGAAATTCAACTAAAAAGGAGCTGATTCTCTCATAGTAGGAAGCAAGAGATAAGGGTATTATGACTGTGTACATAAGTAAAATCTATTAAATATTCATGGAAACCTCTATGTCACTTAAGCAGACACAAATGTTGAAAATGAGTTGGCTCATTATATATAGTCTTCAGTAATTGCCAATTTACATTTATTTAACATTTACAAGGTTATGTATAGAAGAGTAAAAAGGTACAGTTCCTTCTTTCCAATAGCCGATAATGTAACAAAGTAAGATACAGCCTGGAGAAGGAAATGGCGACCCACTCCAGTATTCTGGCCTGGAAAATCCTAGGGACGGCAGAGCCTGGCGGGCTGCCGTCTATGGGGTCGCAAAGAGCTGGACATGACTGAGTGACTAACATAGAAGATACAGCTAAGTTTACTTCAGTTTATCCTCTCAGATGAAGTAGGCCTTATATGAAACTATTATTCATTTATTACACAATGTATAATAACTGTCTACTGAAAGTGAAAGTGTCAGTCATTCACTCATGTTCAGCTATTTGTGACTCCATGGACTGCAGCCTGGCAGGCTCCTCTGTCCATGGAATTCTCCAGGGAAGAATATTGGAGTGGGTTGCTGTTTCCTTTCCAAAGGGATCTTCCTGATCCAGGGATCGAACCTGGGCCTCCTGCATTGCAGGCAGATTTTTTTACCATCTGAGTCACCAGGGAAGCCCAGCTTTCTACTGCTACTACTACTAAGTTGCTTCAGTCGTGTCCAACTCTGTGTGACCCCATAGATGGCAGCCCACCAGGCCCCTCCATCCATGGGATTGTCCAGGCAAGAGCACCTAGGTGCTAGTAAATGAAGATATATGAAAGGATAAGATAGACAAGAATATCGCTATCTACAAGTCCTGAGCATTCAACTATGTATGTCTTTACATAGCCAGGAAATGACCCAGCTCAATCTTTTAACCACTATGAGTCCAAACTTTTAACCACTATGAGTCCCAACTACCTTCTATTCTTAATCTGAAAATCTTTTACAATTTTTAAGTTGAATTTATTATTAAAACTGTTTTAATAGGATTCTATTTTAACTTCTTGTATTAATATATCACACAAACATTATTTGTCTTTAGAGAATATATATGTGATTTTCTGATGTTTTTCTCAACTCTTAACTATTATCAACTTGTTTATCTTTTCTTAAAATAATTTGTAAGAGAATTTAATAACTATTACTTATATATTAGCAAAAATAATGTTTTAGGAATACTTTATGATAAATATAATTGATATAATATATAATTGTAAAATATAATATTATATAAATATAACTGTATGTAAGTGAAATACTTAGCAATATCAGCATTCAATAATACTTTGTTTATGCTTCATGTATACATAAAAATATTTCTTACATTAAAAACTCCATAAATAAATAATAAACAGATTTAAATAAATACATTTCAAAAATATTTAATTAAAGTATATGTAATAATATGAAACAAGAAGTTTGTTTTATAGATCAAACTTTAAATTAGTTAAGTTGCAAATCTGTATTTGTTGTTGTTTAGTGGCTAAGTTGTATCTGACTATTTTGAGACCCCATGGACTGTAGCCCACCAGGCTTCCCTGTTCATGGAACTTTCCTGGCAAGAATACTGGAGTGGGTTGCCATGTTCTCCATGGGATCTTCCCAACCCAAGGACTGAACCCATGGCTCCTGCACTGGCAGGCAGATTCTTACCACTGAGCCACAAGGGAAGCCCCAGATTTGTATTACCCAAGCACACACTGTAGGGAAGAATATAGAGAGCTAATTGCATTATAATGATCTTCACAGTAAGCATTACAGACATCTTATTAGGAAACCTAATAAGGTATGGACAATGCTAGCACATCATCCAAAAAGTATATAAGCATGTTATAAGCTTTACTGATCCTAATATGAATAAAGTGTAATTCATAACGTCCAGAGCTCTAGGAATTTCTGGGGAAGAATTAGAAATTATGGACCTGTTATACTGGATAAATGACTTAATTTATATGTACATTTTTATACCTTCTAGTTATACCTAAAATATATAACCATCTGTTTGCCACATAATCCCATCAGAGCACCTCTAGGTGCATATTTTTCTAATTTCGGAAACCAGTATGAGCTTAGCTACCATACTAGTGACGGAAGTGTGAGTTTCCTGGTGGCCATTTGGGCAGTTTGCACAGGGAAATAACAATTTGCATCACCTCCATTGGTCTCTCTGGCCTCCTCAGAATCACCAACTGGATCATCCCTCGGATGTTTCCTTCCATGGACATGGATCGTCTAAGTGTTTCCATAGCTTCGTGGTTGGACTTTCCCAGAAGAGATTCCCCATTAACTGCAATCAGCTGGTCGTTCATCCGCAGACGGCCATCCTAGGGTGGAGGTAAGAAAAACAGTATTAAGCAGAGAAAAGCATGGTGATGACATGTGACTGTCAGGCAAAAGTTCAAGTTTAAAATAAAGAAAAAAATTCAGCTATTAGGGATGATTTATTTTCCACAGCAGAAAAAGGTTCTGGATTTTATCAAATAGTCACAAATATTAATAATGAATTGTGTGAAAGTGACCTTTAGAAATCTTAGAGTCCGGAACTACAATAACTTAGACATTTGTATAATATCTCTTACCTAAACCTTTGGCAAGTGTGCTAGGCTAACCTGATTTTGCCATTAGCTCTGGAAGCTACCACGTTGCTGACTCAAGGAAAGAGGGTTTAGAAGCAAAAGACAGTGGCCATACTGCTTGCATTTTCAGGCACAGAGAGACACCACGCTTAAATGTTGCATGCTTGGCAACAGTAATGGATCTCATAGCTAGCTCTATTGAATAGTGCTGTGAAAAGAAAATTCTCATGTTATTTTCTCTAATGCAACAAAAAGTTGCTAGTCTGCAAAAGAATGCAGAAGTGTGTAATGCAGGTCCAATCTGGTACTATGTTTTCTAGAGGAAAGTCTTGACAAAGGGGACTGTCAAGCCTTTTGTGAGGAGTCTCTGGCTAATAAGCACTTCCACCCAACACCTTCAGGAAGAAACAACACATATCGCAGAGAACTGGGAACTTTGGCACGTGGATAAGTGGCTCAGATTCTAGTCTAAATCACCTCTCAGCTCAGTTCAGTCGCTCAGTCGTGTCCGACTCTTTGCGACCCCGTGAATCGCAGCATGCCAGGCCTCCCTGTCCATCACCAACTCCCGGAGTTCACTCAAACTCACGTCCATCGAGTCGGTGATGCCATGCTGCCATCTCATCCTCTGTAGTCCCCTCTTCCTCCTGCCCCCAATCCCTCCCAGCATCAGAGTCTTTTCCAATGAGTCAACTCTTCACATGAGGTGGCCAAAGTACTGGAGTTTCAGCTTTAGCATCATTCCTTCCAAAGAACACCCAGGGCTGACCTCCTTTAGAATGGACTGGTTGGATCTCCTTGCGGTCCAAATCACCTCTAGGCACTAGTCATCTTCAGCTAGAAATGTCCCTGGAGTCGATGGTGGTAGCTGAACAAACTGGGACACCATCTCTACCTACAAAATAACTTCTGGGGATCACAGTACACACTTCTCCCTCAACAGACAATCTGGGAGAAAATATGCTTTAATACTGACAGTCTGATTAGGGACATGGGTTATACCTGTTTCTAGGGTAGGAAGTTCTTGCTGTGAGGCACAGATGCAATTTTAGGAATGTCATGATGCTGGTGCTGCTGCTAATACATTTAGCAGAAATAACAGTTGGTGAGCATGGTAGTTCTTCCATGAAGAAGCTAGACAGATTAATGCTTTTGCTCACATTTTACAAATAAGGAAACTGAGGCAGGAAAGTGATGTTAGGTGCCGCAGGTCACAAAAGAGAGTCAGAGATAACTGACCTAAGTTCAGTTTCCATGAACCTTGGTTCTTCTCAGTTTCTGTGCTAGGGTTTCCTTGGCTCTTCATCTCTAGACTACAGCTGTACACTCTAAAACAGGTGGAGGGGAGTATTCAACTTTTTGCAGTTAGAAGTATCTGGGACCCAAGTTCAAAGGAACAGAATGAAATGTAAAATGAAAAGAGAACTTTCCTAAGAAATGAGAAAACCAGACATATAATGAACAATAGGGCAGCCATACAGATTTGGGAGAGAAATCCTGTGGACAAGTTGATGAATTTTGACTAATACAGCAGCAGTGGTCAGAGGAAGTTCCTCTGCTGACAGCTGGGGAAAGGGGGAGAGTGATGAGAGCTGTTCTGGGGGCACGGATGCCCTCATGGGGATGCACTGCCCACGCCTCCTGTTGCAGAGGGTGTCAGCCCATGGTGGTGGAGGCCATGCCCTCTCGAATTCGACAGGGGTAAAATCAAGCTGTAAAACTTGTCTGCCCTGCCTCAACAGTGCCTAATGTCTTCTGCCTTCCTCTCGTTTTCCCACTCCACTTAATCTTTCCCATAATTTGGAGCAAATCTGGAAATGAGATTTACAGGAAAGGCCAAACACGAAAGAAATCGCTTCATTTCTGTTATCTAATGGTGAGAGAGGCACGTAAAGGATAAGATTAAGGCTACATGAAATGGGGTCAAATGGAAGCCACTTTAATGGCTGTGTACAAATGAAGTGAGACACTTTAGGAATTATGCTCTTCTATTGTGGCATTTAATGGCAGCTGGACTCCTGGGCTGGACCTTTCACAGGCAGTTGGGAGGGTCACTAAAAATGTTTTGGGGAGGACTGGAAACAGATGTGTGGTTTTTAAAGATGGGGAGGAAGCACAAAAGTTGGATCAGGATCCTAGCCCTGTGAACAGGAAATGAGGTCGAGTGCTGGACCTGTAGACACTTAGTCTTGGCAGGACACTTCATCCTCTATGACAGGAAAAAGAAAGATAAAGATTGAAACTTAATGGGCACTTGCAGAATTGAGGGAATGAAATCTGAGTGAGAGCCACCTGGTAACTTCCTGTAAACCTTCTCTGTGGAGTATGAAGCAAGGTCTGAGTGAAGAAGTACATAAGAGATAAGGAGATAGAAAAAAAAAATGTTTTTTATGTAGGATAATCTCTTACCAACAAGTATTAAGTACAGACTTCTATTTTTAGCTACATTCCGAGTCTCAAGCATACATAGCTACATTAAAGTAGACCGTGTTTGCTGTATGCAAGTCCAAACAATAAGGCAGGTCAGGTCAGCCCAGGGCAACTCTTTTTTTTTTTTTAAGACATTCACATTCATTGCAAGCATCACTGCAGAGTTGCGGGTATGATAAAAAAAATCCACATACTCTCCTTTTAAGGCTTAGCTGGCTTGTTGCTATTGGTTTTTCCTTTCCCTTTATAAGATAAATGATGGGTAAATTCATTAATGGTGGTGCCAGTAAGCACCACATTGTCCTAACATTGAGAAGATAATCTTAGAATTAAGAACTGGAAGGGTCCTTAGAGATTATCTTGTCCAAATGCTTCCATTTATAGATAAATAATGTGATGTACACAGAGGATAAGAAACCATTTACTGAATTCCTCTTCTAAAGAGAAGGTACTTCCACATAGATTCGAACTTGCTCAGCTAGTTAAGGTCAGAGCTGGATTAAATAGTCCAAGTCCTGACTTCTCAGCATTCCCTATTCACTACCCATTCTGTGTTCTAATAGATGACAATGCCTAGTCCCTCAAGGGGTCATGCTTCAAGAAAAAAAGACTTTCAAATCCAGAGAGAACCATATGACACCAGATGTCTCCTACACACACACACACACACACACACACACACAGTGTATCCATGTCTAGTCTTCATTTAAAATGAAGTCAATTTAGTTAAGAGCTCATTACTCAAACTCAGCAAAGATCACAATTGCGTATGACTGGTCTGCTCTGTGGGACTTCCCCGGTGGCTTGGTGGTAAAGAATCTGCCTGCCAATGCAGGAGATGTGGGTTCAGTTCCTGAGTTGGGAAAATCTCCTGGAGAAGGAACTGGCAATCCACTCCAGTATTCTTGCCTGGGAAATCCCATGGACAGAGGAGCCTGGCAGGCAACAGTCTATGGGGTCACGAAAGAGTTAGGCACCACTTAGAGACTAAACAACAACAATGACAATTCCACTTTGCAATAGTTTTTTTACCAAGAAAGGTAGCTTTTTATGGTTTTATTTTTTTCTTTCAGTATTATGTTTAAGTATGTACTTCAGCAGGAGAATAGTGACTCTCCTCAACTGATTTTACATGAGTGATTTCAACTATCCAGGTATGTTACCCAGTAATTCTAGGATACTTATTTTATCCTAATCTAGATCACTCTTTCATTCATTGAAGGGAAAACCAATGCCCTTTCTGCTATGGATTGAATGTGTTTTCCTCAAATTCATATGTTGAAATCCTAACCCCTAACATGAAGATATTAGGGGGCATTTGGAAGGTAATTAGCACCCTTATAAAAGAGTCCGGAGACAGATGTCTTGTCCTCTCTGCCATATAGGGTTACAGCAAGAAAAAGACAGCTGACTATTAAGCACCTCTCACCAGATGGATTCTGCAGCACCTTGATCTTGAACTTCAGACTCAAGAACTATGAGGGATAAACTGCTGCCATTTAAAAGCTACCCAATTTATGGAATTTTCTTTAAGCAGCCTGAACACAGACACTTTTCTTTCTACTTTTTTGACCATCTGACCCCTAACCAAAAGACCACAATTACATCCCTTACTTTTTGCAACCCCTGGAATCAACTCTTATCTATCCTTAAGCTAGGAGGAAGTAAAGAAAGTTCCCAAAGGGGAAGAAAAAGAGAAAAGAGAACAGAATAAAAACAGATAAAAACTTCCTCTGGGCACATTAGGACAAATAAAAACTGGTATAAGATTTAGGTCTTCTCCATGTCCTGGGGTGATTTCAAGTCTCATCAGCCCTAACCAGGTTCCAGTGTGGTCATGTGGATGCGAGAGTTGGACTGTGAAGGAAGCTGAGCACCAAAGAATTGGTGCTTTTGAACTGTGGTGTTGGAGAAGACTCTTGAGAGTCCCTTGGACTTCAAGGAGATCCAACCAGTCCATTCTAAAGATCAGCCCTGGGTGTTCTTTTGGAAGGAATGATGCTGAAGCTGAAACTCCAATACTTTGGCCACCTCATGCGAAGAGCTGACTCATGGGGAAAGACCCTGATGCTGGGAGGGATTGGGGGCAGGAGGAGAAGGGTCTGACAGAGGATGAGATGGCTGGATGGCATCACCGACTCGATGGACATGAGTTTGAACGAACTTCACGTGAGTTTGAGTTTGAGTGAACTCCAGGAGATGGTGATGGACAGGGAGGCCTAGCATGCTGCGATTCATGGGGTTGCAACGAGTTGGATGCGACTGAGCGACTGAACTGAACTGAACTAAATGCAGGGGGAGGGAGACCGGACTGGGAGACAAGATGTTTGAGTGTTATACCCCCTTTCTGTGCTGCTGCTGCTGCTGCTGCTAAGTCACTTCAGTCGCATCTGACTCTGTGCAATCCCATAGACAGCAGCCCACCAGGCTCTCCCGTCTCTGGGATTCTCCAGGCAAGAACACTGGAGTGGGTTGCCATTTCCTTCTCCAATGCATGAAAGTGAAAAGTGAAAGTGAAGTCGCTCAGTCGCGTCCGACTCTTAGCTGCTGCTGCTGCTAAGCTGCTTCAGTCACGTCCGACTTGACTCAGCTACGCTGTGCTAAATCACTTCAAGTCATGTCCGACTCATAGCGACCCTATCAACTACAGCCTCCCAGGCTCCTCTGTCCATGGGATTCTCCAGGCAAGAGTACTGGAGTGGACTGCCATTTCCTCCTCCAGGGATCTTCCCGACACGGTTTTGAACCTGTGTCTCTTATGTCTCCTGTATTAGCACGCAGGTCTTTCCCACTAGCGCCGCCTAGGAAGTCTCTATCTCTTTTTATTGAACACCTGATACAGGGCAGTCCTTGTGCAGATATCTTGCATATGTTCTCATTTCTCAAAACAAACCTGTGATACAAGCACCACACTCCACTTAGAGATATAATACTGGAGGCTCAGGGAAACTAAGTGACTGTTAAAGAATACTGTCACTGCCAGGCCTACCTGTCTGAGTCAGATACATTTCCATTGTGCTATGTTGCTTGGTCAATAGGTGTCCAATATGCTGCTGGAGATCAGTGGAGAAATAACTCCAGAAAGAAAGAAAGGATGGAGCCAAAGCAAAAACAATACCCAGCTGTGGATGTGACTGGTGATAGAAGCAAAGTATGAGATGGCTGGATGGCATCACTGACTCGATGGACCTGAGTCTGAGTGAACTCTGGGAGTTGGTGATGGACAGGGAGGCCTGGCATGCTGCAATTCATGGGGTTGCAAAGAGTCGGACATGACTGAGCGACTGAAATGAACTGAACTGAACTGATGTTGCTTCTAGAGATGATTAAAGGTACTACAGTGATTGGGAAAGCCTGATAGCTTCCCTGGTGGCTCAAAGGCTAAAGCATCTGCCTGCAATGCTGGAGACCCAGGTTTGATCTCTGGGTCAGGAAGAGCCCCTGGAGGAGGAAATGGCAACCCACTCCAGTACTCTTGCCTGGAAAATGCCATGGACGGAGGAGCCTGGTGCAGGTTACAGTCCATGGGTTGCAAACAGTCGGATACGACTGAGCGACTTGACTTTCACTACAGTGATTAATGAATATAACTATTTAATGAGTTACTCCTTTGTGCAGTTCTTTTGCTAAACCCTTTGTCTGTATGCACTAGACAATTTAATACTTATAACTATCCTGTACACTGGGGACTATAGGTCCCTTTTAGAAAAGAAGAAACCAAGGATCAGGAGAGTTCAGTGCATTGTTACAAGTCACATGACCAGAAGCAAATTTGAACTAGGTCTGGGTTACTCTGAAGTCCATATTTTCAACCACTTTGCTAGTGATTCTTGACCTTTCTGGGCTCTTCTTAGACTCCTTTGAGAATCCCATAAAAGCAAAGGATTGTCAACTCTCAAAAATAAATATTTACATGATGGTTCCTCCACAGCTGTACATTTGGACCAGACAATTCTTCATAATAGAGAGCACTTATGCACTTTTAGGATGTTGCATGTGCCCTCTGAAGCACATCCGTGATTTCTGGTGGGCCAGTGGCCTTGTAGTTTAGTTCATGCTCTGCCCCTGCTATGATTAGCAGTGACAGTGCAAGCCTTAACCACCTCTTGGGGCCAATATTTTGTAGGTTCCTTTACCTCGAAAGTTCTAATGAACACAGAGGGAAGAGAAGAAAGCCATGGCACAGAATGAGCCTCTGAAAAACATGAGTCAAGCATGAAGGAGTAGGCTGGCTAACCCAAGGGCAGCTGGCTGGGGCCCAAGGCCAGTCTACATTAGGCCAGGGTGTTCAGAGGATTAATCATGAGCAGATGTTGACTCCTTCCTCTGCCTGATTCTAAAGGGGTCCTTGGTGAAGCCTTCAGGGACATCAACACTCAGGGCCCAAATCCCAAACCCTGACTTCAGGCTACACAGCAGTATTTTCTTGGAGTAGACTGGGACTCCAGGCAAGATGGCCCCTGACTGAGGAAAAGGGCTGTCCTGAACAAATATTTCCCAAGATCCTAAAATCACTCCATCTGCTTACTGTATTTTTTGGAAAAAAAATCCAACCTAGAAAGAGCCTTGTATTCCAGACTGAAATAATTTAATTTAATTTTCAAACAATAACAATGAAAGGAAAAGAATAAATCAAGATTTTAAAGTATAGTTTTTAAAGTAAAGAAAAGCAATACAGTTGGTAAGACCAGAAGCATGTCAATTCTTGTCTTGAAGGGCACCTATGTACATCAGTCGATGTTTTACTTCATCTGTCCTAACACAATTTCAACCAATACAAATGGCACTAGTCTTCAAAAATAAGAGCTCTATTTTCCAGACGCAATACAATGCACTCTGGTGTACACACTATGGTGATGTGGTCCAAACTTTCCCTTTGCTCCAAAACGCCCTTTGCATTTCTGCTCACCGGTTCTATATCAATCCTTCAAAATAAGGCGCAGCAACTGCCTTCCATTTTCTTCCCTTCAGGGAGAACTGCTCCATCTCAACACTTTCGATTACTTGTAGATTTGTCTACCATTTGTTGTTGTTCAGTTCCTCACTTGTGTCCAACTCTCTGTGCTTCCATGGACTGCAGCATGCCAGTTTTCCCTGTCCTCCACCATTTCCCAAAGTTGCTCAAATTCATGTCCATTGAGTTGGTGATGCCATCAAACCATCTCATTCTCTATCACCCTCTTTTCCTCCTGACTTCAATCTTTCCCAGCATCAGGGTCTTTTCCAATGAGTTGGCTCTTTGCATCAGGTAGCCAAAGTGTACTGGAGCCTCAGCTTCAGCATCAGTCCTTCCAATGAATATTCAGGGTTGATTTCCTTTAGGACTGACTGGTTTGATCTCCTATACCGTCCAAGGAACCCTTAAGAGTCTTCTCCAAGTTTGAATGCTCCAAGTCTTCAGTGCTCAGCCTTCTTTTTGGTCCAACTCTCACATCCATACATGACTACAGGACAAACCATAGTTTTAACTATATGGACCTTAGTCGGTAAAGTAATGTCTCTGCTTTTTAGTATGCTGTCTAGTTTTGTCATAGCTTTTTTTTGCAAGGAGCCAGTGTATTTTAATTGCATGGCTGCAGTCACCATCTGCAGTGATTTTGAAACCCAAGAAAATAAAGTCCGTCATTGTTTCCATTGTTCCCCCATCTATTTGCCATGAAGTAATGGGACCAGATGCCATGATCTTCATATGTTGAATGTTGAGTTTTAAGCCATCTTTTTCACTCTCCTCTTTCACCTTCATCAAGAGGCTCTTTAGTTCCTCTAAGCTTTCTGGCATAGGGTGGTATCATCTGTATATCTCAGGTTATTGATATTTCTTCCAGCAATCTTGATTCCAGCTTGTGATTCATCCAGCCTTGCATTTCACATGAGGTACTCTGCATATAAGTTAAATAAGCAGGGTGACAATATACAGCCTTGAACTACTTCTTTCCTGATTTTGAACCAGTCTGTTATTCCATGTCTGGTTCTAACTGTTGCTTCTTGACCTGCATACAGGTTTCTCAGGAGGCAGGTAAGGTGGTCTGGTATTCCTATCTCTTGAAGCATTTTATACAGTTTGTGGTAATTCACACAGTCACAAGCTTTGGTGTAGTCAATGAAGCAGAAGTAGATGTTGTTCTGAAATTCTCTTGCTTTTTCTATGATCTAATGGATATTGGCAATTTGATCTCTGGCTTTTCTGCCTTTGCTAAATCCAGCTTATACATCTGGAAGTTCTTTGTTCAAGAACTACTGAAGCCTGCCTTGGAAGATTTTGAGTATTACCTTGCTAGCAATTGAAATGAGTGTAATTGTGCAGTAGTTTGAACATTCTTTGACAGAAGGTCTACCATAGTTCTTACCGTATTTGAGTTTTTTATGTGTTTATTATGCTACCAGCTTCCTGTAATATGGAATGAGTCTTTTTGTTTCCTGTATCCATTCTATTACATATTGAATAACTTATGGTAGCTCTAGATGTTGTAGAAATCCTTGCTAAATGGAATCACTAGAAACATCTTTCATCAGGTGCTTTGACCTGGTTAAAGTTTCATCTCCAATGGACAAATTCAAAAATATACGAACTGTAATTATGAGCAATTCCTGAGGCCAGGCTGCCTTGGATATACCGGCACATGCTCAGAGAAACTTTATAATTCTAAAAGTGAAGCTTGATTACTGTCTGTGTACTGGCTCTGCTGCGGGTGCTGCCAAGTCGCTTCAGTCGTGTCCGACTCTGTGCGACCCCATAGAAGGCAGCCCACCAGGCTCCACCATCCCTGGGATTCTCCAGGCAAGAATACTGGAGTGGGTTACCATTTCCTTCTCCAATGCATGAAAGTAAAAAGCAAAACTGAAGTCACTCAGTTGTGTCCAACTCTTAGCGATCCCACGGACCGCAGCCTACCAGGCTCCTCCATCGATGGATTTTCCAGGCAACAGTACTGGAGTGGGGCGCCATTCCCTTCTCTGGTGTACTGGCTCAGTATCCTCTTATTTAGCTATTGCAAAATTTTAAGTATATCTAATTCAGTTATTAACTTGGGAGTCTCACTCCATTTTATGTAGCAAATGAGTGAAGTTCCAGCAATGTACCATTTATTCATCATCTGTGTCATGTGAGACTTCTTTTTTTAATTAAAGATAACTGAAGAGTATTTTTAGAACCTCAGAACATATATAATCAACCATTTTGATATAATGTATTACAATTCTTTTCTTTTAAAGACCTACTGGAAACATATGGGATATAAATAAACATACTGCAATTTACAGCTTTCACTGTAATCATGAGTGAATTTTACAGTTTCCTTAGCAAGAAGTTTCAGAAGCACTGACTGAAGAGTCGTCACCAGCATCCCTTGGTCTACTTTGCAGCAACAGCAATCTGTGCTTGTTTTACATATTTTCTGTTTCTTGTCCTTTCAGCTTCTTCTCTATCCCTTCCCATCTCCTTCCTGATTTTCTGTTTTCTGTTTAGTTTGGCCTAGAAAACTGGATAATAGAAGCTCATTAAGGTGCATGGGTTGTATGCATCAAGAAGATTCTGCATGAATGCCTAACTAGATTAGAATCTCAGAAGCCTTTTCAACTTAACGAAAGGATTTTATTTATTTACTTGAAGAAGAAGAAGAAGAAGAAGAAGAAGAAAGCTCTGTTCTTGCTTGTGCTAAGATTGCTAAAAATCTGGCTTCTTAAAGAAATGGACCCAGAGCAGAATGCTTAGACCAAAACTCTGACCACATTATGAACTCAATATCTCTTATAAATACCCACAATATAGGTGAATATAGGTTTTCAGGTAAAAGATACTATTTTCAGAGTCAAAGAAACATGATCATGTTATACCAACTTTTGTAGATAATAATTTCATTTTTGATTAGGTCTAAAAACGTATATTTTTAAGCCTCTGAAGACAATAATAGAATTAAAAGTATACATCAAAAAGACTTAGAGTTCTAAAAGTTTATCCAGCATGATACAAATGTATTTGCATTTCCATAAATAAAATAAAATGATAAAACTTAGCAAGAAAAACAATGATAGATATTGGTATTATGAAAATTTTAAAGTAATGTTATAGCTCTATAAAATAGTTACAACTGCAGAAAACCCATAAATGATAAGCCTGAGTATATTCATTAACATGTATTAACATTTTGGGCATTTTTTTTTCCTAAAAAAGGAAATGTATTTAACATATATGGCATAACATAGTTGATAATTCTTTTTTGTTTGTTTAAATTACTTGTTTTATTTTTTAAAGCAGAGTTCTTATAGTGATGATGAATTTTTCCAGGCAGAATTCCTGCTTTTAGTTGTTCACAGAATATCACATTTTTGTGGTGAGTATGAAATATTAGAGTTTGGCTTCTAACAGTTGAGGATTTGCAAGGAAGCTGTTTATACCCAGATTGTATGGTGTTTTTGGTAAGAGGTAAAAACCTGGAAGACATGGCTATAGGTAATGATCTTAACAGTTCTCTTCCAGTAGAAAACTATCAATTTTAAGAAAAATGGATAGCTGAAGAAATCATTTAACATTCGTGTTCCTTAAAATGCTGTCCTTTTTATCTTCCTTTGAATTCATTAATTATAGATACACCACATGATTTATAGATACAAGCAGAAATGGAGGTGGAAATTACTTCTGCTAGGAACCCCTACCGGACTCCTTTTAAGTAGGTTAGATACTATTCAACCAACATTCCCCATTACAAAGAGACATGGATATTCAGGATCAAACATTGTATTCCCATAAATTCTAGAACTATGCATATTATCTCCCCAAAATTCATAATTAGGTCATTTTAGAATAGAGGGATTGCTTGTATTAGTTAAATTTTTTAACCTATTATGAAATGGTATAGATCTTGCAATTCTGCATCAGGCAACCTCTGCAGAGGTTGTATTCCAGATTTCCCAACCACACAAGAATCAAATTACTTAAATTATGTCTATTTCATATTCTGAGTGCATGCATTTGCAATTAGCTATGTCAGGCATTTTTCTTTCATTTAATTTCATCATCATCAAGTAGTATTTATTAAGCACAAACCTGGCTAATTAATTTTCTAGAGAATAACAGGTATTCTTAAATTTGTTCTCTTTAAGAGCCCTTAAATAATCTACCTGATATATGACATTTTTCCCTTAGCAAAAGCTGCCTTTAAATTTTAATTTTTGTATTATTGTTTCAAAATTTCAATAGAACACATTATACTTCCAAAGTGAGTATATTCAAATAAAAAGAAATCTTTCATAATTAGTATTGATAGAACAGACTGTATGGAATTTTTATTCTTTCTAACAAAGGATTTTAATATTCTATATGAATTTTTTAAAATATCACCATTCTAGTTATATATTTTCTAAAAGTAATTCATTTTTATGATAGAAATAGAAGAAAACTAAGCAGAGTATAGCCTAACTTAATAGACTTAAAAATGCATTTTCTCTAAAAAACATTCAGTTAACAGAGTATATCAAAAGCAAAGGAAAAGAAAACTCATCTCTGAATTCAAAATGTTTAGCAAATGAGGGTGAATGTATGTGAGGTCTTCAAACTGATTATACAGACTTTATATGTGCTTCTTTGGAAAAAGGAAAAGCTCATTTTTATGTAGATTTTGGGAGAGTCTTTTTCTCAAGTTATTAATTTTTCTAACTGTGCAAAGATAATATTTTGTTTCATTTACCAGTAATAACAACACCATATTCAAATTCCAGTCACAAGAATGAAATTTTAGAAAAGCATCTTCATGAAATCCTAATTACAATCATGAGATGTATGTATACTATATATGTATGTATGTATGTATAAATGTATGTTTATATAAAACATACAACATGCAAAGTTGTATCTAGTATATATTTGGCTCTGGAAGCAATTATACTACACTTCAGGGGCAAATGCCCAGGAAGAATGACAGAAACTAAAATTAAATTTCAAATATTTAAGGCATGTTACTGGTGGCTCAGATGGTAAAAAAAATTGCCTGCAATGCAGGTGACCTGGCTTTTATCCCTGGGTCGGGAAGATCCCTTAGAGAAGGGAATGGCTACCCACTTCAGTATTCTTGCCTTGAAAATTCCATGGATAGACCCTTTCACTTTTCACATTCATGCATTGGAGAAGGAAATGGCAGCCCACCCCAGTGTTCTTGCCTGGAGAATCCCAAGGACGGGGGAGCCTGTAGGCTGCCGTCTATGGGATCACACAGAGTCGGACACGACTGAAGCGACTTAGTAGCAGCAGAGGAACTTGGTGGGCTATAGTCCATGGGGTCACAAAAGAGTCAGACACGACTGAGCACCTAATATTTTCACTTTCACTGTTTAAGCAGTTCAGTAGCAACACTCTAAGCTGTGTTTGGCTGCTATGCTCAGTGGTCACTTTGGCTATACTTTGAAAAGTATAGCTCAAAAGGATGCTTCCGAGGGGTCTACAAGTGACTCCACAGACTACATCTCTTAGAAATGACACAGATGAGAGCTGGAATGGTAGAAAGCAAAAGCCAGAGGGTAAAAAGAAAGAGGCTCTTGTATATGTATGGCTGAGCCCCTTTGCAGGTCACCTGAAACTGTCACAACATTGTTAACCAGCTATTGTGCTGCCGTACTAAGTCACTTGTCGTGTTTGACTCTGTGACCCCCTATGGACTGTAGCCCACCATGCTCCTCTGTCCATGGGATTCTCTAGGCAAGAACACTGGAGTGGGTTGCCATGCCCTTCTCCAGGGGTTCTTTCCTCACCAGGGATTGAACACATATCTCTTATGCTCCTGCATTAGCAGGTGGGTTCTTTACAACTAGCGCCATCTAGGATAAAACAAAAAGTTAAGGGAAAAAAAGAAGGCCCTTAATTATAGTCACAGTTATCCAGGGGTTTTACATCTGGTTAGAAGTAGCCTATCTTTGTTTCTTACACCAACGGAAATCCCCAGGAGAATTTAGCATAGAGAAGCCACAGGAAGAATTTTGTCATACTTTTCAAAGTAGTTTCGTTTCCACCTTCCCTAAAGGGGAAAACACCTTGAGAACCAATTAGTGGTAGGAAGGGCCAGGAGAAAAAGAGTGTGCTCTGGCAGAAAGATTCTTTTGTTGATTTCACCTAAAAAACTTTGGGCCAGATGCTAAAGTAGGTGTTCCCCATGCTTATCTCCTCTCTGCCCCAGGGACAGAGCGGTCTGATACACGTGTATCTTCTGAACAGAGATGGGAACAAAGTCTCCAAACAATTTTTCTAAAACCTAATCCTGAATCACAGAACAGGTGGCAATTTTCTGAGGAGCAACAGTGGATTATTGGAACAGCAGAAGGAGAATGGAAACATGCTTTCCTCTTTCCTGGTTAATCAGATTTCTTGTGAGCAAAGCTTCAGGCCTCTACCCTCTGCACTGCAGAAAGTAAACAGGACAAATGGATAGTAAACATTCACAATAAGGCTAAATCCATGATGGATGCCTCTTACTATTTAAGATCAGCTATAAATATGCTGTCCAGTAGTTTCTCATGGTGTGATTGTCTGACTCAGCAGACCAGTGTCAGGAAAGAAATTTACATAAATGGAAAGTGAAATCTTCCTGCAAGAAACAGGCCTGTTAGAAATTGCTTAGGTAAGGAGATGCTCACTTACATAAACATGGATATACATATTAAACCTGCTCTCCAATATCTGCTTGAGCTGAAGTTATTGCCCATAAAAAAGCTAAGATGTTTGCTTTTAATTTCCAAAAATTCATTTCAGTTTCAATTTTACTTGGAATAAATTCTGTAAATAGAGCTGTCATAAGGAATAAGAATAATATCGAACTGGTATCCACAAACATGACCAAGACCCATTCTTAAATACAGCACATGTTTAGATGGCCTGGCTAAGGATGATACACGTGGTATAAGACATCAGTGTCACACGTGGTATAAGACACCAGGACAACAGTCCCTGATCTCTGGAAATATGAATAGATGAGATCAAAGGGCCTTCATCACAGGACAGCAAAGCACAGACTCTGAAGTCGGATTGCCCAGGTTCACACACTGGTTTAAGTGATTTCTAGCCTTGTGAACAAAGGAGAGGCACTAACCATTGAAAACTGTAATTTCTCCTTGACAAGATGGTACAGTAATAATGCAGTATGGATGTGAAGAATAAATTTAGAGAATCCACCTAAAATACTTATTATATGGTCCAACAGATATTAAGCATAAAACAGAATGAATGCTGGTTGATAATGTTACTGTAATTATTAGTATCATTTTCATTCTGCTCCATAAAGAAGGCTGACGGCTGAAAACCTGATGCTTTCTAACTGTAGTGCTGGACAAGAATCCTTAAAGGTTCCCTTGGACAGCAAGGAGATCAAATCAGTCAATCCAAAAGGGAATCTACCCTGAATATTCACTGGAAGGACTGATGCTGAAGCTGCAATGCTTTAGCCACCTGATGTGAAGAGCTGACACATTGGGAAAGACCCTGGTGTTGGGAAAGATTGAGGGCAGAAGGAGAAGGGGGTGACAGAGAATGAGATTGTTGGGTGGCATCTCCAGCTCAATGGACATGAGTTTGAGCAAACTCTGGGAAATGGTGAAGGACAGGGAAGCCTGGTGTGCTACAGTCCATGTGGTCTCAAAAAGCTGGACACGACTGAGTGACTGAACGACAACTACCCTTCTGCTCCCAGTTCTGCATTTCTGAGCCTGACGGAGAGAGTCACCGACTGGATGAATGGCTCTAATTCCTCAGTGACTTCTCTAGAGCCACACCTTTGTCATAGGCTCACCGTGGGTGGCCTGTACTTTTCTACACCTTGGATTGACCATGGATTCAGTCATAGGACTTGTTTTAGCCTCCACTATGTATGAGAAGTGACAGTAGGCCAGCTTGGAAACCAGATGTAAGGAAGCTTCATGGGTCTTGGACATCAGCTAGCCTGGTAGCCCAAGGTGTAGTTGTTATATGTGGAGTACACTCAGATCTGTAGATCTATTGTGTGATAGAGACAGGTCAGCCTCAATCAGAGCCCTTTTAGTTAATGTGCAGAGCCATCGGGGAAATGAAGGCTTATAGAGGTATGTTATTGAAATGTTGTCATTACTTATTATGCAACAGAAGCTAACTGATCCAGGAGTGCATTAAAGGTTGTCTATCCCCAGTGCATTTCTTCTTCTCCAAAGAAAAAGACACCAGCTCAGTGTCTAGATCTGAAGCAAAAGTGAAATGGTAAGTTTGAGGAGACAAATGTTTTAATAAAGCCAGGATCCTAGGACCAGGGGGGCTCTTATAAACTCCAATTATGCCTTCTTGGCTTTTGAGTGGGAGAGGGCACACGTGAGTAATATCAAGATGATTTTTAAGTGGCTACCATTTATTCGCAGTTTATCACAGGCATGGTGCTAGGCAGTTTATACCCAGTGTCTCTTTTTGTATTCACAAGAGTGCCGGGGGCAGGCACTACTAATTTTATTCATTTTATATATGGGGAAACTGAGGCACGTTAAAGACAATTGACTTGCCTGCATTCACTGAGGGGTGAGAGCAATGAAGGCATGATTTAAGCTCAGGAAGTCTCGGCATGGCATGAGATGATAAAGATGATGGTCAGGGTTGCTGACAATAAGAACAAGCTTGTTTTCCCTCTCTCTGTAATCATTTAACTGCATTGAACACATTGTGTGTATTACTTTATTCAATCCTTAGAACCCTATATGCCAGGTATTATTATTAATGGAGCACTAGTTGGAGCATATGGTGGTAGGGTTGCATTTGAACTCAGGCAAATCTAGTTAACCATTAAATTATGGTAACAGTTATGTTCATGTTGCCCACCCCAGTATGAAAGGGCAGAATCATATTCTTCTCTTTTTATCTGGAAATTTATAAGCTTCTCTAAGTTCAAAGGCAAATATGCATCCCCAGCAACATGGATCTTCTAGTGTATAAAATGTGATAAATGACCTTTAATTTACGCTACTTTCTCTCAGACTCCACTGAGCTTTCATTCTTGCAAGCGCAAGGAATAGAGTTTCTTATTTGTTGCTTTGATATTGACTAGCTTTCAGTTTTGCTTTTCTAATTGTGTATTGTTAGGTTCAATTTTGTTAGGTTATAAATTCAAAAGAATCCTAACAGTAATAAAAATAATATAAAGTATGAAAACAAACTGTTACCCAGATCTGTTCACATATACATTTCCTGAATCTGGCAAGAAAGCCTCAGTGGTCTCAAGCCTTCAGAAATTTTCTTTATCGAGTCCCTAAGCAAAACAGTTAATGTTTCTAAGTATCTTTACACTGATGGGCAAACAGCATTCCTACCTACCTTAAAAGCAGCACCTCCGTGGATGATGGACTTGATAAAAATCCCCAAGTCTGTTCCAGTTTCTCGAGATTTGTTCCCTTTCAAGCTCACTCCAAGACCAGCAGAACCGGAATCATTCAATGGGATCTCAAAGGTAAGTTGCTCAGTTGTTTCCAGGGAGAATGCACAACAGTCAGGTTCTCCTTTCTGTTGGAAGTATACACGAAAAGAATGAAGGAGGAGAAAGCAGCTGAATATCAATATTCACATTCTCAGATGGTCAAACACAGATGCAGCTGGCCAAGATGACTGGGTCTCTGCTTAACAGCTGTAATCCTGGCCCCAGTAGACAAAGGGCAGTCTTCTCTCTCTGCAGGAGCCTCCATCACATGGATGGAGTGGAGAAGATAATTCTTGGGAATAATTATTTGGTGATGGTCGACAGACAGGATCTCTGGTCAAGGCAATGTGAAACATTCCAAAAGTATTTGGAAATTCAGTAGAATATTCTCAATAATCAAAGAGACTGGATATTACCCAGGGAATCTTAAGTATTAGAATAGACATTAGAGATAATGTAATCTCAGTACCTTCATTTTACAGATGAAGAAACAAGAGCTTAGTGTAGAAACCTGCTACAATTCAGGGGACTATTTGGCTTATAAAATTTAAAACATATCATTTACCATGGAAGCAATCCTATTGATAGAGCTTGTCAATAAGACATAGAGCACTGAAAAAAATGTTAAAGTTCAAGATGTGATTCTTAATAGATATCACTGAATTGAATTTCACTTTGTCAAAACTCATGCCTTAAGCTTGCTTCTTTGGATAAAATAACTTGTTGGCATCTGGTTTTGGAACCTAAACAAAAATGATAATGCACAGAAATATCCATGTTCTCTTTGACAAGTGACACCCAGCCACAAGCCTAGCCATTCTAAAATACACACACACACGCGCACACACACACACACACACACACACACACACACACAGTATGGTGGCAAAAGGCATAATCAGGGGTCAGGTCTCCAGAGAGAAACACACACTTTATCATACTTGGTCCATAGTGTTTTCAAATATACAAGAGTAGGGATAGAAAAGTGCTGTCCACATGACAAAGAGTACAGGGCCTCCTTCTGCATTCCTCCCAAGCTTGCAGAAATAGCAAACTCTGCCCCAGCGTTTAAATGAAAAATCTGAAAATGAGATAGCCCTGGAAACCATCAACTCATTCTAGGTCGGTAGTTCCTTACTCTCTATAATTATGTTTAGAGACTCTCATCTTAAGGTCACTTTGAGGGATGCTTATGTAGAATTATATATTTTAAAAATTACCATGAATGTCTGAATGTCAGTCACAAAATAACAACTATAAAATCAGAAGTAGCAAAGAACCCACAATTAAAACAGGATTAAGAGGTCTGATCATAGCCAGATCTACAGACATGACATCTCTAACTCCTCCCAATGAAGAGAAATCCCATGTCTAGCTTTAGAGAAATAGTTTGTTCATTTAATTTCATTGTAAATGAAGTTAACTATTAAGATTTTGACAATGGGTAGTTTCCAAGAAATGAAACTTTATTGTTTAATTTGATAAACCTATTACAAGTTAGATCTTTTAACTAACTCATTATATTAATTATCTAAAAAAAAAAAAAAACCCAAATCCCATTATTCAGTACCAAGTAACTGTCTTTTTTCCATTGGAATGCCAGAGTTAAATACTAAATGTAAACTATTAGCCTTTATCTGTGCCTCCCAAAATGTCCAGTTTAGAATCCATAACATTTTCAAAATCATTTATGTATACAGGTCTCTCTGGAATTTGGTTAATTTCAATCTAATCAAGTTTTGCTGAATTAAAGTATAAATTAAAGAACGGCTTCTCACTAGAAGTCTGTGAACACTGTTTTAGAGAAAAACTAGAGAGTTTCTCTGGTTTTCATCGAGCCAAAAAGTGACATGAGGAAAAGTTTCACTTGAGTAACAACTTCAAACCACTCTATTCTATAATCAGCTTTCTTTTGGTGATTGTATTTCATTCGCAGTAAGACTGAGGGCCACTCTGTACTAATGCCTTTCATTTATTACATAAGTGGTAAAAACAAAACAGAAATTAGGTGGTATTACGGTTATCTCTTCATGTGAAACAATTTATTCTTTTAAAGTCTCTGATGTCTGAGAGCTGGAATTATAACTATAAAAACAACCTAGTGGCTAAAAATGTTTGAGTGGTTCTGTGCCAAGTGCTTTACACACAGCAATACACTTTCTCTCCAGAACAATCCTGTGAGGTTTATTGCGAGGCCCATTTTACAGATGAGGAAACGGAGGTATGCAATATATAAGTATCAAGCTTATAGTTCAAAAGACCTATCCATGTTGGAACTTTGTGGAGTCCAGGCAGTATGGTGCCTGTGATAGACTCTTAGCTGATGTAAATTTCTCAGCGTCTGCAGGCCACTGTGACTAGACCCAGCCACATGGAATCCCAAGATATATTTCTACAATGGCAGTAAGACGCCATTCAGTCTCATACTCTCCACTCAACTACACTTACGCTTCATATCTTTCTTATGTTGTATGAAATGCAAGTCATAATTATTGGTCTCTAATAATAGCAAACTTCTCAATGCTGAGGGAAGCCATTATAGTAGTTAACACAGCCATTTCCTCTGTTAGAAATAAAAGTTCCCTTTATCTAATGTACCAAAAAAAAAAAAAATCAATATGCTGAATGCCTCTGATAACACTGGTTCGACTAGTATCTCTTACAATTAAACTCAAATCTTGCCATACAACACTTTGTGGTGGTGGTGGTTTTGTCACTAAGTCGTGTCCAACTCTTGCGACCTCATGGGCTGTAGCCCGCCAAGCTACTCTGTTCACGGGGTTCTCCAGGCAAGGATACTGGAGTGGTTTGCCATTCCCTTCTCCAGGGGATCTTCCCAACCCAGGGACTGAACCGAGGTCTCCTGCACTGCAGGAAGTTTCTTTACTGACTGAGCTACCAGGGAAGACCACAGCACTTTATAGCAGGATGGGCAGAGGAATGAAGGCCCTTAGTGAGGGAGAGCATGAGCCCAAAGGCAGCAGCACATCCCTACCCTGGACTCTCCCTGTCTTCCTGTCTTTAGGACAAGAGCTCTTTCCTCACTGTGCCAGCTGTGTTATTCGCTATTGCGTCCTACTCTTTGTGACCCCATGGACTGTAGCCCACCAGGCTCCTCTATCCATGGCATTTCCCAGGCAAGAATACTGCAGTGGGTTGCCATTCCCTCCTGCAGGGGATCTTCCTGACCCAGGGACTGAACCTAGTTCTACTGCATTGCAGGCAGATTTCTTATCATCTGAAACACCAGGGAAGCCCATGCAGGTGTATCCCTTGCTTTTTCTACCTACAAATTTCCAGAAAGGGAAAAATCCATAGGCTGACACAGGAAGAGAAATCATGTAAACTTCATTGTCTTTGTTACTAGATGCTATGTTTCTAGATACCAAGTCCTTGAGGTCCCTAGAGTCAGGCCCAGGAAGGATGCTCAGATGCCCTACTGCCTGTGTCCAGGTCTAATGCCTCTGAACCTGCCCAGGGCCAGCCATACAGGATCAACTCAGGCTTTCTTAACCTCAGCACCACTGATGACTGGGGCCTGATAACTCCATACGGGGGCTATGCACTGCACAGGAGGATATTATCAGAATCCCTGGCTACTACCTATTAAATGCCAGTGGTATCTCCTTTCCCAGTCGTGACAACCGAGAGAGTCCGACTCTTTGCGACCCCATGAATCGCAGCACGCCAGGCCTCCTCATCACCAACTCCTGGAGCTCACTCAGACTCAGGGCCATCGAGTCAGTGATGCCATCCAGCCATCTCATCCTCGGTCGTCCCCTTCTCCTCCTGCCCCCAATCCCTCCCAGCATCAGAGTCTTTTCCAATGAGTCAACGCTCCGCATGAGGTGGCCAAAGTACTGGAGTTTCAGCTTTAGCATCATTCCTTCCAAAGAAATCCCAGGGCTGATCTCCTTCAGAATGGACTGGTTGGATCTCCTTGCAGTCCAAGGGACTCTCAAGAGTCTTCTCCAACACCACAGTTCAGAAGCATCAATTCTTCAGCACTCAGCCTTCTTCACAGTCCAACTCTCACATCCATACATAACCACAGGAAAAATCATAGCCTTGACTAGACGGACCTTAGTCGGCAAAGTAATGTCCCTGCTTTTGAATATGCTATCTAGGTTGGTCATAACTTTTCTTCCAAGGAGTAAGCGTCTTTTAATTTCATGGCAGCAGTCACCATCTGCAGTGATTTTGGAGCCCCCCAAAATAAAGGCTGACACTGTTTCCACTGTTTCCCCATCTATTTCCCATGAAGTGATGGGACCAGATGCCATGATCTTCATTTTCTGAATGTTGAGCTTTAAGCCAACTTTTTCGCTCCCTTCTTTCACTTTCATCAAGAGGCTTTTTAGCTCTTCTTCACTTTCTGCCATAAGGGTGGTGTCATCTGCATATCTGAGGTTCTTGATATTTCTCCCGGCAATCTTGATTCCAGCTTGTGTTTCTTCCAGCCCAGCGTTTCTCATGATGTACTCTGCAAAGAAGTTAAATAAGCAGGATGACAATATACAGCCTTGACGTACTCCTTTTCCTATTTGGAACCAGTCTGTTGTTCCATGTCCAGTTCTAACTGTTGCTTCCTGACCTGCTTATAGGTTTCTCAAGAGGCAGGTCAGGTGGTCTGGTATTCCCATCTCTTTCAGAATTTTCCACAGTTTATTGTGAGGCCCCAGGGGTCAAAATCACCTTTAGGTGAACATCAGTGCCCTGAATCACCAATTGGCAAATGCAGTCAAGTTCTAGGTAACCAGGGAATAGAGTCATTTGGGACTACAGCACTGCCTGATGACATGTTCCTAAGTACCAGGAAGGGCTGGCAGTAACAGTCTCTGCAATCGTTTGGGTCTCATGCTTAAAGACTTGTGACCGACCCTGGAGATGACCAGAATGAACTCCTAGGGAAGTCTGTGATGTCTTAGCTATGTCTCTGGTTATATGGCACTAATTTTCCAGAGGTAGGAATGAGAACTTCATGGGATGAAAACAGTATGCTGCTGCTGCTAAGTCGCTTCAGTCATGTCCGACTCTGTGCAATCCCATAGACGGCAGCCCACCAGGCTCCCCCGTCCCTGGCGTTCTCCAGACAAGAACTCTGGAGTGGGTTGCCATTTCCTTCTCCAATGAAAGTGAAAAGTGAAAGTGAAGTCACTCAGTCGTGTCCGACTCTTAGCGACCCCATGGACTGCAGCCTACCAGGCTCCTCCGTCCATGGGATTTCCCAGGCAAGAGTGCTGGAGTGGGGTGCCATTGCCTTCTCTGGAAAACAGTATAAAATGACAAAAACTGAGTTACTGGTGTGTGTATATATTTAAATAAATAAATAAATAAATAAATAAATAAATAAATATATATATATATATATATATATATATGGGCTTCCTTGGTGGCTCAGATGGTAAAGAATCTGCCTGCATTGTGTGAGAACCAGATCCGATCCTTGGGTCAGGAAGATTCTCTGGAAAAGGGGAGGGAGGGCTACCGACTCCAGAATTCTTGCTTGGAGAATTGCATGGACATAGGAGCCTCATGCTGTTTGTCTTATGTAAGGACCTACGAGGAAAAAATGCAGCTACCAAGTCATATTTTTTAGATTAAATATGCTTATATATAAGATGTTTTTATACTTTTTTACTTATTAAGAATCACAGAATTATATAAAATAGTGTGGACACAAAGACTTTTAATCATGCGAGACTGTGACATAATATTATATATAAAAGCTTATTATACAGTACATCTCAATATATAACATATAATTTATACACAATTCAGACACCTACTCATCTACCTATTACCCGCCTGTCTTTCACCCCTACCCCATCTATTTGCTAAAAGAAAACTTGGTTATATTCTTCCACTGCAATACGGACTATTTTTTCTTCTCTACAATGTTTTTGTTTTCTGACACTTCTAAATTATAAAACAATAAATGGTTTTAAAAGGAATTTATGAAGAGATAAGAACCATTTGCTGTAGTGTTGTACTATCATGTAGACTGCCTGTAAGTAAAGTGAAGTGAAGTGAAAGTCACTCAGTCGTGTTCGACTCCTTGCAACCCTATGCAGTCCACAGAATTCTCCAGGCCAGAATACTGGAGTGGGTAGCTGTTCCCTTCTCCAGGGGAGCTTCCCAACCCAGGGATTAAACCTAGGTCTCACGCACTGCGGGCAGATTCTTTACCAGCTGAGCCACAAGGGAAGCCCAAGAATACTGGAGTGGGTAGCCTATCCCTTTTCCAGCGAATCTTCCCAACCCAGGAATCAAACCGAGGTCTCCTGCATTGCACGCAGATTTTTTACCAACTAACCTACCAGGAAAGCCCCTGAGAGTAACTCTATAAGCACATCTCTAATGAAACACATGTACACACACACACACGCACGCACATATACACAAATGTAACTAATATCATGTAAACTAGATATGGTATTTATATGACCTATAGTAGTAAAGAATCTGCCTGCAATGCAAGGAGATGCAGCAGGAGCTGTGGGTTCAATCCCCGGGTCAGGAGGACCCCCTAGAGAAGAAAATGGCAAGCCACTCCAGTATTCTTGCCTGGGAAATCAGGTTGTTAAGTGTGATGGTCAATTCTTAGTTTTCATCTTACTTGGTCCAAGTAGCATGAGACTTCATTTATCGAGCCCTATGTCCTGAAACACTTTCTTCCCTTGGTTCCAGGACACCACTTTTAAGTATTCATCTCCTACTTCACTCTCTACTCCTTTCCAGTCCCCTTGGCAGACTCTTCCTCATGTTCTCCCAAAATACTAGTGTCCTAAGAATCAATCATCTGACTTTTCTCTCCCATCCTCACTCTCTAAGTTACCTTATCTAACTTCTGCCCTCAATCCTTTGCATCACCTCCTCCCTCTGCTTTGAATGTTCCTTCCTTAGATTCCTACAGACTTTCTTCCCTCACTGCCTTCAACTTTGTGTTTAAATGCCAGTTTACTAGTGAGGTCTTCTTTGATTGCTCAGTCATGTCTGACTCTTTGCAACCTCATGGACTGTAGCCAACCAGGCTCCTCTGTCCATGCGATTCTCCAGGTAAGAGTACTGGAGAGTGTAGCCAGAATAGAACCTGTAGTAGAACCTGGGTCTACTACATTGCAGGTGGGTTCTTTACCTTCTGAACCCCCAGGGAAGCCCCTTCCCTGATCACTCCATTTAAAATTATTTTAAGGCAATACCATCCTACCTTTGTCTATTATCCTGATTTACTTTTTCTCCATAGCATTTATCACATACCATATATTTGCTTATGTTTTTATTTTTTGATAGTGTCTTTTGAATGCAGGAATACTACTCTATTTTTTTTTTTCCCCATCAGTGAATCACTGATGCTTAAAACAATGCCAGACTCAAAAATCAGCCCTGGATAAGTATTTGTTGAATGACTGAATTAATAAAAATGAATAAGTGTCCAATAGTACATGACTGTGTATATGTATATATGTGTATCTGTGAATGTGTATTCCTGGGATTATATATACATATTTATATATAAGAAAATGAATAAACTGCTGGCACCGCATTTGGTTCCTATTATTCTGGATTTTATTACTTTAAGTGTTTATAAAATTAGTTTTGACATTAAAAATAATTGTAAAAAGTATAAAGTATCACAGTTATAAGAAACCTTAAAGTAACCTAGTCCAATTTCCCTTTTCATGCCATACTTCCTACTAGGAGAGATGATAACCCAGCTCAACTTCAGCATCATATTCTCAATGAAGGCAGCATGATGTGTTATAGCTACCAATCTGTAAAGCAGAATGGACTGTGCATGATTTAAAATTGCATCATTCACCTCAAATCATAAATGAACAGTGCAAATGGTGATATTCATTGTACATTTCACCAAGTTTGAGAAGCACTGTGATTAAGTACCCAGAGTTACATTATGTGTCCATCTCCTTATCTGTCCATATATACATATATGTGTGCAGATATACGCTTCCCTGGTGGCTCAGAGGTTAAAGTGTCTGCCTGGAATGCGGGAGACCAGGGTTTGATCCCTGGGTTGGGAAGATCCCCTGGAGAAGGCAATGGCAACCCACTCCAGTACTCTTGCCTGGAGAATCCCATAAAGGAAGGAGCCTGCTAGGCTACAGTCCATGGGGTTGCAAAGAGTCAGGTATGACTGAGCTTCTTTGATGATTGATGATAAATAAAAATTTCATGATACAATACTTACCAAGAGGGCAACACATTCTAATGTTTTCTATTCTGTTTCATTATTTTTAAAAAATTGTCACAACCCACTGCATTAATTTCATAATCCAATAAAGCATCATAGTTTTCAACTTGGAAAACACCACAGTGATATATACAGGCATTATTTTTATTAATTAAAAAGAAATGAAACACAGAACCAAATGTGAGTAAAATGTTAATTGCTTTTCTTTCCTAATTGTCATAAGCCATTTTAATGGTTATTTACTAGATAATGGTAGCTTTATCCTGCCTATCTCCAGCCTTCACTAACCTTTTATTCTCATTTACACAAACTTTCTTCAAGTTCTTACAGATGTTGTTCTGTTATCATTCTAATTATATATCTCTTCCCTCTCCTTCCCATTCAACCATGTCGTCTTCTATTTCTCTATTCTCTCATTTTGTTCTGTTTTTAAGCATAATGGATACCCTCTCACAGTTGGAATGCAGATATGAGACTATCCCATCTTGGCCTGAGTAACAAGAGTCAATCAACACAGTTTTATCAAGCATCTACTATGTATCAGCACTGCAATGTGAAATAGCCAGTCTAAACAGAACATAACTGTTAAAAGGTTACTAAACAACGGAAGAGTGCCTTTCTGTCTCATACACAGTATTATCTGACAGAAAGGAGTAGAGTCTAACAACAGCAAAGAGGAAATAGGAATTTACACAGTCTGATCTTGACAGATATACAACCATTTTTATGAAACAAATATCAAAAGTAATTACTTGAGAGGAGGAAAGAGAGGCAAGAAGATGGATGACTACGTAGGTATCCTTATTATTAGCTTAAGAGTGTTCCAAATGGGGCCATCTCTGGAATCACAAATGTTCTTGTACTGCAAAGCAGTTTTGATTCACACACACAAGTGGTAATAACCCAGCCTTTCAAACCCTGGGGGAATCTATCAGTCCACAGAACCAATGTTCAATTTCCCAGAAGCCCAGGTCAGACCTGAAAGCATCCATGCTGAACCTTTTATGGCCCTCATTTCATTAAATGCTGCGCTCTTAGCTCAGCATGAGCAAGTTGTGGATGTCTTTGCCTTGCCTCCCAAATGTGTAATTAGTCTGTGTTGAGAGCAGCTTACTTTATGCAAGAGTTATGTCTTACATGCAATCATTTTGTCAGTTACCCCAAACCTAAAACTCAAACAAAGGAGCTTTAAGGCAAAAAATGAAAAAAAAAAAAGTCACTTTTTTCATATAATATATATAGGAAAAGCCAGACCTGGCAATTCTGCCAGGATATTTTATAATTAGCTTAACCACCGATAAATTTACCTAAATAAATTCTAAGGAATTTAAGGTGATAAAACTTTTGTTATAGCTAAGTAAATTTTCACAGCAATGAAAGGACACGACACCTGCAAGACACTTCATTTTCTAAAAAATTTTAATCTTCTGAAAAAAGCATAGGTAGCTATTATAAGCATGAAAGGTTTTTGGCCAATTGGATTATATAGAATTCAAAATGTGAATATTGCCCTGGAGTGGAGATCAGAGACTCATTCCAACAGCTGGGAGGCACTTTATTTTGGACTGTACTTTTCAGAGAGTCAAAAAAAGATGACAACCACGTGAGCTGGCATGTGCATAGGTAAGTGTGATCTAAGGATGATCACTGTGATAAATAGTGATCTTTCCCACCACTGCTGCTAAATCAGAAGAACTTGGTGATTTACAAGTAGACAGATTACCTTTTAAAGTCTTTTGCCCTCTGAATGACATTGACACATCACCAAAAAGCACCAGAGATAATAGAACAGATAATTTTTAAAAATTCTGAATTATACTACAGGTGGTTGAAATTAACCCCAAACTCAATGTTAATATATATTAATCATACAGAAGAGGAAAATGTAACTTACTGTTGCAGTAAGTAGGGTAAAGCTTCACAAAACTACACATAAGCAACACTGCTCTTCACTTTAAATGAAAGAAAAAATTTTAAATCATATTCACATAGTTAACTCAGTAATCAATATCTAAAATATATGTTCTTATGTGATCTTTTAAAGTACATATCCATTCATTTCAAAATAATTTTAAACCAAAGACCTACAAGAAGAAAATACTACAAAGTATTTGTAATTGAGACACGTTTTCATGTTTTTTGAAGTCCATTCCTCAGAAAGGAGGTAGAAGGGGAAAAATGAAATCAAGAGCTGATCTCTGATTGAACTTATCCAAAAACAATTTTAAGTAAAAGATTCATCTAATGCCAGAAAGCAAATGTCAAAAAAATACCCGTTCTTTATTGCTTGTTCAATATAAAAGTACCTTAATGTAATACTAAGTCAGAGATTAAAACTAACAAAAGTAAAGTAAGTCAGAGTTAACATTCCTATAGCAACCTTGTTTTCCTCCTACTCACAATACATATCCTTGAAAGATCAGCAAATGTAACAGTTTAAGGACACTGGGAATCATGTTTTTTTCCCTATTCGGACATAGATTAAAGAAGTAAAAATAATATTTTGTGTTATGAAATGTAATATAAATAATATTTTATAATTCAGATAGCATAGTTTTATAAAACTAGAAGTTGCTTTGTTAATATCAAGAAACAATAGATCTTTTTTATAATAATACTTTATTTTTAAAAACTTTATTTTATATTAGAATATAGTTAACAACGTGGCAGTTTCAGGTGGATAGCAAAGGGACTCAGCCATATATATACACGTATCTATTGTGTATCAGAAACAATCGACCTTTTTGTTTTGTATTTACTCTTTCCTGTTAAAAGTCTAAAGAATTTAAAGTAATTTACAGTCAATAATTCAGGAGCTAACATACAAGAATACATGATTTTATATGAATATAAGATTTAAGAACAAATGTTATGATTGTAATAATCTAGTGATCTAAAAGGAAGCAGAATGGGCCTGATTCTAAGAGGAGTAGAGCCATGTAAGAAACTGGGCTCCTGGGTAACATACTTCTAATAGGATTTTGCTATCACAGATACATTGCACACCAGGCTACCTGCACTTAATGCCTTTAAAAGACAACACAACTATCAAGGACAAAAGCTAAACATCAATAAAAATACATAGTACTTCAGGAGGTGAATGCCTGGTTATGGTACCTGTTCCACCCACAGCTCAGCCCAGCCCACCACTCAGGAAAAGGGTGGCATTGACTGAATTGAAAGTGCCCCCTGACCCCATAACACTATCAGTCTACAGGCTATTGGAGCCTCCCGAGGATGTCTGGCCCAAGGCCACGTCCAATTAGGGCTTGCTTCAGTAACCGACAAACTGATCTCTTCTAAGACTTGGATCATTCTAAGGTCTAATACACAAGGGCACAATCAGTGCATAGGAGGGGAAAAAAAAGTTTCCATGATGAAAAATCCAAGGAAATGGTTTATGCTAGGTCTTTTCAGTGCTCTTAAAAGTTAATACATATTCCCTAATTTACTTGACCATGGAACACACCTTTGCAAGAAGGGTATTATAGGAAAGTACACTTCCCTAGAGTACACTTAAAGAACACAGGGAAGATTAGGCTGGAAAGGAATGGAGCAGAAAAGAGAGAAGGTTCCAGAGAGAAATCTTGTAGGTCAGAAACAAGGTCCTAGAGATGCCACGCAAGCTCATGGTTCAGACTTCCAGCTCTATTATTGCTGCATCACATTCTGGGTACGTGTCATATGTCATAATTACCATCATCAACAACAAAGACTCATGGAAGGCTTCATAGTCTCATGACAGGCTTCAAATGACGCAGGACAACAAGTACATTCTGAAGCTCTTAGAATGAGGGAGTCCTTATTCCAAAAAGGGAAATAAATGACATTTAGTTTCCAGATGTGAAACTTTTTTTTTTTAAATTACATTTGTTTGAGATTAGGAGATTTCTGAAGATAGTGTAAAGACAACGAATTATAGGTGGTTTTCACTGGGCTCTTAGAAACTGTGAAGTCACCGAATAAAATCTTTTATCAGAGTAAATATATAAGAATGTTCTACCTACACCCTGCATTCTTAATCTATGTGTCATTGTTTAGGGTACAAATGCTTTTAATAAAGATAGGCTTTCCCTCAGCTGGTAAAGAATCCGCCTGCAATGTGGGAGATCTTGGCTCGATCCTGGGGTGGGGGAGATCCCCTGGAGGAGGGCGTAGTAATCCACTCCAGTGTTCTTGCCTGGAGAATCCCCATGGACAGAGGAGCCTGGCAGGCTACAGCCCATGGGGTTTCAGAGAAGCGGACATGACGGAGTGACTAAGCACAAAGGTAATAAAGCTTTCCTCCCAATTTAAGAATTCTAAACGTAGGGATTATATCTCAGGTGCCTACATTCTCCCTAGAGGATCCAGTGGATGTTCCTCCACTTTAAGACAAAGTGGATCATGTTTATTAAATCATGTTGTAATGAAGTAACAGTTCCACCATGACCTCAAGAAAGTAATATTTTCACAAGGGCTGTGGAAGGCAGAGTTTATTTGTTGGTTAAGACTTATAAGAAAATTACATAATAGAAATACAACCATTTTAACCCTCCCCTTTTGTCTGAGGTCTGAGTTGCATCTAATGAGACTCCAGCTGGAAACCGATCCCTTTTAGTATATTATTAATGATAAATAATCCTAAATTCCAAATGGAGATTGAGAAATCTCAGTGGGAAACACCATTTTAAATTCTCAGTACATGTTTGCTGTTGTAATGAGAATGTTCTTACCATATATATAATATGTCATTTGTAGATAAAGACATATAATTTGCCTCTTATCTTAATAATTAAATCAATTATCCTGTCAACATTAATTTTCAGATAAAAATAGCTATAAAATAAGAAGTCATCTGGGTTCTGTAGAGTATGAAACCCATTAAATTTAAAATATAGATATATCTTCCTGTCCTCACTACTACAAATAAATTGATGGGAGAAGGGAGGGAAATCTACCCAGAAGTTAGTTAATGGGGAAAAGTGAAAGAATGTATCAGTCAGCTGATGCCTCCCAAATATTGCATAACAAATCATCCCAAAATTGTGATATGAACTGTAAAGCATTTATTTCCAGCTCATGTCTCTCACCTTGACTGGTATCTGGCTAAACTTGGCTGGATTCAGGTAGGCTGGCCTCCAAGCTATGGATGAGGTACATGTCTGCTCCCCAGATCTCTCAACTTCTTTAGACCTCTGCATATCTGAAACACGTTTCTCATATGACGAAAGGCAGGAGTGTGAAAGTTAAATTAACTTTAAGGCCTTTGCCCACAAAACATCTACCGACATCTCATTGGCCAAATGAATTCATATGTGCAAGTCTACAAGCTAAGGTTGGAAAATACTCTCCACACATCATGAGACCATAATCAGAATATAGATATTTAATGCTACTATTTGGAAGTGAAGAATTGAGATCAATACACCCATCCACCAACTGGATGATATTATATGTATCATACACACACACAAACACACACACACACATGGGAGATATCCTCCCGGGTTAATGATATATCATCAGGTTTATATCACTGTTAATCATGTCTTTCTCTTCTTTTGGTATCACATCTTCTGTTTGACACATATATGCATCTGCTATTCGAATGTTTTGTCTCTCCAAATTTCATATGTTGAAATCCTAATGCACAAGGTGACAGTTTTAAGAGGTGGGGCCTTTGGAAGGTGATGAGGTCATGAAGGTGGCACCCTATTGAGTGGGACTGATGACTTTATAAAAGAGACCCCACGGAGCTCCCTAGCCCTTCTACCATATAGAGGTACAATAAGAAGACGGTGACCCAGAAGAGGACCCTCACTCGACCATGTGGGCATCCTGACCTTGGACTTCCAGCCTCCAGAACTGTGAGAAATACATTTTTGCTGTTTACAAGTCATCCAAGGTATGGTACTGTTACAGCATCCCTACCAGACTAAGATAGCATCCTACAGTCATCCTACAGTCTGGACTTCAGAGTGGCTTCTGGATCTGTGAGATGTCTCCAAGACAGAGGAAGTACCTAGTCTAGATCTGGGAAGACTCCTCCTCTTACATCTGCCACTGTTTCTGCCAGGTTCTTAAGAGGGACTCTTCAAGTGGCCCCAGAGGCCTCGTAACTGGTTTGGGTTGCCAAATACTGCCCTTAACGTATATGTTCTCCTCCTTTGCTATATATATACAGGAAAGCAGGCCAAGGGTAAGGGAGCAATTTCTACGGCCTTAATTCCTGTAAAATCAGTGTGTAATTAAAAGAAGTTTAAAAGTTCAGCATACTTCCAATCAATATTTCCCTAGATGTAGGTTTAGCAGGACTTCTTTCTTCCCTGAACTAATGGATCTTCATTTTCCAACAAAGTATGCTTCAAAGAATAAACAAGAACTATCTCAGTTTTAGTTCATTCCTACGGAATTTTTTTTAAATTAATCCATCACAAGTCCATTTTTACTTGTTGATACATGGAAAAATGAATCATCTAAGCATAAAGAGTGAATGAATCTTTTAAGTTAAGCATTTTCCTGACAGTGCTAAACTACACTTCATGATACTTAATGAAATCATTCATAGGGAAACAGATCTATTTCATATATATATATATATATATATATATATATAGTGTAGGAATTACTTTCATCTCAAAAGAAATTTTCTTGCAAAGATAAAATGGAATCAAGTCCCCTTACTTGATATTTCCAAACACCCAGGTTTTATGTCTCAGCATATAAGCTGCCTCTTCTTTCTCTGATTCTATCAGTGGGGAAACAACTGGCCTTCCTATTCTTCTGTTTGTTTTTTTTTTTTTTCCCCTATTCCTTTCTTTCTATTCTTATAATTCTTTGTGTGCCTGTTTTGACTCCAGTATACAACTATAATCTCATGAAAGGCAAGATTTACATTTAATTCAAGTTTAAATCCAGTTTAAATCTGATAGAATGCATATGTATAAAAATAATTGTTAGAGGATGACTTCATAAGTTAATTTGTTGCCTCTTGTCTGCCATAATGCCCTTCTTGAAATAACGGCACTAAAAGGCCAAAAAGAAAAGTATTAGCTATGTGTTGCATCTTATCTATAAAAATACAGTTTTAATACTTCTGCCCTAAACTTTCTAACATGTTTGTTACATAGCACTGAAGTTAATTAATTAAATATTAGGAAGAGATTCTCTTACTTTTTAGGTAGGATTCACTGTCTAAAAATCATTCTCTCCTCTCCTCCCCACTTGACACTGAAAACTCTTACATTATCCATCAAACTCCTCCATATCCATCTCAACTGTCACCTGCTCTGTGGCTGAGACCTCACCTGTATTTCCTTACCTAATTAAATTATAGCACTAATCACTTTATATTATGCTTATTTGTTACTATATAAATCTTCAAGGGGAACAAGAACGATTGCACTTCTTTTTTTGCCATTAGCAACTAGTCCAGTGCACGCCTGAGAATAAGGGTCCGTGAATGTAAAACAACATTGCTGACAAGTGCTGCATCAGTTCTTCGATTGTAGCTTGAATGGGCCACATTTTCATTAATATTAAAATGTAGTTTAAAAACTGCTATTCAAGTTCTAATACTTTGTAATATAGACCACTATCACCATTGCCATCATAGGAAATTTTAGAGTATTAGGCAGTGCATTTGGGATCCCTACTGCAACAGAGTGATCCCACTTTCTCATTTCTATAATAGTGCTAAGCTTAATCACGACCCGTTTGTACTTTGATGCCTGTGAAGGGCTTAGCTTTGCAAGAAAATAGCTTGCAAATGTTTCTAAGAACTTCCATTTATTTTGGCTCATCTGATCAGCATATCCGCTCTTGAGTTTTGATATGGGGTGGAGTAAACCTGTCACTCACTTCTCCTTTATTATGACAGCTGGTACTATTTGGCAACTACCCTGTTCAAATTAACCCTAAAAAAGCAATTTTTTCACATTTAAACTAAGACTGTGCCTATGTCCACTCCCAAACAATTGGCTAAGAAGTTTAAATGCTCTTGCTGAGTGAATTCATTTGTTCTAAATAGAACTGAAAAGCAAATAAACAAGTTGCTTTAACTTTTTTTTTTTAACTAAATTGGCAGCATTGTGTAAAACACCAAGTAAAACACTAAAATATATTTGGTATCTCCCTGTCTTTGTTCTTTCAAATGCATTGCACACTAGGCATGAATAATCCAGAAGATTTTTTATACTCTACTTGACCTAAAGGGAGACTCAAAGTCATAATTCTAAAACGTTAATGACTGGTAAAAGAGACACCTGACCAATTATTTTCTGGTTAAGGCAATCCTTGATCCCAGCCTTTGTCTCTGTGAATGGAGAGTTCATCTCATTGTTTTAACCACATCAAGAGTAGGGCATTGGCTAAACAAATATGCATGATTTATAAAGGCAGCCATATTTTAGTGATACAAAGAGAGTCATCTCGTGTTTAATGGGGACCTTATGTTCAGAGGCCTCTTCAATTTATTTATTTATTTTTTCTGTTACATTGTAGAAGAGAAACCCAACCTACTAAAAAAAAAATAAGCTGAGAGACATAATCAAAGAATCAAAAAAATTTCTATAATTATGAATAAGTGCAAATCATTTACTAGTATCATAGCTCATAATAGATATTGATCAATTTTAACCATTATTCATCATCAGTTCACTTTGTACTCTGTCTAGATCTCCGACTTCGAACAAAAACCATTTGTACTAGCACAGAATTCAGCTGCAACTTCCTAAGAAACTTTAACAGTGTTCTAAGGACACTGTGTATGAACAAAAACTCACCTTTTCCCCTTAGCGTTCTATTAGGAGACTCTCCTAAGTCCTCTTAAAGAGAAACAGATTTGGGAACTTAAAAAAATATATAGAATGGTCTTTTATTTTCTTCACGCTCTGGTCTATGGTAATTAATGTCGACTCAATACTACGCTTAATCATCTATCTCCCTTGGGACAGTACTTTCAATTAAACCTTTTATTTCATCCAAGAATGTCTGTTCTCATTGACCACTGCACTTTTTATCTACGGATTTATGATAATCTAATGCACATCTCCTCACAGGCTGAATGGCCTTATGAATCCTTATTGTTCTTATACCAGAAGAGAAGTGAAAAACAAAATTAGCTCCTGCAGAAGACAGGAAGGAAACCGCATTTGTTTAACACAGCGAGAGGCCTTTCACTACCTGCCCAGTGGCCTTGACCACTTCACTGCCCTGGCCTCTCAATGTGCTGGCTGCCCTTGCAGGGCTGCTCCTGTCTGATAAGAAGTGCCCACTCCCTCGAGAGCTATTGAGAGCTGAGGGTGAGAGGCAACGCGATCGTAGGGTTACGTTTTCAAAGGTTTGTGAAGGAAGTAAGACATTTACATGCTATCGGTATTCTTTTCTGAAGAAACCCTGCAGGTTAAAGAGGAACCTCTGAAATGCTATTGACTGCAGAGACTGGGCTTAAAAAAGAAAAAAAAAAAAATAAGCCTCTAGCTTGTTTATAGGCATTTTGCCTTTACTTTCCAGCTAGGATGTACATGATTTGGTTCCTATTTCAGAGGTACACAAATTATAGTGGCATGTTATTAACTTAACCAACATGAAAAATTGCACACATATATTTTACAATCATACTCAGTTATGCAGCTGCAGACAAGGCTCGATCTAGTGCACTTCTATCTCCTTACAATACTGGAAATAAGTCACTGTTATGTATGTTCTCGCACATGAACAAGTACAGCAACCTTCATCTTTGTTTAATTTTCTTGTGTGCTGAGATAGCACATAAAATTATCAAGTTAATAATTACATTAATATTTATATAATTTATTTAAAATCTATCTAGTACCCAAGAGGAACTAAGGTGCCTTGCATTAATAATTACACTGAAAATATGTGCCGAGTTTTCAATAAGTTGTTATTGTTGACACAGTCATATTTCTCTAATAGAAGAATCCAGAACCCAGGGATTTTTTTTTTATTCCATTAAGGATGAATATTATCCCAAACAGTAATGAATAGTGTTTGTAGCTCATTCACTTTTCTCTATGTATAATGGAAATAAGCTTTAAATAAACTGTGATAGTGGGTTCAGACAAGGCAATTTCTAGTTAGAAAAAAGGTTTTATGCTATAAGCCTGTTTGTAAATTTGTTTCTTGGAATTCAATTTCTTTTTTTCTCAAAAGAAACGCTGGTAGACTGTGTGTAGGCTTCAACTAGCCAGCATGGTTTGCTCACTCCTTGGTATCTCCAAAATAGTATATAGTAATTTTACATTCCACTGGATAGACTGTATTTAAGGATGTTCTGTAGGAAAATGTATCTGAATTTCATGTTTAGGAAAGAAGGAACACATTCTCTTTTGAACTGGCTGTGGTGGTACCCACATGGTGGTGTCAAGAGAGTTTTGAAAGAGGGGATCCCTCTGTATCTACTAAATACGATGGCACCACATGGCCGGGGGTTGAAAAGATAGCCAGAAGAGAGACATCTGTTGGCAAATTGTTAGCTCTACATTTACTTAAGAGAAGGTATTCTTTAGGTCAAAAGCTCCCATGGCATTCAAAACTATGGAACAGCCACTCAGAGAACTCTTGCTGTCCATTTATACATGCAGATCATACATAATTCAGGCACTATCTGTATGGAGTGTCATGCCAAGATTTGATGCACAGAAATTCATAGAATTTTCCAGTAGGAAGCAATCTAAGAAGCCATGTAGTTTAGTCTTCTCATTTTATAGATAAGAAAAATCTCTCATTTTACTGACAAATTACTTTTTATTCTGATAATTTAATTTTAGTACTTAATAGTTTTTCACTGTCTACACGGCCCACCTCTGATTCATGGCCCCTAAGCCAGGTAGTGGGCATCTACTATAGAAAAGTAAAACTCTATAAGGGATGGGAGAAAAGAAGGAAAAGCATATCCCTCATTCAGGGAGAAAAGTATCCAGAATAGGGACATGAATTTATGTTTAGTAAATTTATGTCATGGTTAAAACATTGCTAAACAAAGTAGGGAAAGGGGAATGACTTATTTGCTTTTCTATCTGTTGCATTCTATTTGCATTGAGAAGGAACACAATAAAAATGTTTGTGAATGGAATTTAGAAAGATAAGACCCAAGAAGTTAAATGACTTCTCTAAAAACTCCACCATGCTATGAAGCCCTGAGTCAGTAACTGAATCTTACATCCAATACTCACTCTGCTATAGAATAGTGTTTTCAAACTTTCCTAAGTTAATGTGAGAGATTGTAGTATTGGCCCCAGTGAATTCTTTGAAACGTGAGTACTGCTCTTTCTGTCCAAATGTAGAAACTGTTCACCTCTCTCTTGAACTTTGATTGACTGTGTAACTTGCTCTGACCAAGAGAATGAGGTAGAAGTAACATTATGCAACTTTTGACATTGGGCCTTAATCGTCTACTTTTGCTGTCTTGGGAATGTCATGTAAGAAGATGTACTACCTTCTGGAGGATGAGAAGGCACATGAAGGAGAACCAAGGTGCTCCACCCAACAGCCAGCAACAACTGAAAACCTTGTAAGGGAGGCCTTCTTGGACTTTCCAGTCCAGTAGGTGCTCCAGCTGAATGCAAGTTGAATGAATAAGCCTAAATATAGAACTTCTAAAAAGAGACCTTATAAAAGAGGTAATAAAAGAGATATTAAATTCATATTTGATGGATTTTCTATTCTTAGAACTGGTCTTATTATAGACTTGCAAATTTTGCTCATGTGATAGCATTAGTGGCCAACAATAATATCACTATAATCAAGATGTTTCTTTTCTCCTTCCTTTTCCTCAGTTTTCCTTTCTGTCTTTGGCTCATGCTTCTCCATATTACTGTTAGTTTCTCTCTTTTCAGTTCTATGAATTCATCCATGGTCCAGTCCACATCCTACCTCGTATATGAAATGTTTCATGATTTTAACTTTCTCTGTATAACTTTTAATCCTGATTAACATTTTTTTTATAACTTCTAGTTCACTATTAATCTTTCACCTTCTTCCTTAAATTTCCCTCCCACTAGCTTTCCACACAGATGGTAGGCATCATGCCATATTCTTATCCGTCTTCTCTGATGGCACTCAATAAGCTCATGTAGGTCACAACAAAGTACATCTGAAAATATCCAGTGCCTGGCACAACATCTCGCCCAAATAAACAATGAGTATTTGATCACCTGAACTGGAAATAGATGTTCAGTAAATATTCACTGAACAATTGGGCCCTGTTATGATCAATGTTCTAGAAAATGCAGAGGAACCAGAGATCAAATTGCCAACATCCACTGGATCATCAAAAAAGCAAGAGAGTTCCAGAAAAATATCTATTTTTGCTTTATTGACTATGCCAAAGCCTTTGACTATGTGGATCACAATAAACTGTGGAAAATTCTGAAAGAGATGGGAATACCAGACCACCTGACCTGCCTCTTGAGAAACCTGTATGCAGATCATGAAGCAACAGTTAGAACTGGACATGGAACAACAGATGGGTTCCAAATAGGGGAAGGAGTATGTCAAGGCTGTATATTGTCACCCTGCTTATTTAACTTCTATGCAGAGTACATCATGAGAAACTCTGGACTGGAAGAAACACAAGCTGGAATTAAGATTGCTGGGAGAAATATCAATAACCTCAGATATGCAGATGACACCACCCTTATGGCAGAAAGTGAAGGGGAACTAAAAAGCCTCTTGATGAAAGTGAAAGAGGAGAATGAAAAAGATAGCTTACAGCTCAACTTTCAGGAAAGTAAGATCATGGCATCCGGTCCCGTCACTTCATGCAAATAGATAGGGAAACACTGAAAACAGTGGCTGACATTATTTTGGGGGGCTCCAAAATCACTGCAGATGGTGACTGCAGCCATGAAATTAAAAGACGCTTACTCCTTGGAAGGAAAGTTATGACCAACCTAGACAGCATATTCAAAAGCAGAGACATTACTTTAACAACAAATGTCTGTCTCGTCAAGGCTATGGTTTTTCCAATAGTCATGTATGGATGTGAATTCGACTATAAAGAAAGCTGAGCACTGATGAACTGATGCTCTTGAACTGTGGTGTTGGAGAAGACTCTTGAGATTCCCTTGGACTACAAGGAGATCCTACCAGTCCATCCTAAAGGAAGTCAGTCCTGAGTGTTCATTGGAAGGACTGATGTTGAAGCTGAAACGCCAATACTTTGGTCACGTGATATGAAGAGCTGACTTATTTGAAAAGACCGTGACGCTGGGAATGATTGAGGGCAGGAGAAGGGGATGACAGAGGATGAGATGGTTGGATAGCATCACCGACTCAATGGAGATGAGTTTGAGTAGACTCCGGCAGTTGGTGACGGACAGGCAGGCCTGGTGTGCTGTGGTCCATGGGGTCATGAAGAGTAGGACATAACTGAGCGACTGAACTAAACTGAACTGATCATCAATGTGGGGGCTTCCCAGGTGGCTCAGTGGTAAAGAATCCACCTGCCAATGCAGGAGATGTGTCCTCAATCCTTGGCTCAGGAAGATCCCCTGGAGAAGGAAATGGAAACCCACTCCAGTATTCTTGCTTGGGAAATTCCATGGACAGAGGAGCTTGGTGGTCTACAGTCCATAGGGCCACAAAAGAGTCGGACATGACTTAGCCACTAAACAACAACAACAACAAAAACAATCAAAGTGGACCCAGAAATAGAAATGGAGGTGTAAGAAGATGGATCTCCTGAACATCAGTCTCTCTTTGTGTATCATGCATGAGAAGCATCTGATCTCAGGGAGATGGAGTGTAAGCAAGTCAAGGGCAAGATGTTGTGGTTGGGTGTTTTTGTATTTTATCACTTCCTATGTTTTTGCTTGTTTGTTTCTATGTGTTTTCCCTCCAATGGGAAGTCAAGAGTCTACAGATGAAATATGTATTTGCTAGAAAGGAGACAAGGGAGCCCTTTTGAGTCAGGTTGAAACTCTGTAACTCACAAGCAGGGTGCTAAAGCTGACAGTTCCATAAACCAGGAGCCAAAGGTACTGATATTTCTGCAACAAAGATTAGCAAGGGGATGGTTTGCTGTTCTTGGGGATGATATATTTCTCCATTCTACCACCATCTTCATCTACTGCTGGCATTTTAATGTAATTGAATGTAATGTACTATTATCTTCCTCTTCGTCACCACCTGGTGTTTTAATGTAATGTAGAAATAAAAATATTCTGCAATTAAGGGATACCATACTAAGTGTTATTTGCTTCTAGAAAGGCAGAATGACAGGTTAGAGCAAGAAAGAAAAGATAGGAAGGAAAAGAAAAGAAAAAGTATAAGAAAATGGAAACACATTTGAAGCTGTTAAACAATCCTTCCTTAGGTCCTAAGCCTCTAAGAAATGCAAAGAATTAATTACAGAAAGACTCGGTGATAAAAGTCCTTCATATAACTCAATAAGTGGCCAGGAAACATAATTGAACTCGTTTATAATTGAATATCCTGCCATTGGGGCAGATTTAAAGAAGGGTAAACTTAAAGAGACATAACAATATTAAATTTTCGTTTGTCTTCCTACTGCTGTGATAAAACATTCTTTTTTACAGAGGGAACTAAGACTGGAGCTGGGTCTCTCTTAAGGCAGCAACAGGTATTGAATAGTACATGATTTGTACTTGGGAATCTTAATTTAAATAATTATAATATCTTAAAGAAAAGCGCATCTTAACTCCTTCAACGTTTTATTATATCTGACAAGTTCAGTTAAAGGGCACTTATCTACTGGTGCATTATGCGTCATACATTCTGTGTACTCATTAAAAATAATGAGAACGTATTTAAAAGTCATTGCCCAGAGAATCTTTGGGGACGGGGCATGGGAAGAGCTAAGAGGCAACAGATTGTTATTTAAGCATCTATCTCTGTTTTATCAGCCCTTAGGAAGAGAAAAAAAAAGTAACCATCATAAGCTGATATTTTTTTTAACGATAAAGATCACACAGTTTCTTGAAAAACATGCAGATGAAATGTGTTCAGACCTCTCAGTATACTTTCAAAGCGAAAGGGACTCTTGTGGCAGTTTCACATGTGTGGTATTTACTTTGATAACAGCTGGAAAAGTCAACCACAATCAATTAAGGCAGTACATATTTCCCCCTTAATCTTTAAATATCCTTTACAAAATGAACGCGTTTCCTTATCTTACACTGAGTGTACCTTAACGAATGTACAGATCACAGGCATTGGGGTAATTAGGCAAATCAAGGTCATCCCCCGAGCTTTGTAACCACCTTCTTATCCAGCTGCTCCATATCAACAGCTGGCATGAATTACTGGTAACATTTGGCTAACTGGATAATAAGAAGGATATAGTCCGTGGTTGGTCACAAGATTCTTTTTTCTGTGCTGTTTAAACATGTATATTCAGAAAATGCTTCTTTTTTCTAGCCTCCAGAAGCCTAATCATGGCTGCAGTGGCCACTAATAAGACATATGTCTTATGTCATGAGAGTAGAGCTGGATCTCATGGCTCTTCATTCTTAACTTTGCAAGTAATTAGGCCCTGGTCCTCCGAAATGTCAGGAGAGCTTCTTTTCAGCACAGAATGCTCCTCTTTCCACCATCTTCTAAACTCCAACAAAACCAGCCTTGTGATAAAACCCATTAAGTATTTTCACTCTGACACCTGGAAGTCATACAACCAGGCAAAATGGCCAGCACTTCCTCCATCTGTTTTAATAATGCTGAACCAGAGCATTTATCATCATCTATTTTATCAAGACTAGATTTTGCTGACAAGGGTTCAGCAAAATTCTTTTAGGTTTGAGTATTGCCCAGGGAGTAGCTGATGACTATTAATCCCTCAGGTTTGTGGGTTCTTGAACACATTTTAAAAACTGGCAGAGATTAACAGCCTGGTCTTTTAGTACATAGCATGAGTGAGAAGGTGTTATGCTTATCTCAGTGAGGTGGAAGTCTTCCTTTAAAAATATTTCTGATTTTCACAAACAAACATCTTTTGGTAAGGAGAAATATCTCTATGACTCATTTTCTGCCATCTTTAAAATGAAATGAATGGGAACAACTAAGCATGGTGGCTTTGTGACAGTACCTGAGGATCACTTTCTTAGGAGCTTTGTAAACTTTGACCTGTGTTCAACAGAGCAGAATGGGGATGGTAGAGTATGGCCCATGCACTGGGCCAAGTATAGGACACCTTCCCTGTAGCATTTCATGTTGGAGATAAAGCAAGCTTGCTGTTGTTCAGTCCCTAAGTCATGTCTGACTCTTTGTGACCCCAGGAACTGCAGCACACCAGGCTTCCCTGTCCTTCACTGTTTCCCAGAGTTTGTTCAAACTCATGTCCATTGAGTTGGTGAAGCCATCCAACCACCTCATCCTCTGTCATCCCGTTCTCTTCCTGCCTTCAATATTTCCCAGCATCAGGGTCTTTTCCAGTGAGTCAACTCTTCGCATCAGGTGGCCAGAGTACTGGAGCTTCAGCTTCATCAGCAGTCCTTCCAATGAATATGTAAGATTGATTTCCTTTAGGATTGACTGGTTTGATTTCCTTGCAGTCCAAGGGACTCTCAAGAGTCATCTCCAGCACCCAATTTGAAAGCATCAGTTCTTCATTGCTCAGCCTTCTTTATGGTCCAACTCTCAAATCTGTACATGACTACTGGAAAAACCGCAGGATTGACTAAAGGGCCTTTGTTGGCAAAGTGATGTCTCTGCTTTTTAACACACTGGCTAGGTTTGCCATAGCTTTTCTTCCAAGGAGCAAGTGTCTTAATTTTTAGGCTGCAGTCACCATCCACAGTGCTTTTGGAGCCCCTCCAAAATAAAGCTGTCACTGTTTCCACTTTTTACCTGTCTCAAGGAGGATCTAAAGAGTCTTTTGATGAGGGTGGAAGAGGAAAGTAATAAATCTATTTTAAAAATCCAACATTCAAAAAACTAAGATCATGGTATCTGGTCCCATCACTTCATGGCAAATAGATGGGGAAAACTAAGTGTAACTGCAAACAAATGTCAATAACCCAATCTTCTAAGCTTCTCTAAAAGTACCTTCCTTTGTATCTGTCTAAATCTACAAGTTACAAGATGGCACACAACACATTTTGAGCACAATCAAATTGAGTGTGGAAATTTTAAAGCACAATCGAGTTGGGCCTGAAAAGTCAAGTACAATTGAGTTTGCCTAAATGGATCAGGTGTAATTGAGTTGAGTAACTGGATTGCGCTGAACACTGGCCCTTTGCCAAAATTAGGGGCACATGGCCAAAGGGACGCAACTCAATTGGGCCTAAAATTTTCATTGAATACTTTTCACAGAGCAAGAAATTGTTTGTAGAATAAAAAAAAATAAAGTTGAAAATGTGATTATTGGAGCTAGTCAGCTATGGGTACTAAGTCATCCTACAGGCCTTATGATTTATAACTAATAGTTTTCAAATTTGAAGGAGCATCAGAACCATCTGGAGTGTATGATAAAATCTATCTTTGGGCTCCACCCTTAGAGTTTCTGATTTCTTAAGTCTTCAGGGAGCCTGAGAATTTGCATGTTTAACAAATTCTCAGGTGGTGCTACACTGCTGGTCTGAGACCATGCTTTGAGGACCACTGTTCTAACAAATTATGGTATCCAAGATTGAAACATTTTGAAGGTGCTTTAAACTACATTAATATTTCAAAAATGACTTTAATATTTTAAAATAAAAGATACTGCTACTTATTATTTTTATATGCCTTTACAAATAAACTGTACAACTAGATCATGAAAATGTCTTCATGATCATTTAAATGACCTAAACTGTCACTTACATTTAATACTAACTATCCCTACCTCCATTGTCTTATGTGTAGTTAGAAGTTGCTAGAGCTCTGATATCTAAGGAAATCTCTGAATATTTTTTGTTTGGTTTAAAATGACTGTAGTAGGATGGATAATGCATTAAATACAGATTAGGTACAGATTAGGGGTGATAGCTCTTTCAGTGATACCTTTTCTAGCTTTCTACATCATCTACTTTAATAATGCATGGCTTTCAGTTATTCAGTCAGCAAATATTCACTGAGCACACAGTGTCCACCAGACACAGGAAATAACAACAGGAGTCAACGTTATTGGACCGTGTGTTAGCATCAGTGTTCAATTAATTCTCATAACAACCCTACAAAGTGGGTACTATCATTGTCCTTATTTAACAAATGAAGAAATTAAGGCACTGAGAGATTAAGATTGTGAGAGAGCAGTTCACATTGAGGCCATGAGACCCCCAAACCTGGACTCTTAATTGCTATTTGTTCTTAAGGTGATTCAGAGACATGGGAAGGGGGGTTTTGAATATAAATGGAAAACTAACTGGAGCCCCATATTCTAGACTTAGGGGGTTCAAGCAGGTTCTGTAAGTAATATCTTAAGGAATTGAATGGTGAAAGAAAAGGGAGGGGGTGTTCTAAGCAGAGGGAAGTCTCACAGGAAATATCTGGCATGGAGAGGGCTCTGGTAACATCTTAAACAAGTGAAAAAAAGCCTGGTATGGCTCGAGAGTAGAGAGAAGGAAAAATGGTGATAATTACTGGCTCATAGATCAGCTTGGGAGGCATGAGAGGAATACAATTTTAGGCCAAAAATAATTGTTTCTCCAAACCTGTTTATATATCTTCTATTTCTAGCTACCCAAATTCAAAACTTGGGAGTTTCTGATATACCTCATTCTATTACCCCAACATCTATCAGATGCCAAAGCTGAAGTTTTCTATCCTCACTTCCCTCTCCATTCCCAATGACTGGGGTGTCCTAACTGTGCACTCAAATATCTCTCATTGAGATGGGCAAGGTTGATAACAAGTAACATTTGCTGAATCCCATTGCATGTGCCTGGTTCTAAGTACTACATACATATCTCATATAATGCTAATAGACAATCTCTTAAGTAGATAATAATCTGATCCCCCTTTTTTTAATAAGGAGTGGGAGCACAGGGAAGTAACTTACCCAAGGCCACTCAGTCAATCAGGATCCAACCCAGCTCTGGCTAGTATCAGATCCCAAGCTCCTAACCATTATATTCTGGTGAACTGCAATAGCTTTAAGCAGGAATCTAATACCTCTTTGCCCCTTCCGAACACTGTTTATCATGTTAGCTCCTTGATCAGTAATCTACTAGGGTGGGCTGTTTAGTATCTCCTTGATGTATTTTGTATTTTTCAATCTCAGTATTTAAACTTGCTTTTTCCTTCTCTCTTACGGCTCTGCATTTTGAAATCCTACTCAATCATCAAAATTCTTCTCAAGGACCATTATGTTTTTATAGGTATTTTTGGTCCCCGACTTTGAATCCAAACACTTCAGTTGTATAATTTGATGAACCCAGTCTTTTTTTCTTTATGGGCTAGACCCTTCTTGAGGACAGGAACACATTTTATTGACTCTGAAGTTCATCTTTCAGAGTCTGGACTACTGGTTCAGTGGACATGTAGGAAGAAGTAAACAGAAATTACTGCAGAAAGAGGCAGAAATGGAGACTGTCTTAGCCAGGACTCCATCTGAAGTCACAGAACTGAGTTACTTGGAGAATCTATAAAATATAGCAATGCATTTTGGTTTCTGCGTAATTATTTAAATTCTAAAACATAACTCATGCACTTTGGTTTGGGTAGAAAAATCATTCTGAAACCATCCTTCAATTTTCCCACAAATAACCACTATAATATTCATTCTTCCTTAAGTACCTTGGTTAATTAAGCATGGGGTCATTTTGAATCAAATAGCCAAAGGGAATAAAATAATGTATCAGTTAAATGAGGTTCATCTAAAATTTCAAACTGAAATTCTTGTATGATTCATGATGTTAAATAATTTGACATTTGAGATATGAAGTTTTTACTTAGGAAGAAGAACCATGAAGAAGTTTAGGCCATGTGTCATTTGCTAAGGTAGATACAGGGACTGGTAAATACTGTAGCGTTGGAATTTCAGCAGCTATTCAGGGAGCCTCCACATATGCCTGCATCATTTTTTTTCTCAGCAAAAGCAATGTTCCTAAGTGAAGGTCAGATCAGCATGACAAACATTGCTAACTTTGGGATCTCAATCATTCCAAGCAGGAACAACTTGCTTGCTTGAAATACAGTTAATCCCCCTTGCAGAGGCCAGCGCTTAAAAGCAGGCAAACTTGGCAGGTAGAAATTATAAATACATTTGAAATTTTCTCAGCTTGTTTTACCCACCAGGAGTTGCTGTGATTTTCAGGATAATTTAAAGATAAGGCAGCAGGTCAGAACATGAAATGTTAAAGAGGTTAACAATGAAATGGCAGAATAGTTCTTTTCCCCCCAGTAAATGAAAGGAGACAGCCACATACATGATACATACATGGCAAATAATCCAATGCCTCTTTCTCTGAAGTCCTTAAAAACAAAGTCATGGAATACACAAAAAGTTTTCATTTTCAGGATTTTTTTCTAAATGGAATGATAGCTTTATTTGACACTTGGCAAAAGACAAAAAGAATTTTAGGTATCAAGGATAGAAAAAAATTTGCAGACCATGTCTCTCACAGAACAGACCAAACAGACCACCAAATAAGTAGCATAGTTTTCAAGTACAATCACAAACACAGCAAATTTACCTTCTGATTCTATTACCAACACTAATCTCAAAGTCCCTTTTGCAAAAATGTTCCTTGTGTGAACATTTCTTTAATAAACTCTCACCCAGTCAGGGGATGAGAACATCAAAGGATCTTCTGGACTAGGATTCTAGCGAGATCACCTTTGAAGCACAGTTCTTTCGGCAAAGATACTAGAGAGAGCTAAATACTGATGATGCTGTTGTATACCATCCCTTCATTTGATTTTCAACCCAGCCTGCGGCAGTTGGAAAGTTGGCTAAATGAGCCATCATACTTGTGATACTGACCAAATTGCTCAGGAAGGAAGGCTTGGACCAGAAAATACAGGAATTCAGCACTGTTCTCTTATGTGGCAAGCCAGGAGAAATGACCAGGAAATGGATGCTGAGGCCTTTGGAATGAGAGAGGGTCACATCTGAGAGACCATCCTATATTGGGCCTTCCTGTGGAACTGCTGACCACACGCTCCCTTGGCGGTGAGTGTTAAGACTTCACAGGAAGTTAATGATAACAAGGAAGTAAGGAAGATTTAACTGTCAGAAAACAGGCAGAGCAGTGCTGTTAAGAGGGTACAGAGCTCACGAAATAGCACGGCTTAACAAAAGGGAGAGGACAGTTTCTCAGAACAGGAAACCAATAAACAGTTTGTTTTCTTCAAAGGAGACAGAATCAGACAAAAGCAGGAAGTGCTGTCCTTCCTTCATCCTGCCAGGTTTTTAATGGAAAGTCAAGTGGGTGCATCATTCAAAACAAGGGAGAAGAGACCGAAATGATACCACCTTTGCTTTTTTTTAAAGAGAAACACAAAGATGCATCACGTCACACACTCTTCATTCTGTGCTTTCAAAGAGTCCAATTCCACACCCTGAATATTTCCCACTGAAAGAGCCCCATACATGCCACACGTGACCACTTTATAAACTTCCTGCAGAGTTCCTGCTATTTAGCATTCAAGACAGGTATTTGGGCTAAAAAAATATTATTCCATATTTTTCCAAAACAAAGATTCTGGGTCCCCATTACTTAAGTAAGCCTCAAAGGCACTTGCTTTGCTGTGGTTACATATTCCACATATTTGGATAGTTAGAAGTCACATTATTTTTAAAAAGACTATTTGCCAGGGGATTCCAAGAGAACGGATACTAACCACATGCCCTCCAAATTTTGTGTAACATGGAAAAGGATGAGAACAGAGAATTTATGTTCACTCATAATCTCATAGTTGCACAATTAATTTAATATGCTCCCTGGTGGGCTTGGGCTACAATGTCATTTTCTGGAATAGAAGCCCAATTTCACTAAATTATATTAAATAAGAGTGAAAGAATATATACAGGCTGCCTGGCTTGTACATTTGGTTGGTTATACAAGTTTTGTCTGTAATTCAGTATTTTGTACCAGAGTACATTTTAAAATAATGAAAAAGAAAACAATGTTCAAAGTAGTTGTTAGTCCCAGGGAAGCCTGCTCACATCTGTTTACCCCATAATACCTATATAGTACTGTGTTTACAATACTGCAGAAGTGGTAATGTACTAGAAGAAATGAACATAGCTAACACACTGAGTATTGTGTGTGTCTTTCAGCTCCCTTTAGTCCAAAAATTCTATTATTCCATTTGCTAACTTCTAGATTTAAGTGTGTTTGACTAAAAATGTATTCGGAGTTCCAAACTGGACTAAGATCACCATCCTTTTCCCCCTTATTGGGATGGGGAGAGTAGGGGTTTGAGGGATGGGGAGAGCTTCTAGGAAGAAGGAATTAGTCACCGGGAATTCTAATGGACATATGGAAAAGGGGTATAAAGTACTGTTCAATTGGGAATGAGGGGACTCATTAGGGCTTGAGTTTCTAGTTGGAATTCTGCTGTTGGGTTCTTCTTCATGCCTATGGACTGCCTGGGATATCTCTCTTTATATTCAGGATTTTACTCCTCCCAGGACCATAGCTCATCCTATCCCTGAAACAAGCATATAGTCCTACTGAGGTGTTTTGTTTTGTTTTGTTTTGAGTTTTTATCGCCAGCAACCAAAAACTGAACAAGCAGCATAAGGGCTTCCTGCTATATATCCATGCTGCCTCCTTTGGCCTGCATGCGTGCTCGGTCGTGTCTGACTCTTTGTGACCCTGTGGGCTGGGGTCCGCCAGGTTCCTCTGTCCATGAGATTTTCCAGGCAAGAATACCAGAGTGCATTGCCATTTACTCCTCTAGCAGATATTCCTGATCCAGGGATTGAACCAGAGTCTCCTGTATTGCAGGCAGATTCTTTACCACTTGAGCTATCAGGGAAGCCCCTTTTAATATTGTTCCCTTTCACTTTGACCCTTGTAGAAAAAAGATCAAGGTCTTTGGATAAATAAAAGATGAAAGAAAAGAATCTCTCTGGATTTAGATTTTTAAAAGTCTACTAGACTTCAACATTTTGACAGCTTATCTCTTTAGGAACTGTAAGGCACTTCAGTGAGATGAGGCAGAAACTCAAGATTCTGCCTTCCGAAGTGGCTGGGTCAACTAGCAGAAAGGAGATGGTAAGTGCATCTACCCTTCCCTATTTTATCATGGATCTTCTCAAAGCATAAAATAGGATACAAGGAAAAACAGGTAAGATGATGGGAAAGAGAAGGAAGACCGAAAATAAACTCCATGGTACAGGAACATAGAAAGAAGAGGTGCATTTGGCTAGTATTAAAGAGAGTTAATATATAAGCATTGATTCAGGAAGGCTATCTATTCAAACTTGTATTTAAACACATGTAACAGAATATTCAGAGAAGGCAATGGCAACCCACTCCAGTACTCTTGCCTGGAAAATCCCAGTGGGCGGAGGAGCCTGGTAGGCTCCATGGGGTTGCTAAGAGTCGGACACGACTGAGTGACCTCACTTTCACTTTTCACGTTCATGCATTGGAGAAGGAAATGGCAACCCATTCCAGCGTTCTTGCCTGGAGAATCCCAGTGATGGGGGAGCCTGGTGGGCTGCCGTCTATGCGGTCTCACTGAGTCGGACACGACTGAAGTGACTTAGCAGCAGCAGCAACAGAATATTAGACCCAGAGCAGGTGTCTTAGAGATCGTCTAGTCTTATCATCTTACCAATGGGAGAACTGTTTCTAGAGCATCTTTGACAGATGGTGAGGCAGGTTCTGTTTCAGTCTGCTGAATAATCTATTTCCTTCTTGGAGAGTTCCAACAGCTAGAAAGAGCTTGTAACATTATCACTTCCAACCATTTATTTTGGAACAGGCTCACATAGGGCGGGAAATTAGTCTTAATAATTATTTTTTTATCCCCAGAACCTCCAAATTAGTGCACAGTGCATGCTCAACCACTTGTTTGTTGGATTAATAGGTAAGTAAATTAATGGACATAAACTATCTGAGGCAACAGGTTAAAATTTACTTCTAATCTGTATAATAATTCTTTATATATGTGATAGCAATTATCAGTACTAAATTTTTTTTTCAAGTTAACTATACTCCATTTTGTCAACTGACACTCTGTTCTGATGATCTAACTCAAGGAAAACCTATCATATTACCCACATGTGCCTTTGCCATTTCTTACATAGATTCAAAGAAAATAAAAATTAAAAGAGAATTAAAATTCCTTTTCCTCATATCTATTCTTCTTTACTATTAGTCATAAAATCCTCTGAATTTTCTAAATCATTCTTAAATGTTTCAACAATAAATATTATGTGTCAGTAGTAAAAAAAAAAATGAGAAAAAGAAAATCTGGCACAATGCACTGACAATCTGGGTGCATCTCCTTCCAGATATTTTATAAAGATTCTTAATGTGATTGTCATACTGCATATATCACTTCATGCCCAACTTTTTACTTAATAATATATCCTGTACATTCTCTCATATTCTTATTAATTCACAGAGATGATTTAAGTACTTATTATATTTCATTGGAAAGCTATCCAGTTATTTATATAACCAATACCTCCTGGTTGTACTGAGCTCAATACATCACTGCAATAAATAGGACTGGAGGAAAAAAATCAATGTAGAAGAATTTTTCCCACATCTTTGATGATTAGTTTAGGACAAATTACTAAAATCGTAGTTACTAGGTCAAAGGATACACGTTTTTAATAAGACTTGAAGTTCTCTTTCTTGAGATGTCTTTCCCAGGCTTCAAGATGAGGACTTAATTCCTTTGTAAGGTATTACTGTAGCACTCTGCAACTTGCTTTCATAATCTGCATCACCATTTAAAATATTTGGTTATATTTTAATTTCCCTTTAGACTGCAAACTGCACTGAGGTAGGACTATGAACATTTCTGCTGGTGGTGTTTTGCATGGAGCCTAGCCCACAGCATATACTCAATGTGCATTTTATTCAGTTGAATATTGTTGAATTGCTTCCTTGAAGGGTGTTTTTGTATTCACATACTTGAAGCACTGTTTTCATTTACCCATCTCACTGCGTCATCTTTCTAAAATAGTGATCCTCCAAATGGGGCAAAACTCTCTCAGTGTGATTCACTCTTTTTTTTCCCCAACAAATTAAGCCTATGACTTAGAACTCATTTCTCAGCTATTATGAATTCGGTAAGTGTATGATGTGCTTTGCTGAAAACTCAGTATGACTGTGATCTGAACATTACCAGCTCTCGGGGTAGGAAAGTTCCTTCTTGGCGGGCTATGACCAGCGATGCAGTCTCTCCCTGCTTAGTGCTCCTCAGCATGGCCACAAGCTCTTCCTGAGTTCGTCCAGTGACATCTCTGCCATTGACCTAATGCAGACAAGCATATAAGCAGCCAAATTACAACACTGCCAGCCCTGTCCGCCCTAGATGGTTTTTAAAAGCCTGCAGCAAATGGGCTCTCATGATCAAGGAAATTCTGGGAAGCTGAAAACTGAGCATGCGAGTCCAAACCAATCATGTTTATGATACTAGCAATGTGCCAGCCATCATTACCATGGCGCTGGACAGTCTCAGACATTCAGTAATTGGCATCGGCAGTTTTTCCCTAAGACATCACATTCTTAGGAAAGACAGATCAAACTGACAGATACCAGAGAATCATTCCTCAAGTAGGGAGGAAGCTGATTTCAAATGCTTAACTGGTACCATTCTCTGCTGAATATAAACAGGAGAAATGGATTTTTATCACATGGTCAATTCTTGCAGACATGAGTTTTTGTTATAATTCTACAGTGTTCTCTATGTTAGAAAGTTATAGTCACTAGGTTACCATACATTATTAGAGATTCTAATTTGGGGCTACATTAATCATTTGAACCATTTTCTTTCATGATCTAGAACTATATACAAAGCTCTCGTGTTGCTTCCATGCCATGGGCAAGTTAAGTGGAACCAGTCAGTTTCCATGAAGATGATTTCTTGAAAGGTAAATTGACAATATAGGTAGACAAGAAGATAATACTATTAAACAAAAATAAATGGGGAAAAAAAAGCCTCTTCCTTTGAGTATTCCAAATACTTCTCTATAGGCATAGACTGAACTAACACTGGCCCATTCTTAGAGAAGTGTAAAGAAACTATTACAAGTAATTGGGTGCAACTCTGTAATTCTTAGCCCTAACTGACTATATGATGAACTCATGGATATGACTCAGATCCCCCAGGGACTCTAAGAGGTGGAAGTAAGAAAGAGGAGACAAGAAAAACTTTTCAATATTTGACTCCATATCACTGCCCTTATTGAGCACTTACAAAGTCGGCTATTGATTAACCACTTTTCTAATTAAAGTCCTTATCTTGTCTACAAGTACACTTTTCAATATAATTAATTCAAAATTTCATACATTTCATTTACTTAAACACAAAGAAATATTTTATTGAAGATATTCATTCTAATTCTTACCTCCAAAATTCTGTCCCCTGATTGCAGGCGGCCATCTTTTATTGCTGCTCCCTTTGGTAAAATGTTTTTTACAAAAATGGGACCTGGACCATGTATGGAAGAATCTCTGGTAACCACAGTGAAACCAAGTCCTTCAGGCCCTAGTGTATAAGACCAAGAAAATACATGATCACCTTTAGCTGGAGAAATGGTATATTCAATCTTATAGTTAAACAGACCTAATTTAGACTAACATAGAAAAAGTGAAATACTGACATTCTATCAAATATCTTAAATATGTTTGAGTTTCTAGTTTTAAATACAGATTACAGTTCTTGACAGGCCATGATTATATTACCATGAATTTAGGGCCAATGTAGATGTGTTATTAAGGTCTTACAAAAAAGGCCACATATTATCCATACACCTGGGAGACTGACTTCTTAATAAACCATCACTTGACTTCACACTTTCCTGAGAAGCAAGAGGCCATCTGACATGTTGGCTTTCAATCAACTAGCCAGCCCATGGCTCACTCTCCACCTGCATCTCCATTTCTGTGTACTTCATCACATGGCCACATCACTGGTTCCTGCTACTCCTATTCTGTTCTCTCACATAGCCAATCTCTTTTGAGTTTTGTCTTTTTCATTCTGTGTGAATGCTTAGATTTTTCTTTACCCTAAAGAATCCTTACTTCAGTCCTACTGCTTCTTCACTCTTCCATTACCAATGACCTATCTGTGACCATATCAGTCATTTTTCCTATCCTGATCTTTCCCCTTTAGCTTTGACACTTCTCACCAACCATTTTCTTGAAATTAACTCCCCTCTTAGTTTCCATATACTTCATATACTTGGTTTTCTTTATACTTTCTAGTTTTCTACATCTCTGATCACAACACACCTGTCACTCTTTCTCTTACTCACTCATCATGTAAACACAGATGTTCCCCAAGGATCTGGAACAACTTGTCCTCTAGACTCTGCCTTGCCTGGCTCCTGTCTCCAAACACCATCTCTCTATAGATGACACCGACATCTCTTTGTTTGGCTCTAATCTCTCTCGTGTCAGTTTCCAGGCTATCACCAGCACTTTAAACTTCACTGCAAACTTCCTTCTCCATCCCAGATCCTGGCCTTTTACACTTAAAATTCTAATTTCTTGTAATGGCATCCCCATCGTGCAAGCCACCTTGGCTGAAAACCAACAATAACTGTAATTCCTTTCTCTTTCCATCTATACCCACTCAGTGATTTAGGCATAAATATTACACTGGGCACCCTTTACTGATCCCTTGTTATCTGCTCTCTACTTTAGTATATCTTTTTGCTGTCAGATTAATCTTCTTAAAACACAGCTCTGGGATGTAATATCCTTTATTTTTGCATCCAAAGCTTTCTGATGGGTTTTTAAGGTCACGTTCCATGTCTAATTTATCTATCCTCAAAGCACTCAACCCCATGCCTTATACATAGCTGCATAATTTGTATGAAAAGTACGAGTGATGCATTTATATAAAAAGCCTAATTGTGCATCCTAGTCAATACATTTTCTTCCCAGTATAAAATTCTTATAGAAGGACAAAATTTTGACTAGAGGATCCTTCAGAATAATCTCTATATCCTGATTAAAGGCATATGTTACATGCTTTAAATATATGTTAATATGTATTCAAAAACTACCTTGGGATCATTATATTTTCTATTAATTCCAACAGGAATCCATAAAATATTGGTTTCTTTTGAATGAAGCCCTGAAAATCCCAGTGGATTGCAGAAGGTTCAGTGGGTGAAGGGACTATGAGGAGAAGTCACAAAATAAAAGCACAGAAATACATAAATGTGTACGTGTGTATGTATAATACTGTATAAATATGTATGAACACACATGATGTAGTCATTGATCTGGGCTTGAAATGGATAAAAAACTTTTAAAAAGATGAAGAAATAAAAGGTTATATATGCTTTTGAAATTAAGAATATTTGAAACATTATTTGCATTGTTGAATTTGTGAAATCACTAATTACCCCGTATTTGCTGAGGAATAATTTTTGCTGGTATAAAACTATCTTTGAGAACCAGAAACAATAATACTGGCTTTTCTGCTTGGACTAAAGGATGTTTCAAAAATCACTGAGTGAGTGAGGAAAGGTGCTGAGTTGTGCCTGACTCTTTGTGACCCCATGGAATTCTCCAGGACAGAATACCTGAATAGGTAGCCTTTCCCTTCTCCAGGGGATCTTCCCAACCCAGGGATCGAACCCAGGTCTCCCGCACTGCAGGAGGATTCTTTACCAGCTGAGCCACCAGGGAAGCCCAAGAATAGTGGAGTGGGTAGCCTATCCCTTCTCTAGCAGATGTTTCTGACCCAGGAATTGAACCGGGGACTCCTGCATGGCAGGTGGATTCTTTACCACTGAGCCATCAGGGAAGCCTAGTCGTGCTCAAAACAGAGACAACTGAATTTCAGTGCCTATTTAGTCTAAGTTGTGATGCAGTATCACTCTGTTCCTATCAAGTTTGTCATGGTTTTATTTCCCAGCATGTCTTTATCACTTTCTTGTTTCAAATAATCTATACTCTCCAGAAAAAAAAAAATTCAAGAAATTTAAGTTACTGCAGTATACACTTCAATTTATTCTCTAATTCAATTAAATGGAAGGAGAATTAACAAAATTAGCCTTAATGTATTTCTCTTAACCAATTTTACATGTTACAATCATAGAATGGAATTAAGCATAATTTAATAATTACCTTTCTTTAGGTCAATCTTAATTTTCTTTGCATTCTTCTTGCTGCCAAACCCCATGAGTGGGGAGAGTGAGGGAGAGGATGGTTTTCTACCTAGTCTTGGTACTCGGGGGCTCTTGCTCTGTTGCAGAGAAGTTGATGCATCTTCTTCAGGACTGCTTGTTCCTGTGAGATTTATTGTCTTTATTCCTGATTTTCCTTGGACAGGAGGCGGCTCCTTTGTTCTCAACATGCGATCATTGTTGCCAAAAATGTTAAGAGGTCCAATGACTGCTTTTTCATACTGTTCTCGGTTCTGAGGTGGAAGCACGCGGAGGAGCACACTTGGAGATTTCATTGCCTGACGGAAGAGGTCTTGAGCCCTTGAAAGACAGTGAATGTATAGTGATCCTATGTCCCAGCACCCAGAGTCACAGCTATGGGGGCAGCCTGGGAGCGCACGCACAGGAGGCGCTCTCTCTGTTACCACCGATATGACTTTGCTAAGTGCTGGTCACCATGTATGGCCTGCTCATGAGGTGCCACTGCCCTGGGCTGTGTACGTGTGCACTAGCAACATGCGTGATGCCCTCATTCAGCTCTTTTAACAACTATGTTAGGTAGGAATACTTAGGTCTTGTTTTGCAAAATGAAGAAACTGAGGCTCAGAGAGATTAACTGGTCTAATGACCCACAGCTTTTAAGCATTTCTAAATCTGAAATTCTATCCAGAAGTGTTTACTGAACTCAACATAAAAGGAAGCTCTAATTTTAAATGGAAAGAAAAGCAATCTTTGATCGTGGTCATCAGATTATCATTTGGTTTCCTTTTAGGACTTTATTCTGCAGGATAGGTCTTTTCTAATGTGGGTTGTTTCAAGAAGCTCAATTTTGACACAGATAGTTCTCCATGGTGACATTTAGTAGGTATGCTGGTTGTGCCAAATATCACAGGGGACTGTCAACCCAAAATGCATACTTTCTCTTATTTGTTTCACTAAAGGGTAGCTGCATTTTTCACTTTTTTTGTTTTAGCACTTTGCGCTTTTCTTCAAATTTCCTATTACTTTTTCTTTCCTTCTTCTTATGCCTCCTTATACCTAATGACCAGGTAAAACAACAATCTGTCCCAGCTTTCTTATCAATGAGATGAAGGGCAATAGGGAATCTGGTTCAGTTGGGAGGCAGGAACTTTTTTGTTCCATTTCTCTTTCCTATTTCTTGAAACTCAGAAGTGATGGAGGGAACTCAAGCAATTACCTTGTGACCATAAGATAGCTTAAAGATAGTAGCCACATAAGAAGGATAGCCAAGCAGAAAGATGGAAGATGCTTAATTCACTGATGATGGTGAGCCCTCCAAACTAAGTTTAGACTGCCACCTCCACACTTATTTGTCCTTAAAAAAGGTAAATTTTGTTTAAGATACCTTTAATTAAGGTCTTTGTTACTAGCAGCCACACCAAATAAAAATTAATCACAATTCCAACTGCTATCTAAGCTCCTTCTCACCTTATTAATGAAGAGCTTATGTTGCTAGTGGAGAAGAGAGAAGACTTCATCACAGCCCATCTCCTCTGGTAGATTTTTGACTAGGATTCAATTTCTAGTTCATATTGAAATTTTATAAGCCTTCATTTCCACCTCAGTAATACAGGGAGTAATGTCTGCCTTGCATTACTATTAAGTCTTGGTAAAAAGCACAGTGACATATAAAAATAATATCATTATTGATAATAATTATAATTTTGCCTATTATTCATGATTTTCAGAAATAGTCTCTAGAGGCTTCATTTCTTTCCTACACTGAAGCAGCTAGTGCCCACTGCCACTCCATCCACAACTACTCACCCTTTCTACCCAACATAATATTGGCAACTAATGGTCACAGAGAAGACTGAGTTGTTTTTGTTTGAAACAGTAGAGTTCAATGATGATTACTAAAGGGTATTAGTAATTAGTCCCTTATTCCATTGCAATCCCAATATACATTTTAAAAAGTATACGTACACTGCTGCGTAGTCTCATTCTTAGGTATAAAGACCTATTCCTATAACACTTCACATGCAGATAAATAATTTCTTGAAGAAGAGTATTTTACATTTTTTTCATTTGTTTCTATTATTCAGTGAGTCCTCATAGACATCTCTCATAGATATTTAGTTTAAGGAAGACTGCTGACACCAAGGAAGTTAATTAATAAGCCGAACTAACAGTCTGTGAAAAGTGTCATTAAATACCAGTCTAACTGACCCGTATCCCAAGAAAAACAAACCCGTCTATCGATGTCACAGAAAGACAGACAGGCAGAAGGCTTGCTTCATTCTATACTTCGTCCTTCTCTGGGCTGTCAGGGACTTGTGCAGGCCACCCCTGAGTATGCTCAAACCCAGGATGCATTTGAAAATGGATGGTCTGGAGTCAAAGGGAACTAACCAGAAATTATACCTACAGTTTTGATCATAATGAGTACAGTAATGATTATAATAAGCATTTTAGGAAGCAATAAAGTAAAATTAAAAAAAAGAAAAAAAGTGCTTACTGAGCAAAGGTTTTGTCTACGAGGTCCACGTTGTTGATTTTTACAATACATTCATTTTCGTGAAACAGTCCCTCCCGTTTGGACCTGCTGTTTTCTTCAATGCCACGAATGAAGAGTCCTAGAATCCTGAATGCAACATTTAAATGGAAGAGAATGACTGACTAATAATATGCAAGTTGTTTCTCCACTTGCAGCTGTTCAGAAATGAGTACTAACTCCTCCTTATGAAAGAAATCATGCTTTACATCCAGGCAACTGTTTGTTATTTAAAATCTTTAGTAAAACACAAAACAAAATCAGAAAAACACACCTACCCTCACAACTCACTAAAAGAAGAAACTATCCTCCTAAGACAAATATACATAAACACCAACCCAGAGCACATTGATCAATAGCTCCATTCCTCATGCTTTTACTAAACTTAGAAAAGGCTACTGTCGCTTACTGGAGTTGAGGACACACGGGATTCGTGGTTTAGAGAGGGCATCACAGAAGGGCTGACTGTAATAAGTAAGTTTGAGTTGGTGTCAAGGGAGCACTTGACATTTGATAACAGGAGAGGATTAGGTTTCACAATAGTCTTTTTGCAATCTTCCTACCTCTTTTAACAATATGCATTTTAAGAAGAAAACATTTAGCACAGGCCACATTACTCAATTTAGAAAGAAGTTTGGTCGCATATGTTCAAGTCACTGAATTAAGTGTGTGTTGAGTGTTCTCTACGCACTTGGGATGGAGGGATATGAAACAGGGCTATAGGACCAGGATGACAGCTCAGTACCAGCCTGGAGCACAGGGGAAACTAAAAAAGAAAGAAATCTGGGGCTATCAATAGGCTGAGTCTTCATGGAAGAATTTGGGAAGAAAGTAGGATATAAACTGGATCAGGAGAATGAATGGGATTTGGATCGGAGGAGACAGAGAACACATGGAGACGGGGTTGACTGGGTGTGTCTGTGTAAGTGGAGCAGGGTGGGAGCTCATGCTGGATGGGGAGGCCAGTGCCACGTGGAGGGGCCTTGAATGCTAGCTGATGGACTTATCTGATGAGGCTGGAGTAGTCCACACTCCTGACACAGTGGCCAGATGAAAGCAGGAGTTTGGAGGGAGTCTAAAATTTTAACCAGGAAGAATCTGCATTCAGAGAGGATTCCCCATGCCTACTGGTGCCTCGCAACTGTGGCTTAAAATAGGAGGAAGGAGAAGGGAGTTGGAGAAAAAGAACAGGAGAAAAGAAAACTACAGCAATAACAAGAAAGAATTCTGTGTGTATATGTGTGCACTTGGATGTACCTATTACATACTGGTAGTATTTGAACTGAAAACTGAAAGAAACCAAACTTGTGTATTTTTTAGCCATTTCTCATGTGAGGGATTTCTCTGTTCCTTGTGGCATGTTAAGGGTCCCAGGTTTCTCAGGATAAGACAGACAGATACATCCTCCATGAGGAGTCCCCTAGATGTAGAAAACCCCCAGCCTCCTCTTCCCTCGTCCTCTTGTCTTCCTACTCGGTCATACTCTTCCATACAGGTGTCTTATGTGCTATTACGTATTCCCTTTGCATTAAGTCAAATCTAAATAAAACATGAGCACATTTTATGCGTGAATAGTCAGGTCCGCCATGGAAAAAGAGGAGCCTTTAATGAAAATGGAGGAGGAAAACATCTTCCTGTTTGGAGCTGCCACAGGGTGGGGCCTCTGCCTCCAGGAATTCAGTTCATCTGATGAGCCCGCGTCATCTCAAGAAGGCCAGAGGAGAGGCAAATGCAGGGCTGTTTAGATTTCTACTGCATAACAGTTAAATGAACACTGTAGGCTGATACATGAGAGAGCAAATAGTCACGCCATCTCCTACTGAGGGGAAGGCTCTGGGTCACAAGCCAAGCATGCACTGATGCTTCATTTCCGAATTCTAGTAGGTTAGTGAACTAGTCATATTCTGTGTGGAGGAGAATAGGGGACAACACTACTACGTGATAAAGAATCTGGGATTTAAATTAATATTTGTAAGGTACTAATCCCACCTTAATCTTGTAACATAATATTAAGAATTGAACTATTTGACATGTCAAAGAAAAAAGGAAAGAAAGAAATAGAACAAAATCGTGTTTCTCTCCTAAATTAAACAACTCTCTAATAGTTCACATTCTGGATTTTTGTTATGGTGGATTCACAATAACACGATCCATTAGGAGGCTCACATGTGGTTATAAACTAGTTTATGTAAGCGATATTTTTTTAACAAGCATTCAAGTCTTCCTTTAATTTAATTCAGTACATCATCAGTCATGTAATGTTGCTCCCTAGGATTTAATTTCACATTTTGGGAGATGAATTAATTCTTTCAGGCCACTGGGTTGCAATTTAGCTGGCATATTACAGCTGGAGTATGCTATGTGAACCTCACTCATCTAAATAACCTAACTTTCCATGAAAAATTTATTGACAGAATAAGCCCAACTGTAAAACCCATGTGTCAGAGGTAATTTTGGTAAAATGTAAAACTGACTGATTTTATTAGTTTGGTCCCTGGCAACGAACCACTCCTGCCTTCTTTATTCGATGGAAGGGGTGGATTCCCTCCAGTTTGATTTCATCCAGACCGGTGTGAAAAGGCGCAGAAGAGAGGCTCTCTTTTTCCTCTTTGTCCCTGATGGGTGGGCTGTGGGGAGCTATCTCCTTTGGGACCAAGACTTTTTGAGACTTCAGAATTAATGCTGTGGAAGAGTTACAGGCTGAAATGAACAAACTAATTTGCATTAAGGAGCACTGATAAAGGAGGCTGAAGTCCACAGCCCAGCAGAATGAGAGGTGTAATAATTGCTTCTTGCGCTTCTAATAATCACGTAGGCACAAACCTACCCACTGCTTACCTCCTCCTTTCTCCCCACAGTATCACACCACCTTGGTTGCTCACCAGCTTAGACTTTTTACCTGAGCATATCTCCTCACTTTATATGTCCCTCTTCATCCATTCCTTCCCTCTTCTGTTTCACATTTAGCTGTTTTTACTGTGAAGCAGGTATACTATGCTACCTTTATTTACTGACAGACAATTAGATTTCATGCTTTTAATACTAAAATAAAACTATATATATATATATAATTCTTTTTAAATGAAATCAAGTTGCTTTTTACTTGCAGGAACTCTAGGTGTTTTTTCTTTTGCATTTTTTTTGTTTTTATTGTGCAAGCCAATTTTTCTCCAGTTAAGCAGCATTCTGTATCCCAATGAATCCAACGAGGCCTTGTCTAGTATAACAGTCAGTATGTTATACTCAGGGTGTTCTAACTTTGATTAGGGATATTATTCTATAACAGGTGTGGCTCTATTTTTGTAAAAGAAAAAAAAATAAAAAAGAAACTAAAGGCAAAGCCAATTACAGTAGTCTTAGTAAATAATTAAATGTAAATTCCAATTTAAAATAATGACACAAACCAATAAATGGAAGGAAATTAAGAACTAAGTTACCACTATGACCTTAACTCCCCCCGCCCTCTGTGCTCACACAGGGTGACCATATGGCATGATGAAGTCAGACACTTGTCTGACACGCTCTATATGCAGTTGCTTCTAGACACATGGGTTGAGTTAAGTGTGCTGTTTCAGCCTGTACTCATTACTTCTTAACTTTTATTGGCTCATGTCTCCACTTCCATATTATTTTTTTATGTTTTTTAATTAAATTTCCTTTCTGTAATACTAGTGCATAGCAAAATATATATATATATACATATATATATATATATATATATATATATATATACACACACACTCATTTCACAAAGTTACTGAAAAGTTGACCATGAACTTATAAAAGTTCATTTCTGAACCAGGCTGTTCTGTTTTAGACAAAACAGTAATAATCCTAATAATTTACACATCCATAGGTTGTGTGTTTTACAAGGAGTGTTCATATTTTTAATGCCATTTAATCCTCACAATCTTGATGTGAAGTAGGTATTCACAAGAGGCAAGTTTAGGGGACTTGCTCAAGGTTATTCAAAAGAGAACACTGATATCCAAATCCAATTGTTTCAAGTCCAAGTCCAATATTCTTCTTCCTGTTCTACAACGCTTATGCTAGAAATCAGAACCAGGAAGGAGCAGGGAGCAAATCAATACACTGTAGTGCGTTTTCCTCATTTGAAGTGAGAGAAGGTGATTTCTAGTCTAGAGGGTCAAGTTGTTTTCCGAATGACTGAAATTGAAGTAGGGTGACTGTCATGTTGTATATTTCTTCATGGTTTGAAAATTGGGATGATCTTGTGTTCTATTCCAGCTTCATTAAGCTAAAGGGGCCTAGTAATTTAGCCATGCTGGTATTTCACAAAGCTCTATCAGTACACTTCTGCCAAAAGCCATTAGAATTTCTTGTGACAACTGGGTAAATACTTGCTCTGTCTATCAAAAACAACCTCAGCTTGTCTCGTGCCATAACCCATAACATTTATAAACACGCTTATTAACACATACAGGAAATGAGATAATAAGAGCCACTAGCTTTTCAGTTCATTTCTTTTTAGGGGACATTCATTCCAGCAAGAGCTTGGCATCAGATGTTATTTGCTAAAAAAGGTGATGACTTTGCAATTACAGGTGGCAGATGGCTACCTGCTGAAAATGATGCCAACCAAAATATCATGACTAAATCTGCTCTTGCCACTATACGGCAGACCAAACTGAATAAATATTCAGAGCCAGTAAATTAATACATATAACCTTTGGGGAAAGTTTTGTTCTAGAAAGAACAATGGAGTGAGGACAAGTCAGGAGATTTGAATTTTATATGACTTTGAGGAAAATCAACTGACTTTTCTGGTCTTTGATCACTTAAACTAAAATCAGGTACTGTGCCTTTTTAATGATACATTTAAGAAATAAATTTAACAAAATAATTTAAATCATGTCAAACAGGGAGAAACTGATTTTCTTTAAGTTTCTGACAGCCTTTGTCTGTATCAATCTAGTCCCAAGGTAGCCATCTTCTAGAAAAATAATACAATATCTAATACTAGTTTCATAAGGTTGTTAAAATGGTACTAACATTAACTCTCAGGCACACATTTTAATTCTCATCAGTAAAACAAGTTTTACATCCTTAGTGAGGAGTGAGTGACAGTCATTCAGTTGTGTCTGACTCTTTGCAACCCCATGGACTGTAGTCTGCCAGGCTCCTCTGTCCATGGAATTCTTCAGGCAAGAATAATGGAGTGGGTTGCCATTTCCTTCTCCATACATCCAGTTAAGAAGACATGAATTTCAAGAAATGGTGACACAATAATATTACCACTTACTAAATTTCAAAAGGATGTGTCAAATTATTTTTGATTGATTACATTATATTTTAGAACAAAATAAACAGAATAAAGGCATTTTGCTACTTAGCTAAATCAGAATATATTGAATTTCTGATATATACTTATAATATTAAAATATGTATTATTAGACATTCCATAAACATGAAGAAGATCAAGAAATGTCAATTTGGAATTGTTATATTTCTTTTAAGTGCATTTTTGAACATTAAAAAATTCAGTTTGTCTAACCACATGTTAAAGTCTTTCCACGATTTCTGTTTATATGTGTTACTGATAAGAATACTTTAAGAAAGTACTTCTTACTTAATTGTAAATACAGAAAACATGATTTCTTTTCCATTGTATCCTAGAAGTAAGCAATATTATTTTGTTTCTAACAAATAAGTGGCCAATGTACTGAGGTGTCCATCTAAACAACAGAGACATACACTTAATCCTCTTCTAAAAAATGTTTGGGAAAATGAGCTCAAGTCAAGTTTTTCATTAGCATGAGCTTCTGATATAAGGAAAACATCTTACCTTCCACTCAGAGATGAAAAGAAAGGCACTACATGTATTCCCAAGGGGCCTCCTTCCCCGGAAATCTCCACCGTTCTTGTCATATCACTGGGACAGACAAAAAGAAAAAGAAAGTACAAATGAGTCTTTGCTAAAACAAAAACAAAACAGCAGATGTGGCATATTAAAAAGAAAACCAAAAAAACTTCAGATTTTAACAACTACTGTAAATTTAACAGCAGAGATGAAATCAAAGGAGTACGTGATTTGCTGGAATGTTCAGAAGATCCAGGAAATAAAATGCTTAAAAGGCTATCTGATTTCTTATTTTTTCTCCTAGAAGAGGAACAAATGGAAATGACTACCTACAAAAATAACTTCCTACTTAACTTAATCTGCATAAATCAACATATTTAAAAAGATGTACGCAAAAATGAAATTTCTCCCTATTGAGACACACTTGAAAATTACTGTATAGAGGATAAAATACATGGAATCAAGCATATCTATGCCTAAATATAAAGTATGGCTTTTCCTACAGAACAGAGGGAAAATGAAATAAAATATGTATTTATTAGAAAAAGCACAAAATTACATTTTAAACAACTGTGAAGCCACAGTTGGTAATACATATTGGCATGTTCAAAGCATTATAAATCAAAACTTGAACTAGCCTTTCAAGAAGGCATCAGTTATATTCAATAGAACAATTCCAAATTTTCACCTCCTACTTTTTTTTTTTTTTAGAGGTATAAAAAGAAGTTGCAAAGCCTGGAGAAAATGTATTACAGAAAGAAATAGAAAGCCTGACCTGCCTAACCTACTACAGATTAAGGAAAGGATGAGCCAGAAACATTAATAGACAGTGTATATGACTGAAATATACAAGGCATTGTGAGCTTTTGAGTAATAGAAAGTGGAACTAACAACTGTTTATAAAGATGAAAAATAATAACCGTGAACAATTATTGGCTTCTGTAATCCCAGAGAGAGAAAATAAAATTGCCAGAGGAAAACGATACAGTTGAAGCAAACATCCCCATTATGGAAATTGTGAGCAGGTCTCTATTGTTTCCTATTTCCATGAAAATGACCTGAAACTAGATGTCAAATTAAGAGCTACAGCTGCTACAAATACTTTTCTGCTCCAAACTGAAAATGGGAAAATTTCGGCTCCTTGCTGGAAAGTTGAGAACAGCATTAAGAACGCAAAGTGCCTGATGAATTCACTCTGCATGAAGTACTCCCTAAATTATCAGCAATCTAAAATAAATACATTAAATATATTCTCATCAGTGGATTAGGCTTATTTTTCATGTGTTTTCATTGCAAACCTATTATCATTAAAAACTGCAAAAAAGAGCCTGTTAGCTTCCAACATTTATGGAATATGCTGGAATTTCAAAATTGATAATAAATTTCAAATGAGTTTTGCTCAGATATTGCTGATATATTTAAAATTTGTTCAGTCAAGCAGGTTATAACAGAACCCTAGAATAAAAGTTAGGAAAAAAATAAATCTTAGAGTGCTAGTATCATGGAATAAAATATATTCACTATACTTCCTGTGTGAGCATAGACACTATATGAATATATGCATATGAAATACTATTGAATATATATAGGTAAGCATTATAGGTCCTGAATATAAAATGTCTGATGGGAAGAGAAGGCTCTGTACCTTTCAATGGACCATAAAGAAATAACTTTTATATAATAACAGATTTATAGTGCATTTTTAGGTATGTGAGGAACACTAAACCCAAAGCATTCACATTCTAGGGTTACTATAATGTTGCAAAGACTTTTAAAAACAGACTAAAACCTTGGTTAACCATTGAAACTTTATTATCTCTATCTTTTATATTTTTACAGTTTTGTACTTAGAGCATAATACAAATCTTAATAAATGCATTAAATATTCACATGCTGATAGATAGCATCATATGTTTTATACAGAGGGTTTTGGAATATAAATGTTTAGTCTAGACAAGATTTCAGCTTAAAAAAATTAGGATGGCTTTATGGATTTTTTTTTCTAGTTTGCAAGTATTTCTTTAGCCCACTTATAACCTCTCCTGTAAGACATAATAAATTCTATGTATCAGACTGATACCTACTCTTTAGTAATCATCAACCTTGCATTTTTACATTCACTTAAAAGCAAATCCTATAATTTGTTAAAGTAATCAATCTTATTTCAAAACACTAAAACTTTTTTGGGGGATGCAGTACTAAGGTTCATTTCAACTTTGTAAGATTCTCTTTTTCAGTATTTCAGAATAAACATTTATGTTCTCTTTATATGTGACAGTCACAATTATTTTGGCTGGCATAATATTTGATACATGTTAAATTACTATCACAAAAATATTACTATCCCCCAAAAAGGAGCATAAAAGACTTTCAATTTTGTTGATTGTAATATGTAGATACTTAGAGAATTAGATCTATTAGTGCTATAGACAACCATTACAAGTTTTACAGACTATGTTTTACCAGATCTTTATAAATTGCTATCCATTATTTGTTTCAAGATGGTAAGGAAAGCCATATGAAAAAAGGAAACATCATAGACAAGTCTATGTTTTAAGTTTATTTTAAAAGGGGAAAAATAAAACCACTCAGTGTTATTTATACTCGGTGGTGTTCTATGGAAATCTCTGTATAAAGACCCTCATGGAAGATAAACAAAGCAAGGAGGGCTAGACGCAGTTACCTGAATACACATCTCATAAAATGAGATTTTACTAAGATGTGAAAATACGCTGTTAAAGTTATTTGTTAAAGAACAGAGTTCAAGGACCAGTGAGCAGGGTATATACACATTTACTTATGTTTTGGAGGTGGACTGAAAATGGAAAATGTAGAGAATGAGGTGAGAAGGCTATTTGAGCAGTGGAAAGAAAAAAGAGATTGGCAGGACTTATGAAAAAGAGACAAAAAATGAACTCTAGGGCAAAGGAAAAAAAATATTTCAGTTACAAAAAGAAAAGTTGGAAACGTTCACTAAACTCAATAGCTAACTCTATAAACTTTCTAAGATCTACCAACACAAATGCAGATAGTCATCAAGCATTAGGTCAAATAGTGTTAAGCAAGTTACATGTTCTAAGGTCTGACTGACAAAACTGATTTGAATAGTTACTGGAACCAGTGGCTACCTAGTGCTTCCCTGATAGCTCAGTTGGTAAAGAATCCTCCTGCAATGCTGGAAACCTGGGTTTGATCCCTGGGTTGGGAAGATCCCCTGGAGAAAGGAAAGGCTACCCACTCCAGTATTCTGGCCTGGAGAATTCCATGGAGAGTGAATGGGGCTGCAAAGAGTCGGACATGACTGAGCGACTTTCACTTTCATGAGTGAAAGTACAGAATCAGTGGCTTAAAATGAGTTTGTTTTGAATGGCTATGGCAAGAATTAGATAGAAAGTGCTTCATTTGGTTCCTTCCAGAAGAAAGGCATGAAGCCTGAGAAAGAGAATACAACAGGGGCTGCAGATGAATGGCTGTAAGTCTAACTTCTCCAAAGAAGACAAATGGACAGTGTCTTTAAGATTAGTCAATCCAGTGATCAGCCACTAGTTTAAAGTAAGGAAGAGACAGAACTGAGGGCAGGAAGAGGGAGATGCTTTGTTTTGGAAGGAAATATTAACTGATGAAATTACAGAGAAAGTGCATCCTTTTGGTGGCTTTGAGGCAGGTGTTTGAGTAAATCATTTAAACTAAGTACCAAAGTATGTTTCCTCATTTGAACAATGGAATTAAGATAAGTTTCTAATAGAGTTGTTGGCATTAAAGAAACAAAGAGAGAACATTATACAAATACATCATAAAGAATTCTGCCCTAAAATTTAATCTCTAGGCTTCCTGCTGCAGTCACCTGCCCACCCCCTGCTTCCTGACCCCACCCTTAGTTTCGCATTTCTTCTCATCCTCCCTCCATTCAAGAGTCTTTAATGGAGTTTGCACTCACTCTACTTTCTGAACTTGGCGACTTTTCCTACACTGGTGCTCACAACATGAAGTTTCCTAGTCTTGGTTAGGCAAAGTGAAATAAAACACCCAGGAATCAGAGAAGGCACACACAACATGCAACACTAGAGTCAAAGGATTTGGAGACAAGAGTGGTGGGTGTAGACTGGGTCCCTAGAAGTTAATTGCTACGAACTACAATTCCTTAGCCTTCTAAAAGTGATAGTAAAACTCATACAAAAAGTCCGTTGGGATAATCAAATACATATTTTAATTAAATATATTTTTTTTAAAAACCCTGTACTCCATTCCTCTGAATCCCTTGTATCTAGAGAAAGCTTAGCTAATTTTTTCATGCAGCCATAAACCAAACAATTGTTCACTTTATAAATACTTAGTAGGGACTTTAGTAAACTTTCCAAAAAGCTAACATGTAAAGAAAAATGAAATTAAAGGCAAACAGAATAAGAGTACTGCATTCATTATGCCTACCTCCAAAAATAATCTTATCAAGCATCTAAAAAGACAGGGCCCTAGAGATTTTCTAAATCAAGTTTTTAATATTGTGCAACTCATTAATCAAAGAAACACAATCTAAATAAGGAATAACTGTCATATGGCTATAAATTATAAGCTTGAGGAAAATCTACACAGTAAAGCAGTGGGATAAAAGATGATCACACATTTTTTTTTTCTTACATTAATTCCAGGTAACATGCTTGGCATTTATAACTAACTGGATTGAATGAAAGAAGTATGTTGACTAAACGAATGAATGAATGACCACTAATCTCAGAAGCATCACTTTCCAGTGTTAAAGTCAACAATCTATTAGACATGAAATTATTCATGCAAAATTTGAAGCAACTTTAAAAATGATGATGACAATGTTGAAAATAGAGATGATGATGCTGTTGAAATTGGTAACAACAACAGGGCTTACTCTGCCTCAGGCACTGTTCATAGCACTTTATATCTATCAACTAACTTTGTCTTTAGGTGACAGTTTAGTTAACAGTTAACTCTGAAGGAAGGTTTTAGTATTATTTCCATTTTACATAACAGAAACTAAGGCAAAGATTGATGAATAACTTGCCTAAGCTCCTAGAATAAGCTGCAGAGCTGGAATTTGAACCCAGGCAGTTGCTAGGAATGAACTAAAAATTATCACAGAGCAAAGCAAGTGCCCATAACCACGAGAACAACGGACTTTGTATAAAAATTACTTACATTAAAAACATAAAAATCTGGGTTGATAGGCTAGGTTCGTTTTATATACATAGAGTAAATAGTGCAAGATTGTTAAAATACAGTGCAAAGTAGTATTCAAAGAGCTAATGTCAAAGTAGAACACCACACCACAATGAACTCTGAAATGTTCACTTTAAGCTGTAGCTCAAAGAGAAGAAAAAAACAATTAAGAAATCTAGGTTGCAGAAAACAGTTGGAAGGATTGAGGCTCATTTGTACATGTTTGTCAGGAATTTCTCATGTAAAAAAGAGAAGTAATTTAGCAATTAATTTTAGATTTAGGTTTCACTCAAGTATTCTTATCTTGATCTTTTCTGTAAAACAAAACAACTATAAATTTAAAAAAACATTCAATTGAAATAAAATATTCTTATTCACGTAAATAGAATACCTCAATGCATCCATAGTTTTTGGTGATGTCAGTAGTTCTGTCTGCATACCATTCATAACTTCTCCATCTTCTAATTCCTCTGTGGAATTCTGTAGTGAAACAAACCATAAGCATGTGGATGCTATGCACATAGAACTGAAAATCTGAATAAAAAGTCTCAACGGGAGAGTATAAATGGTTTTATTCTGGGTATATACAGTGCACTCCAGTTTCTTTGAAGGCTGGAAAAAGGTGTTAATCTTTTCAGTGTTTTCAATGTTCTTTTCCCTTCCGTTTGGTTTCTGTAATACTCACATGGACCATTTACACAAGGCAGTATGTTAAGAGCTTTGGAATACATCATTTAGCTTCCTGCTACTCAACCATAAGCACTGGGGACTGAGTGTTTTAAATCAGCAAGGAAAAGGGGTACCAAAGGGAAGGTGCCACTGACAGGGGGTGATGTATTAGCTTTAATGTAATGTACTTGCTTGCACCCTCCTCAGTGACACAAAATATAAAGAGAGCAAAATCCATGAAAAAAAAAATTTGCCTGGCAAGGTCACTTCTATCAAAAGTGTAGCAAGAAAAGTGCAGGATAAGAAATCTGGAGTTCTCACTTGTCTTAAGACTTTCATTCTGAGGATGCTCTTCAGCACAGAGAAACTAAAATTTACCATTTAACTTCTAAAATGGTAAACAGTCTTCTACTACAGAGAAGGAAGAGAGTGAGAGAGGTCCTGCACTCCAGGACGGTGGCAAAATTGAATTGGATGTTACATAGAGGAGAGAACAGATTCTAGAAAGCAAGCCCACTTTAGAGTTTCATTTAAGGAAGACATTAGTTCTCTGTTACGCTTTGGAACTGAACTCTAACAAGAGTAATTTTGCAGAAACACCGCTCTTCAGAATCCCAGCCACAGAGAGCACATGTTAAGGACTTGAGTTTTAATGAACAATCACATGGAGCGTTCAGGGGTCTAAAGATGCAATTTCAATTAAAAAAATAAAACCACAAGGGATGAGTTAAAAGGTTGGACATAAAGGAATAAGGATAACATTTGGAAGAAAACAAGACATGGAGGCATAAATCAAGCAGTGTGTCACTATGAACTGATTTTTCTAAAAATGTATTTCATTTTTAGATTGAAAACCAACATCTCAAATTCAGGGGTTGAGAGTTTTGTGAAGGATCTGATCCACACTAAATTTTTGAACATTTATTTGCTTTCTCCTCTTCATTAAGAAAGGAAAAAAATCCAAAAAGTTAAAGGACACATTTTAGTTGAAGGTACCAAATCTTAAACGATGAATGGTTTCGAAAGTTTTCAAACCTTTACCTTATTATGAAATGCTTGATATATGTTTACATTGAAACGACACTGGATTGGGGAGGTTACAAAACACTTGAGGAGAATATATTTAATAAAATATATCATATCATCATTTGATATGACTAGAGCCCATATCAAAACATTTGATGACTGCATTTATGTCAATACCATTAACTTTCTCATCTGTCACAAGAGGGAGCTCTATAAAGGTGGAGGCTGTATCTAGTGCTTTCTATATTAAGCACACAATACACAGGATTCATTTAGTGAATGTTAATGAATAAATAAGCTGAATGACATTGTATTAGTTTCCTAATGATCTGCAATAAGTTCAAAATTCAGTTCACTTCAGTTCAGTTGCTCAGTCATATCTGACTCTTTGAGACTCCATGGACTGCAGTACGCCAGGCTTCCCTGTCTATCACCAAATCCCAGAGCTGACTCAAACTCATGTCCATCGAGTTAGTGATGCCATCCAACCATCTCATCCTCTGATTCAGGACTGATTTCCTTTAACTGACCTTAATTTAATTTCCTTTAATTCCTTTAATTGATTTCCTTCAATTGACCGGTTGGATCTCCTTGGAGTCCAAGGGACTTTCAAGAGTCTCCTCCAACACCACAGTTCAAAAGCATCAATTCTTCGGCACTCAGCTTTCTTTATGGTCCAACTCTCACATCAACACATGACTACTGGAAAAACCATAGACATATCTTTGACTAGACATACCTTTGTTGGCAAAGTAATGTCTCTGCTTTTTAATATACTGTCTAGGTTTGCCATAGCTTTTCTTCCAAGGAGTAAGTGTCCTTTAATTTCATGGCTATATTCACCATCTGCAGTGATTTTGGAGCCTAAAAAAGTAAAGAGTCTCTCACTGTTTCCGTTGTTTCCCCATCTATTGGCTGTGAAGTGATGGGACTGGATGCCATGATCTTCATTTTCTGAATGATGAGATTTAAGCTTACCTTTTAATAGCAAGAAGAGATAAGAAAGCCTTCTTCAGCGATCAGTGCAAAGAAATAGAGGAAAAGAACAGAATGGGAAAGACTAGAGGTCTCTTCAAGAAAATTAGAGATACCAAGGGAACATTTCATGCAAAGATGGGCTCAATAAAGGACAGAAATGGTATGGACCAAACAGAAGCATAAGATATTAAGAAGAAGTGGCAAGAATACACAGAAGAACTGTACAGAAAAGATCTTCATGACCCAGATAATCATGATGATGTGATCATTAATCTAGAGCCAGACATCTTGGAAAGTGAAGTCAAGTGGGCCTTAGAAAGCATCACTACAAACAAAGCTAGTGGAGGGGATGGAATTCCAGTTGAGCTATTTCAAATCCTGAAAGATGATGCTGTGAAAGTGCTGCACTCAATATGCCAGCAAATTGGGAAAACTCAGCAGTGGCCACAGGACTGGAAAAGGTCAGCTTTCATTCCAATTCCAAAGAAAGGCAATGCCAAAGAATGCTCAAACTACTGCACAATTGCACTCATCTCACATGCTAGTAAACCAGCTCAAAATTCTCCTAGCCAGGCTTCAGCAATACGTGAACCGTGAACTCCCTGATGTTCAAGCTGGTTTTAGAAAAGGCAGCGGAACCAGATATCAAATTGCCAACATCCGCTGGATCATGGAAAAAGCAAGAGAGTTCCAGAAAACATCTATTTCTGCTTTATTGACTATGCCAAAGCCTTTGACTGTGTGGATCACAAGAAACTGTGGAAAATTCTGAAAGAGATGGGAATACCAGACCACCTAACCTGCCTCTTGAGAAGTCTGTATGCAGGTCAGGAAGCAACAGTTAGAATTGGATTTGGAACAACAGACTGGTTCCAAATAGGAAAAGGAGTACGTCAAGGCTGTGTATTGTCACCCTGCTTATTTAACTTATATGCAGAGTACAACATGAGAAACGCTGGACTGGAAGAAACAAGCTGGAATCAAGATTTCTGAGAGAAATATCAATAACCTCAGATATGCAGATGACACCACCCTTATGGCAGAAAGTGAAGAGGAGCTAAAAAGCCTCTTGATGAAAGTGAAAGAGGAGAGTGAAAAAGTTGGCTTAAAGCTCAACATTCAGAAAACGAAGATCATGGCATCCGGTCCCATCACTTCATGGCAAATAGATGGGGAAACAGTGTCAGACTTTATTTTCTGGGGCTCCAAAATCACTGCAGATGGTGATTGCAGCCATGAAATTAAAAGACGCTTACTCCTTGGAAGAAAAGTTATGAGCAACCTAGATAGTATATTCAAATGCAGAGACATTACTTTGCCGACTAAGGTCCGCCTAGTCAAGGCTATGCTTTTTCCTGTGGTCATGTATGGATGTGAGAGTTGGACTGTGAAGAAGGCTGAGTGCCGAAGAATTGATGCTTTTGAACTGTGGTGCTGGAGAGACTCTTGAGAGTTGCTTGGACTGCAAGGAGATCCAACCAGTCCATTCTGAAGATCAACCCTGGGATTTCTTTGGAAGGAATGATGCTAAAGCTGAAGCTCCAGTACTTTGGCCACCTCATGCGAAGAGTTGACTCATTGGAAAAGACTCTGATGCTGGGAGAGATTGTGGGCAGGAGGAGAAGGGAATGACCCAGGATGAGATGGCTGGATGGCATCACGGACTCAATGGAAATGAGTCTGAGTGAACTCCAGGAGATGGTGATGGACAGGGAGGCCCAGCGTGCTGCGATTCATGGGGTCACAAAGAGTTGGACATGACTGAGCAACTGAACTGAACTGAACTTTCACTCTCCTATTTCACTTTCATCAAGAGGCTCTTTAGTTCTTAGCATTCTACCAAAAGGGTGGTGTTATCTGTGTATCTCCCACAGTGTCTGTGAGAGACTTAGAATTGACTTGGCTGGGCAGTTCTGGGGTAGAATCTCTCATTGAGGTTGAATTTAGGTGTCAGCAGGGCTGCAATTACAGTCATCTAAAGACTTGACTTGGAGAAGGCAATGGCAACCCACTCCAGTACTCTTGCCTGGGAAATCCTATGGGTGAAGGAGCCTTGTAGGGTGCTGTCCTCGCGGTTGCTAAGAGTCGGACACGACTGAGCGACTTCACTTTCACTTTTCACTTTCATGCATTGGAGAAGGGAATGGCAACCCACTCCAGTGTTCTTGCCTGGAGAATCCCAGGGATGGGGGAGCCTGGTGGGCTGCCATCTATGGGGTCGCACAGAGTTGGACACGACTGAAGTGACTTAGCAGCAGCAGCAAAGGCTTGACTGGAGTTTTAAGAGCCAAGATAAAGAATGTGCCTGCCGTGTGGGAGACCAGGGTTGGATCCCTAGGTTGGGAAGATCCCCTGGAGAAGGAAATGGCAACCCACTGCAGTATTCTTTCCTGGAGAATCCTATGGACCAAGGAGCAGGTTAGGTTATAGTACATGGGGTCATGAAGAGTCAGAAACAACTAAGTGACTAACTCTTTCACTTTCACTTATTTTTTCTTTATAAAAGCTTTATTAAGATATGATATACATAACATTAAATTCACCCTTTTAAAATAGTACAATCCAGTTCTTTTAAACTTATTCACAGAGTTTTGCAACCATCGCCAATATCTAATTTTAGAGTAATTTCAAAATTCCACAAAATAACCTCATACTCATTAGCCAGAACAGTGCATCCTTTCTGCTTACCAGAGCCCATTGCAATCCTTAAGCTACTGTCTGTCACTAAGGATTTATCAGTTCTGAACAATTTTTTATAAACAGAATCATAAGATATGTGGCTTCTATCATTTAGCATGATGTCCTTAAAACCCTCCCATGTTGTGGCATGTATCAATATTTCATCCCTTTTTTGGTTAAGTAATATTCCACTGTATGTATGTAGCACATTCTGTCTACTCATTTATTACTCGATGAGCATTTGAGTTGCACTCATCTCTCATGCTAGCAAAGCAATGCTCAAAATTCTCCAAGCCAGTCTTCAATAGTATGTGAACCATGAACTTTCAGATGTTCAAGGTGAATTTAGAAAAGGCAGAGAAACAAGAGATCACATTGCCAACACCTGTCAGATCATCAAAAAAGCAAGTAAGTTCCAGAAAAACATATGCTTTATTGACTATGCCAAAGCCTTTGAGTGGATCACAACAAACTGTGGAAAATTCTTAAAGAGATGGGAATACCAGACCACCTGACCTACCTCCTGAGAAATCTGTATGTAGGTCAAGAAACAACATCTAGAACTGTACATGAATAACAGATTGGTTCCATGTCGGGAAAGGAGTACATCAAGTCTGTATACTGTCACCCTACTTATTTAACTTATATGCAGAGTAAATCATGCAAAATTCTGGGTTGGATGAAGAACAAGCTGGAATCAAGATTGCTGGGAGAAATAGCAATAACTTCAGATATGCAGATGAAATCACCCTTATGGCAGAAAGCAAAGACGAACTAAAGAGACTCTTGATGGCGGTGAAAGAGGAGAGTGAAAAAGCTAGCTTAAAACTCAACATTCAGAAAACGATCATGTTATACAGTCCCATCACTTCAGAGCAAATAGATGAGGAAACAACAGAAACAGTGAGAGACTTTATTTTTTCGGGCTCCAAAATCACTGCAGATGGTGACTCCAGCCATGAAATTTAAAGACACTTGCTCCTTGGAAGAAAAGCTAAGACCAACTTAGACAGCATATTAAAAAGTAGAGACATTACTTTGCCAACAAAGGTCCATATGGTCAAAGCTCTGGTTCTTCCAGTAGTGAGAGCTGGACTATAAAGAAAGTTGAGGGCCGAAGAATTGATGCTTTTGGTGTTGGAGAAGACTCTTGAGAGTCCCTTGGACTTCAAGGAGATCAAACCAGTCAGTCCTAAAGGAGATCAGTCCTGAATATTCATTGGAAGGACCGATGCTGAAGCTGAAGCTCCAGTAGTTTGACCACCTGAGGCAAAGAACTGACTCATTGGAAAAGATGCTGATGCCGGGAAAGATTGAAGGCAGGAGAAGTAGGGGACGACAGAAGATGAGATGGTTGGATGCCATCACCAACTGGATGGACATGAGTTTGAGCAAGCTCTAGGAATTGGTGATGGACAGGGAAGCCTGGCATGCTGCAGTCCATGGGGTGGCAAAGAGTCAGACACAACTGCGCAATTGAACTGAATTGATTTCAGTTGTTTCCACACTTGCTTATGATTATGAATTATGTTGCTGTGACAATTTGAAATAGTGTTCAACTCTGAAATAATGCTAAGAATGAGAAGATCTTGTGTATGCCAATATGTTTCATTTCTCTCAGGTATATACTAAGGAGTGGAATTGTTGGGTCAGGTAGTAACTAAATGATTAACACTTTGAGGACAACTATAGTATTTCTAAAATATCTGCACAATTTTGGATTCCCATCAGTAATATCTGAGGGTTCCAAATTCTCCAAATCCTTGCCAACACTTGTTGCTTTCCTTTAAACAAAAATTAGCCATCATAGTGGGTGTTGAAGTTTTTGTTTGTGTATACCTAAAAACTAATGATTTTCATTTCCCTAATGATAAATGATGGTGAGCATCTTTGCACATGACTGTAAGACATTTGTGTATCTTCTTTGAGGAAATGCCTAGTTATTTGTATATTTATTGTTGAATTGTAAGATTTTTCTAAATATTCTGAGTACAAATTCCTTGAAAAGAAAGCAAAAGTGAAATATTAATCACTCAGTTCTGTCTGATTCTTTGCAACCCCATGGACTGTAGCTCACCAGGCTCCTCTGTCCATGGAATTCTCCAGGCATGAATATCGGAGTGGGTTGCTATTCCCTTCTCCAGGGGATCTTCCCAACCCAGTGATGGAACCTGGGTCTCCTGCCATTGCAGGCTGATTCCTTACCATCTGACCCAACAGGGAAGCCAGATATCCAAAATTACTCCCATTCTATACGCTCTGACTTCACTTTCTTGATGGCCCCTTTGAAGCACAAAAGTTTAGAATTTTAATAAGTGTAATTTACATTTTATTCTGTTACTGTGTTTGGTGTTGTATCTAAGAAATTGCGCATAATTCAAGGTCACAAAGATTTATTCCTGTATTTTTTCCTAAGAGTTTTGTAGTGTTTTTAGGTCTATTACCATTTTGAGTTAATTTTCGTACATGGTGTGAGGTAGGGGATACAATTTCTTCTTTGCATGAAGATATTAAGTTATGCCAGCATTAGCTGTATTAATGCCCTTATCAAAACTCATTTGACCAAAAATGCACGGTTGATTTCTTGACTCTCAATTTTATCCCACTGATCTGTATTCTATGTCAGTACTACATAGTCTTGCATATTGTAGCTTTGTACTAAATTCTGGCTTTTAAAAAAATGTTTGTTTTGACTATTCTGGGTGTCTTGCCTTTTCATATGAATTTTAGAATCTGAGCATCATCTCTTTTTTTTTTGGCAAAAATGCCAGCTGGGTTTTGGACCTGTAGCTCAATTTAGAGAGTACTGCCATCTTAAAATGAAGTCTAATCTATGAACAATTAACAGTGGCAGTTATTAAAATAAATATTCACTTTGGCTTTGTAATTCTATATAAACATATATCCTCAGAATGTCAATGGAAAAACTGGGATGTTTGTAATACAGTTTTAACTATTTTTGACTCTTTGCTCCTATATAATTTTCTTGTTGATCCCATGCCAAGGTAAGAAAATAACATATTTTCTGGTTCAAATCAACATTCTGCAAGGTTCAAAGGACTTTTTTCTAGTTCTCCTTAGATAGTAAGTAAAGGTTTTATTTATGTCAACAAAGTACTTGATGCTCCAAGTATATGAAAATGTCAGTTAGAATTTGAAAGCAATATCGGGCCAATTGCAATGTGATAATCTGCTCAAGGGTAATTCTGAACTGACTACAGTTTTATAGCAATCACGTCAATCACTACAGACTTAAGGAACAACATTCACAGACATATGTCTAAGACAAGAGTTCTACTATTTTAAAAGTAGCAGCAAAAACTCCGCCTGGCCACAGCTATCAAGAAGATAGTAATTATAGTTTATCATCTCAACTAACAGGCCGTGCTTGTCACTTGCCAAAATCATTTCTACATATTGCAGTGGAAGAATTCTTTCATATTCTCTAGAGATGGGACCAGCAGACAGATGCTTAGGGCGTCCTATAAGGAAACAAAGCCAGTTTCAAACTGACTTCAGCAACACTGCAGCAGTGCACTTCTTCAAGACTGAGACAAAGGCAGCTTATTTCTTGACAGGGTCTATAAAGCCATTTTTTTAAATTACCAAATGAATAACAAGCAATGACTTAAGAGCACTTAGACTTTTCCTACACTAAATAACATAATGAAATGAAGAGTCCCAAAATCACACATTTAAAATTGAAAGTGATATATTTTTTTCCTCACAGCTTATTTGAATAACTTTGAGACAAATCTGTAAAATCATGACTTTTAAATTTGGAAAGAAAGGGGCAAAAATAATCTGATGATGAAGAGCTAGGGAATAAACAATGAGTGTTGAATAGCCACTATATTTCTTCAACCTCAGGCTTGAGAAATTTTAATTTTGTGACTTCAAATCCTCAAACTTGCCTCCAGAAAACACGATGGTTTGCGAAGCTCTACACTTAATCTTATTGGTAAAATGATTATAATATTTATTTTTAATGTTAAAATAGATATGATCAGTGGCATTATAAGGGAATAAAGCTATGTTGAAATTTACCCGATCTCTTTCTTTTGTTCACATTACAATCCTTTGCTCCCTCATACAGTTTAGCAGGAGGTTTTGTCTTGCTAGCCAGGCAAAGACCTTTAAGAAGTGTGTCCTTTACTTCTTTGATTATCAGAGCAGGGAACGTATCATATGTGGCTCTCACAACAGACAAGTTTAATTAGTACAATTTTTAAAAAGCGAACATTTTTAGCAACACTTTCAGGATCACAGGAGCATTTCTGACAGCCAGAATGAGCTGGATTTAAACATCACTGTGCTATTTTTAACTTTAAAATCAACACTTACATAAATATTCCCAAACCAATTAGCAGCAGCTGGAAAGTAAAGGTGTTTACTTTACTTAGTACCAGTGCTCACGATGGCAAGTGCTCACAGGCTGTGCAGAAGGGGCCATGTACCAGGCGGGACACTCCTCTCTCCAGGGTGATCCTGGTGTTGGCACCAGGCTATCTTTTAGCAGTTCGTGGTGGGCATAAATCACTGATTTCATACAGGAAAGTGTATTCATGATGTAGCCTCATTAAGATATACATCTCCAAATAAACTTAACATTCTTGATAAAACTTTTTGGAAGAAAATGTTACCCATATTCTCATCGCTTCTCCCTAGTCAACCACAGCTATAAAACAATATTAAAAACAGCTTTATAGCTCAGCTTTTCATCTCTCAGATGAGAACTGAAATAGATGTCTCATAATCTACAGATGGCTTCCTTTGACTTATAGGTGAGAATATATGGCCTTGATTTTTGCCCCCCCCCCATGCATTTTAACCACATATGAAACCATTTTCCCACAAAATTTTAACTGCAGTTATCCAAAGCTCAGGTGTATTTTATAACAAGATTTGCATTCTGAAAAGCCAACTGCAAGTTTCTTTTGAAATTGCACATGAATTTTAGAGAGTAATAGAAAAATTATACAGAGAAGATTTGAATGCCAGGTTACGTGCCTGGTGCTCATACATAAACATCATGTAAATTTTAAAATTAAAATTCTGGGCATAATTTCAGAATATTTGTTTTGACTTTTTAGAACAAGAATATCTATGCTAGAGTAGAAACAAGTTGTATTTGATACGCACACATATGAGATGAACATGCATTTTGGTAGTCAAACACTGTTACTGAAGCTTGACCTAATCCATTTTCTTCATGCCTTAGGCAATGCCTTGCCATGGGAAATATCTCAGCTGACTTCATAGATCCCACCCCAAAATATTTCAGTTCTAGCAATTTAATATACCTGCATATAAATAATACATGTGTTTATTCATTCTATATGTAAAACAAATGCAAATATTATATACAATGTATATTAGACTGTATATCCATATATACGCATATTAATAGAAACTGGCACTGCCTTATAGTAAGTAGTGTAGATCTTCAGAAATCCTAGACAACATTAAGAAAGCCCTGGAAAGAATGGTGCTGACAAGTTAGTCTAGTCCACTCATTTTATTGCTAAGAAACTGAGACCCAGAAGGATGAAGTGGCAAGTATTTCAACTTAACTGTACTAAGGGTAGAGGCAGAATCCAGGATTCTTGATTCGTAATTCAGTGCTCTTTCTGTGTAACATGGTAAATAGTTGTTGACTTAATGAATGCTGCTCTTAGTATTTTTTTTTCCTTTTTTGTTTCAATGACTTAAACAAAAACTCTAATAATGTCTTGGATATACTTCATCCATCTTTCAAAGATCTCACAACATTTTCTGTATAACCAGAGGCATATTCACAACAACCCTAAATAATTTGTAGGCATTCCTATCCAATTCTATACATGGGCATATTGAAGGGGAAAAAGCTTAATGTCTTGTTCAAAGTGAAACTAAGGGTCAAAAAAAGAACCAAGAATATTTAGAACTCGCATGTCCTAAGATTGAAGTTTGTAGGCAAGCATGCTAAACGTATTTATCTTGTGATGTCTCTTAGCTGCTGATTTTAGACAAATGTTGTGAGCAAACAATATTATGAAGCAAAAAAAAAAAGGATTTTATGTGAAAAACTGTCAAGCATTTCATTAATCTAGAGATGAGCTCTAATAACTGCATTTTAAGATAAATTTTTTTTTTGAGAACACAAAGTAAATTAATCTACTAACTAATCTCAAAGCTTTGGCTTCCGAGGTACATGTGCACATATATATATATATATATATATATATATATATATACATATACATATACATATACACACACACACATACACACTCACTGCTAAGCAACAGGAGTTACCTTAATGCTCATAGGGGAAACACTAGACTGAGTTTAAACAATTCTGGATTTTGTACAACACAATGATGTGCTAAGTCGCTGCAGTAGTGTCCAACTCTTTGTGACCCCATGGACTTAGCCCATCAGTCTCTTCTATCCATGGGATTCTCTATGCAAGAATACTGGAGGGGGTTGCCATGCCTGCCTCAAGGGCATCTTCCCGACCTAGGGATGGAACCTGAGTCTCCTGTGTCTCCTGCGTTGGCAGGCAGTTTACCACTAGTACCACCTGGGAAGCCCGGGTGAATACAATACGCTGGAAGTCAACGATATTCCAGCTGACCGTCTCATGCAGTTGTGATACATGAGATGACGCATTGCATGGGTGCATTCCCATTGACTCTCTGCACATTCAGAGTTAGTCACACTTTCTCCTCATCTGGCTTGTGTTCAAGAGATACTGCCTGGTTTTAATTGCTTTAATGAAAGTAAGACAGATCAAATAATGTATTATAGTAAAATGAAGCTCTGCTCTGAAACAAAGGAGACATAGGTTCCAACAGAAGTTCTCTCATAGTTTTGACTGGTGATGTCACCTAATCTCCTGGCCCTCTCCTTTATTATCTGTAAAATAAAGATAAGAAGATTTCTAAGGTCTATTCCAGGTACAAAATATCCCAGAACTTAGTAAAGGGACACCAAGTAGTTCTCACTGAAGAAAAATAAAAAAAATATTTCAACAGATAAAATAAGTGGTGATTATTCATTTGAACAAATTTATTCGGAAAGCTTCCCTTGAGAAGCAACCCTCAAGGAGACATTACATACTTTCTTCACATACTGATTCTGAATAACTTTTTGGGGGACAAATATATGACATGAGGTAAAGTCTACTTAAAATAAAACTAAAATGCTCCCTCCATACCTCATTGTCTTTATCTTCTTCTATGATTTTTTTCCTGGCTATTCCCTTTCCTCCTTACCATTAACAACTAGCAGAATTAAGAGTTCATTGTTAAGATTTTCCAGGATTCTGACTTAGATTTGAGAAGATAATTTAAAAAAATTTTTTAACGCATAACTTACACATTTTACCTGCTGGGATTTTGTTGTCATTGTTGTTCATTTGTATTTTGTTTGTTTGTTATTTTACAAAACTATATGGTGCCCATGACTAAACCTGACATCAGGCAGTTAAAACACACTATTATACTTTAAAAAAAAAAAAAGTGGGAAGAGGAGAGGAATTGTGTTCTGTCTGTGAGATCTGAGTTGACCAGCCAGGTTGATCAGTCTTATTTAGGTATCAAAAAAGAAAATCATTACTGATGTCAAGATCAGCAGCTGTTGATTTTTCTACCTAATGCCAACACCTATGGCTGTGCTGCTTCCCAAGCAAATATATTCATTGAAAAGGCTGCTTTAAAAACCTTGGAACTGTGAAAGTTCAGTTCAACAAGGCAATCCTAGAACCGCTGTTTTAAGATCCACTGTTTCTTACTCAAACTTAAATAACACATTCCAAAAGTGATAGAAAGAAAACTGGAAAACACACATACGCATATATATATATATTTCAAATATAAGACTGACACAAACATGATTATAATGATCGCTTCAGTTAATAATTGGGCTTCCCTTGTAGCTCTGCTGGTAAAGAATTCGCCTGCAATGCAGGAGACCTGGGTTCGATCCCTGGGTTGGGAAGATCCCCTGGAGAAGGGAAAGGCTACCCACTCCAGTGTTTTGGCCTGGAGAATTCCATGGACTGTGTAGTCCATGGGGTTGCAAAGAGTTGGACACGACTGAGTGACTTTCACTTTCAGTTTATAATTGGATTACTTCCACAACTCGGTTAAAACTAATTTCCCCCTAGCTTTCTGTATTATTGAATCCATCAAAACCTCTTGAGTCAAATGCTTAGGTACACTAAGACAGTACCGTTTACTCATGAAAAGGTGAAGACCTTGAACAATACAGCACACTCTCCCATGAAGGTCTGCTTCAGATCATGCTCTCATCATAAAACAAGATCGAAGTTATTATAAATATCTGCTTATCTTCCATTTAATCTCTCTCTTGAAACTATAGCACCTTCTCAAATATTTAGAATACAAATCCATCCAAATGAACAGTTTGATGGCACTAGGGTTTCATTTGCAACTACAAACCATCACCTACAGCTGGCAAATATAAAAAGACTTGAGGGAGTTGGGATAATTCAGCAATTACAAAAAAATTCTAGCTTAACTGTTTTTCTTGTGGCTGAAATTTACTTCAATCAAGTTTGATTCTAGTAAATGTACCTTATGCAATGAAGCAAAGCTACACAAATTCCAGGTTTGGTTAGGAGAGTGTAAAGATAAAAGAACATATTATTAAAGGAAAATTTTTTCACCTGCACATGCATTTCACTAATGCCAGTACAGGCACACTCCTCTGCCAGTCCGCATTACAAGTCTTTCCTATGAAAATAGGCTGCAGAAAATGTTGAATCCAAACCAAGTCCTTGGAGACTTGTAGTAGGAGTGTTAGTCTCTCAGTCATGTCTGACTCTTTGCCACTCCTGCCAGGCTCCTCTGTCCATGGGATTCTTCAGGCAAGATCTTCCCTACCCAGGGATCAAACCTGGGCCTTCTGCATTGAAGGTAGATTCTTACCATCTGAACTACAGGAAAGAGGTGGGGAGAGGGATAAAAGCACAGGGATTTGCATGTATACTTTGTTTAGTAAGAACTTTCCCCCCAATTCTCAAAACGTAGCAAGTCAAAGTTCTGTGTTGAAAAATCTTTTACAATTATCAGATGGAAAACTAAGTTTACAACTTATCTTGGTCCATGAATAAGACATGTTCAAGGACTCCTTTTTTTCCCAACAGGCTTTAACATGCCTCCTAAGTCTTTATCTTTCTATAGACATTTTACTCTCTTCTCATCTAGCCCCTCATCAAAGTCCCCCTACACTGCCTTGTGTACTGGTTTCTCTCCTATGACTTCCATATATCTCTCCACACAATCATTTTCCCATTCACTTTACCATTCTTGCATTTCACTTTGTGACACTTTTGTTGGAAGCCTTTGGTTTCAAAAACTATCTCACTAGCTTCTAAGACCTCCTGAAAATAAACAATGTGGGGAAGGATTTTTCTCAGACGACCTAAGATGCCCTTGAAGCGATCCTTACCGTAACGTGTGTGAAGGATGAAGAAGAGCAGGAGAGACAGAAGTCCTGTACAGAGAGAAGAAGCGGGGTTATCTGGAGTAGAATGCAACATCTTGGGTTTTAACAGCATGTAGAAGCAGCTCTAAATAGTGTGGGAGTATGACCCACGAAGGATAGCCATAGTCATGGGCAGCAGTCTGCAAAAGGTTTGTTTTATATTTTGTGCTTCTAGGTGTGGAGACACAACAGAGATTGGGAAGAGATGCTGCAGAGGTTGTTGCTCAGTTGCTACATCATGCCCAACGCTTTGAGACCTGGCAGAGTAGCCAGCCAGGCTTCTCTGTCCTCTACTATCTTCTGGAGTTTGCTTAAACTCAGGTCCATTGAGTCAGTGATGCTATCTAACCATCTCATCCTCTGCTGCTCCCTTCTCCTTTTGCCTTCAATCTTTCTCAGCAGAAGAAAGCTGCAGAAGTAGCTATAACCAAACCAGAACCTCCTCAAGTCATGTGAGGAAACCAACATACATTTCTATTCGAACACAGATGTCTTCTACTTAAAACTGCTTACAGACTTTGAGGAGTGGGTGGAAACCACTGTCTTGATTAAGAACATTTCACCGACTGAGCCATTAATAGCTGTCTAGACCACTGCTTGCCTGGCAAACCTCCATCCATCCCTGAAAATCCTCTAGCAGAGTGGGCGCTCTTCCCTAGAACACTGTGCACAGACTTAGTCTCCCTCCTCAGGCCACGTGTGTGCCACACAGACGCTCTACAGCGGCATTCATCTCAGGGTAAGTGATGGCTCCTTTACAGGTGTGTCTCCCTTATTGAGATGAAGACTGTGGAAGGTGTCTTCTCCATCTTTGTATACCTATCACCTAGCACAGGACTGAAATATGACAACTATTCCACTTCAGAGAGGAGTTCACTGGAATAAGAAACCATTTCCCTAGAAATTCTTTCCCTTAACAGCTCTTAGGGAACATTTGGTAGACAAATGTGTGTGTGTGTGTGTGTGTGTGTGTGTGTGTGTGTTAGTTGCTTAGTCATGTCCGACTTTTTGCACCCCCATAGACTGCAGCCCACCAGGCTCCTCCATCCATGGGATTCTCCAGGCAAATACACTGGAGTGGATTGCCATTTCCTTCTCCAAAAGAAACTATAGAAAGAAAGAAAGTGAAGTCACTCAGTGGTGTTGAACTCTTTGCGACCCCATGGACTGTAGCCTACCAGACTCCTCCATCCATGGAATTTTCCAGGCAAGAGTACTGGAGTGGGTTGCCATTTCCTTCTCCTACATATATATATATATATATATATATATATATATATATATATCCTAACATTAATGAATCCTGTAAAATGTGCTGAGTCATTATGCATGGCTCTGGGCTTTGAGGGAAAGAGGAATGGAGATTAGAAATCAAAGATGAATATGACACAGTCTTTGCATTCAAAGCTGTAAGCTAGCTAGAATCATCACCAGGGCCATCTCTGGCAAGAGAAATTAAAGCAGAATTGAAAGCTAATCTTTATTTGTGGATTGAAATAACTGAAGTAAAAGAGGAGGCACCAATCTGAACCTAGTGTTAATGTTTCTTTGTATGTGCTTTTATGTATTGATGTGCTCAGTCGTGGCTGACTCTTTATGACCCCATGGACTGTAGCCTGCCAGGTTCCTCTATCCATGGAATTTTCCAGGCAAGAGTCCTGGAGTGGGTTGCCATTTTTTGCTCCAATATGAGCTTTTATATTTTATTTCTTATAATATAATTTAGAATGACTTGTTATTTGTAAAATATATTTAAACCAATATTTAAAACCATTTAAGTTCTACAGTGGCTAGAAGCTTGAGTTTGTCAGGCTTTGGTCAGCTGGGAAAGGAACCCTGTCCTATTGACACCCCAACATCCTGGACCTCCAGACTGGAGAGTTCTGATCATGGTGGGGACCTTCCACCTGAGGCAGGACTGGGAGCAAGGGCCCATCATTGCAGCAAAGCTGTTTTGAAACTTTTGCTCAATATTCCTCTTTTCTTTGCGCTTTCTCATTTCTTTATATCCAAACTCAGGTCACGGTAATAAAATTTCTTGGATCAATTGTCTTTTGCCCTGTTTTTTCCTCTTTGGGCATCCTTTATCCTTTAAGAGTATATCCCTTCCTAAATGCCTCCAACCCTTCCTTCTCCACTATTTTCAAGAATGCTCTGAAATTCTTTCAAAAATTCAGAAATTCCTTCTAGTATTCACTCTGCCACTTTGATTTAAATGAAAATTGACTTTGCCCAGTGAAACCACTTCCTCAGGAGTCCTCCGAAGCAGGACATGATCATTTTCTTCATGCTGCCAAACCCCATCCTACAGTTGCTTCTAGATAGAGAAGCAATGCTTCCTCCTTTGGAAACTGCCACAGCATTCTGCTTCCCTATCCCCTGCTCACTGCCTTCAGCCACCAGTCTCCAAGCTGGTCCTCCATCCCATCATGTCACTTCATATAACTTTTCCTCTCTATGCTCACTCTCATCCCAGCTGACTCCCTTTTACACCTTGAGTTTACTCAGTACCTTCGTGCTTCTGTTTCAGAAGCTAACCAAAAGCAAATGCAAACATAAGCAGCTAAGGAAGGGTTCTAAGCTAAGTCCTTATTATTTGCCAAAGAGATGTTCTTGAGAATCAAAATATACTAAATGATATGGTTGCTCAGGACTAGTGAACCCATGGATAAAATGGTAATGATTCAGTTCACAAACACTTATTTAAGTCCCGTTTGTTCCAGGCACTGTGTCAAGTGCCAGGGGTAAAATAGATATTCTTCACCTTAAAGAGCTTATTCTGCAGAGGGAAGAACAGAGAGGCTGGAGAGGAGTTGATAGTGACTGTTCTCGGCACTGTTCCCTTTTACATGCTCCATAATTGAACTCCACTGAACACCAGACAGATCCCAATTGCGCTGCTAGTCTTTCTCCAACCTCAGCCCCATTCCATGTTCAACAGCAGGTATAAGCCAACAGACTAACAGAAATTAGCTATGCTCCATCTAAAACTGTGTTTCTAAAACTTTTGGATCATTTGTGACCAAGTCACAGTCACCTACAAAACTAATGACAATAATGGTTCCCCTCCCAATATAGATGTATACATGCACACACATCCAGAATTCTGCACAAAACGTCCAGGCTTTCTACATTCCTCAGTCTTGATATGATCTCAAGGTTAAGAACTGATATTCAGCTGTTAATCCAAGCCCATATCTTTGACAGAATCATAAGAGATTGGTCCCACAGAAATGATAATACATATTTTCACAGACACATCTTTAAACAGTGATTGCCATGTATAAGGGACAATAACTGAATAGGGAAGGACGTGGCTGCTACAGACAGAAAACAAGAGTGGATGTAGGGGGATATATTACCAACCACACTGCTCATCACTTTCCTGAGATCCTCCAGGGAGGGGAGAGGTGCAGTACAGACATCCCTTCAAAATCTGTCAGCAAATACTGTGATCTTTTCTGAAGCCTCTTTGACAAGCTAAGTCAGTCCTACACATGAACTTCTTAGTCACATCGTGCTGTGGCAAAATTACAAATTATCACATGCTCTGGACCTTTGGCTTACATGCAGTATGTATGAAATTTCAACTGTTGAACGTGTGACTGCTAAAGGTCCAATGTTCTGACGAGTACTAGTTCATTTGTCGTCTATTCTGGGACTGACAAGTTTCAGCCTCTCAGCTTAAATCTCTTCCTCCAACCTCTGATCGAGAAAATTACTACAAGTATGGGGCAAGGTTACATTCTAATTAGATTTCTTAATTCACATTCTTAAAACTGCTCGTATTAGATGGTGATTATTTAATCCAAACACCGTATCTGGATTAATCTTTGAAACCCATTCAGATTCACCAAATGGGCATAGTTAGTGGAGCAATTCTGCAGGATGAGAAATTTAAGCAATGAAAACTGCTAGAGGATGAACTGTTAGATCACTTAAAAATTCTGATTCCTCTAACATAAAAGCCACAAACCACTTTCATAAAGTTTTTCCCCAAGTCACAGGAAAGACTGGCGTGCTGGAGTCCAGGGGGTCGCAAAGAGTCAGACACGACTGAGTGACTGAATTGAAGACACAGAACAATTCTTTCAGCATAGCATGTGCATCACTACCAACTCTCCCATCTCTGCATTCACTAGGCTTCAAGAACACAGTACACAGGCTCAGGAAACACTGTATAATAAATGTCACCTGAAATCCTCATGAAGCTAACATGGCTTCCATCATACAAAGTTGGAAGAAAGCAAGCCAGTCAGTTCATGTTGGTCTCTGCTTGATTTTTATTCAGTTCAGTTGCTCAGTTGTGTCTGACTCTTTGCCACCCCATGGACTGCAGCATGCCAGGCTTCATTGTCTATCGCCAACTCCCAGAGATTGCTCAAACTCACGTGCACCGAGTCAGTGATGCCATTCAACCATCTCATCCTCTGTCATCCTCTTCTTTTGACTTCAATCTTTCTCAGCATTAGGGTCTTTTCCAATGAGTCAGTTATTTGCATAAGGCAGTGAAAGTACTGGAGTTTCAGGTTCAGCATCAGTCCTTCCAATGAATATTCAGGACTGATTCCTTTAGGATTGACTGGTTTGAAATTCTTGCAGTCCGAGGGACTCTCAAGAGTTTTTTCCAGCACCACAGTTCAAAAGCATCAATTCTTCAGTGCTTAGCTTTCTTTATAGTCCATCTCTCACCCATACACGACTACTGGAAAAACCATAGCTTTGACTAGATGGACCTTGTTTGGCAGAGTAACGTCTCTACTTTTTCTTATGTTGTCTGGGTTGGTCATAGCTTTTCTTCCAAGGAGCAAACATTTCTGTTTCGTGGCTGCAGCCACAATCTGCAGTGATTTTGGAGCCCCCAAAATAAAGTCTGCTACTGTTTCCACTGTTTCCCCATCTATTTGCCATGAAGTGATGGGACCAGATGCCATGATCTTCGTTTTCTGAATGTTGAGCTTTAAGCCAACTTTTTAACTCTCCTCTTTCACTTTCATCAAGAGGCTCTTTAGTTCTTCTTCACTTTCTGCCGTAAGTGTGGTATCATTTGCGTATCCGAGGTTATTGATATTTCTCCTGGCAACCTTGATTCCAGCTTGTGCTTTATCCAGCAAGGTATTTCACAAGATATACTCTGCATATAAGTTAAATAAGTAGGGTGACAATATACAGACTTGATGTATTCCTTTCCTAATTTGGAACCAGTCTGTTGTTCCATGTTCAGTTCTAACTGTTGTTTTCTGACTTGCATACAGATTTCTCAGGAGGCAGGTCAGGTGGTCTAGTATTCCCATCCCTTTCAGAATTTTCCACAGTCTGTTGTGATCCACACAGTCAAAGACTTTGGTATAGTCAATAAAGCAGAAGTAGATGTTTTTCTGGAACTCTCTTGCCTTTTCTATGATCCAACAAATGTTGACAATTTGATCTCTGGTTTCTGTGGCTTTTCTAAATGCAGCTTGAACATCTGGAAGTTCACAGTTCACATACTGTGGAAGCCTGGCTTGGAGAACTGTAAGCATTACTTTGCTAGCATGTGAGATGAGTGTTATTGTGCAGTAGTTGGAACATTCTTTGGCATTGCCCTTCTTTTGGATTAGAATGGAAACTGATATTTTCCAGTCCTGTGGCCACTGCTGAGTTTTCCAAATTTGCTGACATATTGAGTGTGGCACTTTCAGAGCATCATCTTTTAGGATTTGAAATAGCTCAGCTGAAATTCCATTACCTCCACTAGCTTTGTTCACAGTGATGCTTCCTAAAGCCCACTTGACTTCGCATTTCAGGACGTCTGGGTCTAAGTGAGTGATCACACCATCGTGGTTATCTAGGTCATGAAGATCTTTTTTGTATAGTTCTTCTGTGTATTGTTGACACCTCTTCTTAATATCATCTGTTTGTGTTAGGTCCATATCATTTCTGTCCTTTCTTGCGTCCATCTTTGCATGAAATATTTCCTTGGTATCTCTAATTTTCTTAAAGAGGTCTCTATTCTTCCCCATTCCATTGTTTTCCTCTATTTCTTTGCACTGATCCTGAGGAAGGCTTTCTTATCTCTCCATGCTATTTTTTGGAACACTTCATTCAAATGGGTATATCTTTCCTTTTCTCCTTTGCCTTTTGCTTCTCTTCTTTTCACAGCTATATGTAAGGCCTCATCAGACAACCATTTTGCCTTCTTGCATTTCTTTTTCTTGGGTATGGTCTTGATCTCTGCCTCCTGTACAATGTCATGAGCCTCTGTCCATAGCTCTTCATGTACTCTACCAAATCTAATCCCTTGAATCTACTTGTCACTTTCACTGTATAATTGTAATGGATTTGATTTAGGTTATTCCTGAATGGTCTAGTGTTTTTCCCTACTTTCTTCAATATAAGTCTGAATTTGGCAATAAGGAGTTCATGATTTGAGCTACAATCAGCTGCTAGTCTTCTTTTTGCTGACTGTATACAGCTTTTCCATCTTTGGCTGCAAAGAATATCATCAGTCTGATTTTGGTATTGACCATCTCCATGTGTAGAGTCTTCTCTTGTGTTGTTGGAAGAGGGTGTTTGCTATGACCAATGCGTTCTCTTGGCAAAACTCTATTAGCCTTTGCCCTGCTTCCTTCTGTACTCCAAGGCCAAATTTGCCTGTTACTTCAGGTATCTCCTAACTTCCTCCTTTTGCATGCCAGTCGCCTATAATGAAAAGGACATCTTTTTGGGGTGATAGTTCTAGAAGGTCTTGAAGGTCTTCATATAACCATTCAACTTCAGCTTCTTCAGTGCTACTGATCAGGGCATAGACTTGGATTATTGTGATATTTATTTTTATTAGCTTATCATGAGTGTTTATATTTAGTGAACGAATGAATCAGTGAACAAGGCAGTGCACCCACCCCATTGTCTGATTGTGAGCCAGACTGTATTCTCATGTCTCCTCCCAAAGAAACATAGGCCAGTGCACTTTTTCATAACTGTATGCAGAAATAACAAGCCAAAGAAAAACTGTACCTTTCTGCTGAGTGACTTCTTAACAAAATATACATTTATAAATAGTTGTAATATTTGAATGTTCCTTGAACTATATTTTTCTACCATGATACGTATAATAGAAAAGAATGGTTTGAAAAGGAACAAGCAGTTATTTTTCTATATATTACAGACCACTTACTCAATTCCATGTAAAATAACAAAACAGAGCCCCAAACAAGAAAGAAGAAGTTTTCTAATGAAAGATTCCCTGGACTTTAACAAAAGAGAGAGTTTCTTCTAATCCAATTTTTGTTAAGATGTCTGTCACAACACCATCACCCCAGCCCTCAGCCATGCCTAATCAGTGATGAAACCTCACTTTTAATGAACAACCAGGGTGGCATAGAGAAGTGCATGCTTCCTGACAGATGAGAGTTTTTAAACTGAGTGGTGATGTAAACCTCTCTCTGTTCTTCTTATTACAAGGGAAATACTTCTGTAGTAGCTGAGGACCCTCAGGTGATGTGTCTCTACAAAATACAGCAAATGGCCTATCCACTTGTGAGGCAATCACAGTAGATTAAAATCACAGTATTTAATGGCTCTTCAGAAGGGAATGGCAACAGGAAACAAAAATAATAGGCTTATATAATTAAATTATTGATTACTTTTCTGTGGATCACCTTCTTCTATGGAATGGTCAGGTCACAAATACAATGATAAAGAAAAAGCTAGGTGTTAATTCATTCTTAAAGACAGAAATGCATGCATGCAGAAAGCATAATGGTTAGGATGCTCAATGGATGAAAAAGAGAGTACAAACAAAATAATAGACGCAGTCTTACCCTCTGCCCCAGTAAATACAGAAGAGACTCCATGAGCCTTTAGGTTCAGATTTGTCTTCTCACCCCAAAGAGAAATGTATAGCAATTTGGTGGCTGGTGGGAAATGGCCACAAGGGAACCCCTTAATTTTATCCTCCCCTGTAATCTCACCACCAGATTTGAAGTCATTCTTTAGCAGTTTCCTAGGTAGGGTTAGACAACAGAATGGGAAAGACTAGAGATCTCTCCAAGGAAATTAGAGATACCAAAGGAAAATTTCATGCAAAGATGGGCTCAATAAAAGACAGAAATGGTATGGACCTAAAAGAAGCAGAAGATATTAAGAAGAGGTGCCAAGAACACACAAAAGAACTGTACAAAAAAGATCTTCATGACCAGGATAATCACGATGATGTGATCACTCATCTAGAGCCAGACATCCTGGCATGTGAAGTCAAGTGGGCCTTAGAAAGCATCACTACGAACAAAGCTAGTGGAGGTGATGGAATTCCAGTGGAGCTCTTTCAAATCCTGAAAGATGATGCTGTGAAAGTGCTGCACTCAATATGCCAGCAAATTGGGAAAACTCAGCAGTGGCCACAGGACTGGAAAAGGTCAGTTTTCATTCCAATTCCAAATAAAGGCAATGCCAAAGAATGCTCAAACTAGCACACAATTGCACTCATCTCACACGCTAGTAAAGTAATGCTCAAAATTCTCCTAGCCAGGCTTCAGCAATACGTGAACTGTGAACTCCCTGATGTTCATTCTGGTTTTAGAAAAGGCAGAGGAACCAGAGATCAAATTGCCAACATCCACTGGATCATGGAAAAAGTAAGAGAGTTCCAGAAAAACATCTACTTCTGCTTTATTGACTATGCCAAAGCCTTTGACTGTGTGGATCACAATAAACTGTGGAAAATTCTGAGAGAGATGTGAATACCAGAACACCTGATCTGCCTCTTGAGAAATCTGTATGCAGGTCAGGAAGCAACAGTTAGAACTAGACATGGAACAACAAACTGGTTCCAAGTAGGAAAAGGAGTACGTCAAGGCTGTATATTGTCACCCTGCTTATTTAACTTCTATGCAGAGTACATCATAAGAAATGCTGGAATGGAAGAAACACAAGCTGGAATCAAGATTTCCAGGAGAAATATCAATAACCTCAGATATGCAGATGACACCACCCTTATGGCAGAAAGTGAAGAGGAGCTAAAAAGCCTCTTGATGAAAGTGAAAGAGGAGAGTGAATAAGTTGGCTTAAAGCTCAACATTCAGGAAATGAAGATCATGGCATCCGGTCCCATCACTTCATGGGAATAGATGGGGAAACTGTGGAAACAGTGTCAGACTTTATTTTTTTGCACTCCAAAATCACTGCAGATGGTGACTGCAGCCATGAAATTAAAAGACGCTTACTCCTTCAAAGAAAAGTTATGACCAACCTAGATAGCATACTCAAAAGCGGAGACATTACTTTGCCAACTAAGGTCCATCTAGTCAAGGCTACGGTTTTTCCTGTGGTCATGTAAGGATGTGAGGGTTGGACTGTGAAGAAGGCTGAGTGCCGAAGAATTGATGCTTTTGAACTGTGGTGTTGGAGAAGACTCCTGAGAGTCCCTTGGACTGCAAGGAGATCCAACCAGTCCATTCTAAAGGAGATCAGCCACGGGATTTCTTTGGAAGGAATGATGCTAAAGCCAAAACTCCAGTACTTTGGCCACCTCATGCGAAGAGTTGACTCATTGGAAAAGACTCTGATGCTGGGAGGGATTGGGGGTAGGAGGAGAAGGGGACGACAGTGGATGAGATGGCTGGATGGCATCACGGGCTTGATGGACGTGAGTCTGAGTGAACTCTGGGAGTTATTGATGGACAGGGAGGCCTGGCGTGCTGCAGTCCATGGGTTCGCAAAGAGTCGGACACGACTGAGCGACTGAACTGAACTAGGTAGGGCATCTAGTCAACAGATGATACCAACACATGGAATGAGTCTAGACCTAGTTTTCTTACTGAAACCTGTAAAACTGTTGTGATTAGCAACACTTTAAACCTGGTGGAGTTTCTTTGCTTTTTAATGATGTTTTCATTGGTGATATTTTCCGTCTGAAACTCTTTTCACATTAAAACTGATGAAATGATGACATTCATTTCACATTGATGGCTTTTCAAAATACTACTTTTCACAGACTTTTACTTTTCCCTGTACCCACTACTGGATAAAGCAATGTTTCCATAGATTCTTTATCTCTTTCATTTTCAAATATTCTCACTACAAATGCCATTTTATGAAGTGAGAAGCTGTTGAATATGACCGTTTTTGACCATAGTACTAAAGACAGGAAGAAAAAGTAGAGACTATTTACTCATCAAATGGTCGTGGTCAATGACTTTTTGAAAAAAGCTAGTTATGGGATGCCAGGCTTAAAAAAAGTCACGTTCCATGCCCCAGTTCAGGCTAAGAACCTCTGTTATTTAATTAGCACTGAAAAAAAACAATAAATGGAGCATCTACTTTACAGAAGGTATATTGTTTGATAGATGAAGAATGGCAGTTTTAATCAGTGAAGGAACAAGTTGTGTGTTTTTCTTTTTTTTTAAACTAAAATTTAACGGAAACTAAAAAGAGAGCTCAAAATATCACGTCCCAAAATAGGGAATATTTTCCATCTTCTGTTTGGATGTACTTTTAAGTTCAGACACATTTTATTATTAACAGTCTCATCAAAGAAGAGTTAAAAAATACAAGAAAAAGAAAAAAAAAAACATGAAAAGCCCTAATTAATTCTGACAGCAACTGCATTAAAATGAACTGTTAAATAAACTTCTAAGTCTTTAAGCAGTGAAAGCTAGAGGAGGGCTGCTAACAATGCCCCTATCCAAAATCTTAATTTCAATTACCTGCTATATTTACAACTTCATGTTTTACAACATGCCAGAAGGGATGGCTTAGTGGTCTAAGCATCTGGTTTTCAATTGCTGTGTTCCTTGAATTCAGTTCAGTTCAGTTGCTCAGTCATGCCCAACTCTTTGTTCCTTGAATTACATCATTTAATTCACTCCCAGTCCTTGGAGGGGCTGGATATACAGACAAGTCACAACAATCCCTGTGGACTTATCCATCCTGGGCCTTTCACACTGATAGTGGAACCAGGGGCTGATCTTAAGTTGTTCCTTCTCTTCTGTAACTGCAACAAACAATACTCTGAATAAAGACTAATCTCTCTCAATATTTTAGGAATGCCCCCAAAGATCCTCTCCAATATAGTGAAATAAAGTAGAATTTTAAAACATGAGAAAAATATATGATAGTCAAATTACAGTTACAGCAACTAAAGTTTTCAAAACTGGAACAAAACTGCTGCCAAGGCAATTCAAACCATGTAGAACTAGGTGCCACTGGATGTCTTGGTCTCTGAGGAAATATAAAGAGAAGCCTCTGTGATTGCTCCCATGCAGACCATGTTTTTATTGCCTGTTCTTTCATATTCTATGTGCATTTTTCATGGAAAATTAAAAGGTCACAAGAAAGCCCACATAGAATGCTCCTGTCATGCAAACATGCCTGCACTATGTAGGTTTCTAAAGAGCTATAATTCAAAACCTATTTGGTAAAACGTATTCTTTCTGTAATATTTATTGTCAACTGGGGGAAAACATTAGTAGGTCTTATTGAAGCCTTCACTAAAATAGCACATTAACTGAGGTTAGAAATGCCATAATTAATTAGACTAGCTCTTCTTTACTTGAAGTCCAGAACCATTACCAACTGATAGTAACCTGCCCTTACCAATAAAGCTATATGGCTAATAAAGCAGTATGTTCTGTGTTAAAACAGCATCATCACAAGTTGTACAGTTATTACATTTTACCTTCTACTGTTTTTCAGAATTCCACATTCTTTTTTGCAATGAACAATTCTGACCAAATACAGTACAAATAGAACATGGAAAAATAAACTCACTATTGAAAAAGCAGTAAAGATTTTAGAGTCAATAATTTGATAGAAAACACTTCAAATAAAGTGCGCGTTATGCTTGACATGAAATTTAAGACAGAAAACTCAAAGATGTGAAAATACCAATGACTAGTGTTTAAAATATGTAAATGTCAAGGGAAGAAATGAATGATAAATGCAAACACTAGTAATTTAAAGTGAAAAAGAATCATGTTATGGATAATTTATAAGATATATAAAATAATCTTTTCTACTAGCAATACGTTTTTATATAGAAAAGACTTACTTAATCTGTGGCTAAAATACTTTGTTTCAATAACAATATATTCGTCAACTTTAGGATAAAACTTCTAAAGATTTTTTTTAAATGAAAGAATAAATCAAAGTGGAGATTCTTGATTTAAAAAATAAAATCCAACTATAATCTTCCAGAAGAGAAATATCCAAAACATGAAAAAAACTAAAATATTTAAAATAAAATGGCAGAAATATATATTAGTAGGTACTGAGTTAAAACAAACAAAAAGCAGTAACTTGTAATACAGCTGTCTTAAATACAAAATGGAATAAACTAACAAATATTAGGGAGTTAAAAAGCGATTAATTACATAATCACCAAAAGAACAATCCAGAAAAAATGTAATAATTATCAACCTATGTACTCAACAATATAGCGTCCTTATATAAAAGATGGAGAGAAATTCACAAATCCACTATTATAATGAGAGATTAGTTCACTTTTCTCAATAACTGATGGCCATTGCAAATGAGAGGATAAATGATATTTAAATATGACAACTGGAAAGTTTGGTATCAGGTACAAATGGACATAAACAGGCATCTGACAATTTTTTTTTTTAAGGAAACAAAGACATACAAAGAACATATATGTAAAGCAGCATACAAAGGAAAAAAAATCTGAAATTTTCCATGACATAGCATAACCTAAATAAATCCAAAAAGGTGATAAAAACACACCTTATTTTCTGACCATAGTGTGACTAATGAGTTAAAATAGCAACAACAATCAGAAAAAGAAAAACAAAGTATAAGAAAACTAAAAACAAACAAAAAATCTCTACCCATGTATTAGGAAAAGAACTTTTAAAAAGCTCTATCTAAATAACACATAAATCAAACCACAAATCACAACGGAAATTTCATGTACAATCATATGATTTCTAAAAAGTACATAATTTTGAATAACTTGAGCATTTATTTTAAAAAAGGAAGTCCAAAAAAGACGGTAAAAATATCACGTGAAATGATAATGGAAGATTTTACAGAGAAGAGATAAGGACATTGTACAGCCTAGATGCCATGTTCCCGACCAAGTGATTCAAGTAGGTAGTATGTTTACAACCCCACTTATGGAGTATTGTTGTCAAAATGACTGATCCTGAATCTAATCATCACATTTATCCACAGAAAACTCAGGGAATGAAAAAACAACCTAAATGAATCTACAAGGCAGCAATCTGCTACTTCCAGAATATATAAACCTACAGCGATCAATAAAAAGAAATAGAGGAAAACAATAGAATGGGAAAGACTAGAGATCTCTTCAAGAAAATTAGAGATACCAAGGGAACATTTCATGCAAAGATGGGCTCAATAAAGGACAGAAATGGTATGGACCTATAAGAAGCAGAAGATATTAAGAAGAAGTGGCAAGAATACACAGAACTGTACAAAAAAGATCTTCCCGACCCAGATAATCACCATGGTGTGATCACACACTGAGAGCCAGACATCCTGGAATGTGAAATCAAGTCGGCCTTAGGAAGCAACACTACGAACAAAGCTAGTGGAGGTGATGGAATTCCAGTGGAGCTATTTCAAATCCTGAAAGATGATGCTGTGAAAGTGCTGCACTCAAAATGCCAGCAAATTTGAAAAATTCAGCAGTGGCCACAGGACTGGAAAAGGTCAGTTTTCATTCCAATCCCAAAGAAAGGCACTGCCAAAGAATGCTCAAACTAGCACACAATTGCACCCATCTCACACACTAGTAATGCTCAAAATTCTCCAAGCCAGGTTTCAGCAATACGTGAACCACAAACTTCCAGATGTTCAAGCTGGTTTTAGAAAAAGCAGAGGAACCAGAAATCAAGTTGCCAACATCCACTGGATCATCAAAAGAGCAAGAGAGTTCCAGAAAAACATCTATTTCTGCTTTATTGACTATGCCAAAGCCTTTGACTACATGGATCACAATAAACTATGGAGAATTCTGAAAGAGATGTGAATACCATAACACCTGACCTGCCTCTTGAGAAACCTATATGCAGGTCAGGAAGCAAGTTAGAACTGGACATGGAACAACAGACGGGTTCCCAATAGCAAAAGGAGTACGTCAAGGCTGTATATTGTCACCCTGCTTATTTAACTTATGTGGGGAGAACATCATGAGAAATGCTGGGTTGGAGGAAGCACAAGCTAGAATCAAGATAGCCAGGAGAAATATCAATAACCTCAGATATGCAGATGACACCACCCTTATGGCAGAAAGTGAAGAAGAACTAAAGAGCCTCTTGATGAAAGTGAAAGAGGAGAGTGAAAATGTTGGCTTAAAGCTTAACATTCAGGAAACTTGAGATCATGGGATCCGGTCCCATCACTTCATGGCAAATAGATGGGGAAACAGTGTTAGCCTTTATTTTTGGGGGCTCCAAAATCACTGCAGATGGTGACTGCAGCCATGAAATTAAAAAATTCTTACTCCTTGGGAGGAAAGTTATGACCAACCTAGATAGCATATTAAAAAGCAGAGACTTTTTAACGTTACTTCGTCAACGAAGGTCCGTCTAGTCAAGGCTATGACTTTTCCAGTAGTCACGTATGGATGTGAGAGTTGAACTATAAAGAAAGCTAAGCATCGAAGAATTGATGCTTTTGAACTGTGGTGTTGGAGAAGACTCTTGAGAGTCCCTTGGACTGCAAGGAGATCCAACCAGTCCATCCTAAAGGAGATCAGTCTTGGGTGTGCATTGGAATGAATGATGTTGAAGCCGAAACTCCAATACTTTGGCCACCTCATGTGAAGAGTTGGCTCATTTGAAAAGACCATGATGCTGGGAAGATTGAGGGCAGGATGGTTGGATGGCATCATCAACTCAATGGGCATGAGTTTGGATAGACTCCAGGAGTTGTTGATGGACAAGGAGGCCTGGTGTGCTACGGTTCATGGGGTCGCAAAGGGTCGGACGCAAATGAGCGACTGAACTGAATAGTAAAAAAAAAAATAAAGACCTGGTTTCTCACTAAATTTATAGAAAGTAAAAAATGAGATAAATGAGAGTTAGAAAATAACCCTAAAGATTCATAGTAAATTAATGCAACATGAGGGCACAACTTAGATCCTACTGTAAATAAACTGACTATAAGAATGTTTTAGCTATCTGATTAAGTTTTGATATGGACAGGGTATCAGGTAATATTTAGATACTTATTTATTAACTTTGTTTGGTGTGATGACAGAATGGTGATTTTGCTAAACAGTTGTTATCAGTCAGAAATGCACATTGAAATATTTCCATATGAAATGGCATGATGTCTGAAAGCTGCTTTGTTGTATTAATGTAAAATTTTAAAAAGGGAGAGAATACGAAACAAGATATGATATATTGCTGTTTATGGAAAAAGTTTACAGTTACATGGGGTTCATTAAACCAATCCAATTTATGTACACTTAAAAATTTTAAAAAAGAGCTTAAAAATGTTTTTAAATAGTGAATAATGAGCCTGAAAATTAAATAAGAAAAATGAGACATAAATATAAAAACAAATATATATATACATATATATGTGTGTGTGTATATATATATATAAAGAAAGCTACAGCTGAAAGCATCAGAGCCAAAAATTGATTCTTTATAAGAAGAAAAAGGAAATAGAAAAGTCAATGATAAGACTGAGCAAGAGGAAAAAGATGAAGGAGAGCAGGCACAATAAATAGTATGAAGAATGGAAGAGGTGGCCTGGTTATGAACCTATTCAGGTTTCTATAACCATAATTTGCCCTTTTTTCTATCGTGGTGAAATTGACATGTAACTTTCCCATTTTACACCATTCTTACCTCATTTTGGTATTAACATCAGAATGAGTAGAGAAGTATTTCTCTTCTTTCTTCCATTCTTTGGAGCCATGTTTCATACCACTGAGGTTATCTGCCCTTTCAGGATCTTGAAGTATATTACTATACAACAGTCTATGAGGTCCTCCCCAATCCATTTAAAAAGTGGATTGCCTTTTTCTTTATAATTTCTTGTATACTTATATATCTAATTTGGGAGTTTATTTTCTCTTGAAAAAGCTTAAGAAATATATTGTCCTTTAGAGCAAAGATTTCAATGTATTGGTCTGAAGTTGTTTATAATAATCATTTCTAAAATAAATTATCTAAGCTTCCATTTTAAAAACCGAAAGAAGAGTAAAGTTAGTATAAGAAAGAGAAGACTATAAATAAAAGTGGACACTGAGGAAACAGAAAATGGACGTATGATAGAGAAAAATCAACTAAATAAAAAGCTGATACTTTGAAAAGATGAATAAAGGTTATCTCTAACCAGAATGATTTAGAAAGTGGTGAGAAGATATAGATTACTAATGTCAGGAATGAAAGAGGGAACACCACTTCAGATCCCACAGATGGTAAAAGAAAAATAAAAGGACAATATTACTTATGACAATATAACCATCTACTTCAATAAAATTGAAATTTCTTTAATGATGCAAATTGCCAATACTGACTCAGTAAGAAAGATGGAACTCAGAGAGCTCTGTAAAGAAATTCAATCTATAATTATAAACCTTTTCACAAAGACAACTTCAGGCCCAGAGGACTATATACATGAAACATTTTAAAAGAAAATAACACCAATCCTATAAAGTCCCTTTTAGAAAGAGAGAAGCAGGATTCTTCCTAATTCATTTCAAAGCATTTTTCTGAAACTCAGATCATATAAAGACATTTCACCCCAAAAGAAACTAGAGACCAATATCCCTCATGAACAGAGATGTTAAAATATTTAATAAAATATTAGAGGATTAAATCTAGCAGAATATACAAAGGATAATGTATCTTGGTCAAATGAAGTTCTCCTGAAAATGCAAGCTTGATTTAACATTCACAAAGCCATCAATGTAATTCACCATGTTAACAGAATAAAGAGATTTAAAAAAAGAAGTAGTTTCGGGATTAAAACCTCTTAGAACATTAAGAACAGAAGGAACCTTCTTTAACTTTAAAGTGTACCTAAGAAAAACTTAGGTGTAACATCGTATTTAATATCAAAAGACTGAATGCTTTCTACCAAAGATTAGGAATATGGCAGAAGTATCTGTTCTCACTTCTATTTAATGTTGCAGCCAACGCAGTCAGGCAAGAAAAGGACATAAAAGCACAGACACTGGAAAGAAGTAAAATTATCATTTTTCTTTAAAAATGATAAACGATTCTGGGTAAAATCTGTAGAAATAGATGAAAATGTGCCTCTGATTTATACCACAGAAAAAATAAATTTCAAGCACTTCATATAAATTTAAAACTGAATGAGAAAAATAATAAAGCTTCTCAAAAAGAACAAAAAAGAATATGTCCACATTTGGGGGATAGAGAAAGACATTAAACATGACACTAAAGCAATATCCATAATGGGAAATACAGGTAAGTTGGACTACATTAAAAATAACTTCATCAAAAGACACTACACAGAGAGTGAAAAAAGCAGTCTATAAATAGATATTTGCAACAGTCATTTTCAATAAAAGGGCTCTTAAAAAGTGAATACATAAAACATATATATCCATGTGTAAAATAGATAGCTAGTGGGAAGCTGCTATATCACACAAGGAGCTCAGCTCAGTCCTCTGTAATAATCTAGAGGGATGGATGGAGGTGGGGTTAGAGGGACGCTCAAGAAGGAGGGGATATATGCATGTTTATGTTCCAGCTCAGTTGCTTCCGTCTTGTCAGACTCTTTGCGACCCTATGGACTGTAGCCCACCATGCTCAGTATGGCAATACAAGAATGCTCATAGAAGCATTGTTAATCATAGCCTCAAAAGCGGAAATAATCAAAATATCTACCAACAGTAGAATGGATAAAGAATTTTCAGAGAAAAATAATATGGAGTCAGAATGATGAATCAAGGAAAATTTAAGTAAGAGAAAAACTTCGAATTCCTTCATTTATCATAATAAGGATTAGAATATTGCCTAGGGTAGATAAATCAAGAAACTGATGTTTAAGTGTACTATTTAAAGCAATAAAGGCAACTATTAGTCAAAAAATCACCATTAACCTGAAAATTATATGTAACCATCAGGAAGTAGAGGAAGTGAATAAGTGGTAGGTGAATATAAGTGTATGAAACCCTTCATCTGTGATGGTAAGTAGTCAAGAGCAGACATTATGTAACACTGACAAATCAATAGAGGGGAATGTATACATAATCAATTATATATAATGAAGAGGGAGCAAAATCTATTCTATTTAATTTAAATGTTTCTTGTGGTGATTGGGACTGAATATGAGGCAGGGAGGCCACTATTTCATTTTACTTTATTTTTTTGTATTAAATTTTAAGCACATGCATGTGTTACTTTTATAAGATAAATTCCAGGAAATATAAACAAACTAAGGAAAGGCCTCTGAGCAAAGGCTTGAGGAGTTCTAGCTCTCTTGATACAACTCAGCAAGTTGAGCTTACTGGTAAATGTGGCAGCAAGGTACAAAACCTCACAGAATACTAGAATATAAACTTAGACAATTGCCTGTGATTTTATAATTTGATGAGAATTGAACTCTATAGCACATTAACTTTCTCTAGCATAATCCAATTAAGTGTTTTTGTTTTGAAATATGAATTTATGATTTATATTTTCAACACATAATAACCAATGTTTAATTAGAAGAATATATTACTAATTTGTAAAGACTGACTCATGAGGTATTCATATAATGGGTTTAGCTCTGAGGCAAAATGATTTTTAAAAACCATGATTATCTTTTAGAATATATAATATGGTGTAAGAAGAGATTTAAGTAACTTAATGAATTCACTTTTCTGGTTACTATTACCGCATGACAAAGTATACCAAAATTGAATGCTGTAAAACAGTACGTACATGTGTTTACATATGTATGTTTCACAGGTCCCTAGGTCAGGAATTCTGAAAAGTGAAGCTGCCACCTCTCACATGGGGGCTTTTGCAAGTCTGCTGTCAGATCTAGGCACAAGGGGGCTGTCAAAGCTGCACAAGTCTGTAGCCATTCAAGACGGCACACTCACTGGCTGGTGATGATGTGACCTGGGCACTGGAAGCTCTGCCATGAGTCTGAACCAGAGGGCCTACATATGGTCTTTCCAGGTCAGGTGGTATGGATAAAGAATGTTGCCCATCATATCAGTAAACAGGATCCTGTACCCATCAAGCCATTAGCCGCTGTAGCCACCCTAGGGGTGTACTCTGAGGATTCAGGATGGAGAAAAGCAGGATACTAGCTTCAGACAGGTAACGTGAATATCAAAGGAATGATTTACTCAAAAGCTTTTTCTGCATCTACTGAGACAATCATACAATTTTTATTCTTCAAATTGTTGATGTGGTATTTCACACAGATTGATTTGTGGTGGGAATGCAAATTGGTACAATGACAATGGGGAATAGTATGGAAGCTCCTTAAAAAAAACTAAAAACAGATCTATCTTATGATCTTGCAATTCCACTCCTAGGCATATATCCAGAAAAAAAACATGGTCTGAATACATCCCCAAATTCATTGCAGCACTGCTTATATAAGCCAAGATATGGAAGCAACCTAAATGTTCATCAACAGAGGAATGGATAAAGGCTAATTAGGGAGTTTAGGATTGACATGTATTTATTAAAAATGGTATATTTAAAATGGATAACCAACAAGGACCTACTATAAGTACAGGAACTGTACTTAATATTCTGTAACAACCATGGGAAAAGAAGTTGAAAAAGAATAGATACACGTATATGTATGACTGAATCACTTTTCTGTACACCTGAAACTATCACAACATTGTTAATCAACTATACTCGAAAATAAAATAAAAGTTAAAAAAATAATATCGGACGACCATGGTGGTACCATTGATAGAAATCTGCCTGCCAATGTAGGGGACATAGATTTGATTTCCTGGTCCAGGAAGATTCCACATGCTGCAGCGCAGCTGGGCCCAGGCACCACAACGACTGATTCTGCACTTTAGAGCCACAATTACACAAGTCTCAACTGAGCCGTCACACCACAACTAATGAAGCTTATGTGCCTATGGCCTGTGTTTCACAACAAGAGAAGCCATTGAAATTGAGAAACCAGCTCACCGTAAGGAAGAGCAGCACCCACTCACCACAACTAGAGAAAACTCCACGCAACAACAAAGACCCCCTGCAGCAATAAATAAATAAATAAATTTAATTTAATTTAAAAAAAATCAAAGGGTTTATTTCAATGAGTCTAGACTCTTGTATCTTCTCATACACATGAAAGTGCTAAATACATTTACATGATGTGTCTGATTTTATTAACAGTAATCTTTTGATGTTCTATCTGGGTTTTTTTATTACTAAAATTTGAAGAAATTCCTACAAACACTGGCTCCACCCTAACTCCTTCAAAACAGCCCTTCAGAGCCATTTGAGAATCTGTATCTGAGGGTTAAGTCTTAAGAATGTCCACCAAATAAAGTATAATTCTCAACTTTCAAGTGGCACATTTTTTCAGTCATCAGTTCAGTTTAGTCACTCAGTTGTGTCCGACTCTTTGCGACCCCATGAACCACAGCACGCCAGGCCTCCCTGTCCATCACCAACTCCCGGAGTCCACCCAAACCCATGTCCACTGAGTTGGTGATGCCATCCAACCATCTCATCCTCTGTCGTCCCTTTCTCCTCCTGCCCTCAATCTTTCCCAGCATCAGGGTCTTTTCAACTGACTCAGCTCTTTGCATCAGGTGGCCAAAGTATTGGAGTTGCAGCTTCATCAGTCCTTCCAATGCACACCCAGGACTGATCTTCTTTAGGATGGACTGGTTGGATCTCCTTGCAGTCCAAGGGACTCTCAAGAGTCTTCTCCAACACCACAGTTCAAAAGCATCAATTTTCTGGTGCTCAGCTTTCTTTATAGTCCAACTCTCACATTCATACATGACCACTGGAAAAATCATAGCCTTGACTACACACACCTTCGTTGACAAAGTAATGTCTCTGCTTTTTAATATGCTATCTAGGTTGGTCATAACTTTCCTCCCAAGGAGTAAGCGTCTTTTAACTTCATGGCTGCAGTCACCATCTGCAGTGATTTTGGAGCCCAGAAAAATAAAGTTAGCCACTGTTTCCACTGTTTCCCTATCTATTTGCCATAAAGTGATGGGACCAGATGCCATGATCTTAGTTTGCTGAATGTTGAGCTTTAAGCCAATTTTTTCACTCTCCTCTTTCACTTGCATCAAGGGGCTCTTTAGTTCTTCACTTTCTGCCATAAAGGTGATGTCATCTGCATATCTGAAGTTATTGATATTCCTCCTGGCAATCTTGATTCCAGCTTGTGCTTCCTCCAGCCCAGCGTTTCTCATGATGTACTCTGCATATAATTTAAATAAGCAGGGTGACAATATACAGCCCTGACGTATTCCTTTTCCTATTTGGAACCCGTCTGTTGTTCCATGCCCAGTTCTAATTGTTGCTTCCTGACCTTTCTCAAGAGGCAGGTCAGGTGGTCTGGTAGTCAGTCATCAATGGAACTGGAATAATAAAACTTCTCACATGGCAGTTAGCTTCCTCTAGAGTGAGTTATCCTAAGGAAATAGGTGGAAGCTGTGTGGCCTTTTATGACCTAGTCTCAGAAGCCACACAAAGGCTGCTGATGCTTTTAGTTACAACTGAGTCACTAATGTCAGTCCAGATTCATAGAGAGGGCAGACAGACCCCTGCTCTGGATGGAAGGAGTGTCAAAGACTTGATATACATGTTTTACAATCACCACACTAATCAATGGACTAAAAGTACATATTTCAGCAAAATAATACAATTTGAATGTAATGAAGTCACATTTATTTTGAATTTCTATCTTAGCAGAATACTTGTATGAAACATATAGATTAAATGATATTCACTGGATGAAGGAGTAAGGAGAATTACTAAGAAAAAGTGGCTCCTTGACACATCTTTAGACAAGAAATACTCTCATCTGAAAACATAAAAGGAAAATTGTGTAATCAATAAAAATCACGGAGAATGATGAGGCAGTAGCCACTGAACTTAAAAATACTAAACTGCCCTGTCACGTTGAATAAAAGGAGGAAAGTTAAATTATGAAGACAAGATCAGAATTTTTGATGCCTTAACTTGCTTACTAAGATTCTCATGGCTTCTAATTAGTTTAAGTTAAGCATTTAGCCATAGAAAACGCATTATTTCCTATATAAATTATACGTCATTCTGAATTACATAAAATCCCTTTTTGGAAAGTCATGTATGTTATACAGATATTAACTAATTCTCTGGGATTAAAATCTCAGTGAGGTTATTTATAATTGTTAAGCCAAGTATCAGAGGGTAGAACTTTAATGATTAGATGAGCTTGATTTGTGAGAAATGCAAATAACTACTTTCCATTAAAAGAGACATTGGAACAAGTTATACTTCCTACTAGTTAGGTACATCTGAATTCCCACCACTAAAATTTCTATGGCCAACTGTCTTTCATTGTTTAAATAAGAATACAGGAAGCTGTGAAGATGGTTAGTAACAACATGGGTATTCAACAGAACAAATTCTTTTAGTAAATGTTATTACTTAATACTACTTTCTATAAATGAAGAATTCCCAAGCTTTTCTAGTACTATTATTTCTCAATCACCTCTAACATTCATCCTCTAAGAGATCTTGGAGGTGATTTCAATTTATTTGGAAATCATTTAACATTTGATTAAGAAAAAGATTTGAATGATAGAGGGGATGTTTCCTCTTTCTTGGCTTCTTCAAGTAAGAGAAATCACACAACTAGAGAATGGTAAACAAAGGCACTTCATTGGCTGCCTCTAATTCAAGACTGCCTACAAACTGCTACCAAAATATTAAGAGTATTATACAATATGGTATATCTTTTAATTTTGGTTCTTATAAAAAAGGGTTCAGTAGGCAGAAGAGACATAAAAATTTAGTCTTTAGACATGGAATTTCAGGATTCAAAAGGAGGTTGCCTGACACCCTAAACTAAAAAACAAGCAACACAAGACCAAAAAACATATTGCAATTTGCTCCAGGTCCCAAAAGAAGCCAAACTCCAGCTTCCTATGCCTTTTTAAGCACAATGATTTTAGACATTTCTGAGAAATAACATACGCTTTCTTCCCTTTCTTCCTACTCATGTGTCAACTAAATCTAGGTATTTTAAACCGAGCAAACAAAAATTTAGTAATTTTTAATTAAATTCTTAGTAAACTTAATTAAATCATGTGTAATTGTCAGGCTAGATTTAGCATTTACTTCTGTTGCTATAAGATTGGTATTTCTAATATTCCTCACAATGTCTTCTGTGGGTTATTAGTAGACAGTGCTTGCAACAGAGTTCTGTGGTAAAATAAACTTGACAAACACTAAATTACACAAAATTATTTACATTGTGTCTCTCAGAAATTTTAATTTGCTATATTTTGAGCATGCATAGAGAGGATACAGTATATATCATTTCCCAGTCGTGCTTAACTTGGCATTATCTAGAAGACTCCCAGATGTACAAGCAGAGACAGTACTTTGCCAAAAAGAGATCCATGTAGTCAAGGCTAGTCTTTCCAGGAGTCATGTATAGATGTAAGAGTTGGACCATAAAGTGTGAGCACTGAAGAATCAATGCTTTTGAATTGTGGTGCTGGGAAAGACTCTTGAGAGTCTCGTGGACAGCAAGGAGATCAAACCAGTCAATCCTAAAAGAAATCAACCCTGAATATTCATTGGAGGGACTGATGCTAAAGTTGAAGCTCCAATGCTTTTGCCACCAGACGGGAAGAACTGACTCACTGGAAAAGACCCTGATGCTAGGAAAGATGGAAGGCAGGAGGAGAAGGGGATGACAGAGGATGAGATGGTTGGATGGCATCACCCATTTAAGGAATATGAATTTGGAAAAACTCCAGGAGATGATGAGGGGCAGGGAGGCCTGGCGTGTGGCAGTCCATGGGATTGCAAACAGTTGGACATGACTTGGAGATTGAACAACAAGAAGACTAGAAATATGTGGAACACAGTTTGGGAAAACCTAAACTACATTTGTTTTTAGTTTAGATATTGTTATATCTGAAGTATAACAATTATTGAACTGAAAATAGTACAGAATCCAATCTAGAGTTCTCTTAGATTATGGTTCCAAATATGTAAAGGGTAAATTAACATAAGATACAATTTATTAAAATTAAATTGTAAAATGTAATTAAATTGTAAAATTGAAAATTAACATAAGATATAACTTATTAAAATTAAATTATAAAATGTTTAAAATCTTGCATGGTAGGCTTCAGCATTATGAGAACCAAGAACATCCAGATGTCCAAGCTGGAAAAGGAAGAGGAATGAGAGATCAAATTGCCTACATTTGCTGGATCATAGAGAAAGCAAGAAAATTCCAGCAAAACATCTACCTCTGTTCCATCGACTACGCTAAAGCCTTTGACTATACAGTTTGATCCCTAGGTTGGGAAGATCCCTTGAAGAAGGGAAAGGCTACCTACTCCAGTATTCTGGTCTGGAGAATCCCATGGACTCTGTAGTCCGTGGGGTCACAAAGAGTTGGACATGATTGAATGACCTTCACTTTCACTTTCATGTGGATAAAACCAAAGTGTGGAAAGCTCTTCAGGAGACTGGAATACCACACCATCTTGCCTGTTTCCTGAGAAACCTGTATGCAAGTTAAGAAGAAACAATTAGAATCCTGCATGGAACAACTAGCTGGTTCAAGATTGAGAAAGGAGTACAACAGGGCTGTCTGTGGTCACCCTGCTTGTTTTACTTATATGCTGAGCACCTCATGAAAAATGGCGGGCTGGATGAGTTACAAGGTAGGATCAAGATAGGCAGGAGAAACATCAACAATCTCAGATATGTGGCCTTTCTGCCTTTATCTAAAGGCAGAAAGCAAAGAGGAGCTAAAGAGTCTCTTGATGAAGGTGAAGGAGGAGAGTGAAAGAGCTGGCTTAAAACTAAATATTGAAAAAACTAAGATCATGGCATCCAGTGCCATTCAGTTCAGTCGCTCAGTCATGTCCGACTCTTTGCGACCCCATGAATCACAGCATGCCAGGCCTCCCTGTCCATCACCAACTCCCGGAGTTCACTCAAACTCACGTCCATTTAGTCAGTGATGCCATCCAGCCATCTCATCCTCTGTCGTCCCCTTTCCCTCCTGCCCCCAATCCCTCCCAGCATCAGAGTCTTTTCCAATGAGTCAACTCTTCACATGAGGTGGCCAAAGTAGAGTGGAGTTTCAGCTTTAGCATCATTCCTTCCAAAGAAATCACATGGCTGATCTCCTTTAGAATGGACTGGTCGGATCTCCTTGCAGTCCAAGGGAGTCTCAAGAGTCTTCTCCAACACCACAGTTCAAAAGCATCAATTCTTCGGCGCTCAGCTTTCTTCACAGTCCAACTCTCACATTGATACATGACCACTGAATAAACCAGAGCCTTGACTAGACGGACCTTAGTTGGCAAAGTAATGTCTCTGCTTTTTAATATGCTATCTAGGTTGGTCATAACCCTCCTTCCAAGGAGTAAGCATCTTTTAATTTCATGGGTGCAGTCACCATCTGCAGTGATTTTGGAGCCCCCCAAAAATAAAGTCTGACACTTTTCCCACTGTTTCCCCATCTATTTGCCATGAAGTGATGGGACCAGATGCCATGATCTTCGTTTTCCAAATGTTGGCTTAAGCCAACTTTTTCGCTCTCCTCTTTCACTTTCATCAAGAGGCTTTTTAGTTCCTCTTCACTTTCTGCCATAAGGGTGGTGTTATCTGCATATCTGAGGTTATTGATATTTCTCCCAGCAATCTTGATTCCAGCTTATGCTTCTTCCAGCCCAGCATTTCTCATGATGTACTCTGCATATTAGTTAAAAGAGCAAGGTGACAATATACAGCCTTGACATACTCCTTTTCCTATTTGGAACCAGTCTGTTGTTCCATGTCCAGTTCTAACTGTTGCTTCCTGACCTGCATATAGGTTTCTCAAGAGGCAGGTCAGGTGGTCTGTATTTCCATCTCTTAAAGAATTTGCACAGTTTATTGTGATCCACACAGTCAAAGGCTTTGGCATAGTTAATAAAGCAGAAATAGATGTTTTTCTCGAACTCTCTTGCTTTTTCCATGATCCAGCGGATGTTGGCAATTTGATCTCTGGTTCTTCTGCCTTTTCTAAAACCAGGTTGAACATCTGGAAGTTCATGGTTCACATACTGCTGAAGCCTGGCTTGGAGAATTTTGAGCATTACAGTTTACTAGCATGTGAGATGAGTGCAATTGTGCGGTAGTTTGAGCATTCTTACTCCATGGCAAATAGAAAGGTAAAAGGTGGAAGTATGACAGATTTTCTCTTTTTGGGTTCTAAAATCACTGTGGATGGTGACGGCAGCCATAAAATAAGAAGACAATTGCTTCTTGGCAAGAAAGCTATGACAAACCTAGACAGTATGTTGAAAAGCAGAGGCATTACTCTGGTGACAAAGGTCTTATAGTCAAGGCTATGGTCTACCCAGTTGTCACATACAGTTGTGTTAACTGGACTGTAAAGAAGGTAGGGTGCCAAAGAATTGTTGCCTTTGGATTGTAGTGCTGAAGAAGACTCCTAAAAGTCCCTTGAATAGCATGGCAATCAAACCAGTAATCTTGAGAAAAATCAACCCTGAATACTCACTGGAAGGATTGATGCTGAAGCTGAAGCTCCAGTATTTTGGTCATCTGACGCAAACAGCCAACTCATTGGAAAATTTCCTGATGCTGAGAAAGATTGAGGGCAGAAGAAGAGGGTGTCAAGGATCAGACGGCTAGATGGCATCAAGGATGCAACACGCATGAACTTGGGCAAACTTCGGGAGATGGTGAGGGACAGAGAGGCCTGGTGTGCTGCAGACCATGGAGTCACAAAGAGCTGGACATGATGGGGTGACTGAACAACAGCAGCAATTTATTAGCCAATAGTTTTATATGTTCTTTTTTTTAGGATATATTTATTTATTTCATAAAAACAATTGGGTATGAAATATACAGTGTGTGGAATATAGTCATTAACTATATAATATGTTTGTATGGTGACATATTGTAACTAGACTTATCATAGTGATCTTGTTGAAATGTACAGAAATATGGAATCACTATGTTATGTAACAGGAACTCACATAGTGTTACAGGTCAATTATACTTCAAAGAAAAAGTCATAGAAAAGAGATCAGATTTGCAGTTATCAGAGGTGGGGAATGGAAGGGGAAGGGGGGCATTGGATGAAGGCAGTCAAAAGGTACAGTCAGTTCACTCAGTTGTGTACAACTTTGCGACACCATGGACTGCAGCATGCCAAGCCCCCTAACCATCACCAACTCCCGGAGTCTACTCAAACTCATGTCCATCAAGTTGATGATGCCATCCAACCATCTCATCCTCTGTCATCCCCTTCTCCTCCCACCTTCAATCTTTCCCAGGATCAGGGTTTTTTCCAATGAGTCAGTTCTTCACATTAGGGGCCCGAAATATTGGAGTTTCAGCTTCAGCATCAGTCCTTCCAATGAACACCCAGGACTGATCTCCTTTAGGATGGACTGGCTGGATCTCCTTGCAGTCCAAGGGAGTCTCAAGAGTCTTCTCCAACACCACAGTTCAAAAGCATCAATTCTTCAGCGCTCAGCTTTCTTTATAGTCCAACTCTCACATCCATACATGACTACTGGAAAAACCATATAGCTTTGACTAGATGGAACTTTGTCAGCAAAGCAATGTCTCTGCTTTTGAATATGCTGTCTAGGTTGGTTATAACTTTCCTTCCAAGGAGCAAGTGTCTTTTAATTTCATGGATGCAGTCACCATCTGCAGTGTTTTGAAGCCCCCCAAAATAAAGCCTGTCACTGTTTCCACTGTTTCCCCATCTATTTGCCATGAAGTGATGGGACCAGATGCCATGCTCTTCGTTTTCTGAATGTTGAGCTTTAAGCCAATTTTTTCACTCCCTTCTTTCACTTTCATCAAGAGGCTCTTTAGTTCTTCTTTGCTTTCTGCCATGGGGTGATGTCATTGGCATACCTGAGGTTATTGATTTTTCTCCTGGCAATCTTGATTCCAGCTTGTGCTTCATCCAGCCTGGCATTTCACATGATGTACTCTGCGTATAAGTTAAATAAGCAGGATGACAATATACAGCCTTGACATACTCCTTTTCCTATTTGGTACCAGTCTGTTGTTCCATGTCCAGTTCTAGCTGTTGCTTCCTGACCTGCATACAGATTTCTCAAAAGGCAAGTCAGGTGGTCTGGTATTCCTATCTCTTGAAAAATTTTCCAGTTTGTTGTGAGCCACACAGTCAAAGGCTTTGGCATAGTCAATAAAGCAGAAATAGATGTTTTTCTGGAACTCTCTTGCTTTTTTGATGATCCAGTGGAGGTTGGCAATTTGATCTCTGGTTCCTCTGCCTGTTCTAAAACCAGCTTGAACATCAGGGAGTTCACGGTTCACGTATTGCTGAAGCCTGGCTTGGAGAATTTTGAGCATTACTTTACTAGGGTGTGAGATGAGCGCAATTGTGTGGTAGTTTGAGCATTCTTTGGCATTGCTTTTCTTTGGGATTGGAATGAAAACTGACCTTTTCCAGTCCTGTGGCCACTACTGCGTTTTCCCAATTTGCTGGCATATTGAGTGCAGCACTTTCACAGCATCATCTTTCAGGATTTGAAATAACTCAACTGGAACTCCATCACCTCCTCTGGCTTTGTTCATAGTGATTCTTTCTAAGGCCCACTTGACTTCACATTCCAGGATGTCTGGCTCTACGTGAGTGATCACACCATTGTGGTTATCTGGGTCATGAAATTTTTGGACAGTTCTTCTGTGTATTCTTGCCACCTCTGTGTTTTTTTTTTTAGTTTTTTATTTTTTTAATTTTAAAATCTTTAATTCTTACATGTGTTCCCAAACATGAACCCCCCTCCCACCTCCCTCCCCATAACATCTCTGTGGGTCATCCCCATGCACCAGCCCCAAGCATGCTATATCCTGCGTCAGACATAGACTGGCGATTCAATTCTTACGTGATATTATACATGTTAGAATGCCATTCTCCCAAATCATCCCACCCTCTCCCTCTCCCTCTGAGTCCAAAATTCTGTTATACACATCTGTGTCTTTTTTCCTGTTTTTCATACAGGGTCATCATTGCCATCTTTCTAAATTCCATATATATGTGTTAGTATACTGTATTGGTGTTTTTCTTTCTGGCTTACTTCACTCTGTATAATCGGCTCCAGTTTCATCCATCTCATCAGAACTGATTCAAATGAATTCTTTTTAACGGCTGAGTAATACTCCATTGTGTATATGTACCACAGCTTTCTTATCCATTCATCTGCTGATGGACATCTAGGTTGTTTCCATGTCCTGGCTATTATAAACAGTGCTGAGATGAACATTGGGGTACATGTGTCTCTTTCAATTCTGGTTTCCTCGGTGTGTATGCCCAGCAGTGGGATTGCTGGGTCATAAGGGAGTTCTATTTGCAATTTTTTAAGGAATCGCCACACTGTTCTCCATAGTGGCTGTACTAGTTTGCATTCCCACCAACAGTGTAGGAAGGTTCCTTTTCTCCACACCCTCTCCAGCATTTATTGCTTGCAGAGTTTTGGATTGCAGCCATTCTGACTGGCGTGAAGTGGTACCTCATTGTGGTTTTGATTTGCATTTCTCTGATAATGAGTGATGTTGAGCATCTTTTCATGTGTTTGTTAGCCATCCATATGTCTTCTTTGGAGAAATGTCTATTTAGTTCTTTGGCCCATTTTTTGATTGGGTCGTTTATTTTTCTGGACTTGAGCTGCAGAAGTTGCTTGTATATTTTTGAGATTAGTTGTTTGTCAGTTGCTTCATTTGCTATTATTTTCTCCCATTCAGAAGGCTGTCTTTTCACCTTGCTTGTATTTTCCTTTGTTGTGCAGAAGCTTTTAATTTTAATTAGATCCCATTTGTTTATTTTTGCTTTTATTTCCAGAATTCTGGGAGGTGGATCATAGAGGATCTTGCTGTGATTTATGTTGGAGAGTGTTTTGCCTATGTTCTCCTCTAGGAGTTTTATAGTTTCTGGTCTTACATTTAGATCTCTAATCCATTTTGAGTTTATTTTTGTGTGCGGTGTTAGAAAGTGATCTAGTTTCATTCTTTTACAAGTGGTTGACCAGTTTTCCCAGCACCACTTGTTAAAGAGATTGTCTTTACTCCATTGTATATTCTTGCCTCCTTTGTCAAAGATAAGATGTCCATATGTGTGTGGATTTATCTCTGGGCTTTCTATTTTGTTCCATTGATCTATATGTCTGTCTTTGTGCCAGTACCATACTGTTTTGATGACTGTGGCTTTGTAGTAGAGCCTGAAGTCAGGCAAGTTGATTCCTCCAGTTCCATTCTTCTTTCTCAAGATTGCTTTGGCAATTCGAGTTTTTTGTATTTCCATACAAATCTTGAAATTATTTGTTCTAGTTCTGTGCAAAATATGGCTGCTAGCTTGATAGGGATTGCATTGAATTTGTAAATTGCTTTGGGTAGTATACTCATTTTCACTATATTGATTCTTCCAATCCATGAACATCGTATATTTCTCCATCTATTAGTGTCCTCCTTGATTTCTTTCATCAGTGTTTTATAGTTTTCTATATATAGGTCTTTAGTTTCTTTAGGTAGATATATTCCTAAGTATTTTATTCTTTTCGTTGCAATGGTGAATGGAATTGTTTCCTTAATTTCTTTTTCTACTTTCTCATTATTAGTGTATAGGAATGCAAGGGATTTCTGTGTGTTGATTTTATATCCTGCAACTTTACTATATTCATTGATGAGCTCTAGTAATTTTCTGGTGGAGTCTTTAGGGTTTTCCATGTAGAGGATCATGTCATCTGCAAACAGTGAGAGTTTTACTTCTTCTTTTCCAATTTGGATTCCTTTTATTTCTTTTTCTGCTCTGATTGCTGTGGCCAAAACTTCCAGAACTATGTTGAATAGTAGCGGTGAAAGTGGACACCCTTGTCTTGTTCCTGACTTTAGGGAAATGCTTTCAATTTTTCACCATTGAGGATAATGTTTGCTGTGGGTTTGTCATATATAGCTTTTATTATGTTGAGGTATGTTCCTTCTATTCCTGCTTTCTGGAGAGTTTTTATCATAAATGGATGTTGAATTTTGTCAAAGGCCTTCTCTGCATCTATTGAGATAATCATATGGTTTTTATTTTCAATTTGTTAATGTGGTGAATTACATTGATTGATTTGCGGATATTGAAGAATCCTTGCATCCCTGGGATAAAGCCCACTTGGTCATGGTGTATGATCTTTTTAATGTGTTGTTGGATTCTGATTGCTAGAATTTTGTTGAGGATTTTTGCATCTATGTTCATCAGTGATATTGGCCTGTAGTTTTCTTTTTTTGTGACATCTTTTTCAGGTTTTGGTATTAGGGTGATGGTGGCTTCATAGAATGAGTTTGGAAGTTTACCTTCCTCTCAATTTTCTGGAAGAGTATGAGTAGGATAGGTGTTAGCTCTTCTCGAAATTTTTGGTAGAATTCAGCTGTGAAGCCATCTGGACCTGGGCTTTTGTTGGCTGGAAGATTTCTGATTACAGTATCAATTTCCGTGCTTCTGATGGGTCTGTTAAGATTTTCTATTTCTTCCTGGTTCAGTTTTGGAAAATTGTACTTTTCTAAGAATTTGTCCATTTCTTCCACGTTGTCCATTTTATTGGCATACAACTGCTGATAGTAGTCTCTTATGATCCTTTGTATTTCAGTGTTGTCTGTTGTGATCTCTCCCTTTTCATTTCTAATTTTATTGATTTGATTTTTCTCTCTTTGCTTCTTGATGAGTCTGGCTAATGGTTTTTCAATTTTATTTATCCTTTCAAAGAACCAGCTTTTGGCTTTGTTGATTTTTGCTATGGTCTCTTTTGTTTCTTTTGCATTTATTTCTGCCCTAATTTTTAAGATTTCTTTCCTTCTACTAACTCTGGGGTTCTCCAACTCTTCCTTTTCTAGTTGCTTTAGTTGTAGAGTTAGGTTATTTATTTGGCTTTTTTCTTGTTTCTTGAGGTATGCCTGTATTGCTATGAACTTTCCTCTTAGCACTGCTTTTATAGTGTCCCACAGGTTTTGGGTTGTTGTGTTTTCATTTTCATTAGTTTCTATGCATATCTTGATTTCTTTTTTGATTTCTTCTGTGATTTGTTGGTTATTCAGAAGTGTGTTGTTTCACCTCCATATGTTGGAATTTTTAATAGTTTTTCTCCTGTAATTGAGATCTAATCTTAATGCATTATGGTCAGAAAAGATGCTTGGAATGATTTCAATTTTTTGAATTTATCAAGTTTAGATTTATGGCCCAGGATGTGATCTATCCTGGAGAAGCTTCCATGAGCACTTGAAAAAAAGGTGAAATTCATTGTTTTGGGGTGAAATGTCCTATAGATATCAATTAGGTCTAACTGATCTAATGTATCATTTAAAGTTTGCGTTTCTTTGTTAACTTTCTGTTTAGTTGATCTGTCCATAGGTGTGAGTGGGGTATTAAAGTCTCCCACTATTATTGTGTTATTGTTGATTTCCCCTTTCATACTTGTTAGCATTTGTCTTACATATTGCGGTGCTCCTATATTGGGTGCATATATATTTATAATTGTTATATCTTCTTCTTGGATTGATCCTTTGATCATTATGTAGTGGCCTTCTTTGTCTCTTTTCACAGCCTTTGTTTTAAAGTCTATCGGATATGAGTATTGCCACTCCTGCTTTCTTTTGGTCTCTATTTGCATGGTATATCTTTTCCAGCCCTTCACTTTCAGTCTGTATGTGTCCCTTGTTTTGAGGTGGGTCCCTTGTAAGCAGCATATAGAGGGGTCTTGTTTTTGTATCCATTCAGCCACTCTTTGTCTTTTGGTTGGGGCGTTCAACCCATTTACGTTTAAGGTAATTATTGATAAGTATGATCCCGTTACCATTTACTTTATTGTTTGGGGTTCGGGTTTATACACCTTTTTCGTGTTTCCTGTCTAGAGAATATCCTTTAGAATTTGTTGGAGAGCTGGTTTGGTGGTGCTGAATTCTCTCAGCTTTTGCTTGTCTGTAAAGCTTTTGATTTCTCCTTCATATTTGAATGAGATCCTTGCTGGGTACAGTAATCTGGGCTGTAGGTTATTGTCTTTCATCACTTTAAGTATGTCTTGCCATTCCCTCCTGGCCTGAAGAGTTTCTATTGAAAGATCAGCGGTTATCCTTATGGGAATCCCCTTGTGTGTTATTTGTTGTTTTTCCCTTGCTGCTTTTAATATTTGTTCTTTGTGTTTGATCTTTGTTAATTTGATTAATATGTGTCTTGGGGTGTTTCGCCTTGGGTTTATCCTATTTGGAACTCTCTGTGTTTCTTGGACTTGGGTGATTATTTCCTTCCCCATTTTAGGGAAGTTTTCAACTATTATCTCCTCAAGGATTTTCTCATGATCTTTCTTTCTGTCTTCTTCTTCTGGGACTCCTATAATTCGAATGTTGGAGCATTTTATATTGTCCTGGAGGTCTCTGAGATTGTCTTCGTTTCTTTTAATTCGTTTTTCTTGTTTCCTCTCTGATTCATTTATTTCTACCATCCTATCTTCTATTTCACTAATCCTATCTTCTGCCTCTGTTATTCTACTATTTGTTGCCTTCAGAGCGTTTCTGATCTCATTTATTGCGTTATTCATTATATTTTGACTCTTTTTTATTTCTTCTAGGTCCTTGTTAAACCTTTCTTTCATCTCAATCCTTGTCTATAGGCTATTTATCTGTGATTCCATTTTGATTTCAAGATTTTGGATCATTTTCACTATCAATATTCGGAATTCCTTCTCAGGTAGATTCCCTACTTCTTCCTCTTTTGTTTGGCTTGGTGGGCAACTCTCCTGTTCCTTTACCTGCTGAGTATTCCTCTGTCTCTTCATCTTGGTTATATTGCTGCGTTTGGGGTGGCCTTTTTATATTCTGGTAATTTGTGGAGTTCTCTTTATTATGGAGCTTCCTCACTGTGGGTGGGGTTCTATCAATGGCTTGTCAAGGTTTCCTGGTTAGGGAGGCTTGTGTTGGAGTTCTGGTGGGTGGAGCTGGGTTTCTTCTCTCTGGAGTGCAGTGGAGTGACCAGTAATGGGTTATGAGACATCAAAGGTTTTGGAATAATTTTGAGCTGCCTGTATATTGAAGCTCAGCGGAGTGTTCCTGTGTTGCTGGAGAATTTGAGTGGTATGTCTTGTTTTGGAACTTGTAGGCCCTTGGGTGGAGCTTGGTTTCAGTGTAGGTATGAAGGCATTTGATGAGCTCCTATTGCTTAATGTTCTCTGAATTCAAGAGTTCTCTAATGTTTTCAGGCTTTGGATTTAAGCCTCCTGCTTCTGGTTTTCAGTTTTATTTTTACAGTAGCCTCTAGACTTCTCCATCTATACAGCACCGATGATAAAACATCTAGGTTAAAGATGAAAAGTTTCTCCACATTGAGGGACACTCAGAGAGGTTCGCTGAGTTACAAGGAGAAGAGAAGATGGAGGGGGTAGTTAGAGGTAACTGGAATGAGATGCGGTGAGATCAAAAGAGGAGAGAGCAAGCTAGCCAGTAGTCACTTCCTTATGTGCGCTCTATAGTCTGGACCGCTTAGAGGTATTTACGGAGTTATACGGGGAAAAGAAGAGGGAGGAAGTACACAGAGGTGACCAGGAGGATAAGAGAGAGGAATGAGAAGGAGAGAGACAAATCCTGCCAGTAACCAGTTGCTTAGGTGTTCTCCACCGTCTGGAACACACAGCGATTCACAGAGTTGGACAGAGAAGAGATGGGGGAGAAAAGAGACAGAGGCCACCTGGTGGAGAAAAAAGAGAGTCCAAAGGAGGAGAGAGTGGTCAAGCCAGTAATCTCGCTCTCAGGTGAACTTGGGTAGTGAAGTTTGGGTTTTTAAAAGTACAAAATTGACAACAAAAACCTAAGAGCAAAGATTAAAAATCTGTTTTTGAAGACAATGGCCTGCTTTTCTGGTTGCCTGATGTCCTCTGCCAGCCTACAGAAGTTTTGTGGAGTTTGCTCGGCGTTGAAATGTTCTTTTGAGGAATTTGTGAGGGAGAAAGTGGTCTTCCCGTCCTATTCCTCCGCCATCTTTTTCTGAATCCAATAGTTTTATATGTTCTTGATGCCAGTCAATAACTTGGAATTGCTAATGCACTAGTGACCAATTCTTTTGATTGACTTCCTTTGTTAGTTGCCTGATTCTATTCATATGCTACACGAATTAGCCCTCTAAGACTGCTATTAACCATACAGCTTTACATCTATCTTGCATAACAGGGTTACTCAGAGTCTAATTTGAAGGTCATATTTAAAATTTTTAGCTTCTTTGTTACCCTTTTTAAAATGTTGTAAGACAATTACAAACAGAACCATCCTGTGTGACAAAATTAGGTAAAATTAAAGGTTTAACAGAGAAGCCAATGGCACCCCATTCCAGTACTCTTGCCTGGAGAATCCCAGGGACGGGGGAGCCTGGTGGGCTGCTGTCTACGGGGTCACACAGAGACGGACATGACTGAAGTGACTTAGCAGCAGCAGCAGCAGCAAAGGTTTAAAAAAAAATTCTCTAAAAAAAACCAGGCTACTTTAAAATTAATTGCTGTGTTATTCACTGCTAATTATATTAAAACATTGACAAATTATATATAACAAACTATATAACTTTGTAGTTTTAAAAAATATAAGTAGCTGTTCATTGTTGTCATGGGTTATCTTGTTAACATGTATTGTAGATAAATATTAGCTTTTACATTTTTTACGTAAGAAGACTGAAATCATGGTAAACATTTGATCCTTAGTTCAAAACCATTCAAAGCAAAAGCATGTGTATTTATTTTGTACTTATTTAAAAAGTTCAACTGTAGAGGTCAAGTAAAATGTTACTTTTGGATAGCCTCTTGGGTATTTCACCATTATATCAGAAAAACTGTCTATACAGCACTCTCAAATTGGTAAGGTAGTTAAGGCAAACAACCATTCGTGTATTTCTTATTAAAAAAATAGTAAATATAGAAATAATTTTGTAACCTAAGAAAGAGGTAGTTTCTGATTTTCTTGGAGAGAGGTTGAACAAATTCCCAGAGGCATAGGAATGTTTCTTAGCACATGTTTCAGGACTTTTCTTTCCTTTTTAAGGGTATAGTAAAATGTTATTGAGCTAACTTATAATTTCTATATATAAATTTAAAACTTTTTTTCCTTCCAGGAGTGTTCAGTCATTTTATTCGATAATTCATCTTTCCATCATAATCAGTGAGAAGAAAACTTTACAAATATGTAAACAAAAGCTTACTAGTACAGAGTTTCTAAATTTAATAATAACGACAAAAAAAAAAAAAACAACAAACAGTAAAAGATAAAGTTCATTTTCTGATTTCCTTGAAGCTCTTGAACAGTTCTTCAAAGTGAAATTTGATCTAAAATACTTATAGGGCTAGAAGTGATTGTTTCATTACAATATATTATGTTCAATGCCCCATTTAAAGCCACATCAAATTATAAGTAGTAATGTTTTTAAAAGACCATCCCATATAGTTCTCTTTATGCCAGAGTCATAATGGAAAAATTATTTATTAATGAGTTTGATTTATAAAATTGTACCCATTGCAATTTTTGCCTCTGGGCCCTGGAATAAAGTTAAAAACATTCAGTGAGCTACAGAACACTTAACAATTATAAAAGCAGTCAGCAGCACCATAAATCACAGTTATTCTGAAACAATACACCAAAAATGCAATTTAAACTGATAATGTATCATTTAATTATATTTTGATGTAGAGCAACATTTGTCTAAATGACCTAGAAAAATATGGAGTCTTGGAAGATTGCTATTATTAAGGAATAAATTGGAGAGCTGGCTTTTTATTTATTTTTTGAGGGTGTATGAAATAAAAGGGCAGTCTGAGTCTGAGTGTCATCAGTTACAGCTTAAAGAGGAGCCAAGCTCTGAATATTTCTACATTTTGTGATGTACAGTGAGTTAGAGGACACTACTAGGTAACAGCTGTTGCCGAGTTTTAATGAATCTCTTGGACACATCAGATACCTAAGATCACTAGGAGTGTACCTAACCAGCATTTTCACCAGAAATGATACAGAAGGCAGAACAACCAAATCAGCACCATTTTCTATAAAGGCAAGTTGCTGATCATTCTGGATGGAATAGGTAACACATGATATTTTCTCTTAGTTACATAAACAATATAAATCTCTGCTTTCAAATTCCTCGAGATAGGAATTCCCTCACAAATTAGGAGCATTTAAGAGTTCAAGTGAGTAGTCAACCCTTGATAAATGCAAATATGTTACACAATATACTTAATTCTTGGCATGAAAGTCAATTAAGTCCTTTCAAAAATATTTCTTTGTAATTAATAAGTTTTTGCTTTTATTCAAATAGACAATTTACAGATTAGGAAAAGTATTGCAAAAAGCAGTGTATATGTCAAGCATTTTTGACACAAGCATTCTGAATACAATCTAAGCTTATAAGTAAGAAGTCCCATAGGTAAATGGCTCCAATAAGGAAAAAGAAGTCCACATTTAAATTAAGGAAACAGTGGGTATTTAAAACAAACAAGCTCCTAAAATGTCAACTAAAATTAGCCATGCAACAGCTTTTCAGTTTGATGAGACTGAAATGCATTTTCTATAGACCCTACTGATAAAAAGGAATATTCACAACTTAAATCACTTGCATATATGGCTACCATGTGAATATGTTAAAGCTTCAATATGTTGTTTATAATCAATGAAACTAAAAAGCATTAAGGATAAGTATTTTTATCCTTCATTTGGAAATGGTTCAGGTTTTATACTTAAACATATCATACGTGTGACTAGGGCTTTTAAATGGTTTCTGGTTTTAATAGTTGGTGTGAATCTAAACAAAGTATGGACAATCCTTGTCCTTTTAGGAAAAAGGGTGGGGGAAGCAACAAAGAAACCTAATCAGGTCTAAAAATGAGTTTATCCTATTTTGTACAAAGAAAACAGAAAGAGTCTGGGGACGATAAACTAATTTCTACCAGTTTCTGTCTACCACATATACACTAACTCAATTTAGATTGATCTGATAATGTCTACAGAATTACTACCAAGACACAAGGTTACTATATACATTTGGACTTTTTTTTTCCACCCTCAAAAATAGCATGAGATGAAATGTTGTCTAAGCTTCTTTTAATTTTATTTTAGTTTTATCTTGATCTCTAACTTCAAAGCAAATAATTTTTTTTTACTTTTTTCAAAATTTACCACAGTAGGACAATGCCAGAGCCAATCATTTTTTTTTAATAGAACAACATAACTTTAAACTATAAGATAATGATTTTTAGATGAACACATATTCATTGATTAAAAAGCTGTGTATGTAGGAAGGGAATGAAGTAGTAGCTTTACTTCACACTTTAAAATTGTTTTCAAAAGTAGCCAACCTTCATCTATAAAAATAACCATTTATTCAACTCTAGGTCAATGAGAGATCACTGGAATTGTATCCAAGAACACTAAATCTTGATTTTTGATTTTCAACTAATTAGCTTCTTGCTAATATCTGTGTTAAATTTCAAGGACAACATTTAAAATATTTAGGAGATACATCTTCATGTTTATAGAAGTGCTCAGAACTTGGTAAAAGCATTTAATCCCTCTGAAACTTACTATCTGCAACTCAATATTTACTAAGCAGTTACTATATACCATTTATTAAGCAAATCAAAGAACATGGCAACATTTCTATCCTCAATGAATTAAGTTTAACTGCATAAATAAAATTTAAATTTTAATATATCTGATTTAATATTGTTTTTCAAAAACTTATATCATTCCTGTTACCAAATATAATTAAACTGGGGCTTCTCTGGTGGTCCAGTGGTTAAGAATCTGCCTTGCAATACAAGGGACACCAGTTCGATTCCTGGTCTGGGAAGACCCCACATGCTGTAGGGCAACTGAGCCCATGGGCCACAACTACTTAGCCCATGCTCTTGGCCCTTGAGCCACAACTATAGACTTACATACTGCAACTGCTGCAGCCTGCATGCCTAGAATTTGTGCTCAGCAACAGGATGAGCCACCAAATTAAGACGCCTACACACTGCAATGAGAGAGTAGCCCCCACCGGACAAAATTAGAAAAAGACCCACATAGCATGAAGACCCAGCCCAGTCAATAAATAAATCAATAAGATAAAATATATATACTAAAATATATATAATTAAACTAAGAAATGTGGCCATAGTAAGTAATGTTATTCTTTAACAGTAAATACAGTTACTGAGAAGGATGTTATTTTTTTACATATTCAATTCTATTTAAAATATTTTTTAAATTAGAAAAATATTATTTAGAATTCAAAATATCTAGACTGTAAACTATAATTGTGAGCCAGTGTTAGGAAACAGAATTTCAATATATCTTCTTATCCTTTAATAAGTAGCCTGCATTGTATTACTTATTAAACTCAAAGTTTACAAAATTGTAAGCATTTTTAAATGTAGACTTCTTGAACATATTGTTCAATGTGCATGATTTACTAATGATACAAACACAGTCTTCATAACAAATAGTAACGATCTGATACAACCTCATCAAAACACATAGAAAAAAATAGATTAAATATACACTTTAAAAAATCCTAAAAGGTAAGCCTGATACAGTAAGAGAAACAGCACAATACATCTGAACTGAATACAAGCAAAGTGGTGAGTAGGGCCCAAACCCTGACCTTGCTGCACTAAAGGTCTGTCCAGTGAATGCTATGGTTTTTCCAGTAATCATGTATGGATGTGAGACTTGAACTATAAAGAAAGCTAAGTGCCAAGGAACTGATGCTTTTGAACTGTGGTGTGGAGAAGACTCTTGAGAGTCCCTTGGACTGCAAGGAGATCAAACCAGTCAATCCTAAAGGAAATCAGTCCTAAATATTCATAGGAAGGACAGATGCTAAAGGTGAAACTCTAATACTTTGGCCACCTGATGCAAAGAACTGAGTCACTGGAAAAGACTCTGATGCTAGGAAAGATTGAAGGCAGGAGGAGAAGGGGACAACAGAGGATGAGATGGTTGGATGGCATCACTGACTCAATGGACATGTTTGAGTAAGTTCTGGGAGTTGGTGATGGACAGGGAAGCCTGGCTTGCTGCAGTCCATGGGGTCGCAAAGAGTTGGACATGACTGAGTGACTGAACTGAGAAGAAAATGTTGAGAGATCCCAGCGACTGTCTAAAAGAATGGAAGAAGAAAATGGAGGAAATGATGAAGAATCATTATAGTTTAATGACAACAGCCAATACATTTTCAGAATAGAAGGAAAACGTTAGTACTCGGAGGTTGATATTGTATTTCAAGCGCCAAATGAAAAACACCACCAAGAACAAAGAGAAAGTGCATAAAACCCACCAAAGAATGACAAACTTTATCAGCAACAATAGATGCCAGCAGACAATGAATAAGATCTTTAAATCTTTTAAGAAAACAACTGGGAACCTAGAATTACATACCCAACTAAGCTATCATCCAAGAGTCACAGTAAATTAAAGTCATCTTGAAAATTCATAGTTGGTATTTCACATATCCTCTTATAGAAATAATCATGAAGTACTCCATAATTAAAAAAAATTGTGAGAAATCATGAATCATACAAGTACAACTGCTGAAACAGGCTGCTAAATCCAATGAATTATTGACTTGAAAATGCTAATGGCCAGTGTTTTGAACTTAAAGTTAAAACTTAAATCTATAGACAAAACAGTAATTGGAAGCATGATAATATTATCAGTAAATGGAATGTGTAGAAGTGACAGTCATATTTAGAAAGATAGAAATTCTGAATTAAAAAATTCATTTAAAAATTATGTATATGAATGTATCTCTATATACACATATATGTGACAAACTATAGAAAGAAAAAAATGTACTGCAAATGATTTTAGATTAACACATTCTGATGGTACATCTTTTGTTATTTACATTAATATCAATACTGTTATTGGATTTTTAAAAAATTGTAGAATAAATCAAATGCGTAGTTATGTTAAAGTTAACAGCAACTATGACTTTCAGAGTGAAAGAGAAGTAATTAGCAAATCAAAGAAATTTTAAAAAGGAGAAGATTAAAGAGAGCAAACTCAGTGCCAAAACTAAATTAGAGATATTGATTTGAACTCAAGATTTTGAATACATATATTCATATATTTTCTAACTCTGGCCAGAAAATTATGCAGAAATAACATATTTTCTGTTTCAGAAAGCAAGCTTGATGTCAAAACCCAGAAGTTAGTCTGAAGGGGTTTCCCACTCACCAAAGCTAATGTATCAGAAATAATTATTGCAATTGATTGAAATATACTATATCTATAGAATGCTGAGTCCCTAGTGATATTCAAGAAAGACAAAGCCATAAAAAACTTCCTTGTCACCATTTGGCACTTCAAAGAATCAAATTGCTTACTTTGAATATTAGTCATATAAAGCACAAAATTAGGCATTTTTTCCCCTACATTAATAGTATGAACTGTATTTCAGGGTAATAAGACAGTTCCATTTGAAAGCTGAGGCAATCACTATATTATAAAAGAATGCCAGAAAGTGTAGAAATAAATGAAAACACTTTAAAAGCATCATACTGTAGTACTTAAAACAACTTATTGTTTCAGGATAAAATCACAGAGTATTGTAAAAACTATTGATAATAACTAGACATAGTACCAAAACTGGTCCATAAATGATTATTTCTGATTGCAAGTGAAACAAATTCAGGTATGCAATGAGGAATGAGGTTATCACTTTACGCTAATAACAAAATTTAAGTTAGTAATGGTGAAAAATGAAACAAAATACATAATATGTGTTTTTTGATCAGATACATAAGAAGTACATATCACCTATGATGTAATCTCACTAAAGATATTTAACTTAAATATAATCAAGCCCTCAGATCCAACTTTCAGTTAAGAGAACCTATGTGTCTGATTCTTTGCAACCTCACAGTCTATAGCCCACCAGGCTTCTCTGTCCACGGATTTCTCCAGGCAAGGATACTGGAGTGGGTTGCCATTCCCTTCTCCAGGGGATCTTCCCAACCCAAGGAGTGAACCAACATCTCCTGCATTGCAGGCAGATTCTTTACCATATGAGCCATCAGAGAAACCCCACAGGGGACTGGAGAAATCAAATTACTTCACAAGAAGAAATCAAACCCATAAAAAATGATCTACTAAAGGACAACTGGTTGGTTTTTCTGCAAGTCAGTATAATAGAGATTATTCTAAATTACAGAGATGTAATAAACGACAGAAGTCAGATGTAAGGTTCTGGATGAAATGTGTGGTCTTGGGTTAAATCCTAACTTAAAAGAATCTTTGGAGGACCATTAAAGGAATTTTAATATGGACTAGGTATTACATGATATTTAAATGACTAATTTCATAAAGTATGATCATGTTATATTTATAGTGTAGGAAAAGATTTTTGCTTTTTGGGATATATCTGTAAGTTTTTGCAGATATACCTGTAGGTTTTTCAGTTTTGCAAGTAGATATTTTAGCAGTCACCACCTCCTGAGTAACAGGGCTCAGAATGATTTCACAACCTCATAAAGAACACAGAACTAGTTGAGGAAACTGAAGTAGGGGTGGATAAGGGTGGAGGATAGCAGGAAGAGAGGACACAGATTCCTTTATTTTTCCACTCTGCTCAAAGTTGAGCAGAGATCAGTGTGTTCTGTGGGACATACCACGATTAGGTATCACGGAACATTCCCCATTACTCTTACTTTTTATAGGAAGAGTATGAATGTAGACTTGTCAGTGGCAAGAATAAACAATAAGTTTGGTATCTTAGGCAGTGCAGCACGTGGATACCAGCTGTTTACTGAGGTGCTCTGCAGAGGCCAGCTGCCTTGAGCCTGGAGAGCTTGACACACGTGGGAATTAGCTGCATGTGCTGCTGCTGGTTCCAGGGAGCCACGGACACCACTGAAGAGGAGTTCAAGGGCAGTCTTTTCCTCTCAGGGTGAGGGGCAGGGCCCTGGTTCTAGCCAGCTTATTCTTCAGGCAACCCAGAGGGAGACCCCATTGCCATTTCAGCTAATTCTGCCTGTTGTATCACAGTGCTTAAAATCTACTTCAAAATTCTTTAGCATTTTGAGATTTTAAAATTTATGAGCAACAAGTAAAGAACACAAAAAAGTGCATAGGTTTGAAACAAAGAAAGAAAGGGGGGGAGCTATTAGTCCAATGGTAATCAGAAATAGGACCAAGCAGAGCTCAAATCTCAGTAACTTTAAATGTATTAGACTATCTAAATGCATAGAATGGACTTCAAGGCACTCTATATGTCTCTTATGCCTCTATCTACATGCCTAAGGTAAAACCACAAGAGACTGAAAATAAAAGAATGGAAAATACATCAGGAAGACTATAACCAAAATAAGCTGGTGGTTACAAACCTATTACATAAAATAGTAGTTACCATAAAATCACTACTGTGGATGAAGACAGAAACTTCAAACAAAAGGAAGAGCCCTTCAAGAAGATGTGACAATCATAAGTTGTGAACAGCCTCAGGATCCAAAAGGCAAAGTTTCACAAAGTCGGAAGTATAATTTGACAAATCTATGTAATTACACATTTTTTTTTTTACAAAAATTGACCATATACCAGATTATAAAATATCACCACAAAATTCAAGAAACCAGTACCATATAAGTCTCTTTATAAACACCAAGAATAAATTAGCAATTAGTCTAGAGTGTTAGGTGCATTGACTTTAAAGTGTACTATTAAATATCTCACATGGTAAAGGGGAAATCACAATGGAAATCAAAGTGTTCTGAAATGAATGACAAACGAAGGTGCCGTGAAGCAAAAATTAAAGAGTGTAGCTACAATTGCAGCTGTACTTTGGAGAGAAGCAAATTTATATTGTAAATATACTTAAAGCAATAGAGTGAACTATATAACAAAATAAAAAATTAGGAAAGAACTTAGAGTTATTGTTTCTCTACTCTACCATCCTTGAAACTAGAACAGAAAAAAGGAACTAAGAGCAGAAATTAATAAAACAGAAAAAGACAGATAAACAAACCAAAAGTTGTTTCTCTGAAACCAATTTAAAAATAATAATACCGACAAATCTCCACTGAGACTAATCAAGGGAAAAATTAAAAAATGTAAATATTAATAATATTAGGGATGATGTAGAACGTAACTTCACAAAGAGCAGATACTATTTTAAAGTTCTAAGATTATCTACACAAATAAATTTGAATATCTAAGATGATATAGATAATTTTCTGGAAATTTTTAAAATTGGCAACATATCAGAAATGCAAGGAGACAAAACAGAAAATCTGAATAACACACCTCCTTCTATGCCCTACCTTACCCACAAATAAGCAATACACATACATAGTCCCAAACTAAACAGATGAGTTTATAAAAACACAATCACAATACTATTTCACAAAACTGCTCAACAACATTATTTCACAAAACTGCTCACAACACTATTTCACAAAACTGCTCACAATACTATTTCACAAAACTGCTCACAATACTAAATCACAAAACTGTTTCGGATAATGGGGGGAAAAGACAATGAAAGCTTCCTTAGTCATTTCCTGAAGCTTACATAAGGTATGGAAGGCACAGTGCCAAAACCAAACATAAACAAAAACAAAGAATCTTCTCAGTTACACAGATCAGGGTCCTCAAACTCCGGGATCGAATGCCTGAAGATCTGAGGTGGAGCTGATGGAAAGTACACAATAAATGTAATGAGCTTTAATCATCCTGAAACCATTCCTTCTCCTCAGTCCATGGAAAAGTTGTCTTCCAGAAAACCTGTCCCTGGCAGCAAAAAGTCTGGGGACCATTGACACAGATGATAACATCCTAAATAAAATATAAAGTTGAACTCAGCCAAAAAAAAAAAAAAAAAGGCAAAGCAAAAGGTCACACTGGGAAAGATATTTCTAATGTCTAAAAATTTTTACAAACTCATTATTCAGAATAAGAAAATAGAATAGAAAAAATGAATGCAAATAATATTTGGTGACCAGAGAGAGAAGTGTTTGTTTCCACTAAGATCACTGCATCTAATTTCCCTTCCTTTAGAATCACCAGTTTTGCTCAGGTATATAACTTCAACTGTCACATGGGGTTTAAAGAAAGCCAATCAAGCCACTTTTAAATCTTTCAGTGTCATCTTGGCTACTTATGAGAGATAATGAAAAATGAATGTAAAAGTTAGACACTCCTTGAAATCAGATAATTTATGAACTAAAAAAAAATTGCAAAACTAAAAAAAGAAGTGGCGGGAGGTAGTAAAAGCTTCGCTTATTACAAATACATAAACTGAGAATTAAGATCATTGATAGTTTTCTCATGTGTTACACCAATTTACGTCTTTACCAGTATTAGACGAGAATTCTCATTTTAATCATTTTTCATTTTACATTTCAGTTCAGTCAATTAAGTCATGTCTGACTCTTTGTGACCCCATGAATTGCAGCATACCAGGCTTCCCTGTCCATCAGCAACTCCTGGAGCTCACTCAAACTCATGTCCATCGAATCAGTGATGCCATCCAACCATCTCATCCTGTCATTCCCTTCTCCTCTCGCCTTCAATCTTTCCTAGCATCAGGGTCTTTTCCAATGACTCAGTTCTTCGCATGAGGTGGCCAAAGTATTGGAGCTTGAACTTCAGCATCAGACCTTCCAGTGAACATTCAGGATTGATTTCCTTTAGGGTTGACTGGTTTGATCTCCTTGAAGCACAAGGGACTCTCAAGAGTCTTCTCCAGCACCTCAGTTCAAAAGCATCCATTCTTCGGCACTCAGATTTCTTTATATTCCAAATCTCACATCCATATGTGACTACCGGAAAACCATAGCTTTGACTATATGGACCTTTGTTGATAAAGTCAAGTCTCTGTTTTTTAATATGCTATCTAGGCTGGTCATAGCTTTTCTTCCAAGGAGCAAGCGTCTTTTAATTTCATGGCTGCAATCACCATCTGCAGTGATTTGGAGCCCTAAAAAATAAGTCTCTCACTGTTTCCACTGTTTTGTCTATTTGCTATGAAGTGATAGGACCGTATGCCATGATCTTAGTTTCCTGAATGTTGACATTTCAGCCAACTTTTTCACTCTCCTCTTTCACTTTCAGCAAGAGATTCTTCAGTTTTTTTTTTTTGCACTTTCTGCCATAAGGGTGGTGTCATCTGCATATCTGAGGTTATTGGTATCTCTCCTGGCAATCTTGATTCTAGCTTGTGCTTCATCCAGGCCAACATTTCACATGATATATTCTGCATACAAGTTAAATAAGCAGGGTGACAATATACAGACTTAAAGTACTCCTTTTCTGATTTGGAACCAGTCTGTTGTTCCATGTCCAGTTCTAACTGTTGCTTCTTGACCTGCATACAGATTTCTCAGGAAGCAGGTCAGGTGATCTGGTACTCTCATCTCCTTAAGAATTTTTCACAGTTTGTTGTGATCTACACAGTCAAAGGTTTTGGCAAAGTCAATAAAGCAGATGTTTTTCTGGAACTCTCTTGCTTTGTCAATGATCCAACAGATGTTGGCTGGTCCCTCTGACTTTTCTAAATCCAGTTTGAACATCCGGAAGTTCATGGTTCACGTACTGTTTAAGTTTCGCTTGGAGAACTGTGAGCATTACTTTACTAGTGTGTGAGATGATTGCAATTGTGCAGTAGTTTGAATATTCTTTGACACAGCTTTCCTTTGGTATTGGAATGAAAACTGACCTTTTCCAGTCCTGTGGCCACTGCTGAGTTTTCCCAGTTTGCTGGCATATTGAGTGCAACATTTTCACGGCATCATCTTTCAGGATTTGAAACAGCTCAGCTAGAATTCCATCACCTTCACTAGCTTTGTTTCTAGTGATGTTTCCTAAGGCCCACACTTCGCATTCCAAGATGTCTGGCTCTAGGTGAGTGATATCACCATCATGGTTATTTGGGTCATGAAGATCTCTTTTGCATAGTTCTTCTGTGTATTCTTGCCACCTTTTCTTAATATCTTCTGCTTCTGTTAGGTCCATATCATTTCTGTCCTTTATAATGCCCATCTTTGCATGAAATGTTCACTCCTTTGGTATCTCTAATTTTCTTGAAGAGATCTCTAGTCTTTCCCACGCTACTGTTTTCCTCTATTTCTTTGCACTGATCACTGAGGAAGGCTTTCTTATCTCTCCTTGCTATTCTTTGGAACTCTGCATTCAAATGGGTATATATTTCCTTTTCTCCTTTGCTTTTACCTTCTCTTCTCAGCTATTTGTAAGGCCTCCTCAACCATTTTGCTTTTTTGCAGTACTTTTTCTTGGGGATGGTGTTGATCACTGCCTTCTATACAATGTCATGAACCTCCTTGCATAGTTCTTCAGGCACTGTCTATCAGATCTAATCTCTTGAATCCATTTGTCACTTTTACTGCATAATAGTAAGGGATTTATGTAATACCGGAATGGTCTAGTGGTTTTCCCTACTTTCTTCAATTTAAGGCTGAATTTGGCAAAAAAAGAGTTTAGGATTTCAGCTATGGTCAGCTCCTGGTCTTGTTTTTCCTTACTGTATAGAGCGTCTCCATATTTGGCTGCTAAGAATATAATCAATCTGATTTTTGTATTGCCCATCTGGTGATGTCCGTGTGTAGAGTCTTTTCTTGTGTTGTTGGAAGAGGGTGTTTGCTATGACCAGTGTGTTCACTTCGCAAAACTCCATAGCCTTTTCCCTGCTTCATTTTGTACTCAAAGGCCAAATTTGCCTGTTACTCCAGGTATCTCTTGACTTCCTACTTTTGCATTCTAATCCCCTATAATGAAAAGGACATCTTTTTTGGGTGTTAGTTCTAGGGAGGTCTTATAGATCTTCATAGAACCATTCAACTTCAGCTTCTTCAGCATTAGTGGTTGGAGCATAGACTTAGATTACTGTGATACTGAAAGGTTTGCCTTGAAAATGAACAGAGATCATTCTGTTGTTTTTGAGAGCGTACCCAAATAGTGCATTTCAGACTCTTTTGTTGACCATGATGGCTACTCCATTTCTTCTAAGGGATTCTTGCCCACAGTAGTAGATATAATGGATTCTTGCCCACAGTAATAGATATAATGACTATCTAAATTAAGTTCATCCATTCCAGTCCGTTTTAGTTCACTGATTCCTAAAATGTCCATTTTTACTCTGGCCATCTCCTGTTTGACCACTTCCAATTTCCCTGATTCATGGACCTAACATTCCAGGTTCCTATTCTCTACAGCATTGGACTTTACTTCCATCACCAGTCACATCCACAACTGGGCACTGTGTTTGCTTTGGCTCCGTCTCTTCATTCTTTCTGGAGTTATTTCTCCACTGTTCTCCAGTAGCATATTGGGCACCTACTAACCTGGGGAGTTCATCGTTCAGTGTCCTTTCTTTTTGCCTTTTCATGCTATTCATGGTGTTCTCAAGGCAAGAATACTGAAGTGGCTTGCCATTCCCTTCTCCAGTTGACCACGTTTTGCCAGAACCCTCCACAATGACTCATCCTTCTTGGGTGGCCCTACACAGCATGGCTCATGGTCTCATTGAGTTAGACAAGGCTGTGGTCCTTGTGATCAGTTTGATTAGTTTTCTGTGATTGTGGTTTTCATTCTGTTTGCCCTCTGATGGATAAGGATAAGAGGCTTATGGAAGCTTCCTGATGGGAGATACTGTTTTACATTTAATCTTTCTCATTTTACAGCTTAAGAAACTGTTCCAAGGAATTTAAGTACCTTCTCTAAGGCTCTGCAATTCAGTCTCTCAGCTGAGACCAGAAGGCGGGTCTCCCAATTCCTGGTCCACAACACATTTGCTGCTATGTGCAACTTAAACTTGGATTCTTAACTCTAGTAGAAAAAATAAAATTATCTGCTTTATTGATTTCTCCATCAGCATAGCCTGCCATGAGTCAGAAAACCTATCACAACTGCTTTCAGCTCAGTTCAGTTGCTCAGTCGTGTCCAGTCCTTTGTGATCCCATGGACTGCAGCATGCCAGGCTTCCCTGTCCATCACCATCCTGGAGCTTGCTCAAACTCATGTCCATCCAGTCAGTGATGTCATCCAACCATCTCATTCTCTGTCATCCCCTTTTCCTCTGGCCTTCAATCTTTCCTAGCATCAGGGTCTCTTCCAGTGAGTCAGTTCTTTGCATCAGGTGGCCAAAGTATTGGAGCTTCAGCTTCAGCATCCGTCCTTCCAATGAATATTCAGGACTGATTTCCTTTAGGATTGACTGGTTTGATCTCCTTGCAGTACAAGGGACTCTCAAGAGTCTCCTCCAACACTACAGTTCAAAAGTATCAACGCTCAGCTTTCCTTATAGTCCAGCTCTCACATCCATACATGACTACTGGAAAAACCATAGCTTTGACTAGACCAACTTTTATCAGCAAAGTAATGTCTCAGATTTTTTTAACTGCTTTACCAGAAACCATTTTCTCTTCATGTGTGATGTTAACCATGCAACCAAGTATCAGAATTCTGCCAGAGAGAGAAATGCTAAAAGGGTGGGTTATTCTGTTCTACACAATCAGATCTAAGATTAGTGCCTCAGCCAAACAGGAACAGAAGAATGTGCACAGGATCTTTGGGGGGAACTTTATCAACTCTAACATTCAGTGAATGTCTGTTAGCTACTTGAGATACATTAACTTTTCCAGACCCAAAGGAGCCTGGGTCCTAAATTATTGCTTCTGTGCCTGAGACAAAACTCCTCTTTTTGGGGAGATAGGTGCTTTTTTATTCTCCCCTCTTGTCTGCTGTTCACTGATTCTAATGATACTAAATATAATTTGTTAAATGGGAACTGAATAAAAATACACATTTGTGTCTTAAATAACATGTCACATCGGGGTACCTTTATGGTCCCATCAAATTACCCTATTTAAAAAAAAAAGCAAAAACTCCTTTGTGTTTCACTTATTTCTTCCTCAACAGAATGTCTGTCCCACTTTCCTCGTTTTTTTTTTCTTTTTGCTTTCTACAACTTCACAATTTCATGCAAAATCTAACAGTTAATTAGTTTTTCACAACTCCAGTATGTATTAATTTGTCAAATATACTGTGATTGTTTCACTCTATCTGCCAAATCTTTGAATAATTCATGACAATTATGCTTCCAAGTGCTTCTTCCATGTCTGAACCAGCTGACCACATCTCCTGGCGCTCAAGCAGCTTGTCCTCGATAGACCAGGTCCTATTTCTCCTCACCAGGAAAAAAAAAAATGATGGCATTGTCCTATCTCACTGGAAATGGAATTTCATAAACAGTACTGATTCACAATGCAGATTTCCTGGACTCTACTCTCAAAATTCTGATTCATCAGACTCAGAGGTAGCTCAGGAACAGGTGTTTTCGCAAACTCCTCCGCTATTTCTGACTTCCCAGGTGGTGCTAGTGGTAAAGAATCTCCTGCCAATACCGGAGATGCAAGAGAAGTAGGTTCAATTCGTGGGTCAGGAAGATCCTCAGGAAAAGGTGAGTTGCAGCTACTCTACTCAGTAAGGTCGACTTCTCTCCAAACACTACTTACATATCTTTGTTAAATTGAATTTGCTCACTGAACGATCTATGGCTAATACTCACCCTTCCTTTAAGATCCACATCAAGCTATCTTTCTCCCTGAATCCACCTTGGTCACTCTGGGACAGAGCTCTTCTTGAACTTAGAGTACTGCCATTATTGTTCACACCTGGCCTTGGTTCTGAGTCTGTATCAATAGGAATATCTGCTGAGCCCTCCCCAGGCTAGAAACTGCTCTTTCCTCTACAGACCTTGTACCAAATGTCATGTGGCTACAGACCACTCCTGCCACCCACCATAGCTATGGCTGATTTAAAGTGGCCATGGCTGAAAGTTGCCAGACTTCTCTCCTGGAGCCCAGAAAAAGAATTATCGCCTCTCTAGATATGGAAAAACTGGCATTATTAGCAGACATGTTCCCCTTTGTTGAGGAAGCTAATGTACATATAAACTTGCTGAAATCTATGAAATAATAAAACAGAGACAACTACTTGAATCTTTGATTCCAGTTTTCTCTGAAGCCCAGCTGTATCTCTGGCGTACCAAGATACAGCTATTCAGCATGCTCACAGATTATGTGCAGAATTCTCAGAAAAATAAGTATGTCTCATTTTTTGACTGAGCCATTTTACATTGTATTTTTGTTGCTTGAAATTAAAAGGGTCCTTAAATGGCTACTGGCATATAACATTTAAATCTTGATGTGTTCTCCCAAATGTCATAAATTCTGCAAGAGATATTTCCACTTCTTTGTCTCCAATTTCCTTCTCAGCCAACAATACAGATGTCCCCACCCTACTTTATGCTACTGGAACTGCTCTTAATAAGATCATCAAGGACTTAAGGTATGAACACCTATTTCTGATTTCCAATCACGTCTACTTGTTTGTATCCTTGCCCACATACTAATTTTGAGTTCCATATGTTAGATGGTAGAACACTCCTTTGCCTCACTACACAAAAGTGTACCCTGGGAATTCTTGACATCTCTTATGTGTTCTATCCCCTAATCCAAGATCTGCGAATTTTATTTCCTAAATATTTCTGTGACTTCTTAGCTTTATGACTAGCAATTTGATCTTTCGTTAGTCTCTATGTGCATAATTTCCTTATCAATAGAGCTATCATTGTTCTGTGGTTTGTTTTGAGGATTGCAGAGAATAATATATTTACAGCACTTAAAACACTGACTGGCACAAACAAAGTGTGGTGGTGGATGTTTTCTAATTATTACTGAATCAATCAATCCCCGAGTCCCGTCTACAAAAGAATCATGGTGTGATTCAGGTCTTTGTCAGCTCTGTCCTCAATCAGACAATAACAAACTCCTAAATATTTTCTTACCTATACTCTGATTTTTGCAAGCTGAACCTGTAACCCTTCTACTTCAAATTCATCACTAATACCATATAATACATAAAAGTCAAGTTCCTCTAATATGACAGATATAGTCTTTCATGATTTGGCTTCTCATCTCTCCAAAGTCCCTCAACAAGGCAATTCCTCCAGAAAACCTTGGGAAAACTATTTCTTGCATCTCTGTACTTATTTTTGTAACCCTCTGGCTAAAACATATTTTTTTTATGATTTGGCTTGGTTGTCTCCTAACAATCCTTTAAGATTCAATATTTCCATGAAACTTGCAGCTTCAAGAGCTATTTTCAAATTCTCCTGTCAGTTTTCCATCAATTTTCCTTGTGCATAAGAAAGTTACTGCACCTGCATTGTATCATAATTTCTACTTATATGTCTGTGCTTCTCAGTGTATGAGGGAGAGAGACACATAAATGAGAACTCCCCAGGGAGGGCCCTGTGTTTTACTTGTGCTTTAAACCTCAGCCAAACCACGGTACCTTGCACAATGTTTGTTAACTGAAGGAAGGCATTATGAACCATTTGTGGAATCGGCCCAAACTTATGAATGAAAGATCCCAGAAAGTTCACATAGTCAAAAGTGGGAAAATATTATGAGAGTTTGACAAACTCTATATCTTTCATAGCAGTCTCCAGATGTTCAGCTCAGTTCTATAGCTCAGTCATATCTGACTCTTAAAACCCCATGAACTGCAGCACGCCAGGCCTCCCTATCCATCACTGACTGAAAGAGTCTACCCAAATCCACGTCCACGGAGTCGGTGATGCCCTCCAACCATATCATCCTCTGTCATCCACTTCTCCTCGTGCCTTCAATCTTTTCCAGCATCAGGGTCTTTTCAAATGAGTCAGATCTTCACATCAGGTGCCCAAAGTATCGGAGTTTAAGCTTCAACATCAGTCCTTTCAATGCACACCCAGGACTGATCTCCTGGCAGTCCAAGGGAGTCTCAAGAGTCTTCTCCAACACTACAGTCCAAAAGCATCAATTCTTCGGTGCTCCGCCTTCTTTACCATCCAAATCTCATATCCATACGTGACTACTGGAAAAATTATAGCTTTGACTTGATGGACCTTTGTTGGCAAAGTAATGTCTCTGCTTTTTAATATGCTGTCTAGATTGGTCATAACTTTCCCTCTAAGGAATAAGCATCTTTTAATTTCATGGCTGCAATCACAATCTACAGTGATTTTGGAGCCCCCCAAAATAACCTCAGCCACTGTTTCTACTATTTCCCCATCTATTTGCCATGAAGTGATGGGACCAGATGGCATGATTTTAGTTTTCTGAATGTTGAGCTTTAAGCCAACATTTTTACTCTCCTCTTTCACTTTCATCAAGAGGCTTTTTAGTTCCTCTTCGCTTTCTGCCATAAGGGTGGTGTCATCTGCATATCTGAGGTTATTGATATTTCTCCTGGCAATCTTGATTCTAGCTTGTGCTTCCTCCAGCCCAGCGTTTCTCATGATGTACTCTGCATAGAAGTTAAATAAGCAGGGTGACAATATACAGCCTTGACATACTCCTTTTCCTATTTGGAACCAGTCTGTTCTTCCATGTCCAGTTCTAACTGTTGCTTCCTGACCTGCATACAGGTTTCTCAAGAGGCAGGACAGGTGGTCTGGTATTCCCATCTCCTTAAGAATTTTTCACAGTTTGTTGTGATCCACACAAATAAAGGCTTTGGAATAGTCAATAAAGCAGAAATAGATATTTTTCTGAAACTTTTGCTTTTTCGATGATCCAGCGGATGTTGGCAATTTGATCTCTGGTTCCTCTGCCTTTTCTAAATCCAGTTTGAACATCTAGAATTCCATAGTTCAAGTTCCTTTGAAGAATGGTGGGAGGAATTTTGCGCATTACTTTACTAGCGTGTGAGATGAGTGCAATTGTACGGTAGTTTGAGCATTCTTTGGCATTGCGTTTCTTTGGGATTGGAATGAAAACTGACCTTTTCCAGTCCTGTGGCCACTGCTGAGTTTTCCCAATTTGCTGACATATTGAGTGCAGCACCTTCACAGCAACATCTTTTAGGATTTGAAATAGCTCAACTGGAATTCCATCATCTCCACTAGCTTTGTTCGTAGTGATGCTTCCTAAGGCCGACTTGATTTCTCATTCCAGGATGTCTGGTTCAAGGTGAGTGTGAGTGATCACTCCATCATGATTATCTGGGTCATGAAGATCTTTTTTGTACAGTTCTTCTGTGTATTCTTGCCACCTCTTCTTAATACCATCTGCTTCTGTTATGTCCATACCATTTCTGTCCTTTATTGAGCTCATCTTTGCATGAAATGTTCCCTTGGTATCTCTAATTTTCTTGAAGAAATCTCTAGTCTTTCCCATTTTGTTGTTTTCCTCTATTTCTTTGCACTGATCGCTGAGGAAGGGTCTTTTATCTCTCCTTGCTATTCTTTGGAACTCTGCATTCAAATGCTTCTTTTTCTCCTTTGCTTTTCACTTCTCTTCATATTGGTTAGGAATGCAATGAGCTAAAAGCATACAATTCTTTTTTTTAGCCAAATTAGGCCAGAAGAATTTTATCTTAAAATTGATGCCTAGATTCATTGCCTTAAAATATTTAGTTTTACATGTTATCTTTGGCTCACGTATTTGAAAATTAGCCAGAACTTAAAAAATTAGTTTGGCAATTCCTAAGGTACATTTTTTGAGGCTATGTGATGCAATAAGTCAGTTTAACTATATGTGGTAGAAGCAAAATAAAACAGAATTTTCACCCAGAGATTTTCTATCACATGGGGTGTAGCCACACAAGAAATGGCTATAGGATAGTATAACAATTATCCTGTGAAAGTACTAAAGCTGACTAAAATTAGAAGCAGGAACTACTTGATATTTTATGGAAAGTAATGTATGGATATTCAATAAATCATATCTGATCCCAGATCAAAAATTTCCTGATAGAAGTAGAAATACTTCCACAAAGTCTCCAATTTATACTTTATCTATCCACCAAAAAACATTTAGAAATCCAGCAAACCTCAAAATTTGACATTAAATGGTTATTTTGGTAGGTTTTGTAATTACTTCCTCAAATATACACAGATAATTAAATTAAATTATATATTTTTCAAATTTTTAAAAAAACAATGATCAGAGGCTGAACTTAAATGACCCTAATCACTTCCAAACAAACTCACTCCCCACCACTGCCAACACATTTAAAATGAAAGAAGCTGAAAGTGACTTGGAGAGACTGAGTTTGAACTGTATTAAAAATGCAGAAATGGCTTCATGTTCTCAGAGCTCTATGCGTGTTCTGTTTCATTTCGTGATATAAACAATTTTCATGCTGACTGAAAATTTGTTCATCACTTAACAGTGAATGCAGAAGACACACCAAAAAATACTATATATGTATAGTATTTTATATACCTTTATAATATATGTATATTACCATGTAAAATACTATATTCTTTCAACACTGCCTTTAAAATATCTTATTTTTAAAAAAACATTAATCAGAATCTGTGAATCTGTTCAGTTTTCATTCTTTCCGGTTGCTTGTCCACTATTTTACCACTCCATTTATTTAGTCAGTTATTAAATACCTACCATAAGATAAGTGCTAGACTACCAAGATAAAAAGTACATCATCTGCCCTCAGAGCACCTCCACTGCAAAGGAAGGAGGGAGACATACAATAAAATAAGGGTTCATGACACTGCTCATGGCAAAAGTATGGCTCATTTTCACAGAAGGGAGGCGGCAGTGGAACCAGGAAGAAAGAGTTTGCTCAACTCCAAGTACAGCAGAGCACGCCTGAGTCCGGGAACCAGCGTGTGATATGACAAGCATCCATACTGTGCTCTCCAGGTAGCTTTTGTTTGGCCGCTGATATTTCGGTCCTATATTAAATACTGCCTCCTACAAAAAACTATTATCATCATGATCTCAACAAATGCTATGTCATATTGCACTTTAAAAATTATTGCTGAAATGGCACCAAATTTCTGCCAGGAAGTAGGGTTTTAAAAAGAAATTTTAAAAGGAGGTGATGTTTTAGACTGGCCTTAACAGATGAGAAAGTGTCTGCCATGCAGACAAATGAGAAAGGTGATTTCAAGATAGAGGGGCAGAAGAGCAAGTAAGGGAAACACCAGAGGACAGGACTTTCAGAAAAGCACAGGAGATGAATGACAAGTTTGAACCATTTGAAACTGCCCCATTTCTTAATAACCCCTCCTTTCCTATTTCCTACTAGGTCTTCAATTTTAGCAAAATGTTTACAAGGAAGAGAACAATTTCAGATCAAGGGAGGAAAACTAGGGCTGAATTCATTGATGCAGTTGCAATACTGCTTTAAGAATTGAATTGGTCTTTGGAGGTCTTTATTTTGTTCTTTTTCTTTTCCTTTACCCCACCCAAAAGAAAAGAAATTGGAAGAGTTTCTGTAAACAAAAGGCACTCAACATATATTTACTATTCACATACATTTAAAGTTCAACTTTGAAATTAGTTTTTTTTTAGTTTTCCTAGCTCTGTGTGAAATTCCTTCCTTAAATTAAAGCTAAATCTTATGAAAGTCAGCTTAAAAAAATAAAACTCAGAATTGCTTCTAGAGTCTACCTACCCTACCACCCATTTCTCCTTCATGCATGACTCAAATCCAACACATATATTTACTTAAGAAGTGCAAATAATTTACTATATATCATAAGAAATTTTACAAATATCCACTCATTTATTTCTCAAGACGAACCTGTAAGGCAGCATTTCACAGCCTTTTTGGCACTAGGGACCAGTTTCGTGGAAGACAATTTTTCCACAGACTGGGGGTGAGGAGGGATGGTTTCATGATGATTCAAACATATTACGTTTATTGTGCACTTTATTTCTAGTATTACTATATCAGCTCCATCTCAGATCATCAAGCAATTAGATCCTGGAGGTTGGGTATCCCTGCTGTAAGGTAAATACTGCTATTATCATGTTACTGATGAGAAAAGAGAGGCCAAAAGAAGGTACATACTTAACAAAAATCAACCCCTTACTCAGTGGCAGAAGTAGATTTGAACAAGGCATTCAAACTTACAAGTCCATGCTCTCAATCATTTCAGCTTGCTGCCTCTCACAATCCTCAGCTCACCTACCATTCTTGTACCTTATGAAATAATTGAGTTTGAAGAATGAATCTCCAGATGAATTTGATGGGAAATTATTTGTGATTATTGTTTCCTCTATTCCACCTACATTTTCTAGGGCCCTTCCAGGCATTTGTCTGTTACTTACTCCTGGAATGGCGTCCAGTTTCTAGGAAAAGTACCTTTCTCTCATGGAACTCAGTGTTATAGCGATAGATTAAAATAATAATGTCTGATTCACAATTTCATGTGGCCAAGCTCCAATCACAAAATTTCTTTGTAAATCCCCATTCATGACTATATTTTTCACTCAAACAGAGGCCATTCTAGTTTCCAGATCCTGCTTGGGTTTTCCATCATGACCAGAGTGAAACAGTAATCATAACTGGATTTCTTAATACTTGATTCACATTCACGATGTTAAGAAGCTAAAAATAAAATTTGTGGCTAGCTCTAGTTTTTGCATGTGTGCATATTAATTTAAATCATTCCCCTTTAATTATATTTAACACACATTAGAAATTTGGTAATTATAAAAGACCTCTAATTATCAACATTCACTATTATCACTATTATTAACATATATTAAGCACCCACATTCTCCTAAATGCTATACTCAAGATAAAAGGTATTAACTTCACACTTCCACTGTGAGCATGAGAGAAGACAATCTTCTTTTCCAGACAGAGAACAAAATTATACTTGTCTACATTGACAGAGAGCCAGTGGATGGTTCAGGGATAAAAACTGGTTGTCTTAACCACTAGACAACTGGATAAACAAAGAATGGCTATAAAACTCTGTACTCTGCTTCTAAACCACATCTGAATCTATTCTTCTATAAATGTTCTTTAAATGTTCTTTACGCCTAAATCAGATTTTTTGTTTTTACTTTTCTTTTTGTTTTACGGTAGCACATCTTTCTGCTGCATAGAGATACTTAAATTGTATAAACAGTCAAGTTACTTGAGACAAACTTTATAATATAAATTTTGGCATCAAATATAATACCATTTATGGGAGAAAAATGGTCCATGAGTATAAAATAGTGAAGTGATTTTTTTTTTAAGGAAGCAGTTCATAAACTGGCTTTAAGGCAGTTTCAAATGAAGATTGCCCTAAGCATTTGAACAATGATAGATAGCATCAATCGGACAAAGGTATGGACTCTAGGGTGCTACTTCCAAGGCTAATCTTTGGTAGAATGAAAAGAGGTTATACTTTGGATGGAAATATATTTGAAAATCCTAGCCCTGCTATTAATTAGTTATATAATCTGGGGCAAATGAATTGACTTATTTGAGCTTCTAGCTCCTAGCTTCTTCATCTACGAAACACAGTAAATAAAGTGGAACTTGCAGATTTTTATGAGATGAAATACCATATTTAAATATAAATAATGAAGTGTCCACATCTGACATGAACTTGGAACTGAGCAAAGAAAGGCCCTCCTTCCTTGACATCCTGGGTAGTGTTACATGGCCATCTGTTGGCAGACCTAGCATGCAGATTAACGCTATTAAAATTGCAATTAAAATGCTTTGTGGTTTAAATAGGCTATTAGGAAAATGTATTTCATTCTGTTCTTTATATAAACCTTTTATAAATGCCCCCTGTTCTTTAGGAAAGATATTTCATTTTGGGTATGTGAAAGAAAATTTGATCTACTCACAAGGAGTTTAGTCTTGTAAGGGAGATATAAAATGTGGGAAATTATAACATGGGGTAGAAAGAATTATAATAAAGATATCAGTGCACCATGGGCAGGATTCTGTACATAACAGAGAGAGGTTGGGGGGAGGAGGGATGAGTAAAAGAAAAAGACCACTGTACTGGGTTTTGGAAGGAAACTGCACATTCACTCGGGGGAGTGGGCATGAATGAGATTTGTCCTTTGCCTGGCAGAAGATAACAGCTGGGCAAAACACAGGGTCGTTTTGTGCACATGTGAGAAACTCCACGCAGCACACATGGAGTACCTAATGTGCTGGGGCTGGAGATGAAGCTAAACATCTAGGCTGAGGTTAGGTTGTAAAAAGTAAGGCCGAGAAGGCAAAAATAAACCCTTACTCATATGGTCAATAATTTTCAACAAGGATGCAAGGAAAGAATAGTATTTTCAACAAACAGTTCTGGGAAAACTGGATATTCACCTGCAAAAGAATGAAGTTGAACCTTCGCCAAGACCATATACAAAATTTAACTCAAAATGGATCGTTTACCTACACATAAGAACTAAACCTATAAAACTCTTAGAAGAAAACATAGGGCAAAAACTTCACAACCCCAAGGTTGGCAATGCTTTCTTGGATACAGCCACAAACAAACAGGCAACAGCAAAGCAGACAAACGGGACTTCATGAAAATGAATAGTTCAGAGATATTAAAGGACACTGTCGAGTAAAAAGGCAACCTGCAGAATGGAAGAAAACATTTGCAAATCACCTGAATACGGGATTAATATCCAGAATATATACAGAAATCCCCAAACTCAACAACAACAGCGAAAACATACAACCCAATTAAAAAGTGCACAAAGGATGTGAATGGACATTTCTCCAAGGAAAATATATGAATGACTAACCAGCACATGAAAAGATGCTCAACATTGCTAATCATTAGGGGAATGCAAATCAAGACCACAAGATGACACCTCGTATCCATCAGAATGGCTATTTTTTAAAAAGCAGAAAATTATAAGTGTTGGCAAGGATGTATAGAAATTGGAGCCCTTGTGTTCTGTTGGTGATAATATAAAGTGCTACAAAAACTATGGAAAACATTATGGTGTGCTATGTATATATATTATATAATATATAATAATCATTGATTCAGAATTTCTACTCCTGGGTATATACCCAAAATAATTGAAAATAGGGTCTAAGAAGAATACTTGTACACTCATGTCCACAGCAGCATTATTCACAACAGCTAAAACATAGAGGCGATGCAAGTGTGCATCAATGAATGGATAGATGAGCAAAATGTTCCACATACATATTATTCACCCTAAAAAAAGGAAATTCTGGTACAGGCTACATGAATAAACCTTGAGGATATTATGCTAAATTAAATAAGCCATCACAAAAACCAAATATTTATGATTTCACTTATATGAGATGCCTAGAGTAGTCAAAATCATAGATATGGAAAGTATAATGGTAACTGCCAAGGGCAGGGGAGAGGGGGCAATTGGGATTTACTGTTTAATAAGTATAGAGTTTCAGTTTTGCTGTAATAGATGAAAAGAGCTCTGGAGATTCACGGTGTAATGGTTGCACAATAATATGAATGTACTTAGCGAAATTCAACCATATATTTAAAAATGACTAAGATGGTAAATACTAAATGCTATGTATTTCACTACAATTAAAAAAAAAAGCCACACCAAGAAATTTAAAAATATATCCTGGGAAGTGGTCAGTTGTTTCAGGGAAGGAGAGGGACATGATCAAATTTTGTAAATATAGTCAGATATTTATAGGTATATAATAATTTTATTCAGGAAATAGTGAGAAATCATCTCATACCAGTAAAACCTCATTGGACAAATTATACAACTTCTAACTAAACAATGTTTGTATTTAATGAGACTATTCAAATAACATTTTGACAAGATAAATGTATGAACTTTTAATAGATGTTCTAAAACTGTGGTATTACACTGCAGCAATATCAATTGCTTTGGATGCCTATTTATCTTTGAATCTTCATAGAACATAGCTGAGTGTCAAATATATTTTATTTAAAAATTAAGGAAGCATGCATGATTGACACAGTGACTGAAATTAAAGGCAAAGAAAAACGAGACAATGCAATTTCTTTAAGCAAGTTCATCAATTCTGACTTGTGATACTTAAGAATCTACCTTTTCCTTTCAAAGGGGAATAATCCTTTATGGTTTTTACAACAGATGCCACTTACCCATTCTTTGCTTGAAAGGTGGGGAGCTCTGTAGAAAAAGGGGGCTGGAAAGTCAGTTGGAAAATATCAGGGCTATGTCAGTCAGAAAATCGTCAGCTAGGTTGCAGGTTAAAAAAGATTTGCTAAAAGTAGTGGTGTTTTCACTGGTTCAAGTCTGTCAGAAGGCTCTGGATTCTTCAGCGCCTCACACCAGTAACTTCAAAACTAACTCACTCCAGATGTCCCTAAGATCATCTAATCAGACATCAAAAGCTGTATGGCGACAAGCTCACATGCTGCTTACGAGGACGCTGTAAGTTTCCACAAGCATGAAACACACACAGTAGCTACTTTTAAAGTGTGATTCATCTAAATCAGAACTCTGTTTTAAAGTACAGAGCTATTAGGAAAGGGGCCACCCTCCTGAGAAAGAGAAAACTCTTTTAAATGTCTGTACAGTGTCATTCGACGAACAGATTTTGAAAGAAAAAAAAAAATGAAACTTGCTCTTCAGAAGAGTTTAGGTTGTGAGGGGGGAAAAAAAAAAAAAACTCCCATCAGAAGAGATTTCTAAGAATTGCACCATGCTCAGGGAAAAAAAAAAAATCCTTCCTTCCTTCTAATACTGATTGTCTTGTTACTTCTCAAGGTGAACACTCATTAACCCTTTTCTTCCTTGCCATCAATCTTCAGTAAATGTCCAAAACATGGAAGGGACATACAGCAGATCAGAATTTACAAGAGACACAATCCATACCCTTGAGCTTTCACTTTAAAGTAATACAATCTACTTGCACTTTAGTCTCTGGAATTTAAATGTGCATATGTAGATGTATGTATGTTTCTATGCTGCTGCCTTTGTGTGTGTACTTAGCTTCATATATATATGTATAGATATAGATATAGATAATATTACCTTCAGAAATAAAAATAAAGCTTGGTGTTTTACATAGAAATACAGCCTCATTCTATGAGCACTTACGAATATTTGGACATGAAAAGGAAATTTAAAGATGAATTCATACCAATCAAGGTAATAACTTATATCTGGAACTGTGCAGATGCTACTTTGGGTGTCTGAGTCCTTAACAGTAGTTCATATAGGATTTTTATTTATTATTTCCTTTCAATTATACAAAATTTCTGTGGAAGTCATCCATGATTTAAATAATTTTCTCAGGATTAGAGAGTTATTGATGCAGTCAGGACACACAATCTTGACCTTTGGAATAAAGCTACCTTAAACATCACCTTTACTAAATTTCAAACAACACAGTCATGCTGTTCACATGAGATGTTGATGAGATTTTTGCTATGAAACACCTTATAAACGTTCTCATGCTCTTGAACTAATTCACATATCAAGATTGTGGTTTTTATTTTATTCCAAATCACTTGAAATTAGAAGAACTTCTTGAAGATGCAATATGAGAAAAATTTAGAAGGGGAACTCTTTAAATGTGATGGGTATAAGAGTGCTATCTCATCCAGACATTTCTAGTCTTTTGAAGGATTTTGTAAGCTCTTTGAACAATTATTAGAAAATTAAAAAGCTATAACTACAGAGATTACTAACTTTCAGATTATAGAACTCATAGTTTTATTGACAAAAATGTAGAACTCAGATAAGTAACTCCATTGATTGCATACTAAATTATTTCCTTTGTTCACATTTCATAGACCCTAACAAAATCAGGCTTTATAAAATGTTCACCTCTAGAATCATCAAGGTTTGTTCTTTCCTTTAAATTCTATTCTTTCTCAGAATCAATTTCTCTGATGGAGTCATTGCTAGAATGGTAGGAAGATAAATTGGATCTCACCTGAAATTTCTGACTTCAGCCACCCAACCACATTTTAAATTCCAAGAGGAGAACTTGTGTTTAAACATCTCTCTCCCCTTGACAACACTGAAAAACATAGGTTAACACACTGTCCTAAAGCAGAAAATCCTAACCTAAGCTATTTAGAGAATAAAACAGTATGCTATATAGGTAATTTCATAATTTGCACATTCTAATTCATTTATACATATGTGTGTGTATATACATACCTATGTATACACATACAAACACACAAATACAAACATCTTTACAAAATAGTTGAAAGCTGCTGAATGGAATTCATTTTGCCCTTCTTGGAAGTAAAAGTTTTAATCATCTAAATCATATTAATGTGTCAGGCACTGTGCCTGGGGGCTTTCATTCACAAAAATGAATACATCAGCTCATGCCTCTAAGGAGCCTTGTCTTGTAACAGACATGTAAACAAGCAGTTATATTTGAGTGACATAAGAGCTAATAGAGATAGTACACATGGTAATTCTCTTGAGAGGCCAAGAGTATAGACTGAAGGCAAAGGATACTGGTTCTATGGTTAAAAATATATGACTTAATGATTTGATTGGAGAAGGAAATGGCAACCCACTCCAGTATTCTTGCCCGGAGAATCCCATGGACGGAGGAGCTTGGTGGGCTACAGTCCACGGGTCGCAAAGAGTCGGACACAACTGAGCGACTTCACTTTCACTTCAATGATTTGATACTTGCTGGCAGATTGCTAGGGTTAATTGCTTTAGCTCTAGTCTTCATAATGAGGTTGTAAGTTTCCTGAGGACAGGGACCATGCCTTATGCTTTCTGGATGGCACATGGCAGAGGTCATGGACACTTAAGGGATTAACCAATTTATGTTGACATAAAAGCAAATCCATTCAATTTTCATTATGTGCAGATCAACTTTAACAGCTAGAGATGGCATGTCATAGTTACCTCTGTAATTTCTGAGACTGAACTCTGAATAGGGATACTTCTTTTAGATTTTCTGGACTAGTTCTGGACTAGACCCAAAAAGAATGATGGGGAAGCACCTCATAAACAGGGGGCACAATCCCCAGGTTCCTTCGTTACTCATGGCATAGACATTAATGCAGTCTAAATCTGTTTCATCTACTCCTGAAAAGTTTGATGAAAAACTCTTCTGCAGAATAAATTGGGCTTCTAGATTTCCCCCACCTGAGCTTGAGTCTTACAAACATAACTGTTTCAGAAACTAAGCTGCCTAAACTTGCCAAACTAAGTAAACATTTGGCCCCGTGAAATATTGGATGGCAGTTTTATCTCTTAAAAACAAAGCCATATGAAAACCATCGTTGAAATGTGTCTCCAAGCTCTGGTCTTATCAGCACACAGCGTGAACAGCTGGAGTTACAAACACCAGGACTATTATTAAATCACTGTGTCAGGAGAGGAAAAAAAAAAAAAAAAGGAAAACCTTTTGTAGGCTTCAGTATCTCTAAATAATATGATTATATATTACACGTTATTTCTCCCTCCCTTTCACTCTTCAGTATCCATCTCTCCTCCTTGGAAGACAATGGCTAGAGTTTTCTTTCTAATTTACATCAGTATCTACAATAATTATTTTGCTCCCCTTGTTTCTGTGGCTACTTAATTACCTATCTAATGGATAGAAAAATGATTTGGACATTCAGAATTTTCATGTTGGGTGTCGACAGTCAGCAACCCACAACCAAAAGTCCTCTGACATGTCAGTGACAATTTGATGATTTTAATCCTAATATTTAACTTTCTCTGTAATATTTCATTAATTCCTTTCATGGATTTGAAAATTTTTAATCTAAGAGCAACATTGGCTATAATAACTTCAATGTATGTGACATCCAAGGGAAAATTTTCTAATATATAAATTTCTAATATATATATATATATATATATATATATATATATATGCAAGACACAAAGACAGTGCTTCTACTCACCGGAAAAATTTTCTCTCACTGGAAGCTACCTGTCATTATCTTTGCCGATGAAATACCAAAACCTCCGAAGAACTGATATTATATTTTCCCTTCTCAATCCTATTGAAAAAGCAGGACCACTGGAAACACTTCTCTTCAGGGTGTCTTCCCAAAGGAATTGGTTCCCCTTACTTTCAATCTTACTGTTGCTATGAATTGTGTTGCTATTGACTTAGGAGCTATTTTTGACCTCTCAATGAGGCAATTCAAAAACTCCCATTTAACTGCACATCTTGGATTTACATATTAATATATTATGTGCTCGAGAGGAAAGGTAGTAATATATGAAATGACCTCAATTATTTAATACACATTTTCGACTCTTTGTGACTCCATGGACTGTAGCCGACTAGGCTCCTCTGTCCATGGGGATTCTCCAGACAAGAATACTCGAGTGGGTTGCCATGCCCTCCTCCAGGGAATCTTCTCAAGCCAGGAATCGAACCCAGGTCTCCCGCATTGCAGGTGGATTCCTTATCGACTGAGCCATGAGGGAAGCCCAATAATATGAGGAAATAATTATTATTTAATACACAATTATTTAATTATTATTTAATACACATTTGGAGGACAGAAGTAATTTCCACTTTTCTTCTTTATCTTTCATCATACTCTCAGAATTAGTGGCTTCCCCACATTATTTCATCCTAACCTGAAAACAAGCGGTTCTTGGTCTTTTGCATTCCTTGTAACATCTGATAAGAGTGATAAAGCACTTTCAGGACACACACGCTGCTGCTGCTGCTGCTAAGCCGCTCCAGTTGTGTCCGACTCTGTGCAACCCCATAGACGGCAGCCCACCAGGCTCCCCCGTCCCTGGGATTCTCCAGGCAAGAACACTGGAGTGGGTTGCCATTTCCTTCTCCAATGCATGACAGTGAAAAGTGAAAGTGAAGCCGCTCAGTCGTGTCCGACTCTCTGCAACCCCATGGACTGCAGCCCACCAGGCTCCTCTGTCCATGGGATTTTCCAGGCAAGAACACTGGAGTGGGGTGCCACTGCCTTCTCCACAGGACGCACACACACGCACACGCACACGCACACACACGCACGCACGCACACACACACAAACACAATGCCATGAGTAAAACTTCAGGGACTTAACAGACCCTCTGTAACCCATGCATGGACTTTCAATTTAACAACTTCAAAGACGACCATGTTATTTTTTGAAATAAAGTGCATATATTTTAGATATAGCCTGAAAAACAGACCAGTATTTTCTTAATTTACTTTGGTGAATCAAGACAAATAATAGTTTTAGAACAAACGAAGAGAACCACCACAGCATTATCGTTTTCAGGAATCAACTTTTTAATTTACTCACCCTGCAGGATCATTTTGCCCTAGGGTTAAACATGAAACCATAAACAGTCATTAAAACACAAAACAACCGTGGTAGTTAACCGGATATTAAGGGGAAAAAAAAAATCACATCTGTTTTAGAGTTCTCTTCCATCGGCAAATTCAGGAACATCAATTTCAAGACCCTGGCTTTATGGCATGCCCTTAAGCCAAGGACACCAGGTTACAATCAAGGCAAGGAAGGCAAGAGGCCCATAACGAGGTTCTTACTGCACTGTCTTGCCCCCAGGATTCTCTTTCTTTGATTCACAAGCAGTCAGTCGAATTGAATTTTCTATTCCTTGAAAGATAAATAGTCATATAATATTTGCACATTAATAATCACGCTATTCTGATTAACTGGATACGTTTATGAAAAGAGGAAGGAAGGAAATAAATTTATCTGGTTGTACTCTTAGAGACAAATACTGAGGTTTAGCGGCTTTGTAATATTCACAGAATTAGAAATTTGCAGAAGATATGATTTTTCTACTTTAAACCCTTTTAAAACCTCCAACTTGTTCGAGGCTATACATCTTAAATAACCAATCTGTAAAAACTTCACCAGCCAGAAAACAAGTGTGACTTTTCCAGCATTTCAAAACACATATCTCTGGACATCAAAGAAAAATCTCCCTTCTAGAGCAAGTCTAATGAAGTACAACTAAAAATAACAATCATCAACTGTGGTTTTAGAGGCAATATTTCAACATAATCAAACGTGTCAAATATTCATTCCTACAGCTTCTTATGCTGTGGGTTTTAAGTAAGTTTCATTTCTTGGGAATGATTGAATATAACCCACTTGGGGCTCTGCCATCTGTGAATTACTTACATATGAACACTGTTTAAGAGTGGGGATTTTGTTGTAGTTGCTTTTCTTCTTGGATATTGAAATGAAATGCAATAGAATGGGGCTTTTTAAGCAATTATTTTTCATATCAGTGGGTCCATTATCACATGCTCCCCACTTTCATCATCCCTTATCAAACCATAGAAATCAACTATACTGCAGCTGAAGTGGTAGAGGAAGCATCGGATAGAATTACAGAGTCCGAGAGACGGTGAATGTGTAGTCTCCAATTCTGTACCACCTGGGCTCAGGTCTGAGACACACAGAACCCTCTGGGCAGTGTGCTCCCATGTAAGAGTTGTGGTTGTTATGTTCCCCTGGTTTCCTTCGAAGACTGCTCCTCTGGTCACTGAGCAAACACTACAAGCGACTACAGGGCTATGTGTAGGGTGCCACATAATTTATCATCCATACATGGACACCTCTGAGAGTTAGCAAGGACACTATTAATAAATATGCCACATGAACTCAGACTTCCCCAGGCAAACCTAATCATACTGTTACCCCAGAGATGATGTGCAACTCAAAGAACTTTCTCTCAGGGGTCTCAAACCATTTCATTAGTGCTATATCCAATTTTACTTAGGTCTGAGCTGCTCTGTCCAATAGGAATACAATGTGAACCATGGATGTAATTTTTAATTTTTCAGTAGCTGTGTCTTTTTGTAAAGTACAAAGAAACAGGTGAAAACCATTTAAATATACTTTATTCAACTGAATTTACCAAACCTAGTATCATTTTATGTGGAGTCAATAAAAAATTATCAATAACATTTTTTATATTACTTTTTTTGTATTTCAATCTTTGACATCCAGTGTGTATGTCACACTTGAAATACATTTCTAGTGATCAATATCCACATTTGGCCAGTGGTTATGATACTGGACAAGCACATGTAACTAGCATGTGAGTTAGGATGTACAGAGATAAAGGGAGATAGCTATAATACACAAAGCGTGTGCACTTCCACACATACAAATGCATTTTTCTTCCTGGTAAAAACAAAAACACATAAATGTCTTCATTTAGACACCTAGTGACTTTATTTTCTTGGGTTCCAAAATCACTGCAGATGGTGACTACAGCCTTGAAATTAAAAGGCACTTGCTCCTTGGAAGAAAAGCCAAGACAAACCTAGACAGCATATTAAGAGGCAGAGACATTATGTTGCCAACAAAGGTCCGTCTAGTCAAAGCTATGGTTTTTCCAGTGGTCATGTATGGATGTGAGAGTTGGACCATAAAGAAAACTGAGCACTGATGAACTGATGCTTTAGAACTGTGGTATTGGAGAAGACTCTTGAGAGTCCCTTGGACTGCAAGGAAAGCAAACCAGTCAATCATAAAGGAAACCAGTCCTGAACAGTCCTCTCCGATTACCCCAGCTTGGAACACAGTGGTATCATATTTTGTTAAGGATATAGAATGTAGCAGAAAGACAGTAGCCCTCACTTTGTCTAGGGAAAGCTTTACTGTTGTACTTTCAGTTGATCTCAACACAGAGCCTAAGTGATAGAAACATGGACCTAATATTGGTGGGGTTTCTGCATGTAAATCATGGTAACACAGATCACACTTTGCTTTGGGGGTATATTAACATCATAAAAATAAGCAGTAAATTATTGTTTTTCTCTTTTATGTAATTCTCTCATTTTTATGGTTCTTCTCTTCCTCCAGTCCAATATATTTAGGCTTAACGTGGGCTCAATCAGTGGTCATTAAGCACACATACAAATGCCACACCACATACTGGTTCTGTTTATACTCATCATTAGAGCAGAACATTTACACCTGATTTTTATTAAAATAATGTTCTATTAAATACGTTTCCTTATAAGGATGGAAAGTGAGAAAATATTACCTCTAAAATACTTTCAGGACACTTCCAGGCTTACAAAAAGAAACATGCAAAATATTGCTGTAAACCTATTTAATTACCCCATGAGTTAGTATGGTGACCCCTGCTGCTGCCGCTGCTGTTAAGTCGCTTCAGTCGTGTCCGACTCTGTGCGACCCCATAGACAGCAGCCCACCAGGCTCCTCTGTCCCTGGGATTCTCCAGGCAAGAACACTGGAGTGGGGTGCCATTTCCTTCTCATACATACTATTGTTGTTTAGTTGCTCAGTGAAGTCCGACTCTGCAACCCCATGAACATCAGGCTTCTCTGTCCATGACACTCCCCAGGCAAGAATACTGGAGTGGGTTGCCATTTTCTTCTCCAGGGATCTTCCCAACCCAGGGATCAAACCCACATCTCCTGCACTGGCAGGTGGATTCGATTCTTTCCCACTGAGCCACCAGGGAAGCCATCCTACACATTACCAGTTTCTTACTAAGAATATTTTATTTCACCCTGGGAGAATCCACTTAGTTCATTCAGCATCTCTATATACCAAAAACACTGCCTTTTTTTCTGAAGGCATCATACACAGTGAGACTTTAAATGGAGAAGAGATTCACTTTCAGAAAAATTTTAAAAGAGGGTGCCATTATCGAAGATCACCTATTGCAATGATATACAGCCGTCATCGAAAACCTAACTCTTAGGCGATTTCAGAGGATGAACCACAATTACAACTCTTCAAAGAAGATTGGGATTTAGCAGAAAAATTCCACAGTTTCATATGGAAAGAGGACATGGTCTCTTAGTAAACTATAGCCACTTCACTTCTCAGTTAGAAGTAACGCAGTTGTAAGCTTTATTAGGTGTAAGCACTTCAGTATCTAATTGCACTTTGCCTTCATTTGAATGTTGAGATGTAGAAACTGGGTATTGGTACCACATGTCTATGACACCAGCAGTGTGAAACCACTCACCATTATATGACTTCACACAGCACTGCATGAACACACCACAGACAGATAAACTCTCTCTCGGAGCATCATGGAGCGAGAGGATGAGGGATCCAACTGTATGGTGCACTAGTTAAGGGCACGGGTTCTGTAGCCAACCACCTGGGTTAAAGTCTTGACTTGGCCACTTACTAGCTGTGACCTTTGATAAATCAGTAGACCTCCTCCTGCTTCAGTTACATCATCAGTAAAATGGAGACAAAAGCAAGTTGGTACTTTGAGGTGGAAGCGTAGATGACAATGTAAAGCCCTTTAAACAGTCCTAGGCACACAACTGGTGCTCTATAAATAATAGCTCTCACTATAACTGTATACTAGCAATAGCTCATATTAGTTATTATTAATCTTATAAGTAATATTACATATCCTATTAAAAGGTCTCTAATTATCCACTTACTTAAGACTGTAATGTCCCAGTTAGTTTATGTATAAGGCGCTTTGATCTGTTACTAGAAATGCAAACAATAGTATACCTACTGGAATCACAGGTTTCAGACTCTGACCACCGGGGTGTGAAGCGCTTGACTGGACATCAGCAGGTGGGCTTGGCGCTGGGTCACTGCTTCTCCTCACCAGCAGTGGAGTGCCTATAGGACAAAATAAGAGGTGAAAGGTCAAGACACCCCTGGGGTGGGGGTGGGGGGCAGAAAGTATGGTACAATGCAATTTAATTTAAAAGGCTTATAATGGGCTTTAATGTAAAAACATTCTATTCTAAGGATGCCTGTAAATTAATCCATTTAATGATCTTCCTGTCATCCATTTCTAGGATGACACATGGAAACAAAATCTTTCAACTCTTAGCTTTCCCCACTCGCATTTCAAAATAAGTCATTGTACTCAACAGAAAACGGTTAGGCAATGCAAAAGTAGACAATGTGCAATTGAAAACTGGTCTAGAAAATATATTTGAGTCTTAAAAAGAATGATTATCCAGCAGACAAGTGAAGAGTTTCACAGAGTCAGTACAATTTGCTATTCAGGAGAGCTGGAAATATAGCTATTACTGCCATTTGGTGCTTCTCAGCTCTTCTGAATGATGATATATACTGAAATAAATTATTTGCTAGGGTTATAGCATTAATGTCTATTTAAGTCCACAAAGAGATGGGCTTCATTCCCTTTCTTTTCTTCTAAAGTAGATAAAACTGATAAGGAAAATAAGTTAGCTCTTCTAAAAATATATCCTGATTTCTTTTAAATTTAATGAAAGCTTCCACTATTAAATATTTGAGTCAGTTATTAAATTCTGAAAACAAATCATACTATTAGAAAATTCAAATAAAATTCAGCCTTAACAGAGTGAGTGGCCTAACTACTCTGCCTGCAATTAGGCTAAAAATAATTTGTTTCATACACAATTGACCACTATATAGGAAACTCTCCAAAAATCTGTGACTTAAAAATTGCTCTTATAAAAATTTTATATTTGTGTGCCTCTGGGAAAAAATAGTAGAAATGCAATTCTCTGTTTATCAATATTCTGAAAGTAATTCAAGCTATCACTGTTTAAAATAACATTTTTCATACTTCATTCTATATGGTACAGTTATAAAAAGTCAATCCATTTTGAAGGTATTTACAAATCCGATATTTCTATGTGCTATAACATCCTTATTTTGTGTACAAAACATAGAATTTCTAACACCTTTCACCCTTATTCAATTAGAATTTGCTTTAAAAAAAAACAAACAAAACTTATTTTATAATGAGAAATCAATGTGCTACTGAGGATGAAACACTATGCCAAAAGGTATAATAAAGTTCAAGTTCATGTTCCATTATTTATTTTTTTACTAATAGGTATACTTCACTACATTATTCTCTACCTCCATCTTAAACATTTTTTCAAGTATAGTCAATTTACAACACTGTGTTTGTTTTAGGTGGAGAGCAGAGTGACTCAGCATTTTTGCAGATTCTCTTCTATTACAGGTTACTATAAGTCAATGGGTATAAGTCCCTGTTCTGTGCAGTATATCCTTGCTGCTTACCTATTTAATATAGAGTTCTGTAATGAATTGGTCAGTCATGCGCCCCTAACTGGTGGCTCCCCTCTTCCCTTTCCCCTGGGGTTACCATAGGTTTGCTTTGTTGTCTGTGAGTCTGTTTCTGCTTTGCATGTACAATCAATTTCTTAAGCAGTGACACACTAACAGTTCTACGGTTGGCAATTATTCTCTGCAAGAAACTAACCAAAAAACAAAACCATAAAAAAAAAGAAGAAAAAGAGACACTTCCATAACATTTAGACAATAGAGTCCCAGTTTCACACCAGGATGCTTTTCTCTGTCAGTTGATCTGAAGACTAAGCCTCTCAGGTTATGCCCCTGAATTACCATTAATGCCAAGTGAACAAGTTAGTCTAAATGTAATATCCTCAGAAGTGATCCATTATCTTTAAAATTAAGAAGAGAATGGGGCTAATTTCGTGAAACTCTGGTTTGTTTCTAAGCATTTAACTCAAACTAGTACATCAATGATCTCAAATTAGAAAACAAGCAAACAAACAAACAAAAAAAAACGTGTCTAGCTAGTACATGACAGGCTTCCCAGGTGGCCCTCTTGGTAAAGAACCCACCAACACAGGAGATGTGCGACTCGGGTTCGATCCCTAGTTCGGGAAGATCCCCTGGAGGAGGGCATTGCAACCCACCCCAGTATTCTTTCCTGCAGAATCCCATGGACAGAGGAGCCTGGCGGGGCTACAGTCCATGAGTTGCAAAGAGTGGGACACAACTGAAGCAACTTAGCATGCATGCATGCACAGTACATGACACCAAGGTCACAAAATAAATTGATTTAGAGGCACAGAGATGAATATTTGAGTGACTGACAATTTCAGTTATAGATTTTCAGCTAAGACCCATACCTATACATTATATATATATACATATATACACACACATGCATATATACACACATATACAGAATATTTATGCTGGTGAAAAGAAGAGAGTGGGAAGAAGGGAAAAAGAAAAACATGATTCTTCTTGGGTAATGAATATATTTTCCTTAAGCTACACCATATAGTTTTCCTTCAACTTAAAATACATGACTGATCTCTTTTGTTGTTGTTGTTGTTTTAGTCTTCCTGTCTTAATATTTGCTGTTTTAATAACAAAAATAATAAATTATTTAAAACATATTTTATAATAACATATTTGGATTTCTATGATCAATCAATATGCCACGGTACTGTAGCATGGCTCGCAGAAGATAGTTCAATTTTGTACCAACTATTTGGAAAGGTAACAAATAAACTTTAAAACAACGAGGTCTTTCTTAAATTCACTGTCAGCTCTTCAGGAATAAGCTTTATTCTCCACTTTTCAGTATCCCACAACTAAACACCTCCTGTTAAGTCACCTAATTTCTCCTTTGCTGTCTCCAATGAATATTTTTAAATAGGAAAGTGACAGAGTTTTAAACAATCTTTCACTTGGCAATTTAAAATTTAATTTTTAAATTCTCAACCCCATTCAAAGGTGATTGTCTGGAAGAGAGAGAGTTACAGTTTAAAAACAGGGGAAGACACATTCCAGGGTATAAGAGTATGCAAGTAATCAGAAGCACTGAAGATGATTTGAGCAAATCCTTGGACGCATATGGAGCTTTGCTGGTGGCTCAGATGGTAATGGAGAAGGCGATGGCACCCCACTCCTGTACTCTTGCCTGGAGAATCCCTTGGACAGAGGAGCCTGGTAGGCTGCAGTCCATGGGGTCGTGAAGAGTCGGACACGACTGAGCGACTTCACTTTCACTTTTCAGTTTCCTGCATTGGAGAAGGAAATGGCAACCCACTCCAGTGTTCTTGCCTGGAGAATCCCAGGGATGGGGGAGCTCAGTGGGCTGCCATCTATGGGGTCTCACAGAGTCAGACACGACTGAAGCGACTTAGCAGCAGCAGCAGCAGCAGATGGTAAAGAATCTGCTGGCAATGTAGGAGACCTGGGTTCAATCACTGGGTCGGGAAAATTCCCTGAAAAAAGGGAATGGCTATCCACCCCAGTATTCTTGCCTGGAGAATTCCGTGGATAGAGGAGACTGGCAGACTGCAGTCCATGGGGTCACAAAGACGCAGACATGACTAAGCAACTAACACACTCTTTGAATGTATATAATAGGGTAGAAGGCAGACCTTGTAGGCCAAGCTGAAATGAGGGACAGTCAACTATATTCAGTTTTATGTAAACTCCTGTGGTGGGGTGGGGCAGGGGCCGGTGCAGAGTTTAAAATATAACATCCGCTTGAAGGAGTTTAGTAAAGATTAGACTCTTAAAAACTACAGTGTGAGGACAGTAGAGAGGACCCGGGCTTTGGAATCAAACAAACTGAACTTCACCTCTCCTGGCTCTGTGACACTGGACTGCCCTGTGACATAGGTTCTTAATTTAACACCTGGTGATAACACTGCATCACAGAGCTGATGGAAAGCTGAAGTCAAATAGGGCATGTATGAGACACACCACTGTCTGACAAATAATTTTTACATTCTCATGTTCGTCAAAAAATGTTGTATGCAGCAACAAGAGCAACTCTGAAAAAGGAGTTTGGAGGTGGCCACATTAAAGATGAAGTGTTTGGAACAGTAAAGGTACAAAACTTATATATGGAGTCTACGTGTTGCAGTTAAAATGCTTGAAGAACTTCTAGGTAATGGGGTAATTAATGTGAATTCTAATTGGTAAATCTGTAAACATAAGAATAAGAGAAAACGTTGCTTCATATGATATGCACATTAACTGAAACATACAATACTCACCCTTTTAAAATACGTTGACATCTCAGTCTTCAAATGCTAGAATCTCTTTTAGAGATAATTTAGTTCAACCCCTCATTTAGTTCAACCTTTTCATTTTAAGGATGAGTTAATAGGCTCAGAAAATGAGAGACAACCTAAAAGAAACAGTGGTTTTTAGGTATTTTGGACATTAATACTCATAATATGGAAGCAATAACTGCATTATTTAAACTAGAATATTGAGAGGTAAATTGATGATTGGGGTAATTGTTGATTAATATGTATGTTATGATTAAGAATTTACTTCATTATAAAATTTGTATGGTAAATACATGTCAGAGAAGGCAATGGCACCCCATTCCAGTACTCTTGCCTGGAAAATCCCATAGACGAAGGAGCCTGGTAGGCTGCAGTCCATGGGGTCGCTGAGAGTCGGACACAACTCAGTGACTTCACTTTCACTTTTATGCATTGGAGAAGGAAATGGCAACCCACTCAGTGTTCTTGCCTGGAGAATCCCAGGGATGGCGGAGGCTGGTGGGCTGCCGTCTATGGGGTCGCACAGAGTCGGACACGACTGAAGCGACTTAGCAGCAGCAGCAGGAATCAGCCTCCTCCCCACATAGACACACATGAGAGAAAGGAGGGTATAGCACTTGCTCTTGTGAGTAATGTTGCCTTAGATGCTTGAAAAGCTCAACTCCCAGTAGTCAAGTGAATTTTCTTGGAATACTATGTAAATGAAAATAGTAAAACATAATTCTGTGCAAAAACAGGTATAGCCTTATGAAAGAAATTTAAGCTTTTAAGAAAAAAAAAAGTTGAGGTGAAAAGGAATTTCAAAAGTGCAAAAGAAGTACCGCTCATTGGTGATTTTCAAATAATTGAGATAAGACTCATTAAATTTCAGATGCAAAAGCCCTCAATTCAGCTCAAGGAACAATATCATGCCTTGATATCATAGTTTAAAATGCACCGGCTGAAGAGGTAAATAAAATAAGAAATACTAAGTACTTTAAAGCATAAAGTGTTTATACAACTGCTTTGTTTCTCTATTCAGTTAAATATTGGAGGCCCCCCTATGCATCAACCTTTACAAGAGGTGGATAATCATTAAGATGAATAATCATGGTGCTCGCTCTAAGCATATCTTTTAAAGATGGGGATGTGTGGACAAAAAAAAAAAAACAACAACACTTTAGTATACAGAAAAGTGGGTCTCAGTGAAGTGTTAGGGACGGTATGTATGCCTTATTGGAGAACTGATACCAGTGTACAAACACAGCGTAGACTGGGTCAAGTCCCATGCTAATTGGCCAGATGCACAGAAGCATAATGGAAGCCAAAGAGACAGCCACAAACAAGCAGCGTCCCTTAAAAGAGTAGAATTCCTGACCAGGTGTGTACCTGCCAGTAACTCTGTCCTTACAGGACAGAATATTGCCACATCAGGGAAGCTCAATGCTTTTTGGATCATTGTCCTTCTATATTCAGGGCTTATGGGACACTCAGGAAAAAATTTACGCACTCATTCACTGTTCTTCCCCGTAAGAAGATGGCTAGATTCATCATGCTCTCCCAGGCTTAGAGTGAACTAGTACTGGAGTTCCTAGTTGTATATGAAGAGGGTGCATCTTCCAGTTCTTAAGCAATCACCAGTGTGAAGATGATAAATGCAAAATTCAAAGAATTAGAGGTGATTGTCTAATGCGCCTTATAGATACAATAATGCCTTTGAACTGTGGTGCTGGAGAAGACTCTTGAGAGTCCCTTGGACTGCAAGGAGATCAAACCAATTAATCCTGAAGGAAATCAGCCCTGAATAGTCATTGGAAGGACTGATGCAGAAGCTGAAGCTCTAATACTTTGGCTACCTGATGCGAAGAGTCGACGCATTGGAAAAGAAAGATTCTGATGTTGAGAAATATTGAAGACAGGAGGAGAAGCGGATGACAGAGGATGAGATGGTTGGATGGCATCACTGACCCAATGGACAAGAGTTTGAGCAAACTCTGGGAGATGGTAAAGGACAGGGGAACCTGGTTTGCTGCAGACCACAGGATCCTAAGGAGTCAGACATGACTGAGTGACTAAACAACAACAATCCTTATAAATATAATTACAGGAAGCCAGAGAAGGGTCATCTAAGCATGTCTGGGTAAAGGAATTTTGAAAGAGGCAGCAGCTAGTTAAAAGTCTCAGCTTGGTACATCAATTAATCATACAAGATACAAAGGCCAACCCAGACTGAAGGTGTTATCTATATAAACACAAGTTGCTGTCTCCTCAGTATAAATGATATGCACACACACCCCTGGGGGGATTTTTTTCCCCCTGTTTAGATAGATGATTTGCTTGGAAAGAAATCAGCTTAAATGTCAGATGATGTGTTATATATGAAATTCTGTTTAGAGAGTTTTGAAAGATATCTCAGAAAGATAGGCATTTACAGAGACTGAAACCAAGATCCAGAAGAATCATCCGTATGATGATGCAGTGGGCAGAGAAAAAAAAAACAGTGGTTTGAAATGTGATCCCCAATGTCAAATATCACAAAGACACAAGTTCAAAACTGTATGGTGAGTAGGAGCCGGGATTTATTTAAGAATGGTTAATGATTTTCCTGAGCAAAATCAGAAGGACAGCTTGTCATAAATACTGGTGTTACTTGATTCCAGGGCCATTGACACCTGGAAAGCTCTGGGGGTCCCAGTTAAGGTGCCAAGAAGGCTTTCTGTAAGGACTGGGAGGCCCCAAGCATGGAGAGGCTGGGAGAGTAATGTGAAAAAGGTAAAGAGGGACTCAGTGGCCACAGGCAAAAACAGAGTGAGCAACTAGAAGACACAGGAGAACTTAGCAACAACTCCACATACAAAGCAAATGAGGAGTGTCCAAAAGAAACCGAAAACTATGCTTATATTTCTTCCTTGAGGAAGGACAAGCAAAAAGGGAGTTTTAGCAATTGCTGTGATTTGTTCCAGAAAAAATCCACCACCAAGAATCTTGACTTCAGCCCATCGAAGGTTTGAATGATCTACTTTTAATTTAAGATGTCTTGACATGCATGAGAAATCAAAGATGAGATTTTTCAGTTGGGCATTTATACAGATGTGTATGAAGTTCATACTAGAAATCGTACTGGCTTCCAGAATGACTGACAGAGACAAACATGAGGTAAAGCGAGGAAAAGAGGATGATCAGCACACGCCCACCAATGGCACTGCAGGCAAACCAGCGAGAAAACCAGGGTTTTATGCTCACAGAGTCTTCGGAGTATCTTCACACTGCGTCTAGAATAACATGCGGTTAACAAAGCCACAGAGGTGAGCCTAGAGGAAAGGTGGGGTGGTAGGAAGGAGAAAGGAACTGAAATTAACATGATAAACTGGTTCTGTAGAAATGGGGGTAAAGGCTGGTTTTGCAGAGGTTCAGTTTCCCTTTGCTCTAAGATGTTACTTCTGTGCTATTGAATTATCGGTCACAGAAACACCTCATTTGACGAAAGAGAACACATTCTCTTTCTAATGCTACTGACACTTAGGATGACAGGATAAATATAAAGAGGGAAAATGTTATTCAAATACACCTAAATTGGTGTATGTGTTAGCTGCTCAGTCATGTCTGACTCTTTGTGATCCCATGGACAGTAGCCCACCAGGCTCCTCTGTCCATGGAATTCTCCAGGCAAGAATGCCGGAGTGGGTATCAATTCCCTTCTCCAGGGGATCTCCCTGACAAAGGGATCTAACCCAGGTCCCCTGTATTGCAGGCAGATTATTTACCATCTGACTACCAGGAAGCCCTAAATTGGTAAATATTAATATTTTACTTTGATGATGAAAATCCATTGCAAATGGTTAACATTTTTAAGGGCTTAAAAAGAGATAAATAGAAAAAAAAGGCTCTGCCAGGTAAGCAATATTAATAGTATGTTAATAATATTAACAGGATGCATAAATTGCATGATGGTTTCCTAGATGCTAATTATACTATGACACTTGTTGAGTGCATTTGACATTACAAAATAGAAATGTCCTTCAAACATACAGTGATGAGAGAGCAGGTGTGAGGAAAGCAGTGCTTCAGGTGCCCCTGGCACTGTGAGCCCTCCAGGAGGGTTGCGTCTCAGAGTCCAAGGTTTCCTGGTTAACTCAGGAGGTATATTGGATAAGCTATACCCAAGGCCCATTCTAGATCTGAAAAGAGATAGTTCTGTGATTTATATAGCCAATAAGGAAACTGAAGTCCAGAGAAATTAAGTTCCTAAGTCTTCTGCACTTGATTTCTGCTCCAGTTTTATTCACTTGACACTCTTCCATTGCAGGGTCACACCTCCACGTGGGTGAATGTGTGAAAGTAAGCAGAGTGGTTGGTGTCTCTTCAGTGTGGTAGCAATTCTTTTCATCAGAAAAGGTCAGCAGACAGGAACACGTAGATAGGAAAATACAGAAAAAAGGAAAGGATGCTGGGAACTAAAAGGCAAATAGCAACCCGTATCACACAGCAAGATGCTGACACCATGAGTCAAGGCCCACCAGCACATGTCACAGAGGGCATGGTCTCTCTAATAAATGATTTAAACATTCTTTTCCTATTAACCATACAAATAGATTAAAAAAAAAAGATTACTGGGAATTCCTTGTTCGTTCAGTGGTTACGACTTCACACTTAGACGACAGAGGGCATGAGTTCAATCCTTGGTAAGGGAACTAAGAGCCCACAAGCCATTGGTACAAACAAAAAATAAAATTAGATTTAAAAAATAGTGAAAGTGGCACATTATTTGTTTTTGGAGGCAACTAGATTGTGTATGTGTGTTTATGGGCATGAGATAGGGCTTTTCAAATGATGCCTAATAAACTCCCCTGAACTGAAACCTGGAGAGCCATTAAAAAAAAAAAAAAGAAATTTATAATGCTATCAAACTGATCATATGGACCACTCTCAGTCAATGAAAATATGAGCCATGCTGGGTAGGGCCACCAAAGATGGACGGGTCATAGTTGAGAGTTCTGACAAAATGTGGTCCACTGGAGAAGGGAATGGCAAACCAATACTTAGGTATTCTTGCCTTGAGAACCTCATGAACAGTATGAAAAGGCAAAAAGATAGGATACTGAGAGATGAACTCCCCAGGCCAGTAAGTGCCCAATATGCTACTGGGGAAGAGTGGACAGAAAGAATGAAGAGACAGAATCAAAGAAAAAACAACGCCCATTTGTTGATGTGATTGGTAAGGGAAGTAAATTCTGAAGCTGAAACAAACAATATTGCATAGGAACCTGCAATGTTAGGCCCATGAATCAGGGAAATTGGAAGTGGCAAAACAGGAACTGGCCAGAGTGAACATGGACATTTTGGGAATCAGTGAACTAAAATGGACTGGAATGGGCGAATTTAACTCAGATGACCATTATATTCACTACTGTGGGCGGGAATCCATTAGAAGAAATGGAGTAGCCCTCATAGTAAGAGTCCAAAATGCAGTTCTTGGGTGCAGTCTCAAAAGCGACAGAATGATCTCTGTTCGTTTCCAAGGCAAAGCAATCAATATCACAATAATCCAAGTCTATGCCCCAATGAGTAATGCTGAAGATGCTGAAGTTGAACAGTTCTATGAAAACCTACAAGACCCACTAGAACTGACACCAAAAAAAGATGTCCTTTTCATTATAGGGGACTAGAATGCAAAGTACGAAGTCAAGAGATACCTGGAGTAACAGGCAAATTTGGCCTTGCAGTACAAAATGAAGCAGGTCAAAGGGTAACAGAGTTTTGACAAGAGAGCTCACTGGTCATAGCAAACACTCTCTTCCAACAACGCAAGAGAAGACTCTACACATGGTCATCACCAGATGGGCAATACAAAAATCAGACTGATTGTATTCTTAGCAGCCAAAGATGGAGAAGCTCTATACAGTCAGCAAAAGCAAGACCAGGAGCTCACTGTGGCTCAGATCTTGAACTCCTTATTGCATAATTCAGACTTAAATTGAAGAACATAGAGAAAACCACTAGACCATTCAGGTATGACCTAAATCAAATCCATTACGATTATACAGTGGAAGTGACAAATAGATTCAAGGCATTAGAATCTGATAAAGTCCCTGAAGAACTATGGAAGGATGTTTGTGACATTTTACAGGAGGCAGAGATCAAGACCATCCCAAAGAAAAAGAAACGCAAGAAGGCAAAATGGTTTTCTGAGGAGGCCTTACAAATAGCAGAGAAAAGAAGAGAAGGTAAAGGCAAAGGAGAATAGGAAAGATATACCCATCTGAATGCAGAGTTCCAAAGAATAGCAAGGAGAGATAAGAAACCCTTTCTCAGTGATCAATGCAAAGAAAGAGAGGAAAACAATAGAATGGGAAAGACTAGAGATCTCTTCAGGTAAATTAAAGATACCAAGGGAACATTTCATGCGAAGATGGGCACAATAAAGAATAGAAATGGTATGGACCTAACAGAAGCAGAAGCTATTAAGAAAAGGTGGCAAGAATGTACAGAAGAACTATACAAAAAAGATCATGATCCAGATAATTGATTGCTCACCTAGAGGCAGACATCTTGGAATGCAAAGTCAAGTGGGCCTTAGGAAGCATCATTATGAACAAAGCTAGTGGAGGAGATAGAATTCCAGTCGAGCTGTTTCAAATCCTAAAAGATGATGTCGTGAAAGTGCTGCACTCAATATGCCAGCAAATTGGGAAAACTCAGCAGTGGCCACAGGACTGGAAATGTGGGTTTTCATTCCAATCCCAAAGAAAGACAATGCCAAAGAAAGCTCAAACTACTACACAACTGCACTCATCTCACATACTAGCAAAATAACACTCAAAATTCTCCAAGCCAGACTTCAACAATATGTGATCCATGAACTTCCAGATGTTCAAACTGGATTTAGAAAAGGGAGAGGATCCAGAGATCAAATTGCCACATCTGTTGGATCACAGAAAAAGCAAGAGAGTTTCAGAAAATCATCTACTTCTGCTTTATTGACTACGCCAAAGCCTTACTATGTGGATCATGACAAACTGTGGAAAACTCTTGAGGAAGTGGAAGTACCAGACCCCCTTACTGCCTCCTGAGAAATCTGTATGCAGGTCAAGAAGCAACAGTTAGAACTGGACATAGAACAACAGACTGGTTCCAAAGGGGAAAGGAGTATGCCAAGACTGTATACTGTTACTTTGCTTATTTAACTTATATGCAGAGTACATCACGAGAAATGCTGGTCTGGATGAAGCACAAGCTGGAATCAAGATTGCTGGGAGAAATATCAATAACCTCAGATATGCAGATGACACCACTCTTATGGCAGAAAGCAAAGAAGAACTAAAGAGTCTCTTGATGAAAGTGAAAGAAGAGAGTGAAAAAGTTGGCTTAAAACTCAGCATTTAGAAAACTAAGATCATGGCATCTGGATCCATCACTTCATGGCAAATAGATGGGGAAATTGAAAGAGAGAGAGACTATTTTGGGAGACTCCAAAATCACTGCAAATAGTGATTGCTGCCATGAAATTAGAAGACGCTTCTTCCTTGGAGAAAAGCTATGACCAACCTAGACAGCACATTAAAAGTAGAGACATTACTTTGCCATCAAAGGTCTATCTAGTCAAAGCCATGGCTTTTCCAGTAGTCATGTATGGATGAGACAGTTGGAGTAAAAGAAATCTGAGTGCCAAAGAATTGACACTTCAGAACTGTGGTGTTGGAGAAGACTCTTGAGAGTCCCTTGGACTGCAAGCAGATCCAACCAGTCAACCCTAAAGGAAATAAGTCCTGAATATTCACTGGAAGGACTAATGCTGAAGCTGAAACGTCAATACTTTAGCCACCTGATGTAAAGAGCTGAGTCACTGAAAAAGGCCCTGATGCTGGGAAAGATTGAAGGTGGGAGGAGAAGGGAACAACAGGATGAGATGGCTGGATGACATCACTGACTGGATGGACATAAGTTTGAGCAAGCTCCAGGAGTTGGTGAAGAACAGGGAAGACTGGCATGCCGCAGTCTATGGGGTTGCAAAGAGCCGGACACAACTGAGCAAGTGAATTGAACTGAATGTCTGAATAGCAGTGAAATTTATGGCAAAGCCCCCAAAAGAGATCACTTTCACTATAGCAGTGCCTGAGCAAGTCTTGTGCCCAGCTTGTGATGAATGCAGCAGCTGTGACATGCTTTCAGATATTGTGATGGAAAAAGCACATGAGAGAAACCAAGTCACATTTTAGTAGAATTTCAATTTTCCAAATACTTCAGCCTTAAATATCACTCCATTAACAAAGTAGCTCCCAGTATTGCCATAAAAGAAAAAAGAAGTTCAAGTTGATGAACAGCACTATTTTTCCTTCCTTTTGGATTGCAAAACCTAAAGTCTGTTCAACACACAATGCGACAAATGCAAGCAATTCACAGAACTATCTAGCGACACAACAGTTAAGAATGAGCAGACACACAGTAAGATATTTTTAGTATTTACAAAGCTTAAATGAGAGTAACTTTGCTATAAAAATAAGCGAAGGTTTTTGTAACTGACTTTTATTGGGACTTATACTTTTCTCTGAGGATGCTTATACCTCTATCTTGAAGTATATCATTGCTGTGTTCCTGAGGGTATATGCTTTTTCTCATATTGAAGTTTTCACATTTTATCCAGCTGATATACACCATACTATAGTTTCATATTGTTAACCACATAGCAATATCAAATTTCTCATTTTATTTAAACTCAATTAATGCCATGTCTTAGACATGCACTAGGTCTCTCACTCCATGTATAAAATTGTATGCAATTCACTAATCAGATAATTCCATTTTCACTGATAACTTCACAAATAGGAAGTCCTCTTTTATGGATATTTGAAAAGGTAGCATAGAATTAAAATTCCTATGCTAGTAAGACCTGTAACCCATTTTACAGATTACAAAAATGTACGTGTGAAGCTTCATGTTTATACATGCTAAACATTATTGAGACAAAAAACATTTTGATTACCATGCTACGGCAAGGACTGTATTATCTGTTCATTCAATATATAAAAAATAATACGTATTAAGAGATTGTCAAAGATTATGCAGTCAAATTTGTAGGAAAAAGTGTAATAATTATTTTAGGCATTGATTAATATGTAGCCAATTAAATATAATTAATAAAATATTTTTCATAATATCTTACATCTTTAGTATATTCGCTTTATTAATTTTTTAAGATTGTGATTTTTTCCTTCATTTAAAATAAGCAGTCCTTTATATTTTTGTACATAAAATGTATGTTTCTTTTCGTAAATGCAACCTTCCCAAGTTTTATACATTGAGGGTCCCACAAAATGCGGTTCTGCTTCTGTGCCTTTTTAGGGTATGACACATACTGTTTTGTCTTATGTATAAAGTTGTTTCCTGTCTCCTCTGAATTTATCCATCTGACATAACTTTTCTGAATGCCTAAAATATACTAAGCCATCTTCTAGGCATTCTGGATACATCAGCACAGAACACACAAAGGTCTTAATCTTGCACTACATGTAAACAGCTAGAGGGAGACAGATAATAAGCATGTACATATATAAATGTGAGCATTTAAGTTAGGGATAAAGCAAGTTCTTAAACAGGAATATGAGAAGAGAGAAAGTGATGGGGAGGAGAGTAAGGTAGGGTGACATTATATTGTAAGGGCTCAGATAGCAAGCAACTCACCTTAGACAACCATGTAGCAGGCTGGGTACTTACCAGATGCCTGCTGAATTGAACCAAACAGAGCGAGGGGAACAAAGATAAACTTCTAAATTCAGAAATCTTTGGGATTCTAAAATGTTTCAGACCAGGGGGCTTTTGGGTTCATGCAAGGGGTCTGTGCCTCCTGTAAGTAAATAAATTATTATTGTCGGGTTTGTTTCCTTTCACCTAACACATTTTTTTCCTCAGCATCAACATTTACTTTAAAACAAACACTATTCACACTAAGGCAGCATGTTATCACCTGTGCAATTTAATGATAAGTGAGCATAAAAGTGACATCAACGTCAATGCTAAATAATTTCAGTAGAGGCTCTGAAATGTTAACCACACTCTTGTTAGTTACTGCAGTTTATAAAGGGATCTATTGCCTTGTCAGTTGATTTTTCAGTTTTCTACAGTTTACAATCTTACATACTTGATATTTATGAAGTTAAGCTATCTTCATAAGATTTATGGCAACCTATGGGAAAAGTAGAAGGAAAATAGTTGAGTTTACTTGAAAAGGTTCTTTAGGACAGTTCACGTTTAAACGGATTTTTGAAATGCATAGCATGTATGAATTGATAAACTGGTATAAAATGATGACTCCTATTTAGTAGGCAGAGGGGTATATGACTTTAGAGGCTAGAGATGGGCCTACTTGCATGGATACTAATATCTGCTCTGCCTGAAAACAGGCATGAATCAAACAACTAGAGAAGAAAGTGACTGAGTGATCTGGTTAGAAGATCATTCCTGTAGGAAGGTCTTAAACTGGGATAGTTTTAATTTGATATAATTTGAAAAAGACTAAGGCTTCCAAAGAGAGCCAATCTACAGCATTTTGTTCACGTATTGAAGAACTGATTAAAATACATTTGGGAAAGACATTTGTAGCTTATAAATATATTAAATATGTTGACTAAAAATGTAAGTGAAGTTATATTTTCCAAATGGGTTCTTTATCAATTTCCTTATAAAAGCCGTAAAGTGAATTTGGATACGTGTTCAGTGGAGGGGGTTTGGGTTGGGGAGGATTGTTTCCCTCAGCAGGGAGCACATTTGGGATGGTTCATTAGGGCAATGATGTTGGTCTGCAGGAAGTGTTCATGCAAACTTTCTTTTGTCCCAGATTTTAGGCCAGGGCTCCCATGGAGTTGAAAACGACCTCTGAAAGACTACTTCACCAGTTCTTTGCAAGATGCTGCTGCTGCTGCTGCTGCTGCTGCTAAGTCGCTTCAGTCGTGTCCGACTCTGTGCAACCCCATAGATGGCAGCCCACCAGGCTCCCCCATCCCTGGGATTTCCCAGGCAAGAATACTGGAGTGGGTTGCCATTTCCTTCTCCATTGCAGGAAAGTGAAAAGTGAAAGTGAAGTCACTCAGTCGTGTCCGACTCTCCGCGACCCCATGGACTGCAGCCTACCAGGCTCTTCCGTCCAAGGGATTTTCCAGGCACGAGTACTGGAGTGGGGTGCCATTGCCTTCTCCGCTTTACAAGATGAGAAAGGGAAAAATCAAGCAATGCCTTCAGGCCATTGAGCTGCAGTTGCAAACAATTACCTGCAACATCAAAGTACTAAATTCAAATCACTAAGTCCTTCATGATAGATGAGAAACATCCACAAGTCAATTTTAGGCATCCTGGGCACACATCTATATGATTTATCAGCTACATTTGAAACCTTTGGTCGTTACATTTTATTGGATCATTCAAAGTTCCTGGAAGGAATGGAAAAAGTGAGATGCTATGGAGCCACTGTTATCTCTTAGGAACATTCCAAAGATAGTTTATGCCAATGCCTGTGTGCCTCAAATGCTGTCTGCTGTGTTGTAGCAAAGGGACCTGATGCCCCTCTTGCTTCCTCTGATGTGGAAGGCATAGTTTCTACTTAATAGCATTTAAAATTCTAAACAAGACTCAACTGAAGCTCAATCCAGAAAACACAGAAACTGGGCTCCCCTGGAAGGGAACATGTCTAATAAAAGTGCCAGAGGAAAATCTGACTCTCTTCTGTCCTGTCCTGCAAGGAGACATTTCCAACATTTGTGACTATGGTTTGAGACCTCCCTTGCTGACCCATAGTTACTCCCAGAGCCCAAGGATCAGCAGTGACCTCAGGCACCTTTTACCTTATGCATCCGGTAGCCAGGGGTCATATTCTACTCATCATGTGGAACTGGCCCCAGCTGTCCAAACCTTTGTGACCTCACATTAGACAACTGAAATCTAATCCACTTGAAAGTACCCTGAAGACCACCCAGGTGTTTCATATGGCTGCCGTCTTCCTACTAAATAGGTCTATTACACAAGCTGGAGCACATTTTACCAGCAGACTAATTCACCCAGTGGCATAGCAAGGCAATGATCCACGGACCATTATTGACTTTTCTGTGTAACTCCTGGCATTGTGTAACATGCATCAAAATTCAAAGGCTGCAGGTACAAAGCTACATTGTGTTTCTATGATTCTTCAAGAGAAGGGGCAAACTACTTTTGCTAATAGTATTAAAGCTCTAACCGCCAAGGAAAAGATATCTGAACATAGAGGGCTCGCTAATCCTAAGTATGGGAAATACAGTTTGGTTTGAACTTAAAGTATTTTCTACAAATGTATTTTTGAGAGTCACAGGCATGACTGGGTTTCAGTCACATAAAAGAACTGGCCAAAGACCAAAAATCTAAGACTATTATACGTGACAGATTCTAAGTAAGTTTATATCATTATTATTTTTTTTTTGCACAAGTCCTAAGAATAAACCATATTATGCCAGACTTGAAATATTTTTTAACTTGAAGGTGATACCTGTTTTATCTAGCTTATATCACAAGTCTATGATATCGATAAATACTGTATTATATTAGGTTTTTCTTGTTTAGTAACTAAGTTGTGTCAGACTCTTTTTCGACCCCATGGACTATAGCCTGCCAGGCTTCTCTGTCCATTGGATTTCCCAGGCAAGAATATGGGAATGGGCTGCCATTTCCTTTCCCAGGGGATCTTTCTGCCCCAGGGATTGAACCAGTGTCTCCAGTATCTCTTGAAATAGCAGGTGGATTCTTTACCACTGAGCCACCTGGGAAGCCCTAGTATTTATTATAACTAAAGAGCATGAAATGGAAAATAATGGGAAGTCACGAATAGCAAATTAAAGCATAATCTACCAAGATCAGAGGGACTCTGATAACAAAACTTAACAACATAAACCTCCAACCTATGAAAAGCATTAATTTACAGGTGCTGATAAGAGACCAGTATCTAAATCAGCCAGTATTTAAACTTGTCAAATGGCTACTGAGACAAGCCTTCTTTAATCTGAGATGAAGGATCATAATCTCAACTTCAGGTCGTCTCAGGGCAAGCAAAGCAATACACGGTGCTGCTTTCCAAAAAGGCTCACATTGAAAAGAAGGAATCGCCCTTATAAGCTATCCATGAAAGACTTGATGCTATCAGAACTGTCTTTGTACTATGCTTGTCTAGGTCATCCAACAGTTATGTTATCTATATACACTGGAAAAGTGCACACACACAGGTTCCTTCCACTGAGGTATTTGGTGTTTAGGCCTCAAAATGAAACACAATGTTTGGCGATGCCAGTGACGTTGCTAAATCGTTTAATGTGTTTCTTCTGTATACACAGGATGTATGATGGATATCTTTTCAATTTGTGACTGCCTTTGGTGTTTGTGTTCTTAAAGACTACCCAACATTTTCACAAAAAGCCCGTGATACTCTTTGTCCATTGCCCATGGGCATTTTCAAAAGTAGCTTTCTAATGGTCTTTGAAGAGAAAACCTATCAATTTCAGACGAGACTTACAAACCACAAAAAAAAGACTTATTACCCAGAAAATGCTGGATTTTTAGCAAAGCTTATGAGAACATATTTTAGGAAGGGGTAAGGAAATACCTTCTCCTTCCGAAAGGGAGGAGTAGCAAAGTCACATTACAAAGGGCATATGGACCAAGATGTGAGGAATCTGTGATCATGAAGCAATCTACCACAGACTATACACTAATTTCATAAGACTTTATGTTTCGAATACAGATTTCATAAACCCTTATGTTTAGAATAGATTTCATTTTCTATCTAAAACAAACATATGGTATCAAACAGTCTTTTAACATTCAGATTTAAATTAGTTTTAAAGAGATAAAAAGACTGAAATAGTTCTGCTGTTTGAGCATGCTTAACGATGGCAATATTTATATAAACATATTGGCAGAGGAAATGATAAGTTCCTTACATTTCAGTGGGCCCGTGGTTTTCATTTTAGAAGCAACAAATTTACCTAAAACATTCCCCATGTTATGTACAAATATGGTGGACTAAGGCACTAAGAGACCTGCTTCTGCTAACTTTTCAGCGCTCAACAACAATTTAATTCTAAATGGCAATGGTATCTCCTACAGTAAACAGCCTAAGCATTTGTCAATGGCAGCATTTTCTTCTCTGTTTACCATATGATCACTGATAGTTTTGTGCAAATATTCAACAAAGAGCCATTAAAGTCTATGTTGCTTTCTCTGAAATTCACCTCAGGAGAATTTCTTGATCCTTGAAAGCAGGATTTTCTGACTCTGTAGGATACAACTCATTCATGAGCCTTGAAATCAATTTAAGGGGTCATAACCAACATTTTAAACCATGTATAGAGAACAGTATAGAAAATACTAGACTATTACACATAGTAAAGCTACACTGGTAGAACAGTTAGGCCACATGTGTTTGCTGGGTTGCATTGTAAAATCCATTTTTGTTTTTTCTTTGAGTCATGGTCAAAATTACTTGAAAGCAAAAAACAAAAACCTCTAAATTGGATTGATTGGAAAATCTCTGGGAGATTACAAATTCCTAAAGGAAACACATCTAGCCCAGGAGTCAGTCTGATTATCTACTTCTAGAGTCCATTTGTTTTTTTGGCGCTTTATAGCCTGTTTAACGTTTAGATTGTGCAGGCATTTACAGAAACTTGCTAAGTTCTAGGAACTGTGCTAAGTCCTGGGGAAACGAAGATGCGTATGACATAGTCCTTGGCCCTCAAAGGGCTCTGAAGAGACCGACCTATACACAATAACGCATGAGGCAGTGCCACTAACAACATCCAAACAGTCACTGCAAAGTGCTTCAGGAGCCAAGAAAGAGACCTATATTAATAGGGTTGGAGAGAGCTTCCTAGGAGATGTGACATCTTAGTGGGTAAGGTTGTAGTGGGTATTCATCCAGTCATCTATCCATCTATCCATCTGTCTCCCATTATGTTCAAGGTACTAAAGTACAAGCTGAAAAAAGCTTACATGAATAAGATAAGGACACTACACTGGATGAGCTCCCAGCCCACAGGACAGAAGACTCACAGGACCAGGCAAGAAGAGTGGTGGGGACCAGGCCCAGAGACTCTACAGAGCAAGTGGGGTTACCTCGGCCTGCTGCAGTCAGAGAATGCCTCCAACAGGAAGGGGCATGAGTGGTGGTAGATGATGGTAGGCAGTGGAGGAATGCTCTGATACCCAAACAAAGCTGGTCTATATTTCAGACACAGCATAATAATGAGAAGTGAGCACATGCATGTTTGTGAACATTTTTAAGGCTAAATGTCAAAACGCTTGGCAGAAGCTAGGACGGGGCTAGTATTCTGGCAGTGGAAGTGAAGCTTCAATCAAAGAGGCAGAAATAGACATAAAATAAATCAGACTTTGGCACGATCCTGCCTCAGGTTCCCATCTTTCACAATTTCCATTAGAATAAAATCAACTCTTGTCATCTCGTACAACCTACAAGACTCCAGATGACATGGCTTTTTCTTTCACCTGACTCCCCTTCCCATTGCTCACTACACTCCAGTCATGTGGTCTTTTTCTCTCTGGATCTTCCCTGATACACCCAAAGTGCCTTAGAACCTTTGAACTATCTCTCTGTTCTGAAGACTCCTCTGCCTTTCCCCCTCCTCTAAAAGCAGTCCTCTCAGAGTTCCTTTAACTTGTTTAATTTTCTTTGCTCCTATGACACTATCATTTATGTACAAATAGTGACTGAGCCAGGATGGAAGCTTCCTGAGAGCAGAGACATGCATAGCTTTTTACCGCTGTATGCCCAGACTCTAGAACACTGTGTGCACTGCATAGATGTCTGTTCAATAAGGAACTAATCCAGAGAGTTGGGACAGATGTAGCTTGAGAAAACAAGCAGGAATACAGGTGAGCAGGAACCAAGATTGTTATTCAGTCTCTAAGTCATTTCCCACTCTGCGACTTCCCGGACTATAGCACTCCAGGCTTCTATTGCTCTTCGTTATTTCCCAGAGTTTGCTCAAACTCCTATCCATTGAATTGGTGATGCCTTCGATTCTCTGTTGCCCTCTTCTCCTCCTTCCCTCAATCTTTCCCAGCATCAGGGTCTTTTCCAATGAGTTGGCTCTTCCCATCAAGTGGCAAAAGGATTGGAGCTTCAGCATCAGTCTTTCCAATTAATATTCAGGATTGATTTCCTTAGGATTGACTGGTTTGATCTCCTTGCAGTCCAAGGGACTCTCAAGAGTCTTCTCCAGCACCACAGTTCACAAGCATCAATTCTTCAGAGCTCAGCCTTCTTTATGGTCCAACTTTCAATCTGATATTCATGACTACTGGAAAAACACATGGCTTTGACTATATGGACCTCTGTCAGCAAAGTGATGATCTCTCTGGTTTTTAATATGTTGTCTAGGTTTGTCATAGTTTTTCTTGCAAGCAGCAAACATGGCTGTAATCAGTCTCTGCAGTGATTTTGGAGCCCAAGAAAATAAAATCTGCCACTGTTCAGATTTTTTTCTTCACTTATTTGCCATTAAGTGATGTGACCAGATGCCGTGACCTTTGCTTTTGGAATGCTGAGTTTTAAACCAGCTTTTTCATTCTCCTCTTTCACCTTCATCAAGAGGCTCTTTAGTTCCTTGTTTTCTTCCATTACAGTGGCATCATCTGCATATCTGAGGTTATTGATATTTCTTCCAGCAATGTTGATTCCATTTTGGGATTCATCCACCTCGGGATTTTGCATGATGTACTCTGCATATAAGTTAAATAAGCAGGGTGATAATAAACTGCCTTGATGTACTCCTTTCCCAATTTTGAACCAGATCATTGTTCCATGACCAGTTCTAACTGTTGCTTCTTGGCCTGCACACAGATTTCTCAGGAGGCAGGTAAGGTGGTCTGGTATTCCCATCTCTTTCAGAATTTTCCACTGCTTGATGTGATTATTTAACTTATATGAGAGTACATCATGAGAAATGTTGAGCTGGATGAAGCACAAGCTGGAATCCAGACTGCCGGAAGAAATATCAATAACCTCATATGCAGATAACACCATCCTTATGGCAGAAAGTGAAGAAGAACTAAAGAGCCTATTGATGAAAGTGAAAGAGGAGAGTGGAAAACTTGGCTTGGCATCCGGTCCCATCACTTCATGGGAAATAGATGGGAAACAGTGGAAACAGTGGCTGATTTTATTTTTCTGGACTCCAAAATCACTGTGGATGGTGATTGCAGCCATGAAATTAAAAGACACTTACACCTTGGAAGGAAAGTTATGACCAACCTAGACAGCATATTTAAAAGCAGAGACATTACTTTGTCAACAAAGGTCAGTCTAGTCAAGGCTATGGTTTTTCCAGTGGTCACGTATGGATGTGAGAGTTGGATTATGAAAAAAGCTGAGCACCAAAGAATTGATGCTTTTGAACTGTGGTGTTGGAGAAGACTCTTGTGAGTCCCTTGAACTGCAAGGAGATCCAACCACTCCATCCTAAAGGAGATCAGTCTTGCGTGTTCATTGGTACGACTCATGTTGAAGCTGAAACTCCAATACTTTGGCCACCTGATGTGAAGAGTTGACTCACTGGAAAAGACTCTGATGCTGGGAAGGATGGGGGCAGGAGGAGAAGGGGATGACAGAGGATGAGATGGTTGGATGGCACCACTGACTCAATGGACAAGGGTTTGGGTGGACTCCAGGAGTTGGTGATGGACAGGGAGGCCTGGCGAGCTGCGGTTCATGGGGTTGCAAAGAGTCAGACATGACTGAGTGGCTGAACTGAACTGATCTGATGTGATCCACACACTCAAAGGCTTTAATGTAGTCAATGAAGCAGAAGTATATGTATTATTTTGAATTCCCATTATCTATGATCCAGTGGATGTTCACAATTTGATCTCTTGTTCCTCTGCCTTTTCTAAACCCAGTTAGTACTACAGCTGGAAGTTTTCAGTTCACATACTGCTGAAGCCTGGCTTGAAGGACCTTGAGCATTACCTTGCTAGCATGTGAAATGAGTGCAACTGTACACTAGTTTGAACATTCTTTGGTATTGCCTTTCTTTGGGATTGGAATGGAAACTGACCTTTTCCAGTCCTGTGGCCCCTGCTGAGTTTTCCAAATTTCTTGACATATTATGTGCAACATTTTAACAGCATCATAATGTAGGATTATAAATAGCTCAGTTGGAATTCCATCATGTCCACTAGCTTTGTTCATAGTAATGCTTCCTAAAACCCACTTGACCTCATACTCCAGGATGTCTGGCTTTGGATGACTGACCACACCATCATGGTTATCCAGGTCATTAAGAACTTTTCTGTATAGTATCAGAAATGTCAACTACTGATTACAAGGTCAGATACAAACATACACGTGTTGAGGGATGAGAGAGGAGGGATGGGACACACCCTTGGATCTCAGAGCCACTCTGCAGTTTTTACACGTGTGCTCAACAGTAACCCAGACCACGGATCCAGTTCCATGGAAACCAAGAAACCAATAACATGACATCTCCTTGTTGACTCTCAAGTGTGTAGATAGTAAATCCAAGATAGAGCATCTAGAAACCAGGCTTCCTGAGAGAACATCGTATCACAAATCCTGTCAACTGTCTGAGTTATCACTGAAGAAAAAAGAAAACAGAGCATTTATTCCAATTTCTTCTTCAAGGGACTGGTGGGAGACACAACCTTCAAGAGATAAAAGTCATCCACGATGTTAGCAGCAAGCTGTTTAGCCTAACAAAAGGGCACAGTGCGTATGTCAAATGGGCATGTCTGTAGGAGAAACAATGACATTTTTGGCAATGACGGCAGTCCAAAAGGAAAACACGGCCCCACTAAGCCCTTCTAACGGTTGCTGTGAATCACTCTGATTATGAGCCACAAGCATGCAATCACTGGCACACAGAAACTCCTGACAAATGGCCATGAGCAGTTTGCCTTTGCTATCTAAGTGTCACAGACTGAACACATTCTTGCCCGACCTAAACTCGGCATTAATACCTGAATCACAGCCTGTGGAAGCTCAGTATTCCACTGCTGGAGAGAAGATAAACAGCAACAATACACAGATGCAGCCCTGTATAGTGCTGCTGCTTCAACCAAATGCATTTAATCTTCCTCCTGCATCTGAAAAGTCTGTCATCTTCTGTTGGTGTAATGAATGACATTTATTAAACACTCCTGCAGAAAGCCAGTTTCTTGAAGACTTCTCCACATCCCAAATGGCAAACAAAATAAATAAATAAATAAATCTTGGTTACACTCAATATCACAAGACACAAAAGTTGCTGGAGGGCATGCTGCTGATGGTTTCAGAACCAGAGAGCACCACATGACCATTTGTGATAACACTCACCTACAGCCTTGAAATAGACAAATAATTTCTGTGGTATGCCATATGCAAAAGCTGCCCAGGAAACAAATGATTTACTTTATGAACAATCATGGTATGAACATGTGCTCTGTGGCACTCAATCGTGTCCCACTCTTTTGACCCCATGGACTGTAGCCTGCCAGGCTCCTCTGTCCATGGGGATTCTCCAGGCAAGAATAGTGGAGTGGGTTGCCATACCCTCTTCCAGGGTATCTTCCAAACCTAGGGATCAAACCCAGGTCTCCCTCACTGCAGGTGGATTCTTTACCCTCTGAGCCACCAGGGAAGCCCAAGAAGATTGATATGGGTAGCGTATCCCTTCTCCATGGGAACTTCTTGATCCAGAAATCTAACTGGGCTCTCTAATTAAATATCTGTAGAGAAATTAGCCATATGAAAGTTTCTTCTCACCTTGGTCTGGCACAACAAGTAATTAACATGTTTTATCAGAAAGAGTTGATCAGATGTCTACCTCACCACCACCTCCATTACCACAGGTAGCAAGTGCTATCATTTGGCAGGGTGAGGTGGGGAGGATAAGTTAAGTAGATACAAGGAAGAAAGAACCCTTGCAGAAAAATGATGTTGATGCATCCATGATCAAAGCTAAAGCTGATCAAGAGCTTACCAAGCATCAGTGACAATTCTGTGTTTTGATAGTCTTCACAGCTGTTTAAGTGATTCAAAGCTTAACGATGTCTTTTATCTCATTGCATAGCTAAGGAAGTGCTATAGTGGTAAAAAACATTCTTGCCAGTGTAGGAGAAATAAGGGACATGGGTTTGATACCTGGGTTGGGAAGATCCCCTGGAGGAATGCATGGCAACTCACCTCCAGTATTGTTGCCTAGAGAATCTAAGGACAGAGGAGCCTGGTAGGCTACAGTCCATAGACTGGCAAAGAGGCAGACACAACTGAAGCCATTTAGCATGCGCACACACATACATAGGTGAGGGAACAGGGAAGCTTGGTCCTGGCCACACATCTAGCATATGGTAAGAGAGGATTCAAACCCAAGAAGACACCGTTGAAAGCCTGCACTCCTATGCCCAACTGCAATGTGCAACCTTCCAAGGAAACTCCTAGGAACAAATCAAAGCAGATGCTGCCAGCCCCGTCTGGGAGATACTAATGTAAATAAATCCACACTTGCTATCTTAAGGAAGGACAATGCATGCACGCATGCTCAGTCACTTCAGCCGAGTCCGACTCTCTGCGACTAATCACCTGAATGGTTGAGTCCATCCATGTAAACTTTAAAGGGGGAAAACCTAAAACCCTCAATTATATTTAATTTCAGTTGCAGAAGAACTATCACTCTATAAAATGCCCTTTTGCAAATATTCCTGGCTGTACTACAGCATGGATTGTCTAGGTATATAGCTGGAGAGCCATCATTAGGGTGCCTAGGAACTGGGAACAGAGTCAGGCTCATCGCTATCCCAGTCCCAAAAGAAAAAGGTCACTATGCTAAAAATAAATAAATACATGAAAATGAAACTAAGGCAGATGAATTGGGGAAGGTATAGGAACCAAGACAGATGCAAACTCAGTGACCATGGTTTCCAGAGACATCTCTCAGCTTTCTCTTTCTTCCATTTCCTTTGCTGGGAGGCCAAAGGTGGGGACCTATCTAAGCAGTGTCGCTGCCGTGTACAATTATTATTTTAATCGACGTTGTGCTGTGTTAATGAGTGCCAACCATGTGCCAGATGGTGTTGAAAACAAAGCCTTTTCTGCAATCCCGCCCAGTGGGATCACCACCTCTCCTCTCTGTGAAAGCGATCAGAAATGTGGTAATGAGCTAACTCCGATGCAACTGAACTTCTAATCCCCTGACACTCTCTGATTGGGCACTGCACCAAGGTTTGGCATAGAAAAGGCACCTGGAGTGCTGTCGGATGATCTCTTCAGGGATAATGGACCAGGGAACTGAGCCTGTAATGATTTCATATCAGTTTGTTCAAGTTCAGTTGCTATTAATTGGGTTCAAGTTCAGCTCCAGTTCACACAATCTAAATAAATGGCTGTTGAAACCAGCTTAGTGCCTGACACAGTATGTATCTTTGTAACTAACAAGATGCAAGCAAAAGAGAAAGATGTAGAGGGACACCTTACATGGATGTTGTCTGGTGTATACAGTCTGCCTAGTATACTTGTGAAGTAAGCGGGTAGGGAACAACAGTGTTCCGGCTTGTTACAATTGTGCATGGCTATATTGCTTAACAAATGATGATGTTCTGAAGAACTGAAGCTGAAAACCATTTTAAAGGCAGTAAAACTTGCACATAATTCTTGAGAACAACAGGCAAAACACTGGCTCAAAGTCAACGTGGTCTAAAATCTGGTCTTTTTCTGTACTTTCCATCCATCCACCTTGATAGTTCTAAGATGTTAATTCTATTGTAATCTAAGTCTGAAAAAAAATGTTTTAGATAAATTCATTGTGAAATAGAGAAAAAGAGCAATATTGCAGACGGAAAAAAAAATCTATTTAAAAATAGGGCTTTGCATATTTTATGGGAAAAATCAATCCAAAATCTATTTTGTTTTAGCCCATTAAGATTCACTCTTGGTTTCACTAGAATGAAATTTAAAGTATATTCTAAAGATCATTTGTAGGAAATTTTGAATGGAGGCGTTTTCCAATTCAGTGTTGGCTGGCAAATTCTGATTTCTGTTAGAATTCAGACACAGATATTGTGTCTAAAAGTGAACTAGTTTGAGAAGATTCTGGCATGGTTATTTAATAAAGTAATAGAATTACACATTGAAGACAATATGTTCAAGTGATATCAAACACGGTATATAATACATAACCACTTTTTGTTGCACAGTAATATACCACGTAAATTTTAACTAATTTAACTGAATATATTCATTCAGTTCAGTTCAGTTGCTCAGTCATGTCTGACTCTTTGTGACCCCATGAGTTGCAGCATGCCAGGCCTACCTGTGGAGAAGGCAATGGCACCCCACTCCAGTACTCTTGCCTGGAAAATCCCATGGACGGAGGGGCCTGGTAGGGTGCAGTCCATGGGGTCGCTAAAGCCGGACAAGACTGAATGACTTCACTTTCACTTTTCACTTTCATGGATTGGAGAAGGAAATGGCAACCCACACCAGTGTTCTTGCCTGGAGAATCCCAGGGACGGGGGAGCCTGGTGGGCTGCCGTCTATGGGGTTGCACAGAGTCGGACACGACTGAAGCGACTTAGCAGGAGCAGCAGGCCTCCCTGTCCATCATCAATTCCCGGAGTTTACTCAAACTCATGTTCATCGAATCGGTGATATCATCCAGCCATCTCATCCTCTGTCATCCCCTTCTCCTCCTGCCCCCCAATCCCTCCCAGCATCAGAGTCTTTTCCAATGAGTCAACTCTTTGCATGAGGTGGTCAAAATATTGGAGTTTCAGCTTTAGCATCAGTCCTTCCAATGAACACCCAGGACCGATCTCCTTCAGAATGGACTGGTTGGATCTCCTTGCAGTCCAAGGGACTCTCAAGAGTCTTCTCCAATACCACAGTTCAAAAGCGTCAATTCTTCGGTGCTCAGCTTTCTTCACAGTCCAACTCTCACATCCATACATGACCACAGGAAAACCATAGCCTTGACTAGGTGGACCTTTGTTGGCAAAGTAATGTCTCTGCTTTTGAATATGCTGTCTAGGTTGGTCATAACTTTTCTTCCAAAGAGTATGGCTGCAATCATCATCTGCAGTGATTTTGGAGCCCAAAAAAACAAAGTCTGACACTGTTTCCCCATCTATTTCCCATGGAGTGATGGGACCAGATGCCATGATCTTAGTTTTCTGAATGTTGAGCTTTAAGCCAACTTTTTCATTCTCCTCTTCACTTTCATCAAGAGGCTTTTTATTTCCTCTTCATTTTCTGCCATAAGGGTGGTGTCATCTGCATATCTGAGGTTATTGATATTTCTCCTGGCAATCTTGATTCCAGCTTGTGCTTCCTCCAACCCAGCGTTTCTCATGACTTATTTTTATTATCTATTTCGTTGTTCAACTAAACAATAAAATAAGTAGGTAATTACTAAAGACAAAAATTTATGGAAATAAGGATGTAAAAATAAAGTGTGAGTTTATATGAAAAGGTAACTTCTGAATAATTTGAATTTTCTTTTATGTTTTATTTTCTCAAAGTAAAATCTAAAGGAATTTGATCAAATAAAAGTGTTAGGCATTTTAGCAATGAACCTTAAGTAAAATATACAAAAAAAAAAAAGGTAGTATGCTAAGGAATCCAAAAGACCCTATTCTTATGTTGCTATAGTTTAACCTCATATATGGTCAAGTTCCTTAACTTCCTTGGGTCTCAGTTTCCACATATTTAAAGTAAGGATTAAAAGAAAGGCAAAAGGTCAATGAAAAGACTGAGCAAGTGAATGTACATTAATGTCCAGCACAATGCCTGCAACATAATAGGTGTTCAGTAAATATTGTCCCCTCCTGCTTGCCACATAGCAACCCTACAGACTCTGGTTCCACTTTGTTATCAGTCCCTCCAAATTTACCACTTAGAGAGGCAGTCTAAGCAGATGCTGAAAAATTAACCCTAAAATGTCAGTCACAGTAATTTATGGCTCTGATACTTGTCCAGAATCAGGAAAATCCATAGTACGTAAATTGCTTACCATTTACAATAAATTTTACTGTGTCATAACAAAGTCTAGATAATTATTTTATCCTATATTCCAGTTACTCAGAATCTGTTCCCTCATCCTCAGGGGAGTTTCAAAATTGGGATTCAGCCAGTGTGGATGTATTTTTATTGAACTATTCAAGTAGTCCTTTTCAGAACATCTTTCCAGTTGTATACCTGTCTGTATAGGTTCATGAAAGCATCACATTTGCTTTATTTGCTCTATTCTAAGTTTGTAGTTTTGAGGCAACCCAGAGGTAATTGTGCTTTCTCTGCCCTTCCGTCACCCATCACCTTTGCCTGAACTCTGCTTTGCTTTTATCTGCGGTGCTCTGAAGCAAGGTCGCTTGGGGAGTCTCTTCCTGGTCAAATTTCCAGTTCAAGTCCTCTTGGGTCTCTGAAAGAAGGCTTCGAATGGGACCTCACTTCAGGTTGATGACTCTCATCTGTTTCCTATTAGCCTGCCTGTATTAACCTTTGCCTTGTTTGCTTGACTTTGCCCATCTCTAATTTCAGAATGAGAACTCAAGGACAAAAGTGGAGTACAATGTCCCCAAAGATTCAACAACTCAACAACAGAATCTCTAAACTTAAGTGCCCCACTGCCATGGTGCTAGGGTTTAACATTTAGTGGGAAAGCCACTTCAGTCCCTATTGCCCACCTGATTTTGACAACATGTAAACAGAAGTTCTAAAAATAATTTTGTATATAGAAAAGTTCCCCAAATATAACAAGCATTGATGACACTCCACAGATCTTCTATAAATTAGGAATTCCTTAGAGAAATGTTATCATTTTAAGTGTAATCTGACCTGGAAACAAACTTACTGCAAGGGATCAAATGAGTCAGTCCTAAAGGAAATCAACCCTGAATATTCACTGGGAGGACTAAGGCTGAAATTCTAGTACTTTGGCTACCTGATGTGAAGAGCTGACTCACTGGAAAAGTCCTTGATGCTGGGAAGGATTGAAGGCAAAAGGAAAAGTGGGTGGCAGAGGATGAGATGGTGAGATAGCATCAATGACTCAGTGGAATGAATGGGAGCAAACTCCAGGAGAAAGTGAATGACTAAGGAGCCTGGTGTGCTGCAGTGCATGGGGTTGCAGGGTCAGACAGGACTTAGTGACTGAACAACAACATAAAATAAACTCTTCCTCTTGTGTTGTATGAATAAATTTACAAGATGGGCACTTTTTCCCCAAGGCCAGAGAGAATCTGTCCACATTTATAAAATTCTAAGAAGAGATTAGTTGAAAATGGAAGAATAATACTTTGATCTAATTCAACAAGTATGAGTTGCACTAAGCACCTATATCATTGCTAACCATCCAAGTTTCTGGATTGGTAGGCAATATTAAGTAGTAAAAATCCATTCTTTCCCACACTGCGACACATGGAACCTCACATAAAACAATGCACACAGTGCAAGACAATTTCATCATTGAGTATGAAGCTGAGTGGTGCAAACCTCCTAAGTTCAGAACAAGGACTAAAAAGGATTAGGACAGTGTTGTCCAAAAGGTCAGGGGAATATGCAAAAAAAGGGACGGGCCAGGTGTTAACCCCAGTGTCAAGAATGGGATTAGAACAGATAGAGAAAACAGGGGAAGTCATTCTGAGAGAAGGGAAATGCAAAACTGCTGACAGGGGGGCAGGGATGAGCACTCTGAGTTGGGAAGGTGGTGGGTAGGGAAAGTAACACATCCACATTGTTTTGACTAAACTGAATAAGCAAATTTCTGCTGGGAATATTGTGTTTGAGAAACAGCCACACACAAATTCACCCCTAGCTTTCCCTAAAGGGTCATGACTTCACCACCACTGAGGCTTGGGACATGGCCATAATCCAGAAAAACTGTTTCTATGGAGCATTGCGTTCCAGGCCCCATCTCTTGGGCAGTTCTCTAACTCTGACTCCATGTCTCCATCCCTGAAATTCTTTTTTCTCTCTGTACTTCCTCCCAATTTCTTTTTCACTGCAATACTTTTTTTTTTTTTTTTTTAATAAAGAACTATCCATTCTACCTTGAGGAAAATGCAAATCAAAACATTCATGGAAATGCAACTGAAAATCACACCACTTTACATTTACTAGGATAACAATCATCAAGAAATAAGAAAATAACAAGCATTTGTGAGGATGTGGAAAAACCAGATCCCTGCTATCCTGCTGGTGGGAGTGCAAAGAGGTCTGGCATCTATGGGCAGCAGGCTGGCAGTTCCTTAGATGGCGAAACTATAGAGTTATCATATAACCCAGCAATTCCACTCCTAGGTGTAAATACAAAAGAAACAAAAACACAGGTCCACACAAAAGCTTGAATATAAATATTCATAGTAGTACTATTCATAATAGCCAACGAATGGAAACCACCCACATGTCCATAAACTGATGAATGGGTAAAAAACCATGTGGTATACACATAAAATGGAATACTATTTGGCAATAAATATAAATGAAGTACTGATACTTGCTACAATGTAGATGAATTTTTAAAACATTATGCTAACTGAAAGAAGTCAGTCATAAAAAACTACTTATTGTATGATTCAAAGTACATGGAATGTCCAGAACAGGCAAATCTACACAGAGAGAAAGTAGATAAGTGGTCACCTGAGGCTGAAAATGGGCTAGAGAGTCAGCGGGAGGATCAGGAGGTATTATTACGAGGTACAAGGTTTCCTTGTGGCGTGATGAAAATGTTCTAAAATCGATTGTGATGATAGCTGCCTAATTTTGTGAATACACTAAAAACCACTTGAACTCTACATTATAAATGGATGAATTGTATCTTATGAATTACATCTCAATAAGCTGTTAAATGAAAAAGAACCATCCTTTCTGAAGATTTCATGTAAAAATCACTTTCATTATATGAGCCATAAAAGTCCTAGCGTCTTAGAATTAAGGTATTACAGGTATGAGCTAGTGACGGAAACTTCCTTAAAAACTGAACTCATTGGACAAGCAAAATACAGCATGAAACAATAAGTAAAACAGAAAAAGTAATATTTTATTAACTTGCATGTGCATTTTTTATTTATATAGCTAAGTCAAATTGGTAACATTTAATTTTTAATTACAAGTTTGGGTCAAGAACAAGGAGGTTCTTCCAATCCGGCAAAATTCTAGGTATATAATATATTTAATTGTGCATATTATTTTTATTACATCTTTCAAACACATTTAAAGCCAAATGTTTCTGAAATAGTTGCAAAACTTTGGTTTGAGAAGAGATCAGCTGAATGCACTTAATTTTGTCAAACAGTCTTAGTTGCAAACGAGAAAACTAAGGCTCGAAATAGGTACCTTAGTCATCTGGCTAATAAGTTTTAGAATGTTACTCTCCCAACTTTCATCCTTCTTTCCAGAGTTAATGATCACATTTCATATTCTGGGTATTAAAGTGAAATATTATGCTATGGATAAATAAGTGGATCTATGTATCTGTGTACATAGATACATCACACTTGTTTATTACTCCAGAGATTGAGTGCCTTAAAGAATTCCAAATCACTTTGTGTTTTACTCTCAGTACTTAGCAGGGTGCCTTGCAACAGCATGTGCTTGCTAAACATTTAAGGACTGAAATTAATACCTGAGGAATGAACTTTACCTTCCGGTATTACCAAAAAAACAGATCTCCACACTCGAGTTCTAGTCCCTTAACGCTAACCAGCTGAGTTATCAGACTAATTATGTTGTAAATTAGACTTATCTTTTCCCTCCTGTCAGTTCCCCTATTTCTGTCAATGATACATTTTTATGTTTTTTTTTTCCTAGTTACCCAGTGACAAGGCCAGGATTTAGATAGTACCTACACAGGACAATTCAGTAGAGTCTAGGATCACTTCATTTAGTCAGTTGAGGTTAAGAAAAAATTAAGAAAACCATTAAGCCAGACACTGACGAGGGTAATGACTGGGAGGAGAGATCGGGTGAACATGAGATTCCCTTGATGGGACCAGTAAGCAAAGCCAGGCAAAATGGTGAGAGATCATTGTGGATAGTGATCCAGGCTAGGGCAGATGTTCACAGAAGTGCGAGACACTGAGTGCACGTGAGGCAGTAGTAAGATGATGCAGCAATTTAACATTTACTGTTTACAGTTTTCATGGGTTTTTGTTTTGTTTTGTTTTCATTTTTGTATAAACAAACAATTTATAAGAAATGACTTTAGTGATCTGCTGAAATGTCCTGGGTCAAGGATGGGGACAACCAAGATGCATCTTTAGAAGCAAGAGTTGAAAAGTGACAAATTTAAAAAAAAAAATTAATTCATTCAATAGTTTTATCTTGGCTGGACATGATATTTATCACAACAGTAACTACTAGATTTGCATATGTGCAGTTCAGTTCAGTCGCTCAGTTGTGTCCAACTCTTTGTGACCCCATGAAAAGCAGCACGCCAGGCCTCCCTGTCCATCACCAACTCCCGGAGTTCACTCAGACTCACGTCCATCAAGTCCATGAGGCCATCCAGCCATCTCATCCTTGGTCATCCCCTTCTCCTCCTGCCCCCAATCCCTCCCAGCATCAGAGACTTTTCCAATGAGTCAACTCTTCGCATGAGATGTCCAAAGTACTGAAGCTTCAGCTTTAGCATCATTCCTTCCAAAGAAATCCCAGGGTTGATCTCCTTCATAATGGACTGGTTGGATCTCCCTGCAGTCCAAGGGACTCTCAAGAATCTTCTCCAACACCACAGTTCAAAAGCATCAATTCTTCGGCGCTCAGCCTTCTTCACAGTCCAACTCTCACATCCATACATGACCACAGGAAAAACCACAGCCTTGACGAGACAGACCTTAGTCGGCAAAGTAATGTCTCTGCTTTGGAATATACTACCTAGGTTGGTCATAACTTTTACATATGTTAGTGAGGGTGTAATGCTCTGCTTGTGCAATGGAAATGGCCCAGCTCAGGCAAGTATTTGCAACTCTACACTGCATATTGTAAGCCAGGCACTCTACACACTTACATTCCTTTGACAAACTCTGCAAAGGTACATGTGAATATTCTGTTTGACAGAGAAAGAATCCAAGACACAGAGAAAGATACATAATCTGGCAAAGATCCCAAAGGCACTATGTACGTGGCAGAGCTGGAGTTAGAACCCAGGTCCAACTCCCAAGCCTGAACTCCTTCCTCTGTGTCACCATGGCTTCAGAACACAACTTCCCCCTAAAAAGGAAAGGGGGGAACTGGGGTAGCAGGGACAGGAGAGGAAGAATTCACAGGCTGTGCACACAGCTCTCAGGAGACAGGTGCTCTGCTTCTAAACATATAATCACGGATATTTAGAAAGAAAAATTCTCTGATGGAGAAGGGTAATTCATTATGCTACCCAAGCTTACTGGAAATATCCCTTATGAATAATCAATTCACTCTTTTAATTCTTCTGCACTGAGTCACCTATGCCCTGTGATTTGGTCTCCTGAAGAGACTTCCTTGAGCAGGTTACCAACCCCGTTCCTGAAACAGGTATTTTCCCTACAGGAAAGTGATCAACTGCTGTAAGGTTCACAAATCCATCTCTCATGAGTTTTGACCCTTGGAGCCTGTTCACCTTTGGGGAAATAAAATTGTATGTGAGAACCCTCAAAGCAGAGGGGCTCATTTATAAAGAACTTTACAGTGATCAAAGGGCCTTCATACTGACTCTATGCCAAAATGAAGTTAATATCTCTGGAATATAACCCTCTTCCATTTCCACTAATACCATTCTAGGTTCAATTCTATGTAGAGCACGGAATTCCCAACAGTGTGTATTCTGTGATCAGCCCAAAGTAATAAGTCATGGTTTAGACCTTTCTTACTTCTTGACTTTGATTATGGAAAAAATGTCCAGTTCGTTTTCCTACGCTGGTTTCGTTTAGCATGAAAGTTAAAAGACATGGAATCAAATCCTGTCTGCCACACTTGTGAAGCTTTTCTGGCTTTCAGCAAGTAGCATAACATCTCTGAAACTCAGTTTCTCCATATACAAATGAAATTGAGAAGACATTCACACAAAGTGCTTAAAATAGTGACTAAACCACAGTGTTCATACAATACATTTAGACATATGTTACTATTCCGTCAACCACTGTGCATAATTTTGCAGCCCCGATTCATTCACATCTTTGGATCTGCCTCCACAGTACGACACACAATGCTTCTAACAATGGGATGCCAAATACCTTCCAGTGTACCTCATAATGTGGGCAAGGATGATACAAACTCCCTCTCCATTACTAGAACTTTCTCACCCCCTTTAAACTTTTGCTCAGATTATAATGTACAGGAGACTACCCAGGTCATTTCTTTCTACTCCTTACTATACTCTGATCCCCATCTTATGTCCCAACAACTCCATGAATTATTCCTGAACTTCAGTCACCCCCAGTAAATTCTTGCTTCTCCAGACTCTTACGATGCTTCGGGGAACTATTTGGAATTTACTCATATAAACGGTTTTTATTTCTTTCGTACATCCATCTTATTTTCCTACCTAAAGTGTTTTAACTTTTCAAGAGTAGAGTGTTTGGTCATGTAGGAAGGCAGGTGAGACAGGAGACAGTCAGAAGTTCACCTAGACAGGAAACACCTTCTACACGCCCAAAAGGACAGTGATCCAAGTTAAGAGAAGCTGGAGACCGTAAATACAAAAAGCAGACAGGCACCATGGGGCGGGATCAATGCCTTGCGGATCATGATTGATGGGGCCTTGCGTTTCTAGAAGTAGCACTGGCACCCAGCAGTTCCTACACTTTTTGCTCCCATGGCAATCAGAGGAACATCACTTTCATTTCCTTGATATGTTAGAATTTTGCATAAAATTTCCTTGGAAAGAAATAATCCCATAGGTAAAATAGCTCCTGAAAATCAGCAGACTAAATAACCATTTGTGTCTCCAGTAATTCCTGTGTGCCTGTCTGGGCCGGATCCTCATCCAGGGAGTAGGAGTTGGCTGTGTGTACAACGTGCATGGAAGCTGCTATGTGTGTTGCATGAAGATCAAGAGGGTGAATGGCATGAGACAACCAAAGAGGTAGGTGGGGGTCAGATCAGAACAGGAGGTCTGGCAGAGGGTAGGGGTATGAATTTCACTCCATGTACCAGAAGGTCACTATGTGTCTCAGAGCCATGATCTGATATAGAGAATGCTTTAAATTCTGCATGTATACTTATAGTTCACGTTGTAAAAGATACTTAAAGCTGCTTTGTGGAGAATAGATTGTAGAGAGCTAGAAGAGGCGATTATGATAGTTGTGCTAGAGAGAGATGACTGTGGTTTGGCCTAAGTAGAGTCAGTTTTGAGACATATTCTAAAGGTAAAACCAATTTTTCATTTCCAGACAAATTAACTTAAGTGTAACTGTTGGGGGTGTGGAGGATACAGACAGAATATATAAACGCTTTGGGCAGGCAGACAAGTCTGGGTTTCAGAGGTCAGCAAGGAGGCTTAAGTAAGGCTCACAATCAGGAAAATAAACCCATTCTCTCGTTCGTTCACCTCTCACTTTCTGAACAGCTAAGTGACAGGCACTGGGATAAATGGACATCCAAAGTCAAATAGGGACAACTTCAGAAATCCCACTTCATAAGAAGGGGTTTCCAGCAGTGGGAATAAATGCAGAGGACAAAAATGCATTCCAACTTCCTTTATTATATCCTTTTATTTGCTCCTTCATTAACTCATACATTTTTGTCATTCACTCATTCACTTCCCTAACAGTGTTCAAGTCAATACTCCATATGATTGAGCTGTGAAACCCAGGACTAAATTATACCAAGATAAACAAGACCCGATCAGTATCTTCCAGGAACTGTTTGCATCTTGCTGACAAGAAAGACGTGTACACATGCCAGTTAATGTGAGGTGCTAAAATAAAAGCCATTTTTTTCTCCAGGCGATCTTCTCGACCCAGGAATCAAACCCAGGTCTCCTGCATTGTAGGCAGATTCCTTATTGTCTGAGCCACCAGGGGAGCCAAAAATAAAAGCACATTCATGGGATGCACAGAATGTGACCTGTGCAGTCTGTAGTGGAGGCCTACATACATAAAGGCCCTAAGACACCTATTTGCAGGGCAGTCATAGAGATGCAGACGTAGAGAACAGACTTATGGACACAGTGTGGGAGGAAGAAGGTGGGAAGGATTGAGAGTAGCGTGAAAACACATATGTTACCATACGTAAAATAGATAGCTCAGACAGCTAGTGGCGACTTGCCGTGTGACACAGGGCGCTCAACTCAGTGCTCTGTGACAACTCTGAGGGGTGCAATGGGGTGGGAGATAGGAGGGAGGTTCAGGAGGGAGGGGACACATGTATACCTGCGACTGATTCATGTTGATGTATGGCAGAAACCAGCACAATACTGTAGAGCAAATATCTTGCAATAAAACATTTTTAAAAAGTCTCTAACACGAGAGCATTCCATCAGTCTCAAATGTACTCAAATTCCACTTCTTTACAGACGTCCTTTCTGACTCTCTAATTAAATTGGAGACTCTGAATACTATGCCCTTTGCAGCACTTCTCAGAGTTTCAAGTTAGGCGTTTGTGAACTGCCCGTCTCCTCCACTAGATGACAAGCTGTGTGAGGGCGGGGCTGTGTGTTCCCTGCTCCCTACTGCCTTCTCTACAGCTATCACGGTGTGTGGCACAGAGGAGATGCCCCAAAATATTTGTTAGGCAAGTCATTTTTTAAAAAACCAAGGTGACTCTGGCCACATTTGATTAGAACATGCTAAATATCCTGACAGGAAAACCTGATGGCCGAAGCTTAGCGGGAGATGTTGATGAACAATATTACTCAGGCACTTTCTCCTCTGTCTGCAGAGTGGGGCATCCCAGTGATAAATTAGACATCACTCCCTTTGTTGCAGCCATCCCTTCGTGCTCTGCACCTGAGAACTACAGATAAGAAGGTAGTTCTACCCCGTGGACTTCAATAACCATACATGTGACAGTCAGATATCAGAATCACAAACGAGAGAGACAGATATCAACCTGCACCTGCAGAGAGGTGAAAACAGCTGTCCTCGAAGTCCAGCTGTCAGGAAATTCCTGGTTTTCACAGACTTATTTGAAAAGGACACAAGGAGTCAGGATGATATTAGTGGCAACATGCAAATGTAGCTATTTTTAATTTTATTTAGGGTATGATTCAACACTTATTTTCCTTTAATTTAAAGTAGCAGCATGCCAGCATGAATAGGGGATGTCTTTCCTAAGAATTCTCCAAGTTCCAGGAGTGAGGCTGGGTAGCAGGACAATTTAGATAGCTGAGTCTATAGCTGGGCTGTTGACAAGGTGAATTTATACACACGCAGACAAGGATGGAAAGATAAAAAGATAGATGAAATGCCCTCTCTGTCTGTGGATTTCACAGTAGGGTGACGCCTTGGGCCCCAAACTGTCTAAATTGCCACCCTGCTTCCTTCCATCGACGGTGGAAGTGTGACTAAGACAGTACAGGTCACGTTGCCCCTAGCCCCCTGTGGTACCTCAGCAGTTGCTCAATTAAAGTGGGTTTTCAACCTCTGATGCCAGCCATGGTCCTGTGGATGCCAATTCACAGCACCGTCAATCACCTCTCAAAGAGCAGGTGGGAATTTTTATTTCACATTTTGCTCTCTCAGTTCCATTATGTATGTCTAAGTCTTGCAGCAAGATTAGATCTTTGAATCCTCTCCACCTATCCATTCCCCACCTCTAGTATTGAGCAACTCATTTCAAATCTTTTGCTAAGGTAAGTTCCACTCCACCAGTAGGAATACCTGCTCCCAACCCCATAGGGGGTATCTGACAATGACTGGAGATAATATCCTGGACATGGATGTGGAGGTCGGGCTGGGGGTATTGCTGGTGTGTGGTGGGTCCAGACCAAGGATACTGCTCAACAACCTACAGTGCACAATACACAGGACACACTCTCCTCAACAAATACTCGTCCCGTGCAAAATGTCAGTCGTGAGTGCTGAGAATCAGAAATTCTGCACGACAGCACAAGATACACAAAGCGGCGAGAGAAGACTCTTGACTCCTGAAAATTAAACAGTCTCATTGGAGATAATGACATTTATACACAATACAGTCCAAGAAAGGAATTTTTGAACATCTAAAAATAACTATTTTGAATAATTAAACTACAGTTATAAATTATGAATACTGGAGGAAGACAGATGAACAAAAAGACCATAGAAAGTGAGACTTGGCATTTGAAACACAGACAATACAAACAACCCTGGGATGATGGTTTTGTGTCTGCTTGGGGAGGTCTTGGATAGGAAGCTGTCAACTGACTGAGGGAAAGCACATTTGGTCCTAAACTTGTATCTGGAATCAAGAAGGGAGAGACAGGGGCCTAGGCTGCTTGACAGGGCAGAATATGAGCAAGAGTCAGAGTTTCAGAAAACACTACCTAGATTTTAGGTCCATCAGCAAAAAGATTACAACCTTAAATACACTGTATTTCAGATGGCCTCCAGCCATCTCTGCTTCCTGGATTCACACACCCTGGTAATCCCGTCCCACAGTGTACCAGAATTAGTCTATGTGATCAGTAAAATATGGCAGCAATATCGGTATGTTATCCAGTAGTCACGGATGAATGTGAAAGTTGGACCATAAACAAGACTGAGCGCTGAAGAATTGATGCTTTCAAATTGTGGTGCTAGAGAAGATTCTTGAAACTCCCTTGGGCAGCAAGGAGATGAAACCAGTCAATCCTAAAGGAAATCAACCCTGAATATTCACTGGAAGGACTGATGTTGAAGCTGTAATCCTTTGACCATCTGATGCAAAGAGCTGATTCACCGGAAAGGACACTGATGTTGGGAAAGACTGAGGGCCAGAGGAGGAGAAGGAGACAGAGGATAAGATTATTAGATGGCTTCGCTGACTCAACAGACATGAGCTTTGAGGAAACGCAGGGATGTAGTGAAGGACAGGGAAGCCTGGCGTGCTGCAGTTCATGGGGTCACAGAGAGTCGGACAGGACTGAGCAACGGAACAACAGATTGCCGATATTTGGTTATAAAACTGGATTTCTGACTTGCAGGCCTGCACCTATGCTTTCTCTTTTGAATCACTCCTAGGGGAATTCAGCTGCCAAACAGTAAGCAGCCTCCTGGTCAAGCCTTGAGTTGACCGTTGCTCCAGCTGACAGCTTGGCTACAACCTCTTAGAAGACCCTGAAACAATCACTCAGCTAAACTGTTCCAGCATTACTGACACCAAGAATCTGTGGGAGATAGCAAATATTGGCATTTTAACATGCTATGTTTGGAGTGATTTGTAGATAACTAACACAAGATCTGTTGGGAAAGACATTCCGGAGCTTCACTGATTGGACCAATTACACTTAAAAGCATTATACAGCAATAGACAACATAAGCAAGATGAAAAGACAACACTCAAATGGGAGAAGCAACTGACACAGAATTTATCTGCAAAATATACAAATATGTAGAAGACCTAAACAGACATTTCAAAGAAGACATTCAGACGGCCAATAAAAACATGAAAAGATGCCTAATTATTAGAGAAATGCAAATCAAAACTATACAATGAGATATTACTTCACACCAATCAGAATGGTCATCATCAAAAAATATATAAACAATAAAAGCTGGACAGGGTATGGAGAAAAGAGAATCCTCCTACATTATTATTGGTGGGCATGTAAACTAGTACAACTACTTTGGAGAACAGCATGGAGATTTGCTAAAAAACTAAAAATAGAACTACTGCATGACCCAGCAATCTCACTCCTGGGCATATACATACCTGGAGAAAATCATAATTCAAAAAAGATACATGCACTACTTACAATAGCCAGGGCACAGAAGAAACTAAAACGCCCCTCAACAGAGCAATGAATAAAAAAGGTGTGGTATATACATACAATGGAATATTTGCTGTTGTTTAGTTGCTCAGGCATCTCCGACTCTTTGCAACCCCATGAATGCAGCACTCAAGGCTTCCCTGTTCTTCACTATCTTCTGGAGCTTGCCCAAACTCCTGTCCATTGAGTCAGTGATGCCATCCAACCATCTCATCCTCTGTCATCCCCTTTTCTCCTCCTGCCTTCAATCTTTCCCAGCATCAGGGTCTTTTCTAATGAGTCATCTCTTCATATTAGATGGCTCAAGTACTGGAGCTTCAGCTTCAGTATCAGTCCTTCTAATGAATATTCAGGATTGATTTCCTTTAGGATTTACTGGTTGGATCTCCTTGCAGTTCAAGGGACTCTCAAGAGTCTTCTCCAGCACCACAGTTCAAAAGCATCAGTTCTTCAGTGCTCAGTCTTCTTTATGGTCCAACTCTCACATCCATACATGACCACTGGAAAAACCATAGCTTTGACTATACGGACCTTTGTCGGCAAAGTAATGGCTCCGCTTTTTAATACGCTGTCTAGGTTTGTCATTGCTTTTCTTGCAAGGAAAAACATCTTTTAATTTCATGGCTGCATTGACCATCTCAGTGTTTGGAGCCCCTCAAAATAAAGTCTGTCATATTATTTTGTCACCATCAAGAGGCTCTTTATTTCCTCTTTGCTTTCTGCCATAAGGGTGGTGTCATCTGCATACCTGTGATTATTGATGTTTCTCCTGATAATCTATACAATGGAATATTACTGAACCATAAAAAGAAATGAAATAGTGCCATTTGCAGAGATGTGGAAAGACATAAAGACTGTTATACAGAGTGAAGTAAGTCAGAAAGAAAAGTAATATCACATATATATAAAATCTACAAAAATGGTACAGATAAACTTATTTGCAAAGCAAAAATAGAGACACAGCTATAAACAACAAACTTATGAATATCAAGGGGGAAGAGGGTGATGATATGAACTGGGAGATTGGCATTGACATATATATACTACTTTATAAGACAGGTAACTAACGAGAATGTACTGTATTGTACAGGGAACTCTACCCAATGCTTTGTGGTAATCTAAATGGGAAGGAAATCTAAAAAAGAGGGGATATATGTCTATCTTTCTGTACAGGAGAAACTAACACAACATTGTAAAATAACTACATTCAAATAAAAATATTAAAAATATGAACAAATGAGAATGATAATTGAGAAAAACAAATGACCAAAACAATCAGATAGAAGAAATTCAGAATTAATATGATGTGAGGAGTGGAGAATTAATATTGGAATTCGAAGGCAAAAGTAAGGCACCATACTCATAACATAAATTTAGCATGATATTAAAAAGGAACATTCAGAAAATGACAAAGTTCTCAGAAATTAAGGGTACAATGGTAGAAATATATATATATATATATATATATATACACATGTGTATATATGTGTGTGTGTATGTGTATATATATGTGTGTGTGTATATATATATATAAATACAGAGGTAGTAGAAGATAGATTGAGGAAGTAACCCCAAAAGTATTATAGAGACAGACACAAATGGAAAGTAAGAGAGAAAACAGAAAAAGCTAGAGAATTAAACCAGGACTCCAACTAATACAGAATTCCAGAAAGAAAAATACAGAAGAAAATAGAAAAAGGCATTAGTTACCAAATAAATAATATAAGACAGTCTCCAGAATTGAGATATCTGACTTTCTAGATTAAAAAATCCTACTGAGGGCCTAGCTCACTGAAAATGCATAGACTTGATCATGACTATCACTAAATTTTCAAAACACTGGAGATAAAGAGAATCCTAAAATTTTCCAAATAGAACACTCTATGTACAAAATCCAGAATAGGAGCAACATTATACTTCTCTACAGCAACACTGAGGATGGGAAGATAAAAAAGCAATAGCTTAAAAATTCAGAAGCAGAAAGATTTCCAGCCTACAGTTATAAATGCAGCTAAACTATAAATCAAGGGTGATGGTAATATGAAAGTGTTTTTCAAAAATATGTGGTCTCACGAAGTTTGCTCTCAGGTAATCTTTCTCAGAAATCTACTGAAAGGTGTACAATATGAAAATGAGGAAATAAGCCCCAAATGGGAAAATATGAAACCCCAATAAGGGGGAAATTCAAACTAGGAGATAGGTAAAGGAAAAACCCAGTATTACAGTTGCACATGGGCCTTTGGGCTTTGCAGGTGGCTCGGTGGTAAAGAACCTGCTTGTCAATTCAGAAGATACAGGAGACGACGGTTTGATCCCCGAGTCAGGACAATCCCCTGGAGAAGGAAATGACAATCCACTCCAATAGTCTTTTCCCAGAAAATTCCATGGACAGAGGAACCTGGAGGGCTACAGTTCATGGGATCTCAAAGAGTCAGACCCGACTGAGCACATACTGGCCTTCAGAGAATCTAGTATTGATACCATAGAAGGAAGAGGATTCAGACAGGATGACAGAAGGAATAACTTCAAGGGAAAGATAAACTGCTACACTGACATACACGCTTGATTATTTTGTGGGTGTTTTATATTTCTGCTGGAAGTTTTTAACAGAAATTTTCGATTGAGATATCTTAATTGAGCTTCCCAGAATATGAGTTAGATCCCTGTGTTGGGAAGAGTCTCTGGAGGAGGAAATGGCAACCCACTCCAGCATTCATGCCTGGAGATTTCCACGCACAGGAGGAGGCTGGCAGGCGACAGTCCATGGGGTCGCAGAAGAGCTGGACACAACTTAGTGATTAAACAACCACAAATGTATTAATCACTTAACTTTAGAGAACTAGTATAATAAAGTTACAATACACCATACTCTCTGTAGTATATGTACACACAGACACACACTATTATACATATACATATATATTCATACATATATGTTATATATATTTGTGTATATGCACATATATTTTACATATATATGTTAAATATATATACACAGATACACACACAGAGTAAATAATATAAGTACAAAGCACAGATTGAACTAAAATTTTATTATAAGTATTTTGGAAAAATGAGAAAAAGAAAGTTAAGGATGGTTAGTGTAAGAGAGCGAACCCTCATTTTTCATAAATAAGGATGAAAAAGCTAATGTCCTAAATTGAAAAATTAGTATCAAAAAGAGTACACAGTTTCTAGTTAGAAATAGATCAGCACTAAGAAAAAACAAGCAAAAAAACCTGTGAATGGTTGTCTAGAGAGTAGGAATTGGGGCCAGGATTACACTTTTTCATTAACAAAATACTTTGACACAATACTGGATTTTTAACTTCTGTACATTATTATCCATAAAGTTTCAAGAACAAAGATAACAAGCAGTGGGTTAAGAGCTATAAATCAAACAAACTGAAAGCAGAAATGATGATATTCAAATAAATGAAGGTGAATATAAGATTAGAAGTACTAAACACGATGAAGTAGGATGCTCGGTGATAATAACATTTCTACTTCACTCTCTTTCCCCCTCCCCACTAACCCACCAAAAGAACAGACATGTTGATCTTAAACTGATATGTACCAAAACATATCACTTTTTAAGCACATGAGAGTTCTATTTATTTATATTTTTAAATAAATTAAAAGGAAAGTAGGAGATGCTGTAGTGCATTCTCATGCATTTTTTTTAAAAGAATGAGATCTGGCCTCAAACTTGGTGGTACATTACAACCTTCAGTAACATATTTCCTCTCCAACCTGTTGCATATTTGTCTGATACATTGAGCACTGAATACCTTAGTAAAGGAATACCATAACTATATAGGCATAGTCTTTTTGCTTCACTGAAGGAAAAAGGCCATTCACATGAAAACCAGCTCTTCCAATGAGAATGTTTCTAAACTTTCTTTAATATTAGTCTTTGATGAAAGTGGTGAATTCCCCCTCCCTACCTTCAAAATAAACTTGCCCTTTGTCCTTAAACTAAAGAAATGTGCCTCTCTTTGTCATCCCTCTACTGACGTTCAATGTTACTATTAATATTTTTAGAAATGTATTTTTGAGGAACCCATTTCCTCCCCTTCGCCTTCCACTTGGTTGCTCCACTACTGTATTTTCCAGTGCTGAACAATAAATGGAAATCAGCTTTATTCATCCTTAGACTAAATAAACTGAGAGGTAAAAGAGAAATATAAAAGCTAACAATCCTTTAAGTATAAAACAGGGCAAAAGTTATTTCTCAAGCAAATCAATTTCAGACATGGTAGAAATGAAATTAAGTCAGCAGTTAGAATTTCTTGTTGTAATAGGACACCATGTACATTATTTCTGTGACGTATCTAAACATTAGTCCCTGTTTTAGAGCTGACAATTTCTTGTATCAGTGAGGTTAAGGGATTTTTCCAAGATGAAACAGCTTCTAAGTAGGTCACAGAGCTATTGTCACAGTAAAGAAGTACATAAAAAAAGTCTCAAATAAATATTACTATCCAAACTATATTATGACTCATTGGGAAAAAACAAACAAACAAACAGGAAAAAAGTGAAGTAAAAGACAGTTCTTGACTTACAGCAAGAGTACATACATTTATTGAGTGAATTTATTTATATAAAGCAGATTAAATAGATTTATATGATATCATGTTTTTATGTTGTAGGATTAGTGCTAAATACTTTGATGTAACTTTTAAAATGAAATAGATGCATTTGGGGTATTCATCCTAGTTAAAACAATATAAAATTGGTACCGTCTAAATATTTAACACTGTTATGACTACTGAATGGAATGTTCTATGCCAGCTAGTCCGAAAAGTTTTGCAGAAGAATAAATTGATATTGAATAAGTCTTAATACACTTACTGGTGATGAGAGAGTATATAAAGTACATGCATTATGATCCCATTTCTATTTAAAAGTAGAGTTTAGAAGTCTACACATCAAAATAAGAAAATGGTGTCTGCATGCTTAGTGGTATGTGGTGGGATCAGAGTAGCTTTTACTTTATTCCTTTTGGTTACCATTATCTTAAAATTCTCTTACAATGAGCATATATTACCTCTATATAACCAATTAATTTTTAAACAAGTGATTTTAAAATTTAGGACTTCCCTGGTGGCTCAGATGGTAAAAGCATTTGTCTACAATGCATTAGACCCAGGTTTGATCCCTGGTTCAGGAAGATCTGCTGGAGAAGGAAATGGCAATCCACTCCAGTTCTCTTGCCTGGAAAATCCCATGGACAGAGGAGCCTGGTAGGCTACAGTCCATGGGGTCACAAAGAGTCAGACACACTGAGTGACTTCACTTCATAACTAATTTTAAAACAAGTGATTAAAAGGTATAGAATTTGAATCCAGATCCTTAAGTCCAAGTTAAATACTATTGTTTACCACTGACTCCAGGCACTGTGATAAGCTCTTCACATGCAGAACCACACTTGCCCTTCAGAATGACTGATAAGGTAGATATCGTCTGTTCCCATTTCACAGGGACACTGAGACAACAGAACTGCATTATCTCACCTTGGAAAACTTAATTTTAGTGAGTGAGTACAGTAACCTTGGGGCTTCCCTGGTGACTCAGTGCTAAAGAATCTGCCTGCAATGCAGGAGACATGCGTTCAATCCCTGGGTTGGGAAGATCCCCTGGAGAAGCAAATGGCAACATCCCAGCGTTTCTAACTGGGAAATCCCATGGACAGGGGAGCCTAGTGGGCTACAGTCCATGGGGCCACAAAACAGTCAGATATGACTTAGTGACTAAACAACAACAGTAACCTTGCCCTAAGCAGGCACGTTTAAGTAGTAATGCCATTAACAATCTGAAAATAAATACCTCCCTGTAAAAGAAAGGAAGGAAGGAAAGAAAGTGAAACCAGCTTGATTGTTAAAAGGAACAGAAGAACTTAAACCAGAGGGTTGCTTTTGCAGTGTGGAAGTGAGGCTTAATAGAATTACTCTGACTCTCACTAATTCTCAACAGCAATTCTGCTTCAGGAAGCAGGGGAGTACAGCAGAGAGGCTGCTGGAGAACACGGAGGGGGAGAGGCTGCAAGCCTGAAGTGAACGTGACGGGAATCTTGAGAGCACATCAGGTTGAACCGATGAATAGCACATCTCTCATTTTGGCTGAGATGCTTTATGTCTAATTCCTGGTTTTCATCCTAATAGTTATCCTCATGTATTTGAAGTGATAGTAAAGAGAAATGCAATATTTAGTTGCCATATGTATCTTAATTTAATTTATGAAAATATTATCGATATGGCATCGCCTTGGCAACTTAACATTTTTCACAATGGACATGCATTAGCATCATTTCATTTCATTTCCTTCTGCCTTCATAATATTACCTGAGCATTGTCAGAAAGTTCTCAGGACAGCGATGCAAATCAAAGCTTCATTACAAAGCCCACTGAAATAGCATTATTGCAAGAACATTTCATGAAAGGTAACTACCGTGCATGCTTAGGGCCTGAATTGAAATGATAAAATATAGATTGCATTTATTTTTATAACAAAACCTTGTTTATAAAAAAAAAAAAAAAAAAACACCTGGCCTCCCAAATCTTCAAGCCTCAATTCATTCACTCAGAGGGAGAGGAACTTCTTTCAGAAGCAGGAGCACAGGCTGGAATACACAGAATATTTCTCACCATCCAGACTGACAATGCATTGAGTGATTAAATATTCTCTCCCATAGCTCCCTCCATGAGACAAGAACAAAAGAACCCTCAGGGCTGAAGACCTAGAGGGGGTAATTTTAAGAAGCAATATAGCGATACCCCAAGTTTTAATAAGAATTCAGTCACTCTTCCACTACCTCGCTAACCTAGCCCATTTCCTCAATTACACTGACTATGAAATTGCCTGAAACTCTCCTTAACTCCATTTCTGAAATCCAGTCTAGATTCATAAAATGAAATGGGTTTCATACCTCCCCCTCTAGGACTCTGTTTTGACAATTCACTTTGGCTTATACCAAGTGTCTACAGCAAGCCAGTTCCCAAGCTAGAAACCATGGAAGACCCCAAAGCAAGCTCCATCATGGCCCCTTCATGGAGGCTATGGGGAAGTGCTGAAGTGGGCAAATAATTATATTTATTAAACAACATGTTAGAATAGTCCAACTCACTGAAGCAGCTGAAATAGTTGCCAGGGGATGTGGAGGGGAAATGGGGACTTGTTCTAGAATCGGATATAAAGTTAGAGTTACAAAGATGAATAAATTCTACAGAAGTGCTATACAACATAGTGCCTACAATTAACAATACTGTATTGTGCATTTAAAAATGTAAGAGGATAGATCTCATGTTAAGTGTTTTACCATAAAAAATAAATAAGTAAATGAACATGAATCAAGGGACACCATAAATCTTGGAGGTTATGAATGTATTTGTTGCCTTGATGGTGGTATTAGCATCATGGATATATACATATGTCCAAATTCATCAATATAAAGATATTAAATATGTATATTTTTGTATATTAAGTTGTACCTCAATAAAAATGAGACAACAACAACAACAACAACAAAGTGATTTCATCCATGCCACAAATATCTATTGCTTGCCAGCTATGCATGAGTGCTCAATCACTCAGTCATGTCTGACTCTTTGTAACCCCATGGACTATAGTCCACCAGGGATCCTCTGTCCATAGGAGTCTCCAGGCAAGAACACTGGAGTGGGTTGCCATTTCCTCCTCCAGGGCATCTTCCTGAGCCAGGGATTGAATCTGCATCTCCTGCATTGGCAGGCTGATTCTTTACCACTGAGTAACCTGGGAAGCCCAACAATATGCAGGCACTATTCTAGGTGTTGGGCATATAACAGCACAAAACAGACACCTGAGTTCTTTGAGAGAACTAGCATAAACACTACAGATCATAAGCATAAAAATAAGGTGTTTACAATGTCAGATGTTAGGGGAAAAACAGGGTAGAGTGTGGGCTGGGAGTAGGTTGTAATTTTAAACAGGGTGGTCGGCTTGAACCTCATTGAAAAGGTGCTTTTTTGAGTAAAGGCTTAAAGAAGATGAGGAAGTTAGCTATGTGGATACTTAGGGGGTGACACCATCAGGGCAAAGCTTGAAAGTGAAAGCATTTCCTGAATCTGTAACAGCAAGGAGACCAGTGAGACTAGCACAATGGGAGCATACAGGCAAGTAACAGGGCTCAGAGAAGTAATAGGGGCTAGATCATAAAGGTCTTGGAATATACAGATAAGCAAAATAATGGGCCTTTCCCATCAAGATATCCATGTCCTAATCCCTGGAACCAGTGGATATGTTACAGCAGATGGCAAGGGGAAACCATCGTCACAGATGAACTTAAAAGTGATGATCTGCTGAAAATCTTACCAGAGGAAGAGCATCCTAGATTACGTGGGTGGGTCCAATGTAATCTTAAGGGTCCTTTACAGATAAAAGAGAGGAAGAAGAGTCAATGGCTGAGTAATGCAACATGAAGACTCCATGGGCCACTGTTGGCTTTAAGGATGGACAGAGACGAAGGAGGCAAAGAATGCAGGCAGTCTCCACAAGCTGGCAAAGGCAAGAAACCAGATTCTTTCCTAGAATCTCTCCAGAAAGGAACTCAGTCCTGTTAATCCCATTGATTTAGGCCTAATGAAAAAAAATTCTAGAATTATAGAACAATACATTTGTACTGTTTTAAGCTACTATGTGGTAATTCCCTTCATCATCAATAGAAAAACAGTCAGTCCATCCATGTTAAGGAATTTGATCTTTACTCTGAATGAAATGGGGAACCACAGGATGATTTGAGCAGAGGGAAGACTTGATCTGATTCTTTCCTCTGCTCCAAATCATCCAGCGACTGAGGGCACACACATATATTTTAAAAATCTGCTCTTGTTGCAACGACAGACCTTGCAATGACAAGGGTGGAGGCCAGAGAGCAGTAGAAGGGTTTCAGACAGAGAGAGGATGGAGGTTCAGATCTTCCATGAGGAAGAGGTGGCTGGAGGTAACAATGGGTTTGCCTGATTAGAATGCAGGAAAGATGTTGCTCTCGTATCTCAAACTCAAAAGACCATTCCCTGAAAAAGTAGTAGTTGATTTGGACTTGGAAAGAAAGACCAAACACTTTCCTCTGAGAAAAAATGTCAGTGGGGGAGTAAGCTCTGCAGGGGTGAGTATACGAAATCTTTCATTTTGAAGGAAGAATATTAAGGGCACAGAGCTGGAAAGTTCAGTATGGGGACCATTCAATGATGTGGTCTGTCTGAAATGTCACAGCCAGACTATGATTTGTTAAGGGTTTGGATTTCATTCATTAAAGCAGTTTAGTCTGTAAGAGAGTAGGAACAGAACTGCTTGAGAGATGGTCAGGACTTATTTATGGTGTGTTTGGCTGGGATTCCTTGGTGGCTCAGATGGTAAAGGGTCTGCCTGCAGTCAGGAAGATCCCCTGGTGAAGGAAATGGCAGCCCACTCCTGTATTCTTGCCTGAAAAATCCCATGGACAGAGGAACCTTGCGGGCTACCATCCATAGGATCACAAAAAGTCGGACATGACCGAGCAACTTCACCTTTCTTTGGCTGGTAGTCTAGAAGTATACACCTTCACCTTATAAACACTGTCTACCTCATATGACTATTGACAAGCTTTAAGGGAACTGATGGGTGGTTGATTTTTAAACTATTCTTGTGAGTAGTATGAATGTTACTAGTAGCTACTTATCCTAGAAACATGGGTAAATATATTTTTGTTTAGGAAGACTTTGACATTTCTTGTGAAATTTAATCCATAAAAGAGCACAAATAAATTTTAATATACTTCTGTTTCTCCTTTTCTTCCTTCATTACTATATATGTGATATATTAGGTGAAGCATCTTTCCCAGTTTAGTCCTCAAGACTAAAAAGCTTCTCACCTCCTGGGGCCACTCTCATTTACTTTAACAAAGCTCCACTTTGGTCTAAAGCAAACTTCAGGCTTTTCTCTTCTTGGGTTTTAGCATTGTAGTGCTTGCCCCTGACTTAATTCTCACTTTCCTAGCACTTTGAGGTAGGGGGACCCATTATGATACCCCACTGATATTTTCATTGATGAGTTCTGATTGTTAGGTAGGAAGTTAGGCATGAGCAATGAGAGGTGACCTCGCTGAAAAAACTGATTTCTAAACCCCATCCCAGACATGCTCAGAGGAGCTCACAGATATGCTACAAAATAATCACAGAGAATTTTCCAAAACCTGCACACGCACCCTGGGCTTCCCTGGTGGCTCAGAGGTTAAAGCGTCTGCCTCTGACGCGGGAGACCCGGGTTCGATCCCTGGGTCGGGAAGATCCCCTGCAGAAGGAAATGGTAACCCACTCCGGTATTCTACCCTAGGCACACAGTGGATGTACAGAAGCTTCCTCAAGTAACCTTAGGCAGCTGGGAGTCCATTATGGGTTCATCAATATTCTACCCACACATACATCTGATTATAACAGACTGAATTATGGGAAAGACATGTGCAACAGAACCTGCTGTTACATATCTTGCAATCCTCAATCGGCCTTAAAGCCTTGAGCGTATGCCCATTCGCATTCCTTTTCATGGATTGGTGGGGGGTACAAGCTCTATTCTGCACAGGGCACAACCAAAAGGAGGAGCTGGGAAGCATAAAAAGGAGGAAGCCAAGAGGGATCCTTATGAGAACTCGTTTGCGGTGTGTCTGTTTATTAAAAGATCTATCTGCTTGAGCTGTAACTGAGCTGTAACTTGTCAGTCACCAAGATATGGGGGTGGAGTGGGTTAGCCTATTCAGACCCAAATAACCATTAATTAGTAACAAAAGAAATTTAAAACAGAATCATTATTCCTGGGGGGCGCATCTCAAAGCTATAAGTACTGTACTCTGGTAAACTGGTGTTTAAATATCACTAGAAAAATCAATAAAGTGAATAGCACACATTTATACCATAGGCAATGGCACCCCACTCCTGTACTCTTGCCTGGAAAATCCCATGGATGGAGGAGCCTGGTAGGCTACAGTCCGTGGGGTCGCTAAGAGTCGGACACGACTGAGTGACTTCACATTCATTTTTCACTCTCATGCATTGGAGAAGGAAATGGCAACCCACTCCAGTGTTCTTGCCTGGAGAATCCCAGGGACGGGGGAGCCTGGTGGGCTGCCATCGCACAGAGTCAGACACGACTGAAGCAACTTAGCAGCATATCTATAGGGGCTTCCCTGCTATCTCAGATGGTAAAGAACCTGCCTGCAATGCAGGAGACCTGTGTTCGATCCCTGAGTTGGGAAGATCCCTTGGAGAAGGGCATGGCAACCCACTCCAGTATACTTGCCTGGAGAATTCCATGGACAGAGGACCCTGGGAGGCTACAGTCCATGGAGTCACAAAGAGTCGGACACTACTGAGTGACTTTCACTTCTCTTCACACCTATAAGGCCAAAAATCAAAGCAAAGCAAAACAAAAACCCCTAGTAGCCTTAATGTTGTGCAAAGGATACTTTAGGATAAAACTTCTAGTGACAACATCATGCACAAATTCAAGAAGTTTGGAATCTCAAACAAGAAAGTAAGGCTGTAAGTGTTCTGCAAGGCTTCCCAGAGTCCCCAGCTGAAGAGTAAATTCTAGTTGCACACAGTGGTAACTTGCTGTTACCACTCTCCTTTTCTCAGCTCTCTCTCCTTTCCTTTTTAATTTCCCTATCCCCCAACCAAATTAGCATTTCCTGGGGCCACTTCCTAAATAAACTACCTGCATTCCAAAAAAAAAAATTAGTAAGAGTGGGAGAGTAAAGATGCTGTGTTCAGGACTCTAGTGTAAAGACAAAATTAATAAATAAAAGTTCCTGTGATGGCAAGGTGTTAGTATCACTAATAAATTTTATATATGTGATTATAAAAATGCATGTGGAGTTAGTAAATTAAACTTATGTGGACACTGGCTATCCTGCTTATTTCCTTAAATGCTTTCATATCCTCATTGGGAAAATAGGAGTGACCTTAGGTTTGACTGTGCTGACTCTTTGCGGCCCCATGGACTTAGCCCACCAGGCTCCTCCCTCCATGGGATTCTCTAGGGAGTACTGGAATGGGTTGCCATTTGCTTCTCCAGGGGATCTTCCCGACCCAGGGATCCAACCTGGGTCTCCTGCATTCCAGGCAGACACTTTAATCTCTGAGCCACCAGGGAAGCCCATATTCAGGCATATATGGTACCTAATACAACAAGCATGGAATTTTTAGGGCAATGTAATGAAAGCCAGAACAAGGAAGGAAAAGCTACTTGTCTGACATGAGGTACCAGCAGAAACCTTATCTTGTCCCCCAACCACTGCAGGCACTCAATAAATATCAGGAACTGATTTTTATATGTGACACCTGAGCAGGCTCACTCAGTATAAAACACAAGGCCATGGCTACACAGGAAGTATAATTTAACAAGCCTAACATAGCAAATGAAGCAGTGCAGCTCTGGCCCCATTAGGGTAGGAAAGGCCTTGGCTAATGCTGTGCTGTCCAGAACTTCAGCTTGTGGCATCTGCTCCAGCCGGTCTGTGATTTACACATCTTGTTTTGGTAACAGAACTAAGTTGCCATTCCAATTTACCCCTACAGATGCACAGTTTTTCTACAAAGGCAAAATGAGCATGGAAAAGTGTATTTTGACTTTAGTAGTACTTATATTTCTCACTGGTGACAATTCTGCCAACCCCCAGGCTGAAAGAACTTGAAATGTATACTGCCCTTGTATCCTGGAAGTATACAGACTATTTTTCTGAACGCTATTCCATTGAGATAAACCTTAAAAGTTTCAGTGGTCCTGAAAACACGTCAAACATTTTCCTTATCGCTCTGAAAGCTCATATAAATGTATCACGCACTGCTTGCCTCCTAAGAAAAACTGAAATCACTGAAGTAAATTGGGTAGTTCTCAATACCACTCTATCCTTATCACCTGCAGTACTATTCTTCAACTGAGAGCACTCCAGTTCCAATGGTCTCCTTGTGAATATAATTAAGGAGACCACTTTAATGTATAGAGGAAAGGAGGATGATTATCCATGGGATTGAAACTTTGGAATTAAGTTTAAACTTCACAGGGGAAATGTTCTCATCTCTAGTGGAGAGAAGAGATTTGGTGCACTTGGCATTATTATCAGATGAGATTGAAAAAGGACATGCTCAAAGTTCAAAACTCAGGTTTAAATGGCTTCTATGAAAGAGCAGAGTGAAAAAGTTGGCTTAAAGCTCAACGTTCAGAAAACGAAGATCATGGCATCTGGTCCCATCACTTCATGGGAAATAGATGGGGAAACAGTGTCAGCCTTTATTTTGGGGGGCTCCAAAATCATTACAGATGGTGACTGCAGCCATGAAATTAAAAGACGCTTACTCCTTGGAAGAAAAGTTATGAACAACCTAGATAGCATATTCAAAAGCAGAGACATTACTTTGCCGACTGAGATCCGTCTAGTCAAGGCTATGGTTTTTCCAGTGGTCATGTATGCATGTGACAGTTGGACTGTGAAGAAGGCTGAGCGCTGAAGAATCGATGCTTTTGAACTGTGGTGTTGTAGAAGACTCTTGAGAGTCCCTTGGACTGCAAGGAGATCCAACTGGTCCATCCTAAAGGAGATCAGTCCTGGGTGTTCATTGGAAGGACTGGTGCTAAAGCTGAAATTCCAATACTTTGGCCACCTAATGTGAAGAGCTGACTCACTGGAAAAGACTCTGATGCTGGGAAGGATTGGGGGCAGGAGGAGAAGGGGACGACAGAGGATGAGATGGCTGCATGGCATCACTGACTCGATGGACATGAGTTTGAGTGAACTCCAGGAGTTGGTGATGGACAGGGAGGCCTGGCATGCTGCGATTCATGGGGTCTCAAAGAGTTGGACACGACTGAGCAACTGAACTGAACTGATACACATTCTACAGGAAATATCTGAGACTAGTACAGAATGTTTCATATATTAATTTCAGAAAATATGAAATCACTGAAATTCTAAGAAATTATTTTTAAAAATTGTTATAACAGTGTCATATTTTGAAATCTATTTCCACTTAACAGGGCAATGTCAGGTTTTTCTTCCATTTGCTATCTTTTCCAGTACTTTTCAAGAAGCAAAGAAAATAAATGATAATGGCAAAGATAATGAGCTACAGAACCATCACATTTTAGAGTTGGGAAAATTTTTATAGACCATCTGATAACCAAGAATTATCTTTACCACATTCAATCTATGGATAATATTTGTCTACGGATGAAAGATAACTACACTTTCACACTTTCAACTGAGCTCCATATTAGAGTTAAATCTTAAATCAAGAACATCTCCTTGGTGTGCTGTGCTTATTTGATCAGTCATGTCTGACTCTTTGTGACCCCATGGACTGCCAGGCTCCTCTGTCCATGGGGATTCTCCAGGCAAGAATACTGGAGTGGGTTACCAGGCCCTCCTCCAAGGGATCTTCCCAACCGAGGGATCAAACCCAGGTTTTCCACATTGCAGGCAGATTCTTTACCATCTGAGCCATCAGGGAAGCCCAAGAATACTGGAGGGGGTAGCCTATTCCTTTCTCCAGGGGATCTTCCTGACCCAGGAATTGAACCATCAAACTGGGGTCTCCTGCATTGCAGGATTCTTTGACAGCTGAGCTACCAGGGAAGCCATCTACCCCTGATCAAAAGTTTCAAACCAGACTAGTGGCAGGGCAAGAATACAAATCACAGACAATCTGATTCAAGAAAACAGATAAAAAAGCCCTAAAAAAAAAAAAAAAAAAGAAAACTAAATCCAGCAATGTATAAAAAAAGTAACATTTTATTCTCACTTTAGAATTACTGCAGGAATGCAAGTTTGATTTAAATTTGCAAAATCAATGTATACAGTTTACTGCATTAATAGATTAAGGTAGAAAATATTTAATTACCTCAGTGATAGAGAACAAAAATGTTTAATAAAACTTAATGTTCATTCACAGAAAAAACTTTTAGTGAACTAGGAGTCCAAGGAAACTTCTTGAACCTGAAATTGTTTTTTCATTTATTCCCTAACCCTTACATTTGTTTTTCTTACATTACTAAGACCTCTAGTATAGTGTTGAACAGAAGTGGCAAGAGTGGGTTTCTTATTCCTAATCTTAATAAGAAAATAAGAACTCACATAACTGCTTTTGACTCGTGATTACACGTGTGTGCATGTACATAAACACACATGTATGTATATATATGAAGTGAAGTCGCTCAGTCGTGTCCGACTCTTTGTGACCCCATGGACTGTAGCCTACCAGGCAGGCTCCTCCCTCCATGGGATTCTCCAGGCAGAGTACTGGAGTGGGTTGCCATTTCCTTCTCCAGTGTATATATACATATATATATATATATGAACTTGAAAGGAAGAAATCATACAGTCATTACTCATATGAGTATCAGTGTGAAACCTCTAAAAGAAAATGTGGTTAAATTATAAGAGTTCTCAAAATTCCTTAGAAAATTTTCTGAGTTAGGAAAATTTCCAACTGAATTCTATATTCCAGCAACAAACAAAACTTTTTAATAATATTCTTTGTAATCAAGTATGTAGAAATAAATCCAAAGAGTTACAAGAATTTTATGAAAAGATCAAACTTTATTAAAGGGCAATAAGGAAGATATAAATAAATGGAGATATAGCAAAATCACTGATTTGAAAACTATATTCTTAGGATGTTATATCCCCCCAAAACTTATCTATGGATTCAATTAAATCTCAAACAAACTGCAATAGGTTTTTGTTCTCAAAACTCAGCAGATCAATCATAAAATTTATTTGGAAGAACTATGAACCAAAAACAGTCCAGCCATTCCTGAAGATCATGAACAACAAGAGAGACCTGTCTTGACAGAGATCTTGGAAAATAATAAAGGTATAATAATTAAAATGAGTAGTATTAGGGCAGGATAGAATGACAAATGAAATAGCTTAGGACATCCCAAGAAGATAACAGAAACACAAAGAATTTTGACAGAACTAGCTGTGAGGACCACTGACAAAAAGACAGAATTTATAATAAATAGTTTGACAATTGGGGGCTTCCCTGGCAGTTCTGATGGTAAAGAATCCAAATACAATGCAAGAGACCTGGGTTTGCTTCCTGGGTCAGGAAGATTCCCCTGGAGAAGAGCATCACAACCCACTCCAGTATTCTTGCCTGGAGAGTCCCATGGATGGAGGAGCCTGGCAGGCTACAGTCCATGGGGTCACAAAGAGTTGGACATGACTGGGCCAGTAACACACTGACAATTGAGTGTATGAAGGAAAACTGCAACCCTAACTTACATCATTTGTAAAACGTATTTATACGAAGTAAATTAAAACTTTATACAAAGTTATAAGTCTTTTATATAACTAAGTAGAAGAATCTCCATGACCTTGCTGCTGCTGCTGCTGCTAAGTCGCTTCAGTCGTATCCGACTCTGTGCGACCCCATAGATGGCAGCCCACCAGGCTCCCCCATCCTTGGGATTCTCCAGGCAAGAACACTGGAGTGGGTTGCCATTTCCTTCTCCAATGCATGAAAGTGAAAAGTGAAAGTGAAGTCACTTAGTCATGTCCGACTCTTCGCGATCCCATGGACTGCAGCCTACCAGGCTCCTCCGTCCATGGGATTTTCCAGGCAAGAGTACTGGAGTGGGGTGCCATTGCCTTCTCCCCACGACCTTGCAGTAGGGGTCAATTTCTTAAATGAAATACAAATTATCCAAACATAAAATAAAAGGCTGATATATTCTATTAAAATCAAGAATACCTGTTCATCAAAAGACATACAGGAATAAAAAGACATGTCACTAAGTGGAAGAAGATATTCGTACAACATGAATGATTAGTATTCTGAATATGTAAAGGAATTCCCATAAATCAATAAGTAAAAACCTAGTAGAAAACTGGGCAAAATTTTTGAATTGAAAACATCAGCAAAGAGTAAATCTGAATGGTAAAACAATTATATTGAAATCTGCTTAAGCTCAAACACAATGAAATATTTCATAAAATTGGCACAATTTTAAAATTTGGCAGTATTAAATTTTACAAAAGTGAGGAATAATATCAGTTTGTTTATACTTAGCAGTCAAGAAAATGTGGAAATGTGATATGTGAAATAATCTGGTACAAAGTAATATACTTGAAAAGGGCATATCTATAAACCAACAACTTTATCCCAAGGTATACTCTTAGATGAAACTCTTATACATGTTCATCAGACTACATGGAGAAGAAGGTTTATAGTCATGCTATTAAGGCAGAGGAACCAGAGATCAAATAACCAACATCCTTTGGATCATGAAAAAGCAAGAGAATTCCAGAAAAAAACATCTACTTCCGCATCATTGACTATGCTAAGGCCTTTGACTGTGTGGATCACAACAAACTGGAAAATTTTTAAAGAGATGGTAATAACAGGCCACCTTACCTGCCTCCTGAGAAAACTGTATGCTGGTTGAGAAGCAACAGTCAGAACTGGACATGGAACAATGGACTGGTTCAAAATTAAGAAAGAAGCATGTCAAGGGAGCATATTGTCATCCTGCTTATTTAACTTATATCATGTGAAATGCCAGACTGGATGAATCATAAACTGGAATCAAGACTGCTGGGAGACATATTAATAATCTCAGATACGCAGATGACACCACCCTTATGGCAGAAAGTGAAGAGGAGCTAAATAGCCTCTTGATGAAGGTGAAAGAGGAGAGTGAAAAAGCTGGCTTAAAACTCAACATTCAAAAAATTAAGATCATGGCATCCAGTTCCATCCCTTCATGGCAAATAGATGGGGAAACAATGGAAACAATGACAGACTTTATTTTCTTGGGCTCCAAAATCACTGCAGATGTTGACTACAGCCATGATATTAAAAGATGACTGCTCCTTAGAAGAAAAGCTGTGACCAACCTAGACAGCACATTAAGAAGCAGAGACATTACTTTGCTGACAAAGATCCATATAGTCAAAGCTATGGTTTTTCTAGTAGTCATGAATAGATGTGAGAGGTGGACCATCAAGAAGGCTGAGCATTGAACAATTGATGCTTTTGAACTGTGGTGTTGGGGAAGACTCTTGAGAGTCCCTTGGACTGTAAGATCAACCAGTCAATCCTAAAGGAAATCAATCCTGAATATTCAATGGAAGGACTGGTACTGAAGCTGAAGCTCCACACTTTGGCCACCTAATGTGAAGAGCTGACTCACTGGAAAAGACCCTGATGCTAGGAAAGATTAGAAGCCAGGAGGAGAAGGGGATGACAGAGGATGAGCTGGTTGGATGGCATCACTGACTCAACAGACATGAGTTTGAGCAAGCTCCGGGAGATGGTGAAGGACAGGGAAGCCTTGCATGCTGCAGTCCATGGGGTTGCAAAGAGTTTGACATGACTGAATGACTGAACAGCAATGTAAAAACCTGGACATCATACAAATGTCCATTAAAATAAAAATGGAAAATTATACAACTTTGAAAATGAATGGGTTATAGGTACATTTAACAAAATGGGTGATTTTCAGGAAGAAATGCTAAAAAAAAGCAAACTGTGTATAAATTTTTACAGCATAATTCCATCCATATAGTTAAAAATCTTATGAAACTAAACAATACCATTCTTAGAGATATAAAAATATGTGGTCATATTATACAGAAGATTAAAGGAATGGTTATTTGAGATAAAAGTGAAATAGATGGGATTGGCAAGGAAACTTTAAATAAGTGGTAATGTCCATCTTTTCAAATCAGGTGTTAGGTACATTTGGTGCTCACTGCATTTTTACACTTCATACCTAAAACACAATTTTTTTAAAAGTTAGTATATTGTTAAATCTTCTCAAGACTTGATAAGTAAAGTAACTTTCAATGGCTTCTAAGAAATTGTCTTGGCTCCTTACTTCGTTCTCATGGCCCTTACAGACCTGGTCTCTTAGTTTCCAGCCATCTCTTTCCATACTTCTGTCCCCATTTTACATTCCTATGGCAGTCCTACATGGTACTTAACATTTCCTTGAATATACAACACTACTCATTTAGTCTAGAATATTATTTACAATTTCACTAGGCTAGTCAATGCCTTAAGTCCTCTGAGAAAACTTCCCAGAATCACCGTCCCCAGCTCTTAAAGAACCTTTGCTGAGTTCCCATAGCAGCCTTTATTTAACTTCTCATTACACTTAATCTTTTATTGCTACCATTGTCTGTTTTCCCATAATAGGCTATATGTGTGGTGACAGCAAAAATCATTGCTAATTTGCCCATTGTTAAGTTTACCAGATAACACAGTGCCTGGAACATAGGTAGCATATGATAAATATTCCTTAGTGACTAAATGAACAAACAGATGAATTAATTCTTTTTTGTAGGAGCCCATTCCTCCCACTTATGCAGGAGACATACAAGATGTGGGTTTGGTCCTCTGGTGGAGAAGATCCTCTGGAAGAGGAAATGGCAACCCACTCCAGTATTTTTACCTGGATAATCCCACAGACAGAAGAACTTGGTGGGCTACAGTCCATCAGGTTGCAAAGAGTGGACACGACTGAAGTGACCTTGCACACATGCACGTATTCCTTTCACTAGTGAAAGTGAAAGTGGTAGTTGCTCAGTCGTGTCCAAGTCTTCATGACCCCAACAACTATAGCCCATCAGGCTCCTCTGTCCATGGGACTCTCCAGGCAAGAATACTGGAGTGGGTAGCCATTCCCTTCTCCACTGGATCTTCCTGACCCAGGGACTGAACCTGGGTCTCGTGCATTGCAGGCAGATTCTTTACAGTGTGAGCCACCAGGGAAGTACTAACTGTTAGATCTATTCCACTACTGGATAGGCCTGATAGTTAAAGAAATTATTTCTCATATAGAATCTGCCCCTATCTCTCTGCAACTTCACTCAGATCACACTAGGCTAGAACTGCGGTCGCAGATCAAGGTACATAATTGATGATTATAAACTGGCCTCAGATGAAGAGTTAAAAGCTCTATCTTCAAGTACAGAAAGAAAAGTCATCCCTCGACAATGAATGTATAATTTCCTTGTGCTATATAGTAGGACCTTGTTGTTTATCTATTTTATATATGGTAGTTTTTATCTGCTAATCTCAAACTCCTAATTTATCCTTACCCCTGCTTTTTTCACTTTTGGTAACCATAAACTGGTCTTCTATTTCAGTGAGTTTCTATTGTGTAAATAAGATAATTTGCAGCATATTTTAGATTCCACATATAAGTTATGCTGTATGGTATTTGTCATTCAATGTCTGACTTAACATAATATAATTATCACTAAGTCCATCCATATTGCTGCAAATGGCATTATTTCATTCTTTCTTTATGGCTGAGTAGTATTCCATTGTGTCTCAGGTGATTTGGGGTCTCAGATTCAAGATGAAAATACAAGACAATGTACAATCAATTCTGTAGAAATAAACAGAGGTAACTGCTACTTTCAGTTGTTCAGTCATTAAATTGTGTCCAGCTCTTCTTGACTCCATGGACTGCAGCACACCCGGCTTCCCTGTCATTCACTATCTCCTGGAGTTTGTTCAAACTCTTATCCATTGATTTAGTGATGCCATTCAACAATCTCATCTTCTGTCACCCCTTCTCCTGCTGCCCTCAATATTCCTCAGCATCTCAGGTCTTTCCAATGAGTCTGCTCTGCACATCAGGTGGCCAAATTATTGGAGCTTCAGCTTCAGTATCAGTACTTTCAATGAATATTCAGAGTTGATTTCCTTTAGGATTGACTGCTTTGACCTCCTTGCTTTCCAAGAGATTCTCAAGAGTCTTCTCCAACACCACAATTCAAAAACATCATTTCTTTGGCATTCAGCCTTCTTTATGGTCTAACTCTCACAGTAATGACTACTGGAAAAAAAACACACAGCTTAGTCAAAGGACCATTTGACTATAGTCATATGGACCTTTGTCAGCAAAGTGATGTCTTTGCTTTTTAATATGCTGTCTAAATTTGTCATAGCTTTTCTTCCAAGGTAGCAAGGTGAATTTTACTAAAACTTTAAAAAAGAATTAATACCAATCCTTCTCAAACTCTTCCCAAGAAAATCAAAGTGAACAGAACACTCTTAAACTCATTTTACAAGGTCAGTACTATCCTGATACCAAAACCAGAAAAGGATACTACTTGAAAGAAAACTATAGGCCAATATTCCTAATGAATGTAGGTGCAAAAATTCTCAGTAAAATAAAAAGCAAACTGAATTCAGCAGCTCATTAAAAGAATCATTGACCATGATGAAATGGGATTTATCCCTGGGATGCAAGGATGGTTCAACATACACAAATGTGATGTAACACTAATAGAATGAAAGAATCATATGATCATCTTGAGAGACCCAGAAAAAGCATTTGACATAATTCAACAACCATTCATAATAAAAAACCTTTAAATTAGGCGTAGAAGGAACATATAATAATAAAGGCTCTATATGAGACATCTATAGCCAACACCATGCTCAATGTTAAGTATAATTTTTACTGGACATTAGATATTCTCTCTTTCTCTCTCTCCCACAACCCCAGAATTTCTACTAATCACTTCTTTACCTGAACTCTTCTTCCTTTCCACTTCAACAATCCCTCTTCTTTCTTTCTAGTCTTTTAAACACCAGTTTTTGGTATCTGCTTGTCAGCTGGATTAACACAGAGACAAATCTATGAAGTCCCCAGAAACAGGCTAATGGAATGAAACCACTTCCCTCTATAGGGATCATAGATAATGTTTCCAGCTTTTCCTGACATGTGCTTAACATTCTTGTTGAATGAAAAGCAGTGAAATGCAATTAAGATTCCAACTTGAAAAGACTGAATGAAAAGGCCTCAGTCTTGGGACACTGGGGAAAAAAAAAGAAAAACCAAAAGAAAAAAAAAAGAGAGAGATGAAAATATATTTATAGGCTCTTTATTTAATTTGTCCATGCATTCATATAGTGGACACTGACTGCCTGACTGTTACAGGCATTGTTTCACAGGTTAAAGATATAGCAGTGAACAAAATACACAATATCCCAGAATTCAAGCAATATCCCTTCTGGAAAGAGGTGAAAACAAATACATGAATAAGTATGTGTCACCTTTATAATCTGTGTTCTAAAACTGCAGACAAGTCTTTTCTTTGACAATGATAATACTGTGGATGAAATATTCTTAATACATATTTTATCCACCAATGAACATTCCTTTGTGGGGATACTCTCAGAAGTCAAGGGAAAATATCTTTCAGTGATTTTATTCCCAGAGAAAATATTAGTCTTTTGAATTTACATGTCACTCTGGGGCCACATTTTAAAAACAAACAAACCTGAAAATTAATTGCCTTCATTTTACCAGTAAGTGCTTTTATTTTTTTCTTTTTGGAGATTTCAAATGGGTACTTTCATAGTCTATATTTCTTCAAAGTCAATGCTATTCTCTTGTTTCAAGAAAAAGCACCTTTGGTAGTTGTATTAACTTTTACAATAGGACACAAGAGTGCCATTTAATATACCAAGCCAGTACTATTTAGCAAGCTTACAACGGAGTCCCTAACACACCTGGGAAATTTGATTCAGCACCCGCATCTATTGTTTTAGAATTTCTTCCCAAAGGACACATTTTCTGCAGGTAATGAGAAAAATACCTTGAAGAGAGAGAGCTTTCAAATTTTGAGGAACTGCACTGAGGGAGATACGCAACCAATGACTGTTGAGAATCTTATCTCTTGTGTTAAAATTTTGCTCCTGCATTTTATGGCAGGCTCTAAAAGGTTGGCAGAGAGATGGGAGAAGGCTGTCCATCAAGTTGTCTGTCAAATTACCCAAGAAAAGGTCATTCCAATGACAATTATTCTTTCAGTTGCTATTATATCAAGAATTTTTACCAGAAAGCGGTTTTAAACTTCACAGAATACCTAAGAAACTGAACAATCTTATCTACAAAATTTAAAAAAAAAATCAGTTCAGAATGCTAATACGAATACCTATAATATTAATTACATACTTTAGAAACAGAAACATGCTAAAGATAGTAATTAATTGCTGGATGATCTCCCTTTCCTGAGAAATAGTTATCTGAGGCCCACAAGAAAGGAAAGTCACCATTCAATAGGCTGTCATACTAGTCTTTACATTTAGTTTGATGTATTACAAAACTAGATTTAGGAGCTCAAAGAAAGGTTAACATGATTTATAATAGAGAAAGTAATGATTATTACAAATTAATAATTGCCAATGCTTAAATAAATCACAATTTAGGGCCGACTTAGGCTATCCATACACTTCAAAGTTCCACAGACATGTTTTAAAGAACGATGATTCAGAAGCTTATTTTGAGGCCATTATTCCCTGTGTACTTTGCTGACAAGGCCTCCAAGGCCGTTTAAGCCAGCAATGGCACCTGCCAGTGCTTAGTGAAGTAAAGGAATCCAGGAACCCTTGATTTGCCAACAGAAGCCCCTGTCAAAGTTAGCAAAAGACACAATATATCTGGCATGTCCACGAAGGTTTCCAGCCTATGGCCCCAGTTATGCCCTTTTCAGTACAATCCAGTTACTTCTTCTCCACTCCATGCATCCTCTGTCTATCACAGGTACACCTCCCAAACTCTTCTCAGATATTCCCTTGAAATGAAGTCAGTTTGGCACATGGGGATGCATCATTTGCTTCTACTTCCTTCAAGTGACTTGTTTATATATTTATTATGCATGAGAAAGGTCTTCTGTTACTGACACTTAGTTCAGTTACATAAAAACTTTCTTCCCCCATTTAGTCAATCCGGCCATGTCCATATTCTTGGTGCATGACATGAATGCAACCATGTGAAATCTCTTCCTCTCTTCTTACCAGCTCTTGGTGTATTGTGTATACTCCCTTGTGCTCAATAATTTCATATATTCACAATCAACTGTGAAACCTGTCTTTCCAATACAAGATACCAGTAGTGTCTACTCAACCACTTAGGCTTTAGGTTTGGGGTCCAAGTTCATTGAGATTATCATTCCTCAGAAAGATAGGCATTAGGAACTGTCTACTTTTGCTATTATATGGGCTTTGATGTATGAGTGTCAAAGAAAGGAAAGTTGAGAGAGATGACAATAGGTAAGAAAGAAAGGAGGGGGACAGAAAGAGGATGGAAGGGAAGGGGAGAGGGAAAAAAATAGGAAAAGAAGGTTTGAAAGAAAACAGAAGAAGAAGAAAGGGAAATTAGAGAAGGAGGGAGACTTAGGCAGAGAGTTCTTAATCTGCCTACAGTATCATCCCTGGTTCTGGGAACAACGCCTAAAACCACTACTAGATGTTCCAAATACTGTAGAGAAGGTTTCCTTGGTGTTGGAACTGTGGAGAATTGTTTGTTTGAACACTTGGTGAAATAAGACACTACAAAAGTCCCATGGGGTAAGGATGGGCAAAAGTAGGAACATTGTTTTCCTCACTGGTTAGTCCAAGCTTCCAGACATCACTTCTACTAGCTTATACAGGGCTCTCAGTTTATGGATCCATACCACTAAACCTGCCGTCTAAACGTATAACTGGATGAAAGGGAGACATTTCCACACTTGTAAGGCAGAAATGGTCCTTTTCTTTCTAATCACATCAGAGTCCTCAATAGAAAGCCCATCCTCCAAGCTCCCGGCCCACTCCATTTCCTGCTACTCAATTAAACATGTCCCAGAAAAACTGACAACTCACATATCCATTAGCATCACTTTTTGGCTTACCTGTTACACACATTTATCTTTAATATTAATGTTATTCATATTAAATACAGAAAGAGAACTTCTGCCACTCCTAGGGGCCCTGGCTACAGCTGATATAAATTTGAAGCTCCATGAAATCATTTTTCTACATCTTCCCTTGAGTCTTATCCAATTTTAATTCCATTCCATCCTCGATGTGAAACTCCAACAATTTCAGTGATAAAGTAGTAGCATTTATACATCAAAAATATGTGAAAACTATTTTAATTATTCTCAACTGACAAATGAGAAGATTGAAAAATCTTGACTGATATTAATACATTTAACAAAGATCTATTAATACTTGTCCAATTATGTGAGTTAAGATCTTTGAAAAGGAAACGTATCTTTTATTAACTCTTTTGCTAGTTTGGCCATTACACTGTAAATACAGTGAAAATTTTCTCAGATCCAGAAAAAAAATTAAGTGATTATGATTGAGATGCTTAATAGGTAGTAAAACAATTGAATATTTTCTCTACACAGGCTGAATTTTCTCTTCCAAATTATCAACTATATCCCTTGGTTGAATTGAATAATATTAGACTTTGACTTTCCTATATTTTTACTTTCCTTAAAAAGGACTAACTTCCTCCCTTGCCATCTTACTTTTCCCCTCTATCTATACAACACACAGACACATTTCTGGATGTATTCTTTTACCAAAACCTCAGTCTGAAACTTCATAAGTTTTAGCCCACAATACACACTCAAGTTGACTGGGATCATAGTATAGAGATAGCAAATATATTTGCTCAAGATTCAATAACATCAATATTATTTCAGAATGAAACTACCAAACAAGGAAATTCCTATGTAATGTCTAACGGTCATTAGACCCAACAACCAGCTGGACAGTGAAAAATGCATTGCCCTGTCCGAATTTTTCAGAATCAGTTCCTCTAGCTTCAAGTCAGTGCTCAACCTGAAGTAACAACCTTATGGAAAATACTCAAGCTGTGTCTACTTACACTAAGTCAGGTGGAAAATAGAGGCAATTATCCAGATAATTTAAGCAAAACAGACAAAAAGTATCCCCACTGTTTAATACATCAGGTGAAATATTTTTAGTTGTTCTAGATTTAGATAATTGCAACCAGAATCATTATAGACACACACAATTTGAAAATCTTCCCTTAAGTAGAATCAAACACACAAACAAATAAAAATACAAGCCCTATGGAGTATATTACAATTCATAAGACAGATTAATGTTCATTGCATACAATGACTAATTTCTTTCCAGGTCTCCAGTGATTTAAGCCCTGAGTACATATACAGAGTCTATTTGCTACTTAATTGTTATTCATCATCTACAGGCAATGATAAAGTTCTTCCCCAAATTCAATAGGTTTAATTAGAAAACCTTTTCTTCTCTCTTCCAAACACCTAATTGAAATCCTCAAGCTTGGTTTTCAATACTGTGAGTAGTGAAGTGAATTGGCATTGGTGTGGATTATGAACCAGCACTCATGATTCATGAAAGCTGTCATGGTGACAGCTGAGAATGTCACCAAGACCCTGCTCTAGTGTGCCTAACTTGGTGGATCTGGGGGGACTGTGCAATTGTTCTCAGAGCTGACCTTGGTCATAGTCATTTCTGAGCCTCCCACCTATGTCGGTAAATTGGAGAAAAGAGAGTGAGCAACCCCTCTAAATAGCTGACAGGTATGTTTCAAAGCAATTCCTTACCACTAATAAGTCATTTTGCAAATGATTTATTTTTAAAATATAGAGTGGTTTCAAGTTTCCCTAATAATGGTCCTCATACTTCTTGCCTACTGTTCTTTTAGTTGCCAAGCCATGTCCAACTCTTCATGACCCCATGGACTGCCTCACACCAGGCCTCCCTGTTCCTCACCGTCTCCCAGAGTTTGCCTGAGTTCGTGTAGATTTCATTGGTGATGCCATCCAACCGTTTCATACTCTGTTGCCCTCTTCTCCTTATGTCTTCAGTCTTTCCCAGCATCAGGGTCTTTTCTAACGAGTTGGCTGTTCACAACAGGTGGCCCAAGTATTGAAGCTTTAGCCTCAGCATCAGTTGTTCCAATGAGTACTCAGGGTTGATTTCCTTTAAAGATTGACTGCTTTGATCTCTGCTGTCCAAGGAGAACTTCTTGCTTACTGCTGCTGCTCCTAAGTCGCTTCAGTTGTGTCTGACTCTGTGCAGCCCCACAGGTGGCAGCCCACCTGGCTCCTCCATCCCTGGGATTCTCCAGGCAAGAATACTGGAGTAGGTTGCCATGCCCTTCTCCATCTTGCTTACTATTTGTATCCTAATGCACAGCCCTCCATTTAAAATGTTTTATAAAATATGTATGCATGTGTGTGTTTGTAAGTTTCAGGCATACAACTTAGTTCAACATCTGTATACACTAAAAAGTGATCAGCCTGGGATTTGTTAAGTGTTCAATAAATATTTGTTAAATGAATGAACTTTCAATAGCCATTTTTATTTTCAACATCTATACTTGCCTGCCCCATCAACTTTAGCTTGTATCTCTCACCACCCCACCAGAGGAAGATAAGGAGATCAACAAGCCTACACATTCTATTCTGTGTGTTTCTTCTGTTTTGTCATTTTTGTTGTTGCAAGAGTTATATCAACCTCATTGCTGTAACGCACTCCATTGTATGAATACACCAGGATTTATTTACCATTTTATCAAGTGAGTTGTTTTCATTTGGCGACTATTTGGTTAGGAATGCTGTGATGTCTTTTGCTGAATATATGTGCTCTTTTCCGCTGAGAATTACCTAGTTTACAATTAGAATCACAGAATATAGCAGAAATCTAGCAGATACTACTGAACAGTTTTCCAAAATGTTGAACCAATTTAACTTCAAGTTAGTAGTGTCTGAAAGTTCTAGTTACTCCACAGCCTCACTAATATTTGACATTATCTTTCTCATTTTAGTAATTTCTGGTAGATTTACAGTGTTCTTCCATTAAAGATATTTATCAAAACCATGCTTTTATTTTGGATTTCCAACTTATAAAAAGCTGTAAAGACTGTAGAGAGAATATCCAGTTTCTGTTAACATTTTTTGTAACTATGATACCTATGTCAAAACTAGTAAGTTATCATTGGTGCATGACTATTATCTAAGTTAGGACTTCATTTCAATTTCACCAGTTTTCCAACTATTTTTGTTGTTGTTGTTTCAGGGTCAATTCAGGATAAACATTTTCTTTTCTAGTCAAGGTTCCTCTGTTCTGGGAAAGTTTCTCAATTTTCTTTTGTTGTTCATGACTTTGGCAGTTGTGAAAAGAACTGGTCAGACATTTTGTAGAAAGCCCCCAATTTAGGTTTGTTTGGGAGGAATGATGCTAAAGCTGAAACTCCAGTACTTTGGCCACCTCATGTGAAGGGCTGGCTCATTGGAAAAGACTCTGATGCTGGGAGGGATTGGGGGCAGGAGGAGAAGGGGATGACAGAGGATGAGATGGCTGGATGGCATCACTGACTTGATGGATGTGAGTCTGAGTGAACTCCGGGAGTTGGTGATGGACAGGGAGGCCTGGTGTGCTGCAATTCATGGGGTCGCAAAGAGTTGGACATGACTGAGCGACTGAACTGAAATGAATGTGTTTCTCAAGATTAGGGTGGAGTTATGGAATTTGGGGAAGAGTAGCAAGACAGTGAAATGCTTTCATCATATCATATCAGGAAATATGACCTCAGTTGATTTCCCCCTGGTGATGGTAATCTTGATCAGTTCGTTCAGGTAGTGTTGGCCAGGTTTCACTGTACGCTTATTTTCTTTTTCCATATCCAGTCTTTGGAAGTGAGTCACCAAGCCCAGCCATGCACAAAGGGCAGTTATCTACATATATTATTTACAGAACTCTTCTGTAAAAAAGATTTGTAACTTCCCACCTCAACCACCTTTGGTTATTCAATTATCTATTTCTACCACAATAGACTTGTAAATTGATTTTATGTTTTGGATTATAAGCCAATACTATACAATTTATTTTGATGTCAAATTTGCAATGTGGTCTTAATTAATGTGCTTTTCCATGAAGATTAATGAAATTGAACATCTTTTTGGTATATTCACAAGCTATTCATTTTATGAAGTGCCTATTAGAATTCTTTTCCATTTTTCTATTGAGTTGTCTGTTCCATCATTTTGGTGAGTTCTTCATATACTCTGGGCATGGCCCTTTGTTAGATTTTATGTATTACAAATGTCTTCTCAGAGTCTACGGCTTTTCTTTTTCACTCTTGTAATGGTATCTATTCACTAATAGACGCTATTTCAGTCAGTCAGTTCAGTTGCTCAGTCATGTCTAGCTCTTTGCGATCTCATGAACTGTAGCATGCCAGGCCTCCCTGTCCATCATCAACTCCCAGAGTTTACTCAAACTCATGTCCATTGAATTGGTGATGCCATCTAACTATCTCATTCTCTGCTGTCCCCTTTTCCTCCTGCCCTCAATCTTTCCCAGCATCAGGGTCTTTTCAAATGAGTCAGCTCTTCACATCAGGTGGCCAAAATACTGGTGTTTCAGCTTCAACATCAGTCCTTCCAATGAAAACTCAGGACTGATCTCCTTTAGAATGGACTGGTTGGATCTCCCTGTAGTCCAAGGGACTCTCAAGAGTCTTCTCCAACACCACAGTTCAAAAGTATCAATTCTTTTGCACTCAGCTTTCTTTATAGTCCAACTCTCACATCGATACATGATCACTGGAAAAACCATAGCCTTGACTAGACAGACCTTTGTTGGCAAAGTAATGTCTCTGCTCTTTAAATTGCTGTCATAACTTTCCCTCCCAGAAGTAAGCGTCTTTTAATTTCATAGCTTCAATCACTGTCTGCAGTGATTTTGGAGCCCAGAAAATAAAGTCAGCCTCTGTTTCCACTGTTTCCCCATCTAACCGCCATGAAGTGATGGGACTGCATGCCATGATCTTGGTTTTCTGAATGTTGAGCTTTAAGCCAACTTTTTCACTCTTCTCTTTCACTTTCATCAAGAAGTTCTTTAACATAATCCAATTCATCAAAATTATTCTTATGGCTAGCATTTATGTCCTATTTCACAAATAAGCCTAATTCCAAAGCTATGCACATAGTCCCATTTCCCCTATGCTGTCTTCCATAGTTCATGGTCTTTTTTTTTTCCTGTTCCTTACTATTTAAGTCTACAACCTGTCTAGCATTGAATTTTTATTAAGTGTGAGGTTGGGATTAATGTTTTCTATATAGCTGATGATTTGGCACCATCCCTTCCCCACTGTAAAAGTGTCAAATCAGATATAAAGCAAATGGCTCTATCTGTGAGGGCCTGTTGCTGGGAATTTTATTCGATGCCATTCATTTGTCAGTGCCAAACCACACTGAGTCAATTACTGTAACTTTATAAATCTTGATATCCGGTAATCTTGATATCCTCTCGTTTTTTCATTCTTCTCCAAGGATGTCTTGTCAGTTCTATCCTAGTGCCATCTTTTCAGCTGTTGTTCCCTTCAATGTCTGGTCAGTGGTGGTTGTCCATTCATATTTCTCAATACAACTGATTAAGAACAAGTAGCTTCACTTTTTCTTGACAATACGTTGGCCTTTTCTGAACAAAGTTCTCATGTTTGCTGACAGGTATAACTGTAACAAACCTGCATAAGAAGCAGGCAGGCAGGTTGTCCACCTCTAGGAAGGCTTTCCTCTAGGCTAGCCTGAAGTGCAAGTCATCTTTTCATCTGATTCTTTCCATTTTCCATTTCCCTCTTTCATTTCTAGTGTTTTTTATTAAGCTCTGCTCCCCACCTTTATTTTTACCTCAGCTGTCATTTGTATGAAAGTTTGGAAAGGAAGAAACATGAAAAAACTGTTAAGATATTCATTCCAACTCTTTTTGTAAACTGAAAGCTGAGGTGCATTACTAATTGAGTTCCAAAGGTAGTGGAATTATAGTCAGCACAACAGAAATCTTACGAAGAGGGAGACACTGCATTTCAGCGTGTTGTAGACAGAAATATCACCATGCTATGTCTCAGTTAAAAAGAAAATGATGAGAATTATGGCACTGAATTGTGAACACCTTGATGAAAAACAGTAGATTTTAATGATTTCTATATTCCAGTAGCTAAGTTCCATGCCAACTATATAATCAAATTTTCCTTAATTTTCTAGCATTATTCATGCACTCCAGCATCTTATAAAAAGTTAGCTCAGTTCAGTTCAGGTACTAAGTCATGTCTGACTCTTTGAGACACCATGGACTGCAGCACGCCAGGCTTTCCCGTCCATTACCAACTCCCCAGAGCTTGCTGAAACTCATGTCCGTTGAGTCAGTGATGCCATCCGACCATCTCATCCTTTGTCTTCTTCTCTTTTGTTCTTCTTCAGCAAAAGTCAGCTCAGATATACACAGATTAAGTATTTGTGTTGGGTGATTTTCATGATGCTGTCTGGAGCCACTTCCTCATCTCCTTAGCCCTGTTCTGGCCCCAGAAGGTTGACTTCTATTCAGCAACTCAGTGCATCACACAGACCAGTTGTCCTTTGGCTACTTGTAGGGTTTGGCCATGAGGAAGGACCAGCAGAAAAGGGTAGGAAGAGGGGGATCTGAGGATGTTTATTCCCCTCTCTGCCAGCTCCACACTTGAAAGTGGTGGCTGGACAAGCTTAGGGCATAAGTTCTGATCCTGTAATACTTCTTTCACACATCAGTGGTTCTTACCAGATTGGTAAATTGTCTCTTTTTTCAGGCCTGGGATGATAAGAGCTCTCAGTTTTTTTCAGAATTTGAATGCCTCCCTTTCATAAATAATCCCATTATTAAATTCTCTCAATTACACCTGTGAGCATTTAATCTGTTTTCTGATGGCACCCCAACACATCCAGTACTCTAGGCCAGTTGGATGAGGGTAACAGCATCAAAAATGTATTCTTATTCCCTTGTGTAAAAGTATTGTCAAACATGAACAGCATGCACTTACCAATTCTAAAAGAAAATCCTTATGAACAATATGCTGCATCAGGGTGAGAATATGAAAGTAAGTACTTGAGTTCAGTAAGGATAAGAAAGAATCAAAGCAATTACCCTGCTACAAATCTCTAAAAATAAGCACAAAGGTATTATTTGAAAACTTTGAAGCAATTACATTACTCTGATTAACATCCCTGGGTATTGTTGTGGCTGCAACAGACCATTTTACCATTTATCTTGTAAGCCTGAGGAGAGGAAAATCTCATTTAATTTTGTGGCTTAGAGAAAGGCATAAGATGACCAGAATCTATGTTTTTATAAAAAAGAGAGAATATAAAGTTATGGGTTGAAAGTTAAAAATGAGAAAAGGGGAGAACAAAGGGCCAGATCAAAATATCAATTACATAAGGACAAGGAGATTTTGTTCTAAATGATCAATAATAAATATATGATAAAAACATTAATAGTGACTAGTTATTTACCTCTTATATGACAGGCACTATTCTAAGTGTTTTATTTTTACATACATATGAGTGCTTTTGATGCTTACAACAACTCCATTTGGCACTGCTAATATTATCCATTTTATAGATGAGAAGACTGAGGCATGGTGATGTTAAACAATTGCCTATGATAACCCAGCTTGCAAGGGCAGAGGTATATCTGACTTACGGAGTCTTGCTCCAAGACTTCTACTCTTAATTTCTACACTATATGTTATAAAGTGCTTCCCCAGTGGCTCGGTGGTAAAGAATCTGCCTGCAATGCAGAAAACACAGCAGATGCAGGTTCAATCTCTGCGCTGGGACGATCCCCTGGAGGAGGGCATGGCAACCCACTCCATTTTGGAGAAGGAAATGGCAACCTACTCCAGTATTCTTGCCTGGGAAATCTCCTGGACAGAGGAGCCTGGTGGACTACAGTCCATGGGATCACAAAAGAGTCAGACAGGACTGAATGACTAAATAACAATATATAGTCTATATCCTTTTCCATTCCTTGGGTTTTTTTTTTTTTTTTTCTGGAAATAATGCATTGCCTACTTGCTTAAGATATTAAATCAAATTTATTAGGTTACATTTTTAATACTGAGAAAACACTATTTTTTCAGAAGATATGAATTATAGACAAGAATTTTGCTTAACCTCACATAACTTTTCACATTATAAAGACAGATTATTATACACAACTTATGACAGCTACCAAACAAATGCTAAAATGCTATCTTTTAAAACAGACCATTAAGAAAGCAGTCAAGGAAGGTCTTTTAAAGAAAATTTTTAAGTCGGTTTTAAAAGAGGTCTGAAAAGGAACAAACAAACAACAACACCAAACTCTTTCTAGAAACTTCTTTAATGAAATCTTCCGACATGGTCAAATTGTTTCTTCTCAGTACAATCCACAATGTGGAAGGATTCACTCATAGGACAACTGTGTTTAGACAATTTGCTCACTCACCTGGAGGATGGTATTCTGAGTCAGAGAATCAACAGACTGAAAACAGAACTTCCTTAAACTTTCTGCATCATATACATAAATTAGGCTGAAGAACAGCCTATAGATTGGGAGCAGAAAAGATTACTGTTGGGGTCTAATCAGTAATTTATGTGGTCATCCATGAAAAAGAAAGAGTAGATCTATGACCTCTACTTCCTGGCTCCAGCATATCTAATTCTTCTGACTGTGAATTAGCTCAACTCACCAGGGAAGAAGTTTGGTCTCCAATATCACTATCTAGAATCAAATTAGTCCATCTGACTAGAGTGTCTTTGGTGAGAAGGATAGATGAATGGGTAGATAAATAAATATTTATCCATTGACCCATTAATGAGACCTCAGAGACCTCGCTTGAGCAGCTCAGGACATGTTTGGTGGTAGTGGAAAGACTGGGAGCCGAAATATTTCTGGTCATATAATAGAAGATAAAGCTAGCACTGCCCAAAATAGAGAGTCAATAAAAACAGTCACAACATAGACTACAAACTTGAAGTCGTATTATCTCCATGAAACTATCAACCAAAGACTCAAATAAAAGACAGTTAACCAAGCTATAAGGAGATATCCCACATGACTAATGGCACACACAGAAGCTTCTGTGCACATCTAAATTTACTTATACCACATGTATTTTCTCAACTGTATGGTTTTATAATTGCATGTCCTGTGTTACTATAACTGTTGTAAATTATAAAAATGGAAACCTAACCAAGAATCAAGACTGCTGGGAGAAATATCAATAACCTCAGATATGCAGATGACACCACCCTTATGGCAGAAAGAGAAGAACTAAAGAGCCTCTTGATGAAGTGAAAGAGGAGACTGAAAAAGTTGGCTTAAAGGTCAACATTCAGAAAACTAAGATCATAGCATCTGGTCCCATCACTTCACGGCAAATAGATGGGGAAACAGTGGAAGCAGTGACAGACTTTATTTTCTTGGGCTCCAAAATCATTGCAGATGGTGACTGCAGTCATGAAATTAAAAGACGCTTGCTCCTTGGAAGAAAAGCTATGGCCAACCTAGACAGCATATTAAAAAGTGGAGACATTACTTTGCCAACAAAGGTCCGTCTAGTCAAGGCTATGGTTTTCCAGTGGTCATGTATGGATGTGACAGCTGAGTGCACAAAAACTGATGCTTTTGAACTGTGGTGTTGGATAAGACTCTTGAGATTCCCTTGGACAGTAAGGAGATTCAACCAGTCCATCCTAAAGGAGATCAGTCAGAATATTCATCAGAAGGGCTCATGCTGAAGCTGAAACTCCAATACTTTGGCCACCTAATATGAAGAACTGACTCACTGGAAAAGACCCTGATGCTGGGAAAGATTAAAGGCAGGAGGAGAAGCGGATGACAAAGGATGAGATGGTTGGATGGCATCAGCGACTCAAAGGACATGAGTGTGAACAAGCTCCAGGGAGTTGTTGATCGACAGGGGAGCCTGGCATGCTGCAGTCAATGGGGTTGCAGAGTGACACACGACTGAGCTACTGAACTGAACTGACCCAAGTGAAGAGACTCACTTAGTAAAATATCTTAAGTCAACTTAAGTCAAGTCTCTCTTAAGGCAAGATTGTAAGCTACTTGAGAATGAGTTCATGACTTGTTCTATTTTATATTATTCTGGTAGCCTAACCTAATAATATGTTTTAGGCCAGGAATAAATAATTCTTGATTAACTGAAGTCAGTGACAGGCACACCACCATCTTCTGGAGCACTGGCATCAGACAGACTGATTTCTATTGCTATCCTCTTAAGTACGGTCATCTAAAAAGAGCAGGCATCCGTTGTGCAAATGCTGAACTCTCTGCCATAAGGGCAGTTAACTGTAATACCAAACTAAAGTCACAAGGTCAAAGGACATTATTCCTGAACTGTGACTAAAATAAGAGCTTTGCCTCATGCTTTCAGATCTCTGGGGCAGAAAGTCTATTTGTTTTAAAAACATAAGGAGAGTTTAATTGACCATCACAACTATGCAGAGCCAGATGACACAAAGCCACTCAGCTTGCTGCTGTCCATGCCATTTTTCAGACCAAATAGCGCAGACGAATATGGAAAACCATTTTTATCAACAGTATCGAGAAATATGACATTGAAGTAATGGCTTCTTTAATCAGTATTATCCTAAAACATGAAATACAAGTGTTACGGTTTTAAATAGGTTGTGGTAAGGCAAAAACTTACCCTCACTTATTTTCCGTAATCATGGCATATTCTGTACACATGCATTAAGTAATCATAGTCAAGTCTTCCATAGAAACAAAAAGAAAATAAGCAAGATGTACCACATAATTTCCTGTACTTTAATTTTGCACACAGGAAAAAAAAAAATACAAAGCCCCAAATTTCTTCCATCTGTAAAGGAGTTTGAGGAATTTAATGAAGAGCCTTATATTTCTACAGAAAAGCAATCAGAACTTTTCTGATACTTTTAAAAGGTCACCTGTATTTTCTGATAGCTATCAAGATTTTCTCATTAAGCTTATGAACAAACAAAATGAGTACCATTTGGTGTGTACCATATGATGGATGCATGGTTTCAATGATAAACTGACAGGGTGGGGTGGCGATATCTGGGAGGTTGTCTTATTTTATCTAGTAAACATTTAAAAAAGGTAAACACAAGAGAGATAGCTTTTCTTAAGGCAATTACTAAGCAAAGGCTGTCACCTTTCCTTATCACCTTGGGATGTGAGAATGAACAGATCAAGCTGTTTCAGTATTTCCTACTTTCATCGGGCCAAATCAAGATCTTAGTAAAATTTCAGAATGGGTATAGAGCAAGGAAATAAGCAAATGTGTGTATATTGGGTTGTAATTCATCATATGTCTTTATCAGATAAAGCAAATGAGAAAATCCTGAGCCAGTCATGAAAGCGTGTCCAACTCTGAGTGACTTGTCCTTAAGATGGATCTTCTGTAAATAATTAAATTAGTGGGTTCCCCCCCTCTTGCCCCGTCCATCTGGGCGGAAAGAGGGGAAAAAAAGTGCATGTGAGCGGGTTGTGCATACACATGCATCCTCACACACAGAGGAAAGGTCCCAAAGTCTAAACCATATATTAAAATTGTTGGTGCAAAAAAAGCTTTACCATGTTTTAAATGGTTAGCAAGATTCTTTAATTTCTAACTGCAAAAGAAAATCAGCAGGGTTATTATAAATAATTTGCTTAAGTGTGATTAGAAATGTATGAGAAATGTAATCTATTTTATGGTCACAAAGATTTCTATTTGTAAAAATCTGAGTCACATTGTTCAGAAATTTTTAATACAGATGAATAATTAGAAAGCATTCTGTGACAGACATGTGAAACCCAACGAGGCTCTAAAACGCAGCAGTTATATTGAGAGAATGAGGGTCATTCTTCTTGGCCCTGTTGACTGTCCCAGAGCACCTGAATAGCAGAGAGTTGAGAAGTGGTTTTAAGAAAGGTAGATGGGAGCTGTAGCAAGGGTTGGGGAAGGGAGAAAAAAAAAAAAAAGACTATGGATTCGTGTGTTGGGAAGCAGGAGGAGGAGGAGAGTTTTCTTTCTTTTATTATAAGGCCAAACCAAAAATTACTTCATCAGTGGTCCAGGGAACTACAAGGTGAGTATGACAGCATGGCTGAAAATATTTTCACTAGTCAGGGCCTAGGCCTCTGCAAACAGAGTTTCACTGGGCTTACTATTAAAAGCAATCTGCAAAACAGGCTTGAAAACCCAGGGGTCTAATATCAAGCGAGCAGTAGGAAGGTGACCTTTCATTCCGTTTGTTTACGAGAGGATCTGCAGACTGTCTCAGTGTGGGCCCAGCATCAGCAAGAGGCCAAAGGGGAGATGGTGAACTCAATGGGATTTTTTTTTGGTGGTTTGTTTTTTGAGGTCATATAATCAACTTAGAAAATACAGTTAGAAAAGAACAAGAAGGAGAGCTTGGTTTTTATGTACTGTCTTACATTTTGGGGATAAATGGCTAAATGCAAATTCCCTTTAACATGTTTTTATTAGAGTGCAGCCAACGTACTATCAATTTAGGTACTGAATTTAGCCATTAGACATAGCACACAAAATTAAAGAAAAGAGACAGGAGGAGAACTGAGCAGGTGAAAAAAAAGAGTAAAATTAAAAGATGAATTGGATAGAAAATTGAGAAAAATAAAAGCAGTTCTATTAGGATAATGATTTTTAAAATTTTTCATTGCTTAACATTTAATAATTCAATAAATAATGACTCACTTAAAACTTTCATAAGAATATAGAATATCTTTAAGCAAAACTCATATGCTATTTTTGCAAAATGCTATGAACTGATTGCTCATCTATGAAGTATGTTCACATAGACCATTCATCTGCTGTTACTCAGAATACAATGCCAGGCATAGTGAAAACTTCATATTTCAACTATCATTCACATTTGTACTTCACTAACACAACAGAAATTATTCCTGTGTAGTAATTACTGTTTAATATTTGATAGCAGCTGCTTGTCTTTAGATACTGATTTAATTCTTTCATTTAACCAAATACCTCAGGCCCTTTCCAGAGTATTACAATAAATATATATATATATCCAGTGTTTAACTTGACTTTCCCAGTACCACTTCTTTCTCCAGCAACTTTTCACCTACTCTGAAACCAAACTATAATAAAATCCAAAACAGCAGCAAAAGAATAACGGTGTCAGAAATGGTTAGAACAGTGTGACCTCCTTAGTTCTGATTTAGTTACTGTAATAGCAGAAAAGCATGCACACGCTTTCTAGACTACATGGCTATGACTGATTGATGATAGCCTGGCAAGGTTACCATAGCTAATTACAACATCATTCATCTAAGCCTACATGAGAAAAAAATACCCAGCTCCCAGGGAAGACAAAAGAAGAGAAAAGAAAGCTATTCTATAGCTGTTAACTTTTGAATAATCAGCCCCAACAGGAAACAAATAGGACGAAACTCAACGACCAAATGATGACTTATGGATTCATCCAAGCAAATAACCTCAATTCCCTGGTCATTCCAACTTGGGGTTTCATCACCCACAGCAGAGAGCTCCCAGTAACAAGGAACCCTCACAGACTTGGGTGCTTTGTAGTCAGAATTCAAAGGCTTGGGCAGAAGCATGGCCCAGCCCTGAGCTTTCATTCTGCTATGTGTGTGGTGTGACTGTGTTTGTCTAGGATCAGATGCCAATACTTAAACTCACATTATGGACACAGCAGCTACTTAAACACTGCAGTCTAATTAAAGGAATAAACTTCCTCCTTTATTTTTTTCCTGAAGATCAGTGCCATAAAAGGATTTGGTTTCTTTAAAAAATCATACAAATGATCCCATATGTTTCCCTTATGCAGTAAATTAGTCAAAATCAGATAGAAAATGGCCACAATTTCCAACCTAATCTATGGCTATACCATATTATCTGGGAACTACTGAAAGCAAAGAGAGAACTCAATGTTTTGAAAATTATATCATAACAAACATACAATCATAATTTTCATTTCGGTTTTGAAGCACAAACACACATGGAAACAATAAAGCATCTGAGGCACCTTTCAGCTTTCAAGTCTAAAAGCAAGAAACACTTTCAAATAGAAAGTATCTCATCTTCAAAGTTTAATGTACAAGAGGAGAATAAAGCTAATACTCACTGCAACTCCAAATTTTAATCAGGTTGCTTTATATCTGGGTAATGTAGATCACAAGAGTGGCAACAACAAAGTTTAAAGTACTTTTTATCCTGATACACTGTTTAAACTGCATTACTAAAATAATTACAACTACAGAGAGATTTTCCCATGGAAGCTTACTGCAAATTTCAGTCAAGAATACTAAGAAATGTTACCAAAAGTTCCAAAATAATGAGCCACCAGGGAAGCCCAATTAACTGAGGCCATAGGATAGAAACTGACAGGGGCATGGAGTCAGATTCAAATTCAGCTTGGAATTAATGAAACTCTTTTGGGATGGTCATAGCTCATTAGAGAAAGAAAGGCCTATTTTATAGATGAGAAAACTATGGCCCAGGGAGCTCCGGCAGTGACACATAAAGAAGTAACCCGTGTGGTCTCAGCCCAGAATATTCATGTCTATAGAATATCAAATGTGCCCTGGTTTATTCTTGGTTTGGAAAAATGCAATAAATGACTTGTCTGGACACAAAGATCAAATACTGTAGTCTGGGACTGACTCCCTAACACTGGTTTTCAAGGGACAAAAATTGGGTCAACCTTGGACTACAGCCTCATGAGGTCTTTGGGGGAACAGCAGAAGGTCAGTTACCACTGATCATAAAGTCAGCCTAAGGATTAGTAGCTGAAAGGCTAAAACTCTTACTCTTCCAAACATCAAGTTAAGTGTCCTCAATAATTTGTCTTATTTACATATGGTTCTACATGAAAATACATGAAATGTCAAAAATTACAAAAGTATCCACAATCTGGGGAAACAGTACCCAGGTGTTCCAGATATTAGCATATTTGCTTTAGTGCAATATCCCCCCTCAAATATCCACACATACGCACATGCAAGCACATGTATGAGAACACACACGGAGGGAAGCAACAGGAGAAAATTCATTTCTGACACAGAAGGTTTTACAAGTAATTTCCTTCATCTTAATTTTCTAGTCTTTATTTCCTTATTAGCCTTTTTATTTACAGCTATGCACAGTATCTATTTAGTAATTTATACTCTATCTCATTTTGAAACGGACATAAGGTGTTATTGTATTTCATTTAGTATGAAAATAATCAGATAATTGAAACCTACAAAATTAATCTAAAAAAATGTCATGGAGCTGAAAGCCAAGAAATGTATTATGGGTTCCAATTTTACTCTTTTAACCAACTAGTTATTTGACATCAGAGCACACACCAATCGCTCTAACCTTTCACTCGGTCATTTGTAAAATAATGCTAATTGTATAGTAAAGCGCTATTATGAAATTCTATAGAATTGTCTATTAGAAGACCAGCTTTTCACAAAAGCTGCTTTAAAATGTGCTACAATTCTTTTGAGTGAAGGTAGGTTTCTTTGCTGTAAGACTTCTAAGTGGTATTAGAATTCTCTATTGCCTACTCAACAGCCCTCTGCATCCCTTTCTGCCCTGTTAGCATAACCAATCATATGTGTTCAAAGAGTGAATGTGAATAAATTAGAAGAGCATCCAAAACTTAAATGCCCAATAAATGTTATTAACTAGAATCAAATGTCTGCTGAAATTCCAAAATGTGTTAAGTACCATAGGGTTCTGCGTATAAGACTTGGAAAATTCCTAAACTAGATGATTCTAAACTCTAAAGGACCCTGTGGAAATGATTCTTTGCTATTCTATCTGGTGTTTGTTTGACATTCCTTTTTATAAAATAGACTCTCAGGTTAGCAATCTCTAGTCTACACAGTAAAATGCACTGGTCAACTTCAGAAACATTAAAATCTTGAAGTGCTAGAAAGATTTGCTAGGTAGGGCTGAGTCAGAACTTAGTCATTTAGCATTACATTAGAAAACCCATTAGAAAATAAATGGTATTAAATAACTTAGATGAATGAAGTTGGAATCATGTGGTTGCCCACTTGATTTAACATTTGTCTTACAAACTAAAAATCTTAATATGTTCCCCATTAGCTTACTTAGGGTGCAATACTATGAATTCCTTTCGGTCAGTAGAAAGTTTATTCATCTTTGTAACCCTTGTTGAAGAATTAACAAATAGATTTATGGCACACTTACCATACTGTCTTGAAGATTTGGATGAGGTTTCACAAACAAGGTCATATTTGAAATTGAGTTTAAAAGTGCATACAATTTCACCAAGTTGGAAAGAGGCAAAAGAGTGAGAGCCAAGGAAGGAAATTCTAACTACAAAACAAGTTTGAAAGAAAGTAGCAAACAGTGAATGGCAAGCTGTGGAGTTTCCCAAGTGACTCAATGGTAAAGAATCCACCTGCCAATGCAGGAAACACAGGGGACACGGGTTTGATCCCTGGGTTGGTAAGAACCCTGGAGGAGGAAATGGCAACCCATTGCAGTATTCTTGTCTGGGAAATCCCATGGACAGAGGAGCCTGGTGGGCTAAAGTCCACGGGGTTGCGAAAGAGTCAGACACGACAGTGACTAAAAACAGCAACAGGAAGCGGCTTCTGGGAGCTGTAGGTCAAAGTGACTGTGGAACAGAGGCCAGTAATAAAAGTGGGCAGAAAATGAGGGGCTGGATCTGTACGAGTTCCCGAAAACGAACTTTCTGCATGTTCTGTGTATAAGTTATTTCATCTTGGGAGATAAAGAAAACAAAGGTACGGCCAACCACTGTCTGCATGTATGTGAGGAAGGTTGTGAACCTTTAGTAGGATACTGTTGATGATGAACTTGTATTCAAAAGAGATATAAAAATTATACTGAATGTTGAGTACATTTTTATTTCAATATCAGTAAAACCTACACTACTGGTGATTAACAATCACCAATAAAGAGAAGACTGTACTGATTCCCAAAATCTGTTAAACTGTGTCTCTTTAAGTAAGAAAAAGCATGTGAACCAGTCATGGTTAAATTCCCTATTGTCAAGAATGGATCTCAAGAGTGAGAAAACTAGGGAGAATCAGCCCTACGTCTGTTGTACCAGTCTGGACCAAGGAGTCCCATGAGAAGTAGAACCAGTTCCAGTAGCCTCTGAGAAGTGAGTAGGAAGCAGAGAGGATGGGCTGGGGTTTGGCATTTTATTTGCCTTCTGTGATGACGAATACTTAAAACAGACTTGCTCCCCCTCCTCTGACTACAGCCCTCCCTCCCTGCCCAATTCATTTTCTAAACAAGGTCTCAGGGTGGGCCTGGCAGTACAACCAGGCCACCTCTCAGAAGAGCTACCCATGGACCCTGCATCTGCTCCCAAGTAGAGCTCCCATCTCTCTGTACCCAAGCCATAACCACACCCTACCCTGAGGACAGTGAAGGGAAACAGAATGGGCAGATACCAAAGCTGGTGGCTTTGCTTTCTGTCTTTTATTTCTCTATCTGAGAAACACAATGATCTTTTTTTTTTTTTCCTTTGCTTTTAAAATTCTGGAAATGTAAAGTGCAGAGTCTGAGAGAACCATGAGAGTAGACAAGGGATGATTTCTTCGTCATTCATCCCTGCCCAGATTTCTCCATCTAATTCCAAGGGACCACCTGTTTCAGCTCACTAACCAGTTTGGACACGGTCCTTCTCACAGCGGGAACCTGCTGGAAGTTGTTTAAGCAGAGGAGTTATCTAATCAGATTTGTGACTTGGGAAGGGCACTCTGGAGAGGCAGGGATTGGGGAAAGCAGGTGTGGTAGAGAAAGAGGTCAGTCTGAGGCCTCTGCAGTATCATGAGCCTACTGCTGATCAGTGTGAAAGCTCTGGCCTGCTTCAGTGCTCCTGGACATGAAGGCTAAAGAAAGTGTGGATGATAAGAAAAAGGAGAAACAGCAGCGATCTCCACCGTTTCAGACTGAATGGCTGGAAGGCAACACTGCCCACCCAATAGTGAAGGCTGGCCAATTTCACCATTTCATCTATGACACTAAGTGAAACAGGATTTGACGCCAAGGGGTAAAGCATTTTCAGGAATTGGCGTATATTCACAAAATAACTCTAAGGAAGATTATATCAATATATTCTTTTACAAATAGCATATGAAAGACAGCACAGCACAATTATTCCTGACCTGGAACCAGCAAGGGTTCAAATGCTAAGTTCGCCACCTAACAGCTATGTGACTTGGAGGAGTCATGTAACTGCTCAATGCCTGTTTCCTCATCTCTTAAATAAGGGAGATAATAGAACCCAACTGAGTATCGTGAGGCTCTAATAAGTTGCCAGGAGTACAGGGTTTAGAATACTTGGTGCACTGCCTTGAGGTCTGTGCCTAGAATATAATTACCACTGAATATATATTATTCTCTGTGTCTGATCCAAAATGAGTATTGAAGAAGCGGAAAGTCCACTTTCAAAGATATGGAATTTCAACTTGCTTTTCTTTCTACATTGAACATTGTATTGCTCAGATGGTTCAATAAAAGAAGCTGAAAAAGCTAAAGAAAAATAACCTTTTTTTTTTTTTTTTAACCTGAGAAAGCTCATAAGAGAAAGGTGAAAAAACAAATTCTCAGGCACAGGTAGTACTCTGAGGTTGAGACTTTTGAAGACCACAGAGCTTGCTTATAAATAGTATATTAAAACAAGCAAGAGCAATTTTCTCCTTTCGTCTTCCCTTATTGCCTAATTTTCCTCCCATACTATTTGCATAATGGATAAAAAGGCATCCATTATGCAAATGAATGAGAGGGCTGTGAGGTTGCTGTTGCCACAAACCTCGCTCCAGATGAAAAGAAGCTGCCACTAAGCCCTTCAATGTCTGCAGTCCAGCAGAACTGCTCTGCTAGCTTGATTTCCAAAAGATAGAGGGAAATTATGAAGATGACAGGTCATTCATTTCCACTTGGTTTATTTTAAAACAGGTACTATAGATGCTTTCCAGAAAATCAGTACAAAATATATAGATACTCAGTATCCTGGCATGTAAAATAAACTTTACAATATACTTTGTTTCAAATGGCAAAAATTATACTATGCACAGTCTTTACAATTTTAAGCATATGTTTTGCATAAAAACAACCTCTGTTCTAGCTTGAGAATTAACCTATAACCGGTGCTTAAAGTGTCCTCAAAATGGATGCATACATTCAATACGAATAAAAAGTAGTTTTAAGTAACACAATATTAGTGGATTTTCAAAACTTTATGGTTTAACGTGACCTAAAATTATCTTTAAGAGATATTACCAAAATTGACATTATTTATCTTGGAGTCAGAAATTCACTAAAATTTTAGAAGAATATTTTCTCTTTCTACCAACACCTTCAAAACAAATGCAACAAATGAGCATTCTGAACAGAATCACTTGCCTGGAATAAATCAGTAGGACAGAAATAAAAAACTAACTTCAAAATGTTTCTCCTCAAATCTTGAGATACACAGTTGGTGGAGAAGTGGCTAAAACAGGAAGTGATCTTTTATCTCTAGCCTGGAATCCTTGATAATGCTTAGTTTTTTTTCCAAGTGACTTTTTTTCTGCTGCTGCTGCTGCTAAGTCACTTCAGTCGTGTCCAACTCTGTGTGACCCCATAGACGGCAGCCCACTAGGCTCCTCTGGCCCTGGGATTCTCCAGGCAAGAACACTGAAGTGGGTTGCCATTTCCTTCTCCAATGCATGAAAGTGAAAAGTGAAAGTGAAGTCGCTCATTCGTGCCCGACTCTTAGCGACCCCATGGACTGGAGCCTACCAGGCTCCTCTGTCCATGGGATTTTCCAGGTAAGAGTATTGGAGTGGGGTGCCACTGCCTTTTTTTCAGGGACTTTTATAAACATTTAAGTGGTCCTCACATGCTATGGGCTTCCCTGTTGGCTCAGATGGTAAAGAATATCCCTGAAATGCAGGAGACCTTGGTTTGATCACTGGGTTGGAAAGCACCCCTGGAGGAGGGCATGGCAACCCACTCCAGTATTCATGCCTAGAGAATCCCTTGGACAGAGGAGCCTGGGGGGCTACAGTCCATGAGGTCACAAAGAGCCGGACATGACTGAGCAACTGAGTACACATAGCACACATATGCTATAGACGAAGCTCCTCATTTACAGTCTAACTCCTCCCCTGTCAGTTCAAGGATATGCGATTCAAATTCTTTTTTTTTTTCTTTCCAAACTCATTTTATTATACAGTTTAAATATTATTAATTATAAGCATCTAGTCTATTTTCACACAAGTGGTTAAGAGTACACACTAATAAAGACATGCATTGGGTAAGAATCATTATTGGTACATTAACACACTGGGATTTGGGCATGACAACAATACAGTTATGTGCCTAGGGTAGTCTCAAATAGCCTTCAACTGACAGTCACATGTATTTCCTAATTTATTATTTTTTTAATTGGGTTTTTGTTTTTTTTTTTTAGTTTTTTATTTTTTAAATTTTAAAATCTTTAATTCTTACATGCGTTCCCAAACATGAACCCCCTCCCACCTCCCTCCCCATAACATCTCTCTGGGTCAGAAGAAACTGCATCCATTGCCTGAGCATCAGCAGCTGCAAAGATCTATGTGAAAAATAATTTAGAGAAAGACAGTCCAGGTTTAAAGGCAAACATTAACAGGGTCAGTCATAAAGTGGAAGCAACTCATAGACAGCAAGATGATCTATTTCAACCAGATGAAAAGCAGATGACTTAAAAAATACACCTACCTAATTTCAGAGCAGAAGGGGTTACTTCAATTTCCCCACCGACTGGTTTAAATGCAGCCAGTTGTGCAGCCACTTCCGTCTCAAAAGCATCTGGGCTCTGCCGGCCTGCGGGGTTTCCACTGGGGCTCTCAATCTTGTGGAGTGGTTCTTGTTCGTCAAACACAGCAATCAGCTACAAACAAATCCAGTAACACTAATTACTTTGTAGGACACGCATATCACATGGATACTATCTAGCTCGTTGTGATCTTTATTTGCTTTTTTTTCTTTTTTTAATAAAAGACCTCTTAAAACTGAAAACTTTAATGTTACTGTATCACAACTCTTAATTCAATATTATGTCTGAAGGGGTCACGGTCAGGAAACAATTAACAGTTTGTTTGTATATTCCTGGAATAGAGATCTACTTTTGGCTAACCTTCTGGAAGGAATGAAATGGCCCACTCCCCTCCGCACTTTCTTTTCTAATGTGCCTAACAGGACATCAGCATCTCTTTCTTTTAAGAGTGTTGTCAACCATGAAAGCTGAATATGCAGAATGTGAACAACAGGGTAGACATGATAGAGCTAAAGACATGATAAAACTGCTAATTGTCCTTTTAGACACAACCATAATAAGCAGAGTCATACGTACACGTGTATATTTATACACAATCTGTGCATATCTTGTACACGTAGTTTTCCCATTTATATTCATGCCTGTAATTTTGGTCTTTTCCTTCATGACTAACTCCGTGTTGACTGGCTTAAGTCCAATAAAACTAAACGTCAGGACGTTATTTATTCCAACCTTCACCTCAAGTTTATTTCATAGAAGAACTAGGTGTCTCATCATTACTATAAAAACATTTAATTGTCAGTCAAGTCATTTGTTTTAAAATATGGGCAACATTCAATAATCAAGTAATTGTGCAAACATTGCTGTATAAACGGCAAAGACAGCCCCGAATGAATCTACATTTTTGGCCAGCAAACAGCATCATGATAGAAACTTCCAATGTCTCTCACTGGAAAAGTGGAAAAGTCCAAAGCTGATGAGGAAAAGTCCAAATGTGAGTGCAGTAGGTGGCTCAGGGAAGTTACTGTCAATCCAATAAAAGGCAGTCTACAAAATGCAAATCTAGAAAACTGCTAGTAAATCTTTAGATATTTTCATTCATTAAATAAAACAAACCTACTTATCATTCAAACATTTTTCAGGTAAGGCATTCAAAGCCCCATTCATAAGGGAATCTTGTTGGCTTAGTTATAGTATTAATAACACCAGTGCAGGGTTAACCAATCAAAACATCATAAATTCAAGTTCAGTCTTTCAAAAGAAATGAATACAATTAGGGATATGCAAATTGGCTATTCAAAAATAATTTTCATAATTGACTACTCATTTCCAGTATGGAGACTTCTTTAATTGGAAAACCCAACAATCCTCTCACCACAGGAAAAAAATGCTACTCCCAAGGCATTATTTTTAATTCTTGAAATTGAGCACATACATTTTCTATTTTTAATTGGTAGCACTGATGAACCGATTTGAGATAAGACTTAAATGGATTAATAATGAAAGATTATTCTAGTATAAAAATAATCAGGAGAACTATATCTTTCTAATCATCTGTCCAAAATGAAGAGTTTAACTCTTTTAATCCTGAAAAGAAAAATAAAACCAACTTTTAAACTGTGATAGAAGTGCTATTTCATCACTATTTTGGTGACATGATTTCAATTTTTGCATGTTGGTGAATTCTATCACATACTTGTTATACTTATTTTAATATATTAATCAACAAGGCAAAGTGGCTTATTTTACTGGTACTACAAACAGTTTCGCAAGTTTTTCCTCTTGCTACATTCTTAAGTCTTAGCGTATCCTATGCACCTGAAATGATAGGGAAAAGAGACATAGAATACCAATCAGTAGTGTAATCCAGAAGCTTAAAATTGATAACTCATAAGTAAATCATTATCTATGTCTCTTACATAACCATCTCTCCTTAAGCTTCTTCACTGTTTTCCATATTATTATTATATCTACATTAGGTCACAGCATACATATTAACAATTCTATACCTGTTTGCCTAGTGGGACCACAGATAGATTGTGTTTCCCAAAGTGACAGTCATTTGTACTAGGGGCCATTCCACTGATTCAGAACATACTGTAAACATTTTCTGAAACAAAAGCTGTAAAAAGAGAGGCTGCACTATGAAATATTTGCAGTTTGTCCAGGATGATGCTATGCCCTGAAGAATGTGTATTCTACTCTTTTGAGATACAGGCAATACACGGCTTTCTCAAAGATGATGACAGTGAGACCTGGAGGCTCCCCAACTCTCATCAACTCTCTGATTAATTAATTGCTTTGTCTGTCTCCCAAGCCCATGATTGACAGGAATTATCTCTGCAGAACCTCCTCTGGATGTCTGTATGAATGGATGAAATAAAGTCTCTCCTCCTGGAAAGAAGAGAATCAGTTCCTAAATCTGTGGCATCCACACAAAGCCACTGGCACCACAGGTGCTGGGTGATAAGAGACCCTCCATCCAGTCTTCATCTCAACAGCTACAATATACCCAGTCTTAGACTTGCTTCCACATTGATAATCAATTTAAACTCTATGTTGTAGGTCTTTGTTAGCTGGATTGCTTGATTCATCAGAACACCTACATTACTGGTGACCCAGTTCCTGGAAACAGTGTTACAGAGATATGTTAATTACCGTAAACCACTGTTCTAGTCCCTAAACAGAGGCAGACTGACCTTCAAATTGTCCAGTTCATGAAAAAGGCCTTCCTCCACCATTGAACCCATTCAAAATGACTCTTCCCACAGAGATGACTTGAACATTAAAAGGTGATTTATATTTTTATTAAAAACAATTCTGTAAAGATTCCATTTAGACTAAATTTCTGTGGCATGTGGAAGATTTTCTCACCAACTCTACAGAGACTGCAATAATCTAAACTTTAGGCAAAATGCAAATAGGCAATATTTAATTTGGAGGCTTTCCTCTTCTGCTGCTCTATCCATCTTCTGGTGCCCCGTCTGCTCTCCTTCTGTGATGCCAGTGTTCTCATGTCATCCTGCACAGCACTGACATTTCCCTAAGACCCCATGGTCCAGAATGATATGCTCAAACAGACTTGACTTCCAATCAAAACTCTGATCCCTGCAGATCTCTCTCAGCATTTAGGCATCTAATCCCCAGATACACACAAGAAGGTCAGTCTACAAATATGCCATTAACTTTCCCATCGAAAAAACAAAACAGCCTTTTCCAGACTCACCCCTACAGATACCACCCTATTTCTCACTTTCCATCTAAAGCAAAATTTGAAAGTTGTCCACAGAACAGTCTCCAATCTCCACCCTCCCATTCTTTTCCTGAGGCCACTCCAGCCAAGATCTCACCCCTCTCTTTCACTGAAACCACTCTTATCAAGATGAAAAACAATTTCTACAGTGCTAAATTCAAAGTCATGTCTCTGGTTTGATTTTAGGACACAGTTGATCATTGCTTCCTTTTTAAATGACTTTCTTTACTTTCCTTCCAGGACACCACTTATCAGGTTTATCCTCAATACCCTGGCCCTTCCATTCAGTTTCCTTTCCCTTATCTCTAAAAATGTTAAAAAGGCTACCCCTAAATTTGCATGGTGATTACATTTGTCTCATGGCAAAGATATAAGAGTTCGCTGGTAAACCTCACACTTAAATCTCCAACCCAGAGCTTCTCTGAACTGCAGCCTCACGTGGTCAATTGCCTAACCTAACATGAAGACTGCTGCTGCTGCTGCTAAGTTGCTTCAGTCGTGTCCGACTCTGTGTGACCCCATAGACGGCAGCCCACCAGCCTCCGCCATCCCTGGGATTCTCCAGGCAAGAACACTGGAATGGGTTGCCATTTCCTTCTCCAATGCGTGAAAGTGAAAAGGGAAAGTGAAGTTCCTCAGTCATGTCTGACTCTTAGTGACCCCATGGACTGCAGCCTACCAGGCTCCTCCATCCATGGGATTTTCCAGGCAAGAGTACTGGAGTGGGGTGCCATAGCCTTCTCCGAACATGAAGACTGAATAATCCTTAATCCCTCTTCTTTCTTATCCCCCTTTCTCATTATCTCTCATACACCTCACACACATCCAATTTGTCAACACATGTTAAAATATGATTAGAGCTTGACCAGTTCTCACCACCTTCGCTGTCACACCTTTGGACCCAATATCACAGCCTCTCCTATGGGTTACTGCAAGGGCTTCCTGACCTGGCTCCTTGTTTCCACACGTGCTCCCTTTCCATCCAATGTCAACATGGCAGCCAGCATGACCGTGCTCAAACATAAGGTGGATTGCATCTCTCCTCTGAACATAACCTTTTCACCTCACTTAGCATGAAGCCCAAGTCCTCCCAATGCCCTGTATGGTAACGGGCTCCCAGTGAAGGTTCTAACCTCTTATCTCTCCCTTGTTCTCAGGATTTTATCCTGCTCTGCCCTCTTCTTTATCCCTCTCTGTCTTTACCTTTGCTCTTCTTTCTCCCTGATACCGTCTTCCACCAGATACCTGCATGGCTTTTTCCTCGATCCTTCACACTTTATTGAAATGTCAGGCTTTCACTGGCTACACTATCTAAATTGAAATCCACTCCCATACCTCACATACTCCATTTTTCTTCATAGCATTTGTCACCCCTCAATGCTATGTCTTCTCGTATTTGTCTTATTTATTGCCCATCTCCCTGTAAAACTCCCTAGGAAAACTTTACTAGACTGTAAGCTCAAAGAAGACACTGATTTTTGTCAGTTTCGCTGTCTGCTGTACTCCATTGCCTAGAAAAGTGAGTTAGACATAATAGGCATCCAACGTATATTTGTGAAAACATGTGAAATGAAGCGAAAAAAAACAAAAAAAGATACCTAATATAACAATGAAAAGTAGCTAGATTTTTCATGTGCTTTTAGAACACTAAAATTATTTATTAATGAAAGAGTATAAATGACCAATATAAACCCATATGACGCTCAATGCATTCTCACCATTAATATTGTTGTCTCCATTTTGTTATCATGGGCAAGACATTCCTTATTTTCTAGTCGACACCAGGGGAAATTGCTTCTGTTCTAGAAATGGAGATTATGTGTCTTCTCTTTCCTTTTCATGCTCATGTTTGAAAGGGAATATCTGCTGATTTGGTTTCTGAAGGAGTGGAAGTTTAAACTAAGGTGGATGTGGATGGAGAGGTGGGCAGGGTTAGCAGTGTGGCCCCAGACAGGCCCTTGTCTGATTTTTTTCTCATAGGCAACTTTGATTTGTCTGGTGTGAAGCTTCTCAATGTGTCCCAAGAAGCAGCTTAAAAACAAATGTGAATAAATCTCCAGGGGAGTGGAAGAACAGCCTGAACTGCCATTAAGCTCAAAACTGAAGCACTCAGCTTTTATTTTACAAATTCATGTAAATATTTACCAGCTTTCCATGTTTGACTTAACAGGAAAAGATTTTCTCTTTAATTGCCAGTAATGCTAAAGCAAGGACTTCCCCTCATGGCTCGGCAGTAAAGAATCTGCCTGCAATGAAGGAGCCACAGCTTTGATTCCCGGGTTGAGAAGATCTCCTGGAGGAGGGCATGGCAACCCACTGCAGTATTCCTGCCTGGGGAATCCCATGGACAGTAGAGACTGGCGGGCTACAGTCCATGGGGTCCCAAAGAGCTGGACACAACTGAAGCAAATTAGCACACATGTACACAATAAGACAATGATCTCATGTGTTTTGCACCTGTGGTTGAGAGGTCAAACTGGAGTGTATTTCTCAGGCAAATACCTACCTTCTAAAATGAACTGAGGAAAACACATGAAAATAGACCCACTGACATGGTGTGCACATATTTTTTTTTTTTAAATAACTACATCTCAACTGCTAATGATGATGTGTTCCTAATTCAAAGACTAGGCTTCATTTGGTAACCACAAGTATCCCCTGACTACTCCTTCCCCAGTGGGTATCAGGAAGGAACATCTGAATCTAGAATTTGCTTAGAAAATATATCATGTATAAGCTTTATTTTAAAAACATAGTTCAATCTTTTTTCATATTTAACTTGTAAAGGTCAAAGTATTATTAAAATCAACAACAACAACTACCTCATTGATCAAAAGGAAATAAAAGAGCTTTGGTTACAATATCCATGACCTGGAATAACAGACAGGATCAAAAGAGCCACGTGCTCTTCACAATCTCACATCATCGATATCTCTTCAAGGACTCATACCTATTGTTATACTCAAACAAGGTAAAGCTGAGGGTGTGTGTGCATAGGTGTGTTTCAGGAGTGACTGGGGTGGTGGGTGGAGGTAGAATATTAATGCCCTTGATGACATCCCTAACATGCCTAAATGTGCAGAGCCTGGCACACAATGGAAGGTTAAACGTTGATTCCTTTTCCTCTCATAGCTAGTGTTCCCTGACTCCCAGACTGAGTCCCACTTGACTTGTTTATTCCTATTCTGCTTTTACTTTGTTGCTTCTCTTTAATCTCTTCATCACAGGATTGACAGAGGAACAGAGAAAGTATCAAGATCAAACACATCAAACAGGTAATTTTTGTTTTTCTTTTTTCCTTGCTCTTCATCACACAAGAACACACAAGCTTTACACATGCAGTGCAGTTCCTCCACCAGGCAGTACATGGTGTGTGCCGTCTGTTCTATTTTTACCATAACTCGAAGCAATATACCAAGGCCTTTAGTTTTTACACTGACAAGTAAATATTTTAACAATAAATGTCACCAAGTGCATTTATAACAGAGTCCCTCAATATTCATGATGTGGTTTGCTGTGGTTTGTCGTCAGCCTATAGCATTCTGTCACTTTTATAGTCTGAGTTTTTATAATCTGATGATATTATAGTCTACATAGAGAATAAAAAAGTGATCTAAATTCTCACAGAACATAATAAACTATATTTACAAAAGTATTTTTCGGATTAGTAATTACATTGAGAAATATGTGACTATTTTATAACATGTCAAATGAACTAACATACTACTAAGAAAGGCTTATTTGCCATATTGAGTTCTTTGGGTTCAACTGTTGAATTTAACAACACACTACTTTTTTTTTTTTTTAACTGTTTCATACATATTCCATGCTAGCAACAACTGTCAAGTGGAGTTAAAAGACAAAGAACAAAGGCAGCATCCTACAAAATAAAATAGGAATCATTTGTCTCAAATCTTAATAAACACAATTAAATCTAAGTAAGACTGAAATTACAACAATTTCACAAGTAGAGGAAAACACATTATCACCTTTGGGAAGAGAGTGAAACTGCAGAATTCATTTAAATGTATGCATCTGCTTGTAACTAAATAACAACTGGCTATTGAGCTAATTTTATGCCACCTAAAAGTTTGAAAATGGATCTTTTTCCTTCATAGGATTTTTGACAGCCAGCTAAATGCATTTCATCTGGATTTTAAAAATTAACAGGCTCACATTAGCATCTTCATCAGATGCTACCAAGAGGTCTAGCAACCTCAGAGGAAGTATATAACACCTCTGATTCTCAGAAATTTCAACTGGCATTCAGTAAATGAGATAATACCAATTTTCATTTCCTCTCCAAACTGAAAATCAATAATAGAGAACTTTATAAACTTCACAGCATTGTTTCATTCTAAAGAAAATAAAAATGTGCCTAAATAAAGTCACCCATATATCAGCCAAAAATACATTTGCTTACTTTAATTATGCAGTAGGTTACTAAAAAGTCAGGTATACATTAAACACGTTTTATACTGAATCATATTTTTTTATAACTACCTTGAATCAAAATTTCCAAGATGACGTAAGTTTAAGAGAATCTTGCATTTGTTTTGTGGCATTCTTTACTTTCCTTAGTAATAACAGCTCACCATTCATGAAACACCATTCAGTACTCATATCTAATACACACACGGGAAGCCTGCGAAGCCCTTTCCTCTGAGTCCTTCACTCTCCATAGTAGTGGTCAGGCAAAGGGTCTCAGTGGCGGTCAGGTGGCAGTGCCCATGCCCTAACCGTAGACAACCTGGAAGCAGCTATAGAAAAAGCAAACAGCCACAAAAACCAGGAAGAAGTCTCAATCACCATCAGGATGTCAGACGTGTCAGAAATATAAAAAAATTCAATATACCTGCCTTGTCAGTAATATTTCCACTGCCTCTGAACTTTACATATTAAAAATAACAGACAAAGAAAGTGGAAAATACTGGGGTTAAATTTGCTGGGCGATCCCAATCCACTGGATGGCTTTGCTGGCCATTTACCCAGCTGATCACTAGGTGTTTCACTAATGTTATCCAATCCCAAGGACTCTGACAGTCTTGGGAGAGTGCACATTATTAGAAATGAAGATACAACCTGGGTTGTTTTAAAACATGCACACATAAACACATAAATGACTTTCTCTTCAAGCTATTTTCCTCTAAATCATACACATTTACTCTGCATTTTTGAAAGATTATTCTATCTGAAACAAGTTAACTCTGGCATCAGAAAAAAATAAAATAATAGCATATGGAAAATATTTTGTCATTTATAAAGCATATACATATTTACAATGTTGTAACATTGGCACTATTATTTCATTTCTGTAGCCAAACCAAAGCTGTAACTGTCTCAGAATTATAGTTTGGCAGTCTCTTAGTCAACATCCAGTGCTATCACGGCCATCAGAGATACATATGTCAACAGACCCCTGGAGGCAGCCACTTGCTGAATGTAAGGGTGCTATCCCTCTGCAGGGCTTATCCCATTACAACAAAATGCCATGCTGCCTCTGGCCAGGTACTCGCATATCCACTTCTGAGTTCCAGTCCAGTCCCCTGACATTTACCCACAACACTTCTGCCAGAGAAGTCTTCCATTACACAAATCTGGAATGGTCTACCTCAGCTCATTTTCATTTTCATTATATATTCTCATGGCTTTCAAAATGAATTCCAAGCCTTCCATATGAGACCTTCCATCAGGTCCTGTGATGTTTCTGTAATATTGTGTCCTTGTCTCGTCACCACCAGTCACATGATCCTTGACTTACCTTGCCTCTATCTAAAAGCAAATTGCAAGCTAGTTGAAACTACGGGTCACATCATCTAAAATATAGTTAACAAATACTTTATAGCCCTCACTATGCAGGTGGGCGTCCTTGATGGCTCAGCAGGCAATGAATTCACCTGCAGTACAGGAGACAGAGGAGACTCTGGTTCAATCCCGAGGTCAGGAAGATTCCCTGGAGAAGGGAGATGGCAGTCCACTCCAGTATTCTTGACTGGTTTCCCTGCTGGCTCAGATGCTAAAGAATTTGTCTGCACCTGGATTCAATCCCTGGGTCGCAAAAATCCCCTGGAGAAGGGTATGGCTACCTACTCCAATATTCAAGACTGAAGCATTCCATGGACGGAGGAACCCGGCAGGCCACAGTCCACGGGGTCACAAGGAGTCTGACATGACTGAATGACTAATACACCACCATGCACTAGGCACTGTTCGAAGAGCTTACATATATGGTTTAAGAGTCATCAGAAACTCTATGAGAAAAGCACCATTTTCCCCATTCTACATATCAGAGAATGAAAGTACAATTGACTTGATATGCCATGCTTCTCTATGATACATGGCAGAGAGAAAGAGGTCAGGTAGATGAGTGATCTGAATTCCTTGCTATATTTGAGAGGAAAAACAAAACTTCTCTTTTATGGATGTTAACACTTTCGTGTGGGTACCACCTCCCTGTGTCCTAATTTTCCGTCCACGTGGAAATAAAGGTAACCTCCATTAACATGCATGCTCCCATACACAGGGTAAAACAGTTTCTGCCCATCCTTGAGGTTCAATTAAACACTTGATCTTACAATTTATCCATCTAAAATCCACTTAGTTCATCATAAGACCAACCCTGTTTCCTTGTGGACTACATTTATCTATTTGATATTCCTTAAAAGAAACTGTAAAACAGTTTTGCACATTAACATACCTGGACATGGAACAACAGACTGCTTCCAAATAGGAAAAGGAGTACGTCAAGGCTGTATATTGTCACCCTGCTTATTTAACATCTATGCAGAGTACATCATGAGAAATGCTGGGCTAGAAGAAGCACAAGCTAGAATCAAGATTGCCGGGAGAAATATCAATACCTCAGATATGCAGATAACACCACGCTTATGGCAGAAAGTGAAGAGGAACTAAAAAGCCTGTTGATGAAAGTGAAAGAGGAGAGTGAAAACGTTGGCTCAAAGCTCAACATTCAGAAAACAAAGATCATGGCATCTGGTCACATCACTTCATGACAGATAGATGGGGAAACAGTGGAAACAGTGTCAGACTTTATTTTGGGGGGCTCCAAAATCACTGCAGATGGTGACTGCAGTCATGAAATTAAAAGACACTCCTTGGAAGCAAAGTTATGACCAACCTAGATAGCAAATTGAAAGGCAGAGATTACTTTGCCAAGAAAGGTCCATCTAGTCAAGGCTATGGTTTTTTCCAGTGGTCATGTATGGATGTGAGAGTTGGACTGTGCAGAAAGCTGAGCACCGAAGAATTGATGCTTTTGAACTGTGGTGTTGGAGAAGATTCTTGAGAGTCCCTTGGACTGCAAGGAGATCCAACCAGTCCATCCTAAAGGAGATCAGTCCTGGGTGTTCATTGGAAGGACTGATGCTGAGGCTGAAACTCCAATACTTTGGCCACCTGATGCAAAGAGTTGACTCATTAGAAAAGACCCTGATGCTGGGAGGGACTGGGGGCAGGAGGAGAAGGCGGCGACAGAGGATGAGATGGCCGGATGGTATCACTGACTCGACGGACATGAGTTTGAGTGAACTCCGGAGTTGGTGATGGACAGGGAAGCCTGGCATGCTGTGATTCTTGGGGTCACAAAGAGTCAGACATGACTGAGCGACTGAACTGAACTGATACCTAGTTTTGAAACAAACATAACTGTACAGTATTCTCCATTAGATTCGACTGTTAGAAGAACCCTGCTTATCTGTGCTAATAACTGCAATCCAGGGTGTATTGCTTAATTTTGTGGATTAATGAGTAAGCAATCAAATGTGATTTTAAGTCATGAATATAACAAACATATTATTCATTTATTTTGACAAGTATTTTAATTCATGTGACTTGGCTACAAATAGGCAGTCTATTTCATAAAAAAAAATAAAAGAAAAGAAACTTTTGTGCTCTTAGATAATAAGCCTTGGTGGAGAATAATGGCAAAGCCACCACCTTTTGAAGACAGATATAGAATTGATACGTTGATAGAAAAAACAATGAGACCTAAAATTTTCAAACAGAGAATGTCTTTTGCATGCACTTGAGCTATACGCAATTATGTTTAGGAGTTGTAAACCACACAGAATATTCTAAATAAGCTAGGTCAGTGCTGGCCTGAGGCAGGTATCCCCTAGCCTGTCACCTTGGTAGCCTCAAACACAAGTTTTAGCAGCTTCACGTGCCCCTGAGGTGGCCTCATAGTCCTGCTCTTAGAACCCCAAAGCCAGGCAAAGTGGTGAGTGGACTATGAATATGAGCAAGGTCACAACTCCGTGAAAATTAGCCGGTGATTAATTGGTGCTTCATTTCACCAGGCTGGGAGGAACAGACTCTTTAGCACAGACACATTTAGCAAATTGGCCTGAGCCCCGGCTGACTGACCTCATGACAGGTCTGATGATGTTCTACCTTCTCTGGGATTTCAAGACAGGTAAGCAACTGGTGGAGACGACAGAAAGGTCAGCGTGCAGTCTGATTGAGGGACGAGAAAACACTCCCCTTAAACATTCCACTTAGACTCAGATCCTCCTTGTCACGGGTGACAAGGCTTCAAAGCCGATATTTAAAAAAAAATTAACACTGCCGTCGCAGGTGGATTTAACTCCTGCACGCCTTCTGTCTGAGTGGTAGAGCTAACCTTTTCCTTTAGCTTCTAATTGCCCTACATCTCCTTAACTCGTGATAATGTGGCCAACCCTGCTGGGATGGGTGTTGACTTTGGGAGCCTCTAAATGTCAAGATTTGTAATTATGATTGTGGGTGTATTAAAATCACAAAGAATGATTCCTCGCTAATTGGGACCTGAAGACAGGAAGCCTGGGGTCCTTGTTTTTTGCTTACAGTCACAGGAGGTGTGTTACCTCCTCCAGGAGCAGTTTCATCCTAGGTCTTATCTTTAATTGTGGAAAGATGGTCTTTGTTAGTCAGTTGTAAAATTTTAACGTTAGTGCAAAAGGCCTCCCTAAAATATCTAAAACGTATTCCGTAGGCATAAAAACTACGATTGCTAACTCAAAAATTAATATGTACCGAGCCTACTTACCAGCAAAAATGGAATGTAAGTTTTGAGATGAGGACTGGCCCCAAATATCCAAGTGGCTATGACCATCCACAATAACTTCATTTCAAAAATCAGTCTTCATGCCAATACTTCCTAAACCAAGGGTTTCTTGTTTACACCTTGCCACTTCCAGGGATAAAGAAAAGTATGGGGGCGAGAAGGCATGGGGAGGGTCACAGCCTCCACCAGTGCCCTCCAGCCAACTGTGTATGTGCTATGTATTTCTTGGGGATTGTGGTGGGGAAGGGACAGAGGGAAAATAAACAAAACTTTAAAGGATGTGGTTTCAAGACTTCTGCAAACACACAGTAGAAAAGACACCAGGATCAGCTCAAATCCCAGAAAACTACTGCTACAATGTTTCTGTTTTTCCTCTGGTTTTCTTTTTTAAGTATTTATATATATATACACACACACACACACACACACACACACACACACAGATAGGTAGATACACCTTAACATTACATAAACCATACTATATAGCACACAATTCCATTTTCTGATGTTCTCACTTAGCATTTTCTTGTAGGCAATCTTCTCTAATTTTAGTTTGCAAAAAAAATAAAAAGAAAGAAAATATAGAAAATTCATGACTGGATAGTTCATAGCATAATTAGCCATATTATAATTTAGCTTATTCTGCCATTCTGGATGCATGAAAGTAGGGGTTATTTTTGCATAGAACTATCATTTTCTCATTATTTGAACATTTTACAGACAAAAATCATATCCTCTTGTTTAAGGTCAATTTTTTGATTATTAGTTATATTGAAAAAATTGTTATAAGCTATTTTTGTTTCTTCAATGGATTCTCTCTTTATACCTTTTACTTTTCATTTTCCTGTTATTGTTTCTTATCAAAATAACTGAGCTATTTAAATATATTGTCTTTTTTAACTTTTCAAATTTTCTTTTTTGGCAATTTATCTTTTATTTTTTCATTGTATGGTATTCCATTCACTTAAAACCTTCCTTTAAATCTTCAAAGGTCCTTTGTGAATAGGTACTCATCTAGAACCAGTAATACTTTATGATGGGCAAACAGTAAAACAGTGTTGGTTTCACTTAATTTACTACTTTGATAATCCCTTAAGAGAGAGCAGGTGGGAAATGTTTTGATTGATAGGCTTTTGGTTTTTAAATCATCATTCATATTCTAAACAAATACAGATGGACAGAAGCTATTACAATGAAGAAATCACAAACAAAATTTTAATATTTCAATGGTTTATAATCCAAATGTCTGTCATTATTTTTGTAAAATCCTTATGTTTAAATTCCACATATTTAATTTATTAAAATGTAAAAATATAATGGAAGTTGTTCAAAAATTTTTATGTAATTGAAGGCTCTAAAATTCTGTTATTTTTTATCCCCCAGACAAGAGAAATTTTTAGCTTTAATATCCTTTAACATGTCTTCTGTATCACCTATGATCAAGTTATCAATTATGTTTATTACTTTCCCGTAAACTGTCTCCCTGTCCCTAATTTTGCCAAGGATTGAAAACTCTAGCAAATAATTACTTACAGTAAAAATGTGTAAAAAATAATGTATGCATGTCTTTAACTCTCACCCAAGTCTCCTTTTCATTGTTTATTTAGAAGCATAATTGTCATAGGTAAGCTGACATTGCCCTAATGACTACTGGCTAGGTAGCTCCATTTCTCTATCTTACCAACATACTCTGTTATATTCTGTCATCCAACCTGTTCTGTCAGTTAATACCACCTTCAAATAAATTTCAAACTTAATGACATTCATTTCATCTACAACATGGAAGCTGCATGGCACTTCTTAATGAGTCAGGAAACAAAAATTCTCAGAGTTAATTTGTTAAAAAAAATATGAAAAGGTCTGTTTATAAATACACACAATTAACTTAAAGATATATACCTAGGACAAATTTAATCCACCATATAGATAAGCTAAATAAGTGGTATGTCAATAAGATAGTAATAGAAGTCAGGAAAATGATGTTAGAGGTGAATAAACGAACAGGGTCATTTTAAGTATAATCCAGTTGAAGGGATCCACTGGAAAAAGGAACAAATTTGCAGTCCCATTATGAGAATACTCTTACTGTGGAATGGGTGAGACCCGGGGATTACAGTGTGGGATCATTAAACTTATGAATCCAGGACCAAGTACATAACTTCTGGGGCCCAGTGCAGAATCAAACTATGGGGCCCTTGTTCAAAATACTGAAAGAATTCCAAGGTGGCAATAGCATGGGGCCCTGAGGAACTGCACGGGTCACATACCCATAAAGTTGGCCCTGCTGGAATATGGACCTTTCTAAACTTATTCTGGTTTCATTTTCCCCACATAATCTGATTGCAATTTGATATCCCACATTATTCTCTCAACAGAGAGAAATCCATTGCTAGTGGATATGCAATGTCTAGTTCCCTTGGCAGGAATTATACATTTGTTTATAGTCCTGAGTCTGTTTATAGTCTAGTTGAAGTCAGAATCCTTGAATCAAATCAGTCTAGAGCAGTGAGAAAGCATAGTTTATGGAACTACAGTGCCTGGACCCTGTGTTGTGGTGGGTGGGGCTGGGAGTGGAGGGAGACTCAAGTATTATACGGTTTCCGGCGGAAACTCTTCTGTAAACTCCTTCTTCAAACAGTCTTCCATTTGAAAGTCTAGTTCATATTTATTCACTTAAATGCAATACTGGCTTGGAAGATAGCTTTAATCAAAGGGAAATGCTGGAATGTTTTTTCTTTTTTTTTCTCATTTAAATGAGAGCACTATATGTAATGTGAGAAGTGTCATTACAATGGCAGTCATATTACAATAAATAAATGTATCAAGGTAACACTGTATGCATTCCTTTCTCAGAATCCACAGTAGTTGGGAATCTAGACTCTGGAGCCAGACTGAAGTGAGGTTGCTCAGTCATGCCCAACCCCTTTGTGACCCCATGGACTATAGCCCACCAGGCTCCTTGGTCCATTGGATTTTCCAAGCATGAATACTGGAGTGGGTTGCCATTTCCTTCTCCAGGGGATCTTCCCGACCCAGGGATCAAACCCAGGTCTCCTGCATTCTAGGCAGACGCTTTACTGTCTGAGCCACCAGGAAGCCAGACTATATGAGTTCAAACCACTTTCTAAATGTAGGGAAGTTATGTAGTTTCTCTGAGCCTCAACCATTTATCTATCTTGAATAATAAGGAGGATAGTAGTGGACATTTATTGAGCACTTATTATTTTTAAACATATAATAGTAAACTGTATTATCTCAGGTATTTTTCACATCCCTGTAGAGGTTGCTGCTGTTTTCTGTTGGTTAGTCTCTAAGTTACATTATTATTATTTTTTTTCCATAACTGGGGACACCAAAAGGTAGATGGCTTACCTGCCTAGTATGTAATAAAGCCAAAATCAGAAGCCCATCAAACTTCAGCATCCCCTCATTATTCTCAGCCCATCTTTTGAGTTGTTGCATTATTGATAAATGAGAAAAAACTTTGCAGAGTATCTTGTCACAAAAAATAAAGTCCAGCCCCTAGCTATTATTACAATTATCAGTTATCATTATTTTTATTATCGATCAAAATCCCTATTCATACTTTAACACCCAATTCAATTTGTATCCTGAATAATATCTGGTATCTAAAGATTCAATATGTGCCTAATGTAAGAATATATCTTAACATTGTCTAATTAGAAATACACAAAGTCAATGTAAAGAGACCAAATAATTCCCACCCAGAGCAATACTGGACTGAATATTTGACTAATAATATAGACTTGATTTATAAAACTTTCAGCTATGAAATTAAAAGATACTTGCTCCTTGGAAAGAAAGCTACAACAAACCTAGATAGCATATTAAAAAGCAGCGACATCACTATGCTGACAAAGTTCTGTATAGTCAAAGCTATGGTTTTTCCAGTAGTCATGTATGTAGATGAAACATACGGATGCGAGAGTTGGACCATCAAAAAAGCTGAGCACCGAAGAATTGATGCTTTCGAATTGTTGTGCTGGAAAAGACTCTTGAGAGTCCCTTGGACTGCAAGGAGATCAGAACAGTCAATTCTAAAGGAAATCAACCCTGAATACTATTGGAAGAACTGATGCTGAAACTGAAACTCCAATACTTTGGCCATCTGATGCAAAGAGTTGACTCACTGGAAAAGACAGTGATGCTGGGAAAGATTGAAGGCAGGAGGAGAAGGGTGGAGGCAGAGGATGAGATGGTTCAATAGTCTCACTGACTCAATGGACATGAATTTGAGCAAACTCTGGGAGATAGTGGAGGACAGGGGAGCCTGGCATGCTGTAACATACAGGGTCACAAAGAGTTGGACGCAACTTAGCAACAATAACAATAGACCAATATCTGAAAAATGTGACTTTTCTTCAACATTTTATATATATATATATGTATATATATATAAAATAAAAGATATAATGTTATTAGTAGGTGTATCACCATGACAAGTGATAAGCATTAAACAAAAAATTAACAGAAAAACAAAGATGTTGATGAGGATTTAGAAGTTACTAATTATAGCATGCCATTTATCTCACGGTTTGTATCTAGTTTCTACTCACAGAGTATTGACATTAGGACTAGGAGAAATAATTCTCATCCACAGAAATATCAATATAACCTTTGTTGTTGCTGTTCAGCCTCTAAGTCGTGTCTGACTCTTTGCGACCCCATGGACTGCAGCATGTCAGGCTTCCCTGTCCTTTACTGTGTCCAGGAGGGTTTGCTCAAATTCATGTCCATTGAGTCAGTGATGCAATCTACCCATCTCATCCTCTGGAGCCCCGTAAAACATAATTCAAATAGAAATTGCTTGCAGAAACTATTTCATAACAGCATGTTTGGATGAAATGGAATGGAGATGCTGTCTTCTGTTAATATCCTTCACACAGGTTTCATGACTGGAAATGCTGTGCAGCATTTCTCAGAAAGTACCCTAGAAAGTCTGTACAGTTAATCAGCTTTAGAAAGACTCCACTCTTATAATTTATTTTGTTTTTATAGAAAAAAAGACTTGGAAATGTTCCTGTGAGACATGGAAAAGTACCAAGATCTGTCAAGGATAAACATGTTTTCTTCCCTGAATCAGCCCTTAAAGTCAGTGAAAATGGTTTCCAATAATGAATCACCAAATGAAAAAGCCCTGTTTTTATTGGACTTAACTTCATAATTTCTATGAAACAAGAGGATAAATGGAACGTGGAGGCAAGCAACTAGAAGAGGACGCCTGATTCTGCACTTAGGAAACCTCATGGCTTAAATACTGGAGTACTGGGGAAGAGTCTGGGGAGACGACGGCATCCTTTTTTTTCTTTAATATTCACATTCAGTCTCTGTGTACTAGGAAAAAATTGTTTTAAATTTGTCCATAACTAAGAGCTTTTTGGCAAAGGTGAACCATTTATCTAGTCAAATCCAAACAGAAGTCAAAAGTAAGCGCAAGATGTAATATGCAAATTATTTTCAACTAATGCAGCTAACCTTGACAAATGTGAATCACATCTCACACATCTCTAAAAGTCTTGCTTCTAACTTGAGGGAAATATCACTTATACATAGCTGCCAAATACTATGTCCTCACTAATTTAATAAGCAGGCACCATTTTCCCTACCTTTGAAAATTTATGTTGGTCTTTGGATGGGTTCGGCTGCCTTTTTAAATCTAGTGGTCTGTGACCATGGAGAGCTTTAGCCAAAGGGAAAATGACTCCATAAATCCACATAGGCTGTCCTGATTTAAATTATAGTTTGAAGGCTTTAGGACTATATGAAAAGGCTTTGAACAAGAAAAATTAACACACACCAACACATATGTACTGAAACTCATTCTATTTTACAACAGAAAGCATTCCTCAAGCTTTACACAATATGGACTTGGTAATACCTATATAGACTTGCTACTTAATTATCAAGAGATTTGTTCAAAATATGGCATTATGAAGTATATGAGTATATATAATAATAGGTTTTGATACAAAATATGATTAGGATATTTCTCCTCTTGATATTTCACAGACTAATAAACCTATTCATTACAGTGTCACTGGGAAGCAGATTATGTTGCTTTGGAAGATGGCATGACACTTTCCTTTAGAATTCTTGTTAGAACTCTTGAAATCAACAAACGTGTCATTTCATAACCTCACAAACCTAACTGGCTGGTAAAACACAGGAAAGAAAATCTTGAGATAGTAGATTAGACATCTATTCTAATAAAATAACTGAGTGCTGGAGAAACTGAATAAATATCCAAAGTCTTACAGCCGCTGCTGCTAAGTCACTTCAGCTGTGTCCGACTCTGTGCAACCCCATAGACGGCAGCCCACTAGGCTCCTCTGTCTCTGGGATTCTAGCTAAATAAGGGTTTATACTTAAAGGCTCATCTGAAGTTACAGCTTTAAAAAGACTCGCATGTTATTAAACTAGGTATTGAGTTTTCCTCTGCACCACAGTTTCCACCATTCTGGCTTGGTGTATAGTCAACATGAAGTGAAGTGAAGTGAAGTGAAGTCGCTCAGTCGTGTCCGACTCTTTGTGACCCCATGAACTGTAGCCTATCAGGCTCCTCCATCCATGGGATTTTCCAGGCAAGAGTGCTGGAGTGGATTGCCATTTCCTTCTCCAGGGGATCTTCCCGATTCAGGAATTGAACCCGGGTCTCCCGCATTGCAGGCAGATGCATTACCGCTGAGCCACCAGGGACTTAATATCAGTTTGCCCAGCTCCTAAAATCACTAAATTTGAGACTCCTTGTCCTATGTCTTGGAGAAGGCAATGGCACCCCACTCTAGTACTCTTGCCTGGAAAATCCCTCGGATGGAGGAGCCTGGTGGGCTGCAGTCCATGGGGTCGTGAAGAGTCAGACACGACTGAGCGGCTTCACTTTCACTTTTCACTTTAATGCACTGGAGAAGGAAATGACAACCCACTCCAGTGTTCTTGCCTGGAGAACCCCAGGGACAGGGAAGCCTGGTGGGCTGCTGCCTATGGGGTCGCACAGAGTCAGACACGACTGAAGCGACTTAGCAGCATCAGTCCTATGTCTGACTAGAATACATGTGTTTGTTTTTTCCACTCTATACTTCTCCCATGGTTAAAATGCAATTATCAAATGAGACAATAAACTGCTTGTAAAGACTATAAATCCATTATCACTGACAAAATAGTGATAATGGACAGAATTATAGACAGAATTCCTTCCTTAAGTCAACTGCTTGGGAACACCGGCAAAATACACACGCAGAGCAATGCCCTGTGATGGCTGATTTTATGTAATACTTTCACTGGGCCATGGGGTGCCCAAATATTTTGTTAAACATTACTTCTGGGTGTGTCTGTGAAAGTGTTTCTGGATGAGATTAATACCGGAATCAGGAGACTGAGTAAAGCAGACTGCTCTCTTTGATGTAGGTGGGCCTCAGCTAATCTGTTGAAGTCTTGAATAGAATTAAAACGACTGAGTTGAAAGAATCCCTCTCTCTTGCCAGTTTGAGCTGGGACATAAGTCTTTCCTGCCCTTCATACTTGGAATGAAACATCTGCTTTCTTTGGGGCTTGAGCCTGCCAGCTTTCAGGCCTGGATTTATACCATTTTCTCCCCTGATTCTTAGGCCTTATAACTTGGGCTGGAACTACATACTGGCTTTTCTAGGTCTACAGCCTGCCAACTAAAGGCCTGGGGACTTTGCAGGCTCTCTTATCATGTGAACCAACTCATAATAAATTTCACATATATGTGCATATGTGTGTATACACACACCCACACCCTATTGGCTCTGTTCCTCTGGAGAACCCTGACTTTAAATTAACACAGCTTCCTCACCCAGAGGTCAACCAAAATCAATGTTTTAGGACAAAGCCTAAGACCTAGAAGCAAAAAAGCCATCTCAGTACTTTACAATGATGCACAGCTTTTAAAATGATCAATTATGGAATCGCCATGCTAGAGTTGATTAATAGGGGGAAAAAAGCAAGAAATAGAAGACCTCCTAGATTCAAAATATGGTAAGCTGAGCTAAAAGGAAACAGAGCCACACTCCAAAGGAGACGTATAAGTAGCATGTTCCTGGCCATAACTCTGCCACCGTGAGTAGGGAAAGAGTCCATTCCATTCAGTAGAGCAGAATAAAAACCTATGTAGCATGCGTCTGTTCCTGCCTTCAAGGGACATCTTTTGAGCACCCATAACACACCAAGCATTGCATTAAAAAAGGAGGACATAGCCCCTATTTTCAAGAGCCTATCAATTGAGTAGTAAGAAGGGCAGACGGACATGAAAGTCAATATAAACACTGACATGTGATGAAATAGCTGAATGAGCAAAATACCATGACAGGAAGAGAGCGGGAAGAGCCTCTGTACATTTCTGGGAAGCTGTTAAAGAAGGTGTAGAGGGCAGATGACATTTAAGCTGAGCCTTAATTAGCATTATTTCATAGGATGGCAGGATCAGGAAGCCCTTCAAGGCAGAGGGAACAACACAAACAAAGCCTGGGTGGAGGAAATTGCAAATTCACCATTTGTGAAATGCCAACCAACTAGTTTGTTGTGTTTAGAGTGCAGGTCCCTGGAGGTTGAGAGGAAAAGAAATAGAAGAACAAAGGCTGGACTGAAAGGTTAGAGACAGGAAATGAAGGACCTTCAATGTCTTGCCTACAGATACGTTTCCCACAGTGTGTCCTAGGTTTTATGACTTTATAATATTTGCCTATGCTTGTTAGATCTTCAGTTCTAGCAATGACGCTATGAAGAATTTCACCTTAAATCTTCTGGATAATAAGATTAGATATAAACAGATAACACTCTGCACAAGTGGCATCCTGCATGCATATCTCCTTCATATATAGTTTGGATTCTTGTAAATACACAGCCTGGGTACTTGAATTCTGAGTAACCTGACATATGCAACTGAAGGGTTGCTCCCCATGGACTGCCTGCGTGAGTTATAGGGTGTGTGCAAGAGAAAGGGAGAGAGATGGTGGGGGAAGAAGGAGAAAGACAGGCAGGTAGGCCTCATTAGGTGAAAATCATTCTACCAGAAACTGAAAAAGCTTTTCAAAATACAGCTTGTCTATGTTTAGAAAGCTATTATTTTAATTGAAATATAACTGAGTATGTGTTACCAACATTAAGCATTTGGACTGTAAAAAGAAACAATCACCAAATAGCTGGTTATGATGGGGAGGTCAGCCAGGCACTGTGCCTTTACTGCCTGCCGGGAAGAACACTGGGCTAAATGTGAGTCCTTCTCTCAAAGAGTAGGTTTCACAAACGGATGGAGGGGACCAGACAGCTTTCCTGCCAGTGCGAAGCCAGCGAGGGGTGAAGCTGGCGGCTGGCAGCTTGATGGATGGCTGCTTGCTGCAGGGCACACCTCCCTGCCCTCTCAGGTATCCTACGGGTATCTGGGGGAGCCAGTGATAGGGAGACCTCCCAAGAGTCCTGTATTCCCTTGCACCGTGCAGCTCTCGCTCATCCTCAGAGGTCACCACAGAGCACCCAGTCAGTGGAGCTGCCTTATTTCATAGGACCACTTTGAAAACGGCACCCTGCTTCCTCTTTTACTATTTACATTTCCTAACAAGGGTATGAGGAGGAGCTAAAAGCCTCCTGATGAAAGTGAAAGTGGAGAGTGAAAAAGTTGGCTTAAAGCTCCACATTCAGTAAACGAAGATCATGGCATCTGGTCCCATCACTTCATGGGAAATAGATGGGAAACAGTGGAAACAGTGTTAGACTTTATTTTGGGGGGCTCCAAAATCACTGCAGATGGTGACTGCAGCCATGAAATTAAAAGACACTTACTCCTTGGAAGAAAAGTCATGACCAACCTAGATTGTATATTCAAAAGCAGAGACATTACTTTGCTGACTAAGGTCTCTCTAGTCAAGGCTATGGTTTTTCCTGTGGTCATGTATGGATGTGAGAGTTGGACTGTGAAGAAGGCTGAGCGCCAAAGAATTGATGCGTCTGAACTGTGGTGTTGGAGAAGACTCTTGAGAGTCCCTTGTACTGCAAGGAGATCCAACCAGTCCATTCTGAAGGAGATCAGCCCTGGGATTTCTTTGGAAGGAATGACGCCAAAGCTGAAGCTCCAGTACTTTGGCCACCTCAGGCAAAGAGTTGACTCATTGGTAAAGACTCTGATGCTGGGAAGGATTGGGGGCAGGAGGAGAAGGGGACGACCGAGGACAAGATGGCTGGATGGCATCACCGACTCAATGGATGTGAGTCTGAGTGAACTCCGGGAGATGGTGATGGACAGAGAGGCCTGGCGTGCTGCGATTCATGGGGTCGCAAAGAGTCGAACACGACTGAGCGACTGAACTGAACTGAACTGAACAAGGGTGTAACTTTTTAAAAAGTCAGCCAGCTTCACTCTTGTTGGTTGAGTGATTTCATTTTCAATTTGTGTCAACTGTTTTATTCTTTCTGTTGTGTTTACTTTCTATTGTCTTTTTTTTTTTCCCTATTATCTCTCTTTCTTTTTAATCCTGGTTTATAAAGTATTTTCCGGCCTCCCCAGTGACTCAGACTGTAAAGATCCTCCTACAATGCAGGAGACTCAGGTTAGATCCCTGAGTCAGGAAGATACCCAGGAGAAGGGCACGAAACCCCATTCCAGTATTCTTGCCTGGAAAATTCCATGGACAGGGGAGCCTGGTGGGCTACAGTCTATGAGGTTGCAAAGAATCAGACACAACTTAGTGACTGCACAACAGCAACATACAGTATTTGCATTACTCTTAGCTAAGTTTCCTTTAGGTGACATAATGTAACCTCCTTTTCTACTTTCACTAGCTTATTGCTAGCATTCTTTTTAAAGTCCTTTTCCTAGTTTGCTTTCCAACCTCAACGTTGTAATATTTTCCTGTGAAATCTTAACCTCTCGTGTTGTATTTCACTTTGTCACTTCTGTACTCCTGCAGATACGAAGGACAGTATAGGGATAGCAACAAAGAGAACATTCTCTCCAAGATGGATTTTCTCCCCACTTGCCCAAAGAAGTCTCTTTACCTCCCTTATTGGATCCTTCAAACACTTCTGTTAATATGGAGTCCAATTAAATACAATATATTCCAAACTAGGGAACTTAAGAAACCTTACTGCTTGTTTTCTCACAGGACAAATCATTCACCTCCGTTATGAGCTGTGCCACAGGCTCAGTCATTCAGTCGTGTCCAACTCTGTGCGAGTCTATGGACTTACCACCTGACCGGCTCCTCTGTCCATGGAGTTCTGTCCAAGAGTACTGGAGTGGGTTGTGGAGTCCTTCTCCAGTGGATCTTCCCAACCCAAGGATCGAACTCATGTCTTTTGTCTCCTGCATTGGCAGGCTGGTTCTTTACAACTAGTGCCACCTGGGAAGCCCATTATGAGCAGTGGTGGGATCTAAAAAGCTAGCACATACCACTCCTGGGAAAGGGGCAATATTAAACCAGAGCATCCCCCTCTTGAAAGGATACTAAATCAACTCCCTAGGGTGGCTGTAGTACCACTGGCAGTTCCAATGGAGAAGGCTCAATCCAGAGCTCATGGTAGGTAGCATCGTGAATTCTCTTGTGTAGCCACCCAACCACCTCTAATCTGTAATTTTCTCATCCCTGGTCACAGGAAGATCTACTCAGCATATGGGGTACCTCAAGCCACTTTCCTTTTGCAAGAGAAGCCATTTGGGTTTGAGAACAGCAGAGAGAAACTGTTTGGATCTGTGATCATCTCCAAACAAGTGCACTTATTCACCCAAAAAAAAAAGTCAAAGATAATTTTTAAATTTAAAAGAGGTACATGTATACACAATGTAAATTTTCCTAATCTGTTGTTTAACAAAAATATAACAAAATTACATTGCAAAGAAGTAAAATATTGTGTAAAAAGAAATCTGGAAGCTTTTTACGTATTTTTCTATATATATTTTCCAAATATTTGTGCCAGTCTTGGATCATAGGAAATGGGACACAGAAGATTGTTCCTATCTGCAGTCTCTGGTGAGCAGCACAATGTCTGCATTACCACTTGTCCTAGGTGAGCTGTTTTTGTAATACTGGCCTTTAAAAAAGAAAATTAAAGCTTTGTTAAGATGTCCGAGTAGGTGGAAAGAGAAGAAGGCTTTTCTCCCACTCTGCTCCTCTCTTGAGAACAACTTCACTAAAATTCAGAATTCAGAAATGTTTCAAATGTTCTCAAAAAGGCTGTGATCCTTCAGAGTCCTATCAATAAATCAGTTCACAGAATCTGGTAGGGTTTATTTATCTGACTGGACCTAAGGAATTTGTACTAAATCACTACATTTTTTGAAATATTGGTTCTCGAATGAAATATCAAAACAGAGTGAGAAAGACAAAAATATTCTGACCTGACATCTTAATGCAGCGTTACTATAAAAACAGGGAAAGTAAAAGGTATATTTCCAGAGACGGCTAATTTTAACAGCAACTGACAACAAAAAAATCCTTTCATTTTAGTAATTGGTTTGTAACACATATTCTGCTTTGTTTATTACATCTTACAGAAGACTGACTTACATATGGAAGAATCCAACTTAGTCCAGCTGTACAAAATGGTAAGTACTAAATAATTACAACTCAGATTTTTTTTCATATATCTGACTGTTACCTGAAATGAATGTCCAAAAAAATCTAAACACTGGGACATTCCCTGAATCAAAATTATATAAAATCAATGTAGATAAACATTTAGGAATGGCTGTGTTCAAGTTCTGTATTATATCCCACTTTAGATCAAATATTCCAGTAGTTCCATTCGACATTTAAAAGATACACAGGATACACACACATACACACACATTTATGTTAAATATACTCACAAGGTGATAATAATGAGAGCTCTAAGTGCAATTCAGTTTTTGAAAAACTCAAATTATTTCTTCATCACTCTGCACTCTCTACTCATCATGTACAGCATTTAAAAATGCCATCTAAAGGAAAGTAAATCTTTCAGGAAAATTTCCTTTAAATGGAACCAAAGGTTAAAAGACCCACAATGGAAGCCCTGAAGCACAAAGGATGCCAATATTACCTTAAGCAATTTACAATGAGCTTTAATTTACCCATTTAGAAAACTTGATTTCCATAGGAAAGGTGCAGAAGTCATAAATCTTGTCCTGCTAGGAAGTCTAAGAGGGGAAAACAAAACAAAATTTCACCAGCTTTTGTTCATTAACTCTTTCATGTTACTGATAGCTATGTTGTTAGACAATGTTTTGAGAGTATTAATTAACATCCTAATAGATTATAGCTTTAGAACTTCCAAGACAGAGATTTAGTCAATTTAGCTATGTAACAAAGCTTGAAAAATATTTTGTGCTCTTTGAAATGTATGATATTCAAGTTTTTTTTTCATGTACACAACCATATGAATTTAAAATTAACTCCTATAAAACAGAACACTGTATATAGCTCTCAGTTCAGTTCACTCAGACATGTCTGACTCTTCACAATCCCATGGACTGCAGCATGCCAGGCTTCTCTGTCCACCACCAACTCCTGGAGCTTGCTCAAACTCATGTCCATTGAGTGAGTGGTGCCATCCAACCATCTCATCCTCTGTCATCCCCTTCTCCTCCCACCTTCAATCTTTCCCAGCATCATGGTCTTTTCCAATGAGTCAGTTCTTTGCTTCAGGTAGCCAAAGTATTAGAGCTTCAACTTCAGCATCAGCCCTTTCAATGAATATTCGGGACTGATTTCCTTTAGGATTGACTGGTGGTATCCCCTTGCATTCCAAGGGACTCTCAAGAGTATTCTCCAATACCACAGTTCAAAAGCATCAATTCTTTGGCGGTTAGTTTTCTTTACAGTTCAACTCTCACTTCCATACATGACTCCTAGAAAAACCATAGCTTTAACTAGATGGACCTTTGTCAGTAATGTCTCTGCTTTTTAATATGCTGTCTATTGGTCATAGCTTTTCTTCCAAGGAGCAAGTGTCTTTTAATTTCATGACTGCAGTCAACATCTGCAGTGATTTTGGAGCCCCAAAATAAACTCTGTCACTGTTTTCATTGTTTCCCCATCTACTTGCCATGAAGTGATGGGACTGGATGCCATGATCTTCATTTTTTGAATGTTGATTTTTAAGCCATATTTTTTACTCTCTTCTTCACTTTGATCAAAACGGCTCTTTAGTTCCTTTTCACTTCCTGCCATAAGGGTAGTGTTATCTGTATATCTGAGGTTATTGATATTTCTCCCAGCATCTTGATTCCAGCTTGTGCTTCATCCAGCCTGGATTGCACATGATGTATTCTGTATATAAGTTAAATAAGCAGGGTAACAACATACAGCCTTGAAGTACTGCCTTCCCAATCTGTAACCAGTCTGTTGTTCCATGTCTGGTTCTAACTGTTGCTTCTTGACCTACATACAGATTTCTCAGGAGGCAGGTTAGGTGGTCTGGTATTCCCATCTCTTTAAGAATTTTCCAGTTTGTTGTGATCCACACAGTCAAAGGCTTTGGCATAGTCAAACCACTTCAGTATTCTTGGTTTGAGAACCCCGTGAACAGTATGAAAAGGCAAAAAGATACAGCTCTCAAGGTTATGATATAAAACAAAAATGTCATGGCTAAAGCTGACCACATGGAAATAAATACTTAACAAATGCCAAGATTTATTGGTGAGAAAGACGTTAGTTTGGTGGCTCAGACGGTTAAACATCTGTCTACAACGTAGGAGACCTGGGTTCCATCCCTGGGTCGGGAAGATCCCCTGGAGAAGGAAATGGCAATCCACTCCAGGACTATTGCCTGGAAAATCCCATGGACAGAGGAGCCTGGTAGGCTACAGTCCATGGGGTCGCAAAGAGTCGGACACGACTGAGCGACTTCACTTCACTTCATGTTAACTGAATAGAACATGACACTGAGTATCTCCTACTCAATCAACTAACTTTGAGAAGATGACTTTTGCAACACATCTGTCACAGCTCTTCCAGTCTTCTTGCACTATAGTTGTTTTTTTTTCTTCATTCCTATAAGCAACTTGAGGCCAGGGTCACTCTCTTATTAACACTAGTGGTCCTGAAAAATTGAGACCTACACTTTGAATGCAGCAGGTACTCCCAGGGTATGGATTTTTGTTACTGGAATAGCAAATGCTCAATTGTGTCCACAATTTGCAACCCCATGGATTATAGCCCACCAGGCTCCTCTGTCCTTGGGATTTTCCAGGCAACAATACTGGAGTGTGTAGCCAACACTTTCTTCAGGGTGCTTAAAACCACAGTGTCAACAGACCCACCTACAGAAATGTCCTAACCATTTATGTCTATAGCCATGGAATTTTACAAGCTCATAAGTGGCAATTTCTATTAGGTATACCAGTTACTTTCCCTACATATCACAGAATTGCTCCAACATAATTTTATTGGTGTGATTTCATGTATATGAATAATGGAACCAATTCTAGACACAAAACTTGCAGATAAAACAAATGACTGGGGGCGGAAACTCTTAAGTTACATAACTAAAAAGAAAAAATTAAGCCAACTACACATCTGTAGTCATTTAACTATGACTCTACAAGCTGGAGATGACAGTACATCCCAGAAAACTATCACTACTTATCTTTTTTTGGAAAAATCTTATATAGGAGTATAGTTGATTAACAATGTTGTATTAGTTTCAGGTGTATAGCAAAGTGACTCTGTTATATGAATATAAATATCTATTATTTTTCACATTCTTTTCCCATTTAGGCCACTGCAGAATATTGCAATGTGGTATACACCAGGTCCTTGTTGGTTATCTATTTTACATATAGCAGTGTGTACATATGGCACTTCTTTGATTTGACCTCTTAACTCCTGTTGCTCAGCTGGTAAAGAATCCGCCTGCAATGTGGGAAACCCGGGTTCAATCCCTGGGTTGGGAAGATGCCCTGGAGAAGGGAAAGGCTACCCACTCCAGTATTCTGGCCTGGAGAATTCTATGGACTGTATACATGGGGTCGCAAAGAGTCAGACATGACTCAGTGACTTTCACTTAATTCCTGGATCACAGCCGTGCCACTAGGATAGTATCACACTTGAGGAAATGGGAGGCTATATTTTAGATGAAGATGAAATTTGTTTGAGAGCAGAGCTGGAGTTCTTTGTCCTGCAACTGGCCTGATGATTAAGCTGCACAAGTCACTGAACACTTCTGATCTCTTCTCTGAAAGCATAAATCTCCCTACATTACCTTCTGAGGATATTATGATACAAATGAACAATACCCAAAGTGCCTGGTAAGCTCCCCACAGAGGCTTGTATGCTCTCTTATAAATACTTTTCTAAAAGGATCAATGTAAAAGCAATACTAGTCTTTCCTATTTTAGGAGAAAAGAATTATAATACTTCAACTTACAGGTTTATTTCTAAGGTAAAATAGCAGATTTGCTATTATCAAGAAATAATACTGGAAAACCACAGGGATAATGATAAATTTATGTATATTTGGGGACAGTCAATGGCCAGAGAAAAACACGCTGATTGAGGAAGAACAGCATGAAAATAAATAGGAAACAACTTTTATTATAAATTTCTGATAAGTGTTGGAGTTTCCCTGAAGAAATACTTTATCAATGATTTATAATAAACTATACCCTATTTGTAAAACTCACTTAAATTGTAGGTACAGAGAATACTGGCATTATAATACCTCTTTTCATTTCCTAAGCATAATGTAAGTACTTCATTACACAGTGTATTTATATGTAAGGGTCTTTAAGTGATACAATATTGGGAAAGGAGTATACACTACTGGAATGCTAGATTCTTTGCCTCAGATTTCAGTGGCTTTTTGAATGACAACAATAATCCTGCTGCTGCTGCTGCTAAGTCGCTTCAGTCGTGTCCAACTCTGCGACCCCATAGACGGTAGCCTACCCGGCACCCCCGTCCCTAGGATTCTCCAGGTAAGAATACTGCAGTGGGTTGCCATTTCCTTCTCCAATGCATGAAAGTGAAAAGTGAACGTGAAGTTGCTCAGTCGTGTCCAACTCTCTGCGATGCCATGGACTGTAGCCTACCAGGCTTCTCCATCCAAGGGATTTTCCAGGCAAGAGTACTGGAGTGGGTTGCCATTTCCTTTTCCAAAATGATGATGAGATCTTATTGAAATAAATTATTTTAATTTCTGAAATGATATACCTATCACAAAGGTTAATTTTTAAATATAAAAACAGAACATGATATTTATTTTTATAGCATAATCTCTTGATTACTCTGTTACTTTGTTGGTTTATTTAAGCATAGATATACTGAATAAAAGACTTCTGCAACATATTATCTTAAATTTCACCACTTGCCTTCTAGGGATCTATTCCAGAGTTCAACAATTCTTCTGAAGGACAATGCCATGCCCATTTGGAAACAATGTATCATCCATTCTTTCATTTTATTCGGGTTGATGGAGAAAGACTCTGGCATTACTCTTACATAAGATATTTTTAAAAAGACAACTTTCTAACATTTTTGGTTTAGAGGACAGTGGTAGTTATAGGTTGGTTTCCATGGTGGCTCAAATGGTAAAGAATCCACTTGCAATTAAGGAGACTTGGGTTTGACCCCTGGGTTGAGAAGATGCCCTGTAAAGGGAATAGCTACTCACTCCAGTATTCTTGCCCTGAGAATTCCATCCACAGAGGGGCCTGTTTACATACCTGACAGTGGCGGTTATAACTAATTTGGCTGGGCCTTATCCACACCTTATGCACCATGTATGAGCTCTCCGTATGCAAGGCACTGTGCTAGGCAGTGGGTATACCCACTGGTCAGTATATATCATCTTCACCTTTCTGTTGCTTCTGATCGGGCCCAGTGGTTCTCAACCCTGGATGCACATCAGAATCATGTGAATAATGTTTGAAAAATACTGATGATCAAGCTCCAGCCTCTGCTTCAATGTGTCTAGGATGCCAGGTCACTTCACTGCACAGTCATGGTCGAGAAGCACTAATCTACTGAACAAGAGAGGCATAAGATAAAAATAAAATCATAAAACTTTATAAGTGCTATAAAGGAAACGTGTAAGGAGCTATGAGACTGATGAACAAGACCGAGGACCTGGGGGAATTAGTCAAGAAAGGCCTCTCTGAAGCAAGGGTATTCAAACTGAGAGCTAAAAGATGATGGAGGGCTTGGAAAAGCGAGAGAGTACTGGAGGAGAATTCCAGGGAGAGGAAATGGCACGTGCACTAGCCCCTAGGACAACAAGGCCTTGGCTGGCAGGAAAGCAATGACAGACAGTGCAGCTGGAATGCAGTGAGCAAGAGAAGAGTGACGCCGGAAGTGGCTGGCGAGGCCTGGCCTTCCTGGCCCCGGCAAGATTGGTTGAAAGACTGTGGATTTCACTCTCAGTGCAGGGAAAGCTATTTGGTGTTTCATTATTTCATCCAAAAGCGACATTCAGATCACAGGAGGGTACAATGATTTATTCAATATTTCTAACTTAACAGTTTATTTTAAAAAATCTAGATCCAGACAGAAAATGGACAAGACTCTAAAAGCTATCAGGTATCATTTTCATCTTCTCCTGGCACACAGCAATGATAATAACATGTAAAATCTGAGGGCAGGCCTGGGACTCACACAGTGAGTTTCTCTCATATATCTATATTACAAGAATTTTCCCACTCTTTCTAACTTTGACTACGACATCGAATTTTTTAACCAAGCTATCTTTGCAAAAGGGTAGATTCCCCAAAGAGAAACTTCTTATAATTGAAATTGCTCTACTTTGTAATTACAAAGGAGAACTAGAATTTATATATTTGGGGACCCAAGATTTTAAAATTATGAAATTGCCTATACAGTCTCAATATCATGAAAATAAATAAAGAGAAGATAAAATAAGGACAAAGAATAGATCAAGCTAAGGAGACTGTCACAGTTGGTAACAGCCATAGACAGAGGAGGAACATGTACCTCTGGCTAAGGAAGAATCTGCTGGTCCCACAACAGCTCTGCAGCCAGACTGACATGTACTCATCAGGAAGACATATTCAGGAAGCGGCAATGGCATATTTCAAGAATCAGGGTCCCGCTTAACTTTTGGTAGTAATGTCTTGGGTGATGGTACCTAAAAGCTTACACAGTCTTTCATGAAGCTGGTTAATCCTGGGTACCCCCAGCAAATGGCAGAATGTCACACAAGCAACCACTACCATTAAGTTGAAAAAGAAAACAATCATTAAGCGAATAAAGAACGTGCAAATACACACTCGCAATCTCTCCAGAAAAGAGGCCTAAGAAACTAGGGTGTCAAGTACCAAAGACCCTAAGGCTTGCTGAATGGATGGGGAGGGCAATGGTGATACAAATATATCTATTTATTAACAACAACAACAACAAAAAGGTGGGAAAGAGTCAGCAAATGGAAGCAATCAAAGGGAGGAAGACAGCAAATTATATATTAAAAAAATATATTCAGTGAAGAGTAACATGAGCAAGTCACGGTCTCTCTTTACCCTGATTCTGGCATCACCTAGGGCAGTGGCTCCCTTTACAAACCAGAAGGTTATCAGGGGCCCCGGAAAGCTTTAGTTTATATGACTTTGTACAGATTATTCAAGCAGTGAGTATATTCACTTCTTATCTGGAGGATATTACCTAAACCCTTTGACTAGTCAGGATTGAATATAATATTATTATAATACCTACCATCTTGTAAGAGCATAATACATACTAACTACTAGTTTTACTCATAAGTGTTTACCTTTGGTGATGGACAGGGAAGCCCAGAGTGCTATACTCCATGGGGTCGCAAAGAGTCAGACACGACTGAGCGAATGAACTGAACTGAAATTTCTCAGATACTACACTCCTGCCTTCTTTTGTTTTGTTTTTCATCGGTTCCTGTACTTTTTATTCTTTCTTTGATCTATCAAACTATATATATACCCGATATGACAGTTTTAAAAATCATCACTGTAGCTTATTTACTTCTCTGATAAGGTCTCATGTAGCTACTCAAATGAAACTTAAAACATAATAAATGTATTTTTAAAACTCACACTAAAGCGAACAGTAAGCAGTTTATGTCACTGGGTAGGGGTTTGGGACGTGAAATCAGAAAATCCTCAGTTCAAATCCTGACTTGATATCACATTCAGTTGAGTTTAGTCCCTCAGTTGTGTCTGACTCTTTGCAACCCCATGGACTGCAGCACGCCAGGCTTCCCTGCCCAACACCAACTCCCAGAGATTGCTCAAGCTCATGTCCATAGAGTCAGTGATAACATCCAACCATCTTATCCTCTGTCATCCCCTTCTCCTCCTGCCTTCAATCTTTCCTGGCATCAGGGTCGTTTCAAAAGAGTCAGTTCTTCACATCAGGTAGTCAAAGGATTGGAGCTTCAAGAAGGTTGCCATTACCACTACCATAGATTGGCCTCAGGCCAAACAACAGGGAGGGAACACAGCCCTGCCAATCAACAGAAAATTGGATTAAAGATTTGCTGAGCATGGTCCTGCCCATCAGAATAAGACCCAGATTCTCCCACAGCTAGTCCCTTCCATCAGAGGGCTTCCACAAGCCTCTTCTCCATCAGAGGGCAGACACAATGAAAACCACGATCACAGAAGACTAACCAAACATGGATCTCAGCCTCATCTAACTCAATGAAACTATGAGCCATACCGTGGAGGGCCACCCAGGACAGATGGGTCATGGTGGAGAGTGCTGACAAAATGTGGTTTGACAACACTGGAGAATGGAATGGTAAGCCACTTCAGTATTCTTCCCTTGAGAACCCCATGAACAGTATGAAAAGGCAAAAAGATATAACACTGAAAGATAAACTCCCAGGTTGGTAGGTTCCCAATATGCTACTGGAGAAGAGTGGAGAAATAGCTCCAGAAAGAATGAAGAGATGGAGCCAAAGCAAAAACAGTGCCCAGTTGTGGATGTGACTGGTGATTGAAGTAAAGTCTGATGCTGTAAAGAACATTATTGCATATGAACCTGGAATGTTAGGTCTATGAATCAAGGTAAATTGGAAGTAGCCAAACAGAAGATGTCATGAGTGAACATCTACATTTTAGGAATCAGTGAACTAAAAGTGGACTGGAATGGGCAAATTTATATAAGATGACCATTACATCTACTACTGCGGGCAAGAAGAAGAAACAGGGTAGCTTTGTAGTCAACAAGAGTCCAAAATAAAGTACTTGGCTGCAATCTTGAAAACAACAGAATGATACCACATTAGCTGTCACAATTTGGCACATTTCTAAGATATCTAAACCTCTGCTTCTTCATCAGTAAAATTAGAACAATAAAATAAATTTTTAGAAAAATTACTAGAATTAAATAAGACAGGCACAATATTTGTAATCTTGTGAATTCTAAGCAGTGTAATATTTTAAAAAGCAAGAGGAAAAAAGAAAAATGCCACAGTAGACAGTCCAAGGCCCATGAGAAGGAAGAATGATGGTAATATTTTAATAGATAATCTAAAAAACTTTACCTTGATCAGTTTATGTATAAGCAATGCATTGTTTCGAAATCATGGATGGAGAGAAAACTGAAGAATCTATTTTACTCAGACACGACTGCTACTAATAAACAGAGAAGTCACCAGCTGTTTCTACTGTGACTCCCAACCCATATGGCACGCGGCCCAGGAAGAGTATTAGCTGAGTAAGCTCAGAGCATGAAGCAGGGCATGCACGGCTCCCACAGGCCGTGGAGTAGATCTCTGTCCTGGGACTTGAGGCTGAACGGTCACAAAGCATGCAATCCCTTACTCCTGGAGCACTCTGGAAACAGACCAGTGAGACAGAATATCTATTAATACAATAATCCCCAAAGAATATTCTGAGCAAAATCCTACTTTCTGCCTAGAAAACAAAAGCTACATTTATGGCCTTCCCAGAAACGAGTACACAGTGTATACTCAATATTAAATACTCCAAAATTTGTTTTTAATTGGGTCTTTCTCTGAATTTTGTAAGCCTTGTAATAACCTATAATCAGCTATTACTTTAAAACCAGTAATCACGGAATTATGAAAACTATACCAATGCTGTTATTTTAAACCAGAGAAACTAGAAGCTTCCTTCCTTCCTACAGACACTCGAGGTATTACAGACATTATAGTTTAAACGATAAAGGCCTGTGTCTGGAGAAGTAGCTTATTTCTAAAGAATATACACCAGTAATACATGGTAACATGTAACATGGCAACATGATAACACATGATAACATCTGCGGCACAGAGGAGCCTGATGGGCTACAGTCCATGGGGTCACAGAGTCAGACAAGACAGAAACTAAACAACACATGACATCCTCTATCAAAAAAAAAAAAAAAGAGCCTACTTCCTAAAAGAAGAGAAAGATTTGAGTCTGTATTCTTAGAATGCATTTTAACATATTTTCAGAAAGCTAACACCAGAGATATGGTGACCTTGTGAATGGAACAAGGAATGTTAAAAATACATGTATATGAGAAACTATGAAAAATAGTGAATGAAGGAAAAAAAGTGAAAATGTGGAATAAAAGTGATTAATAGAAATCTGATTACTGGGTTATAATCAAGTATCGCATAATAAATGAGGCTTTCTAAACAAGGGCAAGAGGGTAAAAATAATAAGATCTGCTGGTCACCAAATTATACTTCATTGTCAATAAATCTATGGTCAGAACAATTAAATCAGTTCTTTCTACAATTTAGTCAATGACTCATATATATTAGACCCAAACATCATGGGAAAACTTTGATGGATATAGCCTTCAAGTTTTTTGTCCTGCCACTAAAGACCTCTGGAAAGACAAACTAATAAATATCCACCCCAGGCCCCATTTTACTTTCAAACTGTATCCTTCATTCAAAGGATATATATATACACACACACATATTTAAAAAGGCATGGCTAATGGGTTGCAATTTCATCTACATTTTAATAAAATAAGTTTAAAATATACATTTCCCAAGCTTCAAAACACTGACTACACACGTGGATAATTGAGCATAAAAAGACATATCTGCTAATTCAGTGGGCACTTCACTGAATAAATAGTATAATCCAGTAATCAACTAATTAGTCATGTTTTGCTTCAACTGATGCACATAGGAAAACTAAACCAATAACTTCTAGGCATTTGCATCACTTGGAAAGCACCATTTAGGTAAACCTGTACCTCCAGGAGCCCTGAAACTAGTGATACTCATGAAACAACCAAAATCCCATAAAAACCATTCTCCCTAGCCTCCCCATGAAGTGTCACTCTTTCTGTTATGCTGCATCAAACATATTTTTAAACACTCAGAGCCGTATCTGTTCCCTTTAGCTAATCTTGCAGTAAAATGATACTAAGTAATTAACAGCATGACAATGATGGAAACAGATGTCATGAGTAAAAAATTTGGAGGCAAAGTGATGCAGAAGACAGAAAACTGGTCTAGAATTGGGAGACCTGGATTCCTTCCCATCAATGTCAGTGATTATGGCTTTACCCTAGGCAAGTCATTTAACCTTGTTACACTTCGGCCTCCCTTTCTGCAACCATCTGCTTTGCTCATAGGAATGTCATGACAATTAACAAGAGTGCCTAGAATAGTGCTTGGAGCTCACAAAAGAAAAGGCTGCATAAATACAAGGTATGATTACTCTGATTAGAAGGAAGTATCAAGCAGGTTTTTGTGTAAGCTGTAATTATAAGGGCGAGTAATCTGCAACAGCAAAGGTAATACTGCAAATTACAATCTATGTCATTTTTCAGACACTTATCATTCTAGGCAATGACATTAGAGACATAATAAAACAGAGATGAAACTGACAAGCTACACTGGAAATTTTACAATGCAGAGCCATTTATTAAATGTAGGTTTGGACCAAAAGTCACTAAAAGATGAACTCTGATAGCTTATAATAAAGCACGAGGTTTAGTAGTCCATGCACAACATTAAAAGCAATTTGGAGATTCACAGCCACAACCATTATTTCTAACACAGTACATATTTTCAAATAAATAATCTAAATCATCCAAATATCAGTGTTTCTTTTAAGTGAAAGATAATTGTTAATCAGTTCTACATAATGTTTTCTATAAAATGAACAAAACATTTAATAAAGCTACACTTCATTAGTTACACCTCCTCTAGTTCCAATTACCAATATTCCAATCTGCCTACGTTTTTATTTCTTAATTAAAGAACCTCTGATATATCAGGGTGTCATCAATTAAAATCAACTGTAAATTAATTATGGCTTTAGATCCCTAAACCCACACAATTTTCATCAGCCAATATTCTACTCTTTCTTAAGAGTTTCTGGGTAAGTTTCATTTATCTATAGCTTAGAAAGTAATTTTACTCTGGGCAGATATACACAACATAACAGAGTCCTAAAATGCTATTAATTCTAATGATGAAAACAGCTATTCATTTAAACTACTTCAAGTATTGTCCCCTACAGACACCTTAGAGGAGTCCATTCTTTAACCTAAAATCATGCTAAGAGGCTTGAGATGGATCACTTAGAGGATCTCATGGCTTGAGAGCCTTGAACTTCACCATACAGGATTTACAACTCTCACTAATTTAATCATGCTATCACTAATTATTCTTCACAAGGCAGACAAACTAGGAACAAAAATAGCTGCATCTCCTTGAAGGTATCACCACCAGTAACAATAGCCTGACAAACAGGAAGTGTAAGCCCCTTAATAAAATATCATGGACTAAATATAAACATCAAAAACACAGATTTAACCACAGGTCTTTTAGGATAAGACCAGATAGGTTTTATTTATATGGTTATTTAATCTACCCTACCTTTGATAAACATGCTTTTTTTTTTAAATGACTTTTTTCTTTAGAGAAGTTTAAGGTTCACAGCAAAACTTAGGGGAAGATACAAAAATGTTCCCTATAGTTTCTACCCCCACAGATGCACAGCTCCTCTCCTTAGCAACCGTCCTCAGCCCCATGCTGGTATGTTTGTTACCACTGATAAACATACATGACGCACCATAATCACCAAAAGCCCACAGCTTACATTATGGCTTACTCAGTATTCTCCATCCTATTTGGAATGATGTGCATTTATCCATTGTTACAGTAGAGTATTTTCACTGCCTTCAAAATCCTTTGTGCTCTGCCTTTTTATGCATCCATCCCCTCTCCAACTCCTGATCTTTCTACTGTCTCCACAGTTTGGCCTTTTTCAGAATGTCATCCAGTTGGAAACATACAGTACACAGTAAAATAGCCTTTTCCGATTGGTTTCTTTCTCTCAGTAAGATGCATTTGAAGTTCTTCCATGTTTTTGCATGGCTTGATAGCTCTTTTTAGTGTCGAATAATTTTTAACTGTCTAGCTGTACTAGTTTATTACTAACCCATTCACCTACTGAATTCAAGACATCTTAGTAGTTTCCTAGTTTGGGTAGTTATGAGCTGTTGTAAACATCTGTGTGCAGGGGTAAGTTTTCAATTTCTTTGGATAAATACCAAGGAGTAAAATTGCTGGACCTTTGGTAAAAGTTATGTTTAGTTTTGGAAGAAACATTGTCTTCCAGAGTGGCTATACTATTTTGCATTTCCACCAGCAGATATTGAGGGTTCTTACCTCGCCATATTCTTCTCTACATTTGGTGTTCTCAGTGTTTCAGAGTTTGGCCATTCTAGTAAGTGTGCAGTGGTAGCTCAGGGTCATTTTAGTCAGCCTTTCTCTCATGATACATGAGGTGGAGCATCTTCTCATATGCTTATTTGCCATCTCTATATCTCTTCTGCTGATGTGTTAAGGTCTTTGGCCCACTTTTTAATGAGGTTGTTTTCTTCCTATAGATTTTCAAGAGTTCTTTATCTATTTTGGTCAAGTTCTTTATCAGCTGTGTCTTTTGCAAACATTTTCTCTCAGTCAGCAGCTTGTCTTCTCATTCTCTTGATCTTTTGTTGTTGTTGTCAGTCACAAAATATATAACACTCAACTGGTATAAACCATGTAACTTTCAGTTAAAGAATACTAACTTAGTTAAAAATGTATTGTTTCATGACAAAATTAAGATTTCTATTCTCCTTTTGTCACGTAAATTTCATTTTTTGTACAATCAGCAAATATACTTCAGTGAGTATCTATCATACACAGAAGGAATAAAATATTTTCAAGTAAGAAATTATGTCCCTCCCACTTTATAGAAAAGTGGCACTTGCTCATAAGCAAAATAAAATTTTAGAATGAACACTGAACAGAGGGAGACATTAAAGGCAGATGGTAATTTTTTTTTCTGGTTTAATTTTTTTTTCTGGTTTAAAGGAAAAAAGAATCAGACATTAGGATCATGAAAGAGATGAAACAAAGTACTGCAGATGATACTTTCTAAAATTAAAATTTAGATGATGACAAGAATGTCTCCCAACCAAGCTTGAAAAAATGTCTTTGAGCTATGATTTTTAAAGGGATATAAGAACTGCTTTAAAATTTTCTATATCAGCCTCCCTACTGAAACATTATATCATACTACATCGTGATCTATTAAATACACAAATATTAAATGGTCGTTAGGATAATACTTAGATCAATAGCTTACCCCTTGACCTACAAGGATACAAGACTAGATTTAGCAAATCCAGATAAAGGGGTAAAATATATATTTATCAAGATATCTCCCTCCAACATCAAATGTCATAAGATTTTTGCAGCTCTAGAATTAAATATTGTTTTTATTATCAAACACTAAAAAAAAAAGTGCTGATTCTGGGTATCTGCAACAGATTCATATCTAAGATGACAGGCAAAGTGAGGTACAAATTGACTCTTTTTGAAAATTTAGCAACCTGATTGAAATTCCTTTTTCTCTTCTTAGAATTTATTTACCAAAATTTATATAGCTCAAAAGGGATTTAAATGAAACAACCAAAGTCATTGGTCCAGTAACAGGTTTGATAGGTAGATCAGGTCTGTAGTATCTAAAAGGTCTTAGAAAGGTAACAAAAGCTGGAAAACTTGCCAGTATTATTTTTTTCCTTAAGAGGAAAAAAAAATCTTCCCAATCCTTTATGTCATCATATGATTCAAAGTAAATTATGTCCTCTATTATAAGAAAAATAATGACCACTTCATATTGTAAAATTTTCAAACCCAATCTATAGAAAAATCTCAAGGTGATATATAATTTTAAAATAAACTGCCATTAAATGGGCTTTCCCCAAATCCCCAAATGAATACTTCTAAATTGATCAGAAAATTGACTTTCTGAACAGCATTTATTGACTATCCTCTATATGCCAGGCACTGTGCTAAGAGCTTTTCAAGGATAATCTCATTAACACCAATAGTATATGTCACAATTATCTCTATTTTACAGAAAAGAAAGAGAACCTTAAAAGAGTGAAGAAATTTGACATTTCAAGAGTTAATATATTGGAAGTGGGATTTGAAGTAAGGCTGTTAGACTCCAGAATACTCTTTACAAAATTCATTTTTAAAATTTATTTTCTAATTGGAGGACAAGTGCTTTACAATGTCATGATGGTTTCTGTCATACAACAACGTGAATCAGCCATAAGAGTGTGTGTGTGTATGTGTGTGTGTGTGTAAGTCTCGTAAGCCTTCCTCCCCCCCTTTCTTCCACCCTTCTAGCTCATCACAGAGCTCCAGGCTGGGCTCCCTGTGTTATACAGCAGTTTCCTACAAGCTATCTGTTTTACATGATAGTGTATATATGTTAATAATATTTTCTCAATTCATCTTACACTCTCCTTCCTGCTCTTAATTTGAAAACATAAATGTAGTTGAAGATCTACCATTTCTGCTTTGGTTCTATGTTAAAGCTAAGCCATTCCATTCATTAGCAATCAATCCAAAAATGCAAATGCTCCTAATCAAAGACCATGTTCTCAATCTAGAGAACATTGCCTATTTTGTCAGAACAAGAAAACAAAAACATATGAGGTGTGTGTCATCTCTGTTGTTAAAGGCCTTCACAATTTATTTGAGGTGATAAAATAGATATGCAAGGATTAAACCTAATTTTCAGAAAAGTTTATAGTAATATGAAAAGCAGAGGAATTATGATAAGCTATTGAGAAATCTGTACGCAGGTCAGGAAGCAACAGTTAGAACTGGACATGGAACAACAGACTGGTTCCAAATAAGAAAAGGAGTACGTCAAAGCTGTATACTGCCACCCTGCTTATTTAATTTTATGCAGAGTACATCATGAGAAACGCTGGGCTGGATGAAGCACAAGCTGGAATCAAGATTGCTGGGAGAAATATCAATAACCTCAGATATGCACATGACACCAACCTTACGTCACAAATTAAAGAAGAACTAAAGAGCCTCTTGATGAAAGTGAAAGAGGAGAGTGAAAAAGTTGGCTTAAAGCTCAACATTCAGAAAACTAAGATCATGGCATCTGGTCCCATCACTTCATGGGAAATAGAGGGGGAAACAATGAAAACAGTGACACACTTTATTTTTAGGCGGGCTCCAAAATCACTGCAGATGGTGACTGCTGCCGTTAAATTAAAAGATGCTTGCTCCTTGGAAGGAAAGTTATGACCAACCTACATAGCATATTCAAAAGCAGAGACATTAGTTTGCGAACAAAGCTCTGTCTAGTCAAAGCTATAGTTTTTCCAGAAGTCATGTACGGATATAAGAGTTGGACTGTGAAGAAAGCTGAGCACCGAAGAATTCATGCTTTTGAACTGTGATGTTGGGAGAAGACTCTTGAGAGTCCCTTGGACTGCAAGGAGATCGAACCAGTCCATCCTAAAGATCATCAGTCTTGGGTGTTCATTGGAAGTACTGATGCTGGCACTGAAACTCCAATACTTTAGCCACCTGATGTGAAGAGCTAACTCATTTGAAAAGACCCTGATGCTGGGAAAGATTGAAGGTGAGAGGAAAAGGGGATGACAGAGGATAAGATGGTTGGATGGCATCATCGACTCAATGGACATGAGTTTAAGTAAACTCCAGGAGTTGGTGATAGACAGGGAGGCCTGGCGTGCTGTGATTCATGGGGTCGCAAAGAGTCAGACACGACTGAGCGACTGAACTGAACTGAAATGATTGACCAAGGAGATGAAAATAAGGGAACTAGAGCCAATAAAGAGAGCCATCTGAAGAAGCAGTCGGGAGCAGTGGATAGTTGTTGAGCCCAGAAGCGACTGGAGACTAGAGCTTCAGAAAGAGAATGTGGTAAATGAGATGAGGGTTATAAGAGCCTAAAGATAAGTCACAGGATTCAACCACTTTATGGTGACTGAGCATTTTAAAGAAGTAGTTTTCCTAAAGGGTTGAGGGAGCAGTCATGGAAACTGAAGCTTGGTTTATTGGATTAAGGAGAGAATGGGAGATAAAAAAAAGTTGAGCTGGTGAGCACAAAATACTCTAGAACGTCATAAAGGAAGTGAAAAGGATCAAAACGACATGGAATTTAAAAGACGGCATAGGTTTCCTTTTTAAAATATAAAGAAAAACTGAGCATGTTTATAAGCAACAGGGAGAACAAACCACATACAAGGAGGAATTAGAAACAAAAGAGTTTTCAAATTCTTTTTAGGAAAATATCATTGTTTATATTTCTTTAGTAAACTCTAAGAAAAATATGGTTGTTTGAACAAAAGTACCAGAGACTCAAGAAGATGGGGGATTGTGATTAAAACCAGAAATTAAAGAGTTAGTTTTGGCAAAGAGGAAGACTATTTTTTAGTCAGACACAGTAAATAGAAGCACATGAAAACAAACCGAGATTTTTCATCTCCATGGATGGGGGAATTAAGAAAGCTAAACTTGGGTAGCCTCAATATCTCAGCAAATTAAAAGTTAATGTCATTCTGCTAACCATAATAGGAGTAGGGTTAGAGTTGGATTTGGGAAGAATTAAATTGTCTGGGGTAGTCAAAATAGAGAATAAGAAAAATAATTATGTCTTATGAGCTGAGATGCAACATTTGTTTTCATTTTCTCTTTTGCCAGCATTCTAGGGATAATAACTTTCTTCCAAATGCCCATGTCCTGGTGAAGAACCATATTTAAGTTTCTCATTTAGCTGATCTTCTGATGATCTAAAATCAAAGGGAAATAATTTTTATTCAGTTCAAGTTATTTTAATCTCCAAAGATTGCTGCATAGTCTCACCCTTGCTGGAAAATACAATTCAGTATAAAAATTTTACCCTGAAAGAGTATTTGTTTCATTTTAATACTTAAAAACAGTTTCTCAGTCATTTCTAACTTATTTTTTATCAATTCATAAAATTTAGTTAGTATAAAATAATAAGCTATTTTAACATAAAGGAACAACAAATGAGCTATTTTGATCCACTCTTCAAGTTGTTAACATTGGCAAGTTTGAAGCTTATCTTACCAGAAATCTTTAGCATTCAATGTCAATTAAATGTTATTGTATTCATTAGCATGTTATTTGATCCAAGAAGAAGATCCCGATGCTTTTATTCAAACAACAGTATAGATTCCTCCTAAAACAAACCATCCACCTATGGTACGCATGCATGCGTGCCAGCTTGGTTCAGTCGTATCTGACTCTTTCTGACTGGATGGACTGTAGCCCACCAGGCTTCTCTGTCCTTGGGATTCTCCAGGCAAGAAAACTACAGGGCATTTCCCATTTCCTCCTCCAGAGGATCATCCTGACCTAGGCACTGAACCTGTCTCTTATGTCTCCTGTATTGGCAGGTGCGTTCTTTACCGCTAGTGCCACCTAGGAAGCCCGTGGTACACATAGTCATATTTTATTATAATCAAAATTCTTTTCAGAAGTATACTGAAAAGAAGTCCATGTAATCTTCTGTACAATATTTTTGGTTGAGTGCAGGATTATGAAAAAGTTAAGTATTCTGATTAAGCTAACCAGTTTTGTGAGGCAGCCATTGACCAGGAAGATGGGGATTTAGTGAGCTGGGATCAGTTGCAGATATTAGAACAATAATCAGATGTCTCCATCATAAAAAGGTAGCCAGGACAGAGACCATGTAGGTCAATTCCGTTTCAAACCTTAATATTTTCATCTAAGAAACACTACATGGGTGGAAGACTATACCATGCTTAGCTGCTCCAGTTGGTCACTTGACCAGTGATAATCTCAGGCATTCCTCTCTAATCACTGTTATTGTTGAAGAAGGAGAGAATTAAAAAGCTAAATACAGGTTCCCAGAAGAGATAGAGAAGAAACAGAAGAAAAGAGTAAGTTGATCTGCACACAGTTCACTGACCTCAAAGTTAGGCAAAGTCTTTTTCTCCCTCTTTGGGTTGGAATCCTTACTCAACTATGGCGCTTAGATGATGAGGTTGAGCTTTCATGAACCTCCTGTCCAAAAGTGATATTTTATTTTGTATTGTTCAGTTGTTCAGTCGTTTACAACTCTCTGTGATCCCATGGACTGCAGCATGTCCCTGTCCTTCACTGTTTCCCAGAGCTTGCTCAATTTCATGTCCATTGAGTTGGTGATGTCATCCAACCGCCTCATTCTCTGTTGTCCCCTTCTCCTCCGGTCTTCAATCTTTCACAGCATCAGGGTCTTTTCCGATCAGTTGGTTCTTCATATCAGGTGGCCAAAGTATTGGAGCTTCAGATTCAGCATCAGTCTTCCCAATGAATATTCAGGGTTGATTTCCTTTAGGATTGACTGGTTTGATCTCCTTGCAGTCCAAGGGACTCTCAAGAGTCTTCTGCAGCACCACAGTTTGAAGGCATCAATTCTTGAGGCTCAGCCTTTTTTATTGTTGAGCTTTCACACCATACAAAGAAAAAACATAGCTTTGACTATATGGGCCTTTCTCTGCAAAGTAATGTCTCTGCATTTTAATACACTGTCTAGGTTTGTCACCGCTTTTCATCTAAGAAGCAAGCGTCTTTGACTTTCATGGCTACAGTCACTGTCCACAGTGATTTTGGAGCCCAAGAAAATAAAGTCTGACACTGTTTTCATTATATTTCCATATATTTGCCATGAAGTGATGTGACCAGATGACATTATCTTCATTTTTTGAATGCTAACTTTTAGGCCAGCTTTTTCACTCTTGTCTTTCACCTTCATCAAGGGGCTCTTTAATTCCTCTTCACTTTCCACCGTTAGGGTGGTGTCAGCTGCATATCTCTGTACTCAGCATATAAGTTAAATGTATGTACTCAATAATAAATGTATGTACTCTTAATAAGTTAAATGTATGCATATCTCTGTACTCTGCATGTAAGTTAAATAAGCAAGGTGACAATATATAGCCTTGATATACTTCTTTCCCAATTTGGAATCAGTCCCTTGTTCCATTTCTGGTTTTAACTGTTGCTTCTTGACCTGCATACACATTTCACAGGAAGCAGGTAAGATGGTCTGGTATTCCAAACCCTCAAAGAATTTTCCACAGTTTGTTGTGATCCACACTGTCAAAGGCTTTGGTGTAGTCAACAAAGCTGAAGTAGATGTTTTTCTGGAGTTCTCTTGCTTTTTCTATGATCCAGTGGATGTTGGTAATTGTCTCTGGTTCCTCTGTCTTTACTAAATCCGGCTTGTACATCTGGAAATTCTCAGTTCACATACTGTTGAAGCTTAGCTTGAAGGATTTTGAGTATCACCGTGCTTAGCACATGAAATGAGTGTTCTGCAAATGACTTAGATCCCCACTTTTCTAAAACACCAGATATTATAAAATTCTTTTAGAGTTTTAGTTCTATGGTATATGTGTGTGTATATATACATAGACTTTGTGGTAAATTGATTAAAAAAAAATAGCCCCAGTGATTCCTCTCCTTGGATCATTTCAATTTGCAATGTGACTTTGAAGCTCCTTCATCAAAGTCAATGCTCGTACTCCCTGACTCCAAGATGGCTTTGTGACTTGTTTTATTCAGTAGAATTTGGCAGAATCAAGCGCTATTCCAAGTCTAGGCTGTAAGAAGCATGCACATTTCTTCTTGTTCCTTTGAACTTTGCACTACTAAGAAAACAAAGGCTAATCTTCTGCCAGGTAAAAGGTCCCATGAAGAAGAGCCCAGTTGCCCTAGTCAAGGGCATGTTAGATCACTCAATCAGTTCAGTTCACTCACTCAGTCATGTCCGACTCTTTGTGACCCCATGAATCGCAGCACGCCAGGCCTCCCTGTCCATCACCAACTCCTGGAGTTCACTCAGATTCACGTACATCGAGTCAGTGATGCCATCCAACCATCTCATCCTCGGTCGTCCCCTTCTCCTCCTGCCCCCAATCCCTCCCAGCATCAGAGTCTTTTCCAATGAGTCAACTCTTCGCATGAGGTGGCCAAAGTACTGGAGTTTCAGCTTTAGCATCATTCCTTCCAAAGAAATCCCAGGGTTGATCTCCTTCAGAATGGACTGGTTGGATCTCCTTGCAGTTCAAGGGACTTTCAGGAGCCTTCTCCAACACCACAGTTCAAAAGCATCAATTTTTCGGTGCTCAGCCTTCTTCACAGTCCAACTCTCACATCCATACATGACCACAGGAAAAACTATAGCCTTGACTAGACGGACCTTAGTTGGCAAAGTAATGTCTCTGCTTTTGAATATACTATCTAGGTTGGTCATAACTTTCCTTCCAAGGAGTAAGCATCTTTTAATTTCATGGCTGCAGTCACCATCTGCAGTGATTTTGGAGCCCCAAAAAATAAAGGCTGACACTGTTTCCCATGAAGTGATGGGACCAGATGCCATGATCTTTGTTTTCTGAATGTTGAGCTTTAAGCCAACTTTTTCACTCTCCTCTTTCACTTTCATCAAGAGGCTTTTTAGCTCCTCTTCACTTTCTGCCATAAGGGTGGTGTCATCTGCATAGCTGAGATTATTGATATTTCTCCTGGCAATCTTGATTCCAGCTTGTGCTTCTTCCAGTCCAGCGTTTCTCATGATGTACTCTGCATATAAGTTAAATAAGCAGGGTGACAATAAACAGCCTTGACGTACTCCTTTTCCTATTTGGAACCAGTCTGTTTTTTTTCCATGTCCAGTTCTAACTGTTGCTTCCTGACCTGCATACAGATTTCTCAAGAGGCAGGTCAGGTGGTCTGGTATTCCCAGATCACTCAACAGACAGTTATAATTACCAAACATGTGAATGAACACAGCCAATATCAGCAGACCTGCCTATTTGACCCACAACTACCTAAACACACCTAACTAAACCCAGACAGAACCCAAACTTCTCAGGTAACTTGTGGACTTGCTGGCAATGAAAAAGTGCTTGTTTTAGATCACCGATTTTGATGGTAATGCATTACACGGTATTATTGTATCAAGAGATAATGGGTACATGATTTTAACCCTAAACTATGACGACCCTGTATGCAAGACAGGGAAAGAGACACAGATGTGTATAACGGACTTTTGGACTCAGAGGGAGAGGGAGAGGGTGGGATGATTTGGGAGAATGCCATTCTAACATGTATACTATCATGTGAATTGAATCGCCAGTCTATGTCTGTCGCAGGATGCAGCATGCTTGGGGCTGGTGCATGGGGATGACCCAGAAAGATGTTCTGGGGAGGGAGGTGGGAGGGGGGTTCATGTTTGGGAATGCATGTAAGAATTAAAGATTTTAAAATTTAAAAATAAAAAAATTAAAAAAAAAAAAAAAACATATATATAAACACTTTCATTGTTCAGTCACCAAGTCATGTCTGACTCTTTGCGACCCCATGGACTGCAGCACAGCAGGCTTCCCTGTCCCTCATCAATTCCTGGATTTTTGCCCAAGTTCATGTCTAATATATAAACATACACATGTATAATATGTGTGTATATATTATATTTAAACATACATATGTATCTATATCTATCTATCTGTTTCTATTCATGCTGTAGCTACATACCTTCCAAAGGTTTATTAGGTGTTACTAAGGGCCAAAAGTAATGAGCTAAAGAAAAATCCTGTGACCAAGCTTCCAACTTAAATATCTTGCTGTGCTTATACCTCCTAATAGAATGGATTCATATAACAACTCAAACTAATAATATATGGTTCTTAAAGTTATAATTACAATTGAAAGTACTAGAGCAATAGTTCTCCAAATATGCATACAATTATATTAACATATAATTATATTATTAGTCAGTGCATATTCCGTATTCATTTACCAGTATTTCCAAAAAACACTGGTGAAAACTCAACCTCTGTTTAATCTAATTTTTTGACTTTCTTTGGATCATTAGTAATTATTCTGACTACATTATAATACAACTGTTTTTCAAAGAAAGAATTCCAAACATACTAGTGAAATTAATTATCTCCCTTCTAGTGACAGAAAACATTTCAATGTTAGCTTGGCTTTCAGGTAACAGATATAAATCTTTTGTCACTTATGTTTAGATGCTATAGTTTAGAAACTTGTATATAACAGTAATATTTAACATAGGAAGAATGGCATATGTACCCATATTTATCACTCATGGAATGGGAAAACTACCTAAAAATTATGCCATACAAGTGACTATTCAGAAATTGTTAAGATCTATCCTTGGGTTCTGGAATGTGTTGGAAGCAAGGGGTTCAGTGGTCAAAACAGACAGATTATTAACTGAAGAAACTTAAAAACTGCTATGGAGACCTGGTTTGTTTCAGAGAGAAATAATAAAATGCCTTCAGAGATAGCACTCACATGTTAAGAAATTCTGTAGAAGCATGGCATGGCATGACACTGTATTGGGACTTCTAGCTGTTTGGTCCCTTGGCCATTTCACTAACATAATTGGAATTGGGACTTAATTAGTAATACCCATATTCTATTCTTAGTGGTGAAGGGTGTGCTATTTTCCATGGAGAACTATTTCACCTAAGAACTTCTTTAGAGAAAAAGAAATCGCTTGATAAATATAAAAATAGTTTGAATAAACTGATAAATGGCTACTTTTAATGCCAAAGAGTCTAGGATAGTTAGTTCAGTCACAACCGACTCTCTGCAACCCGATGAACTGCAGCATGCCAGCTCTCCCTGTCCATCACCAGCTCCCAGAGTCTACCCAAAACCATGTCCATTGAGTCGGCGATGCCATCCAACCATCTCATCCTCTGTCATCCTCTTCTCCTCCTGCCCTCAATCTTTCCCAGCATCAGGGTCTTTTCAAATGAGCTCTTCGCATCAGGTGGCCAAAGTATTGGAGTTTCAGCTTCAGCATCAGTCCTTCCAATAAACACCCAGGACTGATCTCCTTTAGGATGGACTGGTTGGATCTCTTTGCAGTCCAAGGGACTCTCAAGTCTTCTCCAACACCACAGTTCAAAAGCATCAATTCTTCGGCGCTCAGCTTTCTTTATAGTCCAACTCTCACATCCATACATGACCACTGGAAAAACCATAGCCTTGACTAGATGGACCTTAGTTGGCAAAGTAATGTCTCTGCTTTTTAATATGCTGTCTAGGTTGGTCATAACTTTCCTTCCAAGGAGTAAGCGTCTTTTAATTTCATGGCTGCAATCATCATCTGCAGTGATTTTGGAGCCCAGAAAAATAAAGCCAGCCAGTGTTTCCACTGTTTTCCTGTCTATTTGCCATGAAGTGATGGGAGTCTAGGATAAACTGTCCCTATTTCACCACTCAAGTTCTTGAGTGAAATTTCTCAGTATTTGGCCAACCAATATCCATTCCTCATACCTAAAAGGTCCTTGATTTTCTCTGTAAGATTTGCCCTGTGTGTTGTCTTGCTTGAATGGCACATCCAGGTGCCAGGAGCTCATTACCTAAGACGAACGTTCTAGATATTGGCCCGCTCTCTGACCTGGTACAGCATGTGTGTGTGCTTAGTTGCTCAGTCATGTCTGACACTTTGCGACACCATGGACTCTGGCCGCATCAGGCTCCTCTGACCATGGGGATTCTCCTGGCAAGAACACTGCAGTGGGTTGCCATGCCCTCCTCCAGGGGATCTTTCCAACCCAGGTATAGAACCCAGCTATACTGCATTGCAGGTGGATTCTTTACTATCTGAGCCCACCAGAGAAGCCCATACAGCATAGGGATGGTAATAAGACCAAAGCTCAAGTAACAGTAATATTCTCCTGGAACTTCAATCTCACTGAAGTGATACAAGAATGAGAAAGCCCAGTGTTTGCTTATTGCACAATTGCATTCTGACTAGATCATTTCTTTTTTTTTTTAACTTTTTTTTTTTTTTTTTTGGCTGCACTCTGTAGCATGTGTGACCTTAGTCCTTGACCAGGGATCTAACCTGTGCTCCTTGCATTGGAAGTGCTGGGTCTTATCCACCTGGACCACCAGGGAAGTTCCAGATCATTCCATCTCAAAAACAGTTTTAACTGCTGCTTCCTCACTTTGCCTTGACTCCCTGCCCATTTATAAATTCTTAGTTCTTAGACTCCCTTTGATTTTAGGAACACTCATGGTTTTCAAATATATTTCTTGCTGTTTGAGGTAGTCAGGGTTGGGCTATGTTCCTTGGAATCAAGGAATTCTGTTACAGTAATTATATAAAAATAAATGAATATTACATATCAAAGTGGAGTGAGGTATTTGGGAGTGGGGATTTGTTTCAATCCCAACTACAAAGTTAAGCAGTATACTCAATAAAATAATCAAAATCAATTATTTCCTTTTTCATACTTACCATAAAAAAGGAAATTCAATTTTATCACTACTTCTAACTGCCAGGGTATAGATGTAGTGAATAATTATGTTGCCATTCTTATTTCAAGGTTTTCTAACTATCTACTACTCAGGGAAGACATTATTATTCCTATATCTGCATCAGTTGGTGGCTTTCTTATACCTTTACCTGTAATATTTTTTTATACATGACAGAATTTCTTCCTTCCTCTATTCTAATTTATACTCTCTTCATTGAAAACCCCATTCAGTATTCAGTTTCTGGGAAGTTGTCTTTTATTAACCTCATTGACTGATCATTCCATTACTGTATATCTCATTCGACAGTTAACATATATCATTTGCACTGCATTTTCACCTACTTCAGTTTGTGAACAGTTTTAGCAATGTGTATGTTTTAGCTTTTCCATTAAATTTCAAGCTCCTCAAATGCTGGGATGTGTATGTTTAATCCTCAATGTTTTTATTACAGAATTCTACATACAGTGAGGATTGATACTGTTGAATAACTGTTTTTCACAAAGATTTTTAAAAGATATTTAAGAGGGAGTTGAATCTTGGAAAAGACTATTCACAGATAACTTTAATAACTTTAATAGTACCTAACGAATATCTTGATAGATTTTTAATACATGTAATTACTGTGAATGTATACGCTTTTAACTTTTCCCTTTGAATGTTCAAACTAAACAACAACAAAAAAAGAATGCATGAAAATAAAGCCCTCTTATTCGAGAATGCCACTTTAAAATTATATAATGACTGGGACCAAAGCAGGCTACAAGCAGCAACCAGCATTGTGTATCAATGATCCATTATTAATTGCATGGGAATATTTCACTCTCTTAACACTTTTTATCAGCTTGAAGATGGAAGCATCTTCCCCCAAGGAAAGCTGAGATGATTTTGCTTCAGGTTGTCTCTGAGTAGTCGTTCTACCCTTTGAGAATTCCCTGCAGATTAATATCCAAAAGGACTGCTGTTTTGGTTGTACAGTCAACCCACACATTTTCTACCTTTTAACTGTTTCAAGACAGAACTCATGGAATATGGTTGCTCAAGATTCTCCTTCACTAACAATGGCTGTAGTCCATTGTGTTATGGCTATGGACTACATTATATAGTCCATTGTTTCTGAGTTTAGCAAGTTTTTTCCTGCCATATCACTCATCAAGTCCTTTATCACCAAGGCAAGCAATACACTGATAACACATCCTTAGTGCATAGAAAGTCTGTCTGGCTTATGCTGAAATTCATTTCAGATCATTAAAATCTGACTTAACAATACATTTCAACCTCTGAACTTGTGTTCACCATTTTCTATGAATCAAAATTACCTGTATGTATAAAGTTTATCATTAAGTGCATATCCTCTATAAGCACTGTGTCTCAGAAAGATTAGGTGTTTTTCTGTAAAGTTAGCTATCAGTGGTTTCACACGTTGAGTAAATCTCACACAAGTCTTGTTCAATTGAAAGAGAAACAAAAACTCAGAAAATATTAAGAATCCTCTATCCCAGTATTTCTCAAACTTTTATTCACAATTGTCTCCCTAAGGAGACATTTAAAACATTATAAACTGCTATCTAACAGGAAATTTTAATATACTGGCTATCTATTTATATACTATATGTATATCTATGTTTTATACATAAAAAGCATACAGCTTATAATTTTTATTCAGTACAGTTATGAATGGCTGAATTTTTTAAGTTATAAGTCACTTAGAAACTAGAAAGTTTATAACATTTAACTTAGCTTTGTAACTGTATTTGTTGAACAATCTTTAATAAAACAAACATAAATTGTAATTAAATTTATGAAACTAATTTACATAAATGCAGAAATTAACCACATTTGAAAAATCATCCAAAATTGTTATATTTCCAACAAAAGTAAAATGATTAAATTCTTAATTGGGTCTTAAAATATATCTTTAGTGAACTGAACTTTTAAAGTTTCCTTAAGAAAATAATTTTTAACTGGCAGCAAGATAATCATTCTGATACTGTTATCCTTTTTAACATTTGATGCAATTAATGGTGGGTTGAATAATTTTTATAAAATTAAATAATATATAGCTTATATATATAGTTTAATAGTTATAATAGCTTATATTTACAAATTGCCTTGATTTTCAAAGTTCAAGTCACATACAAAAGCACTGAGGAACAAAATATACACCATCCACAAGTCAGCCAATAGCCACTAACAAGCAGACATAGGTGACCTCTTAAGTTACAACCTTGAGATCCAACAATGGATCAAAAGTCCTTCAATTGCAGCTGCATATTTGCCCTAATTTTATAGCCCTGATCTTGTACACAATGTGTAGATTCCATAAACTCAGATGCTGCTGCTCTTATGATGCCAAGAAAACCCAACAAGAGAAATGAAACTGAGGAACAGGACTTTGTAAATAGGTTGAACTTTCCTGGGATATAAGGCTTTGTAAAATTTAAGATATTTTTTGCTCTCCAAGAACCAATTTTTACTCACCTGAGGGCAATATCACCCTCACTGAGAATGTCTGCCGCAGTCAAGAATCATTTTATGTAATTACGTGCTCTCATGCTATAAACCAATGCTCTTCCTTTTTTTCTTCACCACCAATTTCTTCTGTCGACATGAGCTGTGTGCAGTCCCACACCACTCATTCACTCCTCAACCAAATACAATGTGCTTTCTAGTTCTACCGCTCCACTGATGCTGCCTTGGCTTTTGCTAAACACTGAGCATATATTCTCTAAATGGAAAAAAGACCTTCTATATTTACTCACTCAACAATATCTCCTTGGTATTCTGGCTTAAGCATTCTAGTAAAGTTGATAGTCGGAGAAGGCAATGGCACCCCACTCCAGTACTCTTGCCTGGAAAATCCCATGGATGGAGGAGCCTGGTGGGCTGCAGTCCATGGGGTCGCTGAGAGTTGGACACGACTCAGTGACTTCACTTTCCCTTTTCACTTTCATGCATTGGAGAAGGGAATGGCAACCCACTCCAGTGTTCTTGCCTGAGGAATCCCAGGGACGGCGGAGCCTGGTGGGCTGCCGTCTATGGGGTCACACAGAGTCGGACACAACTGAAGCGACTTAGCAGCAGCAGCAGCAGAGTTGATAGTGTTCACCATCCCCTACCCCATACCAGCTACCACGACACTTCTGTTTTCTGGATAATTGGTTAGTTCAGTCTTTTCTCAGTTCACTGTGATACAATTTTTTTTTTTCCCTTATATATAGTCTGAACTTCAAGATTTCATCATTTAGTTGCTTCTTTTTGCTTATATGCTCTCCTTCTAAAGCAACTGCAACTTTCTATGATTTCAATAATTTATTGAATGAAAATAACTACCAAATCTCTCTCTCCTGTTCACTGCTATTTGTCCCACAGGAACCTCAAATTTCATATAATCCAAACTAATTTCATTATCACACCCTACCTATACTTATGGTCTTTTCATATAGAAGGCATCATAACACAGAAACACTCTATTTCATCTAGACACTGGGAAATACATTTTTATTCCTTCTTCTCTCCTTTCCCATAGCATCCTCCATCCACCACACCCAACCCAAGTGTGAAACTGCAAATTTAGCCTCTTACGTGTGTCATGTCTTCTAATCCCACTGAAAATTGCCCTTGGTTTGGGCCCTGATCTCTTATCTGTCCTATTTCAAGAATGTCCTATTTGCTATCCCTTTGGTTTCTTCTCTAATCCTCCTTTATCACTATTAACTTTTTTTAATTCAAATTTCAACATGACAGAATTGCTTTTAAAAACAGTTTATCCTTTCTTTTCTACAAAATCATGACCATTCATTTGTTCCTGAATTACTTTTCTAGTCTTATTTACCACAATAAATATCAGCCACCTCACTGAACAATGCCCTCCACACCGGCCATGTCTCTGATTTTCATGCTGTTTTCTTTTTTGAGTGCTTCCTCTCTCCCTTTCTGAGTGACAAAACATCCTCACATGAACAATCGCCTCTTCCCAAATTTGCCAAAATCCTCCCATCATATTCTGTGATTCTCTAAAATAATCTAAGAAAGATCTATTGTTTGGGATCTCCTCCAGGCTAGAAACTAGCACATTATTCTGTAAATAGGTTTTTCTAAATTGTTAGCTACTTTCGTATATTTGATAAAGTACATGGTCTGAGACAGGAATATTCTTCAACATTAAAAATAACTACCTATAACTTGCTTTTTAATAGGAAAAATAATCCTCATTCTTTCATACATGGACAATGAATGAATTCTATTAAAAATGCTGAAGGTCTAATGAACCAGCACTGATTACATAGTCTCAGGTTTGTAAAGAGATATTCATTAATGAAATAAAATTCATCAAACCTTAGGAAAGATCACCAGTTTAGCCTCAGTTATCTACTGCACATCTGCCTGACCACATTATCTTCGTGCTTAAGCATCATTTTTGCATTTCAATGTGGCATTCTATCAGATTAATGCCCAAGATATTCCAGCTGCACTGCAAGCGAGCGAGTGGACATATAGGAATATTATGCATGGCTTGTATCATTGACATTGAGCAAAGGAAATGTGATTAGCACCAAATTGCATCTGACAGGGGAATCAGAAACCTGTCAAACACGATGACATGGATCCAATGTTTAGAAGGCAAAAGGGGGAAGAAAGGAGCAGGGCAGTCTGGCATGGAGACAGCAATAAAACACAACAGCGATGATAAATTAATTCATTTACTTATGAAAAATTAGAGGCTTCCACACACAGCTCTCATTTATAATCTTGTCAATCTGGCTGAGTAAATAAAAGGCTCTACAATATTAGTAGAAAACACAAGCAAGAGGGAAAATGCAAAAATTGGATTCTTGGCTTCACTTTTAATCAAGTACAATAATTCTCTGGTATGAACCACAAGGGTCTTTGAAAGGAATTTTTCACTGGAGAATATATTCTATCACCTTCTATATAGGGCCTTTTTCCTAGGCTCAGATTAAGAGCCCTAGAACTCCAGGGCATAAGACCATCAAGTTGCACTGAGCTTTCCATTAGTCAGAAAAGATATGTGGACAAAAGGGCATTCCAAAATGGTTTGCTTTTGAAGACTCTAAGAAGAGGAAGCGCAAAAGTCAAAGTAGAGTCTTGCGATTCTTTGTTAAGTGGTTATAGTCATTACATAGTCTTATAGTGCTATAGCCTGACTCCAGGAAAATTGATTGCCAGAGGCAATATCAAGGTCACATTCGAAATTCCTTTTTATTTGTCAGCTTAATAAGATGGTTCCCAATCTCAGAATGAAGACTTGGATGAACCATATATATATATATATATATATATATATATATATATATATTTGTCTTCTCGTGCTCTGAACTGAACAGGGCATTATCCAGGACCCGCTAATTGTTCTTGAAACATACATCCAAAAATTGCATTCTTGCTATTATATATGAAAAGAGGAAATGCTCTTCTATTGCCCCCAAATTAATTAAATTGGGAACAAATAAAAGCCAAGGAACAGAATCTGATGGAGAAATTCAATGTGCTTGTCTAAATGGAAGAAAATAAGTGACTGTTTGGAAGATGCAGCTAAGGAAAAAAGATTTCAGGGCACAAAAACATCACTTAAACCTCTCATTTCAAGTCGCCAAAAAAAAAAATCCTCTTCTCATAATACAAGGTATATTGTATAGATTACATTAAATAAGACTCAAAGGGGATTATTTATTAGATAAAAGATGAATTGTATTTAAAAGAGAGAAGGGTCATATTGATTTCATTAATAATAACTTAAAAATGGAAATATCTCAGATGCCCATTAACAGGAGATCAGGCAAGTAATTTGTAGAATATTCATTCAATGGAATATTACTCAACATTAAAAAGAAGTTAACTGCTATATATCCATCAAGAAGTAAATTTTAACAGCATTATGGTGAGTTAAAAAAAAAAAACCCTTATACAAAAGAATACATACTGTATAATCTGGATTTACATGGTGTCCTAAACCAGGCAAAAGACTAATCTATGGTAGAAAACTAGCAAGTGGCTACTATACGGGGCTTGGCAGAGACTGGGAAAAGATGACTTTCTAGGATAATGATAATGCTTTCATCTCCATAGGAGTTTACATCACACAGGTATATATATTTGCCAAAACCCATCAAATGATGCACTTAGTGTTTGAGTACTGCATTGTATGTAAATTTTACTTTGAAAAGATCCACACACAATAATGAACTCATTAATGATATGAATGTTAAGATTTTAGGGATAACACGCATGCATATCTGTAATTACTGAGAAATGCATCAAAAACAAGACGGACTGAAGAATGGAGAGGAACATAATGATGCATGAGTTCAGAAATAACAGGCAAAGCAAACAGGGTAGAATGTTAACTGCAAACCCTAACTGTTGTGTCCATGGGTCCTCACTGTAAAATTTTCTCCATATTTGAAATTTTTCAAAATAAAGTGTAGGGAAAAATGGTGTGTGAAGGATTGGGGAAGTAATGAGCACTAGTTTTACTAGTATGGTGCAAAGATGGGGGGTATGGTACAAAGCCAGGGGGAAGTCTCAAGGATTATAGAGCAAGAAAAAGTCAGAAGCATGGAGCTAGCACCATGAAGTCTTTGGCTTTAAGCGGATCTAGCAATGGCTAGACACCCTTCACAGTGGGACAAAGGACGAAACCAGGAAAAACAGAGAAATCACAGAATCTTTCAGAAAGAACAAATGACATGTCAGATCTTTAAAAACAGTAGTATTTTCCTGTAGCTTCTGCAAGTTTTACATCTCAGCAAAAAAGCAACAGAGAGTAATTTCTACATGAAGTTTCAAAGCAAGTCTAGCAAAGAAATTTTTCCCTTAGGAGAGGACAGTATGAAGCATTATGATGTTTAAAAAATGAATTATCTGTAGTGTTTAAAATCCAACAGCTTTCATCTTACATTAAGAATGTTCTCAAAGGAGAAATTTGAAGGTACATATATTACATTTTCTTATAGCCATTTAAGTAACAATTTATCTCCTTGATTTAACTTGAAAAAAACCTTTCGAAGTCAAAGTGAAAGTCACTCAGTTGTACCTGACTCTGCAACCCCATACACAATACAGACCATGGAATTTTCTAGGCCAGAATACTGGAGTAGGTAGCCTTTTTCTTCTCCAGGGGATCTTCCCAACCCAGTGATCGATCCCAGGTCTCCCACATTGCAAGTGGATTCTTTACCAGATAAGCCACAAGGGAAGCTCAAGAATACTGGAGTGATCTTCTCCAGTGGATCTTTCCGACTCAGAAATTGAACTGGAGTCTCCTGCACTGCAGGCAGATTCTTTACCAGCTGAGCTATCAGGGGAGCCCCTCAAAGTCAAAATGTCCATCAAATCTTAATAAAATGCATCAGGCTATTCATGTGATGCTATACACTCTTCTTAACTTTGTAATCTTTTTGTTAACTGTTTTAATGAATAATGCAAGCTTTTGTAAACAAATTTAAGAGAAAAGCTTTCACTATTCCAAACTGTATATTCTAATACTTAACAGGACTAAAATCATGAAAATGCAATCATTTTTAGTATGACTATTGCCAAGGTTCACTGTTAAAGACAAAAATAATATCTTACACTAGTCAGTATCCATGAATCATAATAATCATCCACAATAGCCTTTCAGAACCTAAAATAATTAATTTCTATTTGAACAACAAATGAAATGCCTTAAGTAAAAGGAAAATATATTTAATTGTCTACATTATACCACTTTGATCTAAATGAGAAACAAAATTTTAAAATGTTTGTATTCTATCCCTAGACTATAAAAATATAGAATTCTCAAAACTACCTCACAGCATTCACTTCTAGTCCAAATTTCACACCTCTGACAGTTTTCACCAAATCCATAATTCACAGACATACATGCCCAGTAAATCAACTCATCTTTCCAAATGCCCTGCCCTTAGCTTTTATTTCTCTCCATACAATACGTCTATCAATACTGACCTATCAGAATAAAAGCCACCATTGCATCGTCCCTGAATTATAGGCTCGCTGACTGCTCCTTCCTCCTATAGTGCCCAGCCTCTACTCCCCAACATACAGTCAGATCATGTCTTTCTTCAACTCAAATGATGTTGCTGGCTGCTCCAACTGCCAAGAACAAAAACCAAGTTCTTAGAGCAACTTACAAGGCCATATTGAGTCCACCTACCCATGAAGCACGGACTACCTCCCAGGCTTCAAACACCACCCTGTTAAGACAATTGCCCTGATGACCCTATGTTAAGCTGCCCTCCCCTGGCTTTCGCTACATTCTCTCCCAATTCTATTTCTCCAAAACACTTAGCAACCTACAACATGCTATGCATTTACTTACTTCTTATTTTAGAGAGAACTCTCCTCACTAAAACTAGAGAACAGGGATTTTTATCCATTTTATTCACTGCACTGTGTATCCTCTACATAGAAAAATACTTGAAACCTTGTTGGCACTCAGGAAGTATTTGTCAGAAAAAGAATGGACTGAAATTGAAATGATACGGACCTAACAGAAGCAGAAGATATTAAGAAGAGGTGGCAAGAATACACAGAAGAACTACACAAAAAAGATCTTCACGACCCAGATAATCATGAAGGTGAGGTCACTCACACTTACCTAGGGCCAGACATCCTGGAATATGAAGTCAGGTGGGCCTTAGGAAGCATCACTACAAACAAAGCTAGTGGAGGTGATGGAATTCCAGTTGAGCTATTTCAAATCCTAAAAGATGATGCTGTGAAAGTGCTGCACTCAATATGTCAGCAAATTTGGAGAACTCAGCAGTGGCCACAGGACTGGAAAAGGTCAGTTTTCATTCCAATCCCAAAGAAAGGCAATGCCAAAGAATGCTCAGACTACCACACAATTACACTCATCTCACATGCTAGTAAAGTAATGCTCAAAGTTCTCCAAGCCAGGCTTCAGCAATACGTGAACTGTGAACTTCCAGATAATCAAGTTGGTTTTAGAAAAGGCAGAGGAACCAGAGATCAAATTGCCAACATCCGCTGGATCATTGAAAAAGCAGAGAGTTCCAGAAAAACATCTATTTCTGCTTTATTGACTATGCCTAAGCCTTTGACTGTGTGGATCACAAAAAACTGTGGAAAATTCTGAAAGAGGTAGGAATACCAGACCACCTGACCTGCCTCTTGAGAAACCTGTATACAGGTTAGGAAGCAACAGTTAGAACTGGACATGGAACAACAGATGGGTTCCAAATAGGAAAAGGAGTATGTCAAGGCTGTATATTGTCATCCTGCTTATTTAACTTAAATTCAGAGTACATTATGAAGAACGCTGGGCTGGAAGAAGCACAAGTTGGAATTAAGATTGCTGGGAGAAATATCAATAACCTCAGATATGCAGATGACACCACCCTTATGGCAGAAAGTGAAGAAGAACTAAACAGCCTCTTGATGAAAGTGAAAGAGGAGAGGGGAAAAAGTTGGCTGAAAGCTCAACATTCAGAAAACTAAGATCATGGCATCTGGTCCCATCACTTGATGGTAACAGATGGGGAAACAGTGGAAACAGTGGCTGTCTTTATTTTTCTGGGCTCCCAAATCACTGCAGATGGTGACTGTAGCCATGAAATTAAAAGACGCTTACTCCTTGGAAGGAAAGTTATGACCAACCTAGATAGCATATTAAAAAGCAGAGACATTACTTAGCCAACAAAGGTCCGTCTAGTCAAGGCTATGGTTTTCCCAGTGGTCATGTATGGATGTGAGAGTTGGACTGTGAAGAAAGGTGAGCGCCAAAGAATTGATGCTTTTGAACTGTGGAGTTGGAGAAGACTCTTGAGAGTCCCTTGGACTGCAAGGAGATCCAACCAGTCCATCCTAAAGTCCTGGGTGTTCATTGGAAGGACTGATGTTGAAGCTGAAATGCCAATACTTTGGCCACCTGATACAGAGAGCTGACTCATTTGAAAAGACTCTGATGCTTGGAACGATTGAGGGCAAGAGGAGAAGGGAACGACAGAGAATGAGATGGTTGGATGGCATCACTGACTGAGTGTACATGGGTCTGGGTGGACTCCGGGAGTTGGTGATATACAGGGAGGACTGGCATGCTGTGGTTCATGGGGTTGTAAAGAGTTGGACACGACTGAATGAACTGAACTGAAATTTATTTCACATGCTAACAGTTCAGAAGAGTATCATGATTCCTGCCAATGTTTGAAAAGGACTCTTTATGTAAATGATCAAAAATTACTATTAATTAAGAATATGTGATATACCTGCTCTTTAAGAGAACTCTATGAACACCGGAGAAATAAACCAGTTCTAATCAGTTTCCTCACATGGAATATTTATTACCAAAAATATCTACATTGTTAGATACAAAATACCTTCTAATCTAGCTTTTCTTACAAATCAACTCTTATAGATCAGTTATCACTTAAAATGCAATTGCACTGATGGAAAAATATGAATTTTAATAAATCCTCAAAGCACTTTAAATCCAATAAGCTGCACAATATAAACTGAACCACTGTTACATTACTTTAACAATGCTTTGGGTTAATCAAGGAAATTTTAAAATATTATGTGTCTTCAGAGAACATCTTTAATAATTCTGTGAATGCAACATAAGAAAAGCCACATTCAGTTAATAATTGGTACAAAGTTTAATCTAAAATGGCCTATAAAGTTTGAAATAACCATACGTATATTTTTAATAAAAGTGACATAGTAAGTGAAATAATAATTTGTTTCACAAGTCCATTAAACAGTCTTACATCTGAAAGAAAGCATTTTTTGCATGAATAATGAAAAGTGAGTAGTTTATACCACCTGACCCTAATTTTTTTATCCTGGAAAATAAAGTAACTGTTAAAGGGTTTTACAGTCATTTCAACAGCGATTTGTGCCAATATGCACAGTGATCACAGAGTACTTTAAAGCACCCTACTCTCCCTTCACTGAAGCCAACTATAAATTATGACCAGGGCAGTTACAGAACTTGGAATCAACCATGCAAACCTATCAAGAACCTATTACAAGTCCACTACTCAACCTTCCAGCAGTAAATTCACAGCCACAAACCACAAATGAATTTTTAATTATTCCAAATTTGATTTTTATAATGCTTTGGGACAAGCAATTACAAAAGGCACTTTATTTGTCTGATGTCATTAATATGCATCAGTGACAATGAAGCCACAGAAAAACTGAGTGAACAGGGTATCTTGAGTATTAATTAATTATGACTTGCCAATCTTGGAAGATGAAGTTTTATGAAAGTCCTCAAATATTGTTATCATATTTGAACATTAAGCTAGGTTGGTCACAGCTTTTCTTCCAAGGAGCAAGCATTTTTTTAATTTCATGGCTGCAGTCACCACCTGCAGTGATTCTGGAACGCCCCCCTCCCAAAATATTCTCTCACTGTTTTCATTGTTTCCCCATCTATTTGCCATGAAGTGATGGGACCCAATAGTTTTTTAAATGTTGAGTTTTAAGCCAACTTTTTCAGTCTCCTCTTTCACTTTCATCAAGAGGCTCTTTGGTTCTTCACTCTCTATCATAAGCGTGATGCCATCTGTGTTTCTGAGGTTTATTTGAACGTTTTTTCAGACTCAAAGTTGAGTTTTATCTTATTTAACTGAATTTCAGTGGCATTTTTCTACATGTAATCCTGAAAATGTTATATATATTACTATATATTGTACATAATTATAACTAAAATTCTATGGCAAAATGACTATTGAAATATCCTTAATTCAAAATTTTCTTTAAATGATGCATAACAACTTGAAGCATTATAATTACTACCAAAGGAATAGAAATTACTCAAAAACTTAGAATGAAATACAGCTTCATTTTGGGGGAAGACTTCTCCAGAGAGAGGACTTTTCTAAAATTAAATTTTATTAATTAGATAGTTTATTAAGTATAGAATGGGCCCTTAGATGAAATGAAAAGAAAGTACCATAATTTAACTTGGAGAAAAAAGTGGCTGAGAGAAAGGAACTAAAAAAAATATATGCTCATATAGGGATATTTAAAAGGAATTATCTAACAATACTATTTTCATTAAAGAAATGTTTTCCAGATGTGACAAGTGTTTCCACAGGCCATCCGCTGAGAGGTACAGTAAGGGTACAGATTAATAGCCGGACAGTTTTCAGTACCTTAGCCCTCCAATCTATCCAGGAGCCCTCAACAGGTGAGAGAAGTGTGGTGGGGGGCATTTCAGAGCTGCCTCTCTATCATCTGTTTTCATGGGTTTTGTATCTCTCCCTGGCTGACTACCTGGTACAACTTCTAACACTTCCAGCCCAGACCAATGACTCCCCCTCAAAGGCCTCCTAGGCTGTGAGTGAGAGCCCAGAGCTAACCTGAAGCTGTGGGTCAGGAGTGCAGGAGCCTCTCCCCAGGAACGCACATGCTCTCTCTGCCCCTGGGCACCACACACCATTGCTGGAGGTTCTTTCCCCACCCTGTCTGCCCTCAAAGCTCCCTCAGTTTCTCCCTTTCTCTCTGCACCACTGCTCCTAACCTTGGCACCACCATGTCACGCTTCCTGCTTTTTAGGCTGGATTGGAGGTGTCCGCGGGTGGTTCCTTTCTGACTCTAGAGCAATTCCTACGTTATAAGCCACTCCCTCTTTTGCATGAAGCAGCTCATATCGACTACTTGTCCTTGGTGGTCACTTTCATGTCTAAATTCTCCAATTTTCATCAGCAGGTTAACTTATTTCATTCCCTTCCCTCCTTCTGTTCTCTTTTTTTCTTCTCCTTCCTGCTCTAGCTGTCATTACACAAGTAGAAAGGAGCTGAACGGATTACTGGAGGAACTTCAGGTACATTTAAGTATATGGCTTCTGACTTCTTAATTCTCACCACCAAACCCTTACTGAGGGCTTGCTGCATGCACAAGATAAATGTTAAGCCAAAGGTGTTTGAACATTCCTGGTTCGTGGAGCCTTTAGTATCTCACTAATTTTTTTCATGGTGACTTTTAGGCTAAGTCAAATGTCTGACAATTCAACTCACTAAGTAGTAAACTCCAAAGAATTTAATTAGCCATATCCTGAAAACAGAAACAAAACCCAGCAGTCACTTGAGAAAATGCATGTAAAATGAAGAAAATATTTAATTCTTAAACACAATTACCAACATGGGATGCGTATGTCTACTGCACACTTCACAGGTCCTTAAATTCTTAAATCAGACACCAACTCCCTCAATTTCCTATTCCACAATGATAGTCACACGGTACTTCTGAGTCAGAGAAACTAAACTACCTTGGATTAGTAGTTCATGTGGTATTTCACAGAGTTTAAAATATGCAGTGCCTCTGTGAGTTTTCTATAGCACCCTCAGGGTACTCATGGTTTGAGTACTATGAGAACTGTGTCTAAGCACTTTCGCATTATCTCATAATCCTTTCTTGGTCATATAAAGCCAGCACTATCATCATCAGAAGAAATTAAAGCAATGTTACATAGCTCATAAATGGTGTGGCTAGATTCAGTTCCAGAGAGTTTGACTTTGGAGCCCAGGAGTATCACAGATCTAGGCAGAGAACAGACTCAACTGAGGAATACAATAGAGTATTTCCATAAAAGGTTAGGAAATATTGCCCATTGAATATTTTTAGGAATCAGTTTCTCAACTGCCATAGTTCTGACGGGTAAGCACAGAATTGGGGGATTTATGAAATAAAGTATCTCTTGTGAACAAAGTATTAACTGCAATAATACACCCTGAGAAAACACTTGTGAAAAAATTTAAATATTTGGAAGCTTTATTTTATAAACATATGCTGCTCATTTTATCTGTAGGCTAAATTACCATCAGTGGGCTGAATTCATTTCCATGATAAATGATAATAGCCTCTTTGAAAGTCATCATTCTAATGCTTCCTAACATCTATTTGTCATGGTTAGTATTCAGATTAGCCGGGTAAACATAGGAAAATTCTGATAGATGTGAGGAGAAGGGAACAAATAAGAGCTCAAGTGAAACAGGACCTGTAACAGTGCTGGGGACAAATAAAGAACTCAACAACCATTTCTCACCCACCCTCTCAGTTTTTTCTTATAGTTTTATATAGCTACATTGCGGTTAAACTTTCAATAGTTTTCCCCCTTGCTGCTTAATAAATTTGACAGACTTTCCTATATATCAAGAATCTTCCTGGTGGCTTAGCAGCAAAGAATCCATCTGCAATGTAGGAGACACATGTAGATACAGGTTCAATCCCTGAATTAGGTAGATGCCCCAGAAGAGGAAATGGCATGTGAGAGTTAGACCATAAAGAAGACTGAGTACCAAAGAATTCATGATTTTGAACACTGATGCTGGAAAAGACTTTTAAGAATCCCTCGGACAGCAAGGAGATCAACTCAGTCAGTCCTAAAAGAAATCAAACCTGAATATTCATTGTAAGGTCTGATGCTGAAGCTCTAATATTTTGGCCACTGGAGATGAAGAGCCAACTCATTGGAAAAGACCACAATGCTGGGAAAGATTGAGATCAGGAGGAGAAGAAGGTGACAGAGGATGAGATGATTGGAGTGTATCACCAACTCAACGGACAAGAGTTTAAGCAAACTCTGGGTGGTGGTAAAAGACAGGGAAGTCTGGCATGCTGTAGTCTACGGGGTCCAAAGTGTAAGACAGAATTTAGCAACTGAAAGTGAGAGTGTTAGTCACTCAGTCCTGTCGCCATGGACTGTAGCCTGCCAGGCTCCTCTGTTCATGGAATTCTCCAAGCAAGAATACTGGAGTGGGTAACAATTCCCTTCTCCAGGGGATCTTCCTGATCCCGGGATCAAAGAACAACCACCTATATATAAAGAGACAAACACACTTTGAATATGCCACAAGATCAGTTCTTGACTGCTCCTTATAATTCATTTCAGTTTAGTTGCTCAGTCATGTCCGAATCTTTGTGACCACATGAATCACAGCATGCCAGGCCTCCCGGTCTATCACCAGCTCCCGGAGTCCACCCAAACCCATGGCCATTGTGTCGGTGATGCCATCCAACCATCTCATCCTGTTGTCCCCGTCTCCTCCTGCCCTCAATCTTTCCCAGCATCAGGGTCTTTTCCAATGACTTAGCTCTTCACATCAGGTGGCCAAAATATTGCTGTTTTAGCTTCAACATCAGTCCTTCCAATAAACACCCAGGACTGATCTCATTTAGGATGGACTGGTTGAATCTCCTTGCAGTCCAGGGGACTCTCAAGAGTCTTCTCCAACACCACACTTCAAAAGCATCAATTCTTTGGCTCTCAGCTTAATTTATAGTTCAATTCTCATATTCATACATGACTACTGGAAAAACCATAGCCTTGACTAGATGGACCTTTGTTGACAAAGTTATGTCTCTGCTTTTTAATATGCTGTCTAGGTTGGTCATAACTTTCCTCCCAAGGAGTAACTGTCTTTTAATTTCATGGCTGCAATCACCATCTGCAGTGATTTTGGAGGCCAAGAAAATAAAATCTGACATGGTTTCCACTGTTTCCCCATCTATTTCCCATGAAGTGATGGGACCGGATGCCATTATCTTAGTTTTCTGAATGTTGAGCTTTAAGTTAACTTTTTCACTCTCCTCTTTCAATTTCATCAAGAGGCTCCTTTAGTTCCTCTTCACTTTCTGCCATAAGGGTAGTGTCATCTGCATATCTGAGGTTATTGATCTTTCTCCCAGAAATCTTGATTCCAGCTTGTGCTTCTTCCAGCCCAGCATTTCTCATGATGTACTCTGCAATAAGCTAAATAGGCAGGGTGACAATATACAGCCTTGACGTACTCCTTTTCCTATTTGGAACCAGTCTGTTGATCCATGTCCAGTTCTTACTGTTGCTTCCTAACCTGTATACAGATTTCTCAAGAGGCAAGTCAGGTGGTCTGGTATTCCCATCTCTTTCAGAATCTTCCACAGTTTATTGTGATCGACACAGTCAAAGGCTTTGGCATAGTCAATAAAGCAGAAAGAGATGTTTCTCTGGAACTCCCTTGCTTTTTCAATGATGCAGCAGATGTTGGCAATTTGATCTCTGGTTCTTTTGCCTTTTCTAAAACAAGCTTGAACATCTGGAAGTTCATGGATCACATATTGCTGAAGCCTGGCTTGGATAATTTTGAGCATTACTTTACTAGTAAGTGAGATGAATGCAATTGTGTGGTAGTCTGAGCATTCTTTGGCATTGCCTTTCTTTGGGATTGGAATGAAAACTGACCTTTTCCAGTCCTGTGGCCACTGCTGAGTTCTCCAAATTTGCTGACTTATTGAGTGCAGCACTTTCACAGCATCATCTTTCAGGACTTTAAATAGCTCAACTGGAATTCCATCACCTTCACTAGCTTTGTTCATAGTGATGCTTCCTAAGGTCCCCCTGACTTCACCTTCCAGGATGTCCGGATTATCTCTCTTTAAAACAAACCTACTGCTTGAAATGCCTTTAAAGTGTGTATATTTTTAAAATTTGATAAAAGTGTTTTGATGTATATATTTACACTACAAAATACCTTCTTTAAACACATAAAATCACTGTGAAAAGATAAGCACAAATCACAAAACAAGCACAAATGATTCATAAAATAACTAATAGGATATAACAGATGCAAGTTTCAGGTCAACAGTATACTTTGACTCAAGTTACTCCTTTAAAGCAATGTAGAAATGACCTAAAGGTAAAAAATATGTGATTAATAAAAGGCTAGAATCATTTTACACTGAAGTGTATAAACCAAGACTTAGCATCACTTCCAAATTCTCATGCATTTTTTATGTTCCATGTTAATTTATTGAATTTGTTTTGATATAATCATATAATGTTTCTAAAACATATAAACCAGAATACTTCATGTGTGTCTTCAAGAGAGAAAGCCAAACGAACCCAAATAAATCTAATCTACAAAACTGGAAGCATTTCTAAAGTGGCCTTTCATGATTCCAAGCTATCTGTAAACTTAAATATTTTAACCAACAGATTCAAGCCAAGTTTTCATTGTTTCCAATAACATATTAATTTATTCAAATATATGTATTGTTTCCCTAAACCTTCAAGTAAATTGCTGTTATAGGCAGAGATCCTATGCTTAACTGTCTTTCTGTTGATGTTTTCAAACAGCTACATATACCCGAAGGAAGACATATCAGAGGTTGAAAACTGCATTACTCCATCACAGAAAAGCAATGTTGCAGATTGACATGAAAGTTTCTGAACCCAGGACCAAAGTTCTGATAACAGTCTGCCTTTATGAAAAGGAGAAATCTTTGAACATTTAAAAAAGAAAATTTTCTGAAGTACTGAAGATGTATTAATGTGTTCTTGACTCACAAAATACAACAGAATCATGACTTCTGGCCATTGGTGTTCTCTAGACTTCCCCAAAATCAGGTGCACACCTCTGATAATGGGGAGGCCAAGGCTGTTGCTGATGGTAATAGCAACTCCCACATAGCATGTCACTGGCATCAGTCTGGGTACCTTACATACAGGAGCACACAGAACTATTTAGGCTTCCTTCCTAACCTGGAATCACCTGAGCACCCACTCCATCATCATGCTCCAGCACAAGTAGAAATGATTACCTATCACACACTGTCTTATCAGTCTGTACACTCATCTGTTTGCTCATTTATCAAGCATTGTTGCATGTCCATATCCTTGAGTTTCCCTGGTGGCTCAGCTGGTAAAGAATCCACCTCCAATGCAGGAGACCTGGATTTGACCCCTGGGTTGGGAAGATCCCCTGGAGAAGGAAACAGCTACCCACTCTAGTATTCTGGCCTGGAGAATTCCACAGACAGTATAGTCCATAGGGTCGCAGACAGCTGGACATGACTGAGTGACTTTCACTTTCACTCTCACACTCCATGTCCTTGGTGCTTGAAATGCTCACAGACACATTGAGGAAACAAGTATGTTAACACAATGCCATAAAATGAAATAATTTATGAGCAATGCAAACTGGCACCTTTGCTTAATCTCAAATGATTAGTTTTATACCTGTTTACGGACCACTAGGCCCAGCTGAATAAAGATCCTATTGTTACGCTGATCTTACTCATAAATGTAGGCAAGACATTAATTTCTCCCTCAAAAGCCACACATCTTAGAGTTGTTTGACTCAAAGTGTTTTGTCTTTTTCAAATTTTTGTTCAATCTTGGTAATATTTTACTGCTTGTGTATCATCCAGACCTCCACTTCTCTTAGCTAGGAAACACAGAATCAATATTATTTTACCATGGCTACTCCAAATTTATTCCCTCTCAATTTTCTGCCTCCCCAGGTTCTCTTCCTTAGATCATTTTTTTCTTTTGCAAAAAAATTCTCTTCTTAAAAAAAGAAAAGAGTTCACCCAGGTCCAGCTTTTTTTTTTTTTTTTTGTCTATTATTTTTTAATGTATTAGCCCAGATAATCATTACACTAAGGAACATAATCAAATTTCTTAATCTATTTTATAAAACCTTCAGACTCTAGGAAACCTTGACTCTCTATAATCTCTTACCTAGTCCCTAGCTGTTTTCTCTTCATTTCAGGTCACCGTTACACTGTTTCTTCATTTGATCATATCTTTCAATTCTCCCTGTTTTCTTCCCAAGAACATTTCCCGTGAAAGGTCTTCTTGACACAGGATTACCTATCTATAGTCCTCCTATCCAATCAGTTCATAACACTCCATCCCCTTATTCCCAACAATGAGCTAGGTCATGATCATTCCCCCCTACACACTTCTGTTTACACTGTTTCTTTTATTTGGAATGCCTTCCTATCTCTTGTATGAGAAAAATAATTTTTAAAAATCTAAATGTCTAGCAACAACAACAAAAATCCATTAATTATGAAAGTTCCACACATAGGAATACTGTACAAGAAATTACATTTTTGATTCCAGAAGTAAAATCACCCAAGTTTCTGCCATTTTCTAAAATTATATAAATTACATGAAAATCTTTTCGAACAAGTTGAACTTCATTCACCAACAAGAACATGCCAAACTTCAAGGTAGCTGCTATCAATTATGTCAGTTATCATGTTGGCACTCTCACCATCTTCACTTTACGGAATTATGTTTAATTTTAAGTGTCACCTTTGTAGAATCACAGGATTGCCGGGGGCCAGCGCGAGGAACTCCGCCCATGGCAAAGGTCATGAGGAAGGAGGCTTGGCATACGCAAAGGCGTGATCAAGCCTCAGGAAACCCCCTGTTCCCGAGCATCTACCCCATAACCAGAGTCTGTTTTATGTTCTCACCTACACCTCTGACTTTACGGGGGGCTCTCCCCCATAACCGTTTCTCTCAGAGAAGGAGTAAACGTGCAGCTCCAAGGCAATAAACATTCTTGGGCGTGACAAGAGCGTTTCAGCTTATGGACTCCTCTGAAGCTTATCTAGCCCGCCTGTATAGGTTCGTCTGGCCACATGTGATTGTTTACAGCCTCCCAATCTGAGAGGCATGAGATGTTTTAGACTTACTAAAGGCAAATTCTTTGGGGGAGTTAGAAATTATTAGTATAGTGGGTTGGTTAGGAATTATATTGATGAAGGGTTTTTCATTTGTTGTGCCAATAATTGCTGCTAATTCCCTGTCCTGGGTGTGACAAGGGTGTCTTAGGTCAAACCTCTCTGCTGACAGACTAGCTTGTGTGACAGGATTATCCACACTCCTGCCACATGATTGTTTATTACCTCTTAACCATAAACAGCACAGAGAGTTTTGGAGTATTTTGAGAGTCTTAATTAGCATAGGGCTTTTCTTTTGTTGAGTCAATGATTGCCGCCAGGCCTCCATATCCTTAGGCACCTGGGAATATATTAATCAGTGTATTTGGAATATAGAAAAGGAAATATAGTAGTTTTTAAGGTTAGCAATACTAGACTTTTTGAGTTAATGAATTTTCTCTTTTGTAATAGATCACTGTACTTTGTTATAAATCACTGTCCTTGCTATGTAAAAATGTAACTTTATCACTATCTTAAGACTAAACAGATCTTAAGGGGAGCATTGGTGAAAGGATTTTCATTTGTTGGGCTGATGTTTGCTGCTAAATCTCCATGTTCCCTACCCTTATAATGAATATAACTAGCATATAGGAGAAATAAGTATTAACCTTTAAGATTAATCATGTTAACCTTGGGTTAAATAAATTCCTTTCTTGATTGTAACTCACTACACCCTCACCCTATAGGAATGTAACTTTATTTGGAGGGTGGTGCCTGGTTTAAGAAAAAACACCCTTGGAAAAAATAAGTTTTTGGTTATCAGAAAGAAAGGATCATAAAATCCCTAAGAACTTTTTATGTGAAGCACCTGATTTTGATAAAGGTCAGGACTGCTGACCCCCGTGTGACTCTGTATTCATCCCTATGTGTAACAAAAGGTATATAAGCAAACCCAAAAATAAAGAAATCAGATCAGTTTCCGGAAAGACTGATTCCCCCATGTCACTTCCTTCTTCCTCCCGTTTCTCTGGCTGAATTCCCATCTGGACTCAGCCTCCTTTTCTCCACTACACAATCTCCTACTACACTATCTGTTTCTAATCTCTCTATATATCTGTAATTAAATATGTATTTTTCCAAAGACGCCAACGCCATCCCCACCTTCAAATTCCCTGGATCCACCAGGGCTGGACCCTGGCACAGGATGATCACATATTTGGTTATATATTATTCTGAGTGTTTCTGTAATGGTAATTCTGGATGAGATTAACATTTATATCAATAGACTAAGTAAAGCAGAATCAAAATCAACTTAATATAGTTGAGTCTCATCCAATCAGTTGAAGACCTGAATAGCAACAGAAAGGTTGACCTTCTCCTGACTATGAGGACTCTTCTGCCTGCCTGCCTTGGAACTGGGACATCAGCTTTTTTTCCTGCTTTCTGATTCAAACAGAAACACTGGCTCCTCCTGGGTCTCATGCTTTTGGATTGAAATTGGAAGTAAACCATCAGTTCCTCCTGGGTTTCCAGCTTACCCATTCACCCTGCAAATCTTGGGATTTGCCCAACTCCATAGCTGCATAAGGGCTTTCCAGATGGTGCTAGTGGTAAAGAACCTGCCCACTAATGCAGGAGAGATGGGGGTTCAATCCCTGGGTCAGGAAGATCCCCTGGAGGAGGGCATGGCAACCCACTCCAGTATTCTTATCTGGAGAATCCCTGATGGGCTACAGTCCATAGGGTCACAAAGAGTCAGACACGACTGAAGCGACTTAGCATGCATGCACATAGCTGCATAAGCTAATTCTTTATAACAAATCTATTTACACACACACACACACACCCTGTGGGTTCAATCCTTGGATATCTTGACTAACAGAACAGGTGAAGACACTGAGGCACACACAAGTTCAGTAACCTATCCTTAGTTTCACAGAGCTGAGAAGCGGAAAACTCATCCAGTCCAAGAAATCTGGCTCCACAATCTGTGCCTGTCAGCATTTCACTCTAAATTTATGATAGACACGTTCCACGAGTAGTGCTCATAGATTTGTCTTGTTTTGAGAGAGAATGAATAACATGTATAGGGCATATATTTCCAAGCATTCTAACGTGAGTGACGTGAATGGGCATTTAGGTTGTTTTTAAAGCATTACAAACATCCTTACATGCCTGTCTTTATAATTTTTTTTTCCTTTTATTTATGTAGCACAAATTCCTAGCCATGTAATTTCTATGTGAAAGAATACATGCATTTTCAATTTTAACAGATGTAGAAAAATTACTTTCCCAAATAACTGTACCAATTTACATCCTTGACAAAAATATATGGCAGTGCCCTTTCTTGTTTTAAGGTGTGATTATGTGTATGGTTCCTAACTATATAACCTTTTTTTCTTAATTTATTTTTTTAAATTGAAGGATAACTGCTTTATAGAATTTTCTGGTTTTCTGTCATAAATCAACAAGAATCAGCCATAGGTACACCCATGTCTCCTCCTTCCCAAACCTCCCTCCCATGTCTCTCCCCATCCCACTGTTCTAGATTTGAACATTCCAACAGACTATTGAACTACAGTAATTCCTGATAATAAATTCCCTTATGGCTTAAATTAGTTACAAACATCACAAACCAGTTCTGAAGAACAAAACTGATAATATGTATCCAAAAAGTCAATTATTTTGTCACTGAGATTCATGCCCTCAGTCTTATCTAAGCTATAAGGTCTTGTGAGGTTTTTTCGGTTGCTTTCAATACTTTTTACCTAAGTCAAACATACTATCTGTATGGACACTTGTTGGTCTGATCATCTTACAGATCTACAGAAAAAGGAAAGAACTGTTCTAGCTAGACAAACTTTCTGGATCTTTTGTAGTGGTACAAGCATTCTTCTAGGTGCTGCTAATTTATCTGGATCATGAATTAGAAAAGGACAACATCAAGTCCAATAGAATCTACACTCTATTACATTTTTCCATCTTGATTCATTGGTACTTAGGCCAGTCTCTTGGTTTCTTTTGTATCTCTTAGGTTTTAATATTCTGTAGAATATTGTGCAAATGCTAAAGTAACTTATTTTTCTATGAAAAAAGAATAATAGCAATTTCCCTCAATGTGAAACTCTGAATATTGTTTCTTTTAAAAAAGCTTTCCCCCCTTGATAGACTAGTTTAAAGATACTGCTAACATTTTACTATCCTCGAAGTATGATTCACAAGAACAAGAAAGAGATCTGGTATTTTAGTTCAATTTCTTCCCCTTGCTTTTTGTATGAACTTGGGAAATTCATTTACATAGGACTCAATTTCATTTTCAATATGTGATAATTATATTTAAGTATATTTAAATTTCCTTTTAGCTCAAAATTTGTATGATGCATTAAGAAGTCTTAACACGTGTTCGTATTTCTGAACGTCCTTACTATTTCCTTTGCTATCATTATTCTGTTGTATTGAAAGCTCAAAGGAGGAAGAAATTGTATCTGTTTAACTCATTTGGTATAGGATAGCACCAAGGGGCTTAGAAAATGCTTTAAATTATTATGACAGGCTAGTAACAATATAATTTGCAGTGAATCCAATGTGTGTCAGAAACAGAGAGAAAACTTTTAAAAACTTTATAGAAACAAGTCTGAGAAATCATGTAAATCAAAACAGTCTTTCAATATCAATAAAAAGACACAGTTTTATGACAAGCACTAATTGACCTCTGAATCCCATGAAAATAAAACTTTGGCTGAGCCCAAAATGTCCTTTGCATTAGTATCAAGACCTACAGAGGAAAATTGTCTGCAAAGAATGAATTCCACTGTATTATCAGCAGTATGCTCTAGGGAAATTAGCTGCATTGGGAATTTTCCTACAGAGGGATTTTATTACATAGAATAATTTATCTTCAAGTGAAAAAGTAGAAGATGTACTAAAATTTAAGCTTTTAAAAGACAAGGACCATAAAGACAGTCCCATGGATTCAGATCATCTATCACAAATGTAAGCAAAGTCTTCCACAGACATTTTCTCAGTGGCTAAAAAAGCTTAAATGCCTTTTCACTTTTCAAAACAAAATATCATCATTGCTTCAGTTTGTCCCAATATACCTAGTTCTCTAAAGAAAAGCTAAAATTTCCAAAGAATGTTCATTATCTGTAAATATTATACATTTTCCTAGATATCACCCTAAGCACCCCAATTCAAATGATTTAGGAATCCATGTAGATTAAATGCATGCATGCTAAGTCGCTCCAGTCATGTGTGACTCTGTGCAACCCTTGGACTGCAGTGACCTCAGCCCCAGGCTCCTGTGTCCTTGAGGATTCTAGGCAAGAATACTGGAGTGGGTTGCCATGCTCTCCTTCAGAGGATCTTCCTGACCCAGGGATCAAACCCATGTCTCTTATGTCTCCTGCACTGGCAGGTGGGTTCTTTACCACTAAAGATTAGATAATCCCATGTAAAATGTCTAATATAAATGCAATATAAAAGCAAGCCTGGGAAAAATACAACTTGGTGACCACATTACAGAGAAAGTCTCCTCCTGCATGGTTGAAAGTCTTGCTGAATATGACAACAAATTTTGAACTTACTATTAGTTAGGCAGCTAATACATCTTTCAAGCTATTGTTGTTAGGCATAACAATAGTTGCTAAACTATAAGGGAAACATTAAAAAAGTTGCTAAACATAAGGGAAGGCACTGAAATTACAGCCTGGATGCCACAATGAGCAAAAGAAGTAATTATCAATAACAGTCCAAACACCACATGTTCTCTAGTTAATAATGTCTTCTTGCCATGTACACAAACTGGCATGGGAGAATTCTCTCTCCATGATATTCATTCATTCATTCACACCCACACACACCCTGCATGCTCACCAAGGAGAGGAGAAAACAAAGGATGAAAATGAGCTTGGGCATTCTAGCTGTAATTTTCACTTTTCTGTGAGATGAGAGTTGTTGTGGGCATCAAAGCATGAAAAGTCTGAGCCTAAATGGGCTGCATGCTCACAGGGATACCTATTCTAGAACCCTTCACAGAGAAGAGAGGAATGGCCCTTTTCACCTCTTCGACTGAACAGTTACAGTCAAAATAATGCATTGCACCCTCTAAGTTTAGCCACAGAAAAAGTATTTAATCAATTACCCAGTTCAGGCTAGGAATAAAAGGTGCTGCTACGTGACTTACAAATCGCAATCAGAAATTCTTTAAACCAAAATCAGAGTGGTGGCCACAACTCCTCCTATAGACCAGTCCCCTTTGCCTGCCATCCGATTTGGGAAGGTACCTGAATTTTCATTTTCTTACATTAATCTCTAAAATGTCTTAGCCTTTCACCTGCCGTCCTTGTTCTTCTCTATTCTCATTGACTTAGTAAGGTTTTCATTTCCAGGAATGTTTTCAGGTACTAAATACCGTGGAAGGTAGCCACTGGTCCTCAAGAGTAATTTTTTTTTTTAAACTTATTAACCTATTTACATTGTGTGCTGAGCTCATTCACCTTGAACCCTTTAAGTGAGTGACAGCTGCCCAGTGGAATCTAATTTTAACATTGCCACTCCACTGCTAGTCACTATGCATACTGTCTCTCCTCACTATGCACAGAACAAGCTCAGCCCTTTACCTGCATCACAGATTTGAGACCCATGTCTTGTCAAGGCTGAGGGTGCACTCTTCTGAAAGTTATTCCAGAAGGAAAAAAAGTAAATCCTACCTTTTTTTTCAAGTATTAATTCATTCTGAACAACTCTTTGAAAACAGTTATGTTTACTGATTCTGAATGCAATACTTATTTTGGCCACTCAATTATCTTACTTATAAATGATGAAGCCATTTTTTTCACTCAATAGATGTCTTAGAATGAATCACAATTTATTAAGCAGATTTCAAGAAAAATGAGAGACAGTTATAATAGTGGAGACAGAAGAGTTGGAAATCTTCTCCCCATCTTCCCTCTTCACTTTCTCCCCCAGGCCAGGCCCAAATGCCACCAAACACATCTGCCTCCGACCCAGTTTGATAGCTACTGCTGAGAACATCACTACTCTTCCAGTTGCTTCTTTTTAATATTTACCTTCCATCTCCTTAGTTAAACTCAAAGGGAGAACGAGGAACAGTTCAGTATTGCTGTGAACTGGGGACTTCTCTATGCTATCTCTTTTAATTCTCACAACAACCTAGCAATTTAGTGTTTAAGTGATTTTGTTTTCCCTAGGAAAGTAGAAAAGTCAGGATTAAATCCCAACTTATATCTTACTCCAAAGCCTCTGTTCTTTTCATTTCACTACACTGCCTCTACAATTCTTTAATTTTAATAAAAATCATACCACTTAGCTCTCGTGCAACAGTGATTCAGTAACACAGCCAAACTCTACATAATAAACATCTAAATCTTAAAAGAAAATGATTAACACTAACAAATGTGTAGAACTAGCATTTATCCTGAATAAGATGAAGTTGAAGAACAAAACTGTAGTGAAATATAAAAGGTCATCAAATGGATTGAAGTACTTTTTAAAAGTGAAACAGATTAAAAAGAAAAACTAGACAATAAAAAATAAAAAAGATAATACTGCAATCAACAGTCTGATTTATTTAATTTTTTAAGAAAATATTTTAAGGACCTAGTAGAAATTTTAAAAATAAGTAGAAATCAAAGAAAATGCTGTAAATAATCTATATATAAGTATAGCTGAATGACAGAAAATTTGTCTCTCAACTAAGATGATTAAAATTATGGTAAATAAAATAGAACTAAAGATCACCCACAGGATGTGAATTTTGCAAAATTTCCAAAGGTACTTGGTTAAGATCCTTGGAAGAGGCTATAAACAGAAATAAGCTCTAGATTAGTATCATTAACAGGTTAAGTGTATTTTTTTTAAAGCAAAATTAAGGTTCATTTCTAGGCTTCCATCATGATAACAGTTAATAATGATAAGGGTCAATATTTGAATTAGCAAGCTTAATATGATTATAAGGAATTTTAATCACAATTGGTTCACTAGTGAATTAGTAAAAACCATCCTAGACTATGAAGAATACAGAAAGAGTTTCTTTTTAAAAAAAATAGAAAAAGAATTTCTTTTTTTTTTCTTTTTTTTTTAAATTTTAAAATCTTTAATTCTTACATGCGTTCCCAAACATGAACCCCCCTCCCATCTCCCTCCCCATAACATCTCTCTGGGTCATCCCCATGCACCAGCCCCAAGCATGCTGTATCCTGCATCAGACATAGACTGGCAATTCGATTCTTACATGATAGTATACATGTTGGAATGCCATTCTCCCAAATCATCCCACCCTCTCCCTCTCCCTCTGAGTCCAAAAGTCCATTATACAATGGAGTAAAGACAATCTCTTTAACAAGTGGTGCTGGGAAAACTGGTTAACCACTTGTAAAAGAATTTCTTTTTAAGTTTAAAAAAGGGTAGTACTGAACTTAAAGAACTATAAAGCAGTTGTTTCAAAAAAAAAAAAAGAAAGAAAGGAAAAAACAATCAGAACCTCTTTTATTTGTAAGGGTGTAATATCCTCTGATGAGAAGACTTTAAAACTCTTAATGCGTGGCGTAGATCAATGATGTTTTTTCAAGTAGTATTAAATAGCAAATAGGATACGTTGGCCCAGAGAAATTACAAATAGTAGACTGATAATTATACAGTGACAGCATAATGAATAATCTCAGCACTGAGTAGAGCTGGTCATCTAATTTCAAAGTTTCTCTACAGACTGAAAATATAGCTCTGTATTTGCCTCTATCTGACTCGGGTTTTTAAATTTTTAGCTTCTATAAAGCTTTACAATGGTTAGAGGCAAAATAAGATTTACATATAAAAGGACCCCGCCATGATTGCCTGTCCTTTAATATTAAGGTAGAGAGAGAGATGAAGATTGTCAGAATTATACTTATTCATTTTATTTCAGATCAATAACAAGAGAATGAGGAACTTTTTCAGGAAAGTAAAGAGCCAAAAATTTGTGAACCAATTAGGAAAGCTTCTGTGAAAGTTAGAGTATCCACGGTTTGTGGGATTCACAGCATCAAGAAATTATAGATATAAACACTGTTAGGTTTCAAAGAGATGGATAAGTTTAGCATAGTGTAATGGTTTTATCCAATTTGTGGTTATGTAAGACAAGACAGAAGTACCCACAAGGGTGTAGAAATTCATATACATAACACAATGTATCTAGAAGTTTGTTATTCAAATACCAAATGTTGGTCAGTAATCTTATTATAAACAGCAAAGTAATATTTATACCTATATCACACTTGGGTAATAAGAATGGCATATTTTATTCAAGTTGCTGCTAATTGGTTTCAAACTCAAACTTCTCTTTCATTTCTTATTACCCAAATGCCTTTATAGTTATATAAAATGAGTATAAAAGAACCACAATTTTTCTTATTTTTGAATCTAGATACTCACAAACATCTACAGAAAATGACTTTTCTGTTTGCAAGATTGCCATGAGTTGAGTTCAGTCGCTCAGCCATGTCTGACTCTTTGCGACCCCATGGACTGAGAACACCAGGCCTCCCTGTCCATCACCAACTCCCAGAGTTTACTCAAACACATGTTCATCGAGTTGGTGATGCCCTCCAACCATCTCATCCTCTGTTGTCCCCTTCTCCTCCTAGCTTCAATCTTGCTCAACATCAGGGTCTCTTCCAAGCATCAGGGTCAGTGTTTTCCATCAGGTGGCCAAAGTATTGGAGTTTCAGCTTCAGCATCAGTCCTTCCAATGATACCTCCAAGATGATTTCCTTTAGGATGGACTGGTTGGATCTCGTTGCAGTCCAATGGACTCTCAAGAGTCTTCTCCAAATCACAGTTCAAAAGCATCAATTCTTCAGTACTCAGCTTTCTTTACAGTTCAACTCTCATCCATACATGACTACTGGAAAAATCATAGCCTTGACTAAACGGACCTTTGTTTGAAAAGTAATGTATGCTTTTTAATATGATGTCTAGGTTGGTCATAACTGTTCTTCCAAGGAGCAAGCGTCTTTTAACTTCATGGCTGCAGTCACCATCTGCAGTGATTTTGGAGCCCCCAAAACAAAGTCTGTCACTGTTCCCACTGTTTCCCCATCTATTTGCCATGAAGTGATGGGACCAGATGCCATAATCGTAGTTTTCTGAATGTTGAGTTTTAAGCCAACTTTTTTACTCTCCTCTTTCACTTTCATCAAGAGGCTCTTTATGATTGCCATAGACTGAATGTTTGTGTCCAAAGTTCATATTAATCATAATGGCCCAATATGATGGTATTTAAAAGTGTGCTTATATCATGAGGGTGGAGCCCTGGTAAATAGGATTAGCGCCCTTATTAAAAGAGGCCCAGAGAGTGTCCTTACTTCTTTCACCTGAAGTTACAATGAGAAGACTGGTGTCTATGTACCAGGAAGTAAGCCCTCACCAGACATTAAACCTGTCAGCACCATAATGTTAGACTCATCAGCCTCCAGAATAGTGACAAATCAACTTCCTTTGTTTATAAACCACCAGTCTATAGTGTTTTCATAAGTACCAGATGAAGACAATGATAGATATGTGCATATTGCCCTCTCATTCAACAACTTCAACTAGCTCTATCCCCCATGAGTTCTCTGCCTCAAACCCTCATTCCAGCTAGAGGATATCTCTCACTCTTCTTTGTGTCACCACCAGTGACCATTTCCAGGAGTTATACACACTGACCATCATTCCCGTGACCAGTGGTCCACCGTGGAACTAGAGTACTAGGAGAGTGCACACTGAATTCAGGAGCTGCTGTGAGGAAGATAACTTCATTTTGTCCAAACACAGGGGAAGGAGACAAATTAAACTAAAGTTCTGAAAAAAGCAAGGCATTTCAGCTAAAGAAAAACTCAGGAACAAATAGCAAACGATGATTTATAAAGGTTAAAAAAATCTAACTCCTCAAAAGTACCTCTTTAAATTAAATCCTCAGCCTAGAATTTAAACGAGTGAAGAATACTGATCAATTAATTTATATAAATACTTGAAGCACGCCTTCAATTTTCAATAGCCCTTTAAAGAAAATTACCTTTTCTACCTTAAAAATAAGCTGATGTTTTTTAAAATAATATTATTATATAAAACAAAGCTCCTGAATTGTAGTTGAAAGACAAGAAGTAGCCAATGTCTTTGCTGCTGTTGTTTCCCTGCTTAGTGGTTTTTCATCTGACCAGGGATAGAACCCATGCCCTCTGCAATGGGGGCACAAAGTTTTAAACACTGGACCACCAGGGAAGTCCCAAGATTTAACCTTTTTTAAGTGTAAAATTCTGCGGTATTAAGTACATTCACAAGGTACAACCATCACTGTTGTGCAACCATCACTACTTATTTCCAGAACCCTTCATCGTTTCATACCGGTCAATGGATTTTAGTTAAGTTTTTCATTTAGTCCATTTATTAACTATAAAAACCCTTTAATCATTTATTCAACCAAGGTCTATCAGATATATTAGGGGTTTTTTTTCCTCTTACTACTTTAAAGGGATATTGGAAATGTCTTTTGTTCTCTACCGGTGGTTGCTGCTTGACTGACAACCAAAACATTCCAATTAAGAGCCAGAAACTAATGATCAATGTTCTCTTGATGAATTTCTGGCTTGCTTCTTTGAACTTCATTCAGTGTTAAGTTGATTCCTTTGAGGTGCCATGAAATTAAAAGACACTTACTCCTTGGAAGGAAGGTTATGACCAACATAGATAACACATTAAAAAGCAGAGACATTACTTTGCCAACAAAGTTCCTTCTAGTCAAGGTTATGGTTTTTCCAGTAGTCATGTATGGATGTGAAAGTTGAACTATAAAGAAAGCTGAGCACCAAAGAATTGATGCTTTTGAACTGTGGTGTTGGAGAAGGCTCTTGAGAGTCCCTTTGACTGCAAGGAGATCCAACCAGCCCATCCTATAGGAGATCAGTCCTCCTTTGGAAGAACTGATGTTGAAGCTGAAACTCCAATATTTTGGCCACCTGATGCAAAGAGCTGACTCATTTGAAAAGACCCTGATGCTGGGAAAGATTGAAGGCAGGAAGAGAAGGGGACGACAGAGGATGAGATGGTTGGATGGCATCACCAACTCAATGGACATGAGTTTGAATAAACTCCAGGAGTTGGTGATGGACAGGGAGGCCTGGCGTGCTGCGGTTCATGGGGTTGCAAAGAGTCAGACATGACTGAGCAACTGAACTGAACTTGAGGTGACTTAGCCATCAAAAATTAAAGTTTTAAAAATGAATCCTGGTAGTGATGAAACTGTTTTATATCTTGAGTGTATCAATGTTAACATCTTGGTTGTATGTCACTATAGTTTTTGCAAGATGTCACCATTGGAGGATACCACTGGAGGGTACAGAGTCTCTGTATTATTTCTTATAACTATATGTGAATCTGTTATTTGCTCAGAAAAATGTGTTATTAAAAAAAAATAAATCAGGATTTGAGGATACAGACTATTAACCCTTTCTCTTGACTTTCGCTTTTCTGTCCATTTCTCCAACATGATCTAAATTTCTCTGATTATCATAGCCTACAGACTGAAATGCATGAAGGTATTAATATTTATATAATGATTTAACTCTTTGTTCTCCAAAGCTGATTGAAGGAAATTTTACTGAAATCTAAACAAGAAATGTTTTAATAAAGACACATGTACAGCTGTCCTTCTTAAATCTACAAATTCTTGTATGCCTAAGCATATATATATATATATAAAAACAAGCCTTGGAGAACTGAAGTACTAAAAAATTTGTAAAAAACCTCATAAATTTACTTGTTAAAAATATATTTATGAAATAATAAAGAAAAACACTAGAAAAGGATTGTCTATGACACTGCAACACTGAACACATTAATACTGAGTAATGTACACTAATTTCCTGTTATCATTCTTCACTTGTTAAAATCTTTTCAACTTCGTCCTTCTCCGCAGAGGCAATTAACTACTAATATACTTATTTTGATGTGTTGGAGATCATATGCATACCAGGCAGTAATTTCAGAGAAATTTCAAAGCCTTTCTAATTTTATCACCTTTAAACAATTAGTCTCAGCCTTGGTCTCAGACTCAGAATAACAAGGATGTTGACAATGGTTAAAGCTTTAGATAGCCTTTATTTAATGTACTAGATACAACTAAATAGATATTTCTCAACTCCCTTCCTAATTAATAGGAATTTTATTCATGCCTAAATAACTCCCTCTCAAGTTGCATGATCATTAGTCTCTCTTGCAAACAATATAGGTAATAATAAACTCATCATTAATATTGTTTTTGCTAATTGCCAAATTTATTAAGCTCTTACATTGTGCCAAATGCTATATTAAGTGATTTACATACATGATTTCAATTAGTCCTTTCAAATATCTATGGCTTGGTAAGTTTTAAAAGTCATTATTACTTCCATTTCATATATATGATTAAGTAAAATAAGATGAACTAGATGACAGTGTACAAGTTGCCACCATTGAGAGAGATGCTATTTTAGCTCAAGGAGCTTAACTCCAGAGTCCCTGAGCTGAACCTCATCAATACAAAGCATATCCATCACCTTTCGTTAATAGCCAGGGACAAAGATGGGCACAAAGTGGAGGCCAAGGGCTACTCAGGCTTACCTTTACTTACCTTTACTATTGCATTAATGCAAAAATCCCAAATTTAGCTGACATCAAATTCACCCTCATTTTCAAAACCTAAACTCTGGTATACTCATTCCATAATTACTCCAAAGTAGAGACAAATAATAGCAGTGGCTTTCCTCTGCAGAATCCCATTTCACAAAATAAACAAGCACAGTGTCAAAGGTCACACAGTAGAAAAGTCTGGTTTAAGTGCAGTTTCAATAGAAAGCCTATATATTCCCAAACCAAAACGCTAGCTGAAAATTCCTAAGGAAATTAATTAATTGTTAATTAATTAATTGTTCAGATTATATTTGAGGACTATTTACTAGATAGCTAAACTGACAGTACTGTTTTTTGTTTGTGTCCTATCGGCCTTCTCACATACTGTTTACAAAACAAGGAAAGATGGTACTCCTTTTAGGAGGATCCCTATATAGCCTAAGAATCATTCTTTTAAAGTGTTTCTAACTGCTTGCTCTCATATATATATTCTTTCAGTTCTTACAGTTAAACTGCTTTCAGAAGAAGTGAGTTTAAACAGATAAAAGATTGTATCTATGTAGAATCTGACTAAGGAGAATAAATATCCTGGAGATAAAGCACAATGAAGCAAAGCTAATATTAGTTCTTTTCTTTTGGAATTCATTAAGTCTGAATACATTTACTTGAGTAAAACAGTAAATTTTTAGTAAAGAATTTAATGCAAGAATAATAGAGCTTCTTAGCTCTTACTGCAAAACTACCACAATTATAGAATGAATGTTTATAGAATAAACAAATGTAAATTCAAATAATCATATTCATATATAATATTTAAATACATGATAAAGTGAAAAAGATGGACTATCTTTGGCTGGACTATAACATCTTTGTGAATTATCTAAATTATATTCTGAGTTTCAAAGTGCAACATAATGCAAAGCAATGAAGATATATATGGTTATAAAAGTATAAACATTACCTTTTGAAATTTCCAGAAAAGGCTTTCAATTTAAAATTGCAAAAGACATTCCAAACTAGCCTCCCAAAACTGATTCTAAAAACATACATGTTTAGGGAAGGAAAATAAACTACTTTCATAACACATCATAGCACCTCCTAATCTAGATTTTTATTACCATAAGTTAATTCGGTTTCTAAAGGCACTTCTTGATTTTCCCCCAAAGAAATGCACACTTTATGTCTTTCCCATCATACTGCCCTTTGTACACCTGAATTACACATTTAAAAATAGTTCTCATTAATCCTCTACTTTTCAAAAGAATATTTAGCCTAAACATTTTAATGTCAGCCTTTACCTTAAGCAGATAGAATCTATGTTCCTTTTCAGAATTTTATTTCTCCTAATGAAGTTTATTCTTTCTGATAATCTCTTTCATGAACCAAAAGCATTCTTTTATTGTTGTTTGAAAAGCACAATTATCAACATCTTATCTATGTAGTCTATAAGTATATTTAATGATGAAAAATTTGAAAAACATAAATTGAGGAATTTACTTTCATGAAGTCCACTTTAAATGTCCATTTGTGAAACACCAATAACTCAATCCAGGAGTGGCCTCCAAGTGATATTTTACATTTTTATCAATTTTATGCATTCATTACTGGATGGAAACCATTTGAAGAATTGAATAATTTGTCTAAGTTATAATTTACTATAGACTTGCAATTCACTGAAAAATCTTCATTTCAGAGATGTATCGAGTTGTATCGTGTGGAGCGTTTAGTCTATTTCCTCTGTTTAGCGAGACACTGAGGCGGTTAAGTTTGCTTATCTAGTGGACAGAAAGTGAAAAAATATAAATGTCTATAATGTAACATGGCTCTAGCTGTATTTTTCTAGGATTTCAAAAACTTGAGTTTGAACTTATTCCAACCTTGGTTTGTACTCTTTTCTGTTTTTCCTCACCTCAAACTACTTGTTTAAAGAAAATGTCTATATAACATACAACCTTGCAAAAATGCAATTCCATTACTATAATTTCAACAAATTCAAGTAGAATATACACATCTTTTGCAAAGGATACCATTAATCTCTGAGCACGAACGTGTATAACTCATTAAAAAGAAAAAAACTTAATGCCCTTTAAGTCACCAAAAACTTCATAAACGTTATAAACATTGTTAAACCCATTTCAAATTTTCCTGTAACCACATGGCTGAAATGGCAATTAACTTTTTAAAGTTTGATAGGAAATCTTATTGTCTTTGAAAGGAACATATTCCTTTGAAAGTCATCTTCCCTATTGAAAAAAGAAACGTGTAATACAAATGCAAGACACCAATTATTGTATGAATTTATTTTTTACTCATTTTCCATCAGTTGGTACAAATTACATATTTTGAAAAATATGATTTAATAAAAGTATTTCGCTTACTTATAATAATAGCTCTTTCTTATTTGTGAGGAAGTCTTGAGAACTATGTATCCAATATGGTAGCACATATATAACTATGTATCCAACATGGTAGCATATATAAAACACACATGGATTTTGAACACTTAATATCAAAACACGTAGCAAAAATGATCCCAATATATTTTTATATTGGTTATATCTTAAAATGATAATAGTTTTATAAATTGACCTATATAAAGATTATTATTAAAATTAACTTGGTTGGTTTCTCTTTACATTTCAGTGTGGCTACTAGAAAACTTAAAATTCTATACACAGCTCACATGCTGTTATCTGGACAGCACAGCTTTGGAATCTCTAAGTATGTTCACTTGATCATGTATTGATCCATCATACAAATACCATTTCTTGAGTTACTTAATTCCATCCTACATGAATCTCTTGTTGGACCCTATACTCTCCTCCCAGTACATTCTCATTCCTTTACTCAACTTCAGAGTGTGACATCTTAAAAACAAAACAAAAAAAAGAAAGAAAACAGGCTCTCCTATCTGCCTCCACTTTTGTCCTCATCATTTCACTAAAGCACTAGAAAGGACTTATTACCCCCAAGCTGCCAGTTCCAGCTGCCACTTTTCAGCTCTCCTCTTATTCATCTCACACCATTGATCATTCCCTTCTTCCTGAAATGTGTTCTTCTCTTGGCTGACAGGATATCCTCCAATTTTCCTTCTGTGCCAACCCCTCCATTTTCCCAATCTCACTCTGATATTTAGATACTGGAATGTTCCTGGGCTAAGTCACAGACCTATACTCACTTCCCAAGTTGATTCATCCAGTCTCATGATTTAAAAACCATTTCTCTGTGGGAGAGGGAGAGGGGGGATGATTTGGGAGAATTGCATTGAAACATGTATAATATCATATAAGAAACGAATCGCCAGTCCAGGTTCGATGCAGGAGACAGGATGCTTTGGGCTGGTTCACTGAGATGACCCAGAGGGATGGTACGGGGAGGGAGGTGGGAAGGGGGTTCAGGGTGGGGAACACGTGTATATCCATGGCGGATTAATGTTGATGTATGGCAAAACCAATACAATATTGTAAAATAATTAGCCTCCAATTAAAATAAATAAATTTAAACTAAAAAAATTTCTGTGCTGAAACACCCAAATGTATTTTTCTATATAGACTTTTTCTATCAAATCTAGGTATTTGTAACTATCTGTCCAATGATCTTTTTGCATGGATGTCTGAAAATTATCTCAAACTAAACTCATAACAAGAACTTGAGGGCTTTCCTAGTGACTCGGTGGCAAAAATCTGCCTGCCAATGCAAGAGACACAGGTTTGAACCCTGATCTGAGACCCCACATGCTTCAGGGCAACTAAGCTCTTGTGCCACAGCTACTGAGTCTGTGCTCTAGAGAATGGGAGCCATAGCTACTGAGCCCACGTGCCCCAGCTGCTGAAGCCCAAGCGCCCTAGAGCTCATGCTCCACAATAAGAGAAGCTACTGCAGGGAGAAGCTTGGGCACTGCAGCTGCAGAGTAGCCCCCACTCGACTCAACTAGAGAAAATCCCACGCAGCCATGAAGACCCAGTGCATCCAAAAATTTATTAAAATAAACATTAAAAGGAGAACTTTGATTTTCCCTGCCCTGAATCCAGAGCCCCTCAACCACTCTTTCTCATCTCAGTAAATGGAGACTCTATTTCTTAGAATTACAAACTCTTCAAATTGCTTTTGTTTCTTCTCTCTCTCATTTCCCCACATCTAATCCATCATTAAATTCTACGGAGGCTGTCTTCAAACAATACCCAGAATCTGTCCACATCTCTTTGCTTCCACTCATATCATACTGGCCCAAGCCACTGACATCACCTCAATTCCTGGCTCATTGCTATTCTTCCTCCATCATTAGCTCTTAGTGCAACAGCCAGAACAATACTACATCTGCTGTAATATATCAGATGATTTCACATCCCTGCTCAAAATCTTCTCATCTAATGTTCAGATATGCAGATGACACCACCCTTATGGCAGAAAGTGAAGAGCAGCTAAACAGCCTCTTGATGAAAGTGAAAGAGGAGAGCAAAAAAGTTGGCTTAAAGTTCAACATTCAGAAAACAAAGATCATGGCATCTGGTCCCATCACTTCATGGTGAATAGATGGGGAAACAGTGGAAACAGTGTCAGACTTTATTTTTGGGGGCTCCAAAATCACTGCAGATGGTGACTGCAGCCATGAAATTAAAAGACGCTTACTCCTTGGAAGAAAAGTTATGAGCAACCTAGATAGTATATTCAAAAGCAGAGACATTACTTTGCCAACTAAGGTCCGTCTAGTCAAGGCTATGGTTTTTCCAGTGGTCATGTATGGATGTGAGAGTTGGACTGTGAAGAAGGCTGAGTGCCGAAGAATTGATGCTTTTGAACTGTGGTGTTGTAAAAGGCTCTTGAGAGTCCCGTGGACTGCAAGGAGATCCAACCAGTCCATTCTAAAGGAGATCAGCCCTGGGATTTCTTTGGAAGGAATGATGCTAAAGCTAAAGCTCCAGTACTTTGGCCACCTCATGCGAAGAGTTGACTCATTGGAAAAGATTCTGATGCTGAGAGGGATTGGGGGCAGGAGGAGAAGGGGACGACCGAGGATGAGATGGCTGGATGGCATCACAGACTCGATGGACGTGAGTCTGAGTGAACTCCGGGAGATGGTGGTGGACAGGGAGGCCTGGCGTGCTGCGATTCATGGGGTCGCAGAGTCGGACACGACTGAGCGACTGAACTGAACTGAACTGAATGTGTCCCCGATTTCATCCAAGTAAAAGTCATAGCCCTGGCTGTGACCCACAATGCTCTGAAGGATCCTCCCCCACCCACTGCACTCAGATGACAGAATACTACCACGCTCCCTCTTCACAGTCGCCTCTAGCCACAGATATTCCCTCACTACTGCTGCAAGAATCTGCAGGTTCTTTAGTCTCAGGGACGTTGCACTCATTTTCGTCTCTACCGTGACTGCACCTTCTCAGGAAGGCCTTCCTCTTCACCAATATCAGTTGGCCTTTTCCTCCTTACCCTGCCCCCACTCAGCACCCCATCAATTTCTCACCATCTGTTATATAATTGTGTTTGGGTTGTTTCTCTCTCATCAGAATGTAAACTTCAAGAGACACTCAATACATGTGATAATAAAGAATAAATGCTAATTATTTCCTTAGCTGTCATATACACAGTTATGGTTAATTACTAATTACTGCCTTAAAGGTGTCTTCATTCTAAGGCAGAAAAGTATGGCCGTATATAGGGTCAGGAGTGTGGTAATAGAAATTCTAGGAGCACTCAGAGGAAGGCATTGCTAACTACTGAAGGCTAGAGGATGGGCAAATGCAGAAAAACTGTCCAAAGGGAGAGATTTGGAGCTTAGCACTGACTGGCAAATGGCAGCTCTCAGGCACAGAGATGACAAGAGTGGAGGCAACATTCCAAGGAAAATAGAACATATTGGGGGGCCCAAAGGATGAACAATAGCGAAATTCAGAAATAAGTAATTGCGTTTGGCTCTGGTGCTAGGTTCGGTGTAGAAAGAAGTAGGAGCAAAGAAAACGAGAAAGGGAAGGAGGAGAGACAAAAAGACATTCATGCCAGGCTAGATATAAACAAATACAGGGCACACAAATGCACAGATGTGTGCAGGTGGTTCTGCATGTAGAGGTATGCATGAATTGTATAGGTATGTGTATATAGATGATATTTGTATATACATGTCATATTTGTATATACATGTATACCTACACACACGGAAGATGACAAGTCTCAGGAACGTGTTTACGACCATATAGTTACACTGTTTTTCTATTGCTAGATTATATTAATAGAAAATTTAGAAGTACACAAGATTATATAAATATGAAATGAGAAAATCTCTGAACTCCAAAGTGCTACTCAAAAAAATAAAAGCAACCTGCTGCACTTTACTTATATTGGTTTACAGACTGAGTTTGTAGAAATATACAGATACCAGGATTAAAAGCCATGCCAAAGCAAGATATTTTTTTTTAAAGCAAGATCGTTTTCTAGGAATGTCCTCTTGCCTCTGCATCCCAGCAAAAAGTTCATCAATTTCCACAAAATGTTCCTTGTCAGAGACTCCCTGCTATTCTTACAGACTGCCGTGAACCAGCTCCCAAATGGTGGCCAGCTGATTCTTCCCTCACCTGCAGAATCCAGATCAATAAGTGATCCTTAGCCAAAAAAGAAAAAGATTAATCAAAGTGAAAACAGGCATGATAGCTAAATTTTAAGCCTGATTATGTGGTGTGAATGAAAACAGGTTGTGCTGCACAAAACTCCAACAGGTCTTTCTAAAAAATAGGATGCATTATAATAATAAAGTAACCCGAGGATACGGTTCAGAGAAGAATGTGGCTCGTTTTCGATGAGACTGCAGTATGCTTTTTACTGCATGTGGCAAGCATCTCTTAATAAAGATTAGAAACTGTCCAGTGAAAATACTTGCGTTATTTTCAACACTGATTAAAACATTTTGTGTGGATCCAGCACGGGGGTGCCATACACTATGCAAGACCCACTGTGTTACTTGGCAGAAAATAAATCATTGAGCTTTAAAATGTGCTATGGTAGCTGTCTTCATTATAGAGACCTTGCACACAGCATACAAAAACATCTATAATGTTACAGCACCTGGATGCCTGCACTATTAAACATCAATACAATCTGTGTTCATATCATCTCCATGCTAATCAGATCGATTTACTACTGATATAGTGTCTTGTCACAGTATCGTAATGCTAATCAAACAAATGGAGCAAAAGGGAGATAATTCAGATATATAGGTATTTAATAGCACAGTTAAAAAAAAAAAAAAAAAGGAATCAAAAGCACACACACAAGGTGCAGCTGTGTCGTGGACAGGCAGATTCCTCATCAAGTCCTGGGTGGTGGTGCTGTAATTTTGTCAGCAGTCATTAAAAAGGGAATATAATACAGTTTGATGCTATAAAATGGACTTGAAAGGGAAATGAGATTACTGCTGCTGCTTAGCATGGCAGAGGTAATTAGCTGCACAGGTAATTAGATACAGATTCCTAGCATATCCTAGTGGGGGCAGTGGATGATGGCATGAGATAATATCTTTTTGCCCGTTGAAAAAGATCAATGTCACAGTTGTTTCAGATCCAAAACAAGATCCTCATCAAACATTCTAATCCTCCAGACAGCAAAGACGCTGTAGTAGCTGCAGTAAAACGTGATACAACTTAATAAAATATACTAGGGAGGCTGGATCGGCAGCGGGGCAAGCGGGGACACCACTGCCTCACTGGAGATATCAATCCTTAGGCCGCATATCTACCTATCTCAGTTATCACTTTGTGACACTCTCAATTGAGAATGTCTCCTGGATTCTCTTACTAATTTCATTTATAACAATAAAGACAATGAGAGGGAGGGGAAAATCAATGATAATACCCCCCAAATAGAAAATCTATCAACACAGTCATCTTTTAAATAGTTATCCAATGAATTTAATGAATGTCTAATGTACACACATTTTGGCCAAAGCTTACACTTCATCAGCTGAGCTATATCTACTGGTGGATGTAGGGGCAAATGAAACTTCTTGACTAGCAAGTGAATCTTTTCTACTGTCAACACGGAAGAGTTCTCTAAACCCCTGTGTTGTTCTATGCACTATCATCGTCTGCTGAAAGACTTGGATAAAAAATGAAAAAAAGCTTCTACATTATTTATTCAACAAATATTTGAGAAATGACTATTAGGTATGCAATCCAGAACCAAAGCAAACCTTCCTACACGTACTTGGGCCACTGAGCCATTAATGGGGCACCTGTACTGCCCGCTGGGAGCCAAATGGATTGGAACTGTGGTGAATGCTACCCACCAGCACATGGACCAGGCAAAGCAAACTTAGTAAACCCTGCATCCCGCTGCAAGAAAACAGACAGCCCTAGAGAATACATTCCAAAAGTAAAATGAAACTTCTTGAAAACAAGCAAATGACAACAACAACAAAGAAACCCTAACTCTTCATGTCTTCCTATAGAAAGAGAAAAAGTCATCACATAAAAACCATTCAGATGGTTTTAGAATCAGCAATTCCGGGTAACTGATTAGAACGCTCTCCATTTAGGAACATGGCTGTTAGAAAATCAATTTGTTAGTTTAGTGCAAAGAGACTTGCCAACAGGTTACTCTGAAAGAGTCTGAACACTGCCAGTTTTCTCTTCACCAGTCCTCTTTTGTAGGATCAATGGAGGAGGAGATGGACAAAACAAGAGTAACTATTTTGACACCTTGAATGGCGATCAGAAGTAAGTTCAGCCAAATATGACAACATGAAGAAACTCCAGTCAGAAAATTCACTTTTTTGTTCAAATGTTCTTGATACTACTTGGTATCATATTTTTTCCTAACATGATGACTGGTTGCTGCCATCTTGCTGACACTGAAAAGTCATCATAAATAGGGCTGGCTTCATGCCTATTCAAACCTCTGCAGTCAAAGAGCTGCGAGCTTTCCTGGTTTAATACTTGATTTGTTACTGTCCTGAATTTCTTCTAAGTTTTAAACGAGGTGCTTGCCATTTTCATCTTGCACTGGACCAGCAAGTTATGTAGTTGGCAAACATCAGCATCCCTTTTATATATGGTAGAAAGACCATATATGGTAGGGAGGCCATTCATCACAGGGCATTATGTAAGAATTGAAATGATAAACGAACAGAAATGATCTTTAGAAGGAACCAAGTGTTATGGGTAAAGGGGATGGGACGCAACTCGTTTGGTGTGCTCACCTATGGCCTGAAATGGCCCTGAAGAGGCTAATGGTCTGGAAACCAAATCTCAAGTGGCTGGGAGGCAAAATGAAACAGAAGCACAGCTAACTCAAGATTTCCCTAAAATGTGGGAATGTCATCAGATTCATGAAGCATTGACCTTTGGGAGTTCAGTGATTTCATCTTTATTTATCTTACTGTTCCATTTGCAAAACATGCCTCCTCTGTTTTTGCTTATCTAGGAGATAAACAATCTAATAAAAGCACCATCTATAATTCTTTAGCTTATAAAATCTACCAGTCTTACTTATAAAATCTTACCAGTCTCATAAAACATCTAGCTAGTCCCTCCTAAGCCTACTAAATATTTTGCTTGATTCTTACTATACCACTGGATTCTCAAAAGGTTTCTGTAGTCATAACCAAAGGACTTTTCTCAGACCTCATTATCTCGGCCCTTCCATACCTTCTAACACAACCATATCCCGTCTGAAACTGACTTCAAGGTCTTGTCTTGTGGCTGTGAGACACAGTACCCTTCCTGTGCTTTGTCTACCCCCTGACTGCTAACTTCTCTTCTCCAAGGAGACCCCATCTACTGAACTTTTAACTCATCACCACTCCCTGCCCCAGCCACCCAGTCTCCTCTGTGATGAAGACCTCAGGCCTGACATCCTCAACCCTTTGCTTTATCATTGATGAATACACCAGTGAACACCCCACATTGTTCAGAGGATATTTCCACACACGTCTAGAAAAGCATGGAATTCTTTCAAGTCTTCTGTCTATCCCCTCTGCAAAATCAGTGCTCACTCCTATCTCACATCCTGCTTCTGCCCTTTTGATCTCAGCCTCCTCATTGTTAGCTGCTGAGTCATGTCCGACTTTTTGCAACTCGATGAACTGGATTCTACCAGGCACCACTGTCCATGGAATTCTCCAGGCAATAATATTGGAGTGGTTTGCCATTTATTCATTTACTCTTTTGCTTCTCAACTCTCTGGTGCCCATGACTTGCACCTCCCTGACCTTCTCATACAGGCCCTTACAGCTGGAACACTGGGGCCTGAAGACCCCGTGTACTCCTCAAACTCACCTCAAATTTCCCCACTTCTCTGAAGACTTTTCTGGCTATTCAGCTGCACAGTGAGCTATTGGTCAAAACTCAGGACCCCTCAAAGCCTTTGCCACTTGTGGTTCTAAAATATATGCCATCTTGTCTCTCGTCTTTTATAGAGCTATCTGGCGTTGCTATTTAGCTTTTCATATGTATTCACATTGTATCTACAGGCTTCCCTGGTGGCTCAGATGGTAAAGAAGGAGACCTGGGTTTGATCCTTGGGTCAGGAAGATAGCCCAGAGAACGGCTATGTCTACGGTCTCCCCCTACTGGAGGGCAAGGATGTGATCTTAAATTTGCTAACACCCCCGAAGGAGTGAAATGAGCCAGGTATAGAATAGTGCTCAATCAATACTACCAAACCAAAGAAAACAGTTTTCTCATTTATAGCAGTTTGGCTTTTTTTTATTTTTAATAAAGTAGTTTACCACATTCTCAAATAAATGTATTTTATTCTTAAAGTGGTATAATTTCTTGAGAGTTTTGCCTTTAAAACGTGTTGTAACTAGCTGACATACAGAAGGGATATCCCAAATGTAGCCAGGCTTTGTCTGGATGAACAGCTACCCTTGTAAATGACAAATGAGCAAGGAATGGCCCCAGCTTCAGGAATAGTCCACTAATGCTTTTTAAACAAAGATATATGTAGGCGACGAGTGACTCAGCTTCCAAAACAGGCTTAAATAAAAATAATCACATTGTTTTAGAACAGAAGATTGTGTTTAATTGGTAATTTGTGGATTCTAAGATGGAAACACACTACTGTGGATTCTAATGCTCTCTTAATAAATGAATTACAGTAATGTAATCCAATTACTATTCCTCTCTATTGAACAGATAACATTCCCTAAACAAAAAACAAAGGAATTAAAGAGATCCAGTTTACCTACCTTTGAACAGATGGCACTGAAAACTAATTTTTAAAAAATAATGCCTTGATGGGCATGCTGCATAAAATGCTCAGGGTAATGATACATACCCTGCAGGCCTTTGAAAATGTTGAAACTGCCTGTCAGACACCAGGAGTGACTGTTAGGCAGTCACAGTCATTAGGCTAAAGCCCCATCTTAAAAAAAAAAAAAAAAAAGAATTGCCTTCTTGTGACACCCTGATGTTAAACAGACCAACTGTCTGACAATCCCTCAAAGGAAAAGAATTCCCAAGTGCCCTCATCTCTAGATCACTCAGTCCACAGAAAACATTTTTATTCTTCAATAGTTCCACCCAACCCAAAATGAACCAGTTTTTACAGGGTTTGCCTGGCACTGAAAAGATGTTATTGATTATATTTGTTTGTATGATTTCATATGTTGCCTAGACATCAATCTCAAATATGTATAGTTTCTGCATCTCAAAGCAAATTTCAGCAGGTCTTGCTTAATAATATCAAGTATTTTCCTTTGTTAAAAACTAGTATTCAACATAAAGACTACTGTCAAGTCTGATAGACATACATAGACTGAAGAATAATTCATAAAAGATCAAGACCTAAAACGCTGGCAGGGAACACCCAAGAATTCACTGAGAGATCTCAGAGTATTTCTAATTTTTACTGGAGACACTGGTGCTAGAGCAATGGTGACAGCTCTCTTGATGTCTCATAATGAGGGCCAAATGCTTTCGTTATAACGGCATGTCAATGAAGGGAACTCAAAAAACAAGTTGAAAACACACAACTTTATTTCTGACTCTGGATAATCGAAAAGCACAAGGATAAGCCTTGTCTCCTTATATCCCTACATGAAGATGTCACCCACCCACCCAGAAAACACTCATTAGAGGACTACTATCTCTGCTAATGGGGGCTTCCCTGGTGGCTCAGAGCTTAAAGCGTCTGCCTACGACACGGGAGACCTTGGCTCAGTTTGGTGAACGCTTTGTCTTGTAAACAAAACTGAAACCTTGCAAATATTGGTTGGCCAAAAAGTTCCTTCAGTTTTTAAGTTAAAAAGAGAGACATATTTCTCACTTTAACCAAGAACTTTATTAAATAACATATTTGCTGTTTTGTCCCACTACTTTCTACCATTTTTCAGGCAACTTCATAATTACATCTTCCTATTTTTTAAAAATCTTTTTGAGCAAAGAATTATTCCATGCCTTTTACAATCTTTGAAGTATTTGAATTTTTCCATTAGGATAATTTTTTAAAGTCCAAAATAAATGGAAATCTGAAAATGCAATGTCTGGTAAATACGGCAGATGAATCAGAATTTCCCAGGCAAGGTTTTAACAGTTTTTGCCAGGTCAAAGAAACATGTGGTTTTGTGTTTTCCTGAGGGAAGGTTAGATGTTTTCTGTAAATTCTGGATGCTTTTGTCAAGTGCTAGTTTCAGTTGGTCTCATTGGGAGCGGTACTTGTTGGAGTTAATTATTTGATTTTGGAAGGAGCTCCCTTCCAATCCCATTATATACACAACATCACCCTCTTTGGATGAAGACTGGCCTTTGGTGTAGTTGGTGATATTTCATTTCACTTGCTCCGTGATCTCTTCCATTCCACATGATTGCATAGTGTCCACTTTTCTTAGCTATCAAATTTGTTTTAAAATAAAAGAATATTTTTGTTACAGTGAAGTAGAGAATTGCCATGAGGAATATGATCAAGAAATTTTTTATTTTTTCTTTGCCTAACTTGTGTGGAATCCACACAAAGTAAAAAACAACCAAGTTGGTGCAACTGATTTTTATTCATTGGATATTTTGAGTATGTCGGCTATCTCCCATGCGGTATACCATTGATTGCTCTCAATTAATGTCTTGATAATTTCTATCCAGGCTTCCCTGATAGCACAGTTGGTAAAGAATCTGCCTGCAATACAGGAGACTCCGGTTCAACTCCTGAGTCAGGAAGATTCCCTGGAGAAGGGATAGGCTACCCACTCCAGTATTCTTGGACTTCCCTTGCGACTCAGCTGGTAAAGAATCCGCCTGCAATGCGGGAGACCTGGGTTCGATCCCTGGGTTAGGAAGATCCCCTGGAGAAGGGAACGGCTACCCACTCCAATATTCCGGCCTGGAGAATTCCATGGACTATATATAGTCCATGGGGTCTCAAACAGTCTGGACATGACTGAGAAACTCTCATACTTTAATTGCTATCAACTTTAACTGCCTACCCAACCATGGTCATCGTTCCGTGAGAAATCTCCGGCACAAAACTTTACAAACCACTTCTGACACATTCAATCAGTTACAGAACCTTCTCCACACATTGCACAAATCTTGTGTTTCAGTTGTGTTTTTACTTTTCTTGAAAAAATACAATATAATCCACCAAAAATGTTTTTCTTCTACCTTCAATATTAAAATGGTTACACAAAAATTCACCGATTTCGACAACTGTTTTTGTATACACACACTGATACGACAGCTGTCACAATACACTCTAACAAAATTGTTCTGAATGAAGTCAAAGACAATGAAGTGCTACTAGAGGCATCTTACAGAAAATAACAAATGGAATTTCTGGCCAATCCAATAGTTTGAAAGATCATTTTAAGCCACAAAACTGTGGACAGAAGGAAACTGGAAAACTGACTCTATGATTCATCTCTTCTTTGCAGGTGTTCAAGTGCCCTGTAACATCACTTAGAAAACACACTGTGGGAGAAAGGAATCTGTTCTGAGGATGACCATGTTGCTGAGAAGCTGTTTCCACACAAAGCGAATAATTCAGAGGGGCAGTGTGTAGCTCATTCAGCATTTGGTTCACAGACATTTCTTGAGCAATCAAAGGTAATGGTAGTCTCTACTTGATATATAATACCAGAGCCCCCGAATCTCCAAGGAGTTCATAGTCCAATTTTGAAATCAGACACACATATGCAACTAACTAAACACCTGAAACAGGTTATATTATCCACAATAATCAAATTCAACAAACTTAGTCTTCAATTTCTATATCCATTTTACAGTCAACCTCTAAGTGGGAGAAGCACAGATCTTGAATAAAGTTCCAGTTCACTAATCTCTGAAAGATATTTTAAAGATAATACCTTTTCTTTAAAATAAGAATAACAGAGTTTCTCTCACAGGACTTTCATAAGGATGAACCAAAACACGAAACATGTACCATGGCCAGGATAAATGGTGTTCAATAAATATTAGTTCTCTTAATAAAAAAAGTATGCACACAATCAATTGCTTTATGTTTATAAAGAGAAATGTGCTTATATCAGAAGGAAAATTTCTGTTCTGCTTACAGCTTAATTATAACTTTGGAGAAAAAAATACAGAAAAGTTAAGGCAAAAAATCCCACCCTATTGGTTACAAAGCCACAATTCTATTTACCAAGTATTCAAATAATGTAGCTTTCTTTTTACTTATCCTTACTCAAGTGGGTCTGCTCCATCTATTTCAACAGCTGCATTTCAAACTTGCAGACATCATCTATTCCTATTTTTCACCTCAACTGCCCTTGTCTATTAGCAGTAACCTCACTTGCAGTGGTCCTCTACGATTATCTCCTATCTGCTAATACTCAAGGTTGAGAAGTTTCACTTTAAGCCTAAAAGAAGTGAAGACTTAGCTACTACTTTGTATTTATTCCCACAAAGAAAATGCAGTGCATGTATCTCAAGGCAGAAAATACATCAATGATGGAAAATTAAACAGAGAACGACAATTTAGGTCTCAACAGCATTCTGGAACACAGAACATTAACACAGTTACCACTGGAGACATTTAAGTGTTGGTGAGGATGATGAGAAGGAGGAGGAGGAGACAGTGATGAGGGTGTTAATTTCTACCATTTCCTGGATTCTTATTATGTGTGAGTTATATGGATCTTCTCAGATACTTACTTTGTAAAGTATTTAACCAAAATGGAGCAAAGAGATTATAGAAAGTTGAGGTATAGAAAGATTCGGTAACTTGTTCAAAGCTACATAGTTCTAATATTTGGCAAATCCAGGATTTAAAACCAGTTTCCAATTGATTTCAAAATCCATATTTTCCCCACTACTTCACAATGTCAACATAGTAAACAGTCAATGAGAACAACACCGGTAATTAAACAACCACGAGGAAACTTATTTTTATTAGCATTTCCAGAGATACTGAGAAAAAAAAATGTAAATTCTCATTTACATGATAGTCCAACCAGGAGAAAATTAAGACTAGGACTACAGGGTGTCTTTACAAAAGCAATAGAAACTCATTTCCTTCATAGAAAAGCCTCATCTCTTATTCCCCACAAAGGTGTGCAAAGAATGAGGTTGGAATAATTCCCCCAAATTCCACCCTGACTTCCTAACTCATCCTGAATAATGTTTACAGTACTAAAAGTTAACTCTCTGAGGTTCTATCATAGCAGTTTTGAATTTTTGGAGATTCACAATCATCTGATTTCCCTCAAAAGTATTCTAAGTCAGTGACTGGGAGGAAGACCACAATTCTGCAGTTTTAATAAGCTTGCAGATGACGTCATGCTGTCCACAAGCCACATTTTGAATAGAAAAATTCTAAACCTAAGTCATAACATTGAAAGACCTACAGCAGGACCCCTACTTTGAAGTCCACAGAATCAACTAGTAGTCTTCAAAATGAATGTTTTGTCAGACTCTGGCTACCAACACACTAAGTGATCCTTTGTGAGGCATGAAGAAAGAGAGGGAAATAAAAGACATGATCTACAAATAAAGATTTTTGTAAAATCAGCCATCTTCCAAAAAATCAATCAATCCAGTGGTAAAGTGTTGCTATTTCTAGACTACACAATATTACGCTAAATCTTAGAAGGATTATAAAATAATGATCAGGTTGTTGTCCTCATGGAAAATACAATCTAGAAGAAAGGTTTAGAGTGATTTAACACTAAATTCAATGATAATAACTCTGGGTACAATGGGATGAAAGTACAGACTGGTAACAAAAGATTTCTCAGTGGATTCTCACTTCCAGGAAACAGAGGAATGGGACAGGTTTTTAAACATGGGAAAATTAACAAAATTGCTTTTGTTGAATATGCAAAGTTTGGAAATTAAAATCAACCCCAGCCATTGTGTTCCGAAGGTAGTGAAAGTTATTCACAGCTTTGTGCTTCAGTGCAAGTGAGAGCTTGTTCCACCCCTTGCTGAAATAAAAAGCATGCATGTATATCTAAGTATACTTAAGAAGGTGTTTTTACTGCCTGATAGTAGAATGTGTCCCCGACAAGCTCTATCAGCTATCTACTAGGCCCTTTAAAAAATGATAGCCACAGTACAATACCAATCTTGGTGCCTGGGTCTAACTTTGCCCCTCCTACAATACTCAAGATTTAAGACAGTGCAAAAGCACACCTTTATCACCTTGGGAGAAGAGGACTGATGCCTAGCTAGCAACTGATGACTACTCACAGGATCAGTAATCTGGGCTCTTTATTACAAACTCATTCTCTTCCTGAACAACCCCCTTCACCACCACTACCCCAGACTAAGATCCCATGTCAACTACACATGTGGCCTCAGATCTTCTTCCATCACCCTGGCCTGGTATCCACCAGAAATTTGCCTTTGAAAGATGCCCAGTTAGCATGAGCATGTCACTGCTGGGGACTGTCTACCAAATCCAAGAGATGTTATTTTTCAGGTTGAGATATACAAGTTAAAATAAATCATTTCCCCAGCCACTGAAAATGATAATATTGAGTAATCTATGACTAAAAGGAAGAAAGAAAAAAAAAAAAGCTTAAATCCCCCTAGTTGTTTTTAAATTTTATTAAGCAAAATTCCAGGCTAGGTTGCATTATCAATATAAGCTGAAGCTATACATAAAATAAACAACATCATTCTGAAGAAATAACTGCCAGTTAAAGGTTTACCAACTTATAAATGTTGAACTCTGTTAATCTACTTTGTATTCAACCAAAAAAAATGTACTATATGCATTCAATTACCATAGACACAGATTACAAAACAATAGAAAGAAAAATTAAGTAACTAAAGAGAATGTCTAATAGGGTCAAGTTTTTCTAAAGCAGACCTCAAGAAAAATACTTGCCTCTATTAACTATGAGGGAAACATGAATTGTTTTCAGTAGTGTGAAATTATTTTGTCAAGATGGAAGAAATTTCATAGAAATTTTCTAACCTCACACAACAGGTAATTCCAAATGATTTTGTTTCCAAGGCTTCTCTGGCTTGTTTTTTTTTTCTTAATGAAATATGATAAAATATTAATTCAAGATGCCAAGAGACATACACAAACAGAAATACTGCAACACGTTTGTTCTAATATAATTGCAGGATGTTGGCTCCTCTCCTAGATAATTATTGCATTAGTTAGCAAGGCTTCCCTATAGGATCATGCAATTTTTTAAAGTAGTTAGACCAGATATCCTGTCCATGGGAAAGTCATTTATGTGCAGCCCCACATCAGCTGTACGTTTCTGGGAGATAACAAGGCTTTTGCCTACTCTGCTGTATTTCAAACCACTATGTATATGGACCTTGCAGGCAACCAGCCAAAGACAGAGATGGAGAACAGCTGATAATTTCAAGCTAAATGATGTTAAAGCCCAAACAACTCCTCCAACCTTTCTCAAAGAATATTGACAGTAAACCTTTTCTTTTTCCTTGGGCTCTGACAGCCCCCTTTGAAAACAGTGAGAAATATCCTTCAGAAATGGGGTCATTTTACAGAGCAATCTCCCACATATTGGAAGTTGGCAGTCTGGGAAAGAAAATCTGGGATCCGATCTATTCCTTTTGAGAAGCACAATCCAGGTACATCAAAGAAATGAATCCTTCAGAACAGCCACATCCTGTCTGATCAATATAAAAGGATGTTTTGCAATTTCACACTTAATAAAACAAAGTGAAAATAACCTCAACTTTATTTCTCACTAAAATTCTACTAATCATCAGAGTCCATTTCAATCTAACTGTAGGCTGGCAGCTGGCTTCTGTCAGCCAGTCAATCAGGCAATGGCAAAAAGAATATGCTCAGTGATATCTAGACTCTGCTAACCTATTTCAGAATCAAGCTATGAGCTGTAAGTACAAAAATTGATTAGGCATAAGTAGGTATACAAACCAAACCACCTCCAACCAAACATTCAATTCCAAGACGTTTAATGCTGATAAGAGACAATCTCTGACGGCTTTACAAAAAACATGCCATGTTAGCTATCGAGAGTTATTTTAAAGAATCTTACTCTACCTACAACCCAGTCAGGCCTCTGGTTCCCAAGATTAAGCTCTGGCCTAGATTCCTATAAAGTATCTATTTCTATATTTGGTTTCCTCCATGCATGTCTCACTGCTACAAAATCTAAGCAACCTTAGAGCTGACCACGGCATCACAGGACACACAGAGAGAAAGGTAATCTAACCGGTGTCACAGAACATGAGTTGGGAGGAGGATAAACCCCACACCCTGGTTGCCTGTACTCATATCTATGAGTTTTCTGATGTGGAGTAGTTCATGCCTTCAAATCTCATTTTACTGTTTCAGAATCACAAATCCAAACAGCTGGAATACACCCTGAGAAGTTCTCCCACCTGAAACACTTAAAACCGTTGCTCTTCACTGGTTGTCCTGTCACAGTCCTTGCTTGGACTACTGTTGGAGACATAGAAACAGAATGTTTCAGAAACCATGCTCATCTACTAACGAGTTAATTTCTTTCACATTTGCAATTGAAAAAAAAGAAAGACAAACCAATGGTCACCATTACGGAAAGCTGCCAGAGATCATTCTTTCATGCACTTTTCCTACAGAACAACTGAATCAAACCATTCTGAAGTGATGACAATTACAGGAGTAAAACATGTATAGCATACATCTTTCCACATCCCAAATAGCTAAGGGCATCTAAAGCAGCCAACAATTACAGCTTTCTGCTTGAAGTACTGAACTTTTAGTAAAAAAAAAAAAAAGTCATTGTCAATCTTATAAAACTAAATAACTGCTGTATGCTTCATTTCTTTCTTCCTGCACAGCGTTCCTATAATTTACAATTTTTCTAAAAAAAGACATCACTAATAATCACATACATTCTGTCAAAGCTAGCAATAAAAAGTTCTGCTCTTAATCCTGATGTACAGTAGAGCAGGACTTACTTCATAATAACTGTTGACGAGGTTCTTGAAATAACTGCATTCATATATAAACATATATGTGTGTGTGTGTATCAGTAAATGGGAAACATATACACACGTGTCATATACATAACAGAAGCGAAAAGGTACTTGGGTAATTTATTACCCTCAGCTAGGAAATGTGTGTCTTTAAGGAACATATATATATTATTAATTGATTATGCTTTTATTCCAACTTACGGAGATATAATTGACAAAATATTGTACATATTTACAGCATACGTGGGGTGATTTGATGTCCCTATACATTATGAAACAATGATCACAATTGAGCTAATTAACCCACCCATCATCTCACCTCACATAGCTACCTTTTGGGGAGGTAGGGGAGGTGAGAATACATAAGCTCTACGCTCTTAGATTTCCAGGATACAGTACACTATTACTAACTACAACCCCATGTGCATACTGGATCCCCAGAACTTATTCATTTTATAACAGAAACTTTATACCCTTGAACCAATATCTCCCCATTTCCCAACCGCTCAGATCCTAGTAACCATCATCCCACCACCTGCTTCTGCAAGTCCGACTCTCTTATATTCTGCATGTGCTATCAAGCAATATTTGTCTGTGCCTGGCTTCCTTCACTTTGCATCATGCTTCAGATTCACCCACCTTGTCACTAGTGGCAGGATTTCCATCTTTTTTATGGATGAGTAATATCTCACTATGGCTAAAATACACGTGTGTGTATGCATGTGTGTGTGGCCAGTAGCTCACGTCCAACACTTTGCAATCCCATGGACTGTAGCCTGCCAGATCCCTTTGTCCATGGGATTTTCCCAGCAAGAATACTGGAGTGGGTTGCCATTTCCTCCCCCAGGAAAGGACACACATGCACACACACAGCACACACATATATATGCATATATGTACACACACATTTTCCTTATTCATCCATCAAGGGACAATCATGTTTCATATCTTGACCACCATGAACAGTGCTGCAAAGAACAATGGAGTACAGATGGCTCCGAGATCCCGATTTCTTTCAGATAAATACTCAGAAGTGGGACCACGGGACCCTATAGAAGCTCTATTTTTATTCTTTGAGGAACCTCCATTCTGTTTTCAATAATGACTGTACCAAATTACACGTCTACCAACGGGGCACAAGCCTTTCCCTTTCTCCACGCACTTGGCAACACCTCTTCTTAATAACAGCCATTCTAACAGGTATGATGTCATAACTTGTAGTTTAGATCTATATTTTCCTAATGCTCAGTGACACTGAGCAAAATTTTCAGGTATGTACTGGCCATTTGTATGTCTTCTTTGATTCAATCTATTCAGGTTCTTTGCCAATTATTTATTTATTTGCTATTGAGTTGTATGATTTATATATTTTATATATATTTTAGATACCAAATCCTTATGAGATAAATGCTTTGCAAATATTTTCCCCTGTTCTGTAGGTTTTTTTTTTTTCATTTTGTTGACTAAAATGTTTATTCCTATAAAAATCTGCTATTCTCTTAGTTCAACATAAAATAAAAACATACATAACTATAAATAAGTGACAGAGGAAAATTGAGACTGTACTTAGGAAAAAACAGAGACTCAGGTTTAGATTAGATTGTATCTCTATGGTCTAAAACCATTCTTCTGATTTTTATGTTTAACCAATTTTTTTCTACAATATGGGATAGTAACATGTCAATTAGTGAAGTTTAATAAGAATTTAAAGAATTTATATAATTACACACCTACTTTTACTGCTTTGCCTAAGATCATTGCCACCTCCAATAAAATACTTTTCATTAAAAAAGGCAATTTCTTCAGTCCTTTGATGGGACATAATTAGCTTTTCTGACATATCAAAGCCACCTTGTAACACTAACTCTTTGGTGTAACACTGAAGCCAGGTGTGCCGTTACATGACTTTTTTCTTTACAGCACCAACAGAACCGTTGATGGATGCCTCTGTAGTTTAATATCTGACAGTAGGTGCAAGTAAATAACATTTTTATTTAAAAAACTATAATATATGGTGATAATGAAGAGCAGAGGCAGCTTTTTCATTTACAACCTGTCTATAAATTTTGGCAGGAAATTGAAACTAATTTAATATGTTCAGTCTGAGGAAGTTACTCAGTTCTGAGAACAGAGTCATAGTTTAATTTGTCTAACCAGAATTATTCTCCCTGAAATGAACAAAACAATGATGTGGAACACCTAACTGATGTTTCCAAACTGACACAAAGTATTTGGCTAGCAGAAACACAGAGTTCTCATGTATGCAAGTGTACCACAATTATTATCATTACTAAATAAATCTTTAGTTGCTGATCCTCACTACTTGCAAGCATTACTGGTGTTTTTCAGAAAGTCGTATAATAATCCCTCATAAAATATTGACATCTTCGGTGATATTCTTTGGTAGACTGACACAGATTTCATTTTTTAATTTATTTTCATTAAAAATTTTTTATACTTCACTTTAAATAGATACACCTTACAAAATTTCTACAGTGGAGTGTTTTCATTTACATAACCTCTATCTTTAAATGAAGAGCTTTTCAATCAAGACTTCAGACCGTGTTAAGGCAGTGTCCCCACCAGGTAAAATTTAATACCTTAACAGAATTTAAAATTTAATAAGTGGACTTGAGTGTTTGGAAGCAACCAGGCCTGGAGAGAGGGATCCTTGTAAACATAATGAAACATCTCCTGGAATAGAGACAGAGGTACATCTTGTTAAAAGACATCAAATTAAAAAGACAAAATGTGCCCCTTTCCTTGCATATTATCTGTCAGGTGTACATGTCTGCCAAGACCAAGGTAGCATGAGGTAACTGCCACTTACTTATGCTTTATAGAAAACCGAAATCCTTTAACTCAATGCAACAACCGTTTTGTCTATAAAATGTATCCTCAGTTATCTATTGGCTAATGGTAGAAAAAAAAATTGGTTTGCTCAGTAAAAGTGTACTGAGCTTTTAAGAAAATAAAAAAAAAATTGCATTTAAACTAGATGCACCAATAGATAGCTCCTACCAAGCCCTGAGTTGAGGCAAACAGAGCTCTTTAAGTAAATCTCCGTATTACTGCACTTTGAAAACAAAGACTTAAGCCAAACTAAATACTTTTGAGCAATTATAGTCAATAACTATATTCAGTCAATATTGTCCTTTTGTTCACCGCTCAACTAATAATCCAATGACTCAGGCAAGGATGGATACTGCTGTTTTCACAGGTCCAGGTCAACATCTCTCCACTGGCATCAGCTCTGAGTACAATTCGCTCTTCACCCTGGGTCCTCTATAAGCTTTGGGAAAGGCCAGCAAAGGAGTGGTTTCAGAAACTGAGGAAGGGCCCTGAAACGGCTTTTAAGAAATCCTACTCTTAGTAAACTAGTCCCCACAGGGACCCCAAAGGATTCTCCCCCTATAGTTGTTTCTCTTTCCTTGTTCAGCAGGGTCCTTAGTGAGCTATCAACAAACTAGTACGTGCTATAACGTTTTCAAGGCCTTCTTTTGAATCCTACCTTTAAAATTCTTAAAGCCCATTCCCTTTTTACATACCTACAAAGAGAAGTGATGAACTTTTAAAACACCCAAAATGGAATAAGAACTAGTCCGGGAATAAAAATGTCATCTGCGTATAAATCACAGGACAGAAAATGTTACAGCAGAAACACAGACTTCCTTTCACTGTCCTCTTTCAAGACATCCAACCAAAATCCCTTACCTTGTAGTTCAACGAGGCCCCATGGACCTGCAGCACAGGCATCAGGGGAGAACTTGTCAGAAATGCGCAATTTCAGATCTAATAGAAACCTACCTAATCAGAACCTGCAACCTTAGGTGATGTGAACGACGTTCAAGTTCGAGAGCACTCCACCTAAAGATTTTCACAGGATGCTCTGCAAAGCGATTTGAAAGACAGACTAGAAAGAAATGTGCCATCTTCATGCTCAGTGTGGACAAAGCCAAGAGAGCTATTTACTAGGCCTTGGATAAAGAACATACAAAAATATAAAACATTTTACAATGCATAGATTGCAAGAGGGGAGGGACCTTGTACTTACACATGTGCAAAGTTTCTTTTTGAGAAATGAATAATTCTAAGATAAACTTTTGGTGATGGTTGGATAACTCTATATATATACTGAAAACTACTGAATAATGCAGTTTATTGGTGAAATTTACGTGGGATATGTAACGTCTCAGCAGAACTGTCAAAAACATAAACTAAACTTTTAAAATCATAAAAAGATCAAATAGCATTCATCGTAAAGGAAATATGAATTAAAAACACCACGATATATCACTTCATTTGAATAGTTAAGAAAAATGAAAAAACTATTGCATATCCATGCTGCTACTGCTGCTGCTAAGTCGCTTAAGTTGTGTCCGACTTTGTCCATCTCTGCAACCCCACAGACAGCAGCCCACCAGGCTACCCCGTCCCTGGGATTCTCCAGGCAAGAACACTGGAGTGGGTTGCCATTTCCTTCTCCAAGGCATGAAAGTGAAAAGTGAAAGTGAAGTTGCTCAGTCATGCCTGACTCTCAGCGACCCCATAGACTGCAGCCTACCAGGCTCCTCCATCCATGGGATTTTCCAGGCAAGAGTACTGGAGTGGAGTGCCACTGCCTTCTCCGCATATCCATACAATGGAATATTATTCTGCAATAGAAACGAATAAACCACTGATTCACACAACTATGGGCTTCCCTTGTGGCTCAGATGGTAAAGAATCACCTGTAATGCGGGACATCTGGGTTTGATCCCTGGGCTGGGAAGATGCCCTGGAGAAGGGAAAGGCTACCCACTCCAGTATTCTGGCCTGAAGAATTCAATGGACTGTATATTCCCTGGATTGCAAAGAGCCGGACATGACTGAGTGACTTTCACTTTCACACAACTATGAGACTGAGTTTCACAAACATTATGGAATGACAGAAGCCAAGCCCCAGAGGATAATTTTTTGTTGATATGAAGTTCTTGAACTAAGCAAGGGTGACGGAAATCACTGCTATGGTTGCCTCTGGGGATGGAGGGTTTTCACCAGAAAGAGGTACATGGCAAGGTATTCAAGTGATGGAAAAGTTCTACATTTTTATTTAAGTGATGGTTACACAGTGATTACATCTGGTAAAAAACATTGTTTATTTTTTAAAGTAGACCAAAGCTTACAGACACCCCAACAAAGAACAGAGACTCTTGCTTATAAGTATATAGATGAATAATCCAGATTACATGTCATTAAAATGCAAATTAAAAATACAATGATATACCAATCCTTAGAATGGCCAAAATGTGGAACAATGACAAGAACAAATGCTACAGAGGATGTTTTTAAATCTCTGTCTTCTATTGCATGATAATTATACTACCTCCATATATTCTGGAGGCCCTTTACAACCTGGGAAATAAAAATATTGTAGCTGGGTCTCCCTTCTCCTTACCTCCAGTTTTGTAATGTTTTTTCCAGGTGAAATTTCTACTAATGGCTCTTTACTCTTTTTAAGCACCAAAACTTTTTTACTCTATATTTACTGTTTTTGTCCCTAAATTCTTCACAAGTGCTTACTTTCTGAAATAGAATGTACTTATTTCATCTCTTTCTATACAAAATTTTAATAATTAAGGGCTTAGAGTACCCTGATATAATGCAGGGCTATCTTGAGAGGTATTTGTGTTAGAGGAGGCTATTTATTGTCTGCTCTACGTGAGAGCTCCTATGCTATTTGATTGGTTTTTATTCCTCTCTGCCTTATGTATTTCCTATTAGCCTATTTCTTCTTTCATTGCTAGCTGCCTAGTATCTTTCCTTTCTCTTATTTACCTTTAGAATCCTAACATGGACTTAGGTGTATTTTCTGCAAAGACATTCCACAATCCCTCCACCTGATGTCATTTCTAGTCATTCTCTCACAGAGCATCCTGGTTTTTATCCTTTCTTACCACATGATAATTATATACTCTTTTGGCTTTGTTTGATTTTTCTGGTTTGTTACTGTCTCCCGACTCAAGCAGGCCTCATCAGTGTCATTTAGCATTAAATACTAAGCAGCTTCAAGGGTGTCTGGCACAAAACATATACTTAAGAAAGTGCTGGGGGGTGGGTAGGGTATTTGGTTGGACAAATGAATAATGAATAGCTGGGGGAAGCAGGGATTTGACTGTTAGATAACCGAGGCTAAATATCCCACTTCAGTAAGCTGGATGGTTGCAGACCAAGGGTGTAGGCCCTCTGAGCTAGAGCTCCCTCACTTGTTAAAAGGATGCTATGTCTTACTGTATCATGTATCACTGCTGTGAGGACTGAATAGGCTCCAAACCTTCTTTAGGGAAAGAGGCTAATAATAATGAAGCCCAGTCATGGTGTGTAATGAACTATCCAGCAGGCCTTGAATAAGATTCTCAGCCTGTAAAAGACGTAAGTTTTAGTGTAACCCTTTTAATGCATATTTTAGATGCTCAGGTCTTTCAGATGTAAGATCTCTATCTATTAATCGACTTTATTATTCACTTATGATCTTATAGTAATGGTTAGAATGTGCCTATTTATTGGTTATTTATCTAATAGGTAGCTACCTAGACTGACGAAATACTCCTAGTGCTTATTAAAGCCAAACCAAGAAAAACCCCTGTACCCCTCCCAGCCTTTTAGAAACTTTTTGAAACACGGTTTACTCTCTAGATCTAAAAAGCAAATAAAGACAACATATACAGGGAGAATAGAGTTTAGGAGATGCAATTCTCAGTAATAGACTTAGTCTACAAATGACTTAAAAAACAAGACAAAGAAAGTGCGGAGTTTAAGTAAGTATTTGCCAAATTAGGTAAATGAATGTCACACACACAATTATCCAAATATCTGAGTAGCACAGGGCTAGAGCCAACCCAATTAGAGAATAGCACAAAGAATTTATTACGATTAGCTTCTTTGAGTAAGCACATGGCCTTTAACAACTTCTGCCCTAACAGATATTAAGCGGCAAGACAGCAGCTGAGGCATATTCTTCAGGACTTAAACACACGGAATAACAAGTGGATACAAGAGCACAGCCGGCCGCACAGAGAACTGAGAGCAAAATGAAACAACTACACACAAAACAGCAGCTTCTTTTTTTTTTTTTTTTTGTCCAAAGCATTTTGTAGGCATGGGCAAGAGTCACTGATGAGACTTTGTAAACCAGCCTGCACACACAGAAACCCCCAAAGTCACTGATCACTAAATTCTAACTAAAACCTTTCAAGCGAAACCTCTCCTCTTTCTTGGTGAGATATTTTCGACACACTTATATAATTATATATACCTGTATTACATGTTGCATATATAATTACATCTCTCTCTATCAAACACATGTGCGTATAAAATTTGGCAGATGAGTTCTAAAACAATGGTTATAGGTTCCTTTATTCTTTACATCATTTTCTGTATTTTGTGGATTTCTCAGAGAGTTACACTCTTTTGGAAAAGAAAATCAAGGAATGTATTTTTATCACAAAACATTTAATCTGATTTTGAGCGTTAAAGGGTAGGTATATCTGAAACACATACATTTTTCTCTTTTTGTTTTAATGTTAGATTTTTTTTTTAACTGTTCAGTAATACTGGATTATTGGAGAACTGTGGGAATATCTATCCATTTTAATGACAGTGCTTTAAAAGTCTAAACTTTTCCTTCCACATTCTCTTCAAGAGTAAAGGGGCAATAGGCTTTAAAAACAGGCGTTGGCACTGATTATCCCAAGTAGACCTGAAGAGCCACTGGCCTGGCATTTACTAGAAAAGATCTCATAGCTCCATCTAGCTCCAAACTAGGGAATTCAGGGAATAATACAGAATTACATCCAACAGGACTACCTAAACATAAAAGGAAAGTCAGGAACAGTCAAAATGAACCTATTATGCAAGCACTGAGTTTATAAGTGCAGGAAGTGTGTCAATTAACATTGATTAAAAAGAATATTCATTAGGTAATTGACAGTTGATTTTCTAAATAAAGAAATCATTCATAGCATTATTATTTACTTTTTAGCACTTCAGGTTTTAAAAATAGAACAGACAAATGAAAACGGATTAGAACTAAACTTTTGTTTCCTGTTGAAAATGCTCGCCTGTCTCATACATTGTTCAGTGTGTTCTGAATTCTGCCTTGAGATCAGGGAAACAAAGAGGAAGCTACTTCCAAAGTTAAAATTGAAGGATAAATCAGGATATGATGCAGAAATATGACATAATTAGTGTCTTCTAAAAAAAAATCTAAACAATAGAATCTGTTTTGACTTGTTTATAGTCTACAATAAATCAAAAGGAAATTTACACAAAGTCTCCAAAAGAGGTTTATGTAAGAACATAATTACAATTTGCGAACAATCTGCAAATGACTCTTTCATACAAGAACACAAAAATAAGCAGTCAGTAAAATTAAAAAACAATTAATGAAAATCCAGATAGGAAAATGGCTTTGGTCCTAAAACTAAAGAAATACTGGGAATAACAATGGACTTGAAACAGAGAACTATCAAAGTAAATTCAAATTGAATCATACCACATCAAAACATATGGAGTTGGAGTTTGCATTTGATATTACACAATTAAACAGCAGCATAATTCCTTAATTGTGATACTTCTATAAAATGTTTTCAAATAGTTTCAACATTTTAATAATGGACAGGCAGTTTCACATTTCTCTAAATATCATTACTGAGAAGCTCAAACATAAAAATCCCTGAAACCAAAACAAACTGGCATTTAACCCAATTTGACTAGTCAGATGCCAAATAAAATATTCAAAAGACACAGAGGAAACATTCTGTATAATTCTGTACATTTCTTTCTTAACTTTAAAAACAAATTCAGTGTTCATTATTTTGGTCCCCTTGAAGTGCAACAACAAAATTTCCACGTTAATTTTATACAACATTATATATTAATAAAATAGTACATGCTGCTGCTGCTGCTAAGTCACCTCAGTCGTGTCCGACTCTATGAGACCCCACAGACAGTAGCCCACCAGGCTCCCCCGTCCCTGGGATTCTCCAGGCAAGAATACTGGAGTGGGTTGCTATTTCCTTCTCCAGTGCATGAAAGTGAAAAGTGAAAGTGAAGTCGCTCAGTCACGAATGACTCTTAACGACCCCATGGACTGCAGCCTACCAGGCTCCTCCGTCCATGGGATTTTCCAGGCAAGAGTACTGGAGTGGGGGTGCCATTGCCTTCTCCAAAAATAGTATATAATTGTTCATTATTCTTGCAAACTCAACATGAATGTATGTCTTCCAAATTTTAGGAATGTGATCAGGGGACCCTAACCAGCTAGGACAGGTCTGATCATAAACCCCATATTAAATGGGTCAGAGCTTCCAGGTAAGTTCCTACTGGACTACTAACATAACCATGGAAACATCTAGACATATAATATGATGGGGATAATTATGATTTCCAGGCAAATCTTTTCCACTCTCCCCTAAGCTTTAATTCCATTGATGAACTTCTTAATGCTTAGCACATAAGCAAAATGAGCATTTGGTTAAAAAGAAAAAATATGGATTGATATATTTAATTTCACTTCCGAGTGGTAGCATATCTGCTGTAGTTGACTAGTTTTTCTGGTTCTGGTCAGTCCCTAAACTCACTCATTCATTTTAAATCTACTTTTTCAATCTATATTCTATGCTACTATCCAGGGTCACATTTTACCTCAAGGCCAGATTATTTTAGCAGTCTGCAAATTGGCTTTACCAAATTGCCAGTATCCTCATGCTCAGTTCCAACTGGCCCATATCTTCCTGGTTAATCCCAGTGTTCTTCAGAACTGATGTTTGTTCAACAATGTAAAAATTTTACCATTGCAACCTTGCAACACCCCGTCTTGTAAGCCTGGCATTCACGTTTCTCCCAGAGTAGCTTATCATCTCCCCATTGCTACGCCTGTCCTTCAGCTTTGATTATCAACTCTGTCCTTGCTATGGCTGAATTGTATTCCTTACCTAGAATGGCTTTTTCACTTCTATTGACCAATCAAGACCCTCCCTGTCCATCAGACTCAATTCTTATTTCCATAATGACGTTTTTCCATGATATCCCCACCCCAGCATATTGTCTCATTCTCCAAAACTCCCACAGCATTTCTCTGTATTACTCACCTGCCCGTAAATAAAAATATATAAGCCCTGTGACTTGAGGGTGTGGCTTCTCTTTCTTGCTGGAATACAGGCCTTTCAAGATAGACATCATAGGACTCAAGGGTAGTGTTTAGTAATGAGAAGCCCATAGTTTGGGGATATAAACAAACTGGTTGTGTGAATTTCATTTTCCTCATATGATGTGGAGACAAGGTTATCTGAATCTGTATGGGGAGGATTAAATCCAGTATACGCTAGAGCTTTATTTACAGCGTACCAGTCCCTTCCATTGCCTGCAGTGCCAAAACTTAGCAGGCCAACAGTGCTGACATTTGGTGGGTACCCTTAGAAACATTCAAATTAATTTTTTTTTTTTTAACTTCAGCAAGGGATACTCTGAGTTACAGTTACAGTAAGAGGTATTTGGTAGTTATCCAATTAATTGTCATGCTTAGCACTGTAGTTGGCTTGGAGCCTGACAGCATACTTAGTTTACTAGTTTCTCAAAGTAAGGGAACTTCTTCTGCCACCTCAGTGAAAGTGTTCATTTGAGGCCCTCAGAAAAGGGAACCAGAACAGCAGAGAGAGAGTAGAGCTATTCATGCAAAACAAAAGCCTCATTTTACTACTGTGCCCAGGTAGCTGTGGAAACTGCTAGGGAGGGTACAGCACTGACTTTTGCATCAACTCATATCAGCTGTAGCCCTGAGAGAAAATACCATGCTAACAACTGATGAAAAGAACAGAAAACAGAGAGCCAACTGGATATTATCCAACTATAGCCATTATGGAGAAAGGAGCATTTTGATATTTAAGGTTGAACTAAACATGAAAAATACCACATATGCCTCTTAAAAACTTAATTCCAAAAGACTTGAGGAGTAAAGGAAGGGAGCACAAAGATGTTAAAGGCAGAAAAAGACTGAATACCCACAGAGTTTTATCATTTCCAGTATCTTTGATTCCTGTAAAGAAAGATGTTAATCACCTCCATGTCTGAGTCCAGTGTTATAAGACTGAAGAAAAAGAATCATAGCCAACAAAAGCTGTCTACATTAAATGAACCTCATACTACATCAAAGAAGGCATGAAAATACTTTGTTTTCTTAGGTTTCTATGTATGCCAAAATACAGTTCTCTCTAAAGACAAATTCAACCAGGGCTCAATTTTATATTTGGCAAAAAAACAGAAATTACCCCTGACCTAACTTTTTTTTTTATTGACCTAGCTTTTTTTTTTATATGAAGGATGTTTAGGGGATTCTTTATCTTAGAAAGATCAGAAATAGAATTGTACCTTTAATTCAACATTTTTTCTAATTTTAGTTATGAATCACATCAAAATCTCTTAGGGTCAGTCAGGGGAGCCAATGAAGATTACTGGACCCCTCACAGAATTCTTAAATGAAAATCTTTTAACATGTTCCCCAAGTGGGTTTCCACCCATAAGTCTGGAAAACAATGAAATGAACCAAAAAGACAGAAAAAGACTCATTTCTAATCATAGTATAGAGTACAAACAATCATATCATACAATGCCTCCTTGCTTTCACAAACCAAGCTTGATCAATGTAAAAAGCAGATAATTGGTTGAAATAAAAGTGTTTAAGAGGAAAAATATATCCACACAGCAGCAGCCTAAACAGTATACATCACAGTGGCCATATACAGATAACATTTCATTCTGCCTTTTTAGTAGCGATTTTTACATTTTGTGCTCCGATTCTTTGCTGTTGGCTGTTAAACACGAACTGACAACCAGCAGTCACATCCTCTTTCCACCTAATCACCACAGAATGGAATTTTAACCATAAATGCAGGGTCTCAACCTGACCCAACTCAACACTGGCCCCATGTGACCCATTCTAACACAACAGATTAAGAAATTCTAAATTACCAATTCGGTATACTCCCTCTACATCCTGTCTAAATCCATAGTAATCATAATCCATAAAAATAGTAATAACTATTAAAATACTATTAAAAATCCATAGTAATAATAAATCCATAAAAATAAATAATCCAAAAAAGAAATCCATAGTAATAATAAAGTTCTATTAATACTAAATTCAATAATAGCATAAGCCCTCCTAGGAAGTTGTAAAAGCAACAACTTTGTTAGGGTATTTTAAAAGGAAAACTCAAATTCTTAGGACTTCGGGGTCTTCCTCATATGAAATGTAGTGGTGGGGGGAATATTGGACGATTTGATTTCTAAGGGTTTTCTAGATTTAAGTTCTATTTTTGAAGCATGATCATAGGTAATTTTTAAACCTTATATATTACATTCTTCTACCACATTATCATATTTTATAGGTACAAAGGGTTAATTTCAAAAATGTACAAGTGTACAAATACCAGAAAAACAAATAATCCAATCAAAAAGTGTGCAAAAGACCTAAACAGACATTTCTCCAAAGAAGACATTCAGATGGCTAATAAACACACGAAAAGATACTTAACATGGCTCATTATTAGAGAAATGCAAATCAAAACTACAATGAGATATCATCTCACACTGGGCAGAATGGCCATCATCAAAAAAAAACCTACAAACAATAATGCTGGAGAGGGTGTGGAGAAAAGGGAACCCTCTTGCACTGTTGGTAGAATGCAAATTGATACAGCCACTATGGAAAACAGTTTGGAGATTCCTTAAAAACCTAGGAATAAAACCACCATATGACCCAGCAATCCCACTACTAGGCATATACCCTGACAAAACCAAAATTTAAAAAGACACATGTAAACCAATGTTCATTGCAGGTTTATTTATAATAGCTAGAACATGGAAGCAACCTAGATGGCCATTGACAGGTGAATGGATATATATATATGTATGTGTGTGTGTATATATATCACACACATAGAATGGAGTATTACTCAGCCATAAAAAGGAACACATTTGAGTCAGCCACAATGAGGTGGATGAACCTAGAGCCTATTATACAGAGTGAAGTAAGTCAGAAAGAGAAAAACAAGGATTGCATACCAATGTACATATATGGAATCCAGAAAGATGGCCCTGATGAACCTATATGCAGAGCAGCAATGGAGACATACATGGAGAACAGACTTATGGACACAGCAGGGGTGGAAGAAGGAGAGAGTGGGAAATATGGAGAGAATACCATGAAAGCATACATTACCATATGTAAAATAGGTAGCCAACAGGAATTTGTTGTATGACTCAGGGAACTCAAACTGGGGCTCAGTAACAACTTAGAGGGCTGGGATGGGGAGGAAAGTGGAGGGATGTTCAAGTGGGATGGGACATGGGTAAACCGATGGCTGATTCATGTTGATATTTGGTAGAAACCAGTGCAATACTGTAAAGCAATTATCATTCAATTAAAAATAGCAGTGTAATGAAGTCGCTCAGTCATGTCTGACTCTTTGAGACCCCATGGACTGTAGCCTACCAGGCTCCTCCATCCATGAGATTTCCCAGGCAAGGGTACTGGAGTGGGTTGCCATTTCCTTCTCCAGGGGATCTTCCCAACCCAGGGATCGAACCCAGGTCTCCTGCATTGTAGGCAGATGCTTTTACCGTCTGAGCCACCAGGGAAGTCACTCAATTAAAAATAAGTAAACTTTAAAAAAGATTGTATACAAATTACTTAATCCCTAAAATCTCAGTTTTCCCATTTATAAAACAAACATCATAACAGTCCTAATACTAACCTAGTGGAATTATTGTGAAGGTTAAATAAAATGAAGGTCTTAAAGCATTGAGCACTATCTTTGGCTCACTGTATATACTCAATAAATAATTTCATATAAATAATTTCATATATAGTTTTAAATGTTTCCCAACAAAGTATGTCAGATTCACTGGCAACTAAGCACAGTCCCTTTGCTTTCATGAAGTCCAGTTGGGCCGGGACAATGGAGAGGGTTAATAAATAACTCACCAGAGTAGAGAGAGACTGAGCTGAATTCTTCATGTAACCCCATCACCACCCCTGGAGTGAGTGACATTTGGAGATGTGTTTTCTAAAATACGCTTGCTTTTACCAGGATGAAACACACCTAGGATGTTTCCTCTCTGGGAGCACTCATGCCATCAAGGCCCAAAACGATCTCTCTAAGACCTATTCCACAAGAACGTCTTGCCAGTCTGAGACAGTCCTTTCTTTCATATGCTTCTGATCATGGAGTGTCTGGGTTAGTCAGTTTCAACATCTCAAACACATCCAGTTTGCCTCATAGCATCAGTTAAAGATCAGCGGAGCAGTGGTAGGATTTTCTTCTCCTCTTTTTTTCTAAACAACCAAATAACACCCATTCAAAACAGACACATGTCTGCTAAACACATGCCTGGAAACTGAAAGAAGCTAAGTGAAATGAAGTGGCAAAACGTATACAATGGTCAGGGATTTCTCATTACTATTATCAAATCTCACAATTAAAAAGTCAATAGGGGTATAATATTTATTCAGGGGACACAAAGCACATGGAACAATGCTCAAAGGTGCATTTTAAACACCTTCAAACACATTAAGGGAGCCAAAGTTATAAGACAATAAAAATACTATTACAGCCCATTAAGCATGTTGTAATGGTGCTTAGGGATGATGCAGTCATGCTTTGCAAAAAGTTATTTTCACCCTTCTCCCTGAGAGGAAATTCAGTGCAATCCAGATATTCTCAGACAGGAAGATATACAAACATTCCCAGATTATACAGAAAGGTATTTCACCACCAGTGCAGACCTCAAGCACTAATTTGAGTGTTGCGAGTGTGTAGAAGTATAATAAACTAGAAAGGAGGACAAACTGAAAAATGGCTTGTTTTTTGTTTTTTCCTTTAAATGCTTAAGCCACTCCAATTTGTCAGGGTCAAAAATTGAAAATTAATTAGGTCAAAGGTTCAGCTTTTCAATATTTTGCATTTGTTTTTGAAAAATAAATATGTCCTTCACCACAACACTGTTTAACAAGGACAAACTTTTCAATAATAGATATAATAGTTCAAATGATGAACTGACTATTCATAGAGTAGTTTTCAATTTTTCTCTTTTCGCCCTATACCCAACTCAGTGGAGAACATAATCCAAAATCTTCATCACTACTGATGATTGCTACGGATTGTACTATTTTCATTGCTCCATTTCCAGCATCAAGAACAGTGCTGCTGCTGCTAAGTCGCTTCAGTCGTGTCCGACTCTGTGCGACCCCATAGACAGCAGCCCACCAGGCTCCCCTGTCCCTGGGATTCTCCAGGCAAGAACACTGGAGTGGGTTGCCATTTCCTTCTCCAATGCATGAAAGTGAAGAGTGAAAGTGAAGTTGTTCAGTCGTGTCTGACTCTTAGCAACCCCATGGACTGCAGCCTTCCAGGCTCCTCCGTCCACGGGATTTTCCAGGCAAGAGTACTGGAGTGGGGTGCCATTGCCTTCTCCCTAGCACCTGATAAATAGATGAGCAATAAATGTTTTTTTTTTAAACATATTGAATGATTATCCACATGTATATTTGTGGATAGATGGAGGTATGAATATATGAATGTGTTTATGAGTGCTAAGTCACTTCAGTCATGTCCAGCTCTTTGCAACCCTATGGACTGTAGCCCACCAGCCTCCTTTGTCCATGGAATTTTCCAGGCAAAAGTACTAGAGTAGGCTGCCATGCCCTCCTCCAGGGGATTTTACACACAAACACAAATTTGTATATAAATTTGTGGGGAAATGTAAGGGGAGGGAAGAGAGCTCATATGTTTTAAGCAACAACTATGTGCCTAGCTCTTGGTGTTTTCCTTACATAATTTCACTTAACCTTCATAGTAACTCACAGAGTAACCAAATGTTCACAGAGAATAAGCATTCAGAATACATAGCAGTCAGAGCCATAATTAAAAAATAATGCGAAAACCTTTGAACTCCCTAGATCCATTTGTCTCTTAAGGCTCCAATGCATTTGGGGATTCAGAATTCCTCCTTTGGCTAAAAAGTGAAAGTGAAAGTGAAGTCACTCAGTAGGGTCTGAGTTTTTGCAACCCTATGGACTGTAGCCCTGTAGCCCGCCAGGCTCCTCTGTCCTTAGGATTTTCCAGGCAAGAATACTGGAGTGGGTTGCCATTTTCTTCTCCAGGGGATCTTCCCGACCAAGGGATCAAACTCAAGTCTTCTACATTGCAGGCAGATTCTTTACCCTCTGAACCAGGAGGGAATCCCATAGCTATAAGTAATAGTCAAACAATTCAGAGCAAAATACAATAACAGCAAAATATTAGAAATACTGGGCATCTGAATGAACCTATGTGCTATATATTAATATTTCATTATGATGATCTGGTACAAGCTCTCACTCAATAACCATGATGAGAATGAGTGGGAAGACCTGGTAGACTAGGGAGCAATCTCTGGCCATAGGCAGGATCTGTCTAGAAAGCAAGGGTTTCATGCTGGTCAGGACATCTGGAGTCATTTAGTTTTCACAAGAGTGTGGGGTCACAGAGCTCTTAACAGTGGAACTGGATTCCGTGTATCCTTGACTCTCACCAGTCCAACATACTCAGAGGGGGATTCATTCTCCTTCCACCTCTATCATTGATTCTCAATCAATGACAATATCTGGTCACATATTTTTATTGTCACAAAAGGAGAGTTCTCCTGGCATTTAGTGGGCAGAGGCCAGGAATCTGCCAAACATCACACAATGTACAGGACAGCCTCCCTCATTAAGAACATTAATCTGGTTCCAATCATCAATAGTGCCAAGACAGGGAAATCCTGACCTATATGGTCAATATCCAAAGCACTCACAAATTTAGAGAAGAGTTAACACCTATCCTACTCAAACTCTTCCAGAAAATTGCAGAGGAAGGTAAACTTCCAAACTCATTCTATGAGGCCACCATCACACTAATACTAAAACCTGACAAAGATGCCACACAAAAAGAAAACTGCAGGCCAATATCACTGATGAACATAGATGCAAATACCCTTAAAAAAATCTTAGCAAAGCGAATCTAACAACATATTAAAAAGATATGACCGAGTGGGCTTTATCCCAGGGATGCAAGGATTCTTTAATATCTGCAAATCAATCAATGTAATATACCACATTAACAAACTGAACGATAAAAAAAAATATGATTATCTCAATACCTGCAGAGAAAGCCTTTGACAAAATTCAACATCCATTTACGATAAATAAAAAAAAATGCTCCAGAAAGCAGGAATAAAAGGAACATACCTCAACATAATAAAAGCTATATATGACAAACCCACAGCAAACATTATCCTCAATGGTGAAAAACTGAAAGCATTTCCTCTAAAGTCAGGAATAAGACAAAGGTGCCCACTCTCACCACTACTATTCAACATAGTTTTGGAAGGTTTAGCAACAGCAATCAGAGAAGAAACAGAAATAAAAGGAAACCAGATTGGAAAAGAAGTAAAACTCTGTTTGCAGATGACATAATACTCTACATAGAAAACCCTAAAGACTCCACCATAAAATTACTAGAGCTAATCCCTGAATACAGTAAAGTTGCAGGATATAAAATTAGCACACAGAAATCCCTTGCATTCCTATACACTAACAATGAGATCACAGAAAGAGAAATTAAGAAAACAATCTCATTCATCATTGCAATGAAAAGAATAAAACACTTAGGAATAAATCTACCTAAAGAAACAAAAGACCTACATATAGAAAACTATAAAGCACTAATGAAAGAAATCAAAGATGACACAAATAGATGGAGAAATATACCATGTTCATGGATTGGAAGAATCAATATAGTGGAAATGAGTATACTACCCAAAGCAATTTACAAATTCAATGCAATCCCTGTCAAGCTACCAAAGTATTTTTCACAGAACTAGAACAAATAATTTCACAATTTGTATGGAAATACAAAAAACCTTGAATAGCCAAAGCAATCTTGAGAAAGAAGAATGGAACTGGAGGAATCAACCTGCCTGACTTCAGGCTCTACTACAAAGCTACAGTCATCAAGATAGTATGGTACTGACACAAAGACAGAAATATAGATCAATGGAACAAAATAGAAAGCCCTGAGATAAATCCATGCACCTATGGACACATTATCTTTGACAAAGGAGGCAAGAATATACAATGGAGAAAAGACAATCTCTTTAACAAGTGGTGCTAGGAAAACTGGTCAACCACTTGTAAAAGAATGAAACTAGAACACTTTCTAACACCATACACAAAAATAAACTCAAAATGGATTAAAGATGTAAATGTAAGACCAAAAACTATAAAACTCCTAGAGGAAAACATAGGCAAAACACTCTCTGACGTAAATCACAGCAGGATCCTCTTATGACCCACCTCTCAGAGTAATGGAAATAAAAGCAGAAATAAACAAATGGGACCTAATTAAGCTTAAAAGCTTTTGCACAATGAAGGAAACTATAAGCAAAGTGAAAAGACAGCCTTCAGAATGGGAGAAAATAATAGCAAATGAAGCAACTGACAAACAACTAATCTCAAAAATATATAAGCAACTCCTGCAGCTCAATTCCAGAAAAATAAAAGACCCAATCAAAAAATGGGCCAAAGAACTAAACAGACATTTCTCCAAAGAAGGCATACAGATGGCTAACAAACACATGAAAAGATGCTCAACATCACTCATTATCAGTGAAACGCAAATCAAAACCACAATTAGGTACCATCTCATGGCTGGTCAGAATGGTTGCTATCCAAAAGTCTACAAATAATAAATGCTGGAGAGGGTGCAGAAAAAAAGAAACCCTCCTACACTGTTGGTGGGAATGCAAACTAGTACAGCCACTATGGAGAACAGTGTGGAGATTTCTTAAAAAACTGGAAAGAGAACTGCCATATGACCCAGCAATCCCACTGCTGGGCATACACACTGAGGAAACCAGAATTGAAAGAGACACATGTACCCCAATGTTCACTGCAGCACTGTTTATAATAGCCAGGACATGGAAGCAACCTAGATGTCCATCGGCAGATGAATGGATAAGAAAGCTGTGCATATACACAATGGAATATTACTCAGCCATTAAAAAGAATACATTTGAATCAGTTCTAATGAGGTGGATGAAACTGGAGTCTATTATACAGAGTGAAGTAAGTCAAAAAGAAAAACACCAATACAGTATACTAACGCATATATAAGGAATTTAGAAAGATGGTAATAAGAACCTATATGCAAGACGGCAAGGGAGACACAGATGTATAGAACAGTCTTTTGGACTCAGTGGGAGAAGGAGAGGGTGGGATGATTTGAGAGAGTAGCATTGAAACATGTATATTATCATATGTGAAAAGGATCGCCAGTCCAGGTTCGATGCATGAGGCAGGGTGCTCTGGGCTGGTGCACTGGGATGACCCTGAGGGATGGGATGGGGAAGGAGGTGGGAGGAGAGTTTAGGATGGGGAACACATGTACACCCATGGCTAATTCATGTCAATGTGTGGCAAAAACACTACAATATTGTAAAGTAATTAGCCTCCAACAAAAATAAATAAAATAAAATTGAAAGCATTAAAAAAAGAAAAGCACTCACTTACATATGTGTCTATTTTGTGCCAGCCACTGTTCTAAGGACCAGGGAAACAAATGAGACATGTCCCCTGACTGAGAGTTTATATTTAAAAATGGGGGATATACCTTAGGAATGGACAAAAATGGAAACATAAGCCTGACTTTGGTGTATAAGATAGTCATCTAGAAAAAGACAGTGACTTTGAGACTCTGAAAAGCAGAGGTATAAAAATAGAATAGAAAGCAGTCTATTTGCTATCAAAAAAAAAAAAATTCCCCAGTGAAGCATTATCAAAATGAATGGAGCACCCGGTGGAAAAATCAAATCATAGATGACAGCTTAAATGAAAATAATCCACTTAAAAATTTCTTTTGAACTATAAACAGTGCAGATTGGCAAAGTTTATAATAATGAAGCCCTTGTTCAAATTCAGTTTCTACAAAATTTAACTTTTACTTTGCTCTTGTGGTAGATAGGCTCTGAAAAGGTTTTGCATAATGTGAAAATCTGTACATGTGGGAAAAGTCAATGATTGGGGAATACTCTCTTTTGTCATAAGCTACAGAGTTTTCTTTGAGGCACTACAAATTTCACATATATCACAACCATATTTATCCCAATGTACCTTTCTAGATCTACTGCCAATGGGCCATCTTGCGCGTTACTTTACAACAGTTCATTTGCAAATCATTTGGAACCTGGAATATATATTTCTAGAGAAATAATATTGTGCTATAAATAATGATTAAATTTCTTAACCAGGAAATAAAGATTTGTCTAATTCAAACTTTGCTGGTGTTTAGTCATTAAGTCATGTCCATGGCACCCCACTCCAGTACTCTTGCCTGGAAAATCCCATGCATGGAGGAGCCTGGGGCGCTGCAGTCCATGGGGTCGCTAAGAGTTGGACACGACTGAGTGACTTCACTTTCACTTTTCACTTTCATGCATTGGAGAGAAATGGCAACCCACTCTAGTGTTCATGCCTGGAGAATCACAGGGACTGGGGAGCCTGGTGGGCTGCCGTCTGTGGGGCTGCACAGGGTCGGACATGACTGAAGCGACTTAGCAGCAGCAGTAGCAGCATGTCTGACTCTTTTGCGACCCCACAGACTGCGGCCTGCCAGGGTCCTCTGTTCAAGGGATTTCCCAAGCAAGAATACTGGAGTGGTTTGCCCTTTCTTTCTCCAGGGCATATTCCCAATCCAGGGATTGAACCCATGTCCCCTGCATTGGCAAGCAGATTCTTTCCTGCTGAGCCACTAACTCAGACTTCATCTATATCAAAATACCAAAGCTAATGATATTTTTAAACATTGCTTCTAGAGGAAAACAATTCCTAATGCCTAATGACATACCATGAGAACAAGAGGAATAAGCTTGCTTTGCTATATAGTAAGCAGGGGTTGTGGCAGTCTTAATCTAAGGAGGAAGGAGATGGGGGTGTAAGAATCTTTACCAAAGGAAGGATATGATGGAAGGACAAGAAATCCAATGTAAATCAAGCACTGGGATTCAGGTTATGGTTAGAAATGTGTGTTAATTAGTTCAACAAGTATCTGGCTAGAAGTTGGAGATGTAGTCATGATTAAGGCAGACTCCACTTCTCTCATTCCGTAATGGAAAGAATTATCACAGTGGTAGAGGAAGTAAGTGGTAAAGGGGAAATAAAGGGATACTGCAGAGGTGAGTCTCTGGTATTGGAACAGGTGAGAGAGTCCTACTCAGAAGTTTTCAAGTGAGCATCCTAATGAGAGGTCCCTTTTCCAAAAGGAAAATATAAGGAATCATGCATTTAACTAAAAATCGTAGTCTTTGATAAGGTAAAACCTTAAAGATCTCATCCTGCTGAATCAACACATTTCACAGAGAAGGAAAACAGCACTGAATGCAGAGGCGTCTAGCTATAAATCTAGAGTAAGATCTGAAATGCTCAATAATGAAACATCTATTAGTCTCTTTCTGGATCTTACTTTCCTTTTCATAGCCTCAAAATAGTCAACATCAATTCTTCCTCCTTTTTATAATTTGTACCCTCAAGTGCCAGGGAAAGACTTCAGTGATTCATTAAAGGAGAAAGGACATTAAAAGCCAACTCCTTTATTTGATAGGTGAAAAGACAGAGGTCTAGGGAGATAAAGTAATGTGTCCAGCCTAAGGCAGAAAGAGGGCTGCCTGTCTTGTGTGACCTCACAGTTTCATTACAGCATCAGTGCCACTGTCATTACAAAAACTGAAAATAACAAGAAACAAGTACCCGTGAGAAGGAGGTGCTTTTTGTGAAGGTGTACCCCTCTAAACAAAGATTTCAAATACAACTTCCAATTTATGAAAGTAAGTATAGGTAAGGAAGAAAAGTTATGACCAACCTAGACAGCATATTCAAAAGCAGAGACATTACTTTGCCAACAAAGGTCCGTTTAGTCAAGGCTATGGTTTTTCCAGTGGTCATGTATGGATGCGAAAGTTGAACTGTGAAGAAAGCTGAGCGCTGAAGAATTGATGCTTTTGAACTGTGATGTTGGAGAAGACTCTCGAGAGTCCCTTGGACTGCAAGGAGATCCAACCAGTCCATTCTGAAGGAGATCAGCCCTGGGTGTTCTTTGGAAGGAATGATGCTAAAGCTGAAACTCCAGTACTTTGGCCACCTCATGAGAAGAGTTGACTCATTGGAAAAGACTCTGATGCTGGGAGGGATTGGGGGGAGGAGGAAAGGGGGATGACAGAGGATGAGATGGCTGGATGTCATCACCGACTCAATGGACATGAGTTTGAGTGAACTCCAGGAGATGGTGATGGACAGGGAGGCCTGGCGTGCTGGGATTCATGGGGTCACAAAGAGCCAGACACAACTGAGCAAGTGAACTGAACTGAACTGAACCCCTCTAAACAAAGGTTTTAAATACAACTTCCAATTTATGAAAGTACTTATAGGTTAAAAAGGATATATAATTTAAACCATCTTTAAGTCTTTAAGAATGAAAGTTTCTAAATTAGTAAGTATTGTAGAAAATTAATGTCTGTCCCTAAGTGCTAAAAAATGGCCATATTTTGGAGAATTTTTTTTTATAAGTGTCTTAATTACAGCCTGTTGAAAGAAGTTTTGTTCCCATAAAATCTTGAAGGTACTCTTTCAATATTTAGTAAATTGTGTAGTTTTTAATGGGTTCCCCCTTATGTTAAGCTAAGGCTGTGCCTTCATATACCCATGCTTCCCTCTTATAGGCCTCTAAATCCAATCAGACACTTCCAGTCTCCATAGACTGAGAAATCAGATCACAAAGATTGATAGAATACTGTGTAAGGTAAATACCAAAAGCTCTAAAGCAGGACTTCTCAAAAGGTAAATAACCATTAAGACAGTAATTTTGTTGGCTTAGAGGCATCTTGGGTGACATCATTCAAAATCAACCTTATTTCTTTTGATCTCAGTTCAGCAGCACTTTCAATTATATCCAAAATCTCAGCATTTTTCTGAATAATTGAGATACTAAATGTTTAAACTTCAGTGAGCTGGGGAGAAATAATTATTAGAAATCAGTGGAACTGGTTTTGCTATTCTTAGCAACATGCTTCAATTAAAATTTGATTTTAAAGCATCCTTAAATATTTTTCTTGATACTGGTGTTGATATATGAAAATAGTATCTTTTTAGAACAACCAGGTTATATATTTCAGTTTCAAACACTGCTTGTGGATTCAAGTTTTATTAGGTAAAAGTCTTCTGAATTAATTAATTCTGGAAACACAATATCTAACAAGTGGCATAAGAGGGAGACATATTAGGGAGCAATAGGTGGAAAAGCTACAAATGAAAAATTGTAGCAGCCCCAATGAAATAAAGGAACTAAATGCCAGTTTGTTACAGGTAGCTTCAGAGGCCTCAGAAAACAAATGCAATAGATGTGGCAATAATTATAATCCCCTAAGTAATTCAGTGACACAATTACATATACTTTTTGCTGATAAAACTCAGAGTCTGTACACTATAGCCCAACCTGAATTCACAACACATTACCTAAGCGTGGGAAACATGGCTGAAGGGCACGGTGACAAACAAGATCCTTCCTGATCCCTACAACGTACAACCACAATTTCACCACACTATGTGAAGCCAGGGAAATGGAGATAGCAATAAGAGATTTTTAAAAACCTTATGAAAAGACAACATATATTACACTGTTTAAGAATAACATCCTGAAGAGATATCTTTTGAGTAATATAAACAGAATGAGTATGTCCTAGTATTCATTCAGCATAGCTGGTCTAGCTGATCTTTAAAGGGCTCTTCCATATGAAACTGCATTCAAACCACACCAGAGGGAACACACTTTATGAAACTTAATAACAACAACTCTTTGCTTTCCTTGCAGTTAACAATGGAATATCTTTTGTCAGTCTCCATTCTGCCAAAACGTTTTCTGTATACATGCTGGCAACATTGGGCAAGTTGTCTTCTTCTTTCTTTCCAACTCTTCGCATCGGTAGCCAAAAGTGTCTTTGTTGCTCAAATAGTCCACGCCATCTGCCAACAGTTTCTCCATCCTGCTGTACCATCTGCCAACCTCCCTGCTTCTGAGTCCAGGCTGTGTTGCCTGTATGCTTATCAAATGGCTCTTTCACCAGAAGAGAAAGAAAGAGCAAACCAGCACCTTTCGCGTTTAACCACTCTTGGTAATCATCCCAAGCCTGTTCTCTAACCCATTGCTTCTCAACAGGACAAAAAGCTTAAAAATTTGAATGGAAACATTTTCCTTTGACTCTTTTTCCCTCCCCTGTCACAATAAAGAATTAGACAGTTATAGTACATTAATAGAATCAGCCATTAGTATAACACATTTTTCATGGCTATGTTCCCTTTTTGTTTGTCTAAGGTATTCTTAATTATGAAGAATTATCCTTCAGATAGAGAAGCAAAGAGATGAAAACAATCCTTATTCTTACAGTTAATCCTGATTATTTTAAAAGCAACTTCTGGTAGGAATTAATAATTCAGTTGAATTTTATTAACAGTATAATGTTAACTTTATGCTGCACTGCACTGTTCTTCCTTCTAATCTACTTAAAATTCTTGACTTTAAAGTAGAAACAACAAGGGCCGAATAACAGTCTCCTAACGAGGTTAAGCCTAGAGAGTTCCATTAATATCCTCCCTAAGGCCACCAGGAAATTCCTTAAAGCAAGAGGGTTTCAGGATTTGCTGTGGATTACACTCAAGAGATTTTCTTTCTAGATTTGCTATTGCTGGGAATTTAATGTCTCCATCACTGTCCAGGCTTCAGAGGGAGGTCCTGTTCATTTCCAATCACTTACAGGAATCCCAGGATAACTCAACTACCATGAAATTTGGAAGCCTTTGGCTATTCTAGTAACAATTAAATTAGCATTTGAGTGAATGTCAGGAATCAAGTTCACTCATAAGAAATGACACCATTCTACCCAAATGCCAGAAAATGTACATATTTTAAGCCACAACATTTGAAATTTCTCAATCTTTACAAACAGATGGTAATATTCTCTGTAGGCATGGCTGATCCTGATCTGCATAAATAGTGCAGGGTGCTCTAACTGTATTAACCTTCACACCATAAGCTAAAAATACACACACACACACACACACACACACACACACACACGCACATACATATAAATCACAGACCTTGATGTTAAGACATATGGCTATTCATCAATCTCTTAAATTATACCATGTTTTCTATACCTGTGTGTGTATCAAAAAGTTTGTTGTTTTGATTTCCATAATTTGGATTCATAGTGGATGAGTACATATTATAGTTTAATATTTGTGAATATAAGTAAATTTTCACAATAGCTATCATTATTCATATCATGACCACTTGAAAATGATAAGGAATTAGCTATTAAATTCTGCTTTTAAATTTCACAAGTAGTTTTTGATTTGAAGTATACCTTTTTAAACAAAAATTCTATGAAAACAATACTTCCTTCACCTTTAAGATTTTACATTCCAATTTTACTGAAATTATGGAATGAAAAAGTTCCTAAATAGTTTGTTTTCCTGAAAAAGTTAGACAAACCCATGTAGAATATCAGAAACAGGGAATAAATTATTTTGTGAAGGCTATAAGTCATCAAAAAAGAGAGTTCCAGAAAAACATCTATTTCTGCTTTATTGACTATGCCAAAGCCTTTGACTGTGTGGATCACAACAAACTGTGGAAAATTCTGAAAGGGATGGGAATACCAGACCATCTGACTTACCTCTTGAGAAATCTGTATGCAGGTCAGGAAGCAACAGTTAGAACTGGACATGGAACAACAAACTGGTTCCAAATAGGAAACGGAGTACATCAAGGCTGTATATTGTCACCCTGCTTATTTAACTTATATGCAGAGTACATCATGAGAAACGCTGGGCTAGAAGAAGCACAAGCTGGAATCAAGATTGCCAGGAGAAATATCAATAACCTCAGATATGCAGATGACACCACTTATGGCAGAAAGTGAAAAACTAAAGAGCCTCTTGATGAAAGTGAAACAGGACAGTGAAAAAGTTGGCTTAAAGCTCAACATTCAGAAAACTAACATCATGGCATTCGGTCCCATCACTTCATGGCAAATAGATGGGGAAACAGTGGCTGACTTTATTTTTCTGGGCTCCAAAATCACTGCAGATGGTGGCAGCAGCCATGAAATTAAATGACGCTTACTCCTTGGAAGGGAAGTTATGACCAATCTAGATAGCATATTAAAAAGAGACAATACTTTGCCAACAAAGGTCTGTCTAGTCAAGGCTATGTTTTTTCAGTAGTCATGTATGGACGTGAGTGTTGGACTATAAAAGAAAGCTGAGCACCGAAGAATTGATGCTTTTGAACTGTGGTGTTGGAGAAGACTCTTGAGAGTCCCTTGGACTGCAAGGAGACCCAACCAGTCCATCCTAAAGGAGAGCAGTCCTGAGTGTTCATTGGAATGACTGATGTTGAAGCTGAAACTCCAATGCTTTGGCCACCTGATGTGAACAGTTGACTCATTTGAAAAGACTCTGATGCTGGGAAAGATTGAGGGCAGGAGGAGAAGGGAACAACAGAGGATGAGATGATTGGATGGCATCACTGACTCAATGGAGATGCGCTTGAGTAGACTCTGGGAGCTGGTGATGGACAGGGAGGCATGGCAGGCTGTGGTCCATGGTGTCGCAAAGTGCCGGACACAACTGAGTGACTGAACTGATAAGTCATAAATGTTATGAAACATAAGGTTGTTTTTAAAAATTGTAATTCAGTTCAAAATAAATATACTGTCAGTCAAAGTGTTTCTCTCTCTCTGGTACTTTAAACTGAACGATATTTACTCTATGATGAAAACTACGAGGTTAACAGGATGGTCTTAATAAATTGTTTGATAAAACGATTGACTAAATAGTGTCCTTAAGTTTAAAGTTACTAATATACTATTAGGTCCAGCCTATTATAAGGTAAAAGGAGTAAAAAAGTATTTGCTTATGAAGAAGCTCTCACCTAAAATGCTTGGTGCAAAATCATGACCTAGTGAAGAAAGTGGTGCTTTCATTAAGCTTGTCAAGGAAAGCTGCAGGAAAAAAAATGGTGAAAGTTCACCCAGAGATCAATATGCTACACTGGAATAATGATGTAAAAACAGATAGCACTTTGAGTTTTGCTGACTCTTTAGCGATAACTTATGAGTGAGTTATTCTTTTAACATTTTAAAGATGGGTGGGGAGAAAGAAAATTATTCAAAGAAAGGCATCTTAATTACACCACTATGGACATCATGCAACAGCATAGCCATTTGTTTGAATGAAATGTTAGAAGTCTACCTGTCATTATGATAAAGAGACTAACATACCTCTTTACTAATTATCATCTTTTAATAGAATGATAGATTTATCCCTTGTTTGGGAGAAATTTAGCACTATGTCCCAAGGACAGCAACCATTCTGAAAACTATTACACATTTGCTATGTGTCCAGCATTCTGCTTTCACTGCTGAATATTGACTAAAGTAGGCTTTCCACCCATTCTTGGTAGAAGACAATCATTAAGAGTCCTCCAGATATGGTCTACTGCAAATCAGCATTTTCTACCTCATTCTCACTGTCTTCATTCTTTATACTGCCTTACTGATCTTACTCCTCCTTATTCCAACCTAAAATCCTTCCATTTTTTCTCAGAAGAATCACTGATACATGTTTTGTCTAACCAGCACTCTTAGCATAGATTACTCTCATCGCTTTTGCTTCACCCATCCACCTTCCTTACTGTATTAAAGAAACTCCTTTGTAAAATGGTATAAAAGAATAATTCCCCCTGAACACTGATGGAAGTGCATCACTTCCCTACAGAGTCTCAAAGTGGACTCCTCACTTCTTTGTTGTAATTTACACTTCATTTTTAAACCTGAGTTCTTTTCTACCTACCCCTTCCCTCAGCCTCATCCTACACCACTGGTTTCTTGGTTTGTTCTACTTCACTCTCAGAGTTTCTTTTGGTTCCTCCCAAGCTCTGCTCCATCTCAGGTCTTCACACATGCCCCTCCCTCGCTACCCAGAATGTTCTATGCCTTGCTCTTCCATTGATATACCCCATGTTTTCCTAGGGCTCAGTATAATATCCCTTCCTCAAAAACACATGTTTGACCATAGTTACACTTACAGAAGGCTCCTCCATTCCCTCTCTCCATACCCTTCACCATTTCTAACTAGAAGTTATCACAACTTGGAATCACACATTTACCTGTGCAATGATTATTAAAATGTTTCTCCTGCTAGACTGAGGCCCACATGGGCAAAAATATATTTATTGCATTCATTACTGTTTACTCAACTTCTAGCATCACGCTTAGTGCATAAAAGCACTCAGTTAATACTTGTTTTAAAAAACAAAACAAAACAAAACAGTGAACATCTTCTCAAGCTGTTTTTCTTTGTTTCTCTCCAACGTTCATTTATCACTCATTTAGTTATTTGTTATGGCTGCCACTCTGCCTGATAGCTTGCCAAGCTTGATTATATGAGAAGTTCTGATACTGCCTCTCATCTCCAGGTTCCTTAAGTCTGATTTGTTCTGTGTAACGCAAGCACAGCACTGAATGAACGTTGCAGTTTACTAAACTCTTGGCCCCAGATACCTCCGGGATAGAGCACTGTCCTTGCTCTTTCACATATCCAGGCTTCATCAAGCCAACACGGAACTGTTGCACTTAACCCACAGGTGACATTTATCCAGAAGACTTCCCAAGCTGACTGGGATGTCCTTTTGTGTGATGCCAAAATCCCCTTTCTATTTAGTTATTCTGGAGGTTTTACATAGTACCATAACCAACAACTTAACCAACCATGCCTCTCGTATATGCTTACAATTATTCCAACTTTCTAGAAAGTTCTTGCATATTTTGATAATAAAATAATCCAAAGAGCTCTAAGACAATTGATATATACAATATAATGACTAAGGGCCTAAAAGAACTTCAACATGTTAACTTTTATTATTAAGACATCAAATCATATTGTGGGTTCTTCTTTATTATTATTAGTGACAGAACTAGATACAATGATCCCCATTCCATCTCAATTAAAGAACTTTCAGCTGAGTTACTGAGCCTTTAAAACTTAAGTAAGTTAGCACTTAAAATGGAATAATTACAATGGCCTTTATAATTAAGAAACAATATACTCTGGAGCATTGCTTTTCTGCAGAATTATTGCATGTCTCAAGCACATTAAGACCACAACCAGAGACACAGTTGCATTAGCCTCTTGGGAAATATATTAATCCCTAGAAATCTCTTGCTTAGAGAAGCTTGTTGTGTATATAGATTTTTTTCAGTATTTAAATTTCAACTCTGATAAAATTTGTGCTTAATGTCTGTCACACAACTCCAATTTGTTTACGGAAAAAACATTCTTTTCTTTCAATATGGACAAATAAATACTGAACCAAAGGCAACACACAATCATCAAATGCTTTAAATTTTATCTTTATGTATTATCACAAGAAGTTTAATAAGTCTTAACTAGAACCATACCTATATACATACATAAATGTAATATTTTGCATAATTGCAATTATGAAAATTAGAGTACTGCACTCCACTGGAATTTAAAAGCAGAGCAATCACCTAACAAACTACTGAAGAAAACAGCTCCCGAAATGGCAAACAGTTTTTGCCAAGCAAAACTTGTTACAAGAATCTAAAAAATAAAATGTCTCCTGAATGGGTTAAAGGGCAGCCACTTGTAAAACACTATTCTTGTTTTACTTTTTAATTCCTTTCCTTATATCTCAAGTGGGAGTCATAATGATTTCATACTCAAATGGTTTCATAGTCAAAACTATCTGTAAAAAGCAAGTTCAAATACTTGTTCTATGTGATTTTGTTGAGATTGTTATGCTGGCAAGTAGGCAATTGGCATTTTTTATTTTTTTGCAATGTGTCCATTTATGAATAATTATATAGAGCTGCTGCTGCTGCTAAGTCACTTCAGTCGTGTCTGACTCTGTGTGACCCCATAGATGGCAGCCCACCAGGCTCCCTTGTCCTGGGATTCTCCAAGCAAGAACACTGGAGTGGGTTGCCATTTCCTTCTCCAATGCATGAAAGTGAAAAGTGAAAGTGAAGTCGTTCAGTCATGTCAGACTCTTAGCGCTAAGCATATCTAATTAACCTGTATAAAATATGTAATGCTAAAGTCAAATACAGTTTGATAGAGAAATAACTATCAAGGAATCTTGTCTTAAAGTTAATTTTAGAACAAAAAAATCTGCAAAACAAGTTTTTAAATTCAGAATCCAGGTTGATACAATGCTTACTTACCACTCATGCTGACAAGTTAAATTCTATTCAAGTTATATTCTTATATTGTTCTATCCTCCACATATTCTATTATTTCCAAAGCCTTGAGACAAACCATCTGGATTAGCATGGGGCACTGGGGAGAACAGTTACTTTTTAACATACTCTTTCAGAAAGTACAAATAGCAAAATTGCACAGATAAGCAGACTTGAAGCATTTCTTCTTTTCACTAACCTTTATAGGTGACTGAAGAGGAGAAGCCAGAAGGGAAGTGTATGTCTCACCAAGATGAATAGATGGGAAGTAAGGGTGTCCACTGGTACAAATTAGCATAAGTCACTATGCTTCATTTTCTAATGGTTTAGAGGACTGACGTCTCATTTGGGGACTTCACATTACTCAAGCTATTCTGACCTTTAGGAGCATTTTCCCAGCTCTAAGGAAAATTATCCAAAAACTAGGCACAATTTAGTAACCAAATGCAAGCTGAATTAAACTCTTTAGCATAGAGGTATGGAGACCCACAGAATGTCTGCACTCCTTTCTTCTACTTCACCAGATGGTAACAATATGATTCTTTGAACAGCACTCAGTGCAATTTGCCAGACAGTCATAATGACCAAGCTACCAGTACAAAGACAGCACAGACCATGTGCAGAGCACTGTAAGACATCATGCAAAACCTAATAGCTACATTAAGCTCAGCCCCTGCCCTAGTTCACAAGGTATGCAAACTCATAAGTGGAGTCACATATTTCAGCATTTGGTCAGCGGTTACTTAGATGATGAAGATAGTCAGTCAAGCACCAAAAAAGGAGTCAGAGGCTCTGGAAAGATCTCCCAACACTGCCTAATTAAGTAAATAAATGCAATGAACTCATGACACATATCAGTAACTTCCTGCTAAGCCAGAATCACCAAATGCAGCAACTTCCTCAGCTCACATGTTTTCATCACATTCACCCCATTAATCATATATGCATGTGCAAAGTTTGATTAAGGTGCTTTATCGGGGTTCACTTCTAAGACAGCTTATAAGCTCCAGTCCCAATAAATAATAAATCTCAGCAGTACCATAAAGGTTAACTTTCTGCACATAGCAAAGAGACCAGAAACTGCAATTACTTCTTTGCTACTGGAAGAATGACTTCAATAATTAGATAGTCTTCCTTCAGAAGGAAGAAAAATATCAAAACAGGAATATCGTATCTCAAAATCTCACAAAAAAATACTGTTTTCAATAAAATGCAACAAGGAGACAAAACGCAAACTAAAAGTCAAAAACAGCAAATCTGCATGCACTAAATACTGGAGTTTTGATGAAGTCAACCATGTAGTTGTTCAAAATGACCATGTAGTTGTTCAACATTTGAGACCTGGGCTAACGTGTGCCAGTTCAAAAAGAGTATTAATGTAGATGTTTGTGCATATATAGTATTATATATTAACCATTCAGCTATTAGAAAGATAAACAATGATTTATTCCATTCCCTATGCACTAATACTCAATCTCTCCACTAGCAGAAATCACCACTACTTCCAGAAATATGAAATGACCATTTATCTGTATATAAAATACTTTATTCAACTTTCATTTTTGAGGATTATATATGTTGATTTAAAAAATAACAGTGAATTTAGATGTAAGTCCTGCTGCTGTTTATTCACTAAGCCATGTCCAACTCTTTATGACCCCATGGACTGTAGCCCACTTGGCTTCTCTGTCCACGGGATTTCCCAGGCAAGAATAGTGGAGTGAGTTGCAATTTTCTTCTCCAGGGGATCTTCATGACCCAGGGATTGAAACCATATCTCCAGCTTGGCAGGTAGGTGTTTTACCACTGAGCCATCAGGGAAGCCCAAATATAGGTCCTGCTAAGTCGCTTTAGTCCTGTCCGACCCTGTGCAACCCCATGGACGTCAGCCCACCAGGCTCCCCCATCCCTGGGATTCTCCAGGCAAGAACACTGGAGTGGGTTGCCATTTCCTTCTCCAATGCATGAAAGTGAAAAGTGAAAGTGAAGTCACTCAGTCGTGTCCGACTCTTAGCGACCCCATGGACTGCAGCCTACCAGGCTCCTCCGTTCATGGGATTTTCCAGGCAAGAGTACTGGAGTGGGGTGCCATTGCCTTCTCCAGAATATAGGTCCTTCCCACAGGTAAATATATACTATTGCATGCATGCTAAGTCATTTCAGTTTTGTCTGACTGTGTGCAACCCTATGGACTGTAGCCTGCCAGGCTCCTCTGTCCATGGGATTCTCCAGGCAAGAATATCAGGGATAGGAAAAACAGTGTTTTGAAAACTTTTTTCTAAGGTTTCCTCCATTCTCGTAAATGCCAAGCAAGGTGCTACTAATCAACTGGATGCTCATGCAGCTCTAATGTATAGAAATAGAATAGTCTTTAAATGATTCTTCAGTGTTTGCAATGATACCATTGTACTAACATTTAAATTTCATGAAAAGGTTCAGAAGTTAGATTACAAAGATGTTAGCGCTTCACTACTCCCTAAATGCCAACATGCCTCTTAGAATTCAGCACCTCAAACTACACTCATTTAAAAGGTTGCAAGAAGGTCAATATTCAGCCAAGTCATATGCTGAAACACAAAGCAGACAGTCTGAGTTTAGAAGCTTTAGTTGCAAATGCATTTATCCAAAAGAGTTTCTATTTTTAAAGAATATACATTCAGCAATTTCTGAATTAGAAATAATCGAAATCCTCAGGAGATTCTTAGTGTCCTGTAAGTCCTACAGAAGATTCACTTTTCCATCTGCTTGAAAAATGACAGCATTCTAATTATGCTGTCAAGGTTAATAGACCCCAAATTTCACTCTTGAATCTCAGTGGGTATTTTTTTCCAATAGCCACTACATCTCATTTGTGACATTTTTCCTTCCTACAATGGTCTGTTGCAAGAATTTTCACAGTCAATTTAAATAGTCAAGCGACCTCTACATCAAAGAACTAGAGTGATACAATCTTGAGATAAATGAGAAAACAACCTTAAAGAATCTTAACAAGTCTTCAAAAAGAATCATAACAGTGAACTTTAAACACTGTTAATAATGAGCTTGAAACTTCAACCTCTAGTAAGATGGATGAAACTCTAAATGAGCGATATAACAAAGCCAGATAATATTTCTCAATTAAAAAAATGAAAGCTATAAATCAAGGACAATAAAGAATCCACAGAGGCTAAAATCAAATGAAAGAGGAACCCAGGAAATCAGTAACCACTAAAGCTTGATTTGGAGAGTATATGACAAAACTAAGTAACACTGATTATTAATTTGCACCGGGTATAGGAGAAGGAAACAACCTATAGGAAATATTGAAGGTTGAGACGTTATAGTAGATACTCATAGCTGATATTCACAAAAAACTAGGACCCTAAAAATCCATACTGTCATTGCAACAGTGTTGAAAAATACATTCACTACATGGAAGATATCAGCAAGCAAATGTGACTATCTTGATAGCAGCAGTAAGTGAGAAAGGGGATGGGGAAATCACATCTGAATATATCCATCCTGAATTCCAATAACCAGACACTGAGAATTTAATTTAAAGTGATTCTGGGTGGTGGTGTTTCCAAATGGCTGGCAGAAAAAGACAGACACACAAATATTTTCAAATAAATTACAAATAATTCTAAAGAACATAAATTAAAAGAGAAAACGAAAAAACACATAGGGTAATATGAATGAGACTCAGACTACAAAAACAATAAAATCATCTCCAAAGACACTGCATATTAGAATGTGAAAAGTCAGAATGTAAAATACCTGTGTTTCATGTGTTAAATAAAATGAAAGCCTTAAAAACAAAGAATAAGAACCCAAAAAATGATAAAGGTGGTAGAACAAAGGAAAAGTATAATAGCTGAAATTTAAAGCAGGATGAATTATGTAAAATAGCTTATTAGATATTGCTGAAAAAATCACGAAATGGAAATAAGATTTAAATAACAAGAATTAAAAACTGAACAATTCAGATGCAGCCCACAGACACTAAAAGGTGCAAAATATAAGAGTACATGGCGATTAAAGCATCATGGAAGAAAGGGGGTAGATGGTCTAACAGGTATCTAATCAAATTTTCAGAAAGGTAGTACTGAAGACAAAATGATGTGAGATAATTACTGTAAAGTTTTCCATAATTCCAAGAGTAATCAAACTTCCTATTCAAAAAAACCTGAAACAGGATATAGTTTTTCTAAAAAAACTCATGTTTATATGCATCACAGTGAAACTTAATAAAGAAAAGAGAACAATTTCAAAACAGTGAGGGGAAAATAGATCAACTACAGAGAAACTGTAAGTAAACTAACAGCTGATATCTTGTCAGCAACCCGCAAAAACAAAGCCAACAGTAGAATGACTTTTTTCAATGTGCTGCAGTAATTGTCAATTTACAACACTATACCTACTGAAACTATTTACTCAAAGTGAAATGAAAGACTCAAAAAGTGTATTTACTATGTTGAAGTGAAGTGATAGTCACTCAGTCATGTCTAGCTCTTTGCAACCCCATGGACTGAAGACCATCAGGCTTCATGGAATTCTCCAGGGAAGAATACGGGAGTAGGTCGCTATTCCTTTCTCCAGGGGACCTTCTGGACTGAGGAATCAAAACTGGGTCTCCTGCATTGCAGGCAGATTTCTTACCATCTAAGTCATCAGGGAAGCCACATTACGATGTTAATACGTTACTAACTCTGCAAGTTAAATTATCCAGTATTTTCATGATTCTAGACAAGCAAACTGAAATGTTTATTGAGAATCATGTAGTAAACATGGAACAAACACTACACCCCTGAAGATAAACGACGTGAGGGAAACTGCTTCGCTCTACCAATGTAGCCCGCCTTACAAAATGCTGCAACTCTTCTCCTAACCTTGTCTATCTTGATCCTTGATTTTAATTTTTTCTTTGATATAGAGGTAAATAGGATTTATCATCATTTAACATTCTGTATAACATTTCAGTTCAGTTTGGTCACTTAGTCATGTCCAGCACTTTATGATTCTGTGAACTGCAGCACGCCAGGCCTCCCTGTCCATCACTAACTCCCGGAGTTTACTCAAGCACATCTCCATTGAGTCAGTAATGCCATCCAACCATCTCATCTTCTGTCATCCCCTTCCCCTCCTGCCCTCAATCTTTCCCAGCATCAGCATCTTTTCAAATGAGTCAGTCCTTCACATCCGGTGGCCAAAGTATTGGAGTTTCAGCTTCAACATCAGTACTTCCAATGCACCCAGGACTGATTTCGTTTAGGATGGACTGGTTGGATTTCCTTGCTGTCCAAGGGACTCTCAAGAGTCTTCTCCAACACCACAGTTCAAAAGCATCAATTCTTCGGCACTCACCTTTCTTTATAGTCCAACTCTCACATCCATATATGACCACAAGAAAAACCATAGCTTTAACTAGATGGACCTTTGTTGGAAAAGTAATGTCTCTGGTTTTTAATATGCTGTCTAGGTTGGTCATAACTTTCCTTCCAAGGAGTAAGCATCTTTTAATTTCATGGCTGCAATCACCATCTGCAGTGATTTTGGAGCCCAGAAAAATCAAGTCAGCCACTGTTTCCTCATCTATTTGCCATGAAGTGATGGGACCAGATGCCATGATCTTAGTTTTCTGAATGTTGAGCTTTAAGCCAACTTTTTCACTCTCCTCTTTCACTTTCATCAAGAGGCCCTTTTGTTCTTCACTGTCTGCCATAAGGGTGGTGTCATCTGCATATCTGAGGTTATTGATATTTCTCCAAGCAATCTTGATTCCAGCTTGTGCTTCTTCCAACCCAGCGTTTCTCATGATGTACTCTGCATAGAAGTTAAATAAGCAGGGTGACAATATACAGCCGTGACATACTCCTTTTCCTATTTGGAACCAGTCTGTTGTTCCATGTCCAGTTCTAACTGTTGCTTCCTGACCTGCATACAGGTTTCTCAAGAGACAAGTCAGGTGGCCTGGTATTCCCATCTCTTTCAGAATTTTCCAGTTTATTGTGATCTCCCAGTCAAAGGCTTTGGCATAGTCAGTAAAGCAGAAATAGATGTTTTTCTGGAACTGTCTTGCCTTTTCGATGATCCAGCAGATGTTGGCAGTTTGATCTCTGGTTCCTCTGCCTTTTCTAAAACTAGCTTGAACATCTAGAAGTTCATGATTCATGTATTGCTGAAGCCTGGCTTGGAGAATTTTGAGCATTACTTTACTAGCGTGTGCCAGAACAGCTCTTTTTACACTGGGGGAATGTATATGAGCACCAAACACTTAGGAGAAGAGTTTGATGGTATCAAATAAAGCTTACAATCACAAACCCAAAGACTACACCATCACATCGTCAGAAGAATCTAGGTTGTGCAAACCCGGAGATGTGTACAACAACCTTCATAGTCACACTGTTCAGGAAATGACAGTAGACAACAACCAAAGTGTAAGCAATAAAATAGATGAAACTTAGGGATGTATTCCTACAAGTAAATGAAGATTATGAAGCATGTGTAATGAAATCCATGGACTAGATTACATTTTTTTCTGAAATAAAAGTCAATGGGCAAAAAATACAAGACTGGTTTATTTATAGTAATGTAAGTATTGCTTGCAAAACTTTAGTTGCAGTTATTTGTGTGTCCATACTTATTTGCAATTAAAATGCATTTCCTATGATGTGTAAAAGTTAATAGTGAATATTACCAATCCTTATCAGTTTTGCCAATCTTCAGAAAGGACTTTAATTTTCAATTTCCAGACAAACAGTATTGAAAGTGAGCATTTTTCATGTTTGTTATTCCTTTCTTATATAAACTTACTTCTATCAATTTGTTCAAAAGTGTCATATTTCTTTTCTATTTTTTGACTCTTTTCCATTTTGATTCACAGAGACTTCTTTTATATTCTAGATATTAATCCTTTATCTAATACACAGCAGATCCTCTTTACCCTCTGTCTCTTGTCTTTTAATTATGTATGGTGCTTTATCACACCCTTGTTTTCCACTTTTATACAGGCTTATATGTCAAACCTTTCTACAGGTGAGAAGAATGATATCTTAGTTTTCAAATCAGTTACTATCTATTCAAATAATTTGGAAGAAAAAAGTGTTAAAATAATAAACCTCTCTAATGAGTTTGAGGTTGATGTGTACTTGTGAAGATTACAGTTTTATATGAAATAAAATCAGCTGAAATCAGAATCTATTCACTACTAATCTATATCAAGGCAAAGGTGGCTATGACAGAGTCTCAGAATGGAAAGAAATCAGCCACACTCTTATATTCAACAAGAGTAAATCAGATTTGATGGATGTGTGCAATCTTCAGAACCAGTTTTTTATATTTTATAAAACATAAAAAAGTACCACCAAGATTGTAAAAATCTATTTTATTGCTATCTCTTAAATACCTAAGAGTATAATTTTGAGTCTATGAGCAAAATTTGGACAATAAGTTTATATTTTATGATTTATACAATAAAGCTTAGTATAAAAAAATCTTGTAAGCATTGTACGAAAGAACAAACTATCTCCAAATAATGGAGAAGGAAATGGCAACCCATTCCATTATTCTTGCCTGGAGAATTACATGGACATAGGAGCCTGGCAGGCTACAATCCATAGGGCCACAAAGAGTTGGACACGACTGAGCAACCATCATTCACTCACTCACATAGCCAAATAAAGTTAAGATTTTCCACAAGAAAATCTGTTTGAGGCAGAAAGTTGAATCTTGGATTATCAGAATATACAGCTTTACATAAGCTAATTATTTTCATCTCCATGCTTCCCTTTAACACTGCAGAAATAACATAGAACATAAAGAGGGGAGATGTATGCTTTTTATGGCTTCTAGTTTACTCCCTTTGAGGGTAACATTAACACCTGTCAGATTATTACATCCTTCCAAACTGACTTCCAATTCAACACATGCTTCTATTTTAAACATTAATTTAGCTATAGGTAATCCTTAGCATACATGATATATTTTCCTATCTTAAGATGTGTACTCTGAGAGAGTTTCTCTCTAGAAAATGTTACATCTTTCTCCCCTCTCCAATAATTTGACCTAGAAATGTGGCCCAGTGGGAAAAAGGCTGGCTAAGAGATGTTGGGGTCAGAAGTCAACAGTAATAAAATCACTTATGAAAATTATAACCTTGTCATATTCAAAAATATACCTAGAAGGGTAAATCAATAATGCAGGTTATTAGTAAAGTCTGATAGAAAATGGAATGTGTAACATACTTGCTCGAGTTCTTATCTGAAACCATTACCTTATTTTTTCCTCATAAAAAAATTCACAGGTGGATTTGAATTAAAATTTGTAACTCAAAAGAAGTAATACTACTTTACCATTTCTTCAAAAAATACTGACTCTGATCACACACATGACACCTTGCCAAGCTACAAGCATGATGTAAAAAAAAAAAACAAAACATGTATTTCCCATGATCAAGGTGCTTGAAAGGTATGGCCAGAAATTTTATGCAAATTTAGTATTTTTAATAAAACATGACTGAAATGACATCTCAGTGAGTATATTTCATAAAGCTAAATTTCCACATCAATGATTTGCACGAATTAAAATATTAAATTGAAAAAATATTATTTTTAAACTAATATTTTCACGTAAACAACTTTAAATGATCACAGCTCAGAATGAGACTCATATGGCATTTTTTTCTACCTGTGACTTTTTAACTTGTGATGGTACTAAAATTATTTAACCTTAAACACAGATAAATAGTAACCTAAGAATACTTAAATGACTTTTGTATAGAAATATGACATCAGTTCCCTGACATCAGTTTGGATAAAAACAAACACAATGAGTGCACTCATTCCAAAGGCAACACTCTTCTTTGGGACAGGCTCATTGTGATTAGATGAGATAACTTCTGTATTGTTCTTAGCATAGTTCACGGCCAGCTAGCTGTTTCTCACTGAAGAGTTATTTCTATATCTGCTCCACTAATTTGCTAAAACCATTCGCAGCTCTTCTCTCACATTTGTACTTTTCCATGACTCATACACACAGTTGCTATTAAATAATTAGTGTTGCTTGCCAGTGAGGGCTATCAGGTCAGAATTTAATTTTAGAAAATGGTATAAAAATACAAGCATGCTTGAGAGCTTCTGAACAATATGTAAAAAAAAATGAAAAAGAAGTAGAGATTCTTTGGAAACAAGCACAAAAGTATACTTTCATGCAAAGAGGTGAGACTTCAGACCCAAACAGCCAAGACTGGCATTTAGGTCTAACTGCATCTCTGGCTTCAAACTTTAGGTAAGTTAATTAAAGAAACCGAGTTCTGAATAGGTGATTTTGCAACACAGCTAAATGCCAGAGCCATTTACTTCACCAAGAGCCAGGTTCAAACAAAGACTAAAAGTGTTTTAAAGTGTTATATATATATACATATACACACATATATATGTATACACACATATATATATACATATATATATATATATCACACACATACATACACATACATATGTTGTTTCACAATCACTTTTTCCAGCACATTTACTCAAAAATCCTAAATAGCTACTCAAAGAGCAATCATTTGCCCAAACCTAGAGAGGTTTTATAAGATAAATCTAAATGGGAAAATCCCTCACAATGTTGGATGGAAGATTGCATGTCAAGACCTACTAAAGGATCTAGTAGTTAACAAAAGGCAGTTCCGTGAGTTTTGCATCCAGTGAAAAGCTGACTGCTGTGCTTTGAGCCAAGGTTTGCCCCCCTCCCATTTTTTCTCCTCTAGGCTTCCATTTGGATAGAGATTCTCAAAGTGTGGGCCCAGAATTAGAAGCAACAGCATCACCTGGGAACTTGTTAGAAATGTGAACTCCCCAGACCCAGTTCAAACTTGCTGAATCAGAAATTCTGCAGGGATCCCAGAATCCTGAATTATTAACCAAGGTTCCCAGGGGTTTTTGATGTACCCTTTAGTTTAAGAGCCTCACCATCATGGAGTGGAATCTCAGGAATATGCAGCCAAGTTTAGCTAAATGGTCTATTTTCCCTTATTCTAGTAAAACATTTCCTAATAACTCAGCTTTTCTTAAAGGAATTTAACGATTTTGAAGAATGAAGGTAGCAGTCAACCTTTGCCAACAAAGGTCCGTCTAGTCAAAGCTATAGTTTTTCCAGTGGTCATGATTGGATGAGAGTTGGACTATATACAAAGCTGAGCACTAAAGAATTGATGCTTTTGAACTGTGGTGTCAGAGAAGACTTTTGAGAGTCCCTTGGACTGCAACAATCCAACCAGTCAATCATAAAGGAAATCAGTCCTGAATATTCATTGGAAGGACTGATGCTGAAGCCGAAACTCCAATACTTTGGCCACCTGATGAGAACTGACTCATTGGAAAAGACCTCATGCTGGGAAAGGCTGAAGGGCAGAGAGAGAAGGGGAAGACAGAGGATGCAATGATTGGATGGCATCACTGACTCCATAGACATGAGTTTGAGTAAGCTCCAGGAGTTGGTGATTGACAGAGAGGCATGATGTGCTGCAGTCCATGGAATCTCAAAAAGTTGGACACAACTCGGTGACTGAACTGAACTGAAGGTAGCAGTCATTAGTAAATCAGCTATGGAGGAGTTAGGAAAGCAGTGCATGGTGCAGGCCAGTAGGACCCAGCCATTCCCTTCATCAGGAGTCAGGATGAAGCAAAGATTTAAAAACTACATTGTTTCAGAATCATTTTTTCTGGCACATTTGCTCAGAAATCTTAACCAGTCATTCTAACAGAAACTATTTTCTCTACTCTAGGGAGTTTTAAATCTCTCTAATTTTCAGGTGCATTTAAAAAGTGAAATTATTAAATTTCCCCCCTTCATTCTTTAGGAACATATTTTATTCTTTTCTGTCATTGATCCCTCATTGTTTATAGTAACTTTTCATAGCAGATGTCACTATCTCATTTCTCTCTTTCTTAAGGCTCTTAGTTAACCTCCTCATTTAAGAAAATAGCATTCTTTAAAGGAAATGAAAGGCCACTTTAATTCTGTAGCATATAAATCATGCATAATCATTATTCTCCCTCCCACTACCACCAATACACTCACTGCTAGCATCAATGTATCTAATATTTTGCAGCCACAATTTTTGGAAATTTTATATTACCTTATTTTAGATGCTAGAATGATTAGAGAAAGGCTTGAAGGACTATCCCTTCAAAAAAATTACTGTTGAATGTACACGCACATACACACATTGCTATAGGTTCAATCCTGAGATAAAAAATCTAAATAAATAGGAAAATTTTAAGTTTTCAGATAATTTCTAGTCTAACTGGAAACTACATAGATATTTAATTTTCCACGAGGCAGCTGAATCCTCTGGAATATTAGCAACCAAATAGTGTTACTTAAAAGTAAATTTGAAAATGTTCTAACTTCCTACATTGTTAAAACCTGTCCCTCATTATTTTATATTTAATTTTTAAATTGTCTTAACACCAAAAAAACTCTTTTGAAAAAGAAAAAAAAAGGGCTATTGCTGTGACACAATGGTGACAATCTGAATTTGCTACCATGACCTAAAACTGCCATATTCCCAATATGAAAGGGAGAGAGAATATTGTTTTCACTAGAAATAGAGAAAAATAAACCATAGGAAATTTGCCCTCATTATAAAACAAAGCATCACCAACATTGCAGTTCCCATATAAAAATCTATATACTGTATTTAAAGATCTGCACCTTTAGAAACAAAATCATTTAAACAGCAACAAAACTCTAATCATGGTACAACTTGTGAGGCTCTGACACTGATAAGACATTATTCCAGAATTATATTGTACTTGTTCTGTTTGGAGCTCAACACACTTGTGACATTTTTCAGCTTTACAAATGAGTGAAGTGAGATATTCTTTCAAAATAGTTGGAGTTCTTTTTGCCTTGCCCTCATTCATACACTCTGTTTTCTAATCTCCAGTATTTCTGCATTAGCATCATTACTCTCAGTGTGGGCAGACATCATCTACTGGAATCCATCCTCAAGGATACTTCTGAGGCTCTAATTTTCCATTCTGCTCCATTTGGAAGCTTTTGTGCACTATTATCCTCCCAACCAGATTCATCTCATCACAGAACACCAAAGGTATCAACAGAAGTGCCAAATGCCTAGCAGAAATGAAGAGTCAGCAGCAGCTGAAAACGGTGACAATACTGTTAGAAAACTGCTGAGAGCAAACTACTTTGAGTTATCCTCAGCAACGTACTGGTTGTGCGCAAGGTGCGACTGATTCAGAAACATCCGCAACTTGGAAGAAAAATACGAAAAGATTAAGTTCTTACAGTTATTACTGCAGTTAGGTGGGACAAATTTCTTTGTGTTTTGCTGTTGTACTCAACATGACCAAGGTTATTCCAACTCTAAATTGAAAGCTATTTTCTAAGAACTACAGCAAAAAATGAAAGGCAAATTCAACCATTTTCCTTCACTTTTTCAAACCCTATTTTAATAAACTCACATTAAAATGGGTAATGTTAGAGGGCAACTATACAAGGCTCTGGATGGCTTATGCTAGAGTTAGCTCAATCTCAACCTGAGCAATGAGACTCAGTGGTCTAGTTACTCCAGGTATCTTAGCAACCGTAAAATACGTGACAACCATTATAGATCATATACTTATAAGTTTCCAGAAATAAAAAAAAAGGTTTCTCTGAATATAAAGAAGCAAGGTTTTCAATATCGTTTACATTAGCTAAATCTCACATGCTAGTAAAGTAATGCTCAAAATTCTCCAAGCCAGGCTTCAGCAATACGTGAACCGTGAACTCCCTGATGTTCAAGCTGGTTTTAGAAAAGGCAGAGGAACCACAGATCAAATTGCCAACATCCGCTGGATCATGGAAAAGCAAGAGAGTTCCAGAAAAACATCTATTTCTGCTTTATTGACTATGCCAAAGCCTTTGACTGTGTGAATCACAAAAAAACTGTGGAAAATTCTGAAAGAGATGGGAATATAGACCACCTGACCTGCCTCTTGAGAAGTCTGTATGCAGGTCAGGAAGCAACAGTTGGAACTAGACATGGAACAACAGACTGGTTCCAAATAGGAAAAGGAGTACGTCAAGGCTGTATATTGTCACCCTGCTTATTTAACTTCTATGCAGAGTACATCATGAGAAACGCTGGAATGGAAGAAACACAAGCTGGAATCAAGATTGCTGGGAGAAATATCAATAACCTCAGATATGCAAATGACACCACCCTTATGGCAGAAAGTGAAGAGGAGCTAAAAAGCCTCTTGATGAAAGTGAAAGAGGAGAGTGAAAAAGTTGGCTTAAAGCTCAACATTCAGAAAACGAAGATCATGCCATCCGGTCCCATCACTTCACGGCAAATAGATGAGGAAACAGTAGAAACAGTGTCAGACTTTATTTTGGGGGGCTCCAATATCACTGCAGATGGTGACTGCAGCCATGAAATTAAGAGCCATTTACTCCTTGGAAGAAAAGTTATGACCAACCTAGATAGCATATTCAAAAGCAGAGACATTACTTTGCCGACTAAGGTCTGTCTAGTCAAGGCTATGGTTTTTCCTGTGGTAATATATGGAAGTGAGAGTTGGACTGTGAAGAAGGCTGAGCACTGAAGAATTGCTGCTTTTGCACTGTGGTGTTGGAGAAGACTCTTGAGAGTCCCTTGGACTGCAAGGAGATCCAACCAGTCCATTCTGAAGGAGATCAACCCTGGGATTTCTTTGGAGGGAATGATGCTAAAGCTGAAGCTCCAGTACTTCGGCCACCTCATGCGAAGAGTTGACTCATTGGAAAAGACTCTGATGCTGGGAGGGATTGGGGGCAGGAGGAGAAGGGGACGACCGAGGATGAGATGGCTGGATGGCATCACGGACTCGATGGACGTGAGTCTGAGTGAACTCCGGGAGATGGTGATGGACAGGGAGGCCTGGTGTGCTGCGATTCATGGGGTTACAAAGAGTCGAACACGACTGAGCAACTGAACTGAACTGAAAAGGAAATGAAAGCTATCTTCGGGTTCCATGGGGATCAAGAATAAATTGCTATTCTTCAAAGCACAACAGTGACGAAATGGCATTCACAGTTTACATTTTACAAAAACTATCAGGCATAATTTCATGTTCAGTAACTACTGCACAACTAAGTTTTCATTGTGGTTTAGGAGACAGTATGCTTTACAAAGAATATGAACTGTTTATTTCCATCTATATGTGGACTCCATTTTTAAAAAATTAGATGCTGAAAAAGCACACTTTTGTGAACGGTTTTTAGAAGTACTGATTTTAGCTATTGCATGTGGTATAAATCTGAAGGAGTAAAATCTCTGAAAATAAAAAAGAAGTTTGATGCATATAATACTAGTGGACTTAACCACGCCCTCTAATTCAATTGATTCATTCATCTCTAGTGAAATTATACCACTTTCAAAACCAATTTTGTCCTGGATTGATCTTTAGAACATTTTTACATTAATTCATTTTATATGTTAACTTTCATTCAAATAAAGCCATAATCAAAAGCAATCCTCCAGGGAGAAGACAAGATGATGGTGTAGTAGTGGACATGGAGTACATGTCTCTCCATGGATGTATCAGGAACATCTCCAGATGCAGAAGATCTGGCAGGGTACCAGCTGAATACTGGCAGGAGTCCCCGCTATGCAAAACTAGGTAGGATGAAGGGAGAAAGGAAGGGGAAAAGATTAGAGAGAGGGGGACCAGACCTGCACCCAGCGGGTGAAGCAGAAGTGAGATTCCTGCCTCTGGGGCAACCAGTTGGGACAAAAGGGAAGCATCTGAGGCTGTCAGAGAGTGAAACAGGTAATCCTGGACAGTTTGGATGGAGTCAGAACTACACAAATAATCTGTACTGTGGCCCTACGCACCCCAGATAGGGCTGCTGCTCAGATCTGGAGCGTGGGGATTGGAAAGAAATCCCAAGGCCAGAACTGCTGTTGATAGTGGGGAGATGACCCAAGGAGACAGTAGGGAGGACATCCCTGTGGAGAATGCCTGTGGAGGAGAGCTGGGGAGCAAGGGAGACTGGGTACAACTGCTGAATCACAGAGGGTGGAGTCATCACTTAGCCTCTACCTCCCCACATCCTACACTGGCAACAGATCAATAGAGAGACTCCAGTGAAGGTGGCCTTTTGAGGGCCTGATATGCCAAGTAACAGAGAAGGACCCCAACTACAACTGCCTTTGAGCACCTCATGTGCTGAGCAACAGAGAAGGACCGGCCAGGGTGGCTTTCTGAGTACCAGCTGCTGAGGCCAGAACTCAAATACACCATATCTTCTGTGCCCATGGCTACTGGCTTCCCAGTGGACCTGGCATCTCCAAAGTGCCCATGATCCAAACAGCCATGCCACCTCCACACTCAGTCCTCACTGAGGCAGAGCTGCCAGAGGCTAAAAACGAATCCTAACAGTGCCCTATCTCCTGGGCCCATAGATGCCAGCTTTCCTGCACACCTGGTGTTGCCAGAATCTTGGCAATCCAAGCAGCCATCCTAGCTACATGCCCAGTCATCACTGGGGAAGAGCTGCCAGAGGCTAGAAAAAATTCCAGTAATGCCATATCACCTGCACCCATGGCCACGGGCTGTGCTGCACACCTGGCCCCACCAAGATTCACACGATCCGAGCAGCACTGCCACCTCCACATCCATTCCTCACTGGGGCAGACCCAGGTCCACCAGGGCAGCCTCAGGAGCAAACTCCAATGGATGACCCACATGCAAAAGTGGGTATAAAACCACAATTGAGTTCCAGAAATGGAGTGACTAAGGAAGAGGACCAAAAAGCTCCCCACCAGATGTAAAAGATACAGATTAAATCCACACGATCAACTAGGTAGACACTGTCTGTATGGAATATATAAAACAATGATGAGCGCTCCCACAAAAGAAAATGCTCTAGCTCTGGCAGCTGTGGACACTGGAGGCAAGAGCACCCAGGAGCAGGGTCAGATCAGAGTCTGAGCTGTACCCACAGCAGGTCCAGAAGTCAGCTCCTCCCAGTATTGTAGGGCTTCCTACAGAGGTGTAGGTGGGCTGTGGCTCACAGTGGGGGAATGGACACCAACAGTAGAGACTCAAAAAAGTATTCTTATTATTGCACACCGTGGACAGAGGAGACTGGTGGGCTCCAGTCCATAGGGTCACAAAGAAGTGGACACAACTGAACGTGCACGTGTGCATGCACACACACACATATTCCTCTTATGTTTTGATTCGCTCTGTTATTGGTTCTGGATTTTTTTCTCTTTTTCTCTTTGCTGTTATTATTGACTTTATTATTATCATCTCCATTTAGGCTCTTGGGAACTTTTTTTTTAATCGTTAATCACACCTTTTATCTCTTTGATCTATTTCTACTTCTAATTTGGCTTTCTGCAGTTCTGTGGATATTTTTTCTTTTGTTTTGTTTTGTTCTGTTTTGTAGTTCTCTTGTGCTTTTTCTTTAATGTATCTAAATATTTTTAAAAATATCCCTATTTTACTTTGTTTTGGCTTTTTTTTTTTTCATTTCTTTTTTTCACCAGGTTTATTTATTTTCTTTAGTCCTCATTTGGAACTCTCCTTTGGTCTTGCTTTCTGTTATGTGTTTTTGTTAGTTTTGTCTTTAATTGGTTGATATCATTTTTGCTTTCTTTTTTCTGCCAGGTCACTCTGATACTTTGTTTTCTTTGGTATGTTTTGGCTTCGTGTGTGTGTGTGTGTGTGTGTGTGTGTGTGTGTGTGTGCTCCTTTGTTTTTGTTCATGTTTCTCTGATGTTACTTTTGCCATCTGTCTGGGGTTCATTTTTGTGTCTTGGCTTTGTTTGTTTGTTTTTTGTTTGTTTAATTCTCTTCACTGTCATAACAAATGGCCTGGGGGATCATAGTTTTCAGACCAGAAGGGTAAAGCCTGAGCTTCTCGAGTGGGTGCACTGAGTCCAGAATCTAGACTGCCAGAAAACTCATGACCCCCAGGAGTATTAATCAGTGAGAACTCCTATGAAAACTTTCAGCTGTGTCCAAAACCCAGCACCACCCAACTGCCAGCAGCACCCAGCTCAGGACACCCCACCCAAACCACAAGCATGAAAGAGCACAAACCCAATCATCAGCAGATAGGCTTCCCACAAACACCACGAAACACCACCTCACACAGCGCTGCCCATCAAATGTTAAAAAAAAACTCAGCAGCTCCCACCTGAATGAATGCACAAGTCCTAGACATCACAAATCCTAAACAACCCACTAGGCCAACTTTACCCCTGGGGGCAGAGACCAAAAGCAAGAGGAACTACGACACTACAGCCTGGAGAAAGGAGACTTCAAACACAGCAAGCTAGATAAAGTGAAGACAGACATATTGTGCAGATGAAGGAAGAAGGAAAAAATCCACAAGACCAAATAAATGAAGAGGAAATAAACTACCTGAAGAGTTCAGAGTAATGATAGTATGCATGATCCAAAATCTTGAAATCAGAGTGGAGAAAATGCAAGAATTATTTAACTCTAACCATTGAAACATATTTAAAAAGGACCTAAAGGAAATAAAGAATAAACAATGATGAACAACACAATTACTGAAATTAAAAATACTCTAGAAGAAATCAATAGCAGAGTAACTGAGGCAGAAGAATTGATAAGTAGGCTGGAAGACAGAATATTGGAAATAACTGCTAAAGAGCAGAAGAAAGAGAAAAGAATGAAAAGAATTGAGGATACTCTCAGAGACCTCTGGAATAATATTAAACTCACCACCATTTGCATTATAGAGGTTCCAGAAGAAGAGAAAAAGGTCTGAGAAAAAATTTGAAAAGATTATAGTTGAAAACTTCCCTAACATGGGAAAGGAAATAGTCAAACAAATCATAGAAGTGCAGTTGGATATAGGTTACACCCAAGGAGACATATGCTGAGATACATATTAATCAAAATAAGAAAAATTAAACTCAAAGAAATAACCATTAAAAGCAGAAAGGAAAAAGCAACAAGTAACATACAAGGGAAACCCTGTAAGATTAATAGCTGAGGTTTCATCAGAAATTCTGAAGGCCAGAAGGGAATGGCAGGATATATTTAAAGTTCAGTTCAGTCACTCAGTCATGTCCGACTCTCAGTGACCCCATGGACTACAGCATGCCAGGTCTCCCTGTCCACCACCAGCTCCTGCAGTTTATTCAAACTCATGTCCACTGAGTCAGTGAAGCCCTACCAAGACTTCCCCTGAGCCCCAACCCCAGGCCCCCCAGGGCACACAGACCACCCTCCTTCCTGCTATGAGCCAGGCCAAGCCCTGGGCGGGCTTGGGAGATGCCTGCCCATCCCCAGGCCCCCTGGTCCCAGTGGGAGGCTGAGGCCACACCGGAGAGCAGTCAAGCAGGCGTCAATACTGGATAAAGGGCAGCTCGCCAGAGACCCACATCTCTCTTTCGTGTAAGATACATTTTATTTTGTAATCAAACAGGGGAAGCACAGCAGCTGATGGCCATTTTGTGAATAATTCCATTCGGCGCCTTCCCTGGTGCTGGGTGTCCCTGGGTACCTAGCTGCCTCAAGACCACATTTGTAGAAATGACCCAGGATCAACTTTGCCAGGGTGAGTCAGCCTCGGGGAATGCACAGCAGAGAAGCAGCCATCTCTGAGAACTCACTGGTGCTGCCTCCCAACCTTAGGCACTCTGACCAAGTGCTCGTATCCCTGATGAGGCTTGTGGTCCTGTTTATTACCATCCTTCCATCCAGCTGTGGGCCTGATTCTCCAAATGGGTATAACATGGAAACTGGGGCTTCCATCACAGGGATTTTCCCTAAACACGGAGTCAGGATCAATGTGGTCAGTAAATGTGCAAATAAACATTTTTTTTTTTAAATACCAAGAAGAAAAAAAAAAAAAGAAAGAAAAACAATGCAGACACAATAACTCAAAACCTATGGGATGAAGCAAAAGCAGTTCTAAAAGGGGAGTTTATAGCAATACAATCCTACCTCCAGAAATAAAAAAATTGAATACACAACCTAATCTTACACTAAAACAACTGGTAAAAGAAGAAAAATAAAAGGCCTCAAAGTTAGTAGAAGGAAAAAAATAAAAAGAATATAATAGCAAAGATCAATAAAGCTAAAAGGCAGTTCTTTGAAAAGATAAACAAAATTGACAAACCATTAGCCACACTCATCAAGAGAAAAAGGGAGAAGACTCAAATCAGCAAAATTAGAAATGAAAAAGGAGAGGTAAAAATAGACAATGCAGAAACATAATACAAAGGATCATGAGACTACTACGTGCAGCTATATGCCAATAAAATGGACAACCTGGAAAAAATGGACAAATTCTTAGAAAAGTACAACCTTCCAATACTGTGCCAGGAAGAAGTACAAAATATGAACAGACCAATCATAAGCATGGAAATCAAAACTGTCGTTAAAAATCTTCCAAAAAATAAACACCTAGGGCCAGATGGCTTCACAGGTGACTTCTATCATATGTTTACAAAAGAGCTAATACCTATCCCTCTCAAAATCTTCTTAAAAAATTGTAGAGGAAGGAACACTTTCAAACTCATTCTACGAGGCCCTGATACTAAAATCAAAGTGAAGTGAAAGTCGCTGAGTCGTGTCCGACTCTTCGTGACCCCATGGACTGTAGTCCATGGAATTCTCCAGGCCAGAATACTGGAGTGGGTAGCTGTTCCCTTCTCCAGGGGATCTTCCCAATCCAAGGATCAAACCCAGGTCTTCTGCATTGCAGCTGAATTCTTTACCATCTGAGTCATCAGGGGAGTCCAAGTCAAAGACATTACAAAAAAGGAATATTTAAGGCCAATATTACTGATGAACATAGATGCAAAACTACTCAGGAAAATTCTAGCAAACATAATTCAACCACACATTAAAAGGATCATATACCATGATCAAGTGGGACACATTTAAAGGATTCTAGGATTCTTTAATACATGCAAATCAATGTGATATACCATATTAAGAAATTAAGAGAGAAAACTTATATGATAATCTCAACAGATGCATAAAAAGCTTTCAACAAATTCAGCATCCATTTATCATAAAAACTCTTCAGAAAATAGGCACAAAAAGAACCTACCTCAATGTAATAAAGGCCACATATGACAAGCCCACAGCAAACATTCTGAATGGTGAAATGCTGAAGGCATTTCTTCATAGATGAGGAATGAGACAAGGGTGCCCACTCTCACCACTATTCAGATATTTTTGGAAGTCCTAGCCATAGCAATCAGAGAATGAAAAATAAATGAAAAGGAATGAAGACTGGAAGAAAAAGAAACTTTCACTCTTTGCAGATGACATACTATACAGCAGTTCAGTTCAGTTCAGTTGAACAGTCATATCCGACTCTTTGTGACCCCATGAATCACAACCCACCAGGCCTCCCTTTCCATCACCAAACTCCTGGAGTTCACTCAGACTCACGTCCATTGAGTCAGTAATGCCATCCAGCCACCTCATCCTCTGCCGTCCCCTTCTCCTCCTGCCCCCAATCCCTCCCAGCATCAGAGTCTTTTCCAATGAGTCAACTCTTTGCATGAGGTGGCCAAAGTACTGGAGTTTCAGCTTCAGCATCATTCCTTCCAAAGAAATCCCAGGATCTCCTTTAGAATGGACCAGTTGGATCTCCTTGCAGTCCAAGGGACCCACCGAGGAAACCAGAATAGAAAGAGACACATGTACCCTAATGTTCATCGCAGCACTGTTTATAATAGCCAGGACATGGAAACAACCTAGATGTCCATTAGCAGATGAATGGATAAGAAAGCTGTGGTACATATACACAATGGAGTATTACTTAGCTATTAAAAAGAATACATTTGAATTAGTTCTAATGAGATGGATGAAACTGGAGCCAATTATACAGAGTGAAGTAAGCCAGAAAGAAAAACACCAATACAGTATACTAACACATATATATGGAATTCAGAAAGATGGTAATGATGACCCTGTATGCAAGACAGCAAAAGAGACACCGATGTGTAGAGCGGACTTTTGGACTCTGAGGGAGAGGGAGAGGGTGGGATGATTTGGGAGGATGGCATTGAAACATGTATACTATCATGTAAGAAACGAATCGCCAGTCTATGTTCGATGCAGGATGCTTGGGGCTGGTGCACGGGGATGATCCAGAGGGATGATGTGGGGTGGGAGGTGGGAGGGGCGTTCATGTTTGGGAGCTCATGTACACCTGTGGCAGATTCATGTCAATGTTGCCAAAACCAATACACTATTGTAAAGTAAAATAAAGTAAAAAAAAAAAATTTTTTTAAAGAGTCTTCTGCAACATCACAGTTCAAAAGCATCAATTCTTTGGTGCTCAGCTATCTTCACCGTCCAACTCTCACATCCATACATGACCACTAGGAAAACCATAGCCTTGACTAGATGGACCTTTGTTGGCAAAGTAATGTCTCTGCTTTTGAATATGCTATCTAGGTTGGTCATGACTTTCCTTCCAAGGAGTAAGCATCTTTTAATTTCATGGCTGCAATCACCATCTGCAGTGATTTTGGAGCAAAAACCCTAAATAGACTATCAGAAAATTACTAGAGCTAATCAATGAATTTAGTAAAGCCACAGGATACAAAATCAATACACTGAAATCCCTTGCATTCCTATACACTAACAATGAAAATCAGAAAGAGAAATAAAGGAATCAATCCCATTCACTATTGCAACAAAAAGAATAAAATGCCTAGGAATAAATCTACCTAAGGTGACAAAAGATCTGTATAGAGAAAACTGTAAGACACTCATGAATGAAAACAAAGACGACAGAAACAGATGGAGAGATACATCATCTTCTTGGGTTGGAAGGATCAATATTGTGAAAATGACTATAATACCCAAAGCAATCTACAGATTCAGTTAGAACATTGCCTAACACTGTACACAAAACTAAACTCCAAATAGAATAAAGACCTAAATGTAAGGCCAGAAACTATAAAAGGCTAAGACTAATTCATAGAACACTGTGACATAAATCACAGCAAGATTTTCTTTGACCCACTTCCTAGAGTAAAGGAAATAAAACCAAATATAAACAAGTGGGCCCTAATTACACTTAAAAGCTTCTGCAAAGCAAAGGAAACTATAAACAAGATGAAAAGACAACTCTCAAAATGAGAGAAAATAATTGCAAATGAAACAATTGGCAAAGGATTAATCTCTAAAATAAACAAGCAGCTCATGCAGCTCAATACCAAAAAAACTAGCTACCTGATCAAAAAAAAGAACGAAGGTCTAAATAGACATTTCTCCATAGAGATGGTCAACAAACACATGAAAAGATGCTCAACATCGCCTCATTATTAAAGAAATGCCATGCAAAACTACAATGAGGTTTCCCCTACATGGGTCAGAATGACCATTACAAAAAATATACAAAAAAGCATGCTGAAGATGGTGTGGCGAAAAGGGAACCCTGTTGCACTGTTGGTGGGATTGCAAATTTCAGTTCAGTTGCTCAGTTGTGTCCAACTCTTTGTGACCCTATGGACTGCAGCACACCAGGCCTCCCTGTCCATCACCAACTCCCGAAGTTTACTCAAACTCATGTCCATTGAGTCGGTGATGCCATCCAATCATCTCATCCTCATCATCCCCTTCTTCTCCCACCTTCAAACTTTCCCAGCAACAGGGTCTTTTTTAAATGAGTTGGTTCTTCTCATCAAGTGGCCAAACTATTGGAGTTTCAGCTTCAACATCAGTTCTTCCAATGAACATTCAGGAGTGAGTTCCTTTAGGATGGACTGGTTGGATCTCCTTGCTGTCAAGGACTCTCAAGAATCTTCAAGACTACAGTTCAAAAGCATCAATTCTTTGGCACTCAGATTTTTTTATAGTCCAACTCTCACATCCATACATGACCAGTGGAAAAACCATAGCTTTGACTAGATGGACCTTTGTTGGCAAAGTAATGTCTCTGCTTTTTAAAATGTTGTCTAGGTTGGTCATAACTCTTCTAAGGAGCAAGCGTTTTTTAATTTCATGGTTGCAGTCACCATCTGCAGTGATTTTGTACCCACTATGGAGAACAGTATGGAGAATCCTTAAAAAACTACAAATAAAACTACCTTGCTGCTACTGCTGCTGCTAAATCACTTCAGTCATGTCTGACTCTGTGCAACCTCATAGACGGAAGCCCACCAGGCTCCTCTGCCCCTGAGATTCTCCAGGCAAGAACACTGGAGTGAGTTGCCATTTCCTTCTCCAAAACTACATTATGATCCAGTAATTCCACTTCTGGGCACATACCCAGAGAGGATCATAACTGAAAAAGACACTGATGTTCACTGCAGCACTAATTACAATAGCAAAGACATGAAAGCAACCTAGATATCTATCAACAGATGAATGGATAAAGAATTTGTGGTACATATACACAATGGAATATTACTCAAGCATAAATAGGAATAGATTTGAGTCAGTTCTATTGAGGTGGATGAACCTGGAGCCTGTCACACAGAATGAAGAGAAAAACAAATATCGTATATTAATACATTTGCATATACATACCTATAAAAATGGTACTGATGAATCTATCTGCAGGATAGGGACAGAGACATAGAGAACAGACTTGTAGACACAGAAAGAGAAGGTGAGACAAACTGAGAGAGTAGCACTGAAACCTACATTACCATATGTAAAACAGATAGTTAATAGGAACTTCCTATATAGTAAAGAGAGCTCAATCACATACTCCATGACATCCTAGAAGGGTGGGATGGGATGTGGGAGGGAGATTCAAGAGGCAGGGGACATACGTATACTTCAAGGCTGACTGGAATTGTATGGCAAAAACTAACACACTTATTAAGACAATTATCCTCCAATTAAAAATAAATTTTAAGAAAAACCAGTAGTCAAGGTGAAAACTATTACACTAAAGATACTCATACTTTGGTGGCTCAATTGGAGTCCACCTGCAATGTGGGAGAGACCTGGCTTCAATCCCTTGGTTGGGAAGATTCCCTGGAGGAGAGCATGGCAATCCACTTCAGCATTCTTGCCTGGAGAATCCCCATGGACAGAGGAGCCTGGCAGGCTGCAGTCCATGGGGTCATCGTGAGTCAGACACAGTTGAGTGACTAAGCACAAAAATAAACTTTAAGAAACAGCTGTAGTCAAGGTGAAAACTATTAAAGATACTCATACTTTAAAAAACATTAAACAATAAGAAAAAAATTCTGTACAACTTCTAAAATATCACATGAAATGGATTAGTTTGTACTAGTACCACAAAGACTAATGTGCCAATGGTAATTATAGGAAGCAGGCTATTATGTATTAATTTTACAGGAAAAGAATGAAAGTTGAATGGAAAGACATTTTACATTTTCTGCTATATTTGATGAATAAAAATGACTTTAGAGTGGGATTTTTTCCTATAGAATTGTGAAGGTCTTAAATTTATTTCCCCAAAGCTATCATAGATAACCTGAATTTAGAAATGCCTCTACATCTGTAAAACTTTCTCAACCCTTAAGTTCATGAGTCTTAAATTATTATTCAACTATATTCTTATCCGTGACTTAAGTACTACTACTAAGTTAATATAAGCTGCTATTTTAATTATGTTAATAATATTAAATTGTATTAATTATGTAAGTGTATATGCCCTGATGTTCTGTTGGAAAAAAGGAGGCTAAGCTCTTACTCTTTAACTTTCTGAATGTATGTGTAGGGGCTAGGGGAAAGAGAACTATTTACTCACACTGGGAAGGAATGTCTCCTTTAAGAAAAATATATTGATACATGTTGCTGGTGGCTCTAAAATATTTATGGTTAAATGAGACAGGTCTCTTTACAACTTATCCTGAACAAAACAAGTTGTTTCTTATGAAGGACGTGCTTGCCAGTTCTTAAAATGATTTTTCTTTCCTTTGATTATACTAAATTTACTTTCCTTCCATCTTAACCTTGAATGCAAGAAAGATGAGTTGCCTTAAAAATGTAAATAAAAGTAAAGAGGTGCCAGAGAAATGAAGAGAGTGGAAGATAGAGGGTTGCCAGGGTGTGGAGGAGAGAAAGATTAAATCTCTCTCTGAAGTGAAAGTGAAAGTTGCTCAGTCATGTGCGACTCTTTGTGACCTCATGGACTATACAGTCCATGGAATTCTCCAGGTCAGAGTGGGTAGCCTTTCCCTTCTCCAAGAGATCTTCCAAACCCAGGGATCGAAACCAGGTCTCCCACGTTGCAGTTGGATTTTTTACCAGCTGAGCCACAAAGGAAGCCCCAAATCTATCTAAAATAACACAAAAAGAATTAAAGATGTAATTCTGTAGCACAGTCACATCAGATTAAAGCTTGGAGTGCATGCAAGAAGTCACCACCAAGGCTTGAGATAAAATATTTTTAAAAGCAAAATGGACAAAAAGAGAGTTAATTAACAGGAAGTTTGAGTTTACTGTTACACAACTAAGCTAAGAGTTTTCTTAAAACTGGCTTACTAGAAGTAAAATACTTTTAAACATTTCAATGAAATATCTGCTGCCACAGAAGTTAATTGATATGAAGATATGTTATGTGCCTTATTATCACAGCGAACCTTCCCATGGGAAGTTATGCAGCTGTTAAGAGCATAGACTTGGTGCTTTATAAACAGTCATGAGATACTATGCAAGAAGTCACCATTACCGTAAAACCCCAAAGCACCGAATTCACCAATATACAAAATACATATGTAAATATACTTGTAAAAGTACACTTCAAAATATTTGTTTACTGTCTTACAAATATTTAAAAGGAATCACATATTCTTATAGTGGTACTACCTATGAATATTTACTGGATAGCTTCATTGTTATTACTAAGATGCATGTTACATTATAATAATTCATCTGAAAGCATAACACCTCAGGAGGTCCAATCATACACCACTGGACGCTAATGAAACGCCTTATGTTACTGAGGATGAAACATCTAAATGGGCACCAGAAGTGTGATTTAAAAGCAGTGAGGGAGGCTGTTGCTGTAATAGCCTTTAATTTCAAAGGGAAAATTTACTTCTTTATGTATTTTACTTTTATATAGTGTATAAAACTGTACTTTTATAACATTCTTGTGATCAACAAAGTATATGGTCCTATAGAAAATCTCTAAAATAAAAACTATAGAAAAAAATCATGTATAATCACATATCCCAGAAATAACAGGTGTTAACATTGTATTTTCTTCACATATGTCTGTATACAAATACACACACATTCTTTTCGCACATACATCCTTCCTCACATAACATTTTTTTGCTCTCTGGTGCAATGTAAGGGTTACCATCATCATTGTTTCTGTTATATATGGTTATTAAGTTACATGTAAAATAGAATTTATATATTTGATTTTTCTGATTAACGTGCTTCATAATTTCAGAGATACAAAACAATCTTTTAAAAAATAATAATACCATCCACTCTATCTCCCTTAATAAATGCCACAGCATCTATATACATTACTTATCCTTCAAAAATCCAAGACTACCTTTAATTGGTCAATAGAATAAAACCATAAAAGTAACTGTACATGAAGCTAAAAGCTTCATTCATATAAAAAGGCAATATCCAAATACATTAAAAAAACACCTGTATTTATTCTACCTTATTCTCAGATATGTTTTGATAATTATTAAAATACATTTTTAAAATTAGTGCATGGGTAAATGGAGTATTTTATTCCAAAACTGAATTTGCTCACTCCTTAGATCAATAAATCTCCCTTGTCCAACCATCATGCTGCCTTGCCCACAGAAGTGTGTGGAAAGGAAGGCAGGTAGAAGCAAAAATATGCTCCTTCATCTGTGCATTATGGCACTTGCTGCATCAAAGTGCATTTCTTGGTTTGTGTATCGCCCACCAAGAGATATGTAAGTTTGTCTGGAGTAAAGGGCAGGACATCTGCACAAAGTATGTTACTTAAAGACAAATATATACTCAAATCCCAAAAGCTTATTTTAGTATTTCATGCCATTCTCCAAGAGATTCTCTGTAATTGTCTTATTTGATACATGCAAGGATCCTACAGGACACCATTTCACAAGGAAAATCAGCCTCGGTGAGGTGAAGCGACTCATTCCAGGTCTAACGGATAAGGTAAGCGAGGCCAGGACTTAAATCCAGGTGTTCCAGATCTAAACCTAGTGCTTTTTCAACCACATCACACTTCTGCAATCAACGGGGTACTCAGAATCAGGACTAAAAACAATTACTCATCAATTCATGAAATGCAGGTGTCTTTTTCAGCCCACGCTGACACAGTAAAAGTGATTTGATCACTTCTGGTTTAATAAACACTCTTGCTGCTGAACTGTAGGAGGAGGATGGAGGTGGAAGAAATTTCCTCTCTCCCTGCCATTTTAAGTTTTTGCTCCTATTTTGTCTTTTTACAGTTCCATCTATTAATTCACAAAATGCCTCAACATTGTGGAAATGTATTTCTCTTAATGAACTGTTTTGATCACATGAGGATAATAACTAATAAAAAATATATATGCTACTCAAAATTTTTGAAGATTTCTTCATATTTCTGCTCATGCTTTAGTAATGGCCAGATATATGTAATACTCCCTTCACTTAAATATATCTTGTCCAGGACTGTTGTGGCATAGTTTCTTTATAGGATCAAACCTGTTTCAGCAGATATTTGCTTGATTATTTAAAGTTTAGAAATTATTTCTATTTACAATTATTATTTTAACCTTATACATATATCCCCTCTCTTTGTCCATACATCAGTAAAAATATACTTATGAAGCTCCTACTTTGTGTTGGGCACTGGGTATATAGCACAAAATTGGTGTATTTGCTCATAAAGACAATGGACCCATTGAGGACACAGGTAAAGTGAATGCAAATAATATATAAACAGCAAAAGTTATTATGAAGAAAAAACTGAAAAGTTAGGAGTCCAGATATCCCTGATTTAGTTTCAAAGATCAAGAAAGGAAAAAATCTCTCCTAAGGAGATTAATTCTTCACATGAGAACAGAAAAGAGGTCATGACCAGGAGAAGACTGGGGATTGGGCTGAAGTAGGTAGACCATTCCTGATGTGGAAATTTGTTAGGCTGGAAGAGGTAGTGATGAATTTGGAGAAGTAGCAGTGCCAGGGCTCTCAGAGCTGTGGGCCACATTAAAAATTCTGGACTTTATTCCAGGTAAATAAAAGGCATCAAAAGGGTTTAAGCACAGAGAAGTATGAAGTAAATGTATTAGCCACTCAGTCATGAGTTCAAATGGTCTAGCCATTCCCTTCTCCAGGGGATCTTCTTGACCCAGGGATCAAACCCAGGTCTCCTGCATTGCAGGCAGATTCTTTACTGTCTAAGCCACCAGGGAAGCCCCAAGCACAGAGAGGACATGAGAAATGTATAGCTTTGGTTAAATTAACCCAATGCCAATATTGGTCCAGAAAACTGAGCCCTTATTAAGAGCTCTAGCTTTGATGTTAAAGCAGCCAAGTAACAAGGGGCTACTCTGAAATGTCTTTTGGCATTCCTCCAATTTGGGGAGGAAAAAGGAGGGATAACTCTATTCCTCCCAAGCCACACATTCAAAGATGCCACTGAATATCAATTTTTTTTTCAATCAACATAAAAACATGGCATTAGCTTCAGGTGTACTACATAATGATTTGATATTTGTATACACTGTAAAATGATGACTACAATAAATACAATTAGCATCTGTCACCATACAAAGGTACAGTCTTTTCTCTTGCGATGAGAACCTTTAAGATTAACTTTCTTAGCAACTTTCAAATATGCAGTACAATATCATTGACCCTAACTGCAATGCTGTATATTACATCCTCATGAATTATTTTATAACTAGAAGTTCATAATTATTGACCGTTTCCACTCATTTTGCCGACTTCCCTCCCAAACCTCCTCTATACCATGGCAACCACCAATCCCTTTTCTGTATCTATTAGTTTTGTGTTGTTTTGTTATTTATTTTAGATTCCACATTTAAGTAAGATCATACTTACCTGACTTAATCTGACTTATTTCACTTAGCATGATGCCTTCAAAATCCATCTATGTTGTCACAAATGGCAAGATGTTCACTCTTGTTCACAGATGAGTAATATTCTATTTTATGAATGCATATATACATATATACACATACACACATATATGTTTATGTATATACACACATATATGTATGTGTATATATGTATACACACACACATCCACCTCTTCTTTATCTATTCATTCATTGACGAATACTTAGATTGTTTCCATCTCTTGGTGTGGGCTTCCCTGATGGCACAGTGGTAAAGAATCTGCCTGCAATGCAGAAGACATGGAGACACAGGTTTGATCCCTGAGTCAGAAAGATCCTCTGAAGAAGGAAATGGCAACCCACTGCAGTAATCGTGCCCAGAAAACCCCATGGACAGAGACGCCTGACATGCTCCAGTCCACGGGGTCGGAAAAGAGTCGGACATGACTGAGCAACTAAATAACATATCTTGTCAATTGTAAATAATGCTGCAAAGAACATAAAGGCGCATATATCCTTTCAAATTAGTGTTTTCAGATTCTTCAGATAAATACCTATGTGCAGAATTTCTGCCTCATATTCCATTTTTCTTTTTTGAAGAATCTCCATACTGTTCTTCACAGTGGCTATGTGAATTTACACTACAGTGCACAAAGGTTCCCTTTTCTCCTCCACATCCTTGCCAATACTTGTTACTTCCTGTCTTTTCAATGATAATCACTTTAATAGATATGAGATGATATCTCACAGTAGTTTTGATTTGTACGTCCTTGAAGATTTGTGATGTTGACCATCTTTCCTTGTATCTGTTGGCTATGCATATGTCTTCCTTGGGAAAATGTCCATTCATCCTCTGCCCATTTTTCAATCAAATTGTCTTTTGTTACTGAGTTGTACAAGTTCTTTATATACTTGGGATATTAATTCCTTACCTGATACATGATTTGCAAATATCTTCTCCCACTCTTTCAAACCACTGATGGTTTCCTTTACAGTTCCGAGGCTTTTTGGTTTGATACAGTTCCACTTTTTTATTTGTGCTTTTGTTGACCTCACCTGAAGGGTTTTTAATGCAGATGTCTTCAACATTTACCTAAAACATGGGGTCCACTTATGTAACTATAAAATTTCTGATAATCAACCTATAATACAAAGATCCTCTGGAGGAAGGCATGGCAACCAACTCTAATATTCTCGCTGGGAAAATCCCACTGACAGAGGAGCCTGGTGGGCTACACAGTCCATGGGGTCGCAAAGAGTTGGACACAGCTAAAGCAACTGAGCATGCAGGCATGAACATTTTGACTCTTCAAGATTTATCTATAAGATAGTGCCCATTTACGTGACTATAAAATTCCTGATAATCAAACTGTAATAGGATATGTAATTTGCATTCACCATTTTTCACAGTAAATGAAAACATTGTTAGTTAACAAGGTAGACTTGGAGGATATCTTCAGTGCTATAAATCTTCTGTAAGTTTAACTGCCTGCTTAGAATAATGCTTTTTCTTTTACTACAGTAATAATGCTAACTTACATCTATACAGCTACTTAGCTCCTGTATAGCATTTAGTTCTTTAAAGATAGGGACCAAGAATTCATTGGCCACTTTTTCTTGAGAGTTCCCAGTATACTTTAATATATAAGGAAGAGCTATTTATTGAAAAACAACTACTAAATTGGGAGATTAGGGTTGAGACAAACACACTATTATATATAAAACAGATAACTAATAAGGACCTTTGCTCAGTCGTGTCCAACTCTTTGTGACCCCATGGACTGTAGCCTACCATGCTCCTCTGTCTGTGGGATTCTCCAGGCAAGAATACTGGAGTGGGTTGCCATTTCCTTCTCCAGGAGATCTTCCCAACCTAGGGATCGAGCCTGGGTCTCCCACATTGCAGGCAGACGCTTTACCATCTGAGCCACCAGGGAAGCTCAATAATGACCTACTGGCTCAAAAAGTGAAGAATCTGCCTCCAATATGGGACACCTGGATTTGATCCCTGGGTTAGGAAGACCCTCTGGAGAAGGGAATGGCTATCCACTCCAGTATTCTTGCCTGAATAGTTCTATGGAAGAGAAGCCTGGTGGGCTATGATCCATGGGGTCACAAAGAGTCAGACACAAATGAGCGACACACACATACACAAAGACCCACTGTGTAGCACAGGGAACTCTACTCCATACTCTGTAATGATGTATATGGGAAAAGATCTAAAACGTAGAGATATGTGTATATGTGGGCTTCCCAGGTGGCTCAGTGGTAAAGAATCTGCCTGCCCAGCAGGAGACATGGGTTCAATCCCTGGGTTGGGAAGATCTCCTGAAGAAGGAAATGGCTACCCGCTCCAGCATTCTTGCCTGGGAAATCCCATGGACAGAGGAGCCTGGCCGGCTACAGTCCATGAGGGTGCAAAGAGTCGGACATGACTAAACAACAAAAATATAAGTATATAACTGTTTCACACTGTTGTATATCAGAAACTAACAACACTGTAAATAAACTATACTTCAATAAAAATTAATTTAAAAAAAAAAAAACAAGGAAATTCTGACACATGCTACAATGTAGGCAAAACCTTAAGACTTTACACTAAAAGAAGCCAGTCATGAATGAGGAAATGCTTTATATTTCCACTTAAATGAGGTACTTAAAATAGGCAAATTCATGGAGACCGAAAGTAGAGTGGTGGTTGCCAGGGCCAGGAGAGGGGAATGGGTAATTATTGTTGAATGGGTTTGATGTTTCAGTTTAGAAAAATGAAAACTGTTCTTGAGCTACATGGTCACGGCAGCTGCACAACACTGGGACTGTACTTAATTAATGCCACTGACATACTTACTTAATAAACAGTTAAAACAGTGTGATATTCATTGTGTACATTTTACTACAATGAAAAAGTTAATTGTTCTCAATAAAAAAAGACAACTAATAACTATTAGTTGGAGATGTCATTAAAAAGGAAATGCATCACATTAAAAGAAAAAAAAAAACACTTCTTAATTATAGTTCTGCTTATGTCACAGCCATGCCTTAGAGCTTAAGTGGTTTCTCACTGCCCAGCACAGGGCACTCTTCAAAACTTAGAATTCACTGACTTCTCTCAGATCAGCCTCACTCCACCTTCCTCACAGGTCTTCTCTGGACCTCCCCACATAGAGCTGCCCCCAAGTACAGCATGAAAGCTTCTGTTCCACCTGTTCACCTGTTCTGTTCTCTTAGTGTGGCATGTCCACTCTTCCCTATGAAACGAAGCTACTTTCAACATGAATACGGTACACACTGGCAAGGTGAGTGCCATGAGGGGACTTAATACTCCCTCACTTTCCGTATTTGAATGGCTATTTAGTTCTTGCCCATATAAAAAAATCAGCTATCAGTGAATTGATTCTAAATATGAAAGCAAGCACGGACACTGTAATTCTCCATAAGACTCCTTTAAAAAATCATCCAGATAGTTTAGAATAGTTCACTGTTAGTTCACCAGATAGATCACTATTTTTATGATCATGAGACATTCCACTGTGGCTCCGCAAGTTAGCATCTACATATACCCATGAGTCCATGGAACCAGTGATAAATCCTATTCAATACAATTTATATATATTGAAAAGATTCTGGAAGCTTCTTTCACAAAATTCATACATGTTTGTTGATTAGAATAGTTCCAGTTCAAATAGGAAGGCCCTTACAAATACAAAATAGAGACTACCAAATGAGCCACTACAACAAGAAGGCTTTTGTCTGGAAGGCAATTCATCCTTTAGCTGTCACATATGTACAAAAAATAGGCCAAGTTAAATCAGTAGATTTGGTTTAGGACCAGAGAAAATTCTGTTTGCCTGTAACCGTAATAAAACTCTGTTCTTACATTAAGCACATCACAATTTTCTACTTTTTCTCTGTTCTAGATTGGATTTTAGTGTCTCTGCTATGTAATAGTTAAATAAGAGCAGGTTCATTTCTGAACACAAGTTATAAAAACAATGAAATGTCTTTTTATAGTAGGTTCTAATTAAGACATGGAGAGTGAGTTTGTACAAGTTTTTATATAAAAGTGATATTGAAAGAATGCTGTCCTCATTTTAAGATGCAGTAATAAGAAATTGTACTTATTTTCCAATTACTTGTAATGGCCACCCAGGTCACCCCTCAAATGCTTTTGATCTCAGCAACAATGTAGCTCAAAGAACAAAATTACATTTCCCTTTGAAGTGCAACTTCCTACTCCTAATTTCACTATTAAATATGGCAAAGTTCAAGTAAAAGTTTTAAATCACATAGCATCTAAGGAAATAAAGCTATTGGGCTAAACTTAAGAAATGGAGAGTCCAGACAACATTTGATTACCTTGATGGCTAAAGTCTATTATTTATTCCATTAATCATAAAACAGTAAATATAAGCATCAATGTACTCATTTAGATAAAAGTAGTTACCATTTTTAAAATATAATAGGTAAGAGAGCTACAATTCTTTTCTTAAACACATAGCATTGCTTATTATTGATTTATGTACTTATTTTTGGCCCCACCAGTGTGGCATGTGGGATCTTAGTTCTCTGACCAGGGATCAAACCCTTGCCCCCAGCAGTAGAGGCACTGGAAGTGCAGTCCTAACCACTGGAGCTCCAGAGAAGTTCCAATAGCTAGAATTCTGTATTCTAACCTCCATTTAGTCATCAGATCCAAATTAGGAAATGTATTTCACAAATAAAACTGAGCACTAATGACACAGCAGCTATCCCAAGGAAGTGCCTGCTCTTCCCTTCTCGCTGTATAGAGAACAGAGGGCATCCCTGGTCTCCTGTCCCCTGGAAACTGAAACCTGAACAACAGCCATCATGGGACAGTAGCTTCATTTATCACTTCAAAGGCACAGTGGTGGGAAAACTAACCCCTCCTCTTGCAAGAAATAAACCTGGTCTACAAGGCCTTGAAATGTTCATTAGTCTAAATCTTCGGATAACAATTGTTTTTTGTTTAGTCACTAAATCCTGTCTAACTCTTGGGACTCCATGGACTGTAGCCTCTAGGCTCCTCTGTCCACGGGATTTTCAAGGCAAGAATACTGGAGTAGGTTGCCAGGGCCACCTGGGAAGCCTTCAGATAACAACAGCAGACTTCAAATCCTAGTCTATTAAAATAATTTCTCATAAAATTAATATGCCAGATAATCTTAGAGCATTTTCAGCATCAGCCCTTTAAACAAGGCATTATTCAAACAACTCTTAACAACCCAGTGCTGAAAGTTGCTGCTCTGCTTCAGTTTGAATCTAAAAGAGCTTTTGGAGGGAGACCCAGAAAATCCAGGTTATCCTCTTATCCTTCCCACATTTCATTTCATTCACTAGCACCTTTATGACTATCTATCATGGTCACTGAGTTCAGGAAAGGAAAATGTTAATGGAATGAAAGTACAACCTCCTATCCCCTCAAAACTCCCTACCCCCACGACCCCTTCTAAAAGAAAAAGTTTACTAGAGAGACAAAGCACCAGATTTCAGTTCCAAACAGCCAAACTGGACTCTAAGTCAAGGCCATAATTTGAAAAAAGCTGATTCATATGGCTGGATCTCAGTTTCCTCATCATAAAATTGAGCTCATACTACTTAATTTTTCAAAAGAATGAAATAATAGGAACATAAAGTCCTTAGCACATAATAGCCATACATTTAATGGTGATTGACTATTAACTTATAGAAAATACAGTTGACCCTTGAACGGCATGGGTTTGAATGGTGAGGGTCTACTTAGATGTGGCTATTTTTCAACAGTAAATAATACAGTACTATATAGTCCATGGTTAGTTGAAGCTGCAGATGCTAAGGACCTGTGGATACAGAGCGCTGACTCTAACTTATAGGAAGATTAACCCCCACATAGTATTTTATAGCTATTTTGTTTTTAACCTTCTTTACATCGTTGCCATAATATATAACCCATGTCTCATCGCCTTCCCTGATGTATTAATAAATGTCTCTGATAAGCAAAAGGAAGTACATGTTGACACTTTTGGCAGAAGATCAGTTAGGATTTTGTCTTCTAGGTGATAGCCAAACTTCAACATAAGAGTTAAGTGATTCGGTGCATTATACTATCAGTAAGACTTGAAAAGGAAAGACAGCCATGTCTTGGAGCAGTCAAGGAAGAATTCAGGCAAAAAGGGGAAAGGCACAGGCCCTTCTAACAAAAGGCTGAAACAGACGTCCTGTATGGAAGTCAACATGTGGGTCTAGATTTTGAAGCTTTATATTCTATGATAAAAATGTTTAGTGTGACCCTGTAGGCAACAGAGAATCAGTCGCATTTGGGTAAAGGATTAGCTAAGACTAGCCTCAGAGTTAAGTGGATATATGATGCTAAAGATATTGAATAGATGAAGGCAACAAGGAATGTCAAACACTGATATTTATGGACTGGCATTAAAAAATAATAAGAAGAAATCAGGAAGTAAAGATATTTTGGAGATGAAGCAGAGAAGCGATATTTCTAAATGGAAACATCCTCTTGGCTAGCTGGAGGCACAAAACAGGCATTTAAGAGAAAGAAGATGCTGGCGTGACACTAATCAGGAGAGACAAAAGTGACGTTTTGAGTCACAACAATTCCCTGGATTACAGTATAAAAAATGCCTCTCAGCCCTAGCTGTGCACCAGAATCGTTTATGGAGCTTTTAAAATGTGTCCATGCTCGGGGCCTCACCTCAGAGGCTGTGATCAAAGCCAGGGTTGAGAATCACCAGAGCAGAGAAAGAACAGAAGGCAAAAACTGAGCCACAGGGAACTCCCAAAACAAGTTTGGAAATGGAGATGGAATTACATTTTATAGAAGTAGAAGGAAAGCCAGGAAAATAAAATACGGCAGGATCCAAGGGAAGAAGAAATTTCCAGAATGAATAGGTGGCAAAAATAGTACTAACTGCTATATAAGAGGTCAATAGTGAGGCATGTAAAGCAATGCCTGGCTCTTGGGAAGTGCTAAGTGGACACAGAGGGAATGAATGAGTGCTGAGAAGATGGCCCCCTCCCTTTGAGGTTCAAACACACTATAGCTTAGCAATTCTAAGCTGGGCCAGCAACATTCTGAGCCAAAGGTCTTCTGGGTTGAGCTGGATTGATTACACTAAAATTTGGGGTTTCACCTTCCCACTTTCTAGAGTCTATTTTGAACATGATCGAAACCTGGCTTTGTGGCAAAGAAAAATATGACAGCTTTCAAAGCAGAGAAAAAGATTCAATCATTTGTTCATTCACTCTACCAGACAGCCAGCCAGCCAGATATTTATATACATCCATTCTTCAAAAGCCATTTACTCCAGGGAATGAAGATAGCACTTCAAAACTTAATCTTCAAGCCACATGATTTGCATTAATTTGCATATAATTTTAATCTATTTCAAAACTGTAGCAAAGCCCATTTAACATGCACTTTTTAAAAATACTTGGAATTCCTTTTGACAGATTTTCAAGTGAAAGTATATTTTTATTGTGATCAGATTATTTCTTGCCTAAATCTACCACTGTTCTTCCACATGTTCAACTTCACTAGAATTTAGTTTGTTATCCTAAAAATGTCAGACTAATGAGTACTTTTTAAATTATCACATTAATGTTCTTAATGCAAATTTTAGCTTTGAAGTCATTCATTAACAAAAGAGAAGGCCAGATCTCTTTAACTGAGCATTAACTATCTTCCTACTTCTGTAACTATCACTGCCATTTCTACAAAAGTTTTAAAGGAAACCAATTAATTTAATATTTCCATGAAATACATGACTAGATCCCTACCTCTGTCATAGCTTTTTTCTCCATTACAAAAAGCTCCCTAAGTATTGCAATTTCATGCATTTCTATCACTGTACTGATTTGCAAAAATCTGTAAATAAACAAGGCATAATGTTGCCAATGCTGGATTGCTAGCAGTAGTTCCAAATACAATATTTCAACAACTGTGAATATGGATCATTGCTTAGTTCAAATTGTACACAAGTAATTCCTTTTTCAAATTTTTAATTTATTTACATGAGATCAATCACTAGAAAATTCAATGAGACATTACAAGACAACTAAAAGCTATAGGAATAGAAGTTGCAAGAAAGCAGAAGCAAAATAAAAGATACTATCTTCATTTTTATATCAAGATAGATCTTCTTAAGACTTTCCTGGTGACTCAGTGGTAAAGAATCCTCCTGCCAATGTAGGACAAGCAGGTTCAGTCTCTGGATTGAGAGGATCTCCTGGAGAAGGAAATGGCAACCCACTTCAGTATTCTTGCCTGGGAAACCCCATGGACGGAGGAGCCTGGTGAGCTATATAGTCCATGGGGTTGAAAAAGAGTCAGATATGACTTAGTAACTAACCAACAACAAACAACACAACTACAATATTTTTTCACATTATATGTGGAAATGAGTTGAAGAATAAAGAAAAGTCTTTATTTCCAAGGGAAAGACAATACTTTCAACATTTTAAAATTAAAAAAAAAAGCACAGTCATAACAGGTAACCTTTTATGTATTGATGAATTAGGTAGTCCCTCTGTTGTTGTTGTGTTGTGCTTGGTCATGTCCAACTCTTTGCAACACTGTGGACTGTAGCCCTTCAGGTAGTCCCTAGGTATACTTAGGGACAACCCAGGTAGTCCCTAGGTATGTAAAAGACACTCAGTTTTTGCCCTTAGCAGCCCACAGACCATTGAATGGAATGAAATCACTCCAATATGACAGCTTAGAATCTCTGCTTCTGCCAACTGCTGGACAAGAGTGGCTACAGTCAGCCCTGTGCTAAATCAAAAATTCACTTGGAATATGAAGTCCCAGGGAAGATTTCTACCTCTGGCATTCTAAAAGCTGGTAACTCTAATTAGGGAGGTATGTCTAGTCCCTGCAATCTCAGCCAGAAGGCCAAATAGGTATCAGGAGAGAGAAGTGTCAGCTCCTTTTGCTCCCAAACTCTGTAATATCCTTCAGAAGTTCCTCTTCCCTCCACCTTTTTCCCAAATGAAACTTCTGATTTGACTCCTCCTGTCTGAAATTTCTCTTAAAATGTCTATGAAACAAAGTGGAGTTCCTGGGGGCACTTCAGTGCAACAGGAGTGAATCTAAGGGGGAAGTTGACTCTATAGCTTCAGTGTGCAGCCAATCTCATGCAAAAATATAAGATTTCGTGAAAAAAGTGATTCAGCAACACAAGTGGAGACCACGCAGAGCGAGAGTCATGAAGGCATGAGAATGGAAGCCACCAGCTACCGCGTCTTTGAGAGCTGCGTTCCTGCATCCTAATCCGGGCAAGGAGGAGGTGGGAGCAGGGCCTTGTTCAAGTGTGTGGTTGAAGCCCGTATCAGCTGCAGTGAGTAAGTGTCAGGAAACTACATGAGAGTAAGGAATTTACGATTTCATCTACACTCAACACTTCACTCACATGTGGCTGCCACGCCAACTCCAGATTCTCAGAGGAGAATAAAGCTCTCTCTGCTGGCTCTCACCAGAAATGTTGCTGCCACCCATATAATAAAAGAACGGGCAAAGATGCAACCTAATCATATTAATAATTGACAAAGCTTCTACATAAATTCAGCTGTGCCAAAAATACACCTTTCAGGCATAAATGTGTGTGACCCCAAATACTGCAAGCACAGTTCCTATTTGCTTCTGGCAGACTATCAACAGAATTGTTCCAAATCTGCCTCTTTCTTCCACCATTTGGCCACACTTTCTCCTCCTATATACCCTGAGTTGTCCCCCTCCTATATACCCTGAGCACTCTATAAATAATCTTCTACTCAGAGGCCAAAATTCATTCAGATGATGAGCAAAAAATGCTGCAGAGCAAATGAAGTGCTTTCTAGCTTAAGAGCCTGACCATACGACAGATAATGCCTGGTCACACGTGTCTGCTGCTACTACTGCTGCTAAGTCTCTTCAGTAGCGTCCAACTCTGTGCAACCTCACCAGGCTCCTCTGTCCCTGGGATTCTCCAGGCAAGAATACTGAAGTGGGGTGTCATTTCCTTCTCCAATGCATGCATGCATTCTAAGTCACTTCAGTCATGTCAGACTCTGTGAGACCCTATGGACAGCAGCCCATCAGGCTCCTCTGTCCATGGGATTCTCTAGGCAAGAATATTGGAGTGGGTTGCCACTTCCTTCTCCTCACATGTGGCAACACAACTCTGATCTACAAACTCTGCCAAATATGTAGTTATCACCCCAAATAGTCAGGACTTAGTGACTACCAGCTTCCCTTTTTTTTTTTGCCTCTGCTTCCAGCTCAGAACCAAGCAGAGGAAGCCAGATATGGTTTCAAATCAATCTTGGATGTCTTATGTCTATTTAGCTCATGTCTCCAGCTCCACTTTGCCAACAACCCCCAATCAGAACACACCTAAAACTTCTTTCCGTTATAAGGCTTTCCCACTCCCTTGCCTGCACTGAATCTCTGCCAAACAGAAGTTATGGTGGCTGACTCCCTTGCTACAGCAATCTCTAAATAAACAGCCTTTGTTCTCCTTTGAGTGGTCTTCATTTATTTCCACATGTTTAAAAGCAGAATGCTGGAATGTTCATTGCCTCAGTTTTAAAAGGCTTATATTTGGATACTACACTTGATCTTAGCCAAAAGGCCAAGAAGCAACAAGTCTTACATTTGAAAACTGGAAAAAAAAAAAAAGTATTTATATAATTTCAAAGCAAATGGGAAGTGAGAACTAGAAAGAGTAGCAATCGGCATGTCTAGGTTTTAGACCAGTCATTACCATTAGGCTACATTCTTAGGAAAAGCTGACTTCTCTCTGGCCTCATTCCCACCATTCGTAAAATGAAGTGGGAAGAAAGCTGCGTGATGATTGCCTTCTTGCGGCTCTGTGCTGGTCAGGAAGCCTGTGATGCATTCAAATAAGGCTGATTCAAGAACAGCTAAATTTAGGGAATACTTACAGAGCTGTGGGCATGTAAAGGAGAACCACGAGACAGTAGGTAGTACTCCAGGGTTTGCAATGGCTATTAGCAGGCCTAAGCCTGAAGCAACAAGAGGAAAGTGTTCCCAGAACTAGGAAGGAGAGAGGAGAGCCAGCTTAGCCTGAGTCGGATCTTTGGTAGAGGGACACAGCCAGACTGAGGGAATCCCTACAGAAGGCAACAAGGGAGAAATAACCTAATTTCCCTCCCCTTCTCTTTTTCATCTCTTTTTGGGGTTCCCTACTAGTGAAATGCAAGTGGAAACTGTACAACATGGGATCTAGACAGTTCGGCTGCCCTGTGCAAACAGGAGAGTGGAAAAGGGTTGGATAGTGGGTCCAGAGGAGAAGACGACAGATATTTGATGGGCAAACTGTGATTCCCTGACATGGTGCACGGCTTTGGCTCAGATTTGTACAGACATTCTTATCAGAATCCCCATCTCTAACTCCTTTCCTCTTCATCTTTTTCACTTTTATTATCTCTTCTTTTCAGTACTTGCTACTCCCTGTAGTTGTGCTTTTTTTTTTTTTTTTGACATCAGTAAGGGAATAAGAACTAGTGGCAATAAGAACACAAGTTCTCAATAAGCATCCACAAGCAGCTCAATAAGCAGCATCTCCTGGCCTGTACTATTTTTCTTATCATGTATTAATTATATTGATGTATCTAGCTACTAGACTGCAAGGTCAATGAAGGCAGAAGTGTTATCTGTTATCTCTGTGTCTACTGTGGTATATATTTTATATAAATGATAAACCTAAAAAAAAAATAAAACAGTAAGTGATATTCCACAATACTTCCTAAACATTACACATCCTTTGTTTTACTTCCCACAAACTCCAGATCAGTTGGCTAATGAAAGTGCACAAGATACCCAACTGGCCTGCAAAAACTGAAGAGGATACCATTCTGCTTCACCAGAAAAGAGATGAATATGAAACTCAAGGAAAAACTGGCTATGATGACAAAGGGACAAAATTTTTGAAATTTGGTAATTCTGTTGCTTCAGAAGAAGAAGAGGATTTCAAAGCTATGCAGAAAGAGAGGGAATGAAGCTATAAGAAGAGTTTATATGCAGTTAATCAATATTTTTGCTTTAACAATTAAGAAAGTTGGTATTTGCAAAGGATAGATCAATGGGCAGCTCCATTGTTGCACAATGATTCTCAAAAAGGCAACACAAGTGCTTAAATATTTTGTTCTCAATCAAGCAAGTTAGTATAAAAATTATGTTTCGCATTACACAGCATGAGACAACTTTTAATGAGCTAAATCTGTTTCCTCATTTCTTCTCTCTCAGTATTTACTCAGTACCATCAATAAAGAAAGGTGGGGGGTGTTATACACAACCCAAAACAACTGGGAACAAGTTGTACAATTTAAGAGAGATATTTATGACACACAGATAGATTAAAATGCACTGAAATAAATATATTATCTGGTTTGAACATTAAAGTCCGTTTGTATACTGCTCATATTTTGTTTCGGGCTTCCCTGGTGGCTCAGAGGTTAAAGAGTCTGCCTCCAATGCAGGAGACCCGGGTTCGATCCCTGGGTCAGGAAGAGCCCCTGGAGAAGGAAATGGTAAGCCACTCCAGTATTCTTGCCTGGAGAATCCCACGGACGGAGAAGCCTGGTAGGCTACAGTCCACGGGGTTGCAAAGAGTCAGACACGACTGAGCGACTTCACTCACTCACTTACTCATATTTTGTTTCACTACAGAAACTGATAACTGCTGAAATTAGGCTAGAAATAAACCAAACATTCAAGTATTTAAACAAAAACTTCAAGTAGATTCAGATTTATAAAACCATTGTGAATACAGGACAGCATTCCCATATACCCAGTATCCAGCAATTAGCATCTTGCGTCAGTATGATGTTTCAGTGTACTCAACCGTGTTCAACTCTTTGTGACCCCATGGACTGTAGCCCACCAGGCTCCTCTGTGCATGGACTCTTCCAGGCAAGAATGCTGGAGTGGGTTGCCATTTCCTCCTCCAGAGGATCTTCCTGACCCAGGGATCAAATTCGCGTCTCCTGCACTGGCAGGCAGATTCTTTACCACTGAGCCACTTGGGAATCCCATTAGTGTGGCACATTGTCAAAATTAATTAACCTGTATTGACATATTATTATTATCTATAGTCCACACTGTATATGTATTTCTTTATTTTTCACCTAATGTCTTATTTCTGTTCCAAGACTGCACTCAGGATTACATTGAGTTTTCATGTTTTCCTAGACTCCTCCTGGCTATTTTAGGTTCTCAGACTTTTCTTGGTTTTGGCTTGAGGACTATCAAGCCAAATATTTCAGACAATGTCCCTTATTTTGGATTCATCTGCAGTACTGCTTATGATTAGACTGTGTTTATGGGCTTTGGGAGAGAAGACAACAGAAGTAAAGTGCTGGCCTCATCACATCGTATGGAAGGAAGGAACCAGCAACATGACTTATCGCTGTATGTAAATCATGACCATCTGGCTGAAGTCGTGTCTGTCAGTTTTCTCCACTCCAAAAGGAAATCTCTACACGAACTCGAACTCAAGGAGTAAGGACCTATATTTCACCCCCTTGATGGCAGAGTACTTGCATAAATTATCTGCAGTTCTTCTGCAGAGATTGTATTTCTCTCATTTAATCACTAATTCATTTACATCACTATAGACTCATGGGTTTTGTTTTTTTTTTTCTTTTTAACTGTGGGCTCTATTCCCAAAGCTTATTTTTATTTTGCTGCTCAAACTATTCCATCTTTAGCCACTGGGTATCTTTCATTTGACATACTCCTATTAATATCATTGTGCAATTTTTTTGAACACTAAAACCAAACTTACTTTCTGGCACCTCAAGATGCTCCAGGCTCATCTTGTACATTTTCACTTCTGGGCTTAGCATCAGTCATTTCTCTAAAACATCCATTTCCTCTTACTTTCATGTGGAATTATTAATAGAAAATTTGGGTGTTAGGCATGTTTATTGCTACTGGTCTGTTAATATTGCTTCTGGGCACTCTCAGATTTCAGAGCAAGGAAATGTACGAAATGTGTATACTAACCAATATATATATACAATGTGCATCTACATGTCTATAGGTATGAATATAGATGTGTGTGTACACATCTATCTTCATTTATATCTACAGTAAGCTCAACATGAGTCCAATACTGATTAGAGTCTCCAACTCTAATCCATTACCACATGGATTATTCTAGCCTACTCCCATGCTTGTCTATAACCTCCCACACTCTTGGTTATGTAAAACACCCTAAAATACACTTTAGCATATTCTCCCTAGAAAATAGCAAGATTTTAAAATAAATAATATTCTTCTAATTGATAGTTTAGTCAACATATATAATACATCTAGTCTATTGAATAAATTATATCAAGTATTAACAGCATAGGATACTAACGAAGACTTCCTTTCTCATTATGAATCCTACCTCGCCTGAGTTAGCCTAAGCAGCGATCTTAGCTAAGGCTGAAGTGTTCAACCTTCACTAGATATTTCTCTTGGGGCAAGTTATAATTGGATGTCACACCTATTACCTCAACTTCATTCTGATAATTATTTAATACTTTTCCTCATATTTCTTTTCACAACTGCATTTTGAATAGCATTAATATATGCAATGATAACATTTTGAGACACATGAGCTACTTAAATTGGTAATTACTACATGATCATCCCACAGGAATAATTGAAACTACACTACCATATTCAGATCAACATAAAAACAATACTGTATTCTAGATATCTGGAAAACTCTGACTTTATAAACCTTATTTTGAAGAGAAACAAATAGTGTACATTAACATCTTATATCTCTAAAATAAAAAATCCTGGTGAATAATATCTACTCTAATTTGTGCTCATTAGCTGATTAAACCAACATTTCCACCTATTCCTGAGATAACTGAGGACTATAGGTAAAATAAACAGTACTCTCAAGGTCATTTCACTTCTTAAATGAAAGTTAGGCCATAAATTCCATTTCTTTTACTCTAAATTTTCTTACTGAGTCAAGAACTACTAGTTTATACTTTTATATTTTTTGGATTCATAATCATTTGAAAGCCTTTACTAAATAACTCTTCCCACAGTCTAAGAGGTTGATAAATGTCAATGCAGATGCTATGTATGTCTGGTGAGATTATTCTAAGCAGTAAGAAGATTATGCCATTAGAACATACCTACACTGATCAACAAAATAAGATAGCTCGGGGGTATACTCGTAGACTTTAGCTCCAAAATTTTAAGTGACAGGGACTAGGGTCTTCCCTGATGGCTCAGCTGGTAAAGAATCTGCCTGCAATATGGTAGACCTGGGTTTGATTCTTGGGTTGGGATTATCCCCTGGAGAAGGGAATGGCTACACACTGCAGTATACTGGCCTGGAGAATTCCGTGGATAGAGGAGCCTGGCAGTTCATGGGGTCTCAAAGAGTCAGACACAACTGAGCAACTTTCACAACAGGGACTAGACATTAAACTCCTTGCTTAAAAGTTGGGGGAAAAAATCAGACGAAATAAACAAAACAACAATTTGCAGGATGCAAGGCAGTAAAGGATGCCTGAGACACAAGAAACAAACACACTGAACCCTACAAGTGCTTCAGCTCACAGCCCCAGTAAATAGATTTTCCAGGCTATCGATTAGAAAGATGCATCCAAATTGAACTCCAGTAGAATTCCTGCATTTAGAAGATGGAACTGAGAGTCTAATTGTTCACAGGAAAGAGGAGAGAGCTGAACAAAAAGAAATAAACCCAGAGATTTGCAGCTCTCTCTCACATATTCAGCTAAGTATTGATCAGCACATGTCTATCAGAAAACAACCTGGAAGGATTAGAAATAACAGCCAGACCACATGCAAGGCCAAGCGAGTGCTTCCTCCTGGGCAAGGCATGCCGAAATGCCTCAACACTGGGCCGATGACATAGAAGGCTCATGGCTCATTATCAGGGAATAGTTAGACCTAGACTGAGCACAGTGCTGGTCTACCTATCAAATTTTAGAACTCATACCTAAAAGGATTAAACTGTTTCCAAGTATGTGTGCCACAATCATCAAAAATATATACAGGATAAAAAAATAACCACCAGTATTCAATAAGACAGAACTTATAATGTCTGACATTCTATAAAAAATTACTTTTAATAAAATATCACTTATAAGCTAGGTTCTGATAAGTTTAAATGGAGAGGAAAAGTATAAATCTTAAAGATACCACTAACATAATAAAGAGCTATACCTAATGAACCAGTCACAGAGACAAAACAATCATAACGTCACTTAATTAATGCAAAAGAAAGCAGAAAATAGGAAAATGGAACCCAAGTAATAAGATGACAAATTTAAGTCTCAACATCTGAATAATCACACTAAATACAAAAGATCTAATTACTCCAGGTAAAAGCAGATATTGTCAGATTAACTGTTAAAGTTAAAACTCATGTACGTGCAGGGTGCATGGGCTTTTCTGGTGGTTCAGTAGTAAAGAGTCCACCTTCTAATGCAGGATATGCAGGTTCAATCCCTCAATCAGGAAGATCCCCTGGAGAAGAAAATGTCAACCCGCTCTGGTATTCTTTCCTGGAAAAACCCCATGGACAGAGGAGCCTGGTGGCCTACAGTTCATTGGATCACAAAGAGAGTCAGACATGACTGCGTGACTAAACAACAAACCATGCTGCCTACATGAAATCTGCATTCACTATAAATACACAGATGGGTTAAAAGTAAAAAGATGGGAAAAAATCGCCATGCCAACAGTCATCAAAAGGCACCTAGAATGGCAACATTAAATCAGATGAAGTAGGTTTCAGAACAAAGAAATACTGTCAAAGATAATTTCATAAAGATACAGAGATCATTTCATAATGATGTACCTAACAACAGATCCTCAAAAGTAATAAAGTAAAAATTGATAAACTAGAAGAAATAGATAAACCCACAATCAGAGCCATAAATTTCAATATTTTATATAATAAATATAAAATCAAACAATGTAACATGCTTTCCTGTAGGATCCTTCACAGAGGAAAAGGCAATCTGAAGCTAGAGGAAAACTTCTCTAACATGTTCAGACTTAGGGCTGATATAGGCTCACCGTGTGAGAACACCTGAGGCTTGCAATGATATGGCCTCTGGATTGTACTCCACTATATTTTCATTTTCAGGTTTATTATGTGCTATACTGGGAGCTATCCATCTTCAAAGTACTTTTAGTGTTCTATCAGAGAGTTAATATATTTTTGTATTATAGTAAAATATACATGTCATACAATTTTCCATTTTAATCAAGTTTTGATATAAATCTCACTAGCATTAATTTCACACACAGAATTTGAATATCAAAGAAATAAGAAAAAAAAACAAGAAAAAATTAAAGAAAAGGAAAGAAAAAACAACAGCATAAAGCACAGTTAGAGACTTTCAATTTAATGCCTAAGAGAAAGAAAAGGTAAACAAAAACAGGTAAAGACAAAAAAGAAAAGATATAAGTTTAGAACCCTATTAATTTAAGTAGGAGAAAGCATAAAAGAGGAACTATAACGAAGACATATATTAATATTAATAGGACAATCAGTTCAGTTCAGTCGCTCAGTCGTGTCCAACTCTTTACGACCCCATGAATTGCAGCACGCCAGGCCTCCCTGTCCATCATCAACTCCCGGAGTTCACTCAGACTCACATCCATCGAGTCCGTGATGCCATCCAGCCATCTCATCCTCTGTCGTCCCCTTCTCCTCCTGCCCCCAATCCCTCCCAGCATCAGAGTCTTTTCCAATGAGTCAATTCTTCGCATGAGGTGGCCAAAGTACTGGAGTTTCAGCTTTAGCATCATTCCTTCAAAGTATTCCCAGGGCTGATCTTCAGAATAGGACAATAGTTTTAATTTATTTAAATAGTTCAATTTTACAAATTAATTTCATCATCTGTTTAAAAGGGGAAATGATAATAGAAAGAACACAGTGGTCATCAACAATAGTTTGAAGTCTATGGACAAATGAACCTTCTTGAGTTGTTCAGATTCTATACAAACCATTATCCAGTGACCAGACTCTGACCCCACCCTTCCCCATACCCCAGTTCACAAGTCACCTCAAACACATCAATCCAGCCCCTAAAAAAATCTCAGCATCAAATTCCACAGTACTGATGGTCCAAATTGTGCTTAGAAATCTACAAGTCATGTTCTATTTCTGTCAGTTGCTCCCAACACTCTGTTAGGCACATTGAGAGATGAAATGAGGACTTCAAACATTGTGAAAGTACAATGCAATATGCAAACACAGAATAAAATGAGCAATTTGTGTTAAGTACTTCAAAATATTTTGTTACAGCAATAGAAAAAAATCCCATTATCCTCCTCCTTATCCAGAAAGACCTAGATAGAACTCCTCAAATGCAAATGCAAAGAACAAATAGATTCATGCAAGGGATACATAACTCTGCAAAAATGAGTGTACAAGCAGGTGACTTCTTCTCAAGTACTACAATAAACCTGAAAACCTTCCCCAATGTAAATAAAACTAGTTAATAAAGACAAATACAAATAGAAATGCAACCTCACATGCAGGAGGTTTTATGAATCAAAACTTAATAAATTTCTCATATAGCATTTTGAGATAATTTCAGTATCTTTGAATGTAGTGGTATCTCTCAAGAGAATTATATTAATTTTTAAAATGGCTTCCCTAGCCTTTTAATTCACCTGAAGGAATATGTTTTCAAATTACACAGAGCATTTTTCCTATCTCATTGGGCCAATGGCATTCTTCCAAAAAAACTCTTCTGTTTTTAGAAACCCTGATATGGCAATAAATTTCATTTTAAAAAGCTCAGAAATTTAAGATGGCTCATATGGTAATATAAAATATATTTATTTCACAAATAAAGGAAGTCAAATAAAATAGCAAGAGTAAGTGAAACAGTGATGTCAGTTTATATATTATCATTTTTAAATATATTTGTCCAAGCTCTCTTCTTTGCACCCACTTTTTATGTAATTCTCCCATAAGTCTATGTTATTTACAGGTATACTTCTCTGGTACAATATTTCTTTTAATAACTTTCCTTTATGAGAATAATATAACAACAAAACCACCATGCAAAATGAGACATATTTAGGTTCTCCTGGTGCAATTAAAAAAAACTCATTAAACTTTCTTTTAGGTAATAAACTTGTTCACCAATGAAATGTGAGAATTAATTTCAGTTGTCTAACATAAAACATAATAGAATGTTATACTTGGACTCTTATAAAATAACTATATTTCAATTGAAAAAAGTTCCTTCATACGCTATAACTCTGTGTGAGTTGTTAAATAGTTAAGGATATACAAACCAGCTTATTTTCCTGTGAAAGTTTCAACTATTCTACAGTATAATTTTTAAAATCTAATGAATAGTTTAAAAGGAGTATGATCAATGAACAATACAAATATAATAGTATATCTAAATACTGACTAGCCAAATGCATATGGCTACTCAAAACAAAGGACCAGGATTTGAATATGTGAGACTAGATATTGGAAGTTATTCTACCAACTGTATTGCCATGCTGACCGCAAATGTAATCCAGGAATGGGACCATCTGGAAGATAACACACCTGCTAGGCTTCACAAGAGCTTCCCTGGTAGCTCAGCTGGTAAAGAATCCTCCTGCAATGCAGGGGACCCTGGTTTGATTCCTGGGTCAGGAAAATCCCCTGGAGGACAGATAGACTGCTTACTCCAGAAGTCATAGGCGTCTCTGGTGGCTCAGACAGTAAAGAATCCACCTGCAATCCAGGAGACCTGGGTTTGATCCCTGGGTTGGGAAGATCCCCTAGAGGAGGGCATGGCAACCCCACTCCAGTATTCTTGCTTGCAGAATCCCCATGGACAAAGGAGCCTGGTGCGCTACAGTCCATGGGGTTGCAAAGAGTCAGACACGACTGAGTGATTCAACACACAGGCTTCACAAAGCGGTCTTGTTTGACATGTGATTCAATTAATCTTAGTAATGGTAGGATGTTGCTTCCCTGGCTATGCTCACTCTACATTTCTGAATTCTGTTAATGAGAATAAAGGACCCTAATGGTTTACTATGTGCAAGGTCCCCAGCATTACAGGAATCATCTGTGTTGAACTTTTCAGAGGACGAAGTTGCTATTCAGTTTGTTAATCTTTGAAATAGCTTCTTAGTGTTCAGTTCAGCTGCCCAGTCTTGTCCGACTCTTTGCAACCCCATAGACTGCATCACGCCAGGCCTCCCTGTCCACCTGTCACCCTCTTAGCGTTAGGGGTGATATAATTCCTTTCTCTGACTTGTGTGTTGGATCCACATTGGGTCAGTGTTGTTCTTCCCGCTGTGATAGAGGCATGCTCGCCCTTTGGCCATGTTATCTCTTCCTGTCTACGATACTTGCCCTGCTTGTGCAGTGCCATGCTGCTCCATGTGAAACACCAGGCAATAGTATTTCTGGACATAACTACTCAATCAGACCATGTACTCAGTTGGCCAAAAACCTAATTTGAGTTTTTCCATAACATCTTATGGAGAAACTCAAACTTTTTGGCCAATCCGATATTTCTGAATACAACAGGTCAATCACAACACGCCCCAAATCAAGATAATACTGATGAAGTAGGTATGGAGAAGAGAATGGTGACTGGGAACAGCAAATAGGATCACAGTCAACCAACAGCTCCTACCAGCATGGCATATATTCCATTGCAAATACAGCCATTACTTTTTTCCATGAACAACTCTTTAAAGTGTTTATTATTTATAACCCTACCTTCTGTCAGAAGATCTGCAGTTGCTTATATATAATGATATAGATTGGAGAAGGAAATGGCAACCCACTCCAGTATTCTTGCCTGGGAAATCCCATGGACAGAGGAGCCTGGCAGGCTATAGTCCATGGGGCTGAAAAGAGTAGGACATGGCTGAGTAACTGAGCACATAATGACACAGATACAAAAGAGAGAAAAGTTAAACATGTAGAGTGATTAGGAAGCAAGTTTCAATCACACTAGTACACATCTGTTAAATTTAACTTTCGATTCCTGATCACCAAGGTAAAAATAATAGGATGAATATGCTACATAGAATCGTTGTCTGTTTTTGCTTTTCTTTATTCAAGTGTAGCTGATGCACAGTAGTATATGTTACCGGTGTACAGTATAGTGATTCACCGTTTTCTCTTGGAGCATAGTTGCTTTACAAGGTTGCGTTAGATTCTGCTGTACAACAAAGTGAATCAGCCGTATGTACACACATACTCCTCCCCTCTTGAGCCTCCTGCCGATCCCATGTTCAGTGATTCACCATTTCAAAGGTTAAGAATCCTTATCTTAAAACGACAAGCGTGCTATAAGGAAAAGAAATGAACTCCTGTTGTTGTTCTGTCATGCAGTTGTGTCTGACTTTGCGACCCCATGGACTGCAGGATGCCAGGCTTCCGTTCCTGTTTGTAAACTCTAAAACTAATTTATCACATTGGCTGACATAGAAGAAACATGAAATATGAAGTAGGAGAGTATTCTTAACTGCTGCTCGTAAATGTTCTCAGTAAGAGCAAAAATATGAAAACAGTTCAGGAAATGCATTTCTGGACAGGCTTAGCTAATAAGTCTTCTAATGATCTAAGGTTAGACATTTCTGCTGTATGCCTCTCTTTGGGGACAACTTGGGATGCTACCAAGTATCTTCTGTTGGTAACACAAGAGAAATTCACAAGACTGGCATGTCACTGTCAACCTTGACCAGCCTGCTGAGCAGTTTTCATTAATAATAGGAAACCTCTTCTCCCTCTGTCCTCTGCCAACAAGCCCTAAGCATTCTTCATGTGTGCCCAGTAGTCTCAGAAGTCCACCCTGAGTAGACTATTGGAGCGTCATTTGCTCTTTAGAGCTAACCTAACATATAGCAGTATAATGACTAACATTGTTTTCCTGTCTGGAATGCGAAAGAATGTCTCCAAAATCAGTATCTATTCATACAAAAATTGAAAGAGACAGGGCCAGTGCTCAACAAAATAGACTTTAATCCACCAAAGGCATTCCTAGACTAATCAGAATGGAAAGGAACATCTTTTCATTACCTAAATCAGAGCAAATATGAAGATTTAATTCAGTTGTTCAATGTTTACATTTTATATATTTCTATTCTCTCCATGACTAGTACTATCTTTCTTGGGTTTTAAGTTTCTACAGAACAGTGACTAACTCTATGTCACTTACTTCATGTAGAAACAAACATATGTCAAACCAAAGCAACTTATTAAAATATTTATATTAATGATGATGATACAAATATGTTATCACAAAGAGTAAGTAGCAGTATTTTCAAAGGTAAGGGCAATAATCAAAGAGACACATCATGCATGTAAGATGACTCAGGGCCACAGTGCATTGTATAGGGTCTTCTAGGGATGGCTTATACCAACTAAGGGAGCAGACTGTTAAATTCCAGGCATTTTGTGAGCCACATGTTAAACCATAGCCATAATCAAATATCTAATTATATAAAATTAGAATTCAATACATTATGTTAAAAACAAATGTACTGTAATAAAAACTCAAAACACATCACTTTCTAAATACTTATGACATTTTACAGTGAACTATATTCTTGAGCCTATTTTCAACTGTTTTTGTAAATGAAGATAATGGAATATGGTCCCATCACTTCATGGCAAATCTATGGGGAAGCAATGGAAATAGTGACACACTATTTTCTTGGGCTCCCAAATCACTGCAGATGGTAACTCCAGCCAAGAAATTAAAAGATGCTTGCTCCTTGGAAGAAAAGCTATGACAAACCTAGACAGCATGTTAAAAATCAAGAGACATGACTTTACTGACAAAGGTCTGTCTAGTCAAAACTATGGTTTTTCCAGTAGTTATGTATGGGTATGAGAGTTGGACCATAAGGAAAGCTGAGGACTAAAGAATTGATGTGTTTGAACTGTGGTGTTGGAGAAGATTCTTGAGAGTCCCTAGGACTGCAAGGAAATCAAACCAGTCAGTCCTAAAGGAAATCAGTCCTGAGTATTCATTGGAAGGACTGATGCTGAAGCTGAAGCTCTAAAACTTTGGCCACCTGATGCGAAGAGCTGACTCACTGGAAAAGACCCTGATGCTGGGAAAGATTGAAGGCAGGGGGAGAAGGGGATGACAGAGGATGAAATGGTTGTATGGCCTCACTGACTCGATGGACATGGGTTTGACCAAGCTCTGGGAGTTGGTGATGCACAGGGAAGCCTGGTGTGCTGCAGTCTATGGGGTCATAAAGAGTCGGACACAACTGTGAGACTGAACTAAACTGGCAACCGTTGTTTTCTGCAAGGTGGGAAGATTACATAGTGGTGTGCTACTGCACAGCCTTGACTGATCCTCTGCTTAGTAACCTCTTATTGGTAGATTGGAATTGTCCGAAGGAGTATTTTCACCAAGGTATGTGGTACAGCCCTGAGTGCTGGCTGATAAACAGCTACCAACAGACCACTGCAGACACTTAACCAAGGTGAACTGAGCACCATGGTATTGTGAACCATGGTATAAAGAATATAAGTTACCTTTGTTAAAATACTAAAACCAAATTTAAGGAAACAATTTTACACTACTATGATTCTTTTTTTTTTTTCTGAAGTAACAATATATCTCCTTGCTTACATGGAATTTACAAACATTTGAAAGTTAATATTGAAGACTGATTAAAAATCTTATATAAGTTCTGACCTTCAGAATAGGAAGAACATGCTGCTTTGAACAATATAAACAACATTTATAAAACCCCAAAGTATCCTCATTGCTTTTAACCAAGTCTACTCATCACCTGCAGCACAGTATTCTTAGCTTCTTTCAATCTCCCCATCTCCAAATAAATTCCATCACCTTTGAACACATCCATACTGGGATCATACAAAACCAAGGTGATCTCCAGAGTTGTAAAGTACCAGAAAAAAGTTATATATCACAACAACTACATGCAAACATGCTCCCCATATGACTATATTCAGTCAAAGTAAAAAAATAAATCCGTTTCAGAAAGGTATTTTGACACGCGTAATGATGAAAAAGGAAGGAGGGCTTTATGGTAAAAAAAAAAAATAGAAAAAGAAAAAACTGATTAGAGAAAATATAAAATGATCTTTTTGGGAAATATCTGAAGTGTACCCTCACTTAAAGGAAGACCTTTTAGATTTATAATCCTAAAACTATGTATGTATATTTTATTAGCACTGAAACAAAACCAAATTACATGCACAGCTAATTAAAGAGTCTGCTCACTTTCAAGAGAAGTTAGGAATTTTTTTACAAGTCAAATAAGGTAGAGGAAAAGTCACAGCCCACTCCCATGATGATGAAGGTAAAAGAGCTAAGGAACAGTCCTCCCAAATATGAACAAAATATTCTGGCTTAAACTAAAACTTCATCCCCATCAAAGAGAAGAGATTTTTTTAAAAAGGAAAAAGAAAAAGACTGGAGTAAGCCTCATATTTTACAAGTTACTGTCAAAAATCAATTCATACAATTATTGGGGACTTCTTTTGATCACCATGGATTAAACAAAAACTGGTTTTCCTTTTTCCTTCCTTATTCAAGCTCATGACAATCAAGCAGAAGAAAGAAAGAAAAAAAAAAAAAAAGCCAAAATCTCTAAAAGAATGTCAGTGATACTGCTTGCCACCAGCTGCTTGTGAAGTGCTAAAAGATTCCAGTGATGAATGGGTCTATTAAAAAAAAAAGAAAGAAAGCAAAATCTTATTATTATGTTCAGTAACCCAGATTAAGAGAGATGTAGGAGGTAATCAAGTAATTTGTGTTCAAGACATCTAAAAGAATTAAAATTAGCTGAAACACACCAGGTTGTAAACTCTCTGCATTGGAAACCATAGGCCTTTCTAATTAAGTACTTAACAATATCTAGGACTTAACCATAGGACTACTTCTGTATTTCAGGTAATATATAAAATACATCTATTATCGCTGGGGTCGGGGGGTTGTCCGGTAAATGTGATAGTGCTGGGGGTATAAGGACGGGCAGTGCTAGACATAGAATATGTAACTATAGGCTGAAAAATTTTAAATTCCAAGTTTTGTGGTTATTTTTTTCTTCATATTCAGTTCAGTCACTCAGTAGTGTCTGACTCTTTGCGACCCCGTGAACCGCAGCATGCCAGGCCTCCCTGTCCATCACCAACCCCTGGAGTCCATCCAAACCCAAACCCATACCCATTGAGTCGGTGATGCCATCCAACCATTTCATCCTCTGTCGTCCCCTTCTCCTCCTGCCCTCAATCTTTCTTCATGTTCTCTAGCTATTAAAAATATCGGTCTTATTTTAAGAAGAAACTCAGGACTTTGTCTGGTTTTCTCTACAATATAGCAAGCACTATGAAGATAAAGGTATATATTATTGTTCTTTGGTCAACATAAAACGTGATAAAAAATATGAAAGCTCTGTTCTAAATCATGCAGTTTAAGATTTCAAGTTTAAAGCCATTATTGCTGTATTCTTTAACAAGCAAAAACTGTGAAGCAGGTTCATAGGGATAATATTTTAAGTACTTTAAGAAAAAATATGAGAGGAGAATACAATATGTTCTGATATTTGTGCTTTCACCCATAAAGTTCAGCATATATCCATGTCCAATCGAAAGTCTAATAAATGTATATTTGCTATCAGACTCACTAGTCAGAATTTTTCTATTTGCCAAATTGATGAAGGCTTTCTAAATTAGATTTTTACCACCCTTCTGACTTTCATTATCATTTATCCCAAGGGCATCAGCACCAAAGAACTTTTCGCTAGATGTAAAAGAGTCCAGCATTCTTTCTGAAACCATATCCCTGTATACATTTTAGTAAGTGGGATTTGGTGGCTCAGATGGTAAAGCGTCTGCCTACAATGTGGGAGACCTGGGTTCAATCCCTGGATCAGGAAGATCTCCTGGAGAAGGAAATGGCAACCGACTCCAGTATTCTTGCCTGGAAAATGCCATGGATGGAGGAGCCTGGTGGGCTACACAGTTCATGGGGTCGCAAAGAGTCGGACACAACTGAGCGACAGTCACTCACTCAAGAGGGATTTTAAAAAAAAAAAAAGAAGTTTCAGGTACTGTAAGGCAAAAGATTATGAACAGTAAAGCAACCAAACACAGAGTTTCTATTTTTCAGATCTGAAGGGCAGAGATGCAATGAGATAATAAATACATAAGCGTAGGCACAGAAATAGAGAAAACCAAGGCAAGGATCACAATGAAGCACTTCCATCTTCTATGCTGGGTTTCCCACGTGGCGCTAGTGGTAAAGAACCCACCCACCAGTGCAGGAGCTGTAAGAGACAGGGGTTCCATGCCTGGGTCAGGAAACTCCCTGGAGAAGGAAATGGCAACCCATTCCAGTGTTCTTGTCTGGAGAACCCCATGGACAGAGGCGCCTGGCGGGCTATAGCCCATGGGGTCGCAGAGTCTGCCATGACTGAGCATGCACACCTATCCACTGGTCCTCTACACTGGAATAAGCTGGGTGTAATTCCCTGGTGGCTCAGATGGTAAAGATTCTGCCTGCACTGCGGAAGACCCAGGTTCAACCTCTGGGTTGGGAATATCCCCTGGAGAAGGGAATGGCAACCCACTCCAATATTCTTCCCTGGAAATTCCATGGACACAGGGGCCAGGCAGACTACAGTCCATGGGGTCACAAAGAGTAGGCCAGACTTAATGAATGAAAAACAACAGACAAGCTCCATGATATAATGGCCGATGCAAGTGAAACCTGATTACTGGCACAAAACTTGGTTTAAAAGAGTGAAGCCATTTGATACAATCAAAAAAAGAAGCAATGCAGTGAAAAGTAATCAGAAAGCTGAGATGTGTGGTTACCACTGCACTATCTCATGAAATTACATTCTCAGGTGAGCCACTCAAACTTGAGTCTCACTTTCCTCAACTACAAAGTAAGCTTCCTTATCCAAAATGGTTTCCAAGATTCATTCTACTCTTAAAATCCTCTGATTCTCCAAAATTTTTCTTTCAGAAAGCAAAGTGGAAAGTGGGAAATATTTTAGAAATTCATTTAAAAACCAGATAATATTTTCTTACTGTTATGATAAGATTATTATATATGAGCTATTACAAATGAGTTTCAAGATTATGATGAAAGACATTTATCTTATATATCTCTAAATAAGAGAGGAATGATATAATATGGGTAAGAGATGAGAAACAGTGCTTTAGAAAATTTTATTATGAATACTTTAGAAAACAAATTGCCTCTGTGACTCATCAGGTAATGAATCTGCCTGCAATGCAGAACACACAGGAGATGCAGGTTTGATCCCTCTGTCGGGAAGATCCCCTGAAGGAGGAAATCCAACCCACACCAGTATTCTTGCCTGAAAAAGCCCATGGACAGAGAAGCCTGGCAAGCTATAGTCCAGAGGGTCGCAAAGAGTCAGACATGACTAAACAGCTAAGCACAGGCACACACATAGAAAACAAGGCCTAAATGTAGAGTGAATTGCTATCATTTTCACTCTGATCACAGGCTAAGTTAGAGTTTGACTGCTATGGCACCCAAGTGTTCACAATTCCATTTTGTTGTTATTGTTCAGTTGCTAAGTCCTAGTTGACTCTTTGCGACACCATGGGCTGTAGCAGGCCAGGCTCCCCTGTCCTCCACTATCCCCCAGAGTCTGCTCAAATTCATGTCTTTTGAGTCAGTGATGCCACCCCCTTCTCCTTTTTCCCTCTATCTTTTCAGCATCAGAGTCTTTTCCAATGAGTTGGTTCTTCACATCAGATAGTCAAAGTGTTGGAGCTTCAGCTGCAGCATCAGTACTTCCAATGAATATTCGGGGTTGATTTCCTTTAGAAAATTTTGATCTCATTGCAGTTCAAAAGACTCTCAAGAGTCTTCAGCACCACAATCTGAAAGCATCAATTCTTTGGTGCACAATCCCATAGCAGTCATAAAATGACTGAAGAAAGGCCTTTAAGCTTACATCCTATTCTAAGATAAAGAGTGTTCTATTTTCTATTTTCTTTTGGGTGAGCATTTTCTCTAACACTATAAACTTAAGTCATAAAAGTTAAGAACAAGGCTTTCCATTTCCTGACAAAAACTAAATTAAAAAAATAAGAACAACCACCTAGAGGCCATGGCTTTAGGAACACCTGACCCTTTCCTATACTGACCAGTTATTGTGGAAGTTGCTTCATCAATATTGGTAGGTTCTTAGACGTTGCTTTGGGAGTAGCTGCTGTCAACTCCATGTCAGAAAATTTATCCAGGTACTCACTGGGACCAGACTGTAAACATCAGAACTCAGAGGACCTCCTATAACATACCAAGTCCTCATCTTTTCTCTGAACTTTGACTGCAAATTAATAAATTCCCAATGTTTAGATTTGTTTAATGACTCGAAGCCTTGGTTAGTTTGTCAAAAAAAATAAAAGAATGTGACTGAAATAACATCCGTTGAAGAGACAGTAAAACCTTCATGATCAAATACTTAACGGTAGAACTTCTCCCGCCCCAAGACTAAAAGGAAAGTTTTTGGAGTGGCACCACCCCCAACTTGACTGCAAAATAACTAACATGACATACAGAGCTAGTAGAAAGACACAATTCAAGAGGTCTATATTGTTCTGTGACCTTTCTATTTTTCAAAAATATGACTGAGCTGAAAATTAACCTTCACCAAGTTAGAGAACTCATGTAAAGACCTGGGGGAGGCCACAGGTTCTTGGAGCAGTAAAACCACTGCCAATAATTTTAAGTTATTAAAATCTCTGAGAATAAATATTAATAGATTAGCTTTAGGAAGCTATTGTAGCTTAAGTTTACACATTTAATTGTCATCTAAAAAAAATAATAACTACGGAATTATGTCTGATGGCTCTCCTGGTAATTTTAGCTTCATTACAGAATTAAAGCAAACCATCATGGTAATACTCTCATACGCTGTCATTATTTTTATACATTTTGGGCTCTACTCCCCTGTATACAGCAGGGAATTTAACAATCCCTATGAAGAACTGAAGCAGAGCTGTAACAAAAGAATGTGTACCAGGGATTCTGCTCAAGTATAATGTCAGGCTAGAGGAGGGTAGCTAATTTCTTCAGCCAATATCAGCATATCTCAGCTTACTCTTCTCTGATGAGGGTGTATGCCTTTCTCAAGAGGCTCTATTAATTTATGTGCATGCTCCTGTCCCCTGACTTGTCACACAACTCGTTCAGGAGACATTATAAAAGCAAATTTGTTCATAAATCATGTGTTAAAGATCTTTGTTGCTGCTGTTGTTTAGTCCTTAAATCATGTCCAACTCTTGGTGACCCTGCAGACTGTACCCGCCAGATCCCTGTCCATTAAGCATCTACTACACTCCAAGTACTCTGTGGAAGTACAGTGACGACAGTCATGATGCCAAAGGAACTCGGTTTCCCAAGATGAGTGGCTGAATCTAATATGACAGCCATGCTCTGCTGAATCACATAACTTCAGGAGAGGCACCCACTCAAGGTCAGCAAGAGGGGAAAGGAACACAGAGAATATCACTGCTCATTTATTCAACTTTGTCTGTAAAGCTGGCGTTCAGAGTCCACCCCAAGACTTTCAAGACAACTGACAAATTAAAAACATGTTTTCCCCTTGGGAAGTAGTAGAAAAAATTAATTTAGACCCATTAATATAATGAGGAATATAAGAGGAACTAAAGAGTCCTCTTTATGTGGGTGAAAGAGGAGAGTAAAAAAGCTGGCTTAAAACACAACATTCAAAAAACTAAGATCTGGTCCCATAACTTCATCACAAATAGATGTGGAAAAAATGGAAACAATGACAGACTTTATTTTCTTGGGCTCCAAAATCACTGTGGATGGTGACTGCAGCCATGAATTTAAAAGACGTGTGTTCCTTGGAAAACAAGCTATGACAAACCTAGACAGCATATTAAAAAGCACAGACATCACTTTGCTGACAGAAGTCCGTATAGTCAAAGCTATGTTTTTTTCAGTAGTCACGTACGGATATGAGAGTTAGACCACAAAGAAGGCTGAGCACAGAAAACTGTTTGAATTGTGCTTTTGAATTGTGGTGGTGGTGAAGGCTCTTGAGAGTCCCGTGGACAGCAAGGAGATCAAACTAATCAATCTTAAAGGAAATCAACCCTGAATATTCACTGGAAGGACTGATGCTGAAGCTCCAGTACTAAGGGAAGCTCACCTGATGGGAAGAGCTGATCCATTGGAAAAGACCCTGATGCTGGAAAAGATTGAGGGCAGGAAGAAAAGAGGGCGACATGGGATGAGATGGTTGAATAGTGTCACCAACTCAGTGAACATGAATTTGAGCAAATTCCAGGAGACAGTGAAAGACAGGGAAACAGGGCATTCTGTAGTCCATGAGGTTGCAGAGTCAGACACAACTTAGCAACTGAACAACAATATAATGAGGGTTCAAAATACTAATATCTGAACTTGAAAGGGCTACACTAAAATGAGAAAACAGCAAAACTTTCTCACTCATGCGATCAAAGGAAAGCAAGGTGTACTCTTCTTAGTATCATACTTGCTCTCCAGAAATCCTATTTACTACAAGGGCATCAAGTTTGACTAGACTGGATAAACTCGGCACTGAGCTGGGGTGGCCTTCCAGAATCGCTATTATATCTCAGTGGCCACAATGCTGAGACTATGTCACTTACAATACAGTTGAAGTTACATTGCTTTTAACAGTGTTTTAAGACCTGACAATACTTAGGGAACAGATTCTCTAACATAGCAGAGATGGAGAAAGACTGGGAAGTCTGTAAGAAGGGAGAGATTAGGACAAAAGCTGAGATATAATATCAGGTACTTTTATGGGGGAAGAACACGGCCTAGGCAGAAATGAAACATCTCCCAGGTGAATGGGTCCCTCACCCCTAGATGAAGGGCAGCAGCACTCATGAGATGAGCAGTGCTCAGAAGTGGTACATAGTAGGAATTCAAAATGCATCGGCTGTTATAAAAACAAAATTCTCCTTTTAACTTTAATGAAACGATACAACAGCTATAAAGTTACCTGAACAAACAAGAAACATGTGTGTGTTTAGTTGCTCTAGACTCTGCAGAAACAAAACACAGGCAGCCTACGTGCCCAGAGACATAAGCAGTTCTGAGTCACAATCATTTCACAGTGCCTGGCTGGAAAATGTGTTTGAGTCTTATTGCTATTTTTTGTCTTTATTATATTAAGAATAGGAGCAAAATGCTTGCAATTTTCACAGTATTTGATACTCAGAGTCTCTATATTATGATGAATATAATCTTTCATTGCATTGGTGGGACTGTCATGTACCATCTCTGAAATAACTTATTTTTAGATGTGCTATTTTGTTATTTGCTCCTTAAAGAAAATCAATATAGATGGTTTTTAAGTTAAAAAAAATACCATACTCTTCATAAATTCCTAAGGATCCCACAGCAACATTGATAAGGGAAAATAAATAGGACCAAAAAAAAAAGACTTATTAGCTGGACTAAATTCCAGTGACCTCCTTTGGTACTCTGAGATGCAGTAATTTTTCAAATGTTTAGCTTATTGCCATCCAAGGAGATGGCAGTAAATTCAGGCCACTGCATAGAGTCTGAAGTGCATCTAGGTCACTGGAGCGCTGGGCTCCAGTAATTCAGAGAAAGGACTAAAAGCAAACAAGCAAACAAAAGGCAAACACAAAGCACCTTAGCACAAGGACATTCTTCAACTTGTAAAATGAGTCCCAATCAAACAGAATCCAAAATATAAGGCTTCAAGGAACAGTAAATTAAGTTTATGTTAAAAACACACTTTGAGTTTCCTGAATGTAAGATGTCGCAGGATCAAGCTATGCCTGTCACAATATGCCATGTTTCTATGGCCACTTGAATAACTTGTTCCTCACATGATTATGTGAGGACCCAAATTTAAAAAGTATTCATTTGTTGGTTCTACACATCTATATATTTTGATGCATTAATGATAGCCATTGAAGACTCTAACAGTTAATTAAAACTGTTCGGAGAGAGATGAGGCAAAAATTATTAAAACTTACTAATTTATTCAACATATATATATGTATAATTTATAGTTATCGAATACCTCCTAAATGTCAGTCACTGGGCTAAAATGCTTGGGAAGAAATAATGGATAAAAATCAGTCTCAAGGTCTAGATAAGGGTACTATCTAGGTTCCTTTGTGACAAGGAACATCCAAGTATTTTTGTAGGTTTGGTAGAGCATGCAGAAACATCTATCTAGCCTTCTGTGTCATGTCAAGGAAGTATGGCCAAGGATACCTGACCCTTTTTTTTTTTTGATACATGACTTTTAAGCTGAGTCCCAAAAGGGGAGGAGTTGCCAAGTTGGGCATGGGGAAGGAGAGAAACCAAAGACCAGGAGTGAGCTTGGCTCATCCAAGGAACTACTGGCACTTCATTCAGTACAATGAAATCTAGAACTCATGGGAGAGGCTGGGAAAAAGAAACATCAATAAAGAGCAGCCAGATCGCATGGGGAACAGAAGTACTTACATGACTCCTAGGGAGATGGGTAATTAGAAAGAGTTTCTAATGTTGAGAAAAGTATTACGAGATATAAAGGAATCATCATAGATTAATGCAAATTTATAGTAAAAAATCATTAAGCTTTTAGAAATATCATTTCCCATAGTATGAATAGTAGGAATTTTCAGAGTTTGGGTGATATCCTTTCACTATACTTGTTGTGCGATTTATTTTCATATACTACCTGTCACTATTGATTTTTATAGTTTTACGGTTATTGTACTTAATTATTTAGTTTGTCACAGCAATGTAGGTTTGATGTGCATGTAGGTTCCGCAGCTTGAATCTTTCACATGGCCAGATTGAGTTCTTAACCCAAGTCCTACAAATGCATGCTAATGGTCAAAGTAGGCACCGAGCAAGAATACTAATGGACCGTTGGTATAACTCCATTATCACTGCTGAAAACATCTCATTGTGAACTTGACCAGAAATCTTATCAAGGAAGCATGGACATATGAGCTGTTACAAAAATAAACAATCAAAGCAATTTATAAGTGGGTTGTGTACTAAAGTTACATTTGTAAATCAGTTGCTTAAAACAAAAATAATTTCCCCCAGAAATATCTTTGGCAGTTTGGTTCCCTGACTAGCCCACACAGGGCTACTTGCCACATAAGACAACTGAGAATGAGATCAGTTATACCTAGCAACCAGTAACCCAGGCAATCAACCTGAAGGACCCAACACAAATGATTTCTCCATGTGTCAATGACTGCCAACATAACCGAAGCAGTATTAGTTCCTCCACTCCGGCACTGAACACGCTGGGCATGAATGTTTACATGCCATTTCCCTTCACTGGTCTCTGAACCCAGGGCTAAGCCTGAATCCTGGCACAGAAACTAGTAAAGGCTTCCAGAATTACATTTCTACTGGGGGCACTAAGGAACATCCAGGAAGTATTTCCTGCTCTCATGCTGCCAACTAACCTGTTTAAACAGAGGAAGAGAGCAGCAAGCATCTGCAGGGCTTGCCTTCTCCTCGCAAACTTCTCTCCCCTTCCAAAGCTCCATTCCATTACTGCAGGTCCTGCCTTAGAAAGTGAATGGTAGCAGGCTCACACAGAACCAGAACTGGGGATAAGCTGGGAGAGGAAAGAGCTGCAGAGGTCCAAGAGTTCTGTTGCTGCAACCAAAGAAGTTGTGATGGTAAAAGGAAACCTAGAGAGTGTCCAGGCACAGAAAGAGCACGTCAGCTGCATAACTATGTCAGGAATCAGTGAAAGCTGAGGATGTGTGTATTTTAGATGTTTTGGGTGTTATTCTTATACTAGAAAGCCACAGGTTGTCCTTTAAGCATGGAACTTAAAAAGATCTTTTGGCTTAAAGGGATTTAATAACCTACAGTTCAAAACTAATAATAATATTCTAATGCTATCTTCAAAGCACTTAGAGAAAAAACTGAAAATAATATCACTTTGTAAAACTTGCCTATCTTGCAAGTTTATCAAAGCATATAAATTTTGTGAAGAACCCTGTGCTGCCACTGGTTAGCAGGTGTGTAAGATTTATAACAAAACACTTTCCATAAGGCAAGCCTTCCCTAAGACAGGCGGGGAAAATAACTCTTGTCTGAGATCATTTTTTATTTACTGCCCTATCTTTATTACACACTCATATTTATTATGCCCTGTGTACCAGGCTCACTTCTAAGTTCTTAATAAGTGTTCTCTCATTTAATTATCACAACATTCCAAATATGTAGTTGATCTCAACTCTCTATTTACCCAGAAAAAAAAAAAAACAAAAACCTTTAAACCCATAAACTCTGGTTCTGGAGTCTGCCCTTTTAATAGTTACAACAGGTAAAAAGTCAATTACAAAAATTAAAAAAAGGTAAACACCAATTATATATTCTACATAAAAATGCCAAAAGAAATCAGCCAGGAAAAATTATAAACACGTCACTATTAAAGACAGAATGGCTAACAGGTTCAGAATGACCAGGGTTCTGAAGCCAGACTACATGAGTTTGAATCCCAACTCTGGCCCTTATTAACTATGATATTGAGTAAGACACTTAATCTCTCAGGATCTCAGTTTCCTCACGTGTAAAATGAGTTGTCCATAAATGAGTGTCTGGCACAGCGTGTTTCATAGGCAATAGTACTGTGTGACACTGACCTATATGCCCTCAAAATCCATATGCTGAAACCCTAGCACCCACCACATGACTGCATTTGGAGATAAAGTCTTAAGGCAGCTAATCAGTTAATTAGTTAAATGAGATTTAACTGATTAGTTAAATGAGATTACAAGGGTGGGCTTGTCCCAAGGACAAGTGTCCCTATATGAGGGAAAGAGCCTGCTGATTTCACAGGGAAAAGGCCCTGTGAGGACATAGCAAGAAGGTGGCTATCTCCAAGACAGCAAGAGAGAGAAGAGGCCTCACCAAAAGCAACCCCAACTTATACACAATGATTATGATTATACCAGCTTTTCTCCATTCAGGTAAGTATTGATGGCTCCAAATTGTCACAAGCACAAGCACATTCTAGACTTAAACATCTCTTTTGATGAGGAGATGGCAAGACTGAAACTTAACATTTTAGGGATCAGCAAACTAAAATAGACGGGAATGAGAGCATTTAATTCAAATGATCACTATATCTACTATAGTGGGCAAGAATCCCTTAGAAGAAATGGAGTAGCCCTCATAGTCAACATAAAGAGTCCGAAATGCAGTACTTGGGTGCAATCTGAAAAATGACAGAATGATCTTGCTTCATTTCCAAGGAAAGCCATTCAATACCACAGTAATCCAAGTCTATGCCCCTGCCACTGATGCCAAAGAAGCTGAAGCTGAGCAGTTCTATGAAGACCTATAAGACCTGCTAGAACTAACACCAAAAAAAAAAAAGACATCCTTTTAATCATAGGGGACTGGAATGCAAAAGTAGGAAGTCAAGAGATACCTGGAGTAATAGGGAAGTTTGGCCCTACCCACAATGAAGCAGAGCAAAGGCTAACACAGTTTTGCCAAGAGAACAAACTGGCCATAGCAAACATGCTCTTCCAACAACGCAAGAGACAACTCTACACATGGACATCACCAGATGGGCAATACTGAAATCAGACTGATTATATTCTTTGTAACAAAAGTTAGAGAAGTTCTATACAGTCAGCAAAAGTAAGACCAGGAGCTGACTGTGGCTCAGATCATTAACTCCTTAATTGCAAAATTCAGACTTAATTGAAGAAAGAAGGGAAAATCTTTAAGCCATTCAGGTGTGACCTAAAGCCAACACTTAACAATTATACCATGGAAGTGACAAACAGATTGAAGGGATTAGATGTAACAGACAGAGTGCCTGAAAAACTATGGATGCAGGTTCCTAACACTGTACAGGAGGTGTTGATCAAAACTATTCCAAAGAAAAAGAAATGCAAAAAGGCAAAATGGTTGTTTGAGGAAGGCTTACAAAATAGCTGAGAAAAGAAGCAAAAAGCAAAGGAGAAAAGGAAAGCTATATCCATCTGAATGCAGAGTTCCAAGGAATAGCAAGGAGAGATAAGAAAGCCTTCCTAAGTGAATAATGCAAAGAAACCGAGGGAAAAAAATACAACGGGAAAGACTAGAGATCTCTTCAAGAAAATTAGAGATTAAGGAAACACTGCATGCACTGCATGCCAAAATGGGCACAATAAAGGACAGAAATGGTATGAACCTAACAGAAGCAGAAGACATTAAGAAGAGGAGGCAAAAATATACAGAAGAACTTTACAAAAATTATCTTTAAAAAAATTTTAATATAAATTTATTTATTTTAATTGGAGGTTAATTACTTTACAATATTGCATTGGTTTTGCCATACATCAACATGAATCTGCCACAGGTATACATGTCTTTCCCCATCCTGAAGGCCCCTCCCTCCTCCCTCCCCATACCATCCCTCTGGGTCATCCCAGTGCACCAGCCCCAAAGCATCCTGTATCATGCATCGAACCTGGACTGGTGATTCATTTCATATATGATAGTATACATGTTTCAGTGCCATTCTCCCAAATCATCCCACCCTCTCCCTCTCCCACAGAGTCTAAAAGACTCTTCTATACATCTGTGTCTCTTTTGCTGTCTTGCATACAGGGTTATCGTTACCATCTTTCTAAACTTCATATATAGTGCGTTAGTATACTGTATTGGTGTTTTTCTTTCTGGCTTACTTCACTCTGTATAACAGGCTCCAGTTTCATCCACCTCATTAGAACGGATTCAAATGTATTCTTTTTAACGGCTGAGTCATACTCCATTGTGTATATGTACGACAGCTTTCTTATCCATTCATCTGCTGATGGACATCTAGGTTGCTTCCATGTCCTGGCTATTATAAACAGTGCTGCGATGAACATTGGGGTACACGTGTCTCTTTCAATTCCAGTTTCCTCAGTGTGTATGCCCAGCAGTGGGATTGCTGGGTCATAAGGCAGCATATTTCCAGTTTTTTAAGGAATCTCCACACTGTTCTCCATAGTGGCTGTACTAGTTTGCATTCCCACCATCAGTGTAAGAGGATTCCCTTTTCTCCACACCCTCTCTAGCATTTATTGCTTGTAGACCTTTGGATCGCAGCCATTCTGACTGGCGTGAAATGGTATCTCATTGTGGCTTTGATTTGCATTTCTCTGATATGAGTAATGTTGAGGATCTTAATGATCCAGATATCCATGACAGTATGATCACTCACCTAGATCAAGATATCATGGAGGATGAAGTCAAATGGGCCTTAGGAACCATCACAACAAACAAAGCTAGTGGAGGTGATAGAATTCCAGCTGAGTATTTCAAGTCCAAAAAGATGATGCTGTTAAAGTGCTGCACTCAATATGCCAGCAAATTTGGAAAACTCTGCAGTAGCCACAGGACTGGAAAAGGCCAGTTTTCATTCCAATCTCCAAGAATACTCAAGCTACCATACAACTGTACTCATTTTACATGCTAGCAAAGTCATGCTCAAAATCCTTCAATCTAGGCTTCAACAGTACGTGAACTGACAAGTTCCAGAAGTTAAAGCTGGATTTAGAAAAGACAGAGGAACCAGAGATCTAATTTCCAACATTGTGAGGTCATAGAAAAAGTGAGAGAATTACAGAAAAACATACTTCTGCTTCGTTGAATATGCTAAAGTATTTGATTGTGTAGATCAAAACAAACTATGAAAAATTCTTAGAGAGATGGGAATACCAGACCACCTCACCTGCCTCCTGAGAAAACCTTTATGCAGGTCAAGAAGCAACAGTTGGAAAGGGACATGGAAAAAGAGATTGGTTCAAAACTGGGAAAGAGTACATCAAGGCTGTATATTCTCACACTGGTATAACTTATATGCAGAGTACATGATGCAAAATGCCAGACTGCATGAATCAAAGCTGGAACCAAGACTGCCAGGAGAAATATCAATAACCTCAGATATGCAGATGATACCACCCTTATGGCAGAAAGTGAAGAGGAACTAAAGTGCCTCTTGATGATGGTGAAAGAGGAGACTGAAAAAGCTGACTGAAAGCTTGACATTCAAGAAACAAAGATGATGGCATACGGTCCATCACTTCACGACACATCAATCGGGAAACAACAGAAACAGTGACAGACTTTATTTTCATGGGCTCCAAAAACATAGTGGGCAGTGACTCAGCCATGAAAATAAAGGATGCTTGCTCCTTGGAAGAAAAGCTATGACAAACCTAGACAGCGTATTAAAAAGCAGAGACGTTGCTGTGCCGACAAAGGTCCATATATTCAAAGCTATGGTTTTTCCCAGTAGTCACGTAAAATGTGAGAGCTGAACCATAAACAAGGCTGAACACCAAAGAATGGATACTTTCAAACTGCGGTATTGGAGAAGACTCTTGAAAGTCTGTTGGATAGCAAGGAGACCAAGCCAGTCAATCCTAAAGGAAATTAATCCTGAATATTCACTGGAAGGACTGATGCTGAAGTTCCAATGCTTTGGCCACCTGATGTGAAGAACCAATTCACTGGAAAAGACCCTGATATGCTGGGAAAGATTGAAGGCAGGAGGAGAAGGGAACGACAGCAGGAGACACTTGGATGACATCAAAGATCCAATGGACATGAGTTTGAGCAAACTCCAGGAGATGGTAAAGGACAGGGAAGCCTGGGATGCTGCCGTCCATGCAGTTGCAAAGACTCAAACACGACTGAGAGACTGAAAAACAACAAAGCCAAGAGTACAAAAATAAACAAATTAAAACTGTGTCAGAAATATCCATACCTAACTAATGAGGGTAAGGAAATTGCAAAAAAGATGATGCACTGCCAAATAAATATAGTACAGGAAGGCAATTGTTGCAGAAATTATTTGTAATGGTTTAAATCAGCCACCTTATGCGAAAAGTTGACTCATTGGAAAAGATCCTGATGCTGGGAGGGATTGGGGGCAGGAGGAGAAGGGGGCGACAGAGGATGAGATGGCTGGATGGCATCACCGACTTGATGGATGTGAGTCTGAGTGAACTCCAGGAGTTGGCGATGGACAGGGAGGCCTGGCGTGCTGCGATTCGTGGGGTCGCAAAGAGTGGGACACGACTGAGCGACTGAAGTGAAGTTGCACTAAACTTCCTTTTTATATATGATTCAAAATATTTCACAAGTGAATGACTGGTGTGGTTTTAATTGGACAGGATAAATAACCAGAAATGCCTTATTCAAAAAGGAGTGACATTTAAATATTTTTTTAAAAAATTATCTTTTGGAAAAATACCTTCTCATGTCCATGTGCAGTGTGGAAAACAGCTATCTCAAAGACAAAGGGAAAGTCACAGCTGTAACATACTAGAGAACCCAGAAGATTCTTAGATAATTAGGCTGATTAACATTCCAGCATAGAGAAACCAGTGACACTACACTCTCCATAAGAGTTGTAACACTCTCAGCTAAGAAAATTTGTTACTTCTGATTATTAGCCTGCAAACATGTAGAGTAACAAAAGGGAAAAATATTAAGAGCAGAGTCTGATAATCAAAGCAGAGAAAGCTATTAGCATGTAGTAAGAGAATTAAAACAGCACTAACCATGATGCCACAACAACAAAAACTGCCTATTAGGCACTTTTGCTGAAGGAAAGTCATTTGAAAAAACACATTAACAAAAACAACAACAAAGGAAACAGTTGCTTCAGTCTAGATGTATCTCTTACGTACACCTATTGAACTTATCACAAGATGGTCTTTGTGGTTTAGTCGCTAAGTTGTGTCCAACTCTTTGGCATCCCTGTGGACTGTAGCTTGCCAGACTCCTCTGTTCATGGGATTTTCCAGGCAAGAATACTGGAGTGGGTTGTCATTTCCTTCTCCAGGGGATCTTCCCAACCCAGGCATCAAACGCACATCTCCTGCACGGGAAGGCAGGTTCTTCACCACTGAGTCCCCTGGGAAGCCTACCACAAGATTATAAACTTTATAAAGCATCTCTTTCTCAAACAAATCCTTAATACCTTGTAATGACTTGAATTTTTCACAAAAATAAATTATACTTAATTTTTAAGTATAAGGCCAACAATAAAAAGCAATTGCTGCCTATGTTATTTGTCAACTAAATTGGCAGCTAATTCCTATTGCCAAAATACCTATGCTTTGATCTGAACAGTAAATAACTGATTTTAACTTGATTCTGTGCTGCAAACAACTACGGAAATTAACCTTGTATTGTATAAATGAGCTGACATAGTCCACGTCTAAGCACAGATGTTTCCATGTACACTTTTGTTAAAACAGAATTTTAATAGAACTAAATTGGACCTTCAGTTTTTATTTACTATGATACTTTGTACATCTGTGTTCAGTTGCTAAGTTGTGTCTGATTCTTTGCAACCCATGGAATGCAGCATGTATGCATCCCTGCTGCTGCTGCTAAGTCACTTCAGTTGTGTCCGACTCTGTGACCCCATAGAGAGAAGCCCACCAGATTCCCCCGTCCCTGGGATTCTCCAGGCAAGAACCCTGGAGTGGGTTGCCATTTTCTTCTCCAATGCATGAAAGTGAAAAGAGAAAGCGAAGTCGCTCAGTCATGTCCGACTCTTAGCGACCCCATGGACTGCAGCCTACCAGGCTCCTCCGTCCGTGGGATTTTCCAGGCAAGAGTACTGGAGTGGGGTGCCATTGCCTTCTCCGAATGCATCCCTAACTTTGTATATAAAAGTCATTAATCTACTCTACTAAATTCCCAAGAATTCAGCATTGAGCTAAAAGGCAGATTAAAGTTCATTAGCTCTGAAAGGATACATGCACTCAAATATAAGAGAACCATAAGAAGGCTGTTCACATGTTATAACAAGAAAACAAATATACTGGAACTCCTTGTCACTAAGTTCCACCTGAACAGTGAGAAAGGGTTCAGTTCAGTCATTCAGTCATGTACAACTATTTGGAACCCCATGAAAAGCAGCATTCCAGGCTTCCCTGACCATCAGCAACTCTGGGAGCTTACTCAAACTCATATCCATCGAGTCAGTGATGCCATCCAACCGTCTTATCCTCTGTTGTCCCATTCTCCTCCCGCCTTCAATCTATCCAAGTATCAGGGACTTTTCCAATGAGTCAGTTCTTCACAACAGGTGGCCAAAGTATTGCAGTTTCAGCTTCAACATCAGTCCTTGCAATAAATATTCAGGACTGATTTCCTTCAGGATTGACTGTTTGGACCTCAATGCAGTCCAAGGGACTCTCAAGGGTCTTCTCTAACATCACAGTTCAAAAGCATCAATTCTTCAGTGCTCAGCTTTCTTTATGGTCTAACTCTTGCAACCATATATAACTACCAGAAAAACCATAGCTTTGACTAGATGGAATTTGGTTGACAAAGTAATGTCTCTGCTTTTCAATATGCTGTCTAGGTTTCTCATAGCTTTTTGTCCAAGGAGCAAGTGTCTTTGAATTTCATGCTGCAGCCACCATCTGCAGTGATTTTGAAGCCCCGTGAAAATAGTCTCTCACTGTTTACATTATTTCCCCATTTATTTGTGATGGAACCAGATGTCATAATCTTAGTTTTCTGAATGTTGAGTTTTAAGCCAGATTTTTCACGCTCCTCTTCCACTTTCATCAAAAGCTTCATCTGCATATCTGAAGTTATTGATATTTCTCCCAGCAATCTTGATTCCAGCTTGTGCTTCATGCAGCCTGGCATTTCACATGATGTACTTGCTGAATCATGAACTTCCAGATGTTTAAGCTGGTTTTAGAAAAGGCAGAGGAACCAAAGATCAAATTGCCAACATCCGCTGGATCATTGAAAATGCAAGAGAGTTCCAGAAATACATCTATTTCTGCTTTATGGACTGTGCCAAAGAATTTGACTGTGTAGATCATAATAAACTGTGGAAAATTCTGAAAGAGATGGGAATATCAGACCACCTGACCTGCCTCTTGAGAAATCTGTATGCAGGTCAGGAAGCAACAGTTAGAACTGGACATGGAACAACAGACTGGTTCCAAGTAGGAAAAGGAGTACATCAAGGCTGTATATTGTCACCCTGCTTATATAACTTATATGCAGAGGACATCATGAGAAATGCTGGGTTGGAAGAAGCACATGCTGGAATCAAGATTGCCAGCAGGAATATCAATAATCTCAGATATGCAGATGACACCACACTTATGGCAGAAAGTGAAGAAGAACTAAAGAGCCTCTTGATGAAAGTGAAAGAGGAGAGTAAAAAGTTGGCTTAAAGCTCAACATTCAGAAAACTAAGATCATGGTATCTGGTCCCATCACTTCATGGCAAATCGATGGGATACAGTGGAAGCAGTGGCTGACTTTATTTTGGGGGGCTCCAAAATCACTGCAGATGTGTGACTGCAGCCATGAAATTAAAAGACACTTACTTCTTGGAAGGTAAGTTATGACAAACCTAGACAGCATATTAAAAAGCAGAGACATTACTTTGTCAACAAAAGTCTGTCTAGTCTAGGTTATGGTTTTTCCAGTAGTCATGTATGGATGTGAGGGTTGGACTATAAGTTAAGCTGAGAGCCAAAGAATTGATGCTTTTGAACTGTGGTGTTGGAGAAGACTCTTAAGAGTCCCCTGGACTGCAAGGAGATCCAACCAGTCCATCCTAAAGGAGATCAGTCCAGGGTGTTCATTGGAAGGACTGACGTTGAAGCTGAAACTCCAATACTTCGGCCACCTGATGCGAAGGACTGACTCATTTGAAAAGACCCTGATGCTTGAAAAGATTGAAGGCAGGAGAAGAAGGGGACAATAGAGGATGAGATGGTTGGATGGCATCATCGACTCAATGGATATGGGTTTGGGTAGATTGTGGTAGTTGGTGATGGACAGGGAGGTCTGGTCTGCTGTGGTTCATGGGGTCCCAGGTAGTCAGACACGACTGAGTGACTGAACTGAACTGAATCTTGATTCCAGCTTGTGCTTCACGCAGCCTGGCATTTCACATGATGTACTCTGCATGTAAGTTAAATAGCAGGGTGACAATATACAGCCGTGACATACTCCTTCCCCAATTTGAAACCAGACTGTTGTTCCATGTCCAGTTCTAACTGCTGTTTCTTGACCTTGCATACAGATTTCTCAGGAGGCAGATCAGGTGGGCTGGTATTTCCATGTCTTGAAAAATTTTCCACAGTTTGTTGTGATCCACACAGACAAAGGCTTTGACATATGCAATAAAGCAGAAGTAGATGTTTTTCTGGAACTCTCGTTCATTTTCCGATGATCTAGCGAATGTTGGCAATTAGACCTCTGGTTCCTCTGCTTTTTCTAAATCTAGCTTGAACATCTGAAAGTTCATGGTTCACGTATTTTTGAAGCCTGGCTTGGAGAATTTTGAGCATTACTTTACTAGCATGTGAGATGAGTGCAACTCTGTGGTAGTTTGAACATTCTTTGGCATTGCCTTTCTATGGGATTGGAATGAAAACTGATCTTTTTCAGTCCTGTGGCCACTGCTGAGTTTTCCAAATTTGGGGGCATATCGAGTGCAGCACTTTCACAGAATCATCTTTTAGGATTTGAAATAGCTCTGCTGGAATTTCATCACCTCCACGAGCTTTGTTTGTAGTGATGCTTTCTAAGGCCCATTTGACTTCATTTTCCAGGATGTCTGGCTCTAGGTGAGCGACTACACCATCACGGTTATCTGGATCATGTAGATCTTTTTTGAATAGTTCTGCTGTGTATTCTTGCCACCTTTTAATGTCTTCTGCTTCTGGTAGGTCCAAAGCTTTTCTGTCCTTTATTGTGCCCATCTTTGCATGAAATGTTCCCTTGGTATCTCTAATTTTTTTGGAGGGATCTCTAGTCTTTCCCGTTCTATTGTTTTCCTCTATTTCTTTGCATTGATCAAGGAGAAGGCTTTCTTATATCTCCTTGCTATTCTTTGGAACCCTACATTCAGATGGGTATATCTTTCCTTTTCTCCTTTGCCTTTCACGTCTCTTCTTTTCACAGCTATCTGTGAGGCCTCCTCAGACAACAATTTTGCATTTTTTGCATTTCTTTCTCTTCTTAGATGGTCTTGATCCCTGCCTCCTGTACACAATGTCCCAAATCTTCATCCATAGTCCTTCAGGCACTCTGTCTAACAGATCTAACCCCTTAAATCTATTTCTCCCGTCCACTTTATAATCGTAAGGGATTTTATTTAGGTCATAGCTGAATGGTCTAGCGGTTTTCCCTACCTTCTTCAATTTCTGTCTGAATTTGGCAATAAGGACTTCATGAGCTGTGCCACAGTCAGTTCCCAGTCTTGTTCTTGCCGATTGTACAGAGCTTCTCCATCTTTGGCTGTGAAGAATACAATCAATCTGATTTCAGTATTGCCCATCTGGTGATGTCCATGTGTAGAGTCTTCTCTTGTGTTGTTGGAAGAGGTTGTTTGCTATGACAAGCAGAAAACTGTTAGCATTTGACTCGCTTTGTTTTCTACTCCAAGGCCAAATTTGCTTGTTACTCCAGATATCTCTTGACTTTCTACTTTTGCATTCCAGTCCTTTATAATGAAAAGGATGTCATTTTTGGGTGTTAGTTCTGGAAGGTCTTATAGGTCTTCATAGAATCGTTCAGCTTCTTCAGCATTACTGGTCAGGGGATAGACTTGGATTACTGTGATACTGAATGGTTTATTTGCCTTGGAAATGAACAGAGATCATTCTGTCATTTTTGAGACTGCATCCAAGTACTGCATTTCAGACTCTTGTTGACTATGAGGGCTACTCCATTTCCTCTAAGGGATTCTTGCCTATAGTAGTAGATATAATAGTCATCTGAATTAAATTCACCCATTCCAGTCCATTTTAGTTCACTGGTTCCTAAAATGTCAGCGTTCACTCTTGCTATCTCCTGTTAGATCACTTCTAACTTGCCTCGGTTCATGGACCTAACATTCCAGGTTCATATGCAATATTGTTCTTTACAGCATCAGACTTTACTTCCATCACCAGTCACATCCACAACTAGGTGTTTTTGCTTTGGCTCCATCTCTTCATTCTTTCTAGAGTTATTTCTCCACTGATCTCCAGTAGTATATTGGGTACCTACCGACCTGGGGAGTTCATCTTTCAGTATCTTATCTTTTTGCCTTTCATACTGTTCATGGGGTTCTCAAGGCAAGAAAACTGAAGTGGTTTGCCATTCCCTTCTCCTGCTACTGCTAAGTTGCGTCTGACTCTGTGCGACCCTGTGGACTGCAGCCTGTCAGAACTCTCCACCATGACTCATCTATTTTGGGTGGCCCTACATGACACAGCTCATAGTTTCATTGAGTTAGACGAGGTTGTGGTCCATGTGATCAGTTTGATTAGTTTTCTGTGATTGTGGTTTTCATTCTGTTGGCCCTCCGATGGATAAGGATAAGAAGTTTATGGAAGCTTTCTGATGGGAGAGACTGACTGAGGCAAAACTAGGTCTTGTTCTGATGGGGGGGCCGTGCTCAGTAAATCTTTAATCCAATTATCTGTTGATAGGCAGGGCTGTGTCCCCTCCCTTTTGTTTTACCTGAGGCCAAACTATGGTGGAGCTAATAAAGATAATGGTGACCTCCTTCGAAAGGTCCCATGCATGCACTTCTGCTCTGAGTGCCCCTAACCCTGCAGCAGGCCACCACCCACCCACGCCTCCACTGGACACTCCTGAACACTCATGGGGAAGTCTGGGTTAGTCTACTTTGGGGTTATTGCTCTTTTTCCCTGGTTCCTGGTGCACCCAAACTTTTGTTTGTACCGTCCAAGAGTCTGTTTCCCTAGTTCTGTGTGAGTTCTGGCAGCTCTATGATGGGTTAATGGTGACCTCCTCCAAGAGGACTTATGCCATTCCCAGGTCTGCTGCCCCCAGAGCCCCTGCTCCTGTGGCAGACCACTGCTGACCCGTACCTCTGCAGGAGACACTCAAACACATGTCTGGTTCAGTCTCTGTGGGGTCTCTGGGTCCTGATGTGCACAAGGTATGTTTGAGCCCTCCAAGTGTCTCAAGCGGGTATGGGGTTTGATTCTAAATGCAATTTCACCCCTTCTAGCATCTTGCTGGGGCTTCTCTTTTGACCTTAGACGTGGGGTATCTTTTTTTGGTGGGATCCAACATTCTCCTGTTGACGGTTATTCAGCAGCGAGCTGTGATTTTGGAGCTCTCACAGGAGGATGGACAACACTTCCTTCTACTCCACCATCTTCCTCCGTCACTCCCCCAGTAACAGCCTGGAAACACTCTGCCTCCCCACGTGAGATGCTACCTGTTCTCTGAATGATGTGTTTAGACTGAGGACAAAACATATTTGCCAGATTTCTACTTTTCATATTAATATTCAACTCCATTCAGACTATAATCCTTGTTGAGCTTCAAATTTACAAGTGCAAAGATATATATATATATATTAGTTTTTCTTTCTAGATGAGATGGAATTTCGCAGAACAGGAGAAACAATTGTTTTTACTTTTGTTCCTTTCAAATGACATTTGACAATATCAATACTGTCTGTATGTGTGCACAGGATTTTCTAAGCCCCCAAATTCAGCTATTTTCCACCCAGATGTGCAGCTGCTATGCACTATAAAATCACTATATTAGTGAAAATCAGGAACAACCTTACATTTATATTAAGATACTTCTAAACATTATTGGAGAAAAATACAGTTTGTGAAAAATCTGTATAAAAAGCATACAAAACTGTTTAACAAAGGTCTTTTGAGTTATAGCCAGAAATATTCTATAAACACATTCCTATTATTTATAAATTATTTAGCATGCATGTCCACTATGCATAAATTATTTTAAGATCTTAGTTTCTCACAAGCTTTTCTTTCTTCTCAGATGATAACCAATTATTTGTCTATAACTATCAAAGGCTAAAATTCTTTAAAAACCAAATTCTATAATTCTAGATAATAACTAGTACTGCTAAGGTTTCTATAGTTACCCAGGAAAGGGTCATGACTGAAACACATACACTCTCTGATAATTAACCACATCATGATAGACTGACAACACTTAATGATTAATTAGGCTAAGAACTCAAATCCTTAGCAGGAGGTAAAAGCGCAGGATTTCATAATGCAGTGAACACCCAGAGAGACAAAGAATACAAATAGAGCTAAATTTTAAAATGCAGGTTTGCAAATTCAGTATTACTAACATAACTGTCTCCTTGGGAGTCTCACAGCAGAAGAAATTAGGACTCTCTGCTTGCCAAATCCAGCCATACAATCACAATGAAGCCTTTGCAAAATAGCTCAACTTGATTCATTCAATGCTATCTTACATACAGAATTCACCATCCTCCTCTCTACCATTTAATGAAATATACAAATTATAGTTATTCCTGAGAAAAGGTTAAATACATCACCAATGTGCTAAACCTCACATTGTTTAGAGTTTAACAATTTAGAAAATAGTTTTTGCATACTTCATACCTGATTTTCACAGTAAGTGACTGAGTCCAGGACTGCAAATAAAATCAATGTGGCCTCAATACCATTTACTCCGTCATTTATCAGCCATGGGACCCTGAGATTAATAGGGTATTTTCATCGTCATATAACCCTAGGACTTATTAGGGACTTCCCTGGTGGCTCAGAGGTAAAGAATCCACGTGCCAATGCAGGATCCACAGGTTCGATCCCTGGGTCAGAAAGATCTCCTGGAGAAGGAAATAGCAACCACTCCAGTATTCTTGCCTGGGAAATCCCATTGACAGAGGAGCCTGGTGGGCTACGGTCCATGGGGTTGAGGAAGAGTCAGATACAATTTAGTGACTAGACAAATAAAATTAATCCTGGTTAATCAATACAGTGGTTAGTAGGAAATAAGAAAGAACAAAGATGCCCAGACATATTAAGTCTTCATTCTCTAAGCTTCCTAGTTCATGTACTTTCCTATCAGATTATCAGAAATGTTCCCATGTTTGACTATATTATTCTGGTCTTCAAAAAAACTGTCAACCAAAACATGACCTACAGTATATCTTTCGTTTAACTGAGAGAGATAAGAAATGACTAATTACTAGACAGTTTACTAAGTAGTTCTAATAACCCATATGATCAATTTACATCTCTTCAATTAAAACCACTATTCATTTACCTAGAATACATTCATTAAACAGCTGCTATCTAGTCTACCAGACACTGTCCTGGGAATAGTAACTTTTAAAAAACTGCAAAGATTCCCTTGTGTGATGAAAATTCATTCGCTGAAAAATTATGTGAGGAAGGTGGACTATTGAAGGAAGTGGACAAATCTAGTCAAGAGTATCAGGAGGGACTCAATGAAGAAAAATCAGAGGCTGAAAGAAGGCGAATTGAAGGTGACCTAGGGAAAAGGAGAGGCTGGAGCATCTCAAGCATGGAAAGTGCACGTGCCAAAGAAGCTTAGTCAAAGAGAATCTGATGCTTTGAAGGATGGAAAGAATGGCTGGAGCCACATGAAGACAGAGTGAAATGGAGTGATGTGAGCCTGACACGGCAGGCAGGGCCCACAGTCTAACACTTTGTAGGTCACCTCAAAGGTTTTGTCTTTATCTAAAAGCAGTAAGGAATCATGGAGTAGGTGAATGAAGTAGGAAAGTAACATGGTCAGAAGTGCAAATTAAAAGGATCACTGTCACTGTCATAAGGAAAATAGATGGAAAGGGGGAAAGAACAGATACTATGGCACCAGTAAGAGGACACTGCAGCAATCCAGGCAGAGACAGCGACTTGGACTGGAGGGATGGAAGGGAAGTCAGTATGAAGAACTCACTCTATACTTCAGAACCAGAATCAACAGGACTTGGCAGTGAGTTGCTGGCAGGTGATGAGAGGAGAAGATGCCATTGTTAGTTCGAGTTTTGTATAGTCACTCAACTATTCACTCCTGCCATCTAAGTTCAACCATCTGACAATCTATATAGATTCTACCCAAAGCCATGTCTCAGGTTTACCATCCCTTTCTACTTTCACCATCAGTGCCTTGATCCAGGCTCTTATTAGCAACTGCACGAAATATTCTACATCTCTAAAATCTCTCTCAATTCCAATACCACCTCTACCTTTCAGCCACATGCAGAGGTAACTATGTTATTTCACTGCTTCAGAATATTCAATAGTTCTCATTATCAGTAGAATTACCACATGATAACACGCAGGTTAGCAAGAAATGTTTAGCAAAACTGTATTTTAATAAAGCCACAAGAAGCAGGACATAATATGATGACCATTTCAAGGGTATAGAATATGACATGGTTTGAGTGAGAGTGAGTGAGTACTGGCCTGAAATTAGAAGGCCTATGTGCTAATCAAATAATACAATGCATTTGAAGGTTCTGGTGAACTCTAGCTCCAAAAGAGAAAAAATCAGTTCTCTTTTATTTAAAATCCTTTCTAATCAAATTTATTTCATCATTACTGGGTAAACTGATAATGTTCTATGTAACTTGTTTATAGATATCTTTCTGGACTTGGATTTTTCTTAGTCTTCACAAATTTGAAAGTAGCTTTCTGTGCTCATTGGGTTTATTAATCATCTCCACTTGGTGAAGCTGCTGCCATAGGTACATCATGCAAAGCTTGGATGTAAACCTTTGGCTTCTTTCTCGTTCCTACTGGGACATTATCATCTAGTTGCTTCTCTTTTCCATGTCACATACCAACTCCCACTTTATCTACTTTCACTTGCCATTTCTCTCCCTGAGATCTCTAGACCATAGTCTAGGCAGAAGTAATAAATATCAACATAAATCTCCTCTGCTGGGCTTGAAATTTCTCTCCATAGGCAAAAGAAAAGAGGGATCGCTCCAACTAATGTCACTGTTCCAGTCCTGTAGAGCTGCTGTTTACTCAAGCACACTAGAAACTTCAGATACACTCACCAAAGTAAGCCCAACACCTCAGAACTACACACCCCAGACCTCTCAAATATGCTCTCTGGTACATTTCGTTCAACTTAGATTCCCACCACAGTCCCTCTGTGGTCTGCCTTCTCAGGCCCGAGGCAATGGTTAGCACACTTCCCATTTTTCTAACTCTAAAATGGTAGCCAAGTTTTATTATACAAAAGGCAAAGTTTCACAATTTTGTTCTAAGGGAAAAAACAAATACACTTAGTAAAAAGAGTCATAAATATTTGAGAAATGACCACTTGCCTATTTAGGACCTAACATAATAAAATTTTACAACTGTTCAACCAGACTACCACAAATTAATAAAGATATTCTACAAGGAATAATCTATTCTGTGCTCATACAGGTAACCTGAAGAAGCAGCTATTCTATTACCTCATCTCTGTGGCTAACAACTTGTCCAGAATCTATTTCCAATAAATCACTTTTATATTCAAGTGCTCATTCAATTAATGCTTGTCATCCTATCAAACCACTCTTGCAAACCCTCAAGGCTTTCAACTCCCCTTCTACTCACTCGTGTTTGTCCCAAGCTAGAAAACATATCAACAACTGTAATTGCTATCTGAAGGGTATTTCAGCATTTCAGCAAAATTTCCCAAGAGGCTGTGTCATTCAATAGCAGTCCTAACAGAAAAGGTTAAATAATAACAAAGGTTTGTTTTGAACATCATCAGATCACATATTTGGATACTGGCAGATTTCTTTAGCTAATAAAGTCATAGAAACTCCAGAGTTTCTGTTGACAAAACAAGCAGGGTCAGGGGGTGGGGGGGGACACCTTCTATTGCAAAAGCTAAATGTGATAGTGCTCATTCTTACTCCAGCATGGGAAATAAGCAATCAGGAAATCTTCCCCAAGAGAAATGGAGGTACCTGCAAATCAAAAAGATTTAAAATAGCACTAATTAGTCTTCCTGATTTAATCATGTTATTTGATTTCTCTTCTCAAATGCTAACAGAATCCATGCATTGAGGACATCTGCCAGAAACGGAAGCCCTAAGAAATAACCAGAAGAGACAGCTGAGTCAGCCAAAGTACTATCTGGGGCTTTAAATAGGGGGATGAACAAAGAGGCTTACAAACTCTGAGGGCAACATTCCACTGTGATGAAGACAATAGGATCATCATTGTGAACCTCAGACAAGCCACGGGAGTTTCCTTGGGCTGATAGCCTGGGTTTGAGAATCAGAAGTCCCTGGATTTAAATTCTGTCTCCACCAACTCAATCTGCATAACCCAGAGCAAGTTAGCCTTAAATCTTCATTTCCTCAATTCCAGATAAGGATAAAAAGATTGACTTTATAAAATGTTTTGGGGATTAAGAGAGAGGATATTATGTAAAGTCTTAGTTTCTGCCATATAAGCATTCAATTATTATTACTATCATTATCAGCTGTATCTATGATAAATATTTGATATAATAGACTTCATTGAAAAAGAGAACATTCTGTGAAACTATCCTAGTGCTTAAGCTTCGGACAGCCCCAAAATGCTTTTATGTACAATGCCTCATTTCCTGATAGCTGAAACACGAGACTTTTCTTATTAGTGTTTACCAACTGAATTATTTTAACCACTGGATTAAGTTACTCCACAAAATCATCTTCAATAAACAATTAAAGCAGACCTGAGACCATCAAGTTTGTTGTAATCCAGAAATTCAGGCAGTAGGCATTTCCACTGACAATAAGAAAGGAAATTACTCATTCTGAGGATATACACTGGCATATTTAGGTTTCTGGAGGCAATTCAGGTAAATATTTCATACTAAAATTCCACTGTATATGGAAAGAATTACTAATCTCTACAAGTGTACACAAATTCCATGATTTCTTACCATAAGGACTAGGCATACTATCTTTCCTTACTCTTAAGTGTAAATAACTGAAGAGTAATACTCAGTAGACACAGAAAATGAAAGAAATATTGGGCAAATTCCACTTGTGGGTGGGGTTTTAGAAATATACAACATGATAAAATGGTAAATTTTCATAGTAGGACTTATGCAAAGGTATTAAGGCCATGTTTCAGGTTATGCATCAAAAAGCATTGTCTAAAAGGTGATTCCAAGAGACAAGCCATCAAAAAGTGGGATTAAACAAAGTTTAAGCACACACAGGAAAGTAAACAGTAGGGACAGTTGTTTGAGCTGCTGAAGGATCTGTAGGACTTTAAAATAAGGACCATTTCCTGATCCCAAGCTGCGCCCCTACTGGTATCCTAGGCCTGCTCCCCTCATTCATTTGAAAATGTGATTTCTATACCTAGGTTAAGGTTAGTTAAGTTAGTTAAGGTTAGTTAAGGTTAGTTCTTTTGAATATTCATTTTTTAAACAACTATATCAACAATTGTATGCCTCGCATAAGTCCAGAGAAGGACAAAATAACAACTCCCCATCCTCATAAAGTTTGTATTATAATGGAACAAAATATGTAACATTTCAGTTCAGTTGCTCAGTTATGTCCAACTCTTTGCGACCCCATGAAATGCAGCACGCCAGGCCTCTCTGTTCATTACCAACTCCCAGAGTCCACCCAAACCCATGTCCATTGAGTCGGTGATGCCATTCAACTGTCTCATCCTCTGTCATCCCCTTCTCCTCCTGCCCTCAATCTTTCCCAGCATCAGGGTCTTTTCAAATCAGCTCTTCACATCAGGTGCCCAAAGTATTGGAGTTTCAGCTTCATCATCAGTCCTTCCAATGGAAACCCAGGACTGATCTCCTTTAGGATGGACTGGTTGGATCTCCTTGCCGTCTAAGGGACTCTCAAGAGTCTTCTCCAACACCAAAGTTCAAAAGCATCAATTCTTCGGTCCTCAGCTTTCTTCATATTTCAACACTCACATCCACACATGACCACTGGAAAGACCATAGCCTTGACTAGATGGACCTTTGTTGACAAAGTAATATCTCTGCTTTGTAATACACTGTCTAGGTTGGTCATAACTTTCCTTCCAAGAAGTAAGCATCTTTTAATTTCATGGCTGCAATCACCATCTGCAGTGATTTTGGAGCCCAGAAAAATAAAATCTGTCACTGCTTCCATTGTTTCCCCATCTATTTGCCATGAAGTGATGGGACCAGATGCCATGATCTTAGTTTTCTGAATGTTGAGCTTTAAGCCAACTTTTTCACTCTCCTCTTTCACTTTCATCAAGAGGCTCTTTAGTTCTTTATTTTCTGCTGTAAGGGTGGTGTCATCTGCATATCTGTTACATATATGTAACATTTACAATGGAACAAAATATAATACCAAGCAGTAGTAAGGGCAATAAACAAAATGTAAGAAAATAAACAGAGAGAAAGCTGCAATGGGAGACATGTTAGTGGAGGAAGGTTTCTCTGAGGACACATCATCTGATACAGTGTTTGTGTGCCCTCAGAATACATATGCTGAAATCTAATATTCAATGGATGGTATTAGAAGGTTGAACATTCTAATAAGGGGGTGATTAGGACATGTTTATAAAAAATGCCCTTGTTTCCTTATAAAAATGCAAACTATCAACTATACAAATTTCCTTTATATTACACTTGAGTAGTTGCTTAGGAATTGAAACACCTGAAAAATAAAAGACAATTTATTTCTATTAAAACCATAGGCTTAAACGCAAATAGTTATACCTCAGAACCCATTGGGATCAATTGCAGTTGTGCTTGTCTATGAAGTAGACTTTTTCTACCACTGACTTTCTGTCTCTGCTAGGAGTAAGCAAATAACAGTAAATTGGTTACTGTGGTTACAAAGCTTGATCTACAGAAGAGGAAAAACTTAACTCTTTCAGTTCTGACTCTAAGAAGGGATATAACATATGCTATGTCTTAGTGCCTTGTGAAGTGTCATTACATGGATAAACACCCTCATTTAGGGAAATTCAAAACATACATTTTATATAAACAAATCTAACTACTGTGGTAAACAATAATGATGGCATGGCTTATTTAGAAATAGCCTAATCTCCATAATCAGTATGAACTTGTTAAAAAGAAAATCGTTCTTAACCAATTTGTTTTATTCAGGCGAAGACAAGGTAAAATAACCATTAACTATCATAAGAAATTCTTAGTATCTGTAATTACTGAAGCTATAAAAAAATCAAGTCTATAAAAGTTTTTAAAAATTAAATACAGAAAGACTACAACATAATTTTTTATCTCTTATACAAAAATTAAGTTTTGCACCATGAGCACATACTTTATTACACAGTCAAGAGATTTTTTAAGTCACCCTCTAAAAGTCACATAAAGTATTCCTGTCCATATACACAAGCATCAGTGATATAAAAATATAAAACCCATAGCTGTGAACAGATGTATTTTTAAAGATATTCAGAGAAAGTATCTCTTTAAATCAAACAGTGATTTTAAGTGGTTCCATGACAAACTATAATTAACCACTGTGGCATGGTATTGTACAGTACAATTCTCTTGTTCCTCTTGAAGGCCTGGGAGCTTCCTGACAGCAACACTGCAAAGCCATCTCTGGGTATCTCTGAGCTCCACACCTCATCAGATTACTTCATAGAGACTATAGGCGTGCTACTCAACACACACTTACACACGTACACACTTCAACTGAGGAACTCAAGACAAAAGACAAAAAATGGAACCCATTTTGAAATAGAAGGGGGAAAAAAAAAATCTATAAATTACTGTAATTACTTTAATAGCCATTCCAGAAAGGATCCTGACAAAGGCCTGGTTTCCTCATGCATACACACATGCCTGCTCTGATCTTGAAGGGGGCTCGGGCTATTCTTATCCACAATTCTTACCTAACACCAGCGATTTGCTGAACAATGAGCCTAATTTATATCATTTCAATTCTCTTCTGATTGGACGTTTTTCCTTCTCCCAACAGAAACATGACAATCTGCAAGTTATTTGTTTGAAAAAGCAGAGCTCTGGCTGCTGTTTGCCAAAATTACACAAGAGATTAAATTTTCTCTAAACATGGCTTGGTCAAGGACAAAACAGCAACAGAGACCCCTGACAGAGAAATAAGGGCCTGTCAGGTGTTAATGCAGGTGGAAGGTAGGAGGGGTATGAGGGGGGAGGGGCGGTGGGAGCTGGTTCTAGGTGGTATCACAGGGTGAGTATGAGCAGTTGGGAACAGATCTGTTCTTTCGAAGGGGCAGAAGAATAAAAAACGTTGCATAAGTTTCTCAAAAAAATTCATTCCTGAAGCATAGCAGATTTGCAAAAGTATTTACTAACTGACTTAATGAATGACAATCATTCCTGATATAACCTAACCTAGCACATTCAAGAAACTGACACATTATTTGAAAACATAAGCCACAATAGAAATACTCTAGTCCAGACTTTCCTACTGGAATATTACCATTAATTTCTAAACCAACTAAACAAAATCATTTACTTCAACCAAGCCCTTATTACAATCTCATAATATACTATTCTGGGCTTCCCTGGTGGCTCAGCAGTAAAGAATCCGCTGTCAATGCAGGGACCGTGGGTTTGATCCCAGGGTCGGGAAGATCCCCTGGAGTAGGGCATGGCAACCCACTCTAGTATTCTTGCATGGAAAATCCAATGGACAGAGGAGACTGGCGGACTCTGGTCTATGGGGTCACAAAAGACATAATTTAGTCACTAAACAACAAAAACAATTTATTATTTTACAAAAGGGCACCTTTCTACTTCATAAGTTTTAGAGACAAACTAGTCTGCTCGTTATTTCATTTTTAAAAAAATCTAGTTCCTCTTGGCTTTTAGTTTTAGTGGCTAAACTAAAAATAATACAAATACATATTTGTATTTCCCTTTTAGGAGGATGAGGGCCTCCCTGGTGGCTCAGAGGTTAAAGCGTCTGCCTCCAATGAGGGAGACCTGGGTTCGATCCCTGGGTCAGGAAGATCCCCTGGAGAAGCAAATAGCAACCCACTCCAGTATTCTTGCCTGGAGAATCCCATAGACGGAGGAGCCTGGTGGGCTAATACAGTCCACAGGGTCGCAAAGAGTCGGACACGACTAAGCGACTTCACTTTCACTTTAGGAGGATGAACATAAACTGAAGATTTCACCAATATACTAGAGTCCTGTCCCAGATTTGTCAAAAGAATTGAAACTTTGCGCAAATAACATGAAAAATTATGACACTAATATTTTTTAAGAGTGCACTTTGGAAAAATATACGCAGGAATATACAAAAACAATGGTTACTCTGGGTAGTAGGCAAAAGTAGGGAAAGTGAGTTCCAAGGGATTTCTATTTTTTATTGCATATATGAATTTTCTACAGTGAGTAGTTATGCTTCTGTGATCAGAATATTACACGTTTTTAATCACATATACTACTTAAAAACAAAACAATGAGATTCAGAAGAAAGTTTCCAAAGTTTTTCAGGTACTAATCAGATAAAGCAGAACTTTTGCCTCTGTTTTGTTGTTCTAATAAACTATTATTTGATAGGCTTTTCTGGCCATAACATAAAATATATGGAATTATATTTGAAGTTAAAGCACAGTTTAAACACAAATACCAAGTTTGTGATGAAAGAAATCCATACCAAACCATCGCTGAGACTGGAATTTTATAATTCACTCATTTCTAAAACATGCTGAATAGTTCAGGAAGTCATTTATATTAACTGCTTCCTTCATAACCATTTGTTGGCTATACCAATTGCACTAGCTAGACAAGTTCAATGAGCTCTAAATGGCTTAAATGACACTTGGTTTCATACTCCAGCACATCAAGTACCACTAAATATTCCAACTGCCCTTGCCAAGTGTCTTCTAAGGCAAGGTTTACAGGTGTTAGGAAGATTCAGGGACATTTCCTCCGTTATTACTTCGTACCCTAAGGGCATCTGACAAATGCTCTACCTCCATTTCCCACAGCTCCTTAAACAAAGGAAGATTGAATGGTACTTCTTTCAGGCTTTTCATTTTTAATTGCACAGCAACAGGAGAGAAGAAATAATACAGTTGAAAGTTTTGAAGTTACTCATGCCTTGGACCATTTGGAAGAAAGGTACAGAATCCAATTCCCTCATTTTACAATCAAAGAACAGAGATACAGGGGTTCACAGTCGCAAGGGTAACAACAGGCTAAGTCAAAACCAGACTCTCCAATCCAAGGAACAATATCCCATTGTACTCATCTTACTGCAGTAAGAAGATTCAACACACCAATGGTTCTCCAGTTTTAGAGAGCACTGGAATGTCCTGCCAGTGAAGGCAGTGGCACCCCACTCCAGTACTCTTGCCTGGAAAATCCCATGGACGGAGGAGCCTGGTGGGCTGCAGTCCATGGGGTCGCTAAGAGTCGGACACGACTGACTGACTTCACTTTCACTTTTCAGTTTCCTGCACTGGAGAAGGAAATGGCAACCCACTCCAGTGTTCTTGCCTGGAGAATCCCAGGGACGGGGGAGCCTGGTGGGCTGCTATCTATGGGGTCGCACAGAGTCGGACACGACTGAAGCGACTTAGCAGCAGCAGCAACAGAACAAGCCCTGCAGGCTTGTTAAAACTCAAACTGTTGGTCTCCACCCCAGAGTTTCTGATTCAGTAGGTCTGGAAGACAGCTGAGTATTTTCCCATAAAAGCAGTTACCACATGATGCTGATGCTGCTCTGGTGCCCATATACTGAGAACCCACTGCACAATCACCATTCCCCCAGAGGAACCAATTTATTCCCATTCTACCCTAGAGTCAAGACAGTTACATCCTACAGAGTAGGCTATTTTCCCAGTTAAAACTCACTTTGCTAATCAAAAAAAGGAAAAAAATAAAAGCTGGCTGGAGTTAAAGCTCCATTTCCCTTTCTCTCTATAACCCAGAAAATGGTCCAGGAGATGACCTTTAAATGGATCCTCTGCCCCCACTAACTCTCACTGGATATTAACTAGCATTACATAAAATACATCTGATCATCCTAAATTGATCTTTTTTAATTGTCAGAACCTCCACTAATTCTAGAAGTCAGGGAGGTAATATAAATGAATGAAGGAAAACAGTGTTATATGAGAGGAAATGGAGTTAACTTTTACAGTTACAGAATGTCTGCTATCTCCAAACATATTTTAAATTTAATGAAAAATTCACTACACACACACACATACCCCTGTATGCCAAATTCAGCCTGCAAGTCAGGCCGCCTACTTGCCCAGATTTAAGTTATTATAAAATCTAGTATTCAACATCCAGGTATGTGGTACGTTCCTCCATTTATTCAAGATTTAAAAAAAGTTCTTGGCAAAAGCTATCAAAATTGTGAAGAAATCTTTCCACAGAAAAAGAAATTCGACTGCTAGAAAAGTAAATATCCTAAGTACAGGCCAAATACTCATTTGCTAAGTATTATGTTGATACAGAAACTAATTATTCTATAACCATGGTAGAAATGCTGGTCTAATAAATAACTGATATATATATTATATTTACCCATTATAAATACAAAACTACTGAACCAAAATGCATAGCCTGGTGTACACTATTACATATTTTCACCAAGTCAATGAGACTTAATATTTAAGCAGGGTTATACTGGAGAGTGCCACAAATATTCTTCAGAGCTCACGGTATGACAATTTGTGTATGTGAAATATCTTGAAGAAAAAACTCATGCTATGCATCAATCGGAATTTCTACTATTTACAGTAAGAATGTACCATTTATCTCCTTTTAAAAAGTAATTTCATGAAGTCCTAAAACCTTTTAAAATCAATTTTACTTTCAGTAAGAGCCACCTTCAGTTCACTGAAAACTAGTATCCATTTGAAAAAACATATAACTCTTGTATTTTGAAGAATTCTGAGTCTTTTGCTCATGTAGCCAGGAAACCAATTCACCCAGGCAAAGTTGGCTATGTGTCGGTCCTGAAAAATGCACTTACTCAAAATATGCAGAGAGTTAAGCCTTTAATCCACAAAATTAAATTAAAAGGACAAACACAAAGTAATCTTCATCTGTGTGTAGAAACTTTACATGGGGAATATTCTGGCTTTGTTTTAACTAGATCAGATTTAGCTGGATGGAACAGCAGAAGTGTTGTCAACAGTGAAATGCACTTTCCAGTGCATGATACTCCTGCTGAGTGAAGCCAAGAGATACATATCCACAAAGACATAGTACAACAATGCTATAGAGCTGCAGAGCTTCCCTGATAGCTCAGTTGGTAGAGAATCCGCCTACAATGCAGGAAACCCCAGTTTGATTCCTGGGTCAGGAAGATCTCCTGGAAAAGGGGTAGGAAACCCACTAGTATTCTTGGGCTTCCCTTGTGGGCTTAGCTGGTAAAGAATCCAGCTGCAATGCCAGAGACCTGGGTTGGGAAGATCCCCTGGAGAAGGGAAAGGCTACCCATTCCAGTATTCTGGCCTGGAGAATACCATGGACTATATAGTTAGCTCAGACAGTAAAGCGTTCTGCCTGCAGTGTGGGAGACCCAGGTTCAATCCCTAAGTTGGGAAGATCCCTTGGAGAAGGTAATGGCAACCCACTCCAGTACTCTTCCTGGAAAATTCCATGGACATAGGAGCCTTATAGACTACAGTCTATGGGGTTGCAAAGAGTCGGACACGACTGAGCGATTTCACTCACTCACTGTATAGTTCTAAGGGTTACAAAGAGTCAGATATGGCTGAGCAACTTTGACACAGAGTTGCAACAAATATGAAAGGCAGGGGGCAGTGCAGGGAACCTGTGAACCAAAGCAAGAGGAGTGGTTGACAGCTAAGTTCCCTCATAAGCATACTAAAGAAAATAAGTAACAATAGTAGTAAATGGAAAAAAGTCATTGATCCAAAACATCAAAGAAATAAACTAAAACTCCAATGCCCATACTACTGGAATTGACACCTTAAAAAAAAAAAAAATCAACATACAGAACACTTCTAACTCAATGCAAATTATATTTACAGATGTTTCAAAGTTCAATGTTAAGTATAAATAAATGTAAATCCTGCCTCTTGTGAGGTTTCTGGAAATTTATTTGATTCAGCTTTAGAAAAATCTTTATTTAATAAATAAGTGTTATCTGATTAAAAAGGAAGATTGTGGACTTAATGGCAAGATAAGACATTTTCCTCAGATAATAAAGATAATGACAACATCCATCCCAGGAGCCTCAGAGAGTAAATAAGAGATTTTTCAAACTGAGAGCCTGATTCACGTAGATGTTATAACTATATCATGCACTCTACTTCAAAATATCACAAAATTTAAAGGTCTTATAACTATTTTCCAGATAAGTTTCTTTTTGACATGGTGTTTCATTAAAACTGAAATAAGGAAAAATACCTTGTCTTACATACAAAAACTGAATGAACAATCATATTTTACAAACAAAAATTTTAAAAACCATTTTAATACATCTCAACTGTGATAAAATGATTGAAATTGTGGTGGTAAGAAATTACATTTTAATTGAAATCTATTTTTTGTAGTTCTCACACAGAAATAAAAGCTCCCTTTATCAAAGAAAATCTGAGAGAATTTAATAAAAGGAAAATAACAGCCAGCTCAAAACTGACCACACACTGAATTCTCTCCTCTTGAATCTGATCCCTTAGAAATCAAACCACAGGAAAGTTTGATTCAGTGGCTTGACATTACAAATAACTACTTTTGCTCTCAACGTAGGTGGCTTTATCTTGGTGGCCACTCCTTCAGCAAAGAGACTGGATGATGTGCTTTTGAATGACACTGCATTCTAAAAAGAGCCAAAAAGTGTGACCATTCCCATTTTTTAGCTTCTGGAACATCACGAAGCTCAAGTGATACACAAGGTTAAGGAAGTTGATGGAAGGCTAAAACAAACTGTTTGGAATGCTGACCTGTTGGCCAAAACTCCATCCCACAATCACTGTGGACATACAATGACTGAACCCTAGCTCTGCCACTAGTGAAGTCTATAATCAATGGTGAAGTTACTTAATCTAATGGAGGCTTAACCATGTTAGACAAAAAATGTGGTAGCAGTTCAACAGGACCTTGTAAAGATTAAAAACAAGAATATGTATAATATAAAATCCATTTAGTTCAGTTCAGGCATGTCCAACTCTTTCCCAATCCATGGACTACAGCATGCCAGGCTTCCCTGTACATCACTAATTCCCAGAGCTTGCTCAAACAAATGTCCATTGAGTCGGTAATGCCATTCAGCCATCTCATCTTCTGTTGTCCCCTTCTCCTCCTGCCTGCAATCTTTGCCAGCATCAGGGTCATTTCCAATGAGTCAGCGCTTCGCATCGGATGGCCAAAGTACTGGAGCTACAGCTTCAGCATGAGTCCTTCCAATGAATATTCAGGAATGATTTCCTTTATGATTGACTGGTTTGATCTCCTTTCAGTCCAAGGGACTATCAAGAGTCTTCTCCAATACCACAGTTCAAATGCATCGATTCTTCAGCACTCAACTTTCTTATGGTCCAACTCTCACTTTCATACATGACTACTGGATAAACCAAAGCTTTGACTAGATGGAACTGTCAGCAAAGTAATGTTTCTGCTTTTTAATATGCTGTCTAGATTGGTCATAGCTATTCTCCCAAGGAGCAAGCATCTTTTAATTTCATGGCTACAGTCACCATCTGCAGGAAAATAAGGTCTGTCACTGTTGCCATTGCTCCCATCTACTTGCCATGAAGTGATGGGACCAGATGCCATGATCTTCATTTCTTGAATGTTGATTTTTAAGCCAGCTTTTTCACTCACCTCTTTCACCTTCATCAAGAGGCTCTTTAGTTCCTCTTCGCTTTCTTCAGTAAAGGTGGTCTCATCTGCATATCTGAGGTTATTGATATTTCTCCCGGCAATCTTGATTCCAGCTTGCCAACTTGGCATTTTGCATGATATTCTCTGCATGTAAGTTAAATAAGCAGAGTGACACTATTCAGCATTGACATACTCCTTTCCCAATTTGGATCCAGTCCATTGTTCCATGCCTGGTTCTAACTGTTGCTTCTTGACCTGCATAGAGATTTCTTAGGAGGCAGGTAAGGTGGGCTGGTATTCCCAAATCTTCAAAAATGTCCCACAGTTTGTTGTGATCCACACAAAGGCTTTGGCATAGTCAATAAAGCAGATGTAGATGTTTTTCTGGAACTCACTTGCTTTTTTGATGATCCAACAGATACTAGAAATTTCATCTCTGGTTACTCTACCTTTTCTAAATCCAGCTTGTACATCTGGAAGTTCATGGTTCACTTACTGTTGAAGGCTGGCTTGGAGAATTTTGAGCATTACTTTACTATCCTGTAAGAAGAGTGCAATTGTGAGGCAGTTGGAACATTCTTTGGCATTGCCTTTCTTTGGGATTGGAATTAAAACTGACCTTTTCCAGTCCGGTGGCCACTGCTGAGTTTTCCAAATTTGCTGGCATATTGAGTGCAGCGCTTTCACAGCACCATCTTTTAGGATTTGAAATAGCTCAATGGGAATTCTATCCCCTCCACTAGCTGTGTTTGTAGTGATGCTTCCTAAGGCCCACTTGATTTCTCATTCCAGGATGTCTGGCTCTGGGTGAGTGATCAGACCATCATGGTTATCTGTGTCATGAACATCTTTTTTATATAGTTCTGGGGCTATCTCTTCTTAATATCTTCCACTTCTGTTAGGCCCATAGCATTTCTGTCCCTTATCGAGCCCATCTTTGCATGAAATGTCCCCTTGGTATCTCAAATAATCTTTCAGCGATCTCTAGTCTTTCCCATTCTATTGCTTTCCTCTATTTCTTTGCATTGACCACTGAGGAAGGCTTTCTTATCTCTCCTTGCTATTCTTTGAAACACTTCATTCAGATGGGTATATCTTTCCTTTTCCCATTTGCCTTTGCCTTTCACTTCTCTTTTCTCAGTTATTTGTAAGGCCTCCTCAGACAACCATTTTGCCTTTTTACATTTCTTTTTCTTGGAGATTGTTTTAATCACTGCCTCCTATACAATGTCAAGAACTTCCATCCATAGCTCTTCAGGCACTCTGTTTATCAATTAATCCCATGAATCTATTTGCCACTTCCACTGTAAAATCACATTGGATTTGATTTAGGTCATAACTGAATGGTCTAGTGGTTTTCCCTACTTTCCTCCATTTAAGTCTAAATTTGGCAATAAGGAGTTCATGATCTGAGCTCAGTCTTGTGTTTGCTGACTGTATAGAGCTTCTCCATCTTCTGCTGCAAAGAACATCATCAATCTGATTTCAGTATTGATCTGGTGGTGTTCATGTGTAAAGTCTTCTCTTGTGTTGTTGGAAGAGGGTGTTTGCTATGACCAATGCATTCTCTAGGCAATACCTAGTACAAATACTAGAATATAGAAGACAGTCAATAATTTAGGTAGCTATCTAGAAGCTCTTCTTCGACAGGTAGAAAGAAGAACTCCTAAAGACAATTAGGCATTTATCAATAGATAGAGATTGTATACCTTCAGCTTCATGAATACATGTTAAACATACAATTTAACTCATCTATGATGAATAATGAATGTTTTGAAAAGGAAAGGCAGACTAATCTTTTACCCACTAAGTCAATAATTTCCTATTAATATACCCAAGTACAATAAATATCTCTTATAATCCTAAAGAGCATAAAACAGTTTTCCACGTTTTCTATCACTGTTAAAAAATGGCAAGATATTTAAAAGACAGATAAGTTTAACAAAGAACATAGAAGTTTCAAAATATTAAATTTCCTCACTAATAAAATAGTTTCAATATATTAAAAGAAAAACTACAGTGGCCAGATATAAAACGTAATTCATAAAGTCATGATTTTTTAATCACAATATAATAAAATATTGTTCAATGTCAATTTTTATTATATAAGCAGTAATTTTTCAGACTTTTCTAAGCATTCCACTCTATGTGTCAGACTATCTTTTTCATGCATCATGCACTATATTATCTGTATACAAGAGGAAATCCCCACAGCATCCAGAGAAGCAAAGATATTTTCAAACAGGGTTTTAAAGGAAATGTTAATTACATGTACATAACTCTTAAAAAAATGCTGCAACCCACAGGGTACAAAGTATCATCCCAGCATCCTAACTGCTGGTAGATTTCTAGTACTCCATTCAGCTTTTTAAATATATTAAATATATATATGCCTAGTACAGTCTATCTGGTTGCTGTTATTTTAGGATAGGGTATAGTTCCAAAATAGCACCATGGAACATTTATATTACATTGGATTTTTGTGACTGTGATTAACAAGAGTAGACATTTTGTGATCTGTTCTTTCATCCTGTCAAGTCTATTGCTCTGACATTTGCAGGGAATCTTCCATGGATGCTACACTCTGCTAATGTAGAGGGTAAGCAGAGAAAATAGATTATTCCAATAGTTCATGCGAGATAATGGCCTAAACTAAAGCAAAATATAAAAAGTTGGTTAAAACCCAGTGCAGATGAAGATGTGGGAAAATGGGCATTCTTATAAACTACTGTGGAAATATAAAAGTATTAGTATCTCTTTGGAAGGCACTTTGACAATAGCTATCAAAATTTAAGCACATGTACAGTTTAATTAAGCAATTCCCTTGCTATTAATATATACATTTTCATGAAGATATACATTGGAAATAATAGTTAACTGGGAAAAGAATAAATGCTACCCAAAAGGGATAGTTTAAATAAATGCTGCTATAGTCATATCAAAAGCCAAAATATGACAAAATCCCCAAGATCTATTACATTTAAAAACAAAGTTTAGAACATTATACTTAATCCCATTGCTCTATATTTTTAAATATGTATATAATTTTTCATATATGCCTAGAGCTTTTCTGGAAGGACATATGATAAAGCACTAAGAGTTTCTTTGATGGAATTTAGAGTGTGGGTGGGCATGAAAAAATAGTTTTTATTTTATACTTATGCGCCAAGTTTTGTCAGGTACATATATTACATTTTGAAATAAATTAACATTAAAAAATAAAGGTATGGCTAACCACAGATAGACAAACCTATACAATTAATTTTTAATTTTGTGGAAAGAAGAACAAAAATACAATTGCAGTTATAAAGAATTAGTCTGAGCAAAATGCAAGGAGAAAGGACAAGAAGGAGACTGCCATATAGCTGAAATGTTAGAAGGAGACTGTCATGTAGCTTAGATGTTAGCAAGACGTCTGCTCTGGGAAGTGGAAAGACAGTTAAGGGTCAGAGTTTGGACAGAAGTCATAGGAGGATGGTAACAAGTCTACAGGAGACCTAAGTAAGGAAGAGGAACATCAGAGATGGAAAACTGAGGACCTCAAACCAGATACATTCATATAAGACGTTGTAATGTCACTTAAGGGAAAAATATTGACCCACTTTAGTGCTTTGGGGAGAGCAGAAATAAGATCCAGCTGATTTTTCAGGAAAAACAGGCTTTTGGAACAACCAGAAGTCATAACCTGGGAGCCTGACAAATATCATACAGCATGCCGTGCTTGATCCTTTATTCACTGCACACATGGCAAGCATTTCATCTCCATCAGTGATGCCAAGAAAAGACAGAGGCGTTCTCCTAGTCCACTTCAACAGAAACATACCCCCAAGCCAGTGATTCTCTATTGTGACTGAACTTTGGAATGCTGCCAAAGAACCTCAAAATACATTCACACCTGAGTCAACTCGTAGGAAGTTTTAGTTAATTGGCCTGGGATGCAATCAAGCACCTGAAATTTTCAGTGTTCTCCAAGTGATTCTAACATGCAGCCCAAGTTGAGAACCACAGCCCTAAGATAGCCAGCTTCTCACATTCATAGAGTAATTCAAACTTTCACAATTTAAACTTATTCCACCTCTCAAGATAACAAGTCCTCAAAGTATCATCTGAAATATAACCATTACAAATCAGAGGCTTCTTGCTTTCTACATTTGTGGCAGATTATTTCATTGGTGGGTCCCAGTGAAACATACTTGGGTGATTGATTCCTTTGTGCAGTCCTCTCTCATTCTGACTCTGGGCATGGCCACTCAACTTGCTTTGGACAAGAGGCCATTGATTATAGACTTCATTAGAGGCAGAGCTAGGCTGTAAACCTGACCCTAAGTCACAATCATTGTATTTCCACAATGAGGTTCATGGGCTTGAGTTTTGGCCAACAGGTCAGGATTCCAAAGAGTTTATTTTAGTCTTCTATCATCTTCTTTCACCTTTGTGTTAACACTTGTATTTCATGATGTTCCAGAAGCTGAAAACATAAAATGAAAACATTTTATGTTTTTTTTTTTTTAGAATGCAGCATCATTCAAAGGCACATCATTCAGTCTCTCTGCTGAAGGAGTGGCCATCAAGATAAAGCCATCTAGGTTGAAAGCAGAAGTAGGTATTTATAATGTCAATCCACTGAATCAGTCTTTCCTGTTGTTTGACTGTGGGGTCAGTTTTCTTGGAAAATCCATCTTGGTACCCAACTGCAATGCTTTAAATAAAACTGACGGGAAAGAGAATCCACGTGGAAGAAAATCAAGTGCCCTCAACTAAGCCTAGCTAACACAGATGGGGTGACTTCCCCAAACAACAAATCAACCCATAGACTTATGAGAAAATAAAAGGTCATTGTCCATTACCTGTCCAACTAATTTTTTTTCATCATCTTGTTCTTTGTGTGTCTTATTTCTGTTCCTCTGGAGACAGTGATTTTTCTCAAACTTAGCGAATCTTTGATCCACTTTAAAAAAGTTTAGCACACACAGACATCAACCTTATTAGACAAGCAAAAAAAAATCATTAAGTAAAAATTAAAATTTTAAAAATTAACAATAATTTCATATCAGTAAGAGATGAGTTTCTGCTCAAATCTTTAACTAAGGCAACTTTATCTGACATGAGCTAAAGGTCAGATTTCATGTCTGTTTAGTTAATTTTCTTACTACTTCATCTAAATTAGAAACTCTATCATTACAGGACATTCGGAGTGAAGGTATGTTTGGCAATTCTCTCAGACTTCAGGATATTTGGAGTTAATGTACTTGGAATTATGGAGAGAGATCTCATTTACATATGCTTCCAGAGAGTCAGTTGAAACACTTGTCACACTTAAAAGCTAATGATTTCTTTTAACCTAAAATATAAATCTTTATATTCTGCTGCAGCATTTCTATAGATTTTTAATTATGGCTTTCAAATTCAATATCTTAATAAAGAAAATTATAAAAGTAATGGGGAAAAATAAAATTCTTGATAAATATTTGTAGTCAGTTTTCTTTAAAACTCCCATAACCTACTCTCCACGACTGACAGGTTGGTAATGCAGCCATGAAAAGGTGAGTGTGTGCTCATTCACTCAGCTGTGCCTGGCTCTTTGATACCCTATGGACTGTAACCTGCCAGGCTCCACTGTCCATGGGATTTCCCCAGCAAGAATACTGGAGTAGGGTGCCATTCCCTTCTCCAGAAGATCTTCCTGATTCAGGGATTGAACCCACATCTCCTGCTTGGCAGGTGGATTCTTTACCACTGAGCCATCTAAGAAGCCCCATGGAAAGATAGGGCCAAGGTATTCCAGAAACTGAATATCATGAAAAAATACCAACCAAGCAGGCCACTTAAATAAATGAATCCATTACCAATAAAACATGTTTTTATTCCATCTTTCAGATAAACATCTGAGTCCCTTTACCACTGGGCAACCAGCAAGAATTTTTTTACAGGGGAAAAAAATAGTCTTGCATTTCTTCACCCGGAACATTAAGATATATACTTGCTGCCGCTGCTGCTAAGTCGGTTCAGTCGTGTCCGACTCTGTGCGACCCCAGGGACGGCAGCCCACCAGGCTCCCCCGTCCCTGGGATTCTCCAGGCAAGAACACTGGAGTGGGTTGCCATTTCCTTCTCCAATGCAGGAAAGCGAAAAGTGAAAGTGAAGTTGCTCAGTCATGTCTGACTCTTAGCGACCCCATGGAATGCAGCCCTCCAGGATCCTCCGTCCACGGGATTTGCCAGGCAAGAGTACTGGAGTGGGGTGCCGTACCTGGTGGTTTCAATTTTATCCCACTCACAGTTTTCACTAGTTCCCTCATCCCTGAATCCTCAAGTGGGGCGCATATTAATGACAAGCAGCTACTCTTCAAGAATAAAGCAGCATATGGAAAAGCACTGGGGTTAAACTCTTACTTACAAAGCAACATCAACCTCAGCCCACCCCTGCCCTCTGCCAAAACAACTGTTTTACTTTCCTGATTTCTTATTAGATTCTAATCCACCTTGTTCAGTCTATAGCAGAACTCTCAAAACAATCACTACCACTTCCTGCAGCACATGGTCCTAAATGATCATTGACTCTCCGTTAGAAAGTAAGTTCTATGAAGGCAATGGCTTGATCTCTGTTCACTGCTATATTTCCAGTGTCTGTCTGGAACAATTTTTAACACAGTAGGCTCTGAAAAAATTTGTTGAGTGAGTGAATAAATGAATAAATATATATATTTCATATATTCCAAACTAGATTCAGTCTCCACACCTCAATTCTTTTGCCTCACTGGGAGGAAAAGGTTAGTACACAAAATAACAAAGGCTGTTTTACTCACTGCAGGCCACTGATGCATGAGGTGTCATTTAACAAAGGAATTCTGCCAATAATTAATCTGTTTCCCCTCTACATACATTTGTTATTAGTAGTGTTTGGGCTAGATGACAAGTTTCATGGTAGTACTGTGATTTATGCCACAAAAATAGACTGAAATTCTGAGTGATAGCTCTAGGGTTTTAGATTCTGGCTTTAGGGGGAAAAAAGATCATCAACTTCACAGTGCAAAAACCATTTTAACAGGTTCATAACAGGTGACTATCAGTCAATGGATCACCAATCCAATAAAATCTGAATGCTAGATACTTATTGTCATACTTGCTGTTCATATGACTTCTTATTCAGAAGCCTCTGGTAAATTATGACACTACCAGAATCCCTTCTTTTATGTTTTATACAGGTTTAAATTCAGTATTTGAATTAAAGTTCTAATGTTAATATTTTAATTCCATTTTTAACATTTAATCACATCTGAGACCTCAACCCATTTTTGTGTACATAGGAATTAAAACAGCAATAACAGAAACTGAATATTTAAACATGTAAGTCTTATGCAAATAAATATTTTAGCAACAAACTTGCACCTTTAACTGAGAAAACCTAGGACTCCAGTCTTGAAAATGTACTGTTTATGGACAGATGCTAGATACTCTCATTCTCAATAACAAATCCTTCACTGTACACTCATCACATTAATGAGCGCTTTACATTCTCCTTTGAAGCCTAGTGTGGCCCTGTAATTAAGTGGTCAACAAAATGTAAGCCTAAAGGTCACGTGGGACCTCTGAAGCTTGTGCTTCAAACGGAAGGTCAATGTAAATTGGTGTAGCCACTATAGAGAACAGCATGGAGGGTCCTTAAAAAACTAAAAATAGAGTTACAATATGACCCAGTGATACTACTCCAGGGCATATATCCAAAGAAAACTATAATTCAAATAGATACATGGACTCTACATTCATAGCAGCTTCCAATTTCCCTCTCTCAACCATTATGGGCTCCATCGTCTCTTACAATTATTCTTAATTCAATATGCTATGCTGTTGCTGTTAAGTCACTTCAGTCGTGTCCGACTCTGTGCAACCCCATAGATGGCTGCCCACCGCTTCCCCGTCTCTGGGATTCTCCAGGCAAGAATACTGGAGTGGGTAGCCATATACTGCATGTCAATTACTAACATTTAAAATCTGTGGAATGTACACAAAGTTGTCTCTCTGCTTCTTTCCTCCTCAGCTGCCAGGAATATATGTGGCGTGTTTGCTGGGCCCTAGTGGACCACAGAAAGGCATGGACTACACTTCAGGTTCTCAAAGCAATTTTCCTCTCAATGAAGATGACACTGTCTCACATGGGCATTGTTTCCAGGCTATCCTCACTGCAGGACTCCTAGCAGGCAAGCAGAAAGCCACAGCATTCCGCAGATGCCTGTATCCACATGGTCCTAGCTGCGTGTGGCCTGAGGCTTGCTCTTAGCACATACACAGAGCAGACCGGACCATCAATTGCCTCTTACTGATTATGGAACAGAAGCGTCACAAGCATGTTACAGACATTGGTCACTGTCTTCAAGGGTTCAAGTGGATCATTCAGAATACACATAACTGTGAACTTCATCCCTGACCAGTGAATATATTCCAGGGGCCCAGACTGAAGAACACTATACCACCAGATCTTGAATGAAGCATTTTATTATGTTCTACTTTGTGACAATAGAATTAAATGTTGTCAGAGCTGAACGGGGAATTAGAGATTCATTGAATCCAATCCTCATTTTACAGATGTGAAAGTCTAGGCATCGAGATTAATGTTTTTGCTCAAAATCACCTGTTGAGTGACACAGCTGGTACTAGGCCATAGGGGCTGATATTTGAAGAGATCCTCCTATTCAAGTACCAATATCACATTTGGGGCTTTTGCTTTAAGTGTGCCACCCATCCATTCACAATCTAAGTAACTTGTAGATGCTCAACTTAAAAAATAAATAAGTCAGTCAGCTAAAATTTTCTGAGACAGAGTTGGAAAATTTTTCTAATGACATGCAGTATTCTAAGCTGTAAATTCACAGAACTTTGATTCTTCAAAGTTTTGTTTCTACCTAGGATGGCTTGTTTCTGTCAGCAGATATATTTCTTTCATAATGACTCATTCATACTACAATTTAGTAGTACAAAGTTTTCAATCCATTTGGGGGTACCTAGGTATAACATCTGGAGAAGGAAATGGCAACTCACTCAGTATTCTTGCCTGGAGAATCCCCTGGACAGAGGAGCCTGGCAGGCTACAGTCCATGGGGTCGCAAGAGTTGGACACGACTTAGTGACTAAAGCACCACCACCACCAGGTATAATGTGGAACAAAAGATGAAGAGACAGAAAATGCAGTGTTTGCAGCTTACAAAATCACAGGTAACAAAACTACGACAAGCTACATCTTCTCAGTGGAAATCCCTCACTTTTAGCAAGACCTAAAATCTCATTTAATGGTGATTGGTTTACTCTTAAATATAAACTACAAGCAAGTAAGGCCAGATACTTTTGATCATCTCCAACATAGTTTTGGCTCTAAAATATGTAACAGGACTTTTAGTTTTGTCTAAAAGTTGCTCCCAAATAAGTCATTTTCTAAGCCATGTACTGAGCAAGCAGATAACTCACATTATGTTCTTCAAACCTGTCATAAAACGTAACACATAAGTTAGCCTTTATGGTGCACTATGGAAGGTCCTAAATATTGGCCACCTGACATGAAGAGCTGACTCACTGGGAAAAACTCTGATGCTAGGAAAGACTGGAAGCAAAAGGAGAAGGGGGTGGTGGAGGATGAGATGGTCAGACAGCATCACCAACTCAATGGACATGAATTTGAGCAAACTCTGGAAGATAGTGAAGGACAGAGGAGACTGATGTGCTACAGTTCATGGGGTCAGAAAGAGTCAGACTAGACTTAGTGACTGAATAACAACAAAGATGGTATGAAGGATGGACCCTTTTCTCAAATAAGCCTAGAAGAATGCATGCTACCACTAAAGCCACACAAATGAGAACTGTCTGCAACTCAACATGATAAAGATGTTAATGGGGAATGGAGATAGACCATTTTATATAAATTATTCCCATTCCAAAAGACTTGGCAGTGATTTATGGATTAAGATGGTATAAAATTAGAAATTAAAAGATCAAAGAGAATAGAGATCAACTGAAGAAAGCAAAGTAGTTGTTCTCAGACTTGAACAAATTATACCATCAGAATAATGAATTTAGCTCTAAGCTTACTGATATCTAAGGCAAAAATGAAAATAGGTTGTGTTACACAGTTCTAATTTTCTGATAAGGGAAAACATTCAGGCTTAAAAAGAGGACAGTTTTTATTCATTTACTCAAAGTAGGAATTTATCAGATGTGTACTTGTATAATGTTGCATCAATGGCTAAACAGCAGCTGCAGCAATAGGCAAACATTTAGAAGCACTTACCATCTTCCAGACATGTCACCAAGCACCCCACATTTATTATACAATTTAATCATTATAAGAACCTCAGGAAATCCCAACTTGTAGACAAGAAAATGGAAGTACAAACACATAGAGTCCAATGGCACAGAGGTAGCAATAACATATGCAGAACCATTGGGCAGGCTCCCAGATTCATCCTTTAAAAGATAATCTTTCTTTGTGAATATATAAAATTAGCATATTTACTAAATATTTTACAATAAATATAAGAAAATAGCCCAGACGATGGTGATTACGCTGAGAGAACAGTTTAGGTTCTAAAGCCTCTATTTTTTAACACAACACGTCTCTATGCCACTAAGCAGGCTTCTGGTAAGGCCACTAGACACTGGGATCAGCAAGGTAGATACACACTTCTTGACAGGTGAGATCTGATGGACAGTACATATTATGTAGCAACATGTGATATAGAAATGCTGTTCCAACAGATGGTTCTCCCACTCAGCCTCTGTAACACAACAGCAAACTATAAATCAACAATCACATTTCCTTAGGAGTAATGCCATTCGGGTACTTTGTTCACTAGTATGTTAACTTACTGCTACACTAAAATCTGCAGAAAGTCAATAAATTGCCAACCATATCCATGACATGATTTCTTTCAATTTTCAGCAATATTGGCCCAGTCTTAATTGACCAGCTAAAAAATATCTACTCAGTTTCACTGAAGATTCCAGGTTTTGGGTAGATATTGTGGAAACCAGGACTAAAGAAGGTAGGATGGAAATTCTGCAACAAAGTAAAACTTCTCTTCAATTGGCCGTGGGGTTTGAAAAATATGTCCAGTTATGGGAGGAATTTTGGAGGTTAACTCCTGAGCATAGGCAAAACCTACATTCCTCCTTTTTGTCCCAAAGGCAGTACTTACCTTGAAGTTAATAAAGCTTAAACTTAAGGGCCCCTCCTGCCACAGACCCTTTCAGGGACCTAAGAGGAATCTGATGCTTTCACTTAGTCTTAGGTTTTTATAAATTTCCTAAGGAAAATATTTTGGGTTTTTTTTTCCCCCCTCTTAAAGAAAACCCTCCAAATTATACATGCTTCAGACTCCACCAAACCTGGTTATGTCCCTGCCTTCCTCCTTTAAGATTGAGAATCCTCTCAAACTTTTGGAATACTGATTAGCCAAGACCCCAATAGTACATAGCACAATTCAAAAAAAAAAAAAAGCTGCTTCTGTTTTCCTTCAGGAAGTTACTTCTATACCAATATCTTTCATTGTGCTTCTCATCTACCTCTCACTGACAGGTGGTCGCAGTTTTAATAAAACTCACAGGATGACAGGGAAGAAATGAATATTAACTTTTCCACAGGCATACAATATAACCTTGTTTTTATGTAAAATTCAACCTTCAAAAGATGCTAAGAGCTGTCTCAATACACTGGGTGTTTGCCTACAGTGAAATTTTAGAATAAGGATGGTCTATAAGAATTTTTTAATGTAAAGCCTTAGGAAGAGTTATTCAAATTATGGTAATTTAATCTGAGTCAGATATTATATACAATTTTGTTTTTTTTAATTCTTTTTAACAATTTTAAAGTCAGTAAAAACCATCCATCTATAGAACATTCAAAATAAGGAAATAACATTTATCTGTCTTTAGAAAGGCAAATTACTAAATATCATCCCTCTTCTGAATGAGAAAGTTATATGATACTGCAACTGCTTTAAAAAAGTAAGATAACGTATTTCTGCAGAATCAAATCTTGGAGTATCACTTTTAAACTCATATCTAAAGTGATGATTAGGTTTCCAAATGATACATTAAAAAAAAAAAAAACCTTTAGTTATTGGGATGCAGCAAAGTCTTATTTAAATCTTGTACCACCAAAGTAAGAATGTTGACATCAGAAACTTTTTTTAAAGCTTCATCTATTAGCTCCCTCTATGTGTATCATAGTGGAGCCATCCTTTGAAAAATAGTTCCATATCAAAGCACTTTTTCTTTCACACATTTCAACCCAATTAGAGACAAGAGAGATGAGTGTTAACAAGACAGTTAAATTTAGAAAATATATGCAAAAAAGCCAAATGTTTTTAATTACTTTAATATTTTCCACATGTAGAATCTTATCTTATTAGGCATTATAACAATGTCTAAAAAGGAAAAATCAGAGCCATCAGCACTCTGTGTGAGATTATCAGCTGGACACAAATTAATATTTATGTTCTGGAAGTTCCTCTATCAACTATTAGCTATTGTGTAGAGGGTATTATAATAGAAACTTCTCAAGCACAGGTAGCCTGCATACTTTTATTAGGTAAATATATGAAGTTCTTAAACATGTTCCTGGTTATCCTTTAACCATACAAATAATTTAAAAAAATATATCAGTCACATCTCTTTGCTCTTTTTGGCTTACAACATGGACTCCAAATTGGCTTTATTTTTGGAATAAAAAAGAGATGAAGCCTACTTTGTGGACTTACTGCATCAAAATTGAGTTTGTAGGATCCCAGTGTTTACTAATATTGTGAGATAGCTTTACAAAAATCCATAAAGCATTTCTCAGAGCTCAAGGCCAGATAGTAAGAGTGTTATTAATATACCAAAAATATTCTCCTAGACCAAAATTTGATAGGAAAGGCCCGTTGATACTGAGGAGAAAATGCCACTAAAATGGGCTATTTCAATATCCTTAGAAATTACATCTTTACAGCACTGAACTAATGGAGAAATTACTTGTTTTACATTCAAATGGCCCTCAGTGGTATCACCATACTAAAAGTAAAGGCCAGAATCTTTGCACTTTTGGACCTCAGATAATTAACAGATCAGTTTGGGGGGTAAATTCCCTGAAAAATCTTAGCATTTCAATTAATTATTAACTTGACACAGGTTATATGAAATTTGAGTTTCCCCAGTGGTTCAGCTGGTAAAAAACACACCTGCCAATGCAGGAGACTCAAGAGACATGGATTCAGTCCCTGGGTAGGGAAGATGGCCTGGAGAAGGAAATGGCGACCTGCTCCAGCATTCTTATCTGGATAATTCCATGGGCTGAGGAGCCTGGCAGGCTACAGTCCATAGGATCGCAAAGAGTCAGGCATGACTGAGCATGTGAGCATGCACACGATATTTATCTTCGCTCTCATTGGTGGAAAGGGGGATTGGCTCAAGTATACAAAATTATAGGCATGCAAAAGATCAAATCTACTAGTAACAAAGAATCCCAACCAAACTAAAGAAGTCCTGTTAGATTTGGCTTTGGAACCACTCTCTATCACCAGCCTGCTAACAAAATCATGGGTATATGAAAAATAACTAAGAAATTTTTGAAAAACTAGTCTAAGCCTTTCCCCTAATTTAGATGGTTAGCATTAATATTTAAGTACTATCCAGCTTCATTTTACTCCCTGCCTGCAGAGCAGTGGTTCTACAAGGGAGGGCTCTGACCTGGATCATCAGATTACTTAAGAACTTGCTGGGGACTTCCCTGGTGGTCCAGTGGTTAGGACTCCACACATTCACTGCAGGGAGCATGGGGTCTATTCTGGTCGCGGAGCTAAGATCCCCTCAAGTCCCACAAAAGGAGTGACCATCAAGAGAAAATCACTGTGACCTGCACATTTGCAATGCTCCAACATCAGCAGGTCTGGAATTCCATCTTCCAGCCTCCATTTTTCTCTATCACTTCCTGTGAGCTTGGAGCATGAAGACCCTCAAGGTCTTTCAAAGCGTTCCTGGTCCTCAAAGTTTCCCCCACTTCCTGTTTTCATTTCCTTTCCTACTCAGACTGGACCCCACAACTCAGCACTTCAACTTTCTCACTTGCCAATTATCTTTCGTCAACCTTTTTCCTTTCATTGTTCTGTTGTATCTGACTGAACAGCCCACCTCAAATTAATCAGTCACCTCTTTCTCCTGCTTCTGAAGGGCAAATGCCAAGTTCTGAGGAGAATGGAGCATGGCAGTATCCCCTGGACAGATACTGAATTGCTAGTTCCAGTTTTACCCTCAGAAACCCTTTATCTCACCCATGGTTCTTTTCCACACTTCAGGCACCACAAACGTCACCATTTTCTTCCAGATCCCACCTCATCCTATCACTCATCCTTAACCTCTACTCTGGAATTAAGCTTGCCAACTCTCTGAACTCAGACACAAGGTCACACTGATCCTCCCTGGCCCCAGAGAACACTGTATCTCTTCTTCCCAAGGTCAAAAGATACATCTCACTGGCCCTGGACCTCTCTCCTCCTGAATCCTCTTAAACCTTGTTCTAGCCATAAAACTTTCTCTTTCACATTCTTTCAGCTGCTTCCTCCCAGTTTCTCTTTCCTCACTGATTAAAAAAAACCAGCTGCCTCTCCCAAGAAGCTGTCTCTTCTTTCTTCACATGAAAGAAGTCTCCATGTGAAACTGGCAATCAATCATTAGGAAAATATGACATAAAATTCAAAAGGGCTTGTATCAATGAAACCACAAACCTTGATTTTTGTTTTGGCCCAGCTTGAACCTGAACAACTATGACCTCACTGTGAAACAGGGTTACTGAGCGACCGCCCTCTGTTTTACTGTAAACCCCAATCCTATCCATAGTGTGTTGGATATGAGGAAATATGTAATACACATCCAATCAATCTGAGTAACTCTTCTGGAACAAAGATCCTAATTTAGTCAGGCCTAGTCTTGAGAAAGAGGGTTTCCCTACTGCTTCAGCAGTAGAGAATCCACCTGCCAATTCAGGAGACATGGGTTCGATCCCTGGGTTAGGAGGACTCCCCAGAAGAGGAAATGGCAACCCACTCCAGTATTCTTGCCTGGGAAATCCCATGGACAGAGGAGTCTGGCATGCTGCACTCCATGGGGTTGCAAAAGACTCTGACATGACTTAGCAACTAACCAACAATGGCAGCAACAGTCGTGAGAAGAGGGTAATTTCAGGATTCAATTATTCTGGTTTAGCTATCCTTTCCGAAAACAACTGCTAAGTGAAGAAAAGAATGGGAGACATATGGACAGGAAAAGGTTTCCTGATGATATTCTTCCCTCTGCAAGGGCGAGGTCTATTAATTGCCTGCCCTTGAGTGCCTTTAGACACTCTGAAGTAAGGTTGATAGTTGACAGTCACTATGACCAAAGAGTCTAGACATGTTCAATGAAAGAAAACAAGACTTCTGCTCTCTGTTGCCTCATCACACTAGCTCTTCTGAAATGCCAGGTGAAGAAGAGGGAGGGGAACCCAGAAGGGTCTGAGAGCACCTAACAGGTAGTGTCTAAGTAGTGACAGACCCTCTTGTGAGGGCGTGGTTTATGTAAGAGTATCATGATAAAAGAGAAAAACAACTTGAAAGGCCACTCAGGAAGCTATGGGGAGAAACAATAAAAATGTCAGAAACCCAAATGAGTTTTCTAGTTTAAAAAACAAAACCCCAGTGAAGTCCTTGCATTTTGTAACAAGGTCATGAAAGCAATACAGTAAGATTCTTTGCTTCCTTCCCTGAGCACATGATGAGAAACCTTACCAGTCAATGCCATCATAGTGGCATTACAAGTTTAAAACTTGATAACATTTTTCACAACATGTACATGCAGCCTGTCCTAGTTTAGAGCTGTTTTAAATCCTTTCCATTTGAAATTAAGTGGAACACTTAAAGCAAAGAACCATAAAATAAAGATCAACTTTAAAAATCTATAAGCAATTAAGAATTTCAAAAAAGAGATCAATATTTAACTACAAAAATATAATACAAAACTCAACTCAGCAATAGCAAAAAAAAAAAAATACTATTTCCAAACTCCTTTCTAATATAGAGCCAGCTCTCAAAACATCCTTAAAGTAACAAAGCTGACAATCTTTCTCTTAACCAGTATTCGGCGGGCATCTACTACTATGGATACAAATACCAAAACTAAACAATTTCAATATAGCCTTTAAATATTATAAAGAAGTTATCATTCCAAGAAATTGATAAAGAAATAAATTTAAAATATGGTTTACTTACTGAAAGCCATGTTGTTTCTCAGCTACAGCAAAGTGTAGAATTCCAATAAGACAAAATCTGAGGAAAAGCTTTGCAAGTGGAAACAATGTAAGTGAAATCTCTTACTGGAGGAAACAATGATATTATGTTCCTGAAGAAAGCAACTGAAGTCTGTCTTTAGACAGACACCACCTCAGTGTTTAACAGTAAGAACAACTGCATTCTGAATAATACAACACAATCATAACATTTCAGGGCTATAATGTATGGTATGCAGTTTTACAATAAAATTAGTGTCAATTGTTGCAAAAATGGCAATCATCAAAAAGGCAGCTTATTGTACTGCAGGAGTGAGTTTATAGAGGGCTGAAAGATTGAAGGCAAAAGGAGAAGCGGGTGGCTGAGTATGAGATGTTGGATGGCATCACTGACTCAACGGACATGAATCTGAGCAAACTCTGGGAGATACTGAAGGACACGGGAGCCTGTTGTGCTGCAGAGATGGGGTCACAAAGAGTCAGATGTGACCGAACAATAGCAACGAAAGCAAAGACAGTTTTTGACAGTCAGGAGATTCAGTCTGCCAAGCAAAGCCCGTAGGTTCAACATCCTCCCTATGCCTGAAAGGGAACAGTTCTGCCTAAAACCACGTGGCAGAGCATCAGCTACAGTCCCATTCAGCTACTCTGATGATGTCCTCAGCTGAACTCCCAACACAAGTTAGATACCTAGGTCCTGCTTTTCCTCCACCCTTTCTCCTTACCTGCTTTTCACCCTTGTCCTTTGACCTCCAGCTCCATAGTATTCTACCCTGATCTACTTCTCTCTTCATTATGTGATCTTCCTATCTGAATCAAACTCTGCAGGGGACAAAGGGTGAGATACAGCTCTTTGCATCGCTTTTAATACACAGAATTGAGAAAAATGTAGGTCAATATCTTTATACATAAATAGTTGTATGTAATAAACACAATTATTAAAAATGATATACATAAAATTGTCTTTCACATAGATAATACTTTTGCAGAAGGATAAATTTTTAGTTGCTCCACTGTGTCTGACTCTTTGTGACACCATGGACTGTAGCCTGCCGGGCTCCTCTGTTCATGGAATTCTCCCAGCAAGAATACTGGAGTGGGTGGCCATTCCCTTCTCCAGGGGATCTTCCTGACCCAAGGATTGAACCTGGGTCTCCTGCACTGCAGGTAGATTCTTTATCCTCTGAGCAACCAAGGAAAGTTTTGTGCATGCAGAAGAATAAGCTGGCCGTATTGTTAAATGCTAACACCAACTGCAAAAATCTTAGACAATAGCTATTAAGACTTTGTGCATCCCTGGCATGGCTTATCAAAACACAGACTGCTGAAATACAAGCCCAGAGCTTTTAAGGAAGCAGGACTGAGCTGAGGCTTAAGAACACACATTTGTAACAAATTCCCAGGTAATAATACTGAAGCTGTTGGATCTACGGACCACACTGAGAACCTCTGAACCTGGAGTGTCAGCATCACTTAATCCTAGTTCAGATTTTCCCTGAATCCTTGGAAAAAGTGGTTTTCACAGAAGCCCAGAATATACTGAGTAGGAAGAATAGTACTTGTTGAGAGGAGGAATGGGATTTCCCTGGAGCCAAATGTGCTTGTGTCTCTCCTGGCGAAGTTCACTAAATCAAATGTACATTATATCTGCTAAGTGTCAGGGAGCCTAATGTATCAATTAAAGCTATGGTATTACACACAGGATAGAAACCAAAAAACAAGAGCTAAGTTTTTTTAATAAGTTGGCAAAAATGGAAAGTTTCTCCAGGAAATTCTTCAAGACGTTCCCTCTCAAATTAGTAAGAATAAACATGGTCTTAATAACCCACAGGGTGTGGAAGAATACAGGGTGTGAAGCTTAAACAAAACACTATGTGCTGTGCTTAGTCATTCAACCATGTCCAACTCTTTCCCTATGGACTGTAGCCTGCCAGGCTCCTCTGCCATGGGGATTCTCTAGCCAAGAATACTGGAGTAGGTTGCCATGCCATCCTTCAGGGGATCTTCCCAACCCAGGGATCAAACCCAGATCTCCCACATTGCAGGCAGTTTCTTTACTGTCTAAGCCACCAGGGAAACTCTATAAACATCAGAAATACTGAATAATTCACTGGGTGTACCATCAGGGGTTGTGTGAGGACAGTCGGTATGGCAGGAGGCTGCTCTAACACATTTCTGTTAGCTCAAGACCCTTGAAGATTTAAATGAATGAAGTCAATTTCTGGAGGTCTTTCATAGGAATAAATACAGAACTCAGCATCATCAGATCTCAATCTGGGTAACACAAAAACAAGTTCTCCCTTTCTTTTCTGTAAGAAAGCCAAGAACAGGAGCAATATAATTTGATTTTATAAAAACTTGTTTTTCTCCTTTCTTTTATATCACTATTTCATTTTCTATCTTCTTACTTCCAAAAGTTGATAGGTAGCTTCTCTAAAAAATTCTAACATTAGTTAGTTCATCAGTGATAACAGAAACAGAGCAAACCCTGTCATATTTAATGAAGCTGCAATCTTCTTAATGGTAAAAAAGCCTATTATTCAAATTGATGCCAATTATTTCAAAATGAAGTAAAAACGCTACTTAGCTATGAATAATACATATACATGTAATATATATTTTCCCATCCATCTCAAGAGTCTAAATTTTTATAATATGGAAGTTATAGTTACTTTTTCTCTAGAGACAAAATCATATCCTAGAATATTAGAACACACTTTAAGATAGTTTATAAAATGTCAACTCTCAAAGATAGAAAATAATGTTGTGTTGTATCTTATTTAAAACATGGAAAACATTTTTAGGTGACCACTGAAGTTGTGCTGGGAGCCTAGAGCTAATATGTGTGAAGCTTGACTACTGATGTCACCATACTATGAGGAAGCTCAAGTCACTTGAAGAGGCCATGTATGGGCACTATTTGACAGTCCTGCTAAGCCCAATTTTGAAGTCATCACAGCCCAGATACAAACATGAGAGTGAACAGGTCTCCAGAAGACTTTAGAGTTCAGTCTTCCAAGTCACCACTGACTATAGACTCCTTCCCAACTGAAGCCCCGGACATCATGAAGAAAAGGCATCCCTTCTGTGTTCCACGTGAATTCATCCATCACTGAATGAACAAGCATGAAAAAATAGTTTGTTTCATATTATTATGGTTGGACTGGCTCATTAGCAGGAGTAGATATTTGGAGCATGCTAGCACTAAAGTTAGAGCTGGGCTTGATATAGAGCAATTTTGAAAAAAAAAAAAAGGCAAACATTTAAAAAGAATTAGAACTTACAGAATAACTTCAAAGTAAATTCAAAGGACTACAGACAGAACCGTATTTCTAAATTTATTATAGTTAGAGGATACAGCTGAGAAGTTTTATCCTTAAAAAAGAGGGAATATGTATATGTATAGCTGATTCACTTTGCTGCACAGCAGAAACACAACACTGTAAAGAAACCATACTCCTATAATTTTTTTTTAAATCAAAGCTGACCATTTTAAGTAGCATCAGAACCAAAAGTCTTTCATCATCAAAATATTTTTCTATTATTAAAAATACAAATAAAATAGATAACTTATCATTACATAAAATATATTGTCTCCTGGAAATCAAAGTAAAGTTCTAGGGACAATCCCAGTGATACTCACTCTTGAATAATTGTTCTTCTTTCAGTACAGCTCAGTTTAGTCCTCAGTCATGTCCAACTCTTTGCAACCCCATGGACAGCAGCAGGCCTTTTTGTCCATCACCAACTCCCAGAGTTTACTCAAACTCATGTCCACTGAGTCGATGATGCCATCCAACCATCTCATTCTGTCATCCCCTTCTACTCTCGCCTTCAATCTTTCCCAGCATCAGGGTCTTTTCAAATGAGTCCGTTCTCTGCATCAGGTGGCCAAAGTATTTGAGTTTCAGCTTCAGCATCAGTCTTTCCAATGAGTATTCAGGACTGAGTATTCCAATGAGTATTCATTTCCTTTAGGATGGACTGCTTGGATCTCCTTGAACGGTTCACATACTGTTGAAGCCTGGCTTGGAGAATTTTGAGCATTATTTAACTAGCGTGTGAGATGAATGCAATTGTGGGGTGGTTGACTTCCCTGGTGGCTCAGACGGTAAAGCGTCTGCCTACAATGCAGGAGACCAGGGTTCAATCCCTGGGTCAGGAAGATCTCCTGGAGAAGGAAATGGCAACTCACTCCAGCACCCTTGCCTGGAAAATCCGATGGATGGCAGGCTACAGTCCATGGGGTTGCAAAGAGTCGGACATGACTGAGCGAATTCACTTGAGCATTCTTTAGCATTGCCTGTCTTTGGGATTGGAATGAAAACTGACCTGCGGCCACTGCTGAGTTTTCCAAATTTGTTGGCATATAGAGTGCAGCACTTTCACAGCATCATCTTTCAGGATTTGAAATAGCTCAATTGGAATTCCATCACCTCCACTAGCTTTGTTCATAGTGATGCCTCCTAAGGCCCACTTGACTTCACATTCCAGGATGTCTGGCTCCAGGTGAGTGTGAACACCATCATGATTTTCTGGGTAGCGAAGATCTTTTTTGTACAGTTCTTCTGTGTATTCTTGCCACCTCTTCTTAATATCTTCTTCTGTTAGGTCCATACCATTTCTGTCCTTTATCGAGCCCATCTTTGCATGAAATGTTCCCTTGGTATCTCTAATTTTCTTGAAGAGATCTCTAGTCTTTCTCATTCTGTTCTTTTCCTCTATTTCTTTGCACTGATCATTGAGGAAGGCTTTCTTATCACTCCTTGCTATTCTTTGGAACTTTGCATTCAAATGGGTATATCTTTCCTTTTCTCCTTGGCTTTTCGCTTCTCTTTTCACAGCTCTTTGTAAGGCCTTCTCAGACAATCATTTTGCCTTGGATCCTATAATTATTTTATGTTCTATGACACAGTTGACCTTATGATATTTTCTAGTGGGCCTAATCTAATCACACTGGCCCTTTAAAAGCAGAATATTTCTCTCGATGGTAGCAGGAGAAAGTAATAGGTGAAGTATGAAGAAAAAAAAAACAAATGATGCTACTGGTCTGCAGGTGGAGAAGCACATGTAAGAAAGAGTGCAGGTGGCCTCCAGGACTAGAGAGCTACCCCTGGCTGACAGCCACAAAGGCCAGAAGGACCTCAGAACCACAATAACCCCTAGGAACTGAATTCTTCCAACAGAGCTTCCCAGATAAGAGCTCAGCCTGGCTCAACCTTTTAAGAACCCAATCAGATCAAACAATTCATTCTTCCCAGACTGCTGAAACAGAGCTGTGAGCAGTCTGGTCTGGTTATAAGTAGTGAAGTTTCAGATAACTCATTAGGCAGCAACTGGCCCTGGAGTTTAAATCTACTTTTCTAATTGGGACTTACAAGGTTAAAGTTTAAAGTCTATGCTTTAACATGCTGGGATTTCTTTAATTAAACTAAGTTTAAAGTGAGTCAAACTTTAGTTTTTGGCTATATATATATATATATATATGCACTCACACAGTATTCAAAGACAACCTCCTCTATGAAGAAATGTAATTCCTAGTTACACAATGCATCTGACGCTTGAAAAAGTGAGAAAAAGAGGGCTCGATCTTCTTAAATGACCATACTTTTATAAACTAGAAGTTTCCGAGTCTGAGACACTATTTCTCAGAACTCTGCTTCCAAAAAGGGGAATATAGATCTCATTTTTCAACTTTTTTAATTAAAAAAATGAGTTAAGCACATAGATGACTAAAATGAATGCTCATATGACCGCCACCTAGAGTGAACTCTCATAAAGAATCCAAATGACATGCAAGTGATGCCGGTTTGATTCCTGGGTCAGGAAGATCCCCTGGAGAAGGGATAGACTACCCATTCCAGTATTCTTGGGCTTCCCTGGTGGCTCAGACAGTAAATAATCTGCCTGCAATGCAAGAGACCTGGATTCAATCCCCGTCTAGGAAGATCCCCTGGAGGAGGGCACGGCAACCATTCCGGTCTTCTTGCCTGGAGAATTCCCATAGAGGAGCCTGGTGGGCTATGGGGTCTTAAAGAGTCAGACACGACTGAGTGACTAGGCACACAATGTTCTGTCACAGTTGCTTCATCCATGTGTTGGTGTAAAACACTCCTCATTTCTGAATAAAAGTAAGTTGGAAACTACAGGATACTACACCATTCTTCTCCTAAGAACATTCTGGTCATAACCACAATATTTGCATCACAAAAATAAAAATCAACAAAATCCCATTTTCTCTAGTGACACATTTATATTTTCAAATTTTCACATTTGCCCTAAAAGATCATTTATAACTTTTCTTTTATTCTGATTGTAACCTAACCAGAATCTAATCAAGTTTCACACACTGCATTTGGTTGTCTTTTTTGACTCTTTAAATCTAGAATTGTTTCCCCAGTTCTCCTGTGTTTTTCTGATGTAACTTTTTGAAGAACCCAATCCAATTGTCTTGTAGAATGTCCTACATTTAGAATTTGGCCAAATTATTTACTTACGTCACTGAAAGTGTTCCTCCAGCCCTATTTCCTGTAAACTGGACATTAGATTTAGACTTTGGATTAAATTCCAGTTAAGCAGTTTGGGCAAGAACATTTCATCCAGGTGCACATCAAGTAGCTCATGGTGTCAGGTTACCCACTGCTGGTAATGCATATTTTGGTGACAAGCAAGAACCCCACAGGAAAGGCACATTTTTCCAATAAAAGCAGTTAAAAATCTGTAATCTTTCTAAATGTTGTGTTCTCCTACAATCTCTCCAAGTGGTTTTAGCAATTACTGATGATTCTTGATTGAACCAATTGCTACTTTAGGATTTTCAAAATGGTGGTCCTATAAATGCTATAATTCCTCCTAAATGTGTAGTTAGCAGACTACTGAAGGGTCTTTTTTGTCTTTTGAGGACTATGCCTTTGCTTTTTTAATCCTCTTTTTTTAAATTTAAAAGCATCACTAGGTTCCTACTTTTGAATAGCTTTATTGAAGTATACACATGGTAAAATTCAACTTAACCTGAAATAGGGTAAAGCTTGAGTTTTGACAATTGTATACAGTTGTGCAAACATCATCACAGTCCAGATATACAGCATTCCTACCAAAGAGTTTCTTCCAGCTCCTTTGCAGTTAATTCCCTTACTTCACCCCCAGGAACCACTGATCTAATTTGCATGATTATAGTTTTGCCCTTTTAGAATTTCAGTTAATGGAATCATATTACAGTATACAGTCTTTGGTGTCTGGCTTCTTTCACATTGCAAAATGCTTTTTAAATTCACTCATTCTCCTCCATGTAAAAAAGAGTTGTTCCGTTTTATTAAGTAGAAATTCACTGCATAACTGTCACACAATTTGTTCATCTATTTACCAGTTGATAGGCATTTGGGTTGTATCCAGTCTGGGCCTACTATGAATAAAGTTGCTGTGAAAATTCACATGTAAGTACTTATGTGAACATGTGTTTCACATCTTTGGGGTAGATACTTAAGGATGGAATGGATGAGAAACCATTGTTTCAACTTAAAATGTCAGACTGTTTTCCAAAATGAGTGTATCATTTTCTAAGTTACCCCCGGCAGTGTCTGACTGTACTGTTTTCTGAGTTACCCCCGGCAGTGTCTGAGAGGTCCAGTTGTTCTGCACCTTTGTCAATACTTGCTATTTTCACTTTTTAAATTTTAGCTGTTTGAATGAGTATAAGGGTATCATTGTAGTTTTTCGTTTGCAATTCTTTCTCTAAATGGTTGGAGACATAGTACATCTTTTGATATGTTTATTGGCTATATTTATATTTTTGTCTTGATATGTCTATTCAAGTATTTTATTTTTTTAATCAGGATGAATTTTTGTATAAAAGTTATTTGTAGCCAGATACTAGGCAAATTAATCATCTTTTCTTCTAGGGTTTAGATATACTGTATGTCAGAAATATTTGTCTAAGATTGAAAACAATTTCTCCACGGCTTTCTTCTAAAAATTTATAAATCTATGACCCATTTAAAATGAAATTTTATATGTGGATAGAGTTAGTTTTGCATGTGAATATAAATATCCAATTTTACTAGCACTCTTTGCTGGTCAGACTATCCTTTCTCCACTAAATTACCTGAGGGGAGGGGGCAATTTGTAAAATATAGACATAGTTTATTTCTGAGTTCTACTCAAGTCATTGATTTTTCTATCCTAATTTCGGTATTACACTGTTTTTCCTTAAGGTGCTTAAAAGTCTTGAAATCAGGTACTGTAAGTTCTCTTCAATTTCTCCCAAAATTGTTTTCACTAGTCTAGGTTCTTTATGAAGTGAAGTGAAAGTAGCTCAGTCATGTCCGACTCTTTGTGACCCCATGGACTACACAGTCCATGGAATTCTCCAGGCCAGAATACTGGAGTGTGTCACCATCCCCTCCTCCAGGGGATTTCCCAATCCAGGGATCAAACCCAGGTCTCCCACATTGCAGGCATATTCTTTACTAGCTGAGCCACCAGGGAAATCCAGCTCGAAGGACAAGAGCTTTGGGCTTCCCTTGTGGCTCAGCTGGTCAAGAGCCCAAGAGAAGGTTCTTTATATTTGTTTCAATTTCAGACTCAGCATACCAATTCCTACCAAAAAAAAACCAAAAAAAACAAAAAACAACAACAACAAAAAAACAAGCCTGCTAAGTTTTGTTGGGGTTGCACTAAATCTACAGAAGATGATAATTTTAATAACAGTCTGATCTATAAAAACTTTCTATTCATTGAAACCTTTTTCTCAGCAAGATTGTATAGTTTACAATGTACAGATCTTGCACATATAGTCATATTTATTCCTAAGTATTTCATTCTATGTCATTTTAGGGGCATTACTGCGTATCACTATGCATAATGCTACTTTCTCAATTTTTAAAATTCAGTGTTATATCATAGACTTTATTCATTTTTGATGCTCAAAATCCCAGCACTGAAGTCCTGTCCAGCTGGCTTTTGAGTCCTTTTTAGGTGACTTCATTAGATAGTGTGTCATTTACGTTAGGTAAATAAGATTTCCCAAGCTCCCCTTATATCTTCTCTGTGTGAATTCCTTTAACACCCTTAATGAACATTTAACACTAAAAAAATTATCATGAAAGGCACCATGATGACAGGCACCCTGCTAGTAATGGGATGGAACTTGAGAGGCTCATAATTAGGGTGCTGTGTGCTCCCTCACTGTAAAGATGAGCCAAAGAGGTGGAAATCAGGTAGTCCTATATTGAAAACCTTTGTACTAAATCAGACATTTATCTCCAATATTCTACTCCCACAGTAAACCCACCCAGGTTTATAAAGATGAGCACCTAAATGCTAATACCTACCTAGTCCAAATGTTTCCTAGGTGGTGCTAGCAGTAAAGATTCTGCCTGCCAATGCAGGAGGTGTAAGAGACGCGGGTTCGATCCCTGGCTCAAGAAGATCCCCTGGAGGAGGGCACGGCAAACTTACTCCAGTGTTCTTGGCTGGAGGATCCCAGGGACAGAGAAGCCTGGTGGGCTACTGTACATGAGGTCACAAAGAGTCGGACACGACTGAAGCGACTTAGCATACTCACTCACACAGTGCAGATACCCACAATTAAGGTAGATAATACTACTACAATTGGAAAAAAACGCGTTTTACTTACCATGTTTTCAGGCTCCTGCTAAACTGCTTAAATTTGGAAGTCTCCAAAGGAGGGGAGTGGGAGAGCAAGAAGTTTTTATTTTCTTCTTTTGTGAATGTTAGACTAAGAGTGAGGTAATACATTAATGATCTCCTATCAATGGTTTCTTACCCAGCACCTGAATATCAGGGCACTGGAAATGACCAGAGAAAACCACAGCCATCAGGAAACTGTGCTGTTTCCCCTCCTACTCCTTACCACCCAGTGTCTGAGAATCAAGGTCAAGTTTCTGAAACTCAGTCCCTCTCCTTTGTACAACTGCTTGTGGCTGTCAATAGGTTGATGAACATGCAATCAGAAAGACAGAGCTTGCCTGGCTTCTGACCATGTTACACATTTCTAGATACAACAACTTCATCATTTTGACCATACCAAAAGAAAAAACCCCACAGAAAATTAGTTTTCACATCACAAGAGGCTGGTTAGGATAAATTAGGAGGCTTAAAGAAAACAGACCACCTCACTGCAAGTGAAGACTGAAAAGGAGAACTTGCTGCTCAACCTACGTGCCCCTCATGAAAAAGAAGTTCCCTGGTGAATGAAAAAGGGAGTCAGAGAGTTCAGGCAATTCATCTGAGTTCTATTCTAAACCAGTCTAGTCAGGACAGCTTCTAACCATGTTGCACTTATCTAAGAACTCAAAAATGAAGTAACTCTCAGCTAGACTACATATAATTGGATATTTAACATAAATTTAAATCATTTAATTTTATTCAGCTTGAACTCAAAGAGCTCCCAGTTTTATTTGATTAAATTTCACTCCTTCCCATTTCTCATGACTGTATCCTGGACTCTGTCAATTCTAGTGATCCTATTGATGAACACTGTACAAAATTTTGCCTGGTAAGGTTCTCTGCTGAACTCACCCAGAAAACAGTCCTCTGTAGCACTGGCATGTTGTGACAAAACAAAAAAATACTGCTAATAAAAAACTTCTAAGTGGGTATAGATTGCTTTTACATAATCTAAGTCCAATTTGGGGGGAAATATTAAAACTTAATAATTTATAAACCTTCTATCACTAATTCATAATTCATACAAGGAATGTTCTTTTGTTAGTAAAATGTAATCTAACTTTGTTTTGATTTTAATCACAGACAATGGAAGACAATAAAGGAACACAAGTTACTACAAGACTCAACAACCAATAAATCTTCTGATTGGTCTTAAAATAGATAAATTGAGTAAGTGGTGATAAAGCATTGGAAGCCAATTTTTAGAATACACAATAAAGTAAGAGCTCTAAGGCATAATAACTACCATTCACTGCTCCTATGGGTAAGAACCAGAGCATCAGTTGTTTATTATTATTATGTTACAAACAATAGCAAAAAAAAAATGGCAAAAACAAAACTAGAAACAGTTTTCCACCACTAGGGAGGGAGTTATGGTCAAGGCCTACAAAGCAGCATATTTGCAATCAACCACCACCCTCCAAAATATCCCAATAGTACATCAAACTAACTTCTCTGCTCCTCCTACATTTTTAATCTTAGAATTCTTTTTCTCTTTTCAATCTGTTGCCACTGAAATCTGAACAAAGACTGATTTTGGTCAAACACATTCTATGCTAAAAAAGGCTATAAATCCCAAAGAAAAAAATCATGGCAGAGAGAATGTGCCATCCTCTGTATCACCAGATGGCATAGATAAAGGGCTGTTGTGTACTCCTGCTCAGCAAAGAGGTAGTTTTATCACTGTCATTTATCCATGCCCCAAAGGTGCACAATCCAAACTAATGTGGAGATTCTTCGATGACAGCTGAGACTGAAATATTCCATCTGTGTTTAATACAGAGATTACATCCTTTATTCTCCAATGAGAGCCTTTCAGAATATCACCATGCAATTTTTTCTTCTGAAAGACAACAGCTTTCTCACTATTTTTTCCCTACATCTGTTTGCAAGATTGCTTTTAGGAGGATGGGCATAAGTTTAAGAAAGAAAGCTAAGTACGATTTCATCTTCAGTTTTAACACCTATTTGAGTATGTAAAAAAACTAAATACTCATTTTGCTATATATGATGAAATGCTATGGTACTGAAAACTTGCTTACAAAGCAGTGTAACTGTGCTATAGAAAATAACCATTTAAAACCCAAGGCATAACATCATTTATAGAGATACAGATATGTGTATGTGTGTGTGTGTGTGTGTGTATCTTCATATATGCACATTCCTGGGTGTCAATGTGTGTATATATATTTGTGTGTATAACTATATATACATGCACACATTTTAAATGGCCTGTAACTAGAAAATGAAAAGAATAATGATTTATATAAAAAGAAGAAACAAAATGAGGAGGAATCAATGGTCATGATAGTCAGTACCATCTAGTCACTAATTTGATCTTTCAAATAGTCATTTGAAGTAGAAAATAAGGAGACACTAAAAATGGTTAGCCAAAGGAGTAAAACTGTCCACAACAGTTAGGTAATGAAGAAGGCAGGTCCTTGCTGGATTATAAAAATATTAAGTTAAGTAACAGTGATTTTCTAAATATGAGACAAAAGCATTTACCAAATGCCTAAACAGTACTTTGTTACATGAAAAAATGATGCATCTTTCCCCTTCTAGAAGCTCATAATTTAATAATACCTGAAGAAGATAATTGAAGAAAACAAAGTTGCAATATATATTAACATTAACATTTTGAGATATAGGAGCTGCCTGCTAGGTATCACATTTCAAGCTTATGCCATAAAAATCACATCTTGAGCAGCTGTGACACGGACAGTCATTTGCAGGTTTGTCACAGCAAGAGTTTTAGCTTTATGGAAACAAGAGCCAGTTAATGGGGGGGATGAGCCAGTTAATGTCCCCAGGAGCACAATTGGCCTCCTCTCACTGAAGAGGCAGGAAAGAATCCAAGGAACATGGTGAGAGTCTACAAATCTCTAAGTTCTTTATCCTGCAAGAGTTGGTTCTGAAAGAAATATCGGGATCAGTGTGGATAAAAACCTGCCAACCTAAGAGCCAAGTACTCAGTTTTTACATTTCAATGATCCATGAAAACTGGCAAACAGCAGTCACGAATACACAGTTGCATGACTACATAAGACCCAACTGAAACTTTCAGCCAACTGGATTATGTTGCATCATCACCAGCAAATGTTCATCAAAGGCTTTGTGTTAGGCCTCACCCGGGGACTACAGGGAATGAGGCCCTCATCGGATACCCGCCAAGACTCTTAACACACTTTAAGTCCGAGACCCTCTATTAAACCTGTCAACCCTTAAAGAGAATCTTTCTTCCTCTTTAAGGATAAGGGTAGCTCCCACCCACCACATTCTAGAATGCCTTCCAACTACTGAGAGACTGTGGTCACAATCAGCCCTTCTTTTCTCAACATCTTATCTATCATTATCTTTAAAAGTTCCTTTCTTTCTGCCTTTGTTATCCAGTAGTATTAAAAGAAAAGATGACTCATAAAAGTAGAAAGCTTACAGGAATGGATTAGGATAACCTCCATTCAAATCCCAGCTTAGCTATTCTCTACTTCGGTGGTCTAAGCAACTCATACTTTGAAATGATTTTCTCATCTATAAAACTGGATAGCAGTAACAATTTTACTGTCTCACCTAATAGGATCTTCTGGAGGAGAAAAGGAAAAAATGCAAGTGAATATGCTTTGCAAGTTGTAGAATATAAATAACATCCTATGCAACAAATTCTTTATAAGACCAAACTCATTCCAACCAATATCCAACATCTTTATTTAACAGCTAAATTTCTTAATTAAGCTGCATGCATTTTGTGCCTCAGCCTCAACATCTTTTACTCTGTTAAAGCAAACCCCTGCGAGTGGTACTCCACACGAACACAGTGTAGGTTTTCCTCTAGCATCTTACATCACTGCTCACGATTTGCCATCTTGAAGCCCTTATCTCTCTCAAACCCTTTGGAATTTGGACATGAGTTTGAGTAAGTTCCAGGAGTTGGTGATGGACAGGGAAGCCTGGCGTGCTGCAGTCCATGGGGTCGCAAAGAGTTGGACATGATTGAGTGAATGAACTGAAGTACCTCAGTAAATACTTAACACTAAGTACCTCACACAGCTCACAATTCTGGGCCCATCAGCTCTGACAATCTTCCATCCTGCCTAAATATCTTCTAATTTTTCATGCAGTATTTCCTCTTACTCTAGTCCTTGGTGAACTTTCAAATTGTCAAAGAGCTTCAGTGAATTATAAGGGCAGACCTGAATTACAGAATGAGGAGGTGAAGTGAGATCCTCATGTTCTTTTTAAACAACTCATTTAGGCAACTTGTCTAAGAAATGAGAAAGGGAAAAGATTAGGACATTGCAGAGAAAAGAATGCTAGGAGGAAACATGGGAAGCTGTCTGTTTTCTTGGTTTTAAAATGCAGAGCTCAGACAAGACTGTACAGTAGAGGTTAAAGACAGGAGGGGCCTGTGAAGTTAATGTTCTGCGGATAGAAGGAAGGACATGAGATTGAAAGGGTAAGCAGGAGAATTAGCCTGGGCAGGAGAAGCAATTCTAAGTCTTGAGGGCAGAAATTAATTTTTTCAGACATAAGATGAAAAACTGAAGAAGTTTATTCAAGCCCCAAGCTCTGGGGTTTTTTTTGTTTTTTGTTTTTTGTTTTTTCCCTAAAAGGTAGCTTAGGATGATCATCAACTAAGATTTGAGAGGTCAGGGTTGGGGTTGGAGCCCAATGAGGGCAGTGAGGTTTTCGAGTTACCACTGAAGGCACATAGAAGGGGCAAGCCAAATAAAAACACTCAGTTTGATGATTTTTCTCCAGGGGTGCTCAGCAGCCAAGGTGTTAAAGAAGCAAAAGCAAAGGGTATATCCATGATTTTATTTCCACAGTCCACAGGCCTTTGATTCCATTGCCCTAAAACAGACTGCAACTCCTGGGCTGCCATCTTGAAAGTGTGTAACATCAGGGATGAATGCGGGTGAACCAACAGCTGAACAGGGAATACACTATAAGTGATGTTATTAGTGATGGCTCAGCAATCCTGTACCTTCAAGGTCAAATTCACATTAAAATTGCATTATTCTTCATAACACAAGGTACATTCTTTTCCTGTCACTGTCCAACCGGAGCACAAGAAGGAACATAAACATCTCTTCCTTTTCACTGAGAAAAGCTACTGCCGACAGAAAAGAACTTCCTGTGTATACAAGTATGGCAGAGCAACTGATGGGAGGCCTGCAGCGCTCACTGGACTCAATCTGTCTGCTAGTTAATGTTAATAACGCAAGCTGCCACTGCCGCATGTGGCTTCTTAGTCTCCTAGTCAGCATGACATTTTTCTTCCAGCTGAGCCAGTCCATCTCTGACTTCTGCAGTGCCAACATGGTCTGTCAGCTATTGTCACTTCCAAGATGTCTATGGCTATGTGACAATGGTGGGGATCATGTCAGAATTGTCCTTGAAACACTTATTATCACCTCCCACCAGTTACAGAGTTGACCACATGGGCATTTCTTTGGATTTCTGCTGTTTTATTTGACGTTCTCATTGGGATGCCCTCATAAGGGACAGCAATAATTTACTAAATACTTGATGAACAAATTCCAGAGCTTCAAACTCACTGTTGTTCTATACCTAATTGCTCCAGTTTATAAAACATGTAAGGTAGTTTTCACAGAATCTAAACTAAGGTCCAGTGGATATTAAATCAAATGGTACCATTAAGGAAAAGCAGATATTCAGACTTGATCATATTTCCAAGGTATTTTTTTAATTGTAAGGTGTTGCCAAGATAATGAATTCAAATGATTAGAAGGAAATAAAATGTGGAAAAATTAAACAGATTACAGCACATGAAATAAGTAAAATTACTATGTTCACTTTAGCTCTTACTTCATATTAATAATATTTTCTATGTTTATTAAAATGGGAACATTAAAATAAATTTTCATGTATTTCACTTCCAATTCAAAGCACTTTCTCCCTTGCTTTTTCCCCAGGAATGAAAAGATTACATTTGTTTTTAAAGGCTATCCTGTATTCTTTAAGTATTATGCTTAATTGTAGTTGCCAAACTACTGCTTTATGTCCAACAACAAGTTCACTCTACTGAGTGGAATTTTCAAATGAATTATTTAAATATTTGAATATCACACCAGTCAACCCTAAAGGAAATCAATCCTGAATATTCATTGGAAGGATTGATGCTGAAGCTGAAGCTCCCATACTTTGGCCACCTGATGTGAAGAACTGACTCACTGGAAAAAACCCTGATGCTGGGAAAGACTGAAGGCAGGAGTAAAAGGGGACGACAGAGGATGGTTGGATGGCATCACCCAGTCAATGGACATGAATCTGAGCAAACTCCAGGAGATAGTGAAGGACAGGCAAGCCTGGGATGCTGGAGTTCACAAAGCTTCAAAGAGTAGGACACGACTGAGCGATTTCACAACAAAGCTTAATATTCATAGCTCAGACAGAAGAAAGAAACCTCCACGAATATAACCTTGTTTGTCTTTCTTCATATTCAGTCCCCTCCTATTCGATCCACTCTATCCTTAAACATGTTCTCCTCAGACCTCAGCGTGGAAACTCCTGGGACACTGAACTCGTACACGACACTACACCACTTGTCAACCCCACTCCCTCTTACCCCGCCTGATGGCTCAGTCAAATTCTGATGATTAGGAACAGACTGGATCAGTCTAAGCTCTTTGCAGTTTCCGTTATGCTCATCCACACCAATCACAGAGCACATATGACCTATATTACTTCTTCAGGCACATAATCAAACTTCCACATACAATTTGTCTCCACAATAAGATCATGAAAGCAAGGACAGTATATTTCTACTAATTTGTGTCTCCTACTACTCCATTTCCACAGTCACTCCATAAATAATTAATAAATCAAATATCAAAGGGCCACCTCCCCGAGTTATGCAGCAAGCCTATTATTCAAACCAAGATGTTATAGATAATCAGAGGGAATCCCTGGAAGGGAATTTTTAACTATCCACTGATGACAAAGGTCACACCAAAATCAGTGGAAAACAAATTTATACTGAATAAGAAAGCAGTAATTTAATAGTGAGGGAATACCTGGAAGAATGACAAAAATAATTAATTCTGAAATGCATTCTCACTGTGAATACATTACTGAGTATTGCTCCATGCGAAGCATGAAATCCATAAAAGATTTCATTCTGCATCAACGATAAGAGTGGGGGACATTTTTTAAACATATATCAATTATTTCCCAGTATCTCATAAGGAAAAGACAAGCTGAAATGCAAAAAAACAAAGATAAGCTAAAAATTAAAACTGATTAGCAACAATACATAAGAAAAATGAATAATCGCCCATTAAGCTTTCTTTAGTGAAAGTAGCTATAACTAACAGTGCTTTTAAGATGAACAGAAACAAAGCATAAAGAAAAGTGCTTTGGAAAATCCAAGGTAATTTATCAAGGTTTCCAGTACAAGTAGCACCTAAGGGACTCCTGACCAAGAAGAGAACTTAGTGAGCCCTGTTTTAAGCAAAGGCACTGTCCATAAGGTTAGTAATTAGAAGAATAACATTGTCATGTTCTTGTTTTGTGCTGAGAGGACTATATATGAGAACTCAAAATCAGCAAACTTATTACTTGCGTAGGAAAAAAAAAGAATATCACTATTTCTTGCCAGAAGAAATTCGGAATTTACTCTCAGATCATATAAGTGATTAGGTTAGACCAACAAGTCAGTCACAATAGGTTAAGCTCCCTCCAAAGTCCTATCTGATCAACAATTTACTTCCATCATGCCCACTTCCTCCCACAGATTATCATGAACTTGATCATTCTACCATCTTGCCCCTATCCTGTATTCTAACTCCCTTCCAGTAAGTAACTTATCTCACTGCCCTTTTTGCCCATTGCCAATTTCCAGCCCATCAGCAATTATAAGAAAGACAATACTACTTTTGATTTCCCCTGAAAGAAGAAACTAGCTTTAAGCCAACATGGAACAGAGGACCTCCCTTCAGAATATGTAGTAAAGTGCTAAAAAAAATCATTTATTGTCTTTCTCCTGACCTTTGTAGAAATTAATGAAGGATCCAATAAACCAAATAACAACATCTTCCTTTCTTGTCCTTTGGCAAACCTGAGACAATACAGATGAATCTTTGGTTTACTGGGAAACAGTCAAGCTATATTTTTTTTTCATAAATTACAAAATATATGTATTATGTTTGAAAAAAATGTCAACTAATTTAGAGCAATTTCTGAATTCTCCATAAATGTAACACTCATTTTTAATGCATTTCTTAATAAACATAAAATGAACTGAATCATTTTCAGTTGCTAAGTCACCTTAAAACCAGCCTACAAAATATAGTGATCCAGTAAATATTTTTTTTTAATATTTGGAAGTGGCCAAATAGTTATGTAGGCAATATCAACTGATTATTTTCAGAGATAGGTAAGTGTCAAAATATGACACTCAAAAATTGCACCTCAATTGTTAACTTTTGATGAAACAAGTGCCCTTTCAGGGCTAATTCTCAACTATTCTCCTTGACCTCTCATTTTCAGGCAAACAAAACAGCAGGAGGCAGAGGATGAGAGTGGGATGCAGACATCACACCTTCTGTTTCTCTCCAAATAACCAAGGTGGCATCAGGACAGCATCCTAATCAGATTCAGAGGACATCTCTACAGAACTTTCACACAGTGAGTGCATTGTTCAGTTCAGTTGCTCACTCATGTCCGACTCTTTGCAACCTCATGGAGTGAAGCACGACAGGCTTCCCTGTCCATCACCAACTCCTGGAGCTTACTCAAATTCATGTCCATTGAGTCAATGATGCCATCCAGCCATCTCATTCTCTGTCGTCCCCTCCTCCTGCCTTCAATCCTTCCCAGCATCAGGGTCGTTTCTTCACATCAGGTGGCCAAAGTATTGGAGCTTCACTTCAGCTTCAGTCCTTCCAGTGAAGATGCAGGACTGATTTCCTTTAGGATTGACTGGCTTGATCTCCTTGGAGTCCAGGGGACTCTCAAGAGTCTTCTCCAACACCACAGTTCAAAAGCATCAATTCTTTGGCACTCAGCTTTCTTTATAGTCCAACTCTCACATCCACATATGATCACTGGAAAAACCATAGCCTTAACTAGACAGACCTTTGTTAACAAAGTAAAGTCTCTGCTTTTTAATATGCTGTCTAGGTTGGTCATAACTTTCCTTCCAAGGAGTAAGCGCCTTTTAATTTCATGACTGCAGTCACCATTCCCAGTGACTTTGGAGCCCCCAAAAATAGTCAGTCACTGTTTCTACTGTTTCCCATCTGTTTGCCATGAAGTGATGGCACCAGATGCCATAATCTTCGTTTTCTGAATGTTGAGCTTTAAGCCAACTTTTTCACTCTCCTCTTTCACTTTCATCAAGAGGCTCTTTAGTTCTTCTTCACTTTCTGCCATAAGGGTGGTGTCATCTGCAAATCTGAGATTATTGATATTTCTCCCAGCAATCTTGATTCCAGCTTATGCTTCTTCCAGCCCAGCATTTCTCATGATGTACCTGCATATAAGTGAAATAAGCAGGCTGACAATATACAGCCTTGACATATTCCTTTTCCTATTTGGAACCAGTCTGTTGTTCCATGTCCAGTTCTAACTGTTGCTTCTTGACCTGCATACAGATTTCTCAAGAGGCAGGTCAGGTGGTCTGGTATTCCCATATCTTTCAGAATTTTCTACTGTTTGTGGTTAGGAATACCACAGTATTACAGTTCTACTAAAAGGGCCAAAAGGCAATATATTTTACTATTGTCATTTTTAGCAAATTTATTCTTCATATATTTTTAAAATATTGGAACAAATTTTAAGGAACATTAGCTTGTCACTACAAAAAATGGGCTTTGTATTCTAAATAGCGTGCCATAAAACTGGGGTCAGAATTTCTAAGTGACTCTTAATCTATATCCAATTTAAAGACATGTTAAATTTGGCTGGCATTTCAATAAAGGTGCGCTTCCTATTTGGATCTGTAAAACCTTGTTAACTTTCCTGAACTAGCCAAGTGGGCCCTTCAAAGCAGCCCTTCTAGTCTAGGTAAGACCTGGCCCATTTCACCTGCCTGCCTCTTAGAAGGCTCCAGCCTATGTCTCCTGGATATACTCAGTATAACACCATCCCAATTTACTTATGTTTATTACCACCCTGGTGGCTCAGAGGATAAAGCATCTGCCTACAATGCGGGAGACCTGTGTTCGATCCCTGGGTCAGGAAGATCCACTGGAGAAGGAAATGGCAACTTATTCCAGTACTCTTGCCTGGAAAATCCCATGGATGGAGGAGCCTGGTAAGCTATCATCCATGGGGTCGCAAAGAGTCGAACACAACTGAGTGACTTCAGCTTCACTGTTTCATTAGCCTCACACTCCATCACTGTCTCTATCAATTGATCAAAAGTCATTATCAAGTGTCTCAAACTCCAATTTAACTGATCATCTCCTACTATGTACCCTCTCTTCAGTAACAGAACCAACCAGGCTTTCACTGCGCCCTTGGCTGCGGCTAGACTTCCTCTCTCAGCCTCCTTTGCCGCCAGGCAAGTTCTTATGGTTAAGTTCTGAGCACAGATTCCAAGTCCGGTCTGTGGTTGGTATTTATTCTCATAGATTAAATTGTCAACTGCAATAGGGCCAGGCTCAAGAGTCTTTTTTTTTTTTTTTTTTAAGCTCCCCAGATGAATCTCACATATAGATGAGGTTAAGGACTCCTGGTAAAGCATGGTAGAGTGATGAGAAAGTCATCTAAGAGTAGAGATGCTTGGCTTCTACTCCCCAAATCCCATTCAACCCAGACTTCTATACGAGACAGAGACAAACTATCTTGTTTAAGCCACTGTTAGGTTTCCCTGGTGGCTCAGAAGGTAAAGAATCTGCCTGTAATGCAAGAGACCTGGGTTCGATCCCTGGGTTGGGAAGATCCCCTGGAGAAGGGTATATCAACCCACTCCAGTATTCTTGCCTGGGGAATTCTACGGACAGAGGAGCTTGGCAGGCTACAATCAATGGGATCGTGAAGAGTCTAACACAATTGAGTGACTAACAGTTTCACTTTCTCAAGCCACTGTCACATGATGTGTGCTAAAACAGAGCTCCTGCATGCGTGCATGCTAAGTAACTTCAGTTCAGTTGCTCAGTCATGTCTGACTCTTTGGGACCCCATGAATCATAGCACGCCAGGCCTCCCTGTCCATCACCAACTCCCGGAGCTTACCCAAACTCATTCATGTCCATAAGTCACTTCAGTTCAGTTGCTCAGTTGTGTCCAACTCTTTGCGATCCCATGAATCGCAGCACGCCAGGCCTCCCTGTCCATAACCAACTCCTGGAGTTCACTCAGACTCACGTCCATCGAGTCAGTGATGCCATCCAGCCATCTCATCCTCTGTCGTCCCCTTCTTATAAATCACTTCAGTCATGTCCAACTCTTTGTGACTCTATGGACTGCACCGTGCCAAGCTCCTCTGTCCATGGGATTCTCCAGGTGAGAATATTGGAGTGGGTTGTGGTGCCTTTCTCCAGGGGATCTTCCTGACCCAGGGACTGAACTCGTGTCTTAAGTCTACCTGCATTGACAGGCAGGCTCTTTACTACAAGGGCCACCTAATCATAACCTAACAAATACCACAGGCAGCACTGATCTCCCACCTGGTCACTTCTGAATCATAAGGATACTAGCTCAAATTCTTATGCCTATTATCTGCCTTCCAGAACCAACCCTGTACTGTCTGATCAAGATCTCTTGACAAAATGTTCTAATTTAACTTTTCCCTTTTGCTTTTGATGCAAAAAATATATAAGACATGAATCCATTCTCTTTTCTTTTTGCAATTATGAAACATCTGATTCCTTTCCAATATGATACTATGAGTTGTTTAATGGTATCCTTCTTCCAGTTGATGGATTATTTCAGTGGTTGTTTGAATTGAAGTAATATGCAGTATTTGCCTTCATTTCAGTATTTTAGTTTGAGTTATTTTAGCATATTTAAAGTTTAAAAGGCTCAATGCCTAACTACCATACAGATTTGGGTAAACCACAGGCAAAAACAAAATGAATTATGGCTGCAACTATGAAAGTTATACCAATTTCCTACTGGCAGAGCAACAGGAAATCTAATGTGGCAAGGAACTCAATGTAGCCTCTATCTGTTATCATATGACTACAAATAACAGATGCCATCTGGATATTTTTGTTGGCTCATAGTAATCTAATCATTTAAGAAGTCTATTATCGCTTTGCATAATTAATCCAAACACCAAATAATCTATGGCTAAATAACAAAGTTTGAGCATTCTTTGGCATTGCCTTTCTTTGGGATTGGAATGAAAACTGATCTTTTCCAGTCCTGTGGCCACTGCTGAGTTTTCCAAATTTGCTGGCATATTGAGTGCAGCACTTTCACAGCATCATCTCAAACTGCCAACATCCACTGGATCATGGAAAAAGGAAGAGAGTTCCAGAAAAACATCGATTTCTGCTTTATTGACTATGCCAAAGTCTTTGACTGTGCGGATCACAATAAACTGTGGAAAATTCTGAAAGAGATGGGAATTCGAGACCACCTGACTTGCCTCTTGAGAAACCTGTATGCAGGTCAGGAAGCAACAGTTAGAACAGGACATGGAACAACAGACTGGTTCCAAATAGGAAAAGGAGTACGTCAAGGCTGTACAGTGTCACTCTGCTTATTTAACTTATATGCAGAGTACATCATGAGAAACGCTGGGCTAGAAGAAAGCACAAGCTGGAATCAAGATTGCCGGGAGAAATATCAAGAACCTCAGATATGCGGATGATACCACCCTTATGGCAGAAAGTGAAGAAGAACTAAAGAGCCTCTTGATGAAAGTGAAAGAGGAAAGCTGGCTTAAAGCTCAACATTCAGAAAATGAAGATCATGGCATCTAGTCCCATCACTTCATGGGAAATAGACGGGAAACAGTGGAAACAGTGTCAGACTTTATTTTGGGGGGCTCCAAAATCACTGCAGATGGTGATTGAAGCTATGAAATTAAATGACACTTACTCCTTGGAAGGAAAGTTATGACCAACCCAGACAGTATATTCAAAAGCAGAGACATTACTTTGCCAATAAAGGCCCATCTAGTCAAGGCTATGGTTTTTCCAGTGGTCATGTATGGATGTGAGAGTTGGACTGTGAAGAAAGCTAAGGGCCGAAGAATTGATGCTTTTGAACTGTGGTGTTGAAGAAGACTCTTGAGAGTCCCTTGGACTGCAAGGAGATCCAACCAGTGCATTCTAAAGGAGATCAGCCCTGGGTGTTCTTTGGAAGGAATGATGCTAAAGCTGAAACTCCAATACTTTGGCCACCTCATGCGAACAGTTGACTCATTGGAAAAGTCTCTGATGCTGGGAGGGATTGGGGGCAGGAGGAGAAGGGGACGACAGAGGATGAGATGGCTGGATGGCATCACCGACTCAATAGACATGAGTTTGGGTAAACTCTGGAGGTTGGTGATGGACAGGGAGGCCTGGTGTGCTGCAATTCATGGGGTCGAAAAGACTCGGACACGACTGAGTGACTGAACTGAACTGAAATAACAGAGTTAAACTGTATTTTCATTTGTGCTTCATAAAAATCCTGTAAAGGCAGCACTGTTATATGCCTCCATCAGATACTGACAAAGACACTTTTTGAAAAGAACTTCAACAGGCAAATACTTAAATTTTTATTTCAACAGAAACAAAAAACAGAGAAGTAGGATATAAATGAACATATTTTCCTTGGAATTTATTCACAATCTTAGAATAGTATTTAAATAGTTTTGGCTACCTGTTGTTCTTATATTCAAAACAAAGCTTCAGGTAGTTGTTTCCTACAATTTAACTTACTTTCTATGAAGAGGAAAAATATGCACCTAATTTAGAAGTACACTAAAAAAGATGGTACGGATCATTCTGAAATTTATAGTCATAAAAAAGACAACTATCTAAGTAACAATACTAAGTAATAATAATACTAAAAATTTATAGTCATAAAAAGACAATGATCTAGTAATATCATCTAAGAAACCAGAAGTGTTATTTTAATATAATTTAAAATAAGAAATGTTTAATGAAAAAAGTTTGATATCAAGTAAAAACTGTGTGAAAAGGCAAAACAAAATAAACCAAAGGTTACATGTGGTTAAAAATGTGCATATTTTCATTAAAATTACAAGTTTTTAAGTAGAAACACCTTATTTCGCATAGCATTACAGTGAATTAGATTAGCAGTTAATTTACACTTTAAAGATATCTACTATTAAAATGATCAAAGATTTTCATCACTCATATTTTCTGTCTATTAAAATCTCAGCTTTAATTTTAAAACTAAAGAGGCAAGCATTTGAAGGCACTTGGCCCTAATTCCTCAACTTTCTAATTCACTAGGCTTTGAAAATATACCTCAGTCTATAAATATTTCACATTAGACTTTTTTGCCATGAAATAATTACTGCACTAAACTATTATAACAAAATACTTTCAACTAAGTAATCCATAAGATATGTTTTTGAAAAGTTTCATTAGAGTCATGTATTTACAAAACTAGGTCAGATAATAAGTATGAACTGCAACAGTATAAGATACAACTATAAACATACTCTATTTTTAAAACTATTCAAAAATAAACTGTTTCAGTTAATCAGCTATTTTCTCTCCACTGGTCTATAAATTCTCCCAAAGTATGTTTTATTCATGGCTGTAAATTTCATCAAATGTGTCTTGAAAAGAGAGCAGTACAATTGTTCGTTAACTGTACATGTCATCAGTAATCATGGTCAAAATGCAATGATACATATTCTATTGCCTGATGCTCCTGCAGTCTCAAGGGCAGCAGGTTTACATGTCATCTGACCTACCCCAAACTCCACACAGCTGATTGACTAGCTATGCATGTCTCTCAAAGGCACCGAAGCACTCAGATAAACTCAAGAAAATTTGGTAATCTCACTCCCTCTTGGATTTGACCCAAGACATAGGAGACCATTGCCAGTTGACAGTGGATATTGAGCCTAATAAGTCATGACAATGTTGGGGGTGGAGGCCAAGTACCAGGTCAGTAAGCAGGGAAAACTAATCAAGGGCAAAAGGAAAGAAAAAGACAACAAGAGACCAAAAAACTAGATCTGCCCCAGAGCAACATACAGAGGAATAAAGCCATGTAAATCCTGAGAAAATAATTGCTTTGAGTCCTGAAATGGTCCCACTCTTCATTTCTTGTGAGGCTCCTTTGCTGTGTTCAGGAACACACCTTTGGTCAGTTTGAGTGAGATTCTGCCCCCTGAAACCAAAAGGGCTATACGTAGATCACACAGTACTAAAAGACGTGCAATATATGAAATTTGGTCTGAGGCCATTCAGCAGAACTGTCATCACAAATGTCAATCAATGACTGTTAGGGAATATACAAATGAGAACCAACCTACCAACTGAAGCAGGGCCTCCCCGGCTGCCAGGGGCTGAAGGACACCTGCCCAGCCTACCTGCTGCGGCTACCCGAGGCACACGGGTCACTTCTGCCACATCACCATCCCAGCCACCTCTCTCAATACTTCCACTGCCGTCAGGTTGCTTCCCAGTGTGGCTCTCTGGCAGTGAGCATGAGGATTATTACAATTCTCTCTGCTCACTTTACACTAGTACACTTATTTGAATCCTTCACTTTTATTTGAGGTGTTCATTGGATTGCTGCTCCCCCAGCCCCTCAGTCATTCCCCCTTCAATCCATGCCACCACTGAATTTACGGTACCCTCAAACTGGCTGAAAATCAAAAAGAGGAAGGAGACTTTGACCTGCTCGCAACTCCAGGGCAGAGATAAGGGGGGAAATGAGAGGAGTGCTTTAAAAAGGAGAGGAACTGGCAAAGACTTCACATTTCCTTACTTAGTGTTTGCAGGAAGATTCAATTAAGAGGAAACTCCTATGGAAGTCATTAACAATGTTTACTTATTAATGTACATATATTGACTGGACTTTTAAAGTTATAAATATTTTAATAATAAACCAAATTATTCCAAATCTGGGTATACAAATCTCAGGTTTCCCTTGGATCTGTCTCCTACAGGAGTAAATAATGTTTATGTTTCCCAAAAAGATACTTTAAATCTTAGATCATCTTATTAAGCCTGCAATCTTAATTGGCTCATTCTGCAATAACTAAGGTAATAAGGTACAACTCCACTGTTAAAAGTCCTGGAGGCACGGACTTCCCTGGTGGCTCAGTGGTAAAGACTCAGCCCGGCGGGACACAGGTTCAATCCCTGCTTCAGCAAGGCTCCACATGCTGTGGGGTGACTAAGCCCAAGCACTATAACTACTGAGCCCATGCCCTCTAGAGCCCGTGCTCCACAACAGGAGAAGCCACCACAAACAGAAGCACTGCATCTCAAGAGTAGAGAAAACCCACATGAAGTAGTGAAGACTCAGCACAGTAAAAAAAAAAAGAGAGAGAGAGAGAGAGAGAGAGGTCCCATGTGGGACAACTAAGACCCAGCGCAGTCAAATAAATAAATAAAATTTTTAAAAAAATTCTGGAGGCAAAGGTAGAAGAATGAAATTTCTCCCTAGTGCCCCAGTTCACCCTATATCAATATAAAGACATCAGATAACTTTATCCATACATTCTTCTTCCACAGTGTATCATGATTTCTATCATAATTCATTCCCACCACCTTCACAAAGCCCCCAATCTTTCAGTACCCATATTTTACTAATTAAAGTTCCATAGTCTCCTTAAATAGTCACTCCTTATCTAATGTATTAAAATCCTGCCCACTACATCCCAAGAAGGCATTGCAATTCACTAAGAGTACACTTCACAAATAGTAATGTGCTTACAAATCACTATGAGATTTTGTGACAATGCAGATTTCAATTCCGTAAGTCAAGAGTGGGGCCCAAGATCCTGCATCTCTGGGTATCGAGATGTTGCTGGTTCATAAACCATGCTCTTGGTAGCAAGGGACTACATTCTTAACTCAATAATAAATATAAGTGGGCCAACAGCAACCAGACTGAAGATAATAATTACCCCTTAGGAATAGTATAAGGCTTCTATCTTTTTCATATTTGTCAAGAAATTATTGATCATCTGATGAGTACAAGGCACTGAGATGCAAATACAATTAAGAAAGGGTCCCCATCTTAATGTAGGCACTTCGATGCAGTAACGTTCCAGTGTTAGTATACACAAGAGTTTTCTAGAGTGTTCATTAAAAAGGTAGGTCCATGCAGGTCAAGAAGCAACAATTAGAACTGAACAAAGAACAGACTGGTTCAAAATTGGGAAAAGAGTACCTAAAGTCGTATACCGTTGTGCTGCTTATTTAACTTACAGGCAGTGTACATCATGCGAAATGCCAGGCTGGATGAACCACAAGCTGGAATCAGGATCGCCAGGAGAAACATGAATAACCTCAGGTATGCAGGTGACAACACCACCCTATGGCGGAAAGTGAAGAAGAACTAAACAGCTTCTTGATGAAGGTGAAAGAGGAAAGTGAAAAGGCTGCTCAACATTCATAAACTCAATATTCAAAAAACAAAGATCATGGCATCTAGTCCCATCACTTCATGGCAAATAGATGGGGAAACAATAGAAACAGTGATAGACTTTATTTTCTTGGTGGGCTCCAAAATTGCTGCAAATGGTGACTGCAGACATGAAATTAAAAGATATTTGCTCCTTGGAAGAAAATCTATGACAAACCTAGACAACATATTTAAAAGCTGAGACATTACTTTGCTAACAAAGGTCGGTCTAGTCAAAGCTACGGTTTTTCCAGTAGTCATGTATGGATGAGAGAGTTGGATCATAAAGAAGTCTGAGCACCACTGAACTGTGGTGTTGGAGAAGACTCTTGAGAGTCCCTTGGACTGCAAGGAGATCAAAGCAGTCAATCCGAAAGGAAGTCAATCCTGAATATTCATTGGAAGGATTGATGCCGAAGCTGAAGCTCCAATACTTTGGCCACCTGATGTGAAGAGCTGACTCATTAGAAAACACCCTGATGCTGGGAAAGATTGAAGGCAGGAGGAGAAGTGGATGACAGAGGACAAGATGGCTGGATGGCATCGCCGACTCAATGGACATGAGTTTGAGCAAGCTCTGAAGATGGGGAAGGACAGGGAAGTGTGGTGTGCTGCAACCCATGGGGTCACAAAGAATCAGACATGACTGAGACTGAACAACAACAACATGGCTTCACTGCCTGAAACATAGGCTTTGATATGTCAAGGTCAAGTCTCTGAATGCACTTGCCAGGCAATTCTAATGGCCTACACTGAGGAACACTGCTTTAGTGGAGCAGGCGGTTACAAAACTCTATGACAGAGTCTTGACAGGTTTTCCAAGGATTAAGAATCCACCATGCAATGTAGGAATGCAGGTCTGATCCCTGATTGAGGAACAAAGATCTCACATGCTGCAGAGCAACTAAGTCCACAAGCCACAACTAGAGAGTCTGCAAGCCACAACAAAAGGTACCTCGTGATGCAATGAAGATTCTGCATGCTGCAACTAAGACTCAAGGCAGCCAAATAAATGAATTAATTTAAAAAAAAAAAACTATTTGACAGCTTGGATTTGAAACAATGCAATATGGAAATGGAGGATGAGACTGACTAGAGGAAAATTCACAGAGGACATACAGGCATCTGTCTGGGAGAAGAGGGAGAGAGGAATATATATAAAAGTTCAACAATGAGGATCATGGCTCTCAAGTCCAAGAAAACATGAAAGCCAAGTTTGTTCAGAGCTGTAGGGAGGGGAGTGACATTAGGGTATATGTGAAAATAAATTGCAAAGACTTAGTTGAGGCTATATTACAAAAGCCCCATGATTCTAGACTTGATCCCTTTAGGTCTTTGGAAGCTAATTTAAATGGACAAAGGGAAAGTCTTCAAAGAACTGAGTATTCCAAAGACTCTTTCACTGAGGACCATTTTCTCCAAAATGTCTTGCAAATTTCAGACTGGGGCACATGACTATAAGGTCTCCCCATACGCTTTGCACAGAAGCTTGGTTACAAAACAAACTAGTCTGGGTTACATTTTACATTTTAATTCATCAAGTGACAGAAATACTCAGTTTCATAGCCAACAGCACAGAAATGGAAAGAAAAAATAGCATGTGTTTTTTAAAAAGTTGAATAAACTAAAATCGCTTAAAAAGCAGATTTTTCAATGACAACTAAAATTCTTGTCTAGCAAAATCTACAGGAAAAAGAATCCACCCACCAGAAATATGAATGATTTTCAAAGCACATTTCAAAATTCGTTCTTGGAATATGTCAGTGTCACAGGGAATTAAACGTCACTAGGACTAAATACAAAGTCTTCATTAGAGATGGGGGCCCCACATTACTTTTTTTTAATGATTAGGTGATAACTACTAATCTATTTTAATTATTTTATTATTTCCAACAGTTCTTCATTTTTGATCTCTGAACACTGAACTTCTTAAAAACAATGGAAAAAAAATCCTTTCAAAAGCATCTATAACCTCAATTCAAACAGTTTGGTAGAGATTAGCAAATCATATTCTACATTCACTTCAAGGATGCCTTGTTTGTAAGACTTTAGAAGCTGGTTCTTTGACAGTGTCCTATAATTTCATTTTTTAAAGGATAATTTGCCACCTCTCACCGCTTAGGATACCTCTAATTGTAACATGGAAGCCATTCAGCCATTAAATGTAGTATCATTTCTGTTGTATAGCTTAAAATGAAAATTATAGTACATCACTATAACATATTGTCAAATTGGAAAGTGAATGGTGAATCACAAGCAAAGTGTTTAAATAGGTTAGGTATTAGATACTGATGACTTGCCCTGGGTTCCTGATGAGGTTTTCTGTTTCTCCTTTTTCTTTTTTTTTTTTTTTTTTTGGCAAATTCTAGTGAAGAAGGAAGCTAACAGAGCTTTCCTTTCATATGATCTGATATCACAGAGGTATCTAGACAGAAATATAATGGGGTGTTCTCATATAATCTGAAGTACTTATATTCTCACTATACCTGGTTTCTTGTGAACCAGGTATAGTGGTTCACAAGAAATTATCTCTTGTGAAATAATTTCCTTAATCCACAAGAGTTTCCTCTCAGTGTCTTTGGGAAATGGCAGAACTGAGTGATCAATCAGCCTGCTTTTGTTAGGACAGTTTCGTGACAAGTGACAGAGGCCCAAACTAATGCAGAGAATGGAAATTTATTGGCTCATAGATCTCAGAAAAGGGAGCAGGGATCTTCTTTAGATTCTGATACAAACTAAAAGATTCTTAGAAAAAAATTATAAGATAAACATGGAAATATGAATACATTGGATATTGATCATCTTTAGAGAATTTGTTTGTTTTGTCCTGGTCTAAAAGGATATTACAATTATGCTTGAAAAGGATATTTAAGTACATAAATACTATATTCTAGGCAATGAAAGAAAGTGAAAGTTGCTCAGTCATGTACAACTCTTTGCGACCCCTAAAGACTATACAATCCATGGGATTCTCCAGGCCAGAATACTGGAGTGGGTAGCCTTTCCCTTCTCTAGGGGATCTTCCCAACCCAGGGACAGAACCCAGGTCTCCCACACTGCAGGCTAATTCTTTACCAGCTGAGCCACAATGGAAGCCCAAGAATACTGTTCCTTCTCCACCAGGAATCAAACTGGGGTCTCCTGCACTGCAGGCAGATTCTTTACCAACTGAGCTATCAGGGAAGCACATTCTAGGCAATAAATCTACTTTATTACATGGATGTGGTTAGTGTTTAGTCACTAAGTCATGTCTGACTCTCTAGGATCCCATGGACTATATAGCCTACGATGCTCCCTTGCTCATGGGATTTCCCAGGCAAGAAGACTGGAGTAGGTTGCCATTTCCATTTCCAGGGGATCTTCCTGACCCAGGGGTCAAACCTGTCACTAAGTCGTGTCCGACTCTCTAGGATCCCATGGACCCTAGCCCATCATACTTCTCTGTCCATAGGATTTCCCAGGCAAGAAGACTGAAGTCAGTTGCCATTTCCTTTTCCAAGGGATCTTCCTGACCCAGCGGTCAAACCCGCATCCTTTGCTGGGCAGGCAGATTCTTTACCACTGAGCCACCTGGATATTTTACAGGGATATTGACCACAAATCTGACACTACCTTGTGCCAATATGTATATTATGGATAATGACAGCCAGATTTCTCATTCTTAGAGACAGATTTTATAAACAAATAGTGAAGAAAGGCTAGAGTGAGGCCTGCAGTATTTGACTAGAATCAGAGGTATCAGTATGAGCTAAGTGATTTTAATGAACAGCTGAATGTGCATGCATACGTGTGTACACACGTGTATTGATATACACGTATTTCCTAGCTCTGAACCCAGAGAGGACCTGGAAACAACACATCCATACAACTAATACCTGGACCTTTCCAAATACCATTCTCCAGTAAAAGGAACAGGAACTTCTTAGAGAAATAATTGATTCCAAAGGTGGACAGAAAAAAATTTTAGATGACCCTCACACATCATCAATGGATGAATGGATAAACAAATGTGGTATAAAATATGACACAAGTTATAACATGGATGAACCTTAAAGACATTATGCTAAGTAAATGCTAGGCCTCAAAAAAACAAACATTATGGTTGCACATATGTAGAAGAGTCAAATTCATAAAGACAAAACGAAGAGTGGTGATCATCGGGTGATAGGGGATGAGTGAATAGTGAGTTAATATTTGCGGGTACAGAGTTTCAGCTAGGGGAAAAGTAGTGTGGTGGAGATAAGTAGTGTGAATGTACTAAAATGCTGAACAGTGCATTTAAAATGGTTAAAAAATGAATTTTGTTATGTACATTTTACCATAATAAAAATAAGAGGAAAATATAGGCAATGGGAACTATATACTCTATTTTGGAAATGATTTGATATTATAAGTAATAAAAATATGTCAATAAATATTTATTCCAATAAATCCCCTCCTGTGCTTAAACTTTAGATATATTCTTGCCTATGTGCTACAAAAGACAAAATATGTATGTTCAATAACAAAATGAAATAAAAAATAATATACAGTCCAAGTGTGCTTCAAAAGGAAAAGAGAAATATGAATGAGTAAACCCCAATATAGTCATACTCTGTAGCAATGAAAATGTATAAGGCAAACCTACATACATGAATGTAAGAAGGAAACATATTCAAAACGGAAAAATACTGAGAAAGTAATTTTATTTTCCTTGTCACAATCAAAACTCATGAGGCCCCCATCAAAAAGGCTATTCCTTCAGAAAGTCATAAATGATAACTATATATAAAGCCATTCCTATTCATCCAAATATATATGGCTCTCCTCATCCCAGCACTCTAAATCTTGTATAAATTCTCTGATTTAAATCCCAATTCTGAAATTTTTTAACTATGAAAACTTGGATACAACTTAACCTCTCTGCATCTACATTTTCCCAACTGTATAATGAAGATAATAGTATTTGCCCCAAGGAATTAAGAGAACTAAATAATGTAATACACATAATGTCCTTAGAATAATGCTTAGATATAAGTTAACTTTTTGAGATAATCGTATAACCACATACATTTTTAATAACAGATAACAGATAATAATAGCTATAGCATAGCTATATCAATTAACTGAAAATAACTTTAATGACTGTTACATATTACTATACTACCTTTATTAGAAAAACTTTACTATTCTCAAAAATATCACTTAACATTGAATTTAAATATACATAATACATTATTTAAAAGGTAAAGAAAGTCAATCTAGTCTTTTCAAGCTCTCATTTTTCCTTATAAAGTCCTTTGTCATCATTATTTAGAAAACCTAAGAGGAAAACCATAGGTGCTAAGTGATTGAACAATTACTTTTTTTTAATAACACTGAGCCAAACTCAGTTATCATATATATATGTGTGTGTGTGTGTGTGTGTATATATATATATGAATGCGCTTACATATAAAATTATATATAATTTTCAGTCCTTTAGGAAATCTCGAGAACTAGCTGTAATGAAGAAAATAAACTGGCTAAACTTTCTATTACTCAGTCATAATGACCACAATATCAATGCTAAATTAAAAAATTTAGAGAAATGACCAGCTTGATTCTCTGAAGGCATTGATTAAAGGGACTTATAACAGGTCAAAAGGAAACTCCTGTAATCTAGTATCATCCTCTTCATCATCAAAATCACCGTCAGACTTCAAAATGCCTTGGGCTTGAATTTCAGACCAGCAGTTTAGGACTTAAAGAATTGCTGTTACATTTCAGCTCAAGAGTTTTCACTCAAGTCAGTGAAAAAAGATGGAGGAAGAAAACAGAAATTAGGCACCAATAAAACAATATAGGACTCCATACAGAGTCCAGGGCCCCAAGTCAGAATGGAACAAGAATTTGTCTGAGTAAGCAACCCAGCCTCTTCTAAAGGGATGACTGCTTAGACCGGTAATCCATGACAAAGGGGTGTTAGGAAAACTGGACATAATAAAATTAGAACATTCTCTAACACCATATATAAAAATAAACTAAAAATGGATTAAAGAGCTAACTGTAAGACCAGATACTATAAAATCCCTAAAGGAAAACAGGCAAAACACTCGTATAAATCACAGCAACATCTTGTGGATCTATCTCCTAAAGCGAAGGAAACAAAAGCAAAAATAAACAAATGAGATCTAATTAAACTGAAAAGCTTTTGCACAGCAAAGAAAACCGTCAACAAAATGATGACAATCTTCTGAATGGGAGGAGATATTTGCAAATAATAGACTGATAAAGGTTTAAGATTCAACATAAACAGCTCATACAACTCAACATCCAAGAAAAAAAGAAAAAAAAGATTTAAAAAGAACCGGGCAGAAGAACTGAATAGACGTTTTTCCAAAGAGGAAATGCAAATAATCAACAAGCACAAGAAAAGATGCTCAACACTGCTAATCATCCAGGAAATGGAAATTAAAACTTTAATGAGATATCACACCTTGTTAGAATGTCTATCATTGAGAAGAACACAGATAACAAACATTGCTGATGAGAATGTGGAGAAGAGAGAACCCTTGTACACTGTCGGTGGGAATGTAAATTGGTGTAGCCAGTGTAGAAAGCAGTACGGAAGTTTCTCAAAAACCTAAAAATAAAACTACCCCATGACCCAGCAATTCCACTCTGGGATATATTTCAAATGAAAGCTCCCCAAACACTAATTTGAAAAGATGCATGCACCTCAATGTTCATAGTAGCATTATTTATAATTGTCAAGGTATAGAAGCAATCTAAGTAAGTGTCCATCAACACATTAATGGATAAATAAGCTGAAAGTGAAAGTCACTCAGTTGAGTCTGACTCTTTACAACCCCATGGACTATCCAGTCCCTGGAATTCTCCAGGCCAGAATACTGGAGTGGGTAGCCTTTCCCTTCTCCAGGAGCTCTTCCCAACCAGGGGATAGAACCCAGGTCTCCCACATTGCAGGCAGATTCTTTCCCAGCTGAGCCACAAGGGAAGCCACAAAAGCTGGGGTGTATATATATACACAATGGAATACTACTTAGCTATAGACAAAAATGAACCTTTGCCATTTGCCACAACATAGATGGACTTTGGAGGGCATTAAGCTAAGTGCAATAAGTCAGACAGAGAACTTACACGGGGAATCTAAAAAATAAAATGAACAAGTAAATAAAACAAAAATGAAGCAGACTCACAGATACAGAGAACAAATTAATGGTTATGAGTGGAGAAGAGAGAAGAACAAAGGGGCAAGAAAGTAGGAGGAAAAAAGGATATCTATGTAATTATATGAGATTATATGTGTGAAACTTTGGAAAATGGTAAAGCACTAAAACTTTTGAGAATTATTCAATATAAAGCAATATAGAATGTAAAGAATCTTTCATTCAATAGCAAAGCAAAAAATAAAAAAAAGTTAGTGATGCTGATCCAACTTCTTGAAGATTAGGAAAGAGAAAGGCGGATGATGTCCAGGGAAACTGAAAGACTCAATCAGAGTCACTCAGTCATGGGTAGATAGAGCCTAAATAAGTACTCAGACTTTGATCATCCATCTAAAACTCTACCATATGAGCCTATCTCACATTTCTCCAAATGATGTGAAGTATAGTTTTTTTAAAAAATTGTCAAATGTATCTCAAAACACAGACTAGTCTACAGTTTCTAGGCAAAGATTTCGAACTTGCTTTAATAGATATCAACCAATGCATTTTCTAGAAGATATAGTGTATAATACAGACCTTTTCCATAATTATTTTTTCCCTCTTTTCAGAATATATGGAAATAGTATTTCTTAGATCTGCAAGAAATTCAATCACATGTCTTTCCAGAAGACAGTTCTTCCCAAATACACTTTAACCAACCATTTAAGATCAACTTTAAGACTGGAGACCCAGTTACTAGCAGAATTTTTCTGAAGTAGTACTTTAATACAAGAACACATGCCTTAAAAAAAAAATCACTGTTCAAGTCAATAAAACTAAATAAAGTTTTCTTTTTTTACTACTTTTGGAAATATTTTCCTTAAGGTGTTAAAAATATATAATTATGATTTATTTAGCCTGTTCAAAACACAAAGATGAAACTTTAAAAATATACTTAACCATTATTCCTCAATCACTTAAAACATTTAAAATTCCTTAGTAAGCAAGTACTTACTCTTAAGGCAAACCTAAATCTCAGCATACAAAGATACAATGACGCTAAGCATAAAGTTTAGCCTATAACTCCATAATATTCCAACCAGGACTTTTTTAATTTGGCCAGTGCTTTCCATTTGGAAAATTGGGACCTAACCTTAGATATGTACCAGATAATTGAGCACCCTGGACCCAAGATACCCACAGAGAGGTCACTGGCTTTACCAGGTAATAAGCAGATGGTCCACTGGGTTCAACAGCAGCTGAACTTCAAAGAGAACTAAGCAGCAATATACTATGATGCTGCAATCTGGATATCATAAAAGAGAAAGAACAGTAAAGTAGAAAAATGAAATATACACAAGCTAAGACTCAAGGTCTGAAGACTGGTCCTTTTCAAGCAAGAAACTTCAATTACAGAATGACAAAAGTTGGCCCCAAACTCACGGGAAACCCCCAATAATATGGCAGAATTTCACTTATGTGTTCCCTCTTGTTCACTTTTTTCTCCATGCAAAGCACTGTAATATGCTCTGCACCTTGTGAAAAATATTTCACTGGTTATTCACATGATTTAAATCCAAACCTAAAAGTTCTCCAATTCTAGTACCAAACTCATGGGGCCATCATCCAAACACTTCAGAATATCCTCACAATTCTGGAAATTGAATTGTTTTTCCTGTTGAGGAAGAAAATTTAGGAATAAAATATAACAAGAGAAATGCAACAAACTTATTTGCACATTTTCTAAGCATCTTGCCCCAAACCATTACGTCTATTTTAACTGAATTTCAGCTATCTCCTGTATTTGAGGTGTAAAAATACTAGATTAGAAAAACCCACCTATCAGAATCAGATTTTTTAAAAATTTGTTTTTAGCTCCAAACAATGTTGGGAAGAAATTCTATCATTCAATAGTCCAGATGGATAAATTAAAGCAATAAAAATGATGGTTTAAAATTTTCACAGAAATGACTATCAACATAGATAATATTTGATTATACCTTCTTGAGAGAAATATCCCAATGAAAGACTTTGTAGTTTCTGACCTCAAACAACATTGAAAACATAAAAGAATATGCCACGCCCTTGAGGAGACATTTTAACATACAAACTTGCTCTGATATAATTCTATAAAAGAACAGTTTTACATTAGATTTGGGAAGCTAATCTCTAGAAAGAAAAAAAATTATCTGATAATAAGGTTCTCAGAAATACTGAAAATTTTAAGAGTATTTTATATAAGTGAGGTAAGGTGAGATGAAGTCACTCAATCGTGTCCGACTCTTTGCGACCCCGTGGACTGTAACCTACTAGGCTTCTCCGTCCATGGGATTCTCCAGGCAAGAATACTGGAGTGGAATGCCATTTCCTTCTCCAGGAGATCTTCCCGACCCAGGGATCAAACCCGGGTCTCCCGCATTGGAGGCAGACGCTTTAACCTCTGAGCCACCAGGGAAGCAGAAGGGGATAATTATTTCAGTATTACAATGATTTGATCATTGACTCTCCAAGCCTGAATTATCTTGATCTGTGTCTACATTCTAATGTTGGAACATAATTTATGAAATCTAATGACCGAAATGTTTAAATATATGATGTATGATGTCAAATGAAAATTAGCACATTATATTATTAGTTCTATCTGGGCAATATTTAATTCTTCCCCAATTACAAGTCAAATATATCACAAACAAGTATATACGCTAAAAATAGGTCCTCTTTTTACATAGTTAAACAGATTTCTTCAGTTGCAAAAGGAGAGTTTCTTCTCCCAGTTCAAGGACTCTGAGCCTTGAATTATATCCTAGATGTATTGTGAGTTTAACATTTTGACCAGGACAATGCTGACCATGAGATGAGGTTCCCTATTGGGTCTCAGACAGGCCCTTCATGGCCCTGTGGACTTTAAACTCCAGGATCTTCATAATGAGCCCCTCGGCATGCAGCTTTACAATCTTCAATATGGAATACTTCCAAAGCGAACTGAAAAACCCGAAAGATCACACCCATAAAACTGTTGCTTATTAACATTCTAAAACATTATAATATTAAGAATTCAATTGCAGCATTTAGATTGCTTTCACTTGAGATTCTGAAATCAACTAGCATAAATCTCCCCTGATAATGGAAATTGTACATGTTAAACTGCATCAATATTGGAAAATGGATTATAATCCTGTTTGGAAAACACATGTACACACAACGAAAAATAGAAAATATCACCTTTATTCTGTTAAGTATAAATATGTTTTGCAAGATGAAAACATACCACTATGTGTATGAGTACAGTGTACTGCACCGGGCCTATAGCAGGAGTTGGGATGTGGGGGCACAGGCAATACTTAGTAGATGCCATATGCAGCCATTAACTTCCTAACATCGGAATATTTTCAATTTCTGAAATCCATCTGTCTTTAAGAGCTTCCACAACCCCCCTTTAAAGATTTCAGGTCTCCCCTTCTTCCTTCACTAAAACTGTGACTAAGGATCATCACCCTAGCTTCTTCCTACACACCTCCAAATCTTTCTTTACCTATTCAACCCCACTTCTATTTTCTCCCATCTCTGAAGGAAAAATGTCACTCTTCTAGGTCAACTCCAATCTGGGCTGGTGTCCTAACTCCATCCATGTTTCCAGAGTCTTATTCTCCCACTTTTCTCTTTATTTGCATCTGGTCTGCTTCCTCTCCACTGCCCTTTGTTTCCTTCCCAGACATTGATGGGTTTTTCCCTACTAATAAATAAATTCCACCCTTTTGAATGGATGCAAGCCACCCTCTCTTTCCTTTGCCTCAAAAGTACCTTTTGAAACAGCTCAAGGTCTGTCTTCATTCACTCATCCATTCCCCCAAAAAAGCTTTTACTGAACACTTACTGGTCACTGAGTACTCAGAATGAAAATAAGATCACCGGGAAGAGAGAGAGGAGGAAAGGAAGTGACAGTTCAGTTCAGCACAGTCGCTCAGTCATGTCCGACTCTTTGTGACCCCATGAATCGCAGTCCGCCATGCCTCCCTGTCCATCACCAGCTCCCGGAGTTCACTCAGACTCACGTCCATCGAGTCCATGATGCCATCCAGCCATCTCATCCTCTGTCGTCCCCTTCTCCTCCTGCCCCCAATCCCTCCCAGCATCAGAGTCTTTTCCAATGAGTCAACTCTTCGCATGAGGTGGCCAAAGTACTGGAGTTTCAGCTTTAGCATCATTCCTTCCAAAGAAATCCCAGGGCTGATCTCCTTCAGGATGGACTGGTTGGATCTCCTTGCAGTCCAAGGGACTCTCAAGAGTCTTCTCCAGCACCACAGTTCAAACGGTGCACCATTACCATGTAACACACTTTGCTGCTGTTCGGCCAAAGAGGACTTGCTGTATCCCACGCACTTCATCACTGTGTCTGCTCACTTCTCCTACTCTTAGCAAATTACCATGACTTACACAAAATTGTAACTTTCCCAAATAAAGAGACACACTACTTTTGTTTCCTCTTCTCCAATCTGCTTTCTAATCAGTGCCTTGGATATGTTAACAAGTATCTATTAAATAGAATATTGTACCTGCTTATTTAATAGCTTATTTTATTCTACAGCTGTTGGCATTTATTTTATTGTATAGTTACTTTATTCATACTTAGAAGAGGTATCCATCTGCTTACTATTAAAATTATCTATGACTAAAATTTCAAATGACTTTCATTCACTCAAATGTCATATTTCAAATGACATATTCTCAAATGTCATATCCTCCAAAGTGCCTCCTTTAACCAACTTTCTTAAAATGCCCTTTCCCTTAGCCCCAAACCTTTGTCTGTTATGTTGGTCTTTCTAACACTAACCATGCATGGCTTGCTACATGATTCTGTTGCTCTCCTCCTCGTCTCTTTTCCCCCTCAAGAATACAGGCACCATGAAGGGAGACATTTGTCTTTCGTATCTTCTTCAGAGCACCAGTGCCTAGCTGTAACAGGTGCCCAATACTAAACATAATGAAAATAAACCAAGAATAGCATATGCCATGCTCAGGGCATCCTTGAAGAAAGATGTTGAATCTCTCAATGCAAGTAGATGAGTAATTTTCAATCAATTCCACACTTCCTGCATTGTATTTGACAGTGTTGCACGCACTGTGCAGTTTTTCCTCCCACTTTTGTGCCGAAAAAGCTTAACCTTTTATTTAAGTGTCTCTGGTCCAAAAAAACATTAAAATTGGGCAGCTCTAATAAATACTACTACATAATGACTCGCTCCAGTTCTCTGCAGTAATTAGTACTCTGGTGATGAAATGTGCCTCTAGGTTCAAAATTTTATAATGTTTTGACAGTTGGAATCTTACCAAGCATGAAATGAACCAATAAAAAATTCTTTTTTTGTTATCATTCTCTAAGCATTAGGAAAAAATATATTCTCAAAATGTAACAGTAGTAATCTAAGAAAATAGTGACCCCCTCAGATTCAAGGGGAGGGTTTATGCAGCATTCAAATGAAGAGAAGAAAAATGTAAAATCTCATAACTAAAAGCCGAGAGCAACTTCTGTTTAACAGGCAAGTGCATCTCAATCACCTTGATTAGCAAAGAAAGATAATATGCATTAAAACTTCATGCCAGTCAAAAATCTCACAAATACCATATTTTACTTTCTATCTTTAACTCTCTGATGATCATAGTATCTTTAATCATTTTGAATGGTTCTTCATAAGATTGTTTTTATGTGAATGTAAATTTCTCCTCAATATCCTTGCCTCCCAAAGAAAAAAAATAAGCATGGCCCTGACAAGATTTCACAAAATGGGCCAGGATTTCATTTGTATCAGTGAATGTCATGTTTATTACCTAAAATAATAAAAACTACAACCTCAAAGTTAATTTTTACATAAATTGAAAAGTCAAAAGCTTTAAAGGTACTAAGCATCCCTACAAGCCCAAACATATTCTCTGTGATACCTGAATTATATTACTGGGTTGGCCAAAAGGTGCATTCAGGTTGGAAAAAACTCAAACCCTTTGGCCAACCCAATATTTAAAATTAAAACGTTATATTATAAAAAGTTCTGGAGATGGACAGTAGAGATGATGGTACAACCATGTGAATATATTTAGTGCCAGGAACTACAGACTTCAGAAATGTAAATTTTGTTATGGATGTTTAACCACAATAAAAATTCTCCTTTATGAGTTAACTAACTTGAACATTAATTTCCTTACATTTTACTCTGGAACATTTATGCTTTATCTGAAGGAATTTTATATTTCCTGAATGCATGCTCTGACATCATAGTAACAGGTTCCAATGGGCCTTGTGGATATTTGACACTTATTAACTTCCTCGAATTTTTAAGGTGCCAAGAAATTGTTAAAGAAATTACTAGAAATGTGTCTCTCTTTATGGCATCAAATTTACCACCATGAAATATGAATTTTCTTTATAAATTATGCAGCAATTCAAGACAAGCTATGTGGTATGAACTCATGATCAACCAGTATATAGTGGTACATATGGCCAAGCACAAAACAAAAACAATAAGTGATATTGACAGTATAGCCTCTGAAATGAAATCTATGCTTATAAACTGGTTATTTTTTAAAGATTAAGCTAACGAGTTCTGAACTTTTAACCTATATGGGTTTCATAATTACACAGCTTGAAATCCTCATCAGAAAATCTGTCTGCTCCTGAAATTCAAATCATTTTGCAATCTTGAATAATGCATGGAAACTCTACAGAAATTAAAACATTTCATAAAAGTAAAGAAATTCACAACCTTTTTTTTTTTTTTGCAAGAGCATAAAGTAACGGAAAAAAATTAGTTGTCACTTCCTTCAGCTCCCCAGCCCACCGCCTTTCCCCACACATCCTATCTCTTTAACAGTGTTTTACAAAAACTATCAATACATAATGGGTAAGGATTCATGGCACAACACCTCCTACATGAGCTAGTGCAAAGACAATGGAGTAGAGCACTAGAAAAATACCATGAGCATGGAAAAACAAGCGCAGTGTTTAAATCACTATGGTTAAGAACTTTGGCTTTAGAGATCCGAGTTTGATACCTGACTCAGCCACGGAATGACTCTGTGACAGTAGCGGGGGGTGAAGTCATTTTCCTACAATAGCCTCCAATTTCTATAATTAAAATATATCTTGTTTTTAAAATTTACCTGCAGTAACTACAGTAATTATTAACCAGAATTATAGCACAAAACTGAAACAGAAAGCAAAAAGGATGTTAAAAATCCCCAAACAAGCAGAGAAAACTATGCTGATTTTACAAATCACTCTTCAAAGAATAAACACTTAGAAAAATGATATGTTAAGAAGTCAAAGAAAAGCATGTTAGTTACCACACCAATTTTGTATGAAAAGTACTTAATATTCATATTTGATTATGTATGCAAAAATTTATATGCCCACTTTAAAATTATGATTCCTTCTATTTGATGTGATTTTAGAAGGTTTTGATGTTCTTTGTATTTTACTGTATTCTAAATGTTTTTAACTTAACAAGTATTAACACTTTCAGCGGAGCCTGGTGGGCTGCCGTCTATGGGGTCGCATAGAGTCGGACACGACTGAAGCGACTTTGCAGCAGCAGCAGCAGCTTTAAGTAACTTCAGAACAAAAGAAAAAACCTACAGATTTGCCTCTTCAAAACTCCTATATCCCACCATCTATTATTTTTTAAATGCTGTTTGTCTTGACACTGTGTGTCACTCACATGCATGAAAGTCACATGTAAAAACTATCTGGCCTTAGACAAATTCTTAAAGCAATTAGACTATACTTTAAACACTATAACCAAGACACTGGCATTATCCCAAAGTAAATGGTGAGAAGTACGAAGTGGATGCCAGGTTTTATGCATGCTTGCAGATCCAGATCTAATGGACAGTGAAAGGAGATATTTTAAAACAATGATTTGGCTGGAGTATTAATCAACTAGATGTCATAATAAAAGATTGTGTGTCAAAAATTCAATCCATGGCTGCATTCCTCTCCTTATATGGAGAAACTATCAAATTGTTTAAATCTATGTTGTTCCTTTCATATAAAGTATAATACCGTTAAAATGGTACTCAGAATATTCTAACCATAATTATTTTCACTGTATAAACATTAAATTTTCAAATAGAGTTCCAAATAAAATTTTTAAAATCTCTAAATCCCAAATTAGGTTTACTTTTGATGATATTTAGACCGTGAGACTTTATTTTTGAATAAAAGAAACATTTTCCATTTACAAGGAAAGTACTTCGTTTTAGAAAAATCTAAGCAATATGTTGAACTAAATTACCAGGAAACAGACTTCCAAAAGTATTCATTTCAATAAATCTGATGTTCATTTTCAGTTTCTAAATTCCAATAAACCGCAAAGTTTTAAAGAACAGTATCTCAGGATGTTTAACATCCCACTTTTATTTGAATATTCATTTCAAATAACAATGTAGAAAGAAATATACAAGTTCTCAGTCTAAGTTTTCTTAAAACATGCCAACTTGATAAATTTTTTGTTTGTGTGTATATACACAAAAGATACTAAAGTTTAAAATAAAAACTTGGCTAACCAACCATTCCATATTTTAATGCATTATATATGAGCACAAGATACATCTCAGATTGAAGTCTCTGTCAAGTACAAAATATTTCGCCCATTATGTTCAATCATTGCAGTTAAATACTTAACTTCCTTAAATAGTAGTTTCCACTTAGGGAAGAGACATCTAAATAGTTAGAGTGTCTATGCCTTTGACACTAGGCCTCCCTAAGGAAATGTCAACATTAGTTTATCATTTTTCTATGACTTTATTATTCATATTATTGTTTGTTGCTTGTTTTATTTTGACGCTTATCATAGCACTTCTTTTTTTTCCAAGTCATGAGCACACCGAATCTGCAAATTATTTTTCTAACCAGGCATATTCATTCCTCTACCTCCAGCACATACTCAACTTTCTTACACATCTATGTGGACCCTTTCCCCCATTTCCCTTCAATCTTCCTAAATACACCTAAATATTCCATGTAGTCTGGGGAAAGAGGCAAGTTCTGCAGCTAGCTCAAAGAACATTGATTTTAACTGGCATGTAGCTACTTAAGAAAAGAATGACCATGATTTAAATATCAATAGAAAGACCGTTATTCTTATATAACATGGATATAAAATGCATTGACTATTTCACAACACTTTCACTGCCTTAGTGATTAAAAAGAAAAATTCCCATTCTGTCCTATTTAGGGGTCCAGGCACCTTGGTAGTCTCTGGGTTGCCCTTGCTACACCAAGGTACCTCTCTATAACTTGGTTAAGGGTTAGGAGGACAACTTTTCGTCAGGACAAGGTCATCTCTCTCCAGATGATCTGAGAAAACCATGACAAACACCAAACATCTTCGATGCTTGCAGAAAGTTCAAGTGTTAGCCACATTATAGTCTCATGCCACTGGAGAATTATTTAGACTGCTATACTTCATTCCAAGTTCTGGCAAATTTCTTAACCCGAGTTTTTTTTAATCTGTATGAAAAACTGAAAGTATCAGTCACCCAGTCATGTCCAAATCTTTGTGATCACACAGACTGTAGTCCACCAGGCTGGTTCTCCTTCCATGATAGTTTCCACCTCATGCTGGAAGCTGGAGGATGCAGGAGTTCCAAGCCTCAGAATAGAACAGAATTCAGAGGAAACCTCTTCCAGGAGATACAAAAGAGTTTCCCCAGAAGGCATCGGGATACCTCTGTCCTTGAGCATCTTTGGCACAAACAGAATCGCATCACCATTCTCAAAGTATAGTTGACCTTTGAAGAACAAGAGTTTGAATTGTGCTGGTCCACTTACAACCCCCACCCTGTGTAAATGTACAGTGAACTACACAATCGACAATTAGTTGAATCCTTAGAAACGAAACTGTGGATATGAAGGTCCAACTATAGGAATTGAGAAATAGTGTACTTTGGTATCTGTGGTGGGTCCTGGAATCAACCACCTGCAGATTTGGACTATAGTCACTGGCACACAGATAAAGGCCCACCCAGACTTACCCTTTGACATGGGTGGTCACATGAGGGAGAAAGATACCTGAGCAAAACTAGAGTTCCCCTAGTGGGGATGGATACTGGGTAAGCACACAACACCACACAATAAGCAGCTGCATGGGCCTACCTCATATTTCTAGATGGAAATGCATGCCTCACTGGCTCATAGTTGGCCTGTAGATGCTCTAATTTAACTCCAAACCTAAAAGAATTAGTTCCTGGCAAATGTTTGTGCAACTCTTGCTTAGATAGTCTCAATAACTCAAGTTCATGCTTTATTAAGCACCATGCACTTTATTGAAGAGCTATTCGTTATATTGAGCTGAAATGTAATTCCTTAAAACTTCAATGGTCCAGCTTCTTGGGATAGCAATAAACAAATTTAGTCCTTCTTTTCTATGATCTCCAAGATAGCTGAGGACTATCAGCAGACTCCCTTCAGTCTTCTCAATAGCATCCAAAACAGTGAAAGTGTTAATCCCTTAGTGGTGTCCAACTCTTTGTGACCCCAGGGACTGTATCCTGCCAGGATCCCCTGTCCATGGGATTCTCCAGGCAAGAATACTGGAGTAGGTTACCATTTCCTTCTCCAGGGGATCTTCCTGACCCAGGGACTGAACCTGGGTTGCCTGCAATGCAGGAGGATTCTTTTACCATCTGGCCACCATGAAGCCCAAAGAGCATTCAGGTTCAGCATTATTAGCAACATTAGGTAATTCCAATAAGTTATCCCAGAGCTTTGTAAAATTTGTATGTAAAGGACCACATTAGGTTCATTTCAAATGCATACAGTGGCTACTCTCAGCTAGCCATCTAGAAAAGTTTTCACCCTGTTATCAATTACAAACTATTAGATTCAACTTTTTGTCTATATACAGCTGCATATTTCAGATCGGTGAGCTATGAGAAACATCTCGAATCATGTTATTTTGCAGTCTCTCGGTCTGCTTATGGTTAAGTATTATGTAAATACCTGTTTCACTTGTAACGTATTTTGAATTGAGATTAATAAAGATATTAAATATGAACAGGCTTCTGTGCTATTTTGCTCCTCTGATTAAAGTCTGCACAAGGAGGCTTTCTTCTTTATTGCTAAGGAAATGTCACTTGATCCTTCAATATTGATTCATAACATCAAAAGAAGGGAAGCTAAAAAGAGAACTTAAAAAGTTAAAGCAGCAAATATAAAGTTCAGTAATCCTGCCAAAATTCTTTAAGCTTCGGTATTCATGGTGGGGATGTACATTTTATCTTTAAACAGAAAATTATATACTTATAGGACTTTAAAAAGCTACAATTTAAAAAGTTAAAAGAAATTAAATATTCTTCTTTACTAAAAATTTATCTGCAGATGTTAAGTCGTCCTGTAAATACAGATGGAATTTGGAACAAGTACCTCAGAAGTGTTATAAACGTGAATGCGGTTTCAAGAGCAGCCCATTTACAATATGGCTAATTAATAATATACAGTGAATATGAGGTCCTGGAAATAGAAGAACCAGAATCGAAAAACAACAAACATCACACAAGATTAAGAGTCTGATACAGAGCTACTCCCATGAAATTGCTGAATAGATAACATCTCCTGGTGACACTTCAGCTTCATGGGTCACTTGTCAGTACTGAGAACATCTCCCGGCTGGCCTGTTTCATTTTTCTTCTTAAATCGTGGGACTCCATGTATTCAGGTGCTTTTCTTTTCATAATTTTATCTTATTTCTTGAGATCTCTCTTATCCTAAAAGAGACACCCCACCTCCTTCAAGGAGGCTCCAGCTCCTTTTCATTTTAAGCAATCTACTGTTAATCATTAAGAACCAAGCAGCAAAGACATACACACAAATGTTATCAAAGTCGCAGCATCGTGAAAGTGCTGGGAAACTGTCATTGTACTGTAGTGTATGCCTTCCTTGTGTGTTCTTGGAAGCTCTGGTATCTTTGCTTTGTACTCATTAAGTTTCAAAGGGTAAGTTCAATCTTCCCCCTTTCAGTACTCTGCCTCTCCCCTCCTGTAATTTTCCCCCATATCCTCTTTGCCAGTTAAAGAGGTCCCTTCTCCCTCATTGAACACCTCACTGGATGACAAGAAGTGAAGACTGTTCTCCTTCCACATAACCAGCCTCCTTCCTACAAACTTCTCTCACATTCCTCTCCTCTGGTTCACTGTTCTTACATGATGGCAAGGCCCTCCTGGATTACAAGTAAACATTTGCTTAAATGCCTTCCTGCTACAGGGAATAAGGGCAAAAGTTCTATATTTGCTTGGTACAACATATTAATATTTCAAAGTGTTACCAGGTACTTACCTGCATTTGATCCTCCTACCAACTCTGTATGGTTGGTGGGAAGGTAGTAGGTGATTTTTAAAATGAGAAAAGTGAGGTTGAAAGAGGTTAGAGTAATAAAATGAAAAACCTGGACTCAAATGGCTAAAGCCCAATGCTCACCCATATAACACTCCAGAATATTCCTTGAGTAAAGCTGATCTCAGCTAGATACTGCCGGGGGGGGGGGGGGGGGGTTGGCAGTGGCGGGGACCACGATCTGATTAAATCTATACATACTTTATACATACTTACCTATTACAATGTGGTGTTCAACTAGCACCCAGAGGTATTTACATTTTTGAAAGAGGATGTTTTATAACTTATGTAGCTTTATATTGGTGTCATTTCAGGTAACAATGAAATTGCCATTTATACATTATATAGATCAAAATAGATGTTATTTTTTAAATACTAATGATGGTCACATAACTCTTGGGCATAGATATAACTATAGAAATAGCCTCAAAAGAAGCTATTGCAAAAGAGAACATTGGTCCAATAACATATGGTTAAAGGCATGCTTCGGAAAAGGCAATGGCAACCTATTCCAGTACTCTTGCCTGGAAAATCCCATGGATGGAGAAGTCTGGTGGGCTGCAGTCCATGGGGTCACCAAGAGTTGGACATGACTGAGCGAATTCACTTTCAATTTTCACTTTCATGCGTTGGAGAAGGAAATGGCAACCCACTCCAGTGTTCTTACCGGGAGAATCCGGGGGCAGGGGGAGCCTGGTGGGCTCTGTCAATGGGGTCGCACAGAGTCGGACACGACTGAAATGACTTAGCAGCAGCAGCAGCAAAGACATGCTTGTAAAGGAAGAAATGCTGATTTTTTTTCTTTTAGAATTATGTTTTAGTTCTAAGTAAAGATTATTATAATCTCTAGTTTCATTGCCTTTTTCCCTTCAACCAAACTTGAAGTTTTACATACATGTTAAAAATTTTCTTATATTTTACTGTTGATTATACTCAAATGCCTAGCTAAACTAACAGCACTATCAAGTGTGACCATTTCTTTCCAACTCCCAGTGAAACCTTTGTATCACAGATGTGCACAAGCATGCTCAGGGCAAGTATATATGCACCCCACATGCACACACACACTCATCTGTGCACAGATTCTCTTTCATTCACTCCCACTCACACACATGATCATTGCCAACTAAGTAAATTGCAGAAGGCATCAGGGAGAATGTATTGGACACAGGCATCACCTGGATTACTTTGCTTTACATTACTGTCTACCAACACCATTTGTCTTTGCCATAGTAAGGTCACAAAGGCATTGATTCCAAAGTGCTCCTCTGAGGTTGGAACATGCCTACAAACTGCATCGTGATAAAAAATTTAAAAGACACAGCATAGTTAAGTGGAAGAAAAAAGATGGACAATTAAACCTTCAGTTCCAGTTATAACTAACTGAATCCAAGCCACAAGTAAGAAGTCCAGGTGTTAGATATTTGAAAAGACTATCCCAATCCTAAAGGAGTATACAAGACATTTGGAGAGACAAAACTAAGACTTAACAAGTTAAACCATAGTAAAATTCAGGATTTGAAAAAGGCAATTGATAAGTATTATCAAGCAATAATATATTTTTAAAGAACTACTTAATGATTTCTATAAAATTATAGTCACAGAGAATTTATTCAGGATTGTGAGTCTGAAAACAAACTAGAAAAAAATACAGTCTGACCTGGATCTTGAAAGATAGCAAAGGATGGAGCAGCAGGAATACACATTATTTACATGTATAAAGTACTTCCTAATTTCCACTGTACTTTCATATAAAATTTCTCAATCTTCCCAAAGATATTGTGAAAACATTATCATTAATCATTCATTTTATCAAGGAAAAAAAAACCCTAGCATTTAGAGTAGTTAAATGGTTTGCTTAAGACCAGAAAACTCACATACATATACTTATTCACTCATCCGGTTTTACTCCACCACCTCAGCAGTTATGAAATGCCAGGCACCTGGTACACAGCAGTGAACAAAGACCCTTTCTTCATGGAGCTTTCATTCTATAATATACTGAATGAATCCTGAATAAGCAGGAAGTAGGGACAAGTACACTCCAGACAAGTGAAATGTTGTTAAGCAAGCCATGGAGCAAAAAAGCACGTGGTACCTGAGAGAATAGTCATTATGGTCCTTTTATTCCTTCTGAGGTTTGAGAAGGTTGAGTTTGAGAAAAATAGTTTGGAGATGTTCTGAGTTCTCTAAATATAATATATGGCCATGAGCTTTAACCTTGATTTTGTAAACACTGGAAGCAATGGCACCACTTAGGCAATACTTTAGGAATAAGATAATCCACCTTAATAATAGTAGTTGGTTAATGATAGTAACACTTATTGATGGCTCACCACAAGCCAGGTACTTTCCTAAACACTTCAGGTATTAACTTGTAAAATTAGCACTTATTTTAGCTCCAAATGTCCAAGAGGAAACTATGGACAAGAAGATTAAGTAAGTTGCCCAAAGCCAAGAGAGACAGCAGAGCCAAGAGATGAACTGACTCTGCCTATGCAGAATGCAAGCTCACAGCCACTTTGTGTCTCAGTGCATCTGTGCCAAAAACACTTGAGGGGTATGAAGGGCAAGAAAAGACCACCACCTCCTTATCAACTAAGTTAGCCCTGCATGAAATTTTATTTTAGATTTAAATTTAAAAGCTGTATAAATGGAAAGAGGGGAACAGATACATAAATTAGGTTCACAGAATAAACTGGATTAAATATTTTTAAAATAACTGCAAGTACAAGCCTGGAAGAAAGAGTAGGAGAAGATGCTCCTACTGACGACAGGAATAAGGAAGTTGATGGAGGAAACCAACGTGGAGTGGGAAATTCAGCAGTTTTGATCCACATCAGATGTTATCAGCATCCCAGAGAGGAAATGCAGAAATGGACTCAGGAAAAAAAGAAGCTGGAAACATGGAGCCCTGTAAATTACCCTTGGTTCAGATAAACCTCCCTTGGAAGATGATGAAGTTAAGGTACATGATTGTTGAGGTCTCTTTTGCTTCTATGATTCTGTAACTTTGTAATTCTATAAGCAGAGAGCACTCTTTAAAAGATAAAGATGATTTTTTTTGGTCCAGATAATCCTTTTGGGCTTCTGCACTTATTTCTGAAACATTCTCCAAACTTCCTCGCAAATGCACTTTCAAAACATCAACAACTGTTGAATCAAAGAAAAACAACCTCCCAAAACCATATTCTGACTTCTTAAAAGTCAAGGGCTTAAAACAGCTGTTTCTCTTTGAAATGGATTTTTATAGACAAAATTAGAACTCAAAAATAATATAGGACCTTTTTTCTTAAGGAGTATACCTCAATTTAGCAATTCCCTATCCCTAGAGAAATACTATATATCTCATAAATTGTTCAACTACATATAGAAAAAGTTTTATACTTTATCACCACCAGCCAATAAACGTGTAACCAGTGAAGAGGAAGATGGAAAGAAGACTAAATATTTTTACAAATCCAAAAATTTTGCTTCAGCCTTAAAACTTACAAAACCATATGTAAATATCAGTATGGTTGGTAACCATGAAAAAACTGACAATCACTAGTTGAAATATAAACGCTGATTGTATTAGCTATGATTGTGTATCTGAGTTGTGCTAGAAATACAGTGAAAATACATCATCAGGAAATATCTCCTGTGAGTTGATTTCTGTGTAGCTGGCGACTCCACTAGAGGGCAACAAAGTGTGCTCAGAAAGCTTTCTGGGCTTTAGGACTGAGTGATTTTAGGTCCCAAGTTCACTGTGCAAATCAGTCTCCAGTTCAAAACCACAATAGAACCCTGAATGCTTCTTGGTTTATCAACCAATAAGTCTTGATAAAAGAATTTGCATTTTAAAATAAGGTATACTGGTATTTTCATTCCCCAAATAATATCAATCTAAATGCTTTTTCATAAAAATATCTTCCTATAAAACTTAAACAGTGTAATGACTGTTAAACTAATTTTAAAAGGATTTTTTAAATTAAAATGCACCATAAAACAGTTTGATATTTCAGTAGTTTAAATATTTAATGTTTAAATCAAAACTCACAGGTAAATATTGCACTATCAAAATCTTACTACTGTTGTTATCATATCCTGGGAAGTCCATCTTTCAGTGTCATATCTTTTTGCCTTTTCATACTGTTCATTAGGTTCAGAGAATGCACTGGTCATAGTAAACACCTTATTCCAACAACACAAGAGAAAAATCTACACATGGACATCAGCAGCCGGTCAATACTGAAATCAGATCGATTATATTCAGTTCAGTTCGTTTCAGTTCAGTCACTCAGTCGTGTTCAATTCTTTGCGACCCCATGAATTGCAGCATGCCAGGCCTCCCTGTCTATAACCAACTCCCAGAGTTAACCCAAACTTATGTCCATCAAGTCGGTGATGCCATCCAGCCATCTCATCCTCTGTGGTCCCCTTCTCCTCCTGCCCCCAATCCCTCCCAGAATCAGGGTCTTTTCAAATGAGTCAACTCTTTGCCTGAGGTGGCCAAAGTACTGGAGTTTCAGCTTCAACATCAGTCCTTCCAATGAACTCCTAGGACTGATCTCCTTTAGGATAGACTGGTTGGATCTCCTTGTAGTCCAAGGGACACTCAAGAGTCTTTTCCAACACCACAGTTCAAAAGCATCAATTCTTCAGCGCTCAGCTTTCTTCACAGTCCAACTCTCACATCCATACATGACCACTGGAAAACCATAGCCTTGACTAGATGGACCTTTGTTGGCAAAGTAATGTCTCTGGTTTTTAATATGTTATCGAGGTTAGTCATAACTTTCCTTCCAAGGAGCAAGCATTTTTTGATTTCATGGCTGCAATCACCATCTGCAGTGATTTTGGAGCCCCCCAAAATAAAGTCTGACACTGTTTCCACTGTTTCCCCATCTATTTCCCATGAAATGATGGGACTGAATGCCATGATCTTCGTTTTCTGAATGTTAGCTTTAAGCCAACTTTTTCACTCTCCTCTTTCACTTTCAGCAAGAGGCTTTTTAGTTCCTCTTCACTCTCTGCTATAAGGGTGGTGTCATCTGCATATCTGAGGTTCTTGATATTTCTCCTGGCAATCTTGATTCCAGCTTGTGCTTCTTCCAGTCCAGCATTTCTCATGATGTACTCTGCATAGAAGTTAATTAAGCAGGGTGACAATATACAGCCTTGACATACTCCTTTTCCTATTTGGAACCAGTCTGTTGTTCCATGTCCTGTTCTAACTGTTGCTTCCTGACCTGCATACAGGTTTCTCAAGAGGCAGGTCAGGTAGTCTAGTGTTCCCATCCCTTTCAGAATTTTCCACAGTTTATTGTGATCCACACAGTCAAAGCTGCTGGCATAGTCAATACAGCAGAAATAGATATTTTTCTGGAACCCTCTTGGTTTTTCGATGATCCAGCAGATGTTGGTAATCTGATCTCTGGTTCCTCTACCTTTTCTAAAACCAGCTTATGATTATTTGCAGCCAAAGATGGGGAAGCTCTATACAGTCAGCAAAAACAAGACCGGGAGCTGACTGTGGCTCAGATCATGAACTCCTTATTGCCAAATTCAGACTGAAATTGAAGAAAGTAGGAAAAGCCACTAGACCACTCAGGTATGACCTAAATCAAATCCCTTACGATTATACAGTGGAAATGACAAGCAGATTCAAGGGATTAGATCTGATAGAGAGAGTGCCTGAAGAACTATGGACGGAAGTTTGTTACATGGTACAGGAGGCAGTGATCAAGATCATCCCCAAGAAAAAGAAATGTAAAAAGGAAAAACGTTTGTCTGAGGAGGCCTTACAAATAGCTATGAAAAGAAGAGACATGAAGGCAAAGGGAAAAAGGAGATACACGCATCTGAATACAGAGTTCCCAAGAATAGCAAGGAGAGATAAGAAAGCCTTCCTCAGCGATCAATGCAAAGAAATAAAGGAAAACAATACAACGGGAAATATCAGAGATCTCTCCAAGAAAATTAGAGATACCAAGGGAACATTTCATGCAAAGATGGGCTCAATAAAGGACAGAAATGGTATGGACCTAACAGAAGTTGAAGATATTAAGAAGAGGTGGCAAGAACAGAAGAACTATACAAAAAACATCTTTATGACCCAGATAACAATGATGGTTTGATCACTCACCTAGAGACAGATATCCTGGAATGCAAAGTCAAGTGGGCCTTAGGAAGCATCACTATGAACAAAGCTAGTGGAGGTGACGGAATTCCTGTTGAGCTATTTCAAATCCTAAAAGATGATGCTGTGAAAGTGCTACACTCAATATGCCAGCAAATCTGGAAAACTCAGCAGTGGCCACAGGACTGGAAAAGGTCACTTTCATTCCAATCCCAAAGAAAGGCAATGCCAAAGAATGCTCAAACTACCACACAATTGCCCTCATCTCACATGTTAGCAAAGTAATGCCCCAAATTCTCCAAGCCAGGTTTCAACAGTTGGTGAACTGTGAACTTCCAGATGTTCAATCTGGATTTTTAAAAGGCAGAGGAACCAGAGATCAAATTGCCAACATCTGTTGGATCATCCAAAAAGCAAGAGAGTTCCAGAAAAACATCTACTTCTGCTTTACTGACTATGCCAAAGCCTTTGACTGTGTGGATCACAACAAACTGTGGAAAATTCTGGAAGAGATGGGAATACCAGACCACCTGACCTGCCTCCTGAGAAATCTCCATGTAGGTCAAGAAGCAACAGTTAGAATTGGACATGGAACAACAGACTGGTTCCAAATCAGGGAAGGAGTAAGTTCAGGCTGTATATTGTGACCCTGCTTATTTAACTTATATGCAGAGTACATCCTGCAAAATGCTGGGCTAGATGAAGCACAAGCTGGAATCAAGATTGCCAGAAGAAATATCAATAACCTCAGAGACACAGTTGACAGCACCATTAAGGCAGAAAGTAAAGAAGAACTAAAGAGCCTCTTCATGAAAGTGAAAGAGGAGAGTGAAAAAGTTGGCTTAAACATTCAGAAAACTAAGATCATGGCATCTGGTCCCATCACTTCATGGCAAATAGATGGGGAAACTGTGACACACTTTATTTTGGGGGGCTCCAAAATCACTGCAGATGGTGAATGCAGCCATGAAATTAAAAGACGTTTGCTCTTTGGAGGGCTTGCCCTGTGGCTCAGCTGATAAAAAATCTGCCCACAATGTGGGAGACCTGGGTTCGATCCCTGGGTTGGGAAGATCCCCTGGAGAAGGGAAAGGCTACCCACTCTAGTATTCTGGCCTGGAGAATGCCATGGGCTGTATAGTCCATGGGATCTCAAAGAGTCGGACACGACTTTTTGCTCCTTGGAAGAAAAGCTATGACCAACCTAGGTAGCATATTAAAAAGCAAAGACATTACTTTGCTGACAGAAGTTCATCCAGCCAAAACTATGGTTTTTCCAGCAGTCATGTATGGATGTGAGAGTTGGATTATAAAGAAAGCTGAACACCAATAACTGATGCTTTGAACTGTGGTGTTGGAGAAGACTCTTGAGAGTCCCTTGGATGGCAGGGAGACCAAACCAGTCAATCCTAAAGGAAATCAGTCTTGAAGATTCATTGGAAGGACTGATGCTGAAGCTGAAACTCCAATACTTTGGCCACTTGATGGGAAGAACTGACTCATTGGAAAAGACCCTGATCATGGGAAAGATCAAAGGTGGGAGGAGAAGGGGACGACAGAGGATGAGATGGTTGGATGGCATCACCAACAAGATGGACATAAGTTTGAGCAAGCTTTGGAAGTTGGTTATGGACAGGGAAGCTTGGCGTGCTGCAGTCCATGGGGTCCCAAAGATTCAGAGTTGACTGAGCAACTGAAATGAACAGTTATCCTTTGAATGCTTGGCTATATTCCATACTGGACTTAAAATTTTTTATAATTTATACAGTTTTCCTATACTGATCCTGTAAAACTAACTTTTATATGTATTTTCTAAAGGGGTAAATCAAGAATAAGACATGAAAAAACATAACCAAGCACACATAGCTAACAAGGGATAAAGTTGAACTGAAACTATAGTATCTGAGGACCAAATTTCATGGGTGATTCAGGGGGCCAACCCACCCCTGGTGGAGTCCAGGAGAACTACTCTCATCTCTTCAGAATGAATCTCTATGATAGTCAAAGATAGAAACATTCTGCCTATATACCTTATCACATAGTATAATTACACTGTTGTATATATAATAAAACAATGGCAGTATTCCAGTTTACATGATATAAGTTATACATTGCCATATTTTCCTTGTCCTATAGCATCTTAAAAGTCAAGTTAGTATGAAACTTGAGAAGACCAGCATCACTTTAAAAGTTTAAAACAGTAAAAGACAGCATATCAATGTCCTATTGCTGCCATAACAAATCACCTCAAACAGTGAATTCAAACAAGACAAATTCATCTTAGAGTTCTGGAGGGGAGAAGTCTGAAATGGGCTCATTCGTCTGAAATCAAGCTGTCTACATTGTATGGCTGTATTTTCAAATCACACACTGGCCAGCTGACACTTTCTCATACTGTCTCTCTCTAACCCTGACTCTCCTGCCTTCCTCTTCCATATATAAGGATCCTTATGTTTACATGTAGCCCACCCAAAAAACCCAAGACAATCTCTTCATTTTAAGGTCTCTCACTTAATTAAATCTGCATGTCAGAGTTACTCACGGGTTCTGGGCATTAGGACACAGACATCTCTGGGGGCCCTGCCTTCCTCAGACAGCATGGTACATGGTGCCCTGCATGTGGTGTACACTATACATGTGAACTGCACACGGCGGATAGACTGCAGGTGTATTCCATAAATCCATCTGGAATTAAACTTGTGACTGGATTCAATTATCCAGTCCTGGGAAAGGAGGTACAAGAGAAAGCAACAAAGGTAAAAGTGGCAGACCTCTGTAGTAAATCAGATGCCGGCTACAGGCATAGAGAGTTGGAGTTAACTGTACATGCACAGCGTACTAGTTTAGAATCCATTCTGCTACTCTCCATAATTCCACTACATATCTTAACAATGGCAGTAACTGTGTAAAAGCAAATTCGTGCTTATTTATGACTGATGAATTTTCATAGTTAGAAATCACAGATACAAACACCCAACACACTGCCTTAGCATACTGCAGAAGAGAAAAAGAGCGTGGAGACTTAAACTCTCGGTTCCAGAGGCTGAATCTGCCATTACTACCTGTGTGAGCTTTGGCAAGTGACTCAATTTCTGTGAATTGTTCTTAGAAATTAAAAATGGGGATAATACATAGCTTCCCTGGGTCAGGAAGATCCCCTGAAGAAGAGAATGGCTACCCACTCCAGTACTCTGGCCTGGAGAATTCCACAGAAAGAAGAGCCTGGGGAGCTACAGTTTATGGGGAAGCAAAGAGTCAGACACAAATGAATGGCTGACACTTTCCCTTTTACACAAATACTAGTGATCATAAGACTCAAAATTCCAAAGCTGCTCCAATAATATTTTGACAAAATATAGGCTAGAAATAGCGCAACAGAGCAAAAACTTGGTTCTCCTGTGATTTTAATGGGAAATCAAGTTTAAAATAAAATAAAACCTCCCAAAGAGATATCATATATGCATTATGCACTGTGTTGGCCAAAGGAATAATAGAAGACCAAAGACAAACCACTTAGGGTACCAGAAATTTCGAAAGTCATGTCTTTAGAAAATCAATTAAAATCTATTAGCTTCCCGACTGATTTTTTAAGCAGAATACCACTTAACCTCTAACTGCTACTTAAGGGTACTGGATGGCTCTTTCATACACTACATTAACAGCTTCAGTCTTTCCTGCTTTCCAACTCTAAATTTCTGTTTTTCCTATGTCACCCTTTCCAGTTAGGCCATCAATGGTTCCTAATGCTGTTTCTCAACTGCGGTCAGAGTCTTTCCCTGAGCTGAGAAGCACGGGCTAGAGCACAACAATTACATATATCCACCCAGGTTTCTTTGGGCTTCCTTCTCCATGCACTCTAAACGTAAGCTATGATTAGGTAATCAACTTGAAAAACAGCAGAACTGCAGTTTTATCCAAGCTCAGTACTGTCTCAAAGGATCTTGGGTAAGTTTGAAACGTCATTAAATATCCACAAATAACATTTATAAATACTGCTTAATCTAAAATGACAGAAAGGAAAGGTTAACAAGTCTGGCAGAGACTTCTTTCCACACCGGACAACTGGGTTGTAAGGAAATTTTAAGATTGCAGAGAGAATGTCAGAAAGAAAAAATAATAATGCTGTCTTTTTCACTTCTATCATTTTTTAAAAAAGAAAAGGGAATGCGATTATTTTTGGCAATATCAAAAGTGTAAATTTTCATCAACTCTGCAGAAAAATAACAATTAGGTTTCACATAGCAATGTTAAAGTAGGTTAAAAGAATGAGTAAACTTGTACCCAAATAGTACTAATTCTTTGCTGGGATTTTAACTGGTTATCTCACTTTTCTACCTTATTTAGTAATAGTGATGTAGTCCTTTCAAAACAGATTATAAAGCTGTTTCTATGTCTAGCAAATGGATTATGGTTAAAAAGTGCAATGCCAAGATAGTTAAAAACAATTCTCGAAAAGGAAGGAGGTCCACAGGACAAATGATTTCCCTGCATGGGTCATGGGCTCAACCTGCCTGTAATGAGCTCCTGGATGAGGCTGGGGTGAGACGTTTTCTTCTGGCTCTTCTTAATCTTGCCGCATTTCAGCTTTTCATTTTAATACAGAGGACATCAGTGAAATTTGAAATGGGAAGACCTTTTTCATTAATAAACCACCCAAATATCTAGAGTATTGAAAAGAAGAAAGAAGATGTAGAGGAAAAAAAGAAAAAAAAAAACAAAGTAAAAAAGGGGAAAAACAGAAGTGAAAATCCTCCTGTGTATCAAGGTAAATACCACTTTATTATTTACCATGAGACCAGACAATAAGAAGTGGGCATCAAAATCACATACAGCAAGAGTCAGCTGTAGAGAAAAAAGTCTTCCTTTCTGCCCAAATTCAAACGTGTTCTTTGAGAATCAAGTCTGGATAAAATAGTGTACCAGATATTATGAATACAAGAAACAAAAAGGAGTTAAAATCTCTCAGTCCATGTCCTCTAGGAGCTTACAATCATTTAGGGAGATAAGTTTCATAGGAAACAGCTAATTAAAATGCAAAGCAAAAGAGGGTTGAAAGCCAACAGAAAACAGGGAAAATAAATGCATATAATGTATGCAAAGACTAATGTAAATTTCAACAGGACAAAAAAATCTTATGGAAAAGGAAAATGCAAATGTAATATAATTTCAATAAAGCAGTTATTTATATTCCAGTCCAGTTGATTAAAACACACATACACCCCTACCCTTGGCATAAAAACAATACAGAGAAACATGTTTACAGACTTCAATTAGCCTAGTACTAACAGCACTAAGGATGCACAGCTGAAGAAAATTAGAAGTAAGGATCTTAGGAAAAGCTGCAGTTCAAGTCTGGAGAACACATTAGCCATTAATCACAGGAGCCCAAAACAGATATAATAAAAAATAAATAAATAAATTTTCACAGCAGTAAGCCAGTGTATCCCGTTTGAATAGTTTATACCTTTTTCAGTTTAGCATCAGAAGAATCATCCCATTAAAATAAGACATTTGCAGTGGGATTATTTCCACATATGTGGCAAAACATGTTTAAACTTTTTGAAAGATTCAAGTCAGTGTTTTTCACTTTAGAAATAAAGACAGACTACCACTCAAGATAGTTGCTTGCCAGCTACTTTAAGAACAAACTTCACCATAGTTCTTCGTAAGACTTTGCTCCCCACTGTAGGCTCTCCTTTGAACCACATGCGAATCCCAAGCATTAAGTATTTAGCAAAGGCCACAAATAAATTTCAGAGCCAGCAATGACAATGAGAATCGAAACAGCTTCAGAGCCTGACACTAATTTACTGAGGCATATCAGGAACTCTTGGGAATGAAGTGTCTGCTAATTAGGCCACCATGAACAGATTCCCAAACCTTGACAAAGTTTTTCTAAGCATCTGATGATGAACCTTGATTTATGGGCTGTCTAGGTAAAAATCGAACAGATGGTACCTTTTAACAATAATTGACACCTGAGTTTGTTAAGGATCTCAGTCTCTAGGAAAACATGTGGCTCTATAGAGGAAAACGACATAGAACACTTTTCGAGGCATCTACCTTATCTTTGTCTTCAACGACATCTGCCAAGACATCATCTGGATCCAGGATTCCTCCATCTGTGTACTCTAAGTGATGAATCTTCACCCAGTAGGCAGGATCCTGTGGGAGAACAACCAAGAACGTTCATAACTAAAGCTTTTTTTATAATAAAAGACAAAATGAATCTTAATTTTAAAAAGACTCATTAAAAATACACTGTAGCAATAATAAAACTTTTAAACACCTAACACAAATGTTATCTGTTTATCTGTATATCTGTGGCATGATTATCCTGTTTAAGTCAGTAAATCAAAGTATACATGTTTTAACAGTTTTCCAGGAAGATAAATGGCAATGGAAAAATAAGTTGCCCTAGCCATTTGTACAGCATATTCAAGGAATTTTGAATAACCTTTGATTTAAGGGCTTCCCTGGTGGCTCAGATGGAAAAGAGTCACCTGCAACACAGGAGACCCAGGTTCGATTCCTGGGTTGGGAAGATCCCCTGGAAAAGGGAATGGCTACCCACTCCAATATTCTTGCCTGGGAAATCATCCATGGGGTCACAAAGAGTCAGACACAACTGAGCAACTAATACTAGGTAATCTCAAGAATAATCAGGAAAAGAAAGATCTTCTCAAAAGTACTTTCTGAAACTGAGATCCTAAAGCTGTAGGAAAAAATCAAAAGTTAGACATCTGTGATGGTAATAGCTATCATCTCAGGTACACAATTGCAGTGAGATAACCAAAATCCTTTTCAACTTTTCATATCTCTGTGCTGTGCACATACCCTCAACTCTGAAACTGGCAATGGCATCTGAAACAAAAGCTCCAGCACTGATTTCCAATCCCCAAAGCATGGGAGAAACTAGAACTGTGTTCACAGTCAAATGCAGGAAGGAGTGCTCGCTGAATTGGGGTGGTGATTTAGGGGATTTCCAAGTATTGTTTTTATTTAAAAAAATTGTTTCAGACTCTAAGGCTTCAGGAATTACTTTCCCAACTGGATATGTAGCTAGACACTCTGCTCTGATTCAGGTCTGTTACTTCTATACCACCTGTTTCTGGAAATGATATAGTAGTTATCCATTATAACAATAAGAACAAGAACCAATGAATGAAGAAAAACATTAATAAATAGTTTTTACTAAAATACTCAAGGCATAATCAATTTGGTTCTGTGATGCTTAGAAAGGCCCTCAGTGTGGGTAACTTTTGAGCTATGAGCACCCATTATCCACTAAAGAAATGGATACCAGTTTGTGAGAAGACATAGGAATTCTTCTAAGCTAAAGGTCTAAGCCTTTATGACATGAATCTTTGTAAAGGGTAAGCCCTAACATAGCCCACAGAATTCAGCTGCAGTTTCACAAAAACCAACAGAAGTGCTTGCTATATAGCCTTCTCTTTAGCTGACCCTGGTAAAAGGCAAGGGCATAACTATTAAATAATTTTTTAAAGCATCTATTCAGAGGGCTACTGATATGTGACTCAATACATAGCTTTTCAGTAAGTCAACTTGATAAAATTATAGGCTTAAAAAATCTGAAGGAATCTTCCTTGGATAATCTTTCAAAACTTTAAAATGAAGGTTTTCTATAGAGTACTTAAATAGGAACTCCAAATAGAATGGTTTGGTTTTTTTTTTTTTTTTTTTTTTGTTTTTTTTTTTGCTTCTATTACTAGACATAGTGTGGAAACATGAATGATTTACTAGGAAACAGCCCAATTCTATTTTGCCACATAGAGATCACAAAGATATAAGCAGTGACTATACAACCAGGTAAGAAAGACATCCTTAGCTCAGATTCTTTGATCGAAGAGCTTTGACAACTCAAGGCTAATTGTGCTATAAAAGCTAAGTACAATACACTAGATTCTAAATAGGGAAGATACTGCGGCAGACAAAATGCCATATGTAATGGCCACTGGATTATATGTAAAAATGCAAAATAAAACTGCCCCATGATCTTTGAGAATTCTACCTTTTTGGTGTGACTATGCTACAAGGGCATCCCTGGTGGCTCAGCTGGTAAAGAATCTACCTGCAATGTGGGAGACTAGGGTTTGATCCCTGGGTTGGGAAGATCACATGGAGAAGGGAAAGGCTACCTATTTCAGTATTCTGGTCTGGAGAATTCCATGGACTGTATAGTCCATGGGGTTGCAAAGAGTCAGACATAACTGAGCAACTTTCACTTTCACCATGCTACAAGCAATGTATTTCTCCAAATCTACATAGAACTTCTAGCTAAAATCTATACAATATTGCATTTTTCCTTATAAAAATATTCCTCTTACCAAAAAAAAAGTGCTCCATTTATTTCCATTACTTCCATTGAGTTGGTTTTTGATATATTACAGCTCTGTAGATGAAACTTGCTGATTTAAAAAAAACTAAAGAGTTGTTTTATATTCAATTATTTAAATCAGACATCAAGTTGTCTGCATTTTTCCATACTATTTGTAAAAGTGGATTTTATCACCTAAGACTAAGGTAAACAACTCAACCCAACAACTGCTGGTAGAAGTTATTAACGTATACCTCTCTTCCTGCCTACAGAGAAAAACCAAAGACTTAGATTAAAACCAGGGAAACTCAGCAAATAGCAGGGAACAGGATCTGATCAATGGCAAAGAGAAGAACAGACAAGAGGCAGCAAGATGGGTTGTTGCATCCAGGAGGATGCCTCCCTCTCACATACTGGAGTATCTAACACCTTCTGGAAAGTCAGACACTGGAGTTGAAACAAAGACATTTATCTCTGGTTTTGATTCAAAAATACAGAATTTAAGTTTTACAAACTTAAATCAAGTGAAACAGTAATTTGATACATTTTGAAATCATATATTCAAATTCAATCAGGAAAAAAAAAAAATCAAGCCAACTACACGGTGCCAGAACATAAAGACTCTTGCAATTTTAACTCTGTTCTACATTGATAATGCCATTTTATACACTCCCAAAGAGTAAACTAATGACAAACACACATCTAACGCTGAACAAAAGCCAATGAGCTATATGAAAATTGTCTGAGTTAATATTCTGCACATCAAGAGAGATAAATCAATACAGTATGTACCAACTGTGATTTTGTCCCCATGGCATTTTGGCCATGGTGTTATAGATCATTTTAAGAATGTGTGTACAATATTAGCAGCCAATATAGCCATCATAAGGCCATAAATTTAACCTGACTCCTTTATGCATGTAAAAATTTCCACCATTACATCACAGTCAACATTTTGCACTTCATTTGCTTGGTTTTATTACCATCATGAATAAAACTGATCAAACATGAAAAGATGTTCACATATATGTCTTGGTTCACCCAATTAATCACTTGGAAAAGTTTACTCTATTTTTCATAATTGTGACAATTAATCTACCTTTATATTGCATAAATATTTATAATATGTATTACTTTTCAATTATTTTGAAAACACCCCTGGTACACATGCTATGCACTAAATCATATTACTTATACCCCTAGGATCATTAAAGTATTGAAAAATAACATTATACATTATGTTTCCTTTACCTCCAATAGTATCTTATCCATTTTTAAAATAATACACAGTTCATGTTTGGGAATGCATGTAAGAATTAAAGATTTTAAAATTTAAAAATAAAAAACTAAAAAAAAAAATAATAATAATAATACACAGTTAACTTATTTCCTACTGGAATCTGAAAACTAAAAATAATCTGAAAGGATGAAATGGAAAATAAAACAAAAATGTATGCATTATAGAAAGAAGACAATTTCTGGGTACTTTTAATGATTGAGGTAGAAACTTTAAAACAGGCACTGATATTAACAGCAGCAAATATTCTTCACTGTGGGCAGTGACATAAAATTTGACCCCACATCCTAGAAAGTTTATAATATCCAATATTTTGAAGAATAATAATTTTCCACCTACAATACATACAGGAGTTGACAGACAAACCAGATACTATGATGCTGTGACTACCAAGCACTGGGATTATATTGATGATCAAGGGAGAGTTTCTAAGCAAAATGCCTCTGCTACAAGAAGAGGAAAAAATAACCTGTATGACCCACAAGGCCCAGAGGTGAGGAGAAGAGTGCTGTGAAAGAAAAGCCAGGGGATAGAGAAGGGCTGTGTTTATCAGTGAGCTGTGTTTACCATGCTCAATAACATAACTAGGTTCTTTGTGGCTTCATATTTTCAGAAGAAAAATCTTAGCCACTGGAACATAAGAAATGGAGTACTACTTTAACTGAAGTTAATGGAAAATTAGAATTTTCCTTGTAGAATTTAACTTCATGAATCTGGTGAAATGTATCCATAAAATGAAATTTCACCATTTTTATCATTATCTTCATCATCACAGCAAATCATTTGTTTTAGTGCCAATAATAGGTCAGGTCCAACAGATACCACGTGTTCCGTATGGTTAAATTGCTTATCTCTCTACATAGTTAACAAAATAGTCATCATAGCTAATAATGCATTTTATAGATGAGGAAAGCAAGACACCAGTAGGTGAACTTACTTACTGAAGGTCAAATGCTAATGAGATAGCAGAGACAATGTGCATTTTTTTAAACACAGAAAATACTTTAAAGAACTTAACAAAAAGCACAATTGTACATTATGAAGGGAATACCTTAGAAGGGAATCAGACCCATTTCTATGTACTAAGTAAATGGATCCAAACAAGCTGTCATTACTCTGGGCCTCATCAGTGAACCAGGAGGCTCCCTGGCCTCTGCACAGGGAACCGCATGAAGGTCAAAGAATAGCGGGCACAGTGGGCAATAACGGAAGACCCCGAAGTCTTTGTGTGTCCAGTGTTTCACAAGTGAGAGAAGCTTCAGAGCATAACTGCTCATGATCATGAAATTAAAGGTTTGGGAAGCAATGGAATAAAGAACAGAAAGGGAACTTGAGGTATCATAAGTTGGATAGAAAGTTAGGAAGTTTTATGTGCATTCACATTTTAACTACTTCTTTCATAATTCTCTGGGGTTACTCTCCATTCTACCCCAGACCAAAAGAGAATCAGATGCACCCAGGAAACAAACAGAGAGCAGTCAGAGCAGGGCTCAAGATTATTTAGGACAGGCAGATAGCAGGAGGCCCTGAATAACCAATCAAAGACAGTGTAGGGAAGAAGAATTCCTAGAAATGATACCTGAGCAAAGGCTAGCAGAGCAGCACTGATACTTGAAAGGGAAGAATTAAGACAGAAGGGGGGCTTTCCTGATAGCTCAATTGGTAAAGAATCCACGTGCAATGTGGGAAACCTGGGTTTAATCCCTGGGTTGGGAAGATCCCCTGGAGAAGGGAAAGGCTAACCACTCCAGTATTCTGGCCTAGAGAATTCCATAGACTGTATAGTTCATGGGGTCGCAGAGTCAGACACAACTGAGCAACTTTCACTTTTTCAAGACAGAAAGGGTAACACTGACTACAGAGCTTATAAGCTGGCCCTGAATTCAGAACAGTGCTGCATGTTACTGAGATAATTCAAGCATAAACTTGAGACAAAACTAATTAGGAAAAGAATGTGAGCTGATGCCCCTTTGGTCAAGTATGTTTCCAAAGAAACCAAGAGAACTAGGATGGAACCAAGGGTTTTTAGACTGGGTTGCAAGTAAAAATACCTGGTGAATTGAACAACAGGATTACAGTTAACATACAATTTATACACAAAGTGAAGATGAATCAACTGATCTGTAAACTCACTGCCAGTTTTAAAAATCTATGACCCTACCAACAGAAACCTGATATAGCCATACTAACATCAGATAAACCAGACTAAGTCACATTACTAAAGGTAAAAAGCGATGTTTCATAATAATTTAAGGATAGTTCAATTGGAAGAAAACTGCTAAATTTATATGTACCCAATACAATTTCAACACATACATTGCCAAAATAGATAAACACACACATACATGCACACAAAATCACAATCAGTGGGAGACTTTTAATAGGAAACAAAAAGGTCAGTAAAATATAAATCTGAACACTATTAACAAAGTGACCTTATTTATATCACATATATACAAAATACTGTACCCCCAAAAGACTAGAAAACACATTCTTTACAAGTACACATGGAATAACAAATTTCAGAAGTCTGGAATTATTCAGAATTTGCACTCCAATCACAGTGGAATCAATGACAAACAGATCTAGAAAAGACCTGGCTATTTGGAAATTAAGAAATAAAGTTCTGAATAAAACAGATTAGAAAATAAATGGACTTGGAAAACAGTTTAACTTAAAAATTATTAAAATAACATAAAAATGTAGGGTGCAGCTAAAACAGTGCCCAGTGGAATAGTTATGGCCTTTACTATGAATATTATCAAAAGATAAAGCTAAAGCTATGACAAACCTAGACAGCCTATTAAAAAGCAGAGACATCACTTTCCTGACAAAGGTCCTTATAGTCAAAGCTATCATTTTTCCAGTATTCATATATGGATGTGAGAATTGGACCCATAAAGATAGCTGAGCACCAAAGAATTGATGCTTTTGAACTGTGGTGCTGGAGAAGACTCTTGAGAGTTCTTTGGACTGCAAGGAGATAAAATTAGTCAATCCTAAAGGAAATCAACCCTGAATATTTATTGGAAGGACTGATGCTGAAGCTCAGACTCCAATACTTTAGCCATCTAATGCAAAGAGCTGACTCACTAGAAAAGACTCTGATAATGGGAAAGACTGAAGGCAAAAGAAGAAGGGGAGTGGCAGAGAATGGATGGTTAGATGGTATCAGTGGACATGAATTTGAGAAAACTCCAGGAGACAGTGGAGGATAGAGTAGCCTGGCATGCTGCAGTCCATGGTGTCACAAAGAGTCGGGCACGACTGAAAAACAAAAAGCCAAAAAGGAAGAAAAGAACAGCAAAGACAGAAGGAAGGAAATAAAGAGAAAAATAATCAATGAGTTAACAAATGTAAATCAAAGTTGGTTATATAAAGAGCTTGATAAAATTATTGATAAGTAAAAAAGAGAAAACATGAATTTCCATACTAAGGAAAGAAAAAAGCAATACCATCATAGATTTCATAAAGATATTGTAAAGACTTTTAGACCTCCAAAACTGACAACTTATAAAATTGAACAAATTTTTAGAACAAATTTGTTTAAAGTGAACAAATACTTTGAAAAGTACAACTCGGCAATACAGACAATAAAAATATATATATACTTGGACAACAGTAAGGAGGTTCCTTCAAAAACTAAAAACAGAGTTACCATATGATCCAGCAATCCCTCTACTGAGCATATATTCAAAAAAGACAAAATCTCTAATTTAGAAAGACAATGTACCCCAATATTCATAGCAGCAATATTTACAATAGACATGGAAGCAACCTAAATATCCATTGACAGATGAATGGATAAAAAAAAAAGACATGGTATATATCTACAATGGAATACTACTCAGCCATAAAAAATGAAATATTGCCACATGCAACAATAATGGATGGACCTAGAGATTATCATACCGAGTGAAGTAAGTCAGACAGAGAAAGACAACATATAACAGACATTACTTACATGTGGAATCTGACAGATAACACAAATGAACTTATTTACAAAGCTGAAATAGACTCACAGACATGGAAAACATGATCACCAAAGGGGAAAGGGAAAGGGGATGGTTAAATTAGGATTATGGGATAAACATATACACACCATTTATATATAAAACAGATAAACAAGAATTTACTGTATAGCACAGGGAACCATATTCAATATCTTGTAATAACCCATGGATGTATGTTCAGTTGCTTCAGTCATGTCTGACACTTTGCGACCTTGTTAACTGTAGTCTGCTAGGCTCCACTGCCCTAGGATTCTCCAGGCAAGAATACTGGAGTGGGTTGTCATGCCCTCGTCCAGGGGATCTTCCTGATCCAGGGATCCAACCTGCGTCTCTTAAGTCTCCTGCATTGGCGGGCAGGTTCTTTACTGCTAGTGATACCTGGGAAGCCCTTGTAATAACCTATAATGGGAAAGAATCTGAAAAGTATGTGTATAACTGAATCACTTTGCTGCACATGTTAAATTAACACAATATTGTAAATCAACTATACTTCAAGAAAAAATAGAAACTGTACATTAAAACCAATCTTAAAATTTAATCTATTATTTTAAAGCTTTCTTATAGAGAAAATGCCAGGCTCAGATTACTTCACAGAAAATGTTCCTAAGGTTTAAAGAAGAAATAGTGTCAATCTTATAAAATACTTCTGAAAACTAGAAAAGAAACTTTTCCAATTTCATTTTATATGGACAGCATAACATTGATACCAACACTTTAGAAGGACATTACAAGAAAATTATAAAAATTTGCATATGGATACATATCTGTAACTCTTAAATGAATAAAGCATTAGTAAATCAAATTCAGTGATATATATAAAGGATGACATATAATCACCAGGTGGGATTTATTCCAGTAATGCAAAAGTGGTTTAAAATTCAAAAATCAACCAAGGCTATTCACCAAATGAATAAGGAAGAATAAGGATAAAAATTATATAATCACTCCAAAGTATGCAGCACAAGCAAATGAGATTGTTCACCACCAGTTCACAATAAATTTTTAGTGAACAAGGTAAACCTGTAACTAAACAAGGCAAGAAAAAACAAAATTTTTTAAAATGTTAACAATTATAATGGCACCATAAAATCATATACTTAGAAATGAGTCTAAGAAAACTGTATAAATCTTCTATGTTAAAACCCACAAAATATTGGGAAAATTTAAAGAGGCATTTTATGAATTGAAAGATTTAAAAATGTAAAGATTTTGATCTTGCTCAAATTAACGAGGTTAGGGTTAGGATTGTGAGGATCTGGGACAATCGGGATTCTCAGATACTGACGATGTGAGTATAAATTTATACAACTGTTCTGGAAAATACTGGCAGTATCTGAGCATAAATGTGGCAGAGAACTGAATATAAACATTCATATAGTTTAGCTATTCCACTCCCAGGTATATACATTCAGGAGAAATGTATTGATATGCATAATTACCAAAAGACATGTATTAGAACATTTATAGCAGGATTATTCCTAATACCTAAAAATCTGGAAATAACCCAAATATCTATCACCAATAGAATGGACAAATACCATGTCCATGCAATGGAATACTAAATGTCAACAAGACTAAACTCAAATTTTATAAAACTATATAAGTGGATCTTACAGCACTACATTGAAACAAAAGGGATTGATACCAAAAAAAGTACATACTATATAATTCCAGGTATAATAAGCTCAAAAACAGGCAGTATTAATTGACATTGAAGTCAGGAGATTGGTTACCTCTGGAGAGGGGAAGGGCAGTGAGTGAGAAAAAGGGGCTTCTGGGGCAATATTCTATTTCCTGATGTGTATGCTGGCTGTAATTATTTGTACATGTTTCTATGTGATATACTTTTAAAACTTCATATAAAAATGGAAGGAACTTTTTGCTTCAAAAACTGATTTTTTTCAAACTGAAATACCTACTGGTTTCCTTTGCACAAGACATCTCTACAGATAAAACAAATGCAGATCACTAAAAAGCTGTTTAGAACAAGTTTCCTTAGAAGTTTAAGAACAAAGCTTCAGGCACGTAAAAGAAATGCAGAATTCCCAAAAGATGGGGAAGCCAGGTTATCCCACCAACAGAACAGGCAACTCAATGACCACCAGTTACTCAAAACCTCTAAGACCTACAGAGGGCGTTAAGTGGACCATGGGCTTCAATGTGCCAACCGTGTGATAAGTCTTTGAAAAACTGTTACCTCCATCTCAGGCTGTGATAATACAGGTTCTGTGTCCAGAACAGAGTAGGTAATAAACTCATCCTATCCTAAAGTGGTTCCCCCATATTTAGAGAAATTTTTCAAAATTTCTTGAGATAATTACTAGCAAACTGGAGGGCACCTACATAGGTCATGAAGGTAAGACAGACTGCTTATCATAACACATAATTTAGGTTTGTTTAAACAAAGGAAAAATTTCACTGTCTCAAACACAGTAGAACCACAGTTTACAAGGCATTGAGCTCTCAAAGATATTCAATAAGGAAAAAAGTCTCTTATGGTTAAAATTATCCTTGAAAATCTTTCAGGGAGATATCATGTTGGAGACAAGCCTATCTCCTTTCAGTAAGACTAACACTATTTTTTTTTATCCAGGGCCAAAGCATATTATTGTCTTTTCAGTTAAGCACCAGACAAAGTATTTGGATTATGTTGGAGACCATGTTCCGTGAGAATGCTTATCTTGAGTATTTAGAGTCACACTCAGACCAGAGATAGACTCACTACCATAAGCACATGGGAAATAAAACAGAGATAGTAGCTCTTTCATTTCATGCATCCTCTGGGATATGTGCTTGTTGCTCATACAAGTAATGCTCATGCATTACTCAACTTCTTATCCCCCTCTTTTTCTTTGGTTGAGCTTTTACAAAGTGAATTTATGAAATCTAAATGACCTTATGAGACTCTCAAATTAAAAGGCTGTTACATACAAGAAAGGTTTGACTCTTCTGTACTGCTCCAAAGTTACATAAACAACGGAGATGTAGATTAAAGCTCAGCATAAGATCTTCAACAAAGAGCTATTTAAGAGTAGAGTGCTCAAGTAAAGAGCTAGAGGTTACGGTGGTTACTTATAGAATGCTTTAAATCTAATTGATAGTATCCATCAAAGATAATCTTTGGAGTTATTGTAAAAGATGTCAGCATCACAGCAGCAAGAAATTCTGGGTTTAATTGGTTGTATCAAATAAAGCTCAGGTTGTATGAATATGCATTCTCAAATTCTTATTAAAATGTCAAGTAGAGTATGATGAAACAGTAAGTTCTCCATTCCCATAAAGAGTCAAGCAAAGGCTATAGCCTTGGCTTACGGAAGCTATAGGATAAGAAGGAGAAATCGTGTGATCCTGAAAACCCTGTCTCTCAAATCTGCAGCTTCTAGAAACTCAAAAGCCTTTAAGACTCTGAAATATAAAGAAACTCCTTGAAAGAAGAAATTTCTGCTATATCATAAGAAAGCTTGCAGCAGTTCAGTATAATTTCATGGTGACTGTGCAATCTCCAAGCAGAAAGTCCATGAGCCAAACATCTTGAATATTCCAATACATCAGTTATTCTAGTGTCTTGCTGTGCAACTAAAACTTCACTAATTTGTAAACAAATTTAAGGGAATGGGCTTCCATCACCAAAGTAAAAGAATTGTTTTGGTAGATGAGAAAAAAAAACAACAACAGAGAATTGTATATTATCGTCTGATGCAGCACTTGCAGATATGGAAGGACCAACTGTATCACACCATTTAATAAAAGGAACTTGATCAATGGATTTTGATACACAAAGATAAAGCTGCAAGGAAGGTACTTGTTGGCTTGTGATATACAATCCTTAAGAAATCAGTCTCAATACAAGAGCACCACAATTTCAACAGAAATTCTAAATTTTATTTTATAATTCAAGTACTGGTAAGATTACTCATTCTTCTTTGCAAGCAGAAAAATATTTAAACATGAAGGCATAAACTTCATTTGATAGCTCATGAATCAATAAAATATTAATCACTTCATGTCATTTTTCATTCAGTTTTTGGAAATAACCATAATCTCAGCAGTTTTCTTTATATAAAGGACTTTAGAGGCTCATTTTTCACCTTGAGATTAACCTAAACTCATGAGGAAAAAAGCTCCAGATATCTAGATTTTTTTTAAATAAAAGACAAGTTTTAATTATTTTCAAATCTTCCGCCTACATCATCACAGCATACTCTCTTTAAAAGAATATGGAAATTTCCTTTTCCTATGAATTTGTGCATGCGTGCTAAGTCGCTTCAGTCGTATCTTGCTCTTTGAGACCCCTCGGTCTGTAGCCCTCCAGGCTCCTCTGTCCATGGGATTCTCCAGGCAAGAATACTGGAGTGGGTTGCCATGCCCTCCTCCTGGGGATCTTCCCGACCCAGGGATCAGACTCACATCTGTTACATCTCCTTCACTGGCAGGCAGGTCCTTTACCACTAGCACCATCTGGGAAGTCCTTCCTATGAATCTAAGAGTGTGTTAAATGCATAATAGCATATGTCTTATATAAATCTTCAGGATTAAGTACAGCATAATCATAAAACAAAAAGTTTTATCATGAAAATCAAATTTTAAGTCTGAAATTAACAAAAACTACACTTTTAATTGAAATATCTGTTTTGAAAGATTGCCAGTATGAAAGACTTTTAAAACATTAAACCATTATAATTCAATAGCACTGAAATGCAATGTTTCAAAATAACTTTAAACAGCTAGCTTTTTTCAAATCCTGTTTTCCGTTAATTGTTTTCAAATGAAATTTTACAGTCCAAAGACCCTGTATGCCAAGGTTTTAGAAGCTTGTGTGGTCCACAGGAATGCAAAGCCACAGCCAAAGAATGGAAGTGGCCAGTTCTCCAAAGAGAAGGACAAGCTATAATTTTTTTTACAGAATGTATTCACTGTGTTTAGTTGCTATTATAAAACCCTAAAACGTATTCTTCTACAAAATGAATTTTAATAAGAATTTGAGAATGCAAATTCATACAACTCAAGCTTTACTTAACACAACCAATTAAATCCAAACTTTCTTTGCTGCTATGATGCTGGCATCTTTTACAATAACTCCAAAGAATAACACTGACAGATACCGCCAACTGTGTGTGCATCTTGACATATATGAATGAATGACAGGTTTAAAGAATTCTACAGGTAACTGCCATATCCTCTAGCTCTTTAACACAAAGGTTTATGCCCCATCATTGAAGAAATTAAGACATAGAGAAAAAGAATTTTAATTTACATTAGAGGAGGTACTTGTGGCAGTGTTTTTAAAAATAAGTTAACTCTAGGATAAACACAAAGACCTCATCAACTTTATTCCCAACCACTTATAATTTTATTTTTTTTTTTTTTTGGCATGGTAGTAACAGGAGTGGTGCAGAATTATCTTGTCTCTGATTTTCAAAAGAATTGGGTCACTACTGCCCACTACTGTTAGCTTTGTTTCTCCAACAGGGTCATTCCTCCAGAACGCTGCAGATGGATCACAAATACAACCCCCCCAAAAAAACAGATGAAACACAGAAAGGAAGTAAGAAAAGCTAAGTTGAAGGATCCCATACTCATAAATAACCTTCTTGAATATCAATCTAGCACTGATTCTCTGCCCCACTGCCAATATGAGGCACAAATAGTTTATCTCGTTATTTGTTCATTTTTATTACCTGGTCTCCTCCAACTGGGCTTCCCTGGTGGCTCAGTGATAAAGACTCCACCTGCCAATGCAGGAGATGTGGGTTCAATCCCTGGGCTGGAAAGATTCCCTGGAGAAGGAAATAACAACTCACTCCAGTATTCTTACCTGGGAAATCCCATAAACAGAGGAGGCTGGTGGGCTACAGTCCTTGGGTCCAAAGGAGTAGGGCAGGACTTAGAGACTGAAGCAACAACAACCCCTCCTCCAATTAGAACATAATAAGCGCCATGTTACAGAAACCTCACTAATCTTCTTCATCTCCATATCCACAATACCAATTTATGGTATCTCCTGGGTGTTCATTGGAAGGACTGATGTTGAAGCTGAAACTCCAATATTTGGGCCACCTGATGAGAAGAGCTGACTCATTGGAAAAGACCCTGATGTTGGGAAAGTTTGAAGGCAGAAGGAGAAGGGGACAACAGAGGATGAGATGGTTAGGTATCACCGACTAAACGGACATGAGTTTGGGTAAACTCCGGGAGTTGGTGATGGCCAGGGAGGCCTGGCGTGCTGCAGTTCATGGGGTCACAAAAAGTCGGACACGACTGAGCAACTGAACTGAACTGACCTAAACTGTAAATCTGTTTTAGGAATAAAGGCTAGGAGAAACAGGAGTAAGAAGGAAGAGGACACAAAGACTTCCTGTTGTTAGACTAAGAGCTCAGTCACTTCAGTCATGTCCAACTCTCTATGGACTGTAGCCCACCAGGCTCCTCCATCCATGGGATTCTCCAGGCAAGAATACTGGAGAGAGTTGCCACTTCCTGTTCCAGGGGCTCTTCCAGACCCCGGTGTGAATGAACATCTCTTGCGTCTCCTGCATTGGCAAGCAAGTTCTTTACCACTAGTGCCACCCGGGGTTTAATCATGGGACCTAGATCTTTTGATAAGGCCAATGGCAGCCTGAGTAGAAACACTCTGGATTTTATGCCAAAAGCAACCATTTACACACCATCTGTTAACGAATTATAGGAGAAAACCCCTGCAACTTTGGGAAGAGCAAAGCTTATATTCACTGAAGAGAGAAGACAGACAGTATTTAAAAACATAATATATAAGTAAACTAAATGGAATATGAGAAGTGATTAAGAGGTATAGGAGAGAAAAACAGAGTAGGATGAGGAGGATTAGGAAGTCCATAGGGCTTATAGTTTCAAATAGGTGGTCAGTTCATGCCTTAGTGGAATGGTGCTATTTGAGCAAAGATTTGAGGAGACAAGTCAGGGGCAGTTTGGAGAAAGGAATCAGGTCTCCCAACAAAGGGTTTTGCCCTTGAAAGTGAAAGTCGTTCAGACTCTTTGTGACCTCATGGCCTATACAGTTCATGGAATTCTCTAGGCCAGAATACTGGAATGGGTAACCTTTTACTTCTCCAGGGAATCTTCCCAACCCAGGGATCAAACCCAGGTCCCCCACTTTGAAGGCGGATTCTTTACCAGCTGAGACACGGGTAAGTCTATCGTAGTCCTTTGTAAAAAGAAGTTAAGCTCAGAAAGGGGATTCTTATAGGAGCCAGAAAACTCCTCGTCAGGTCAACAAAGCCTGGCAGAACCGAGAAGATACCAAATGGTAGTGACCACCTGTCCGGCCTGCCCAAGAAAGACTTTCCATATACCAAGCAAAATTTTACTCTAACGCAACAACATTAATTACAATTCTGCTCCCTTTATGTCCTCATTAAACGTGTGTAAGATGACTTTTTCTTTTAAATGAAAATATTTCCAGAGAGGTGAAGGAAGGGACCCTTGCATCTGGGATGTTCGCTTCCAAACTGCTGAAGTAGGAAGGCATACCAGGTGTAACTGTGTGTGAGCCACATAAAGATAATCAGTCCTACACTCATCCCTCAAATGAAGCTATTTCCTGGGAAACGTGCGAGGTTTCAAGCCACTAAGACTAGGTTGAAATCCAAACTCTGTACCACTTACATAAAAAGGACATACCCTCAACTCTCACTGGAATGTGAGAAGTTCATTGCATATTCACAAACATGCATAAACAATGGCATATCAACCTACAAGTATTTTCTTTGTTAGCACCATACTCTTAAATTCTACAAAAGGCAGGGTCATCTCTAACTTACATACTACTATAATCCCAGCATCTGGCACAGTTTTCTCCTTACAACAGATGTACAAAAAATCAGTGACTGTTATTCATTACTGCCCTGTGTAATTCTCCAACGCTGGGAGTTTAAGAGACAAAGAGACACCCCTGGGCTTGAAAAAGAATCTCATTTGAAAATGAAGTCAGATCAAGCAAAGTTTCACAAATAGAAGTTTCAAAATGCTAGGCAAGTTTTTTATAAGCCAAAACTTGGCCAGAAAGAAACATTTTCCCCAGTTTTCTCGATTCTTCTGAGCAAAATGTAGTCTATAGACCAATGTGGTCCATGAGCTCTTTTTTCTGCAACAAAGTTAGGACAGAAATTGAGAGGAAGCATTTTAAAAATTTCTACCTCATTTTTTTTATTGCTGCAATATTCAAGCACATGATTTTGTATTTTATAAAAGCATCAATTTGCTATAGACAGAGGAGACAATCTGGTTGTCCACCACAGTCTGAGAAATCCTGTACCTACTGGCCATCTCCCCCTGACACCCAGTGTCATAGGGCATCATAATTAAGTGACAGTTCATCGACATTAACAAAAATGCTGACATATGAAAAGCAGGCCTCTACAGACAAGAACAACCTCCACTTAAATATTATTATTTACCTAGGAACATGCAGGCCGAACTCTAAAAACAATTAGCAATTTATTAAAAATTTTCAAAAGTCAATCTGCTAATCAATAGGGATCGACTTCCTTTGTTCTCAATACCTTACCAATATTTCATGAGAGTAAATGAGAATGTAGTCAGCAACAATAAAAACTACCTAGCTTTGTCTAAAATTATGGTATCATTATACCTTTGTTATACTATCAGGTTATAAAATAGTGGAGGGAAAAGCCCCAAGAAGAAATGCCAACTGGGTGGCAGACAAATACCACCAAAAAACAAGGCGGAGTCAGAATTCACCTTATAAAAAAAGATGGCAAGAATGACAGAAAAATTAAATGTTAGGGGAATGTTTTCTGAGAGTTATATCACAGTATCAATTTTATACATTCATATATATATACACACATATATATGTATATAAATTGATATATGTGTGTGTGTGTGTGTATATATAGTCACTTAGGCTTCCCAGGTACTACTAGTGATAAAGAACCTGCCTGCCAATGCAGGAGACATAAGAGATGTGGGTTTGATCCCTGGGTCGGGAAGATCCCCTGGAGGAGGGCATGACGACCTCTCCAGTATTCTTGCCTAGAGAATGTCTGTGGACAGAGGAGCCTGGCATGCTGCCATCCATGGGGTTGCAAAGAGTTGGACATGACTGAAGCGAATGAACATACATGCACTCATTCACTTAGACATACCTATTATTACAATATAATTCAAATGCTGAGACAAATATGTCTATACTTTGTCCAAGAAAAAAATTCAATCCTTATTTAACATTGCAGAAAAAGAAATATTTTAATTGAAAGGAAACTATTAGCTGACACATACCTATGGTTATAATGGGTAAATCTAATCCCATCCCATCTTCCCTAGAAATCAACCTCGAATAAGAAAATTTTTAAAACAGTACAATAAACTGTTTCATGAAACCAGTAAAGAATCTGCAGTTCAAAGCACAATATAAAACATAGAAACAGTTGGATAAAGAAATAATGACTTCTCGGGAAAGGAAGGTCAAACCCTAGTGCCTTTAGATGGGGGCAGCTCACGTGAAAAGCAAATCAGTCCACTTGGGACACAGTCTGGAGCCACCAGGGTCCATGAAAACTCAAAGAAGGTGAAAATGGTGAATAAATGGTGAATAAGGGCTGAAAATGGTGAATAAAAATTGTCTGAAACATTTTTAAACAATGGTTAAACACCTACGTGTTGGACAGCAAGGGGATCAAACCAGTCAATCTCAAGGGAAATCAACCCAAACACTTGTTGGAAGGACTAATGCTGAAGTTGCAACTCCAGTATTTTGGTCATCTGATGCAAACAGTTGACTCATTGGGAAAGTCCCTGATGCTGGGAAAGATTGTGGTCGGAAGAAAAGGGCGTCAGAGGATGAGATGGATGAATGGCACCACCGATGCAATGGACATGAATTTAGGCAAACTTCCAGAGATGGTGAGGCACAGAGAGGCCTGGCATGCTGCAGTCCATGAGGTCGTAAAGAGCTGGACACGACTGGGCGACTGAAAAACAACAGACACCCACGTGTCCTCAACACCTCCTCTGTTAAGAGGCAATAAATATAAACTCTAGTGCCACTGAACACCCAGAGTAGGTTTCAGATGCCAAGACACCAGGCACAGAGAAGGGCAGAACACAAAGGGCTACAGACTGCAAATGGGGCTCAGTAATGCACGCTACGCACTCCAACCGTACCACCCATCCAACCCCACCCACAAAGTTAGCAGCTATCCTTACAACCTCCCCCCCAACCACTCCTCATAGGCTATTAGAGCAAAGGCTGCCACCAAAATGAGGACCCAGGAAATAGAGAGCCTGATACAGAAGAGATGGGAAGAGGATTCCCAAAAACAAAGTGACAGCGATTAATAAGATGTCACGCTGGAGTCCGGAGAGCAGCCGCCCCCGACTGAATCAACGCAACAAAGGGATCCAGGAGTGAAGATAAATAATCCCAGAATCCAGAGGTTATGACAGTTTTAACTCCATAAAAAATGGTTCTAACAAAAACTTTATACAACTGTTAGAAGGAGGAAAAAAGCAAGCATGAGATTCAAAGACAACTAAGCAAATAAAATACATTAACTCCAAGAAAATCAAAAATTGGGGTAAGACAGGAAGCAACCACTGTAACTGGCTCAAGTGAACAATATCTATGTGGTCACGGTGGTTAAAATGCTGCATATAAATGTAACACAAAAGTCCAAAAACAATTTTGGAAGATGAAAGGGGAGAAAACATGAAGAACCTATGAGAAAGTCATAATTTTTCAACTACCTGAATGGGATATAAATAGATAATTTATGAAGAGATAGCAGTAAATTCATATTTAGAAACAAAAGTACACTGCAATCCCCTGATTCATAAACTCAGCATTATTGACATAAATACCCAAAAAGGGTATTAGCCATTACTTTGCCAACAAAGCTCTGTCTAGTCAAGGCTATGGTTTTTCCAGTAGTCAGGTATGGATGTGAGAGTTGGACTGTGAAGAAAGCTGAGCACCAAAGAACTGAAGCTTTTGAAACGTGTTGTTGGAGAAGACTCTTGAGAGTCCCTTGGACTGCAAGGAGATCCAACCAGTCCAACCTAAAGGAGATCAGTCCTGGGTGTTCTTTGGAAGGAATGATGCTAAAGCTGAAACTCCAGTACTGTGGCCACCTCATATGAAGAGTTGACTCATTAGAAAAGACTCTGATGCTGGGAGGGATTGGGGGCAGGAGGAAAAGGGGACGACAGAGGATTAGATGGCTGGGTGGCATTACCGACTCGATGGACCTGAGTTTGAGTGAACTCTGGAAGTTGGTAATGGACAGGGAGGCCTGGCATGCTGCGTTTCATGGGGTCGCAAAGAGTCGGACACGACTGAGCAATGGAACTGAGCAAACTGATGGCATTTAGCGTGGTTGCTTCTTGGAAGCAGTAAGGGTGGGCGGATGTCAACAGACCACTGCTTTTCATTAAGGGCCTTTTCTTGAGAGTTCCTTGGACAGCAAAGAGATCAAACCAGTCAATCCTCAAGGAAATTCAACTCTGAATATTCATTGGAAGGACTGATGGTGAAGCTCAATACCTTGGCCCCCTGATGCGAAGAGCTGACTCACTGGAAAAGACCCTGATGTTGGGAGAGACTGAGAGCAGGAGGAGAAGGGGGTGACATAGGATAAGATGGTTGGACAGCATCATAGACTCAATGAACATGAGTTTGAGCAAACTTTGGGAGATAATGAAGGACAGGGAAGCCTGGCAAGCTGAAGTTCACGGGGCCACAACGAGTCGGTTATGACTTAGTGACTGAACAGCAACAACAAGGCTATCTGACTCTAAAGTAGAAACTGGTAAGTAACAGACACCTGGCCAGACATACCTGTCACCTACTTATGCAAATGAATGTTTGGTGGGACACAGCCAGGCTCATTTGTGTAAGTGTTGTGTGTGCTACTTTCACAGGGTAACAGCGGAGTTGAAGAGCTGCAACTGAGATCATACAGCTTTCAAAGGCCAACATATTTACTACCTGGTCTTTGCAAAAAAAAAAAACTTTTACCAACTCCCACTATAAGCCATGTGTAAGCATCACTTTGATTTTAAAATTTTTTGGTAGAGAGGATAGCCCAATTGTGTTCTCCAGGTCTTCTAGACATCTGTTTCAGGCTATTTGAATGCAGTCTCTTCTCTAAGCATTTTAACAGTCTCAACTTTTTGACTTTCTGATATCATTGATGGCAACTGAGTATATTTAGAGTCCCTCAAATTTCCCCATCCTTCTCTCTCAGAATGTAGTTATTCAAATATGCTTATTTCCTCTATTGGTTACTTTTGCCTTTAATGAATAACAAATTTCTATTTCCAATTCCATCATCTAAAGACAGCATCTCTTCACTCCTCAGAATAAAAGATGACATCATGATTCTTACTCTTACTCCCTCCCCTTCTGCCTTTTCAATTTCCATTTTTGTCAGTTTTACCTTTACTTTTACATTATCAAAGTTGAAAACATTTACATTCTCTTCCATAATGACAACCATACTTTGTCTGTAATTTGATTCCCAAAATTGAAAGCTAAAAGACTATATTGACATTTATGGTAACCAAGGAAATTATGCTCCCTGACAAATCAAATAGGAAATGACTATTTGTCATTCTTTACAGCGCCTTTGCCATAACCTCTAAGCCATTCAAACAAGAATGATCAAATATATTCTCCTTCATACAGTCTACCCTTTGCCCAAAATTATGTTGGGTTACTTTGATATGCAAGCTATAAAAGTTGACCTCAATAACAATATATAATAATTTAACCCAAATATGATTTTTATTCTCTCTATATAGTATATATACTTACTATACTATATATTTATATGGCCACAAACATGTAAGTGGATATAGTCGCATTCAATAGCAAAGCATGTCCAATTTTGTACAGGTTAGAAAGATGAGAATGAGCACAACTGCCTTTGATGACAAAGTTTTTAAAAGGCTAATTTTTCTAGGAAAATTATAAATGCTTGGTATGCAGAACATGCAAAGCAAGCCCTTCACATAACTAAAGAGCAAGAAAGAAGGGCACGATTATTTCCCTATTATGCCTACAATAAATTTCCACAAACTCAATGGCTTAAAAAAACAAATTTATCTTAAACAGTTCTTCAGGTCTCATCTTTGATGCACATCTCACTGGGCTAAAATCAAGGTGTCAGCAGAGTCAAATTCTTACCTGAAAACTCTAGGGAAGAATCCTTTCCCTTGGCCCTCGCTAGCTTCTAGAATCTTCCCACATTCTTTGGCAGAAAGCCTCCTACCTTCCGCCAAGCCAGGAATGGCCAGTCCAGTCTGACTATCTCTTCCGCACTTTTTGTTCCACATAAAAGGATCCTTGTGACCACACGGGGCCTCCAGGAAAGTCTCCCTATCTTAAAAGGTTTGCTTGTTTGTGTGGGTCAGTCACTGAGTTGGGTCCCTCTCTGTGACCCCATGGACTGTATCCTGGAGGCTCCTCTGTCACGGGATCCTCCAGGCAAGAATACTGTAGAGGGTTGTCATTTCCTTCTTCAGGGGATCTTCCTAACCCAAGGAAGAGCCCAGGTCTCCTGAACTGCAGACAGATTCTTTACTACCTGAGCCACCAGGGAAGCCCATTTTAAAAGGTAAGCAATCTTAATTCTATATGCTACCTCAATTGCCATTTGGCAAATAGCATATACACAGGTTTTGAAGACTAGGAAGCAGACATCTTTAGGAGCCCATTGTTTTACCTACCACAGGGGTCAAGTATAGCACAGTGTCTTTCTTTTAAGTCTTAATAGTTCTAACAATTATTCCAAATTAAATAGAAATAAAAATCAGTGTATTCAAAGACCTATATCAGAGATGTGTTAAGAATGAAAGGGGTTGTAAATTAGGATAATGAAACAATTGAACGGTGTATCTTCAGTCTTAACTTAGAAGACCAGCCTTCATGTAATGTCAAGTCACATTCAACTTTTGGCCTGAAATTCCAGAGACTTTTACCCAGGAAGGAGCATTAGTTTTTAAATAGTTCAAGATACAACAAAGATATAAAATACAGAGAAAACTTAGGATTGAACATAGAATTAACCATTCAGAACAGATGCCAACTAATTAAAATCAATCAGATGTCACCAGCTGATTACATCAGCCTGCCTATTTGACCTTCAGAGCCACACTTACCAATGGAAAAGTACTTCTAACCAAATTTCCTCTCCTCTATTCTGTTTATTTTGTCCTTTTGCATTAGGGTAAGATTGCCTCCATAGTGAATAATATGTCATAGACTTGGAAAAGGCTTATTTATTTACACCTCCTTCCAAAATGAACTTGGAGGTTTATCATCAAATCTTTTTTCCTATACAAGAATACTCAAAATTTTGACTCTTTATAACTACCTCATTAATCATACTTTTTATTAAAGTTCTCTGGAATGTTTATAAGTCTTTCACATACTAAAAGACAAACTGCAAAACGTAAAAGGTACAGCATAAGACACAGTAGGAATATAAAAGGAATATGCTCTTTCTACTACAAAAGCAATGATTTTTCATTATCTGTGATTCCCCAGGGGCTGACCAAAAAAAAAAAAAAAAAGCCACTAAAATTCAAGACTATATGTGAGTCCATTATAAGATCTGGAACAAAGATGAAAAAACGGATGAAGGAGAAGAAAATGAAAAAAGCAAAGAAAGTGAAAGAAACAACATGTGTTGAATTTAAGATGAATCTGGGTGATTCAGGTTAAGACCTCTAATAGGCAGATTAACATGAGACTGGAGCTCAGAAAAGAGGTCAAGTGGTCAGGGCTAGGACATACATGTCTGTAAATCAGAAGTACAGATGTAATACCTGGAGTCAAGGAAAACAGGAAATACTTGGAGAAGTATAGAAAAAATTTATGGAATGCCTCACAAGCAGTGCTTACAGGAAAATTTATGGACTTGAATGCATGTAATACAAAAGAAGAAAGAAAAATAAATTTTATTTGTTAAAATCAATAGCAAATTAAATCCAAAGTAAGCGGGGAAAAAACTAGAGCAGAAATCAATAAAGTTGACAATAAGGAATCAATAGGGTAAAAATCTATAAAACCAAGAGGGTTCCTTAAAAAGGAAATTGCGAACACTCTAGCCATGCTGGCTAAAAGAAAAAAGAGGACTCAAATGATGAATATCAGAAATAAAAGAGGGGACATCACTACAGCTCCCTCAGAAATTACAGATAAACAACTCTACACTCACAAATTTGATAACCTAGATGAAAAGGAGCAATTCCTTGGAAGACAATTTGTCAAACCAAACATACAAGAAAAGATAATCTGAATAGGCCTAATATCTATTACATGAGTTAAATCAATAGTTAATAACCTTCCAAAACAGAAAGCACCAGGCTCAGAGAGTTTCACTGGTTAATTTTACCAAACATTTAAGGAAGAAATTATACAAATTCTCCACAGTTTACTAAAGTATAGTTGACTTACAATATTTTACGGGCACAGCAAGCTGACTCAGTTATACATATACACATATATCATTTTTCAGATTATTTTCTACTACAGCTTATTACAAGGTATTGACTATAGTTCCCTTGCTACACAGTAAACCTTTGTTGCTTTCAGTTCAGTTGCTCAGTCGTGTCTGACTCTTTGCAACCCCATGAACTGTAGCACGCCAGGCCTCTCTGTCCGTCATTGCATATCTTTTTTTTTTTTTTTTGCTTTTTTTCTCCAAAGCTTCAGATGTGTTCTTAATGAGCAGCCATGTTTAAAAACAACTTTACTTTTATTTAGTTCATTTCACTTTTTCTATTTCATATTCAGTTCTATATCATTAGTTTGTTTTCCAATTTCTCCATCCTTTTTTTGATGTTCTTTCTCAAGCCTTTATCAAGCATAATAGAAAATTCTTTGCATAGATATATACATAGGATGTAAATATTAATATACTTTTAAAAATTTATGAATTTTTGTCTACCTAAAAATGCTATGACATTTTGATTCCACTTGTATGATTTAGTATGAATAGAATGCTAGATTTCTCCACAATATTTGTCAGAGGATAGAAGCAGAGATATCCCTTGTTCATAGATAAGCTGATTCAATATTGTCCAGATTTTGCTTCTTGCCAAATTTATCTACAGATAAGATGCAATCTATACCAATCAAAATCCTAGCAAATTATTTTAGGGATATTGACAAACTGATTCTAAAGTTTACCTGTGCAAGTGTGAAAATGAAAGTTGCTCAGTCATGTCTGACTCTTTGCGACCCCATAGACTACAGAGTCCATGGAAATCTCTAGGCCAGAATACTGGAGTGGGTTTGCTTTCCCTTCTCCAGGGGATCTTCCCAAGCCAGAGATTGAACCAAGGTATCTGCATTACAGGCTGATTCTTTACCAGCTGAGCCACAAGGGAAGCTCAAGAATACTGGAGTGGGTAGGGTAGCCTATCCCTTCTCCAGTGGATCTTCCTGACCCAGGAATCAAACCAGGGTCTCCTGCATTGCAGGCGGATTCTTTACCAACTGAGATATCAGGACGGCAAAATACCCAGAATAGTCAACATAATATTGAAAGAGAAGAATGAAGATAGAGGACTGATGTTAGTATGGTATGGACAAAAGAACAGAAAAATAGATCAGTGGTGTAGAATAGAGAAAATAGATCCACATAAATACAGCAAACTGATCTTGGACAAAGGAACAATGGCAATGAAATGGAGCAAAAACAGTTTTTTCAATAAATGATGCTAGGACAATGCAGGTCAAGAAGCAACAGTTAGAACTGGACATTGGGAAAGGAGTACATCAAGGCTGTATATTGTCACCTGCTTATTCAACTTCTATGCAGAGTACATCATGAGAAATGCTGGGCTGGAAGAAGCACAAGCTGGAATCAAGATTGCCGGGAGAAATATCAATAACCTCTGATATGCAGATAACACCACCCTAATGACAGAAAGTGAAGAGGGACCAAATTTGCTCTTGATGAAGATGAAAGGGGAGAGTGAAAAAGCTGGCATAAAACTCAACATTCAAAAAACTAAGATCATGGCATCTGGTGCCATCACTTCATGGCAAACAGACGGGGAAAGAATGGAAACAGTGACAGACTTTATTTTCTTGGGCTCCAAAATCACTGTGGACAGTGACTGCAGCTATGACATTAAAAGATATTTGCTCCTTGGAAGAAAAGCTATCACAAACCTAGACAGCATATGAAAAAGCAGAGATATCACTTTGCTGAGAAAGGCCCATGCAGTCACAGTTATGGTTTTTCCAGTAGTTATGTACAGATGTAAGAGTTGAACCATAAAGAAGGCTGAGTGCTAAAGAATTGATGCTTTCAAATTGTGGTGCTGGGGAAGACTCTTGAGAGTCCCTTGGACAGCAAGGAGATCAACCAATCAATCCTAAAGGAAATCAACCCTGAATATTCATTGGAAGGACTGATTTGGAAGTTAAAGCTGCAATACTTTGGCCACCCGATTCAAAGAACTGACTCAGTGGAAAAGACTCTGATGCTGTCAAAGGTTGAGGGCAGGAGGAGAAGGGAGTGACAGAGGATGAGATGGTTGGATGGCATCACTGACTCAATGGGCATGAGTTTGAGCAAGCTCCCAGAGTTAGCGATGGACAGGGAAGTCTGACTTGCTACTGTCAATGGGGTGGCAAAGAGTCAGAGGCAACTGAGGGAGTGAACAAATAAACAGTCATCTGCATGTGAAAAGCAGAACAGCTGGATACCTGCATGCAAAAAAAAAAAAAAAAATTAATCCAGACAGACCTTTTCCTCCTCACAAACATGCAGTGGACCACAGACCTAAACATAAGATCCAAAACTACAAAATTCCTGCAAGAGAACACAGAGGAGAAAATCTAGATGACCTTAGGTATGTTGTCAATTTTTTAAATACAACACCCAGGTAAGAGTCACAAGGAAAACCACCAATAAACTCATCAGAAATAAAAAATTTCCAGTTCTCTTGGAATTGTCTTTTTTTGAGCAGAAGACAAGTCATAGATTAGGAGAAAATAGCTGTATAAGATACATCTGATACAGGAATTATGCAAAATACACAAAGGACTCAAATTCAACAATAAGGTAACAAAAGCCTGATTTTTAAAAAAAATGGGTTAAAGACCATAACAGATACCTCACCAAAGAAGATATATATACCAAAGAAGATATACATATGGCCAAAAAGAATATGAAAAGATGCACTGCATCATATATCAGGAAAATGCAAATTGAAACAAAATAGTGTTAAATATCTATGAGATTGGCCCAAATCCAGAACACTGACAACACCAAATCCAGATGATGATGTGGAGCAAAGAACACTCATTTATTGCTGATGCAATGCATGATGCAATGCAAAGATAGTTTGGTGATTTCTTACCAGATTAAACATACTTTTATTATCTAACCCAGCAATCATGCTCCTTGGGATTAACCTGAATGAGTTTAAAACATATGAAAACCTGTACATAGATGTTTACGGCAGCTTCATTTATAAGGGCCAAAACTTGGAAGCCACCAAGACACCCTTCAGTAGGTAAATGAACAAGTACCTCAGACAACAGAATACTATTCAGCACTAAAAACCTATTAAGCAATAACAAGACATGGAGGAAAGTGGACCTTTGAACATCATGGATGTGAACTGCCAAGTGTCCAATGATGTGCATGTGAAAGTCGCTCATTCATGTCTGACTCTTTGCGACCCCATGGACTATACAGTCCACGGAATTCTCCAGGCCAGAATACTGGAGTGGGTAGCCTTTCCCTTCTCCAGGGAATATTCCCAACCCAGGGATCAAACTCAGGTCTCCCACAATGCAGGCAGATTCTTTACCAGCTGAGCCATAAGGCAAGCCCTTGTGAAACTGATATGCATGTTTTTTTCAATAGTAAACATGATCCACAGTTGATTGAATTCATGCACATGTATAAAGAAGGCTAACTACAGATTACACACAGATTTTCAACTCTAAAGCTTGGTATGAAATATGTCCCTCTATATACCCAGTTCAGTTCAGTCACTCAGTCGTGCCCGACTCTTTGTGACCCTATGAACCACAGCATGCCAGGCCTCCCTGTCCATCACCAACTCTCGGAGTTCACTCAAACTCATGTCCATTGAGTTGGTGATACCATCCAACCATCTCATCTTCTGTCATCCCCTTCTCCTCCTGCCCTCAATCTTTCCTAGCATCAGGGTCTTTTCAAATGAGTCAGTTCTTCATATGAGGTAGCCAAAGTATTGGAGTTTCAGCTTCAACATCAGTCCTTCCAATGAACACCCAGGACTGATCTCCTTTAGGATGGACTGGTTGGATCTCCTTGCAGTCCAAGGGCCTCTCAAGAGTCTTCTCCAACACCACAATTCAAAAGCATCAATTCTTTTGTGCTCAGCTTTCTTCACAGTCCAACTCTCACATCCATACATGACCACAGGAAAAATCATAGCCTTGACTAGACAGACCTTTGTTGGTAAAGTAATGTCTCTGCTTTTTAATATGCTGTCTAGGTTGCTCATAACTTTCTTTCCAAGGTGTATATATACCCAGAGGTATCCATAACTTAAAAAGATACATGCACCCCAATGTACACTGCAGCACTTATTTACAATAGCTGGGACATGAAAGCAACCTGTCTGTCAACAGAGGAATGGATAAAGATGTGGTACAACTATTCAATAGAATTCTACATAGCCACAGAAAAGAATGAAACAATGTCATTTGCAGGAACACGCATGGACCTAGAAACTGCCATATTGAATGAGATAAGTCAGACAGAAAAACAGATATATTGTTTATATGTGGAATTTTAAAAAATGGTACAAATAAACTTATTTACAAAACAGAAACACATGTCGAAAACAATCTTACGGTTACCAGGGGGGTAAGGAGAGGGGAGGGATGAACTGGCACTTTGGGATTGATACATACACATTACTATATATGAAATAGATAACTAATAAGGACCTACTGTACAGCACAGGAGACTCTACTCAATACTCTTCAGTGACCTATATGGGAAAAGAGTCTAAAAGAGAGTGGACACATGTGTATGTGTAACTGATTCACCTTGCTATACAGTGGGACTAACACAATATTGTAAATCAACAAGGGAGGGAGGGAGGGAAGAAGAGAGAAATATGCCCATCAAAATCAATGCTTTGTTGTTCAGTTGCCAAGTTGTGTCCGACTCTTACAACCCCACAGACTGCAGCACGCCAAGTCTCTGTCCCTCACCACCTCCCAGAGTTTGCCAAACTTCATAACCATTGAATTGGTGATATCACCCAACCATCTCATCCTCTGTTGCCCTCTGCTCCTTCTGCCTTCAATCTTTCCCAGCATCAAGGTCTTTTCCAATGAGTTGGCTCTTCACAGCAGGTGGCCAAAGTATTGGAGCTTCAGCTTCAGCACCAGTCCTTCCAATGAATATTCAGGGTTGATTTCCTTTAGCATTGACTGGTTTGATCTCATTGCTGTCCAAGGGACTCTCAAGAGTCCTCTCCATCAAAGCTAAACCTCCTTTATCCCAGTAATTTCTACTTCCTTGCAATACAGCCTTAGTATGAGTACACACATAAAGTTACTAGCTAGAGATAGACTGTTTCACGAAAGACAGACAAGCAAATTACTTCATTTTGCAGATGAGGAGACTGAGGCCCAGATGAGTGGAACATACTGCCTGAATTCAAAACACTGGCCAGTGGCAGAGTCAAGATCATAGCACAATTTCCCTAAGTCTTGGACCTGCGAGTTGGCAGTTAACGATCTGTGTAAAATAGAGGGAGGCATAGATAATTGGAATGGTTGGAATTTTTCATTCACTGGTTGAGGAATGTGGCCCTTCCTTTCAAAATAAGAAAATCTGCCACTGGGTGTGAGGCCACAGCCCTGAACCAGATGGCACAGCAGAGCCTTGCCAGGAAGAAAATCCTTGTTCCTCTGGCAGGGCCCTTGCAGACCTTCCAGCAGGAGCCAAACAGCTGTAGGGTGGGGCTTTCCAGGCAGGTCTCCACCCTTCATAAGGTCCATAGTCACAGCCTACACAGCCTATTCTTCAAGCCTCTACACCTTTTGAAAATTTTATATATACAATACATTGTGTTTTTAAAAATCATTTTTAAGATCCAAGAGTGGGGACATTTTGTACTTTCTCAGGAATTTTAAAAGGCTAGATTAAAGAGCAAAGTTAAAAAATACCAAGACAATCATAGGCATAAACACAATTAACACAGTGAGGGCTCTGAGGGGCCACTCCCTCAAATTCCTAACATTTCTTAATCAGTACACACATTTTCTCCGTAGTCTTCTTCAGGAGAGCAATGGGTTTGCTAAAGCTCAACCCAGCAAATACGTACATTAAATATTTACATATACCAAAGTTCCTATTAAGCCTGAGGCTTTTAAACCAATGCCCAATAAACATGATGAAGAATAAGGTAAAAGGAAGGGAACAGGAAGATACGGATTAGTTCTGGGAGGGCCTCATTGCAAGTCATCCTGTATGTACTTACTAAGGAGCATGGGAGACACATTCCTACTGCTTCTGCCCTCTGACATTCACGTATCTTACAGAAAATTACTATCAGGAAACGTAGCCAAAGAAATCAGTTTGGCTGAGTCTAAGTTCTCAGGAGCTATCTGCCTTAAGTTCAGAAGGATTTCAGCAGAGCCAATATGCACTTGTACAGAAAGTTTCTTAAAAACCAGAATCAATTTGTAAATGTGGAAATAAAAATATCCGTTCAAGAAAAGTACTTTTATACAATGCATTCCCAATCGTGTCAAACAGGAAAATCTGCATTCTTCAATACATTACACAAATGATCAAAAGTTTGCCTTTACTGACTAACTTACAGGGAGAGTGGTGAGCCTTTAGAACACGGGCTGAGAAGAATTTTCTTTGCTTTATGTATTTGCCAGCCACAACTTCTATACTTTATTTGGTACATAACACAGTAGAGACTTTCAGATGAAAACAATATAGGTACTTCTCCATTACTTTAACAATTCTAACACCTGAGAGCAAGCAACTGATGCTTTCTTCCATTTTCAATTTTATCAACCCAAATAATGTCTGTATTTTCATCTACTTTTGAGATTTGAGTATAGAGCAGATAATTCAGAGATGTACAAGTACATACAGCATGGTGACTACAGGTAATAATTCTGCATTGTATATTTGAACTTTATGAGATATTAAAAGTTCTTATCACAAGGAAAAATTTTTGTACTATCGTGGTACATGTTAACTGGAAGTTGTGATTTCACAATACATACAAATACTGAATCATTGTGTTGTATACCTGAAACTAATACATCAGTTATATCTCCAAAGAAGAATGGAGATTCTTAGAGTAAAAATCTATTGGTATGATTAACCAATGAGCAAGGTTTTTAGATAGCAATGAGGTTAGAATACATCAAAGCAACAATATCAGCCTCAGATTATTAATTAAAAATTCCATCCAATTAAGGCCCTTATTTTTTAACAACATGAGCTTGTTTCCTGTCATGTTTGAATGTTAAAAAGAAAGATTGGTGTGCATTTTGTTTCTCATCTGCTGTCCACGGCTTGGACATTTAAAAACGTGTTTCACAATTTTAGCTAATGCACATATGCCAAAAAGCACGTTTCTAAGAGCATCACTTCATTCTACAGAAATATAACTGTATATAACAGCTAACAGTAGGACTACTAAATGTCTAAGTCCCAAATTATTATAATAGTAATAATTATTATATTTTTAAAAGCAGTTGTTATCTACTGTGTGTGACACATTATAGAAGCTGCTTTACACCTAATGAGATTAATTTTCACTACAACCTTTACAGATAAGCTTACTAACAGCAACAATCTCATACAGACAAGAAAGTAAGGCTCAAAGAGGTAGCATATCTCATAGAAGATCCAAGAGCTTATGAATGAAGAAACCACGTCTGGAAACAAGCTCAGGTTTAACCTAACGTTTCAAGTGTATTACAGCTTACCCATCTGCCTTCAGTTTCATGTTTATATATTTAAATTAAAACAAACTAATGGAATAATTTACTTATTTGGTAATAAGTAGATCTATTAGAGTGAAAAAGTTGACTTAAAGCTCAACATTCAGAAAACGAAGATCATGGCATCTAGTCCCATCGCTTCATGGGAAGTACATGGGGAACCAGTGGAAACAGTGTCAGGCTTTATTTTTGGGGGGTCCAAAATCACTGCAGATGGTGACTGCAGCCATGAAATTAAAAGATGCTTACTCCTTGGAAGGAAAGTTATGACCAACCTAGACAGCATATTCAAAAGCAGAGACATTACTTTGCCAACAAAGGTCTGTCTAGTCAAGGCTATGATTTTTCCAGTAGTCATGTATGGATGTGAGAGTTGGACTGTGAAGAAGGCTGAGTGCTGAAGAATTGATGCTTTTGAACTGTGGTGTTGGAGAAGACTCTTGACAGTCTTGGACTGCAAGGAGATCCAACCAGTCCATTCTAAAGGAGATCAGTCCTGGGTGTTCTCTGGAAGGAATGATGCTAAAGCTGAAGCTCCAGTACTTTGGCCACCTCACACGAAGAGTTGACACATTGGAAAAGACTCTGATGCTGGAGGGATTGGGAGCAGGAGGAGAAGGGGATGACAGAGGATCAGATGGTTGGATGGCATTACCGACTTGATGGACTTGAGTTTGAGTGAACTCCGAGAGTTGGTGATGGACAGGGAGGCCTGGCTTGCTGCAATTCATGGGGTTGCAAAGAGTCGGAAATGACTGAGCGACTGAACTGAACTGAACTGAGACCTATTAGAAAAACAGATATGAGCTTAGCTTCCAGAAGTATATTTGACCTTACCACTATTTCACAGTATGAATGTAAATTCAGCAAATATCGTTAAGTAATGATACTGCAATTAGGGAATAGGAGTGATATTTTTCACCAAAGTATTAAAATTCAGTAGAAAGATACAGAACTCAAGATAAATTATGGAGGACCTCAGTAGATGAGTGAAATCACAATTGAACAGCAGGATGGCAGGACAGGCAAAGATAGACAACAGGGGATGTGTTAGGTCCACATGCAGGACCAGGCTGGGAAAAGCTCAGATGAAGCTCATGTCACCTACTCAAAACGGTAAACTGAGATGATGAATTACTAAAACATCAAATGTATTGGTAACTATTTGCTTAGTTTTGGTGCTTGGATAAAGGAGGAAAAAGTAGTATAGCTCTGCTTCTTCAAGGTACTTAATGGTTTTGAGGTATGAATGTAAATCTGATAATACAACCCAGGAATTTACAAGGACCTACAGTATAGCCCAAGGAACTCTGCTCAATATCCTATACTTACCTAAATGGGAAAAGAATTGGAAAAAGAATTAGATATATGTATAACTAAATCACTTTGCTGTACACCTACAATAACAGTTGTGTCCGACTCTTTGCAACCCCATGGACTGTAGCCTACCAGGCTTCTCTAAGCAAGGGTACTAGAGTGGGTTGCCATTTCCTTCTCCAGGGGATCTTCCCAGCCCAGGAATTGAACCTGGATCTCCCACATTGTAGGCAGATGCTTTACCCGCTGAGCCACAAGGGAAGCCCCCCTGAAACTAACAGAACATTGCAAATCAACTATAGTCCAATATAAAAAAAAAAAAACAAATATATTATTTGAAGAAAATAAAACATATTTATTAGAGCAGTAGTTCTAACACTTGTGGGAGTCCCCCAGACCTTTCAGGGGACAGAAAGTCACAGCTACCTCCACAACAATTCTATGATGTTATTTGCTTTACTTAGTGTGTTGGCCTTGGTATTAATGGGTATAGAGGCCCCACATCTTATAGTTATTTTTACTACCACTCATTCTCAACTTAAAAAAAGTTTCCCTCAAGATCCTTGATGATACAATAAGCATTATAGTTATTATTAAATCTCAACTCTTGAATATACATCTCTAATATTTTGTGTGCCAAAACAGAAAAAGCACTTCTGACAGATGACTGTCTTAAGGAAAAGAACTTGTGAAATCAAGTTGCAAGTTGACATAATTGCTATCAGGCAACAGTATTATCACACGAAAGAATGACTGTTAGACAAACTGGATTTTCAGACTTTAGTGTTTGGAAGACAATTTCTTGAAAATAAAGCAAGCTTGTCACTTCAAGGAAAATGAATAGCATTTACTATCAATAATGAAATTCCAGCCCTGGGATGAAAACTAGAGTTTCACATGACTTATACTGACCACAGTAAACTTGACAGCTTCCCAATACTTAAAAGACTTTTTTGATAATAATGGTGGTGATATTAATATGATAAATCTGATATCATATGAGATATGTTAACATCTGGAAGACTGGCGTGACATCTACCAATATTTTCCAAGGGACAAAGTATAATGTTATGAAATCATATATGAGGAAAAATAATCCATCCAAAATACACAATAGGCCAATGGATTTTAGCACAATATTAAAAGTTCATTGATATGGTTTCAGTTTTCTCCTTGCAAAAAATCATTTAAACTACCACTTGTCACATTTTGGTACAATATCAAAGAAGAATATATACCATTTCCAACTACATATATGTGTGAGGTTTTCTTCATAAACATAAACCAAAAGAACATATCAAAACGAACTAAACACAGAGATCTGACAGTCCAGCTGTCTTCCATTAAGCTACACATTAAAGATATATGGGAGAGGTAAAACAATATTTTCCCACCAGAGTTTTTGTTTTATATGTAGTTACTTTAAAAAAAAATAGTTACTTCTCAGAAAAGTGTCTCTTAACCATGAAATTGGCTCATTTACGAATAAATTTTAAAAATAGATGTCTCGGTTCTAGTGTCTAATCAAAATATTGATAAATATAAACCACAGATATAAGCCCACTGGCATCAAGGATATAAAATACCAAAGAAATTCTGAAACCAAATGTCTGAAAACCCCTGAGCGCAATACTACATGCCAAATGGAGATCAGGGAAGGATGCCTGGTGGTTACCGCTCCTTCAGCCTCCAGGAATGAACTACTTGGTCTGAGTATTAAATGTCTTGTCTAGAGATGTTTTCAGTTAAGTTCAGTCACTCAGTCACATCAGACTTTGCAACCCGATGGACTGCAGCAGGCCAGGCTTCCCTGTCCATCACCAACTCCTAGAGCTTACTCAAATTCATGTCCTTCCAGTTGGTGATTCCATTCAACCATCTCATCCTCTGTCATCCCCTTCGCCTCCTGATTTCAGTCTTTCCCAACATCAGGGTCTCTTCCAATGAGTCAGTTCTTTGCATCAGGTGGCCAAAGTATTGGAGCCTCAGGGATGTTTTAAGGGAAAGCAAACCACAGCTAGAGTTCATTCCTGTGGACTAGGGAGACTCCGAGGACTTCAACAGAAGCATCAAACCGTTCTTCCTCAGAAAGATAACCGCTAACTACCAGCCTGACTTCAACAAGTCCTGACCTAAAGCAACAGCGCAATTAGCTGGCAGTACTCTCTGGGCAAGGCATCAACAATCACTCAGCCCCAAGGGAGTATCCAGGCTCTGAGAAGGAAAGAAATTGGGCTTTAAACTCACCCTAGACTGCTCCCAAAGTCCTATGACAATCTGACAATTAATGGCTTCACTGATGACATATCCCACAAAGGGAGACTGCACGTTTTATAAACTCACTCATTCCTGCTTTAAAGTTGTGGAGTTAAGAACAAGTTAGATTTTGGTAGCATTTTTCTTAAGGAATTATGAAACATCATACAATTGCTATTATTAGTAGGAATTTATGAATTATAGTCCTAAAAGAAATGAAGGACAGAAATTTCATGGTGGGGGTGGCACATTGAACACAAAAAGAAGCAACTTACATAAGGGATCAAAATTTAGCACAGCAGTAATCACTTCAGAAATACATTTTTGTAACCGTACAGAGTGCAGATCATTGTTAACTAGATATTGGCTTGATCCACTAATGATCTATTATACATTATCTAAATTCCTTCCAGAGACAGGACTGACCTCATAGTAAGTTATCCTTTTGGAAAAAGCATATATTTCTATATCTTATTTATGTTCATACTCATCTCCAACTTTGTATATTAGATGACCAGCAATAAATATTCCATAAAATAACTATTTGTTTTGAATGCTTAATGGCTGCAGATAGGAGGGAAAGACATTTCTCTTCAGGAGACTTGGAAGTATCTGCTTGTTGCTTTTCTGAAAAAACTGCAAAGATCAGTTAGGAGGAGATGGTTAATTGCTATAATAAACATGGTTGAAATGGAAACTATTGATTGAAGGAGAAAACCTTCAGACAAAGGGAGACAACACAGGGGATGGAAATTTATAATTTAGAAGGTCCAATGCTCAATAAACATTTGTTGAATGCCATCTTCCCTGAGGAGAAGAGATGAAAAGGAAGTCCATTATCTAGAGACCTCACTGAGAGCTAAGAGCAAGCACTTCACACCTCTTCCTCATGCTAGGACATTTATGGTTAGAGGTGAGTTATTCATAGGGTTTTTTTTTTTTTCAAGTAGAGCCACAGAGCTCTCTAGCCCTCACTTAGAAAACAGGTTTGGCTCAGAGTCTCCCAGTCTTAGAAAGGGAATGGCATCAATGCCAGAATTCTATTAAACAGTACTGGCTGCCAGCCTATGTTTAGCGTGAAGGGAAACTTTGGCTTGGACCTAGGTAGTTGTCTTGGAATCTTCTTTGTAAGTAGTACCCATTGTTTACATAGACAGATTAATGTTATTTTAATGTTACTAAATAATGTATGAAAGTATTTAAGATGATCAAATGGTCTCACTGCCACTATCGACATAAGGAAGTCTAGAGCATGGTACAAATGCAGCCCAACTTACATAAGTGTTTTCTTTGACATGTGCAGTAATTTAAAGGTGGGAAGTTTTGCAAGAAAATCTGGTTTTTCAGCTCCTGTGGGGGGGGGGGGGCAAAAAATCATACCACGTGTCAAAACTGGGCTTGCATTCACACACACACACACAGAATACCTTCCACTTGGCCAGTCTCCACAACTCCTTATTGCCTCATGCAACCTACCTCATTCATTTGATTTCCATGTCCACTGGTAATTCAGCTAAAAAGCATCCAGCACGGCCAGATGTTTCATACAGAGTATCTCAGGAGAGCCCTCTCACCAGTGTCAGTTACCTAAGTGCAGGCTGAGAATGCAAAACATATATATATATGTCATATATATATAAGTCATATACATATAAGTCATATATATGTCATATACATATATATATATGACTTCTTTAGGGCTATCTCTGTGAGCCAAACATTAATAGAAAACAATTGTCCAGTTTTGTCAAAATTACTAGTGCTGGGAGCCAGTGTGAGGAATCCCGCCCGTGACAAGGTCATGAGGAAGGAAGCTGACATACGCAAGGCGTGCTCAGACTTCAGGGACCCCTCTGGAAATTCCTAAGCATGTACCCCAACAAAAATCTGCCGGCTTTTGTGCTTTGCTTTTCCACTCTTCTGACATTTTCTGGAAAAAGTCAATTCAGGGCTTTAGTCTTCTGCATTTGAAAGAGTGTCTCAATCCAAAAAACCCTCTGATGGCTTTCTAGCCTGCCTGCAGGACTCGTACAGCTGCGCATGTGATTGTTTGAGGCCTCCTGACCGCAGGAGGCACAGGAAGCTTAAAACATCCTAGGAATGTAGGAGCTTCCGAGGAGTCAAAATCTTTAGAATAGGACTGATTAAAGGTTTCATTTGTTGAGTCAATATTTGCTGCCAAATTTTCACATCCTTTAGTTGTAGATATAGTTAGAAAAACAAGTAGTAGACCTTGTGTTAGCAACATTAGATCTTTGAGTTAAGTACCCTCTTTGTTGTGTCCCACTGCACCTTTGTTCTATAGAGATGTAACTTTAATGTTAATGCTTTAAGGAGATGTAGATTAAAGAAAAACACTTCAGGGGAAACAAGATTAACATTCATTAAGGAAGAGAGCCAAAAGTGTTAACAAGCCTCTTGGCCAGAAGATAATGTAAATCACCTGAGACCTTTTGTATACCAAATGATGTATAGAAAGAGCTTGAGCTGCGAACGCTACATAATCTTGTGTTACCCATTGATCTCTGTGTTTTATCAAAAGTATAAAAGGCCTTCTGAACAATAAAGGATGGGGCCAGCTTCTTGGACCAGCTTCTCTAACTAGTCTCCCGGCCTGGTTTCTTGACACTCTGGCTCCCCCCGTGTCTCTCTCTCTCTTTCTTCTTCTCTCTCTTTCCCTCTCTCTGCTCTTTACTTTAATTTCGGGTTGAATTTCCACCTGGGGCGCGGAGGCTCGCCAGGTCTACTTACTTGCCCCGGCTGTTAAGATCCGCGAGAAAGGGAGCTTAAGGCGAGGCACCCTTAGATATTCAAGCGGGCGCCGGTGGCCCAACGTAGATGGTGCAAATTCCTTGTCTGGAATTTTATTGGCCTTCCGCGTAAACCAAGCTATTCAGCCCTCTTCCTCCACTTAATCTTCTTACTACACTATAATTTCTTAATCTAATCTTACTTTAATAAATAAACAAGTCTTTCCACGCCGACGCCGTCCACCCTTCGAATTCCCTGGATCCACCGGGGCTGGACCCCGGCATACTAGGTTTCTTCCAACGAAATATCAGAAAGCTAAAATCACTACCTTGATCATGTTTTAGGCCAAGAACATGTGATAACTCAATAAAGCAGTCATATGCCGAATAATGCAAATTGAGGAGTTTGCATTTTCTGAGTTCAGTCTCACCACTGCTATTACAGCCAAAGAATGCTAAAACACCTGGACCGCTAAGATAGCTGGCCTGGCTACTTAAGTTTTCAAGGACTGAGATATATTTACTATATAGACCATCAAAGAAATGGAACCAAGGTGGTGCATTTTAATATCTGCACATTTCTAAATGTCTGCAAAGATCTTAAGGACTGATTGGGTCTTGACTATTTCTTTGCATACGTTATTAGGAAGGAACGAAATACTCATGGACACGTTGGTAATAGCAGGTTGCGACTTGGAAATAAAAGTTGGAATCTTGAAATATGATGGTTTTGTTGGATCCTGACAAAAGAAGCTGACATAATGGAAATGAACAAAAACTTTAAACTTTAGTGAGCTTTGCCCATCATTTCTAGAAATCTAATGATGAAAATGGCATCTATTAAGGCAGTAACATGTGTGTTAGTTCTCCAAAGTTTGAAAAACAAAGACAAAAACTGCTGAATGCATATTCTGAAAGTTATTCAACATCTTCCCCTTCACCATTCCTCAGCTGTGAGGTAAGTGACTAAAAAGAAGTCACTGATTTTCACAAAAGGCTTTCTGGCTCGCACAGTAGTTGCCAAGAAAGACACTCTTTCGTGGAATTTTTTATTCAGGCCACTTATGTACTAAGACCAGAGATGTTTTTAAAAGTTAGGAGCAATAATTAATAATCCTTTTTATGTTCTTTAACCTGCAGAATCCAATAAAGCAGGTGGCTTATATCTATGGGAAAGTGAAAGAAAATGTATAAATCAACTCCACGCTTAAGATTCAACTCTATACTAGCTGGCAACTCTAGTTGGCGTGTTCTCTTTTGCAACAGTTTATATGATTTTAAGGTAGTCTTTAAGGTGTCTTTGAATAAAGGCCAAAATTTAAAATTCTAGCATATCCCAAATGCAAAACTAGAAAATTAATGGCATTCATCAGTCAGAAAAATGATCTACCATAGTTGAACATTTGTAATAGGTGCACATTTGTTTTTCCTTGCCCAGTAGGTTTGGCTCAGGTCTCAGTCATCACTGTATCATTCACAGCTTCCACAAGGAGCTTTGCACATGGAGGTGTTTGTAAATTCTTGAACACCAAAAAACTATAGAAACTGCACAAATCAACTGTATATGTATATATACTATCAAAAAGCTCTTAAGGTTTTTTTTAATTTTTACAAGAATTTTGTAAAGCTCCTTGAGTGAGTAGCATGCATCCATCATTGAGCAAAGTATATCTTCAAAATAATATAATGGCAAAAAATTATGATCAGAGACACCACTTAGAATTAAGTATAGTGAAGAAGTATTTTGGTTCATTTTTCTATTTCAGTTCAGTTGCTCAGTCGTGACCCCATGAATCGCAGCACGCCAGGCCTCCCTGTCCATCACCAACTCCCGGAGTTCACTCAAACTCACGTCCATCGAGTCGGTGATGCCATCCAGCCATCTCATCCTCTGTCGTCCCCTTCTCCTCCTGCCCCCAATCCCTCCCAGCGTCAGGGTCTTTTCCAATGAGTCAACTCTTCGCATGAGGTGGCCAAAGTACTGGAGTTTCAGCTTTAGCATCAGTCCTTCCAATGAACACCCAGGAGGACTGATCTCCTTTAGGATGGACTGGTTGGACCTCCTTGCAGTATGTAAGGAGGTGATCATGCTTTCATTTGTTTTACGTAATTACTTGACAACGGATGACCTATGAAAACCAGGCTTTTAAAAAATTGAAGAACACAGCCTTCATAAAGCTATCAACCCAGTTCCAATTTCTTTTATTCAGCTTTGGTTTTTCCAGAAGGAATTAAGTTATAAATCATAGTTCCCCTAAGTAGGAAACCAAGGTTAAGTGTGAAATAAGGAACACACTTAGAGTAGTTTCCTCTCTTTCCCCTCCAGATCTCTATATATTCCTGACAAGAGAAGCCACCGAGGAGTGAGGGGAACGAAATCTGATGGTCAAATAGTGCTGTCTAAACTAAGTCCATGACAATCACTTGACCCGGGTCCTCAAGAAGCAGCAGCTCTAACATTACTAATAAGACTAAGGCACTCACTTGGGTATTCAGAGACATTACTCTCTTACCCTGGACAGAGCAGGCTGTGCACTCAGAACTGTGCCTAGAACACAAGGGCACACACCGCAGAGAGAGACAACACAGAAGCCACTACCATCTAAATTGTTTAATGCTTATCGGCTCTCAATAGGAGAGGTGGTACACAATGGCTAGGTATTTGCCCTCACTATGTGCACAAGCTTCTCTGGTCAGCCTACAGTGTGGGACTTTACAAAATAATACTTTGCGTTTTAAAAGGGAGGGCACACTGAAAAACCATACATGAAATGTAAAATTGGAAACACAGACAGTGCTTTTGAAGAGCAGCCCAGAAGGGGAAATTCGAGTCAATAATTCCACTTCTGTCAAGAGGGATTTGAGAACCACAACGTAAAGGGTCACTTAACGTTTCCAGGTATTTCCTCATTTATGAACAACTGCCCTAAGATCTCTTCAGCCTTAAACAGACTCTAAACAGTGAATTATTAAAAACAAAAACAAACAAAACAAAAAAACACTAACACAAAGTACTATACCAGGAACAAATTGGAAATAAAATTTGCTCATAATTAATATTTTACCATCTGAACTTCCGATATATCCATGCTCAATGCCTTCTGTCTTGGCCACCTCAAGGAAGACTGGTTACCCATGAAGGGCCAAATTAAAATGTCATTTCCTTTGTGGTACTATAGTAGGTTGATTGTAAAAGTGACCCAAATTACAGTCCTACCTTCGCCTACAAAAGCTACCACCTTGGCTATGCAACTCGGCAGCACTTTTCATCAAAAGGCAGAGTCTGTGTCCATTCCCTCTGACTACTGGCCAGTTTTGTGAGTTGCTCTGGCCAACTGATCATGTGCCAGTTCTGATCCTAGACCTCCAAGGGCCTTGTGTACTTCTGCTTGCTCCTTGGAAGGGTGCCTTGCCATGAGAAAAAGTCCAGACTAAACTGCTAAGGGAGGAGAAACCACCAGAGATAAGTCTTCCAAACCAGTGAAATCTGTTTTAGCCCAGCTTACAGCCAGCTGACCCTCAATACCTGAAATGGGCTTGTGAATACATGCAGAAACACATTTGTTCCCAAGCTGTAGCTAACTGCGGACTCAGGAGTAAACATACTCAAAACCAGAAAATCCTAGCTGGTCCAAAGACTGGTAGACAACAATTGAGGCTACTGAGTTTTATGATACTTCATTCTGTATTTGTTACCTAACAGAAATATGGCATCCCAAGAGTGCTAGTGCTAAAAGAATCCCCCTTCCAATGCAGAAGACTCAAGAGACTGGGGTTCGATCCCTGGGTTGGGAAGATCCCCTGCAGAAGGGAATGGCAACCCACCCCAGTATTCTTGCCTGGAGAATCCCAGAGACAGAGGAGCCTGGTGGGCTATGGTCCATGGTGTCGCAGAGTCGGACATGACTGAAGCAACTTAGCACGCACACATACTGACCTTCAAGTCTCTGATAACATATTTCACCACATCTTCTGTGTTCCCAAAGTTCCTGTTAGCGCAATGCACATCCCCATAGAACAGTTAAGCACAGGCATATCCTCAGTGGTGAGCTTCTCAAAGACTACATCATAATCATCTTTGTTTCCCCCCAGCTTCTAATATGTTGTATATAGACGCCTGATACATGTTGAGTAAAAATGAGCGTGAAGTATAACTTCAGAAAACACAAGAAAAGGGTGCTTAAAACTTGTGCAAGATGAAATGACCGTTCCACTTGGGAGGCAACACAGGCACCATGCAGGCAAGAATGTAGGCAAGGAGGTCCATCTTATGGGAAACAGATAAGCAGGGTTAGGAGAAACAGGCACGGCTCTGAATAAGAGAAGGGAAAGTATTTCTGACATGGAAACTTAGGCAATATGACTACATGACTTTAGGAAGAAGTGAGAGCTGACTGAACTGGACAGTCTAAAGCCTTGAATGTAAAAGTGACTTAAAACAGAGAGTTCTCTCGGAGGAGTGACTTATTGATACCCAGACAAGGAATTTAGCTACAGAACTAAAGAGAATCAACACAGTAGGAGATCCGTATTTCTAACAAATGAAGTGATGCTAAATACAATCTCTAAAGACAGGAGGGTTCTCTTCTACTCCCAGATAAGAGCTACAGTGAGTACAACCAAGAGTAAAGGCAATAAACCTATTTCAGGGAGAGAAGGTGTGTTGCTTGCTTGGAGTTGCTATTCCACTGCAGCGTATCTCTGATCTTTTTCTATGAGACAGGTCTCCAAAAATCATGCTCTGAATGTACTAGATAATCTGTTCTGCCCACTAGGAGCTGTGAAAAATATACCATTTCAGAAATTAGCTTCTTTAGTGAATAAACAAACAAAAATCATATGACATACTTTATTGCAACATCTGCTGTATTGCAGAGGTCTGGAACTGAATCCACAACATCTTGAGATATCTGCCTGCACAGAGTTCTCAATATTTGTTTAGTTTGACAGGCTTTTTGAACTTTCCATAAATTCAAAACTCATGGCTCCTCTGTCCATGGGGATTCTCCAGGCAAGAATACTGGAGTGGGTTGCCATGCCCTCCTCCAGGCAGTCTTCCCAACCCAGGGATTGAACCTAGGTCTCTGCACTGCAGGTGGTTTCTTTATCATCTGAGCCACCAGGGAAGCCCTCCATAAATGCACCCATGGAATTTTTTGTGAATGCTTTTGTTCAAAAATGTTTGTGAGATTCATTAATGTTACTGCATTAGAATATAGTTCCTTCATTTTCATGGTTGTATGAAATTCCCTCATTAGTACAACAGGTGTTAGTTACCCATTATGTTGACGATCATTTGCATTTTTCTCAGTTTGGGGCTACGATGAGCAAGGTTGTAATGAACATTCTTACACATGTACCCCAGTGTACATGTGTACTACTTTCCTTAACACGTGACTGAATCAGAAGATTATATTCATTTCTAGATAATCACAATACTTTGAAAAATTAGTTGTGCCAATTCACATTTCCATCATCAGAGTTCTGCTTCCTCCACATCCTAGTCTATACCCAATATTAGAGTTACTCCTTTTGCTATTTGGATAAATGTATAGTGGTATCTCACTGTAGTTTTAATTTCTATATCCTTGATAATCAGTAGGCTTGAGTACTTACTTGTTTCTTGGCATTTATCATTTTTGTGAAGTTTTTTATTCAAAACTTTTCTATTGGGTTGTCAGTGTTTTTATGGCATGCATTGTATTGATATATTCTAGGGATCTGTTCCTCATTGGACACTGTTGTGTTACCAACATACATTCCCACTTTGTGGCTTGCTCACATTTTATAATCAGAAGTTTTATTTAAACCTATCGTTTTTATGTAACATATATGTTTTGTGTTTTATTTGGAGATTGTATTTTCAATTTGTTTTTCTAACTAACTGAAAAAAATTTAGATTTACTCTAAGTCATATGAAATAGGACTGGAAGAAAAACTGTCATACTGTATTACCTCTAACCCAGAGAGCTACACTATTATCGTGTACAATATCCAACTGTAATTTGAAGATATAATTTAGAAATACAAACAAATACTTTTCAGAGTTGCAATCTTTAGAAATTAGAGCCACAGAGACGAAATATACAGTGGGTAATTAAATACGATACATACCTGATGCTAAATTACAGTTTTTTGGAGGGAACAGAGTGCCAGAATATGACTTAATAGCTGTAAAACCTTTAAAGGTGAAAATAGTGTGACTGATTAGAAAGCAGAAGATCTGGTAGTTAAGTTCCGTGATATAACCCTAGAGCCTTTCTTCACATTACTCTCTATTATTATGTGCACATAATTATACTTTGAAAAGGATTTTTAGCTTTTATGTGTATTTGGATACGTTGACTACAAAACAGTAAGGCCCATTTTATTAAATGTACAAAGGAGTATACATCATTAAGTTTTAATGGAATGATTTTTTTTTTTTTGAGGCTATTCAGGTATTTAGAAAATGCTGCTGCTTCTCAAATTTTCAATGCATTTTTGGGATTACATTCACAACAATATAAACTGTATGTACTTAAGGCATTAGTTTATTATCTAATCTCAGACTTCCCTGGTGGTCCAGTGGTTAAGAATCTGCCTGCTAATAAGGAAACACAGGTTTAATCCCTGGTCCAGAAAGATTTCACATGTCACAAGGCAACTAGGCCTGTGCACCACAACTACTGAGCCTGTGCTCCAGTTCATGCTCCAGAAAAAGAGAAGCCACCTCAATGAGAAGCCCATGCTCTGCAACTCGAGAACAGACCCTGCTCACAACTACGGAAAGCCTGTGCCCAGCAACGAAGATCCATTGCAGTCAAAAATAAGTTTTAAAAATAGTTTTTAAAAAAGAAATTTAAGAACCTAATCTCATTTTTATAAACAAAATATATATTTTGTATGAAATTCATTTAGGTATAACTGACATTAAATAATGTGCATGTATTTTAAGTGTGCCTTCAGAGTTTTGACAAATACATATACATGCTCATACATCCACCACTGGATATCCACCAGTGTCATTCTGTTGTTGGATATACATTTCCATTTCCAGGCTTTTGCCATTATGAATAAAGCTCTTTATGGACTTTTATGGACACATTTATTTTTAGATATGTGTTTCATTTCTCTTAAGTAATATTAGTGAAAACTATGGGTCATATGGTAAAAATGTTTAGCTTTGTAGACAATGCTAGGTCATTTTAGAAAGTGGCTGCACCATTTTACATTTCTACAGCAATGGATGGGAGCTCTAGTTGCTCCACATCCTCGGCAACACATGTGACGAACACGTTCTTCAGTGTCTTCAAATCTTTGCCATGGGTCCGTCTTCCTATCGGGTTTTGAGAGCTTCTGTAAAGTGTATTTTGAATATAATCTTTTGTCACATCGTCTGAGGGCTTCAGAATTGTCATTAGACAGGTTTATCTATTCTGTAGCCTATTTTAGATGTGTAGGTATATAAAACTAAACTGAAATATTAGAATTCTATAGTACTTAGGTGGCAAAGAGAAACCAGAAGTAATAGTCACAAATTCAGGATACTAGTTTCCTTGGGAAAGTGAAAGTCACTCAGTTGTGTCCAACTCTTTGCAGTCCCATGGACTATAGCCTGCCATGTTCGTCTGTCCATAGAATTCTCCAGGCAAGAATACTAAAGTGGCTAGCCATTCCCTTCTCCAGGGGATATCCCCAACCCAGGGATGGAACCTGGGTCTCCTGCATTACAGGAGGATTTTTATCCTTCGGGCCACCAGGGAAGCCCAGGAAACAGGGAAAAATATTGAGCAAGGCACTTGAGGATTTCTGAGGATGCAGGCACCATTCAATTTCTTGAATGGGTAAGAGGTTATACAGGTGTAGAAGGATATACTTCATAATTTATAGTTTTTCTAGTAATTACACATGCTTTATAAATGTATGTAAATTTCCCATTTTAAAACATGTTTAATGAAGAAACTAATAAAAATAAAACCAATAGATCCAGACTAACTTTACTATTCAAAAAAATCAGTGCTTTGGCTAGAACCATGAAGCATTGTTGGAGAAAAAGGTAAGAGAGAAATGTATTGCAGTCACAATGAATGGTAAGTCACTAAAGAAAAAAAAAAAAACCATGAAGATCCTCACTATCCAGAAAACATCATCATATTATATTACCAGTCAAGAAAGCAAATCAAAATAGAAGAAGTATTTTCTTCACATGCTTTGGGAATTTGAAATTTTCCACTTTTGATGTTTATGAGAAGTGGCTCTACTTATCCAAAATAAATTACACGATCATTCTACATTTTTGCATCTTAAGAAATTTAATTTAATAAATATTTGGTAATAAAGTACTCTAACAAGAATAGAAAATTGAGGTAAATCTGAGGGTATAGCAACAAAATTTGACTGCTAACTTACAAGATGACAAACAGTACTATCGACAAGCAAAGGTTTAAGCCCAAAGTGCAGTGGCTTTGGTATGACTAAATCAAATCCCTTATTATACAGTGGAAGTGAGAAATAGATTTAAGGGACTAGATCTAATAGAGTGCCTGATGAACTATGGACGGAGGTTCATGACATTGACAAAGAGACAGGGATCAAGACGATTCCCAAGAAAAAGAAATGTAAAATGGCTGTCTGAGGAAGCCTTACAAATAGCTGTGAAAAGAACAGAAGCGAAAAGCAAAGGAGAAAAGGAAAGATATAAGCATATGAATGCAGAGTTCCCAAGAATAGCAAGGAGAGATAAGAAAGCCTTCCTCAGGGATCAATGCAAAGAAATAGAGGAAAACAACAGAATGGGAAAGACTAGAGATCTCTTCAAGAAAATTAGAGACACCAAGGGAACATTTCATGCAAAGATGGGCTCGATAAAGGACAGAAATGGTATGGACCTAAAAGAAGCAGAAGATATTAAGAAGAGGTGGCAAGAATACATGGAAGAACTGTACAAAAAAGGTCTCCACAACCCAAATAATCATGATGGTGTGATCACTCACCTAGAGCCAGACATCCTGGAATGTGAAGTCAGGTGGGCCTTAGGAAGCATTTCTATGAACAAAGCTAGTGGAGGTGATGGAATTCCAGTGGAGCTATTTCAAATCCTGAAAGATGATGCTGTGAAAGTGCTGCACTCAATATGCCAGCAAATTTGGAAAACTCAGCAGTGGCCACAGGACTGGAAAAGGTCAGTTTTCATTCCAATCCCAAAGAAAGGCAATGCCAAAGAATGCTCAAACTATCGCACGATTACACTCATCTCACATTCTAGTAATGCTCAAAATTCTCCAAGCCAGGCTTCAGCAGTACATGAACCGTGAAATTCCAGATGTTCAAGCTGGTTTTAGAAAAGGCAGACAAACCAGAGATCAAATTGCCAACATCCGCTGGATCATCGAAAAAGCAAGAGAGTTCCAGAAAAACATCTACTTCTGCTTTATTGACCATGCCAAAGCCTTTGACTGTGTGGATCACAATCAACTGTGGAAAATTCTGAAAGAGATGGGAATACAGACCACCTGACCTGCCTCTTGAGAAACCTATATGCAGGTCAGGAAGCAACAGTTAGAACTGGACATGGAACAACAGACTGGTTCCAAATAGGAAAAGGAGTACGTCAAGGCTGTATATTGTCACCCTGCTTATTTAACTTCTATGCAGAGTACATCATGAGAAACGCTGGGCTGGAAGAAGCACAAGCTGGAATCAACATTGCCGGGAGAAATATCAATAACCTCAGATATGCAGATGAAACCACCCTTATGGCAGAGCCTCTTGATAAAAGTGAAAGAGGAGAATGAAAAGGTTGGCTTAAAGCTCAACATTCAGAAAATGAAGATCATGGCATCTGGTCCCATCACTTCATGGGAAATAGATGGGGAAACAGTGGCAGACTTTATTTTGGGGGGCTCCAAAATCACTGCAAGATGGTGACTGCAGCCATGAAATTAAAAGACGCTTAGTCCTTGGAAAGAAAATTATGACCAACCTGGATATCATATTCAAAAGGAGAGACATTACTTTGACAACAAAGTTCTGTCTAGTCAAGGCTATGGTTTTTCCAGTAGTCATGTATGGATGTGACAGTTGGACTCTAATGAAAGCTAAGGGCCGAAGAATTGATGCTTCTGAACTGTGGTGTTGGAGAAGACTCTTGAAGAGTCCCTTGGACTGCAAGGAGATCCAACCAGTCCATCCTAAAGGAAATCAGTCATGGGTGTACATAGGAAGGACTGATGCTGAAGCTGAAACTCTAATACTTTGGCCACCTGATGCGACGAGCTGACTCGTTTGAAAAGACCCTGATGCTGGGAAAGATTGAGAGGGCAGGAGGAGAAGGGGATGACGTAGGATGAGATGGTTGGAGGGCATCACCGACTCAATGGACATGAGTTTGGTGAACTCCGGGAGTTGGTGATGGACAGGAAGGCCTGGTGTGCTGTGGTTCATGGGGTAGCAGAGTCGAACACGACTGAGCGACTGAAGTCCACTGTTGTAATACCCAGGAAAATTCCTTGCATGGTATATCATATTAAGCAAAAGTACAAGTTGTTTCTTAAGAAACCTATTAAGCAAAATTATATTTCCCCCTCACATAATTAGTGAAGTGCTTGAGGAAAACAGAAGGTATGTATATTTCTCTTGAATAAACTGTTTTGAAAAGAGTCAGTTTTAAAAAATGTAGTTGTTGCCTAAGTTCTATACAGAATTCTCAATGGGCATATATCTTTTTATTTTTCTAATAAGTTAATATGCTTGAAAATTGAAGATTTTATATCAGAGGGCCTAAGATTTCTCAAAATTTGGAAACAGTGACAGACCTTATTTTCCTGAGCTCCAAAAACCACTGCAGACAGTGAGCACAGCCATGAAATTAAAACATGCTTGCTCTCTGGAAGAAAAGCCATGACAAACCTATACAGCATATTAAAAAGCAGAGACCTCACTTTGCCTAAAAAGGTCCGTACAGTCAAAGCCAGGGTTTTTCCCAGTAGTCATGTATGGATGTGAGAATCGGGACTATACAGAAAGCTGAGTGCCGGAGAATTGATGTTTTTGAGCTGTGGTGCTGGAGAAAATTCTTGAGAGTCCCTTGGACTGCAAGGAGATCAAACCAGTCAATCCTAGAGGAAATCAACCCTGAATATTCATTGGAAGGACTGATGCTGAAGCCCCAATACTTTGGCCACCTGATGTGAAGACCCAAGAAAGGAAAAGACCCTGATGCTGGGAAAAATTGAGGGCAGGAGGAGAAGGGGATGACAGAGGGTAAGACGGTTGGATGGCATCACCGACTCAATGGACATGAGTTTGAGCAAACTCAGAGATGGTGGACAGGGAAGAGTGGTGTGCTGCAGTCTGTGGGGTTCCAAAGAGTCAGACATGACTTAGCCAATGAACAATTTAATACAGTTATGCAAATACTATTATAAGAGCCAATGGAGTAACAGTCTTCTTTCATCTCAGCCTCAGTGACTGAATATTAGTGGTTGTCAAATATACACAAAATAATTTTTCTCCCTTTACATTCTCACAGCTTTAACATCAAGTAAAAATTCCCCAGAATCCTGTTGAGAATCTAAACACACCAGCACCTCTGTATACCTCCTGCCTAAACCATCCAGGATTTAAAGATGTGACTAGCCAGCCACTTTCACTGAGCATTCATATCTAAAGGAAGTAAATGCAAAGAGCAAAAACAATTTGAATGGTTCCCAATCTTTAAAAAGAGAGTTCATATCTGCCATTTTATGTTCCTTGATTCTTTGGGGAGGGATAATTTGTTTTATGTAAGTATCATAAAAATATATGTAAATACCTGTAATTCAGTGTGAATATATGATGTTATGTACAATAAAGCTCAGTTGGGATTCAGTGGATTCTAACATTTTTTTAATTGCATATTCCCAAGGAAAAAAATGTATCCTAAGAATACTACTTATTAATCAGTATATATTAACGTCCAATGTAAAAACATTTTACAATTTATAATATTCACACGACTTAAAGAGAAATTTCTAACTTTTAAAAAAGCAACATATTTTATGTTCATTGTTAAAATAGCCCATGGAGCTGTTTTTCTATTTCACTTAACACAGCGGTCCTAAGTATTAAGAGAGTCTATCTTGGAATGTAAAAACATTCCAGACTACACATGCAGGCGACGTGATCAGCACAGCTGAGACTGTCCAGAAAGACACTGTATGCCGGTAAGTGGAGTGGCTGCTCTGGAGAGTCAGGTAAAAGAATGGCTGTCCTCATCCTTCAGGAACTCAGGTCCCTACGTGAGAGATGTGTCCCCACAGAAACACTATAACGCAACACTGGAAAAACAGGTGTCCTAGATATATAGTCAGCTGTAGGGGAAGTATGACTTGGGGGTTTTGAAGGGTAAAGAAAGGTCACTGAGCAAAGAGAACTATCAAGGCATTATAGATTGGATGGGCTGTGTAACCAAGAGTAGAGCATGGGACACCACCCCTCAGAGGACAAACAAGTGAACTGGTGTCACCAAAGTGAAGAATTCTCACAAGAGGCAGGAGATGGTGCAAGACTCCAAGGGCAATAGTCCACTAGCACCCAGGCACAAGACACTGAGCCGCTGACTTCACCCCCTCCCCGCAGAGTTGCTTTGTCTTTAATGTATCCATGTACTGGCTCCAGGAAAGGCTAATAACCCAACCTGAAATTCCGTGCAAAGCCCTGCACATTTGAACTTTTGTTGGGGAAGATGTCCAGAAGAATTTGCACTTCATAACCTGAACAAATAGGTGATTAGTATCCTCCACTATTTAAGTCACATAAGGAGTCCAGTTTGCAAGAAGATGATCAATTCTACTTTGACATGCTTTATTTGAGATGGCAATGAGATAGTCAAGCAATAATGTCCCTCAAAGTGTTTGGAGATAAGGGATAAAGCACAAGATGAGGACTAGACTAGAACTTTCATTACAGGGAGAAAAGAGCTGAATCCTGGAAGTGAATGGGCAGATATGATGAAATCCTGCCTTACTCTAGAAGAATACCAGGATGGCTTTTTTTGTCACAGTAGGCAGACTATATTTCTCAGTCTCATAGTAAGGAGAGGCATGTTTTAATAACTATAGCCTCATACAGACGCCCTTTTGCTACTGTTGCCATCGACAGCTATCAGAAATCTCCCTAGCATCATGAGACACCAACTCTAAAGAGTTTTCCATGTAATGTTGGTGAACTGCTAAGCTTCCCTAACCACTCAGAAAAGCATGTCACTAAGTTCCTATGTATAGTTAATTAGAGGCAACACTGTAGCCAGTATTCGGTTTATGTAATTGCCTGGTAAAAGGCCACCTAAACACGTGTTGCCTGCGCTGGTCACGTTCTCATTCCACTGCCCCTTCTCCTCCTTTGGTTCAGTGGCTTCAGTCTGGGCCATCGAGTCCAGGCCTAAGCACAGCAGACATCAGCACACCAACAGATACTTAGAGATAAGCTTAGGTATACCTCTGTATCACTTCCCAAGAATACCATAAAACCGGAGGATTCAGAGGACCACAGACCCACACACACATATCCTCTCTCCTGCAGCTCAGTCCCATCTTTAGGTCTGAACCAAGCAAATTTCTAAACAAGGTAAAGCATATCTTTAAGCCTCCAGGCTGTTTTTCCCTGAGACAGTTTATGATTTCTTCTTCCCTCTCAATATTTCTAAACAGAACATAAGACCTTTTTTTGAATATTCTTTTTGATTTAAAGTTTTCGTTTACAGGTTCTACAAAGACCTGCCATCTCTATAAGGAGAATTTATTATACATCAGTGTTATTCTGAAGTACAATAGGAGCTGATTTCGTAGAAATTCAAGCACTGGAAAAGTCATTGTGACAACTGGGACTAAGCACACTTATTTTCAGTGTTCTAAATACTGGAATAGTTCCCAAAGAACGGATTTTATTGCTGTAATTACAAAGTAAAGATAATTATATGAAAGTGTTGTTAAACCAAGAGTATGAATTACCATCATGGTGTGTCCAAACAAGTGCAGGCCTGACTGATACAGAGTAAACAGATATGCAAAGAAATTCGACTTCATCTTCAGGAGGACCTTGTTGAGGCATTATTACCTCAAACCAGCTTTCATTTACAATAAGCAATAATCATGACCAACCATAAATACAACATTAATTTGGATACAAAACATTTTTTTAATCTAAATTATAAACAAAAAAAGACAAAGTACTATCAACGTGGGTATGTAGCTCACCTGTCCTCTACTATTCCCTCACAGGAGGCCTTAGCCCCATCTAGACTCATCTATTCATTATCCTCAAAACACATTTTGAAAATTCCTTTTTTCCATTTTGACTAAATCGTTACCTGTCCTTAAAAGCATTAAGTATCTGCTCATCCCTTCTGCGACCAACCACAGAGAACCCTCTAGTCTCTGAATTCATGGTACAGTGAGTTCATGCTGCCTTGTATTATCATTTTAAATATACTATCTTCCTAGATAACTTTTTTTTAAACAGGCAGGGTCTGTAGCTGTTGCTTTTTTAGTTACTGTACTATACCTTCCACAGCATGTCATATTTTGTAGATACCTAGTATTTGTTGACTGCCAAACAGTCAGCACAGTTCTTTTGCTCCAAATGGGTGAGCTGGTACAATAATTAGGGTTCTGACAAAAACAGAGGGCATTCTCCAACGGGGTAATGCAAGAGAATTTACTGAAGAGTCTACTTATAAAAAGCATGGGCAAGGTTTATGGAAACCAGAAAGAACAGTGGAGTGTGCCGGTCTAGTATCAATAACCAACCTCTCCCTGAAAGGCAAGGACAGGGTTCCCTGATAAGAGACATGGCAGTGGGTAAAGAGATAGCCAGCCAGCCTGGCAGGGAGGGAGCCAGGACACTGGTGAATCAGCCTTTTCCTCTGCCCCATGTTCTCCCTTCAGTACACCACCCCTTGACTGAATAGTTCTGGCAGCCACGAGGGCCAGGGAACCTGTTAAGGCAGCACAGAAGGGCTACCACCCTTCCTCGACAGGGGTGGTGAGGACAGGGTAAGTAAGGACTGTGTTTGGAAAGACAAACAGCAGACAGACAGCTGAGACAGTGTGAGAGCAGTATTTCAACTGCAGGCACCGGCTTCAGACAGCTTACATGCCTATCTCACATCCACCGTTCAGGGAATACCACTGAACCTTTCTGATATTGGTTTCCTCACCTGATAAAAATGACAATAATACTTATCTTTACAAAGACTACCACGGACACAATTTTATTATATGTCAAAGTATGTTCCATAGTGCCTGGTACAAACTAAGTACTGTAAAAAAGTAATTAATAACAGTAATAACATCTATTTGCATCCTTATGGATCCTAGAAATTCTGCTCTTGCAATTGTGGTCTTCAACTTACAGTCACTCCTGTAAATACCTGGTATCTATGTTCTGCCTCACCTCCTGCTCCAAATGCCTATCTGCATCACACTTGAAGACTGCATTTAAAATGCTATCCTCCGACCTCCATCCTAAACAGATTTTTGCTGTTCAGCTTCCCCAATCCTGACCCTGAGACCTGGTTCCTGAAGGCTCCCTGCCCACCCTGGTTAGAGTTTCTGGGCTCCTGTTGGTACCAATGTGTCAGGGCTGGCAGGCTAGGATTTACTGGCATTCCCAGTTTATGGATCATCAAGCCAGCCTCAAAAGGGTTAAGAGACACTTGCCCAAGGACACAGATGATCACCCAGCTAGTCAGGGAGGAAACTAAAGGCCGAATAAAGAATGACAAACTGGATCTTAGCATGGAAGGATGATACTGCTGGGCTCAAGGGAGCCTGAAATTCTGCAACACACAGGCTGCTATATGTATATATGTCATCATTCACATCAGGGTTCACACTATCATACGAAGAAGCATCTACAAAGAATACAAGCACGAAGTATAATTAACACATAGTCATTTAAAGGTCAAAATAATCTCAGCATAGCTTCTGATGGCATAGCCAATGGAAGAATAATTTGTTCCATTCTCTCAAACGGCTGACAAAAATACCACTTCCAAAGTCCAGTTCATTCTAGATAACAAAATTACACTTAGCTAAAGCCAGTTTAAATAGATAGTGAGCAAAAATACTCAATGTGTGAAAATCAGATCTCAGCTCCTCAGCTATTTATCTGCACATGACCACATTCATTCAGAAACACTGGCATGCCTAATGACTACTATATACAGTAGTAGATGATCTCTATGACATCATCTTAGTAAACTTGTAGGGTTGCTAAGCAACGCATGCTCTTTGCTAGGGAATAGCAGACTTATCTATTTGTATGTCCCTGATACACAGTAGATTCCCAACCATGAAACCTGGCTATAACATCTTCTCTGAAGTACACAAGTCATAATCTTTACAGATTGAGACCACTGCTTGATAACCAAGGATCTAACTTTACCATTCAAAAAAATCTAGTTACAGCTTTATTCCTTAACACAGGGCTTTGAAATTTTATACCTTAGAGATACTTTTTATCAGGAATAATACCAGAAAAAAAACTAGGAAATCAAATTCAGTTTTCCTCTGCCACCCTCCAACCACTTCTCCCTGCCAGGATCTCTCATGACCCCGCACCTCCTCTACACCCATCTCCTTAGCCCCACTGCAGTAAAATGCTCCGTTTCCTGTCCAAAAACCACGGGGCTTTCCAAAGCAGAGATCTCAACTATTTAGAAGCTTAATGGAAATATTAAACCTCCAAAAAAAAAAAGTGCAACGTATACTGTAGGGGGAGAGAGGGAGACGGGAGAAATTACACAGAAGAGAAAAGTAACCAATTTGCTAACAGTATCATAAACTATTACAGCCTTCATATCCAGGAATGTAAATCAAGAGTGATAAAAATATTACTATAACCTAGTTATTTTACTTCTGGGATTCTAATTTAAATAAGCAATCCAAAATATGAAAAAATCTATGTGTATAAGAAATGTTCACCCCAAGTGTTTGCAAGGGTAAAATATTAGAAATTGGTAAACGTATAATAATAGAAGAACAGTTAAACTTGTTATACACATATCTTAGACCTTACGCATTCTTTAAACTGATGGTTATATTAAAGCTAGAGGTATGTTAAATCTGGAAGGAAATATAATAAACTTTTAACTATAGGACAGGAGTGCAATACTTGGGTATATTTTGTAAAATCTTGAATAATGAAACTCTCTACCTTTAAAAATTATTACATTTTACCTACTGAGAACAAAGCAATAAACTTAATAAAATTTGTCTTTCAGTGTTAATTATAATTTCTATGAAAGGACAAAGTATTTCTGACATCGCAAATGTATTGGGCATGAGTCTAAAAAACAACAAAAATGTGCTCTAGACCTGTGTACAAAAATTTATGGTAATGAGATCAGGCGACAAAAACCACATGAATAACAGTGATCATAAGAAGTAACAGGGTTATCTATTTCCTTTTATTCTCAAAGTTGTATAATATTATTCTTTTATTTCATACTAGAAAGATTTAAGAATAGCAACAATTTTAACATCACAGAAACAGAATTGTTGGTAAAACGCAAATGAACTTTATGAATGTCTATATAGAGATACTGTAAAAGGGTTTTATCAATAAAAGGTGAGGCTGTATAGAGAACACCATTGCCAACTGCAAAGTTTGGCTAAAGTGAAGTAGAATGTAGTTGTAAACAACTGTGAGTTTTAGAAAATTATCACAGACACATGGAAAAAGTTAGAAAGGAAGTGAAGCACAAGATATCAAGGCCAGAATAATTTAAGGCTAAACTCAAGGCCTTAAGAGCGCTAGATGGCAAGTGCTCTTTTTATTAGCTTATAAAAACGGGGACCTGAAGGCAGAACCAAGGAAGTACTGCTGCTAAGTCACTTCAGTCGTGTCTGACTCTGTGCGACTCCATAGACAGCAGTACTAGTAGTTCGTAAAGCATCTGGCCACTTTTCTATTTGATCTCAAGCAGAAAAACAAGGCACCAAGATAGAAAAGGTGCTCTGAGAAATCAGAGTATTTTTTAAAAAACAGTCAATAACAGCAAAAAAAATACTTTTAGAGTCTTATCTAAGAAAGACCCTTGATGAGCCTAGCATCAAACACCTAGCACTTGTCATCAGCTAGCAAACTTGACCTAGACTTGCCATTTGTTTCCATGCTGTGATGTTAACACTCTAAAGTGAAATCCTACCAAGGGAAAGGTTATATATACACACAGAGGTAGACTCCAGGGTCTACAGTGCTCCATGACACTGGATAAGAGAAACAAGGTGTCATCAGTAACAAGGGAAGTAACAAGGAACAAGCTTTAATGTACAATTCTCCTCTAGTTTGATCCTCCTTTCTATACCCACTTTGTAACATTTTTTGTGTGTGTACACATGGGTGTGCTTAGTCACTCAATCATATCTGACTCTTTGTGACCCTTTGGACTGTAGTCCCCTAGGCTCTTCTGTCCATGGGATTCTCCAGGCAAGAACACTGGGGTGGATTGCCACTCCCTTCACTGGGGGATCTTCCCAACCCAGGGATCAGACTCACGTTCCCTGTGTCTCTTGCATATTCTTTGCCTGCTGAACCACTGGGGAAGCCTTTGTAAGGCTATAAACAAAAATATGTAATATTTAAGCCAAATGAATATTAAACTATCGACTAGTCATTTCACAAGAAGCCTACACACATATACATTTAACTATAGAGATAAAATAATTAAGAAGGCTATTCAAGCACCATATATATAAATGTACACACACACCCTGCAAGAATAAACAAATCTTGCCAAAAAAGCTAATCAAAATCCAATAGTCAAAGACTCTAATCTTTTTAATAAGCTGGGAAGGTGACTTCTATTATGATATGTTAGTAATTTATATAGATTTTCACATATATTATCTTCCATAAAAAGACTGGGAGGTAAATTATTGCCTTCATTTTACAAGACAAGGAAACAAGTGACAGGTAAATTGGCAGAGCCAGACCTCAGTCCCATATCCCTCCTCTCTCTCTCTAGTAATCTGTCTTTAACACCTCCCTGTAATGATATGATTCATGGGACACTCCCCAGGCTTCAAAACTTATGAATCAGTGCTCTATCTGTCTTAAGCAAGAACACGTACCATTCCAAACATATGTTAATTCTTTAGGAAGTACGTTGAAGAAAAGAGATGCAAAAAATATAAAAGCAAATTTACACCATATAATCCTAAATTTTTGTTAGAAATATCAACATAAACTCAAGAGGAACACATGCTCTTTTTTTCCATTGGGGAAAAAAGCTAGATACAGTGATCAACCAAGTAATAATAATTGATTCCAAATCATGGTTTTCAAAGTACTATTTCCCACTAAAAGAAACCAGGGCTCCATGCAGAACAGTGGGTCCTAGTTTGGGGAAGGAAATGTACAAGCTGAGCCTGGAAGATTTTGTCACAGCAGAAAGCAAGGAACCCTTCAAAAACTGTCAGCCTGAAGTGGCACCTACTGGCTAAAAGATAAGGAAACTGGAGCAAACAGAACAGTAGTTCTTAAACAGACTAAGACCAAAAAGGTTTATACCCATGTGCTCATAACATGCATATGCAGTGAGAAGGTGCCTAGTCTCCTTCACGGATTCTAGAAGGAACCAATCCAATTTCCTGAAAACTAGCGGGAAAAGAAAATAATCAAGCACTAAATTTGCCTTTCCTCTACAACCTGTCTTCTATCAGTCCCTCAGGATATGCAAATACTTGATGACAATCTCTTTAGTACTATCCCCATTAAGAAGAAAGAGTAATGGACTACTCCCATTTTGCAAACCCAAAATGAAACAGCTCTAGGAAGTTATCTGTAGCCACTACCAAAGGGAAATAACTATATTATGTAATTCCTGGAGTGCAGGAAACAGCTATGAAACAGTCCTTCCCTCCCCCACAAAAATTTGAGGTTCTAGATGTGAATATCAGTTTACATTAATAAAGAGACCAGAAAAATATGTTAAACATCACTAGGGAATGAAATTAGCAAAACACAGACTATAGAGAACAACAGAACAAATAATCTTGTTTCTTCAACAAATAAACTGCTACAACAAAGAGAAGTCAAGAGAACTCCTACATGGAAGACTTAAGAGACATGAACCACGTGTGATGCATGGGCCTTATTTGAATCCTGATGCAGGAAAACTACAGAAATATATTTATGAGTAAAAAAGTGAAAGTGTTAGTCACTCAGTAGTGTCTGACTTTTTGCGACCCCATGGACTGGAGCCCATCAGGCTCCTCTGTCCATGGAATTCTCCAGGCAAGAATACTGGAGTGAGTTCCTTTCCCTTCACCAGGGGATCTTCCTGACCCAGGGATCGAACACTGAAGCTAGATTCATTACCATCTGAGCCATCAGGGAAGTCCATATTGACAACCAGTAAAATTTAAACTTTGACCTAGAAATTCATGCTATTAAACTGTTAATTACTTTTAGGATGATAATGACACAGTAATATTTTTCAAAGAACCCTCAGAGATACATGGAGAAATATTTAGAATGAAATCCAACATCTGGGATTTGCTTCAAAATAAGCCAAATGATGGACGTGGTTTATATCCAAAGGAAGGAACTAATTATGTAGGATGAGGCAGCCGGGATTGTCCTCTCGTCTACCTTCTGTGTATGTTTGAAATGCAATGAAATACACAATTAGACATAACAGAATTTAAATTATAGGATTAGAATGAGCTTGAATGAGATACTTCATGCAAAAAGTTTAGAATGAAATCTAGCCCAGAATGATCCAAACAGGTATGGATAATTGCTGCTGCTGCTACAGTTTCTCTGAATGCAATACCATTGCTGGGAACACCAGTCATGAACGAGAATAAAGAGTATGTTAAAAGTTACAGAAACACCACAGAGGAGGTAGAGACAGTCATCTATCAGTAGCTAATCACGAAGGAATGGAAGGAGTACTCATGCGACTTGACTGTAAATGTGATGCCTGAACAAGGTTTTGGGAGATGACTAAATTCACGGGGGTGATTCCAACCAGAAGCAAAAACACAAAGGAGAAAGAGTAAGAGTTCACACAAACAGAAAAGCCAATCACTTTGCAGGAGCACAAGATATAAACATGTAAAACAGAGTAGGCAGGGGGAAACGTTCTAATTCCCAGAAAGCTAATTTTGTTGCTGCTCTTATTCACAGACTTTTCAAAGGACATCATCTCTCCACTTGAAGTTTTCTTTAGGACTTCAAAGTCATTATTCTATTCTTTTCTCCTTGCTTCTCTCTGAGCAACTATAAGTTTGATCATCTCTTTTGTTCTCTGAAAGCTTTGGAGGCTATCCAACTTCATGAGGTCTTTCCGAAACAAGTTCAGACAACGAGAAGTACATCCTATTGGAACTGTATACAGATATTTACCAATTATCATCATCCATCTTCTAAGTATATGTACTGTTAGGCAAATACCTAACCACCCTATCATATATATTCTGCAACTGGTATACAACACAGGATGTATGTTTTTTCCTACTAAACAAATAAGGGGCTTCCCTGGTGGCTCAGCAGTAAAGAAAGCCCTGCAATACCAGGGGACCGCTTGCAATGCAGGAGACATGGGTTCCTGCATTTTTTTTTCTCCTGGAAGTTTCTCCATGGGTTCCTGGGTTTTTTCTCCAGGAAGATCCCCTGGAGAAAAAAAATGGCAACCCACTCCAAAACTCTTTCCTGGAGAATTCTATGGACAGAGGAGCCTGGCAGGCTACAGTCCATGGGGTCGGAAGTGTCAGACACGACTTAGCAACTAAGCAAAAAAAAAGCTTTTGTAAAAACAATCACAAAACAGCTTCCTCCACATAAATTTGTCCAGTCAGGATGTCAATATATTAATTTCCTATCCACAGATAACATCACCAATGCACATTCGAAGTTCTAAAGAACAGGGTTCCAAGACAATCTCCTGAGTAGTTAGATCATCTTGAAAGTGAAAGTCGCTTAGTCATGTCCAACTCTTTGCAACTCCATGGACTATACAGTCTACAGAATTCTCTAGGCCAGAATACTGGAGTGGTTAGCCTTCCCCTTCTCCAGGGGATCTTCCCAACACAGAGATCGAAACTAGGTCTCCTGCATTGCAGGCGGATTCTTTACCATCTGAGCTACAAGGGAAGCCCATTAGATGATCTTAGTAGCCTTAAAAGATACACTGGAAAAGTTAGTTATATAGAGATGAATCAAAAATATGATGGCATTAAAGACAGATTAACTTTCCCTAACTTTGAAAGTCAGATGGTCAAAAATGAACTGGGATCAGTTTTGAATACAGTTGCTACATGCTTATGTGCAGTTAACTTAAGAATGCTGATTGAATGGCTCTTCATAGACAAGAATCAGAAGAAAGACTTCAAAACCATTTTTAAAAAAGCTGTTTTCCTGGCCTTCCTAAGGTTATATATTTATGGATCATTCTTAAGGGTATATTACATTTTTGTAAGTATATTTGCTAATCCTACTTGTTCACCAACAGTCCCAACAGAATCTGTTCCACAGGCTAAAAACTGAACTAAATTTTTTTTCTCCATAAAGTAAAAGAAAAAAAAAAAAAAGACTGGAATTTAAGTCCAAGTCTATTAACACTATAAACACTTAGCCAGGGCCTTTCCTAAGATGATCCTAAGCTGGGGGAAAGGGGGAGATAGAGTGCATTGCAATGTCCCTTGGGCTTCAGAGGAAGGGTTGATAATTTAAAGTCCAAAAATTTTGCTCAAGGCAGACAAGTTAGACATATACATAAACATCGAGATTATAAAATTTATGAATAGCAAAGAGTTTCCAAAACTGCAGGCAAGAGATAACTGAGTTAGAGACACTATAGTTTTGAATGAGGTGCTATTGTACAATCTTTAAATATATAGATAGAAATATTCTGCATCTTGGTAAGTTTGAGTTAAAATGGTGTAAACTTTTGTCATATCTCAGCTAATGTATGCTTAAGATTTGTGCATTCTATCACTAAACTTTAAATAAATATATAAATACTGAAAACAATAAGTACTGAACTCAGTGATTTGTATATTAAACATATGCAATTTACTTTGAAACACATCAACATATGATAGGTTAATAGATGGACTCTAGATGCTAGGTATATCAATGTTCTTGTAAAATTCCTTTAACTTTGCTCTACTTTTGATAATTTCATCAGAAAATGTTGGGGGGAAATCTGATTACCCTAAAATGGGAGTGAGAGAAAGCGAGGTAGCAAAATATGCACATAAGTTTTCCTTCATTATTACAGAAAAGTTTTTTCCCCCAATTTATTTATTTATTTGGCTCCAGTAGGTCTCAGTGGTGGCATGTGGGTTCTGTTTCTTTTTCTTTTTTTAAGTTGTGTCATGTGGGATCTTGTTCCTTGACCAGGGGTCAAACTCAGGCTCCCTGCAATGGGTGCCCAAAGTCTCAGCCACTGGCCTACCAGGGAAGTCCCTCATTTTTATCAAGTTTAATTGGATTTACTAAACTTCGAGAGAAGAGAATTACTTTTAAGAATCCAAAAATACAGAGAAGGAAAGAGGATATTTACTCTAGATTTTTACATCCTTTTTTATAGCTTCATGTTGCTAACAGGTATGTTTTTCTTTTCAGTTAATTTGTCTAATATGTAAAGAAGAAATCTGTAAATCATATACATCTTTTACCTGTATCCAAATAAAATTACCATGTCCACTTCAGGAGTACTTCTAACACCAATATCAAACATTGCTCCTGGAAACCTCTGCCACAGAACTAGCAACTGAATGTGGAATCAAAGTTACAGTGTTTCTAAGCAGACTCATAGAAAAAATAAGAATAAAGAGAATGGCCAGGAATGCACGCCTAAACTGATTTGCCAAACATGCAATATGGTGCCAATTTCCTCTGTAGGCATAGGAGGGCTCCTCAGAACTCTGCGGCCCACTTATCTGAATCACCGAAATTGTCTATCACGGACTCGATGGACATGAGTCTGAGTGAACTCCGGGAGATGGTGATGAACAGGGAGGCCTGGCGTGCTGCGCTTCATGGGGTCGCAAAGGGTTGGACACGACTGAGCGACTGAACTGAACTGAACTGAACTGGGCATGACTACTTCTAGTTGTTCACTTCCCAAATTAGTTTTATAAAGGTAAAGTCAATTTTTTTCAAACTTTAATTTTTCCTGAGATGGACTATCAAGTCTCTATGCCAAAAATATTAAAGCTGCCATTTATCTCACATAAAACTACAATTTTGCACTCCATGATAATTAAAAATAGCAGATAACCCATTCGAAAACAAGGTTGGCTAAGTCTATTGCATATGTCACTTTAAGGCACATGTATAAACATGCTTAGAACTAATAGCAATGTATTGCTTTAATTAGACAGAAGGATTTAATTACTTGGAAGGAACAAAGCTAAGGCAGGCGAGAGATGTCTGAAATCAGCTGATACCCATGTCATCTCTTATTTATTACCTTGGTTACCTATTTGTCAAGAGACTTAGTGTGCTAAGTCAACAACAGCCTCTCAACCTGGCAAGGGCTGGTGGTGGCTTTCTACTGCACAGTCATAGTAACCTTCTCTGAATGAATGGTACATAGTCCTCTCTAGCTTGACTCTGATGGAGCTCGTTCCTCACTCCTCCACATATAGTCACTGTGCTGGAGAACTGGCTCCTGCACTTCCGTAGATGGCACTCTTTCCTCTGACACAGCTGTCCAGGAGTTTCTGACAAGTGGAGGGCATGCAGGGCTTCCCAGGTGGTGCTAGCGGTAAAGAGCCCGCCTGCCAATGCAGGAGACAGAATACATGTGGGTTCGATCCCTGGATCAGGAAGATCCCCTGTGGAAAGGTATGGCAACCCACTCCAGTATTCTTGCCTGGAGAATCCCATGGACAGAAGAGCCCCACGGACAGACTATAGTCCATAGGGTTGCCAAGAGTCAGAGACGACTGAAGTGACTTAACTCACACATAGCCGTGGTGGCCTCACTCTGTATTTTTATTTTTTGAATCCACGATTATGGCCCTGGCAAAGGATTCAACTCTATCTTAAAAATGATGACAAAAACAAGTTCAGACAAGAAGAAAATGTCTGCAAATTGTCTATTTAACAAAGTACTTATATCTAGAATATATAAAGAATTCTCAAAACGCAATGGTTAAAAAAAAATCCAATTAGAGAATGGGTAAGGACATGAAGAAACATTTTACTGAAGGCAAAGCAGCATATGAAAAGACATACAATATCACAAGTCTTTGCTGCTGCTGCTGCTAAGTCACTTCAGTCGTGTCCGACTCTGTGCGACCCCATAGACAGCAGCCCACCAGGCTCCCCTGTCCCTGGGATTCTCCAGGCAAGAACACTGGAATAGGTTGCCATTTCCTTCTCCAATGCATGAAAGTGAAAGTGGAATCACTCAGTCGAGCCCGACTCTTAGGGACCCCATGGACTGCAGGCTACCAGGCTCCTCCGTCCATGGGATTTTCCAGGCAAGAGTACTGGAGTGGGGTGCCACTGCCTTCTCCTATTCTTTATGGAAACGCAAATTAAGTCCACAGGAGATAGCACACATACGCATACTTATACAACTTGCAAGACAAACAATACTGATAACACCAAATGCTGGTGAGGATGCAGAGACACTGGATCTTCTATACACTGCTGGAAGGAGAGTAAAACTACTCCAACAGCTTGATAGTTTAAAAACTGAATGCACACTTCACATATGGTCCAGCAATGACAATCCTAGACATTATTGCCATAGAAATGAAAACTGTTGTCCACACAAAACCTGTACATGATTGTTCGTACCAGCTTTCTTTGTAATAATTAAAAACTGAAAACAGCCAAAATAGCCTATAATAGATGAATGGTTAAATGTATTAAAGTATATTCACCATACCATGAAATACTGCACAGTAGTAAGAGGGAATGAACAATTGATATATGCAACACTTTAAAGTGACCTCAAAGTCACTGTGCTGAGAGAACAAAAGAGCCGATCTCAAAAAGTCGCCCACTGTCTGAATTCACTCATACAAAATTCCTGAAATGACAAAACCATAGAAACGGAGAAAAGATTACTGTTGTATGGAAAAAGTTAAGGACGGGGTAGGGGTGGTGGCATGGGGCATGAGTTATGACTGTAAAGGGATGCATGAGGGAGATTTTTGTAGTAACAGCATAGTTCTGTTTCTTGATTGTAATATCAACTACACATATCTACACATGTGATTCAACAATAGACCTAAACACATACTTTATACCGATGCCAACTTCCTGGTTCTGATACAGTACTATAGACAGGTAGGAGTCTACCAATGAAAGTAACTGCATGAGTGGTATACAAGACCTGTGTGCTTTCTTCAAAACTTTCTATAAATCTATAACTTTTAAGAATTATGTTTCTATAAAACAAAATTAACATCTAACATACAGCTACAAACTATTAATATATGATAACCAAAAACAATCAGAACTCAGGATGAAATTTATAGTCCATCATTTCTGAAAAGATTGTCAAAGCAAATGAAAAGTTATTGAGAATATCAAACTGAGGTATCGATATTTGCTCACTTCAAGAGAATTTACATTTCAATTTTAAACTATAGATTTTTCTACCCACTAGCTCATTATACATTAAAGAAGTTCTAACACTAATACAAACATTGATTGATATTCTACTATATGCAACAGTCTTTGTAGAACATAAGGATAAAGCCCAGTATAATGTTTAAGGTTGAAGAGTTGGACAGTCTAAATTCAAACACTGGACAGGCCACTGCCAAAACATTCTGGACAACTTAGCCTCTGTGACTATTTTGCCATCTGTATATTGATACAGAAGTGTTACAAATATTTATTATAAATATGGTATATCATATAAGTAACATTATAATTAGTCATCAAAATGTCATTAAATTATAATATAATCTAATCCCAAAATAAATAATCCATATGCTGTGTTTAGCCTAACAACTGGAATGCAGAAAGGCTGAAAAATGTGAGCTATTTTATCTCAAACTTCTGATTAACCAAGGGAATGAGTCATATGTAGCTGTCTGTGAAATTAAGGGGCTGTGAGTACTTAATAGAGAATGCCATACAAGGACTATGTAAGTGTTCTGGGAATGTAGGGGAGAAAGATCATTTCAGATACAATGAAGTGATGCTGACTTTGGGAAAGAAGTGGAGCTTGAGTGGCTTTTGAAGGACATACAGAATTTCAGTTGACAGATATGCTGGGTCAGGTCTTCCAAGTCAGAGAGCATCACATGCGTGGTACTGGGGAGATGGGAAAGTGAGAGGGCAGGCTCAAGTCATCCAGTATTACAAGTTACAAATTTAAGTCTAAGCTGAAGGCCTCCTGCTCAAAATTCACAGGGTCCCAGCCTGGGCCATCATTAAACATTGTAGGTGTTTGATTTGTGGCTACTATAAGGCTCATGTATATATATACCCATTTAAAACAGGTAGAAATAGATCATCATGTAAGTTCAAACACATTCTAAAAGATCTAAAATTTTAGCTTCCCTTCCCCACATTTTGTCCTTTTGATGTCATATTTCACATCTTCTTATCACTTACCTGTTAATGTAGTTATAGCTGTTTTACAATTTTTTGCCTAAGTCTTCATACTGAGATATTTAAGTGGTTGATACTCAGTCCTTACTAAGTGCTGCCATTTTCCAATGGGATTTGCCCTTTTCTATGGACTCTTCTTTTCCAGTTACAGAAGACCCCTCAACATTTCTTCTAGGGTAGGTTTAGAATCAATGGGCTTTTAGCTTTTGTTTGTCTGTGAAGTTCTTTGTCTCTCCTTGGATTCTAAATGATCATCTTGCTGGGTAGGATAACCTCAGTTGCAGGTTTTCCCCTTCCAGCACTTTGAAAACATCAATGCTACTCCCTTCTGGTCTGCAAAATGTCTGCAGCAAAATCAGCTCCTATCCACTATGGAGAGCAGTAAGGAGGTTCCTTCGGAGAAGGCAATGGCATCTCACTCCAGTACTCTTGCCTGGAAAATCCCATGGGCGGAGGAGCCTGGTAGGCTGCCGTCTATGGGGTCCCTAAGAGTCGGGCTCGACTGAGTAATTTCACTTTCATGCATTGGAGAAGGAAATGGCAACCCACTCCAGTGTTCTTGCCTGGAGAATCCCAGGGATGGGCAAGCCTCGTGGGCTGCCATCTATGGGGTCGCACAGAGTCGGAAATGACTGAAGTGACTTAGCAGCAGCAGCAGCAGCAGCAGCAGCAGCAGCAGCAAGGAGGTTCCTTAAAAAAATAAAAATACAGCTACCATATAACCCTGCCATCCCACTCCTGGACATATATCCAGAGAGATGCTGAGAAGCTCTCTTCTTAGAAGAGAGCTGCTGAGAAGGGCTTTTAGAATCAGAACCTGCATCACATAGTAGCCTAACAATACTAAGGAATCTAGATCTGTCCCGGGTGCCTTAATGCTGAACTACTGGATTTCTCACTGTAAAACCTGAAGCTCCCGAACCTGCTTTTTACCCTTTGCTTATCTGTTGAGGAGGAAAGCCGTCCAAGATGATCTTCCTTACCCTGCTATTAGGTAAGACCATTTGCAGGGAATCCTTTAAGATTACTTGTAAGCAATAACTGGGATAAAAACAGAAGAGTTCTAAAAGCACTCACCCCTGAGTGACATTTCACAATACAGCCACTAAAATTTTTAAGAGATGACTGACAGCATCAAATGTCAGAGAGGATGTGAAGCATCCAGAATTCTCACTGCTCTTGGATGTGTAAAACGGTGCCACCCCTGGAAAACTTCTTGATAGTTTCTGGAAAAGTTCAAGACAGAATTACCCAATGATCCTACAAATCTACTTAAGAGGCATTAGCAAAGAGAAATAAAAATATATCTCCAAAAAGTCTTATACAGTAATGTTCACAGGGACCTGAATCATTAGAGCTGAAAACTAGAAACAGCCCAGATATTGAGCAGGAAAATATATGAGCACACTACTATACCGTGGTATAATCATACAGTGGAATACTACCTAAAATAAGAAATGTTCTACTAATGAACAGAATAAGAATAAATCTCAAAAACACGCTTAGAGAAAGACTATAATAAGGAAAACCATGTATGAACACTGCTACATATAAAATAGATAACAAGGAGACCTATTGTATAGCACAAGGAACTATACTCAGGATCTTGTAATAATCTATAATGGAAAAGAAAGCAAAAATGGGAGTATTTATCTATATATTGGTTTGGTCAAAGAGTTGGGGTTTTTCCAAAACATCTTACAGAAAAATGTAAATGAACTCTTTGGGCAACCCGGTATATAACTTTGCTGTAAACCTGAAACTAACAACATTGTAAATCAACTATTAATTTTAAAAGAAAAAACATGTATGGTTCTATTTACATAAAATTTTAAAATTTTGTAGGGCATGAGAGAATTTTGTGGGTGATAGAAGTGTTCTTGATAACTCACATAGCTGACAGCATCTTTTCTTTCAATATTATAGTTTCAACTAAGAGCTGGTTCTTTGCCAAAGGGAAACCCAGAGCCATTGTCCAGTGATCCTTTTGTTATTTTTTAGTTGCTAAGTTATGTCCAACTCTTTTGTGACCCCATGGACTATAGGCCACAAGGGTCCTCTGACAATGGGATTTCCCAGACAAGAATACTAGAGTGGATTGCCATTTCCTTCTCCAGGGGATCTTCCTGACCCAGGGATCAAGCCCAAGTCTCCTGCATTGGAAGGCAGGTTCTCAACCACTGAGCCACTGCTGCTGCTGCTAAGTCGCTTCAATCATGTCCAACTCTGTGCGACCCCATAGACGGCAGCCCATCAGGCTCCCCCATCCCTGGGATTCTCCAGGCAAGAACACTGGAGTGGGTTGCCATTTCCTTCTCCAATGCATGAAAGTGAAAAGTCAAAGTGAAGTTGCTCAGTTGTGTCCGACTCTTCACGACCCCATGGACTGCAGGCCACCAGGCTCCTCCGCCCACAGGATTTTCCAGGCAAGAGTACTGGAGTGGGTTGCCATTGCCTTCTCCAACCACTGAGCCACTAGGGAAGCCCAAATATCTAGAATACCAAGAAATAAAATTTGGCTGAAATAAATTATTTGGGGTTATTATTCAAAAGTAACTTGGACTATCCTAATGCAACACTATTATTTCTGAACAGTTACCCACTGCTGACAGTCTTTTCTGTCCAAGTTTTTACAATTCTTTGCCTCCTACCCTGCCCAGATTTTGTATTTTAGAAAGTTTGTTTTTTAATCAAAATTACTAACCACTTAGGGGACCTTCCTCTTCTCCACATACTTGACACAGAGTCAATGGATACAACTGGTACAACTCTAAGTCAAAATATTACAGCTGGCTGATCTTAAGCTACTTATTCAAAATCTAAAGAACAAAGAGAGAAATGGAGGTGAGCAGGTGGGAGACATGAAAAAAGTACATCTGTTTAAAGGTTCACCGAGATTACAGAAACTAAGAGGGTTCTAGAAGCCTTCAGCAGGATAGTAATCATTCTTCCACAGTAAATCAGTAAGTATTAGAGGACTTCAAATGTGAAAATAAAGTTCAATCAACCATACAGACTCTTGCAGGTATGCCCAGGGGCTTAAAGTACATCTGGTGCTAGGCTATGTGACATCAGAGCTCACTGCTTCCTTCTGGTACTCTCTTTTTCATTCACCAGAATCAATTTGTAGGGAATTACCAAATATATCTGCTTCCACAAATGCTTAGTCTGTTAGCTAGTACTGGGAGGAAATGAGAACAAGTGGAGACTGTCATGAAAGATCAGAGGTAATCTTACTAAGTAAAGGGAGGGCTTAGTTAGACAAGACTGGTCATTTAAGTCTTAAAAATAAAGAGATTCTACTTATAGTTTGGAGGTAAACAAGCAAATAAGCCATCTTTACCAAGAATGAGATCTGCAAATTGGGGAAATGGCAGCACATAACAGAACAAATGAAGGAAACTGGAATATGATTATATACAGAATCTTTCAAAAATATCATCTCTTGGAAATAAAATGTTGTCAAGTCATTCATACTTTAACAAATGACAAAAATACAAACTTTTGAGGTAGACAGATTGCTTTTGTAGGTCATGCTTGATGGGGTCCTAAGCTTGGCTCACATGGCTGAGAAATAAAGGCATTCTGGTGGTCATTCTAAGCTTGCACTTAACATGGAAATACAACAACGCTACTACAATCAGAAACGCTGGCTTATTCCTCTCCACCAATGAGTCAACTTAGAACACATTGGGTCCTGCATGAAACGCCCTTTCACTCTTGTTTCTGTCAGGTCACTCATCCTGTGATGAGAAGTGCTGTAAACAGTTTGATTCTGGTGACACCTGCATACTTGAGATACACTCCAGACATTGTGTACTTTCACAAAAAGAGAAATAAGTGAATTAGAAAAGGACAGTCCTGCAGTCAGCCACCAAGAGCTGATGACGAAATGCCTGCCAATTAATTCTGCTGTGACCATTTCTCAACTCTTACAGAGAACTTGAAGACATGAGCTCAGCCGTGGTCACGCAGTGAGGGTACTGGATGGCACTCATTTAGAACGCTGAGTCATATCCAAAGGGTGACCTCCTCCACTCTCAGCCTGCAACCCTACTAAACAGCTGCAAAACCAATAGTCAGCTCTCTGTTCAAACAGAATACGAGGAGGTGATGGAGAGGACACAGGTGAAACCCTAATGATGGATTCAGGGCAGAAAACATCTCGGCAAGAAAGTACTGAGCAAGAAAAACCAACCACCTAATACAGAGGTGATCAGAAGAAGGGATGAGGAAAAGAGAATCATTTATTTGGGAAAATATTTAGTGCCTAACTACCAAATGAACACATTTTTTTAATTTTAGAAGTACAATCAAGAAAGAAAAATACATGCCCTCAACATCATTAAGCAGCAGGTTAGGAGTTAAACACATACGAATCTAAAGACTGCAACACTACACACTTCCAGATAAAACTAAAGGGGTTTAAGTCCCTCCATCCCTTTGCCTGTTATCCATTTCCGAAGTACAGTCTCATGTTAAAACAGTCTAGTATCTATGGTTCCCTTAATGTAAGGGATCCTCTGAAAAGTCACAGTAGGAATTTAATAACTCGATAACTTACTCCTAAGCACCAGCATTCTAAAAGAAGTTGATTAGAAAGGACTCCCTAAACCAAAGGAATTTTCCTAGGATAGCTCCCTGACCCAAAGTTTCAGATAGTGTCATCATCTTCATCACAATTGTGATCACAGTCTCTAAAGGTAGCTCAAAACACTTTCAACAACATGTTACTCACATTAATTCAATGACTTTAATCTTCACAATCCAATAAAGTATCATTTTATAGCTGTGGAAACAGACTCCACATTACTTATCAGAAGTCCCTCCAGAAGCAGGAGGGTTAGGGGGAGAATGGATACATGTATACACATCACTGAGTCCCTTCACTGTTCAGCTACAACTATCACAATATTGTTCATGTGCTATACCCTAGTGCAAAAAAAAAAAAAAAAGTTTAAAGAGAAAAAAAGTCCCTCCACCTGGAACTATCACAACATTGTTCATGGGCTATACCTCAGTGCAAAAAAAAAGTTTAGCAAGAGAGAAAAATAGAAGTCACTACAGTATCAAGTGCAGATCTGGGTTTCCCATCTAAGCTCCTGTGATACCAGAGTCCATGTTCTTGCCACCACACACATCCTATCAAGACACTAGACCAGTTTGCAACACCAGGCAAAAATTCAGGGACATGAATATGAACTAGGAAGAGCAGCTATAGTTCAGCCAAACAGTTTAACAGAGAGAAAATGGACAGGAAATTTCTATCCATGGACACTAGAAAAAACAACTCTGGGGAACGTATGGTTAAAAGTTTTGGAAAGAAACCAGAAGAATATTAATTCATACAGTTGCCACCTCCTTGTTTCTTGTTAGTATGCAGACTGGATCTCATCCATCTCCTGCCCAGAAGACCTCGTCTATGCCCTCCAGGAGGGTGTGACCAACTTTTTGCCTGGAAGGCATCAGAAAACAGGTGGCATTTAAACTGTGTCTTCAAGAGAAAAAAAGAGTTGTCAGAGGGAAAGTTCATCATAGCTTCTGTAACTTCAGTCTACTGCCATGACAGGCTAAAGGCGGATGGAAAGAATCCCAGTGAGGTCAGAGCACTGGCAAGGGAGACCAACTAGCGTCTACAGGACGCTCCAGGTGGTATTGTTCATCTGTGAATTTACCCCAGCCTTGGTGTAGCCCCTAATCTTGCAAGCTTTCCAGAAGAAATCACAAGACAGGACTACAACTTTCCAAAAGAGGAATCTTGGAAAGGAGGAGGAAATATTTGAGAAATCTGTACAGAGAGGAAAATAGGTCAGATGACTCTTTTTTTTAAGGGAGAAATATGAAGTTTGGAAACAAAGATATAAAGGTTAAAAATATTGATGTACTGGCCAAATAGAACATGAACACAATGCTGAAATGGTGTGTCAGCTTCAGTGGAGGCCCCACATCTCTAGATAACACAGCCCAAGTGAGGTGCAGATCACATGATCTCCCAGAAAACCCAGTTTAATGGCTCCTAACAACTTCACTCCAAGAGGGGAAAAAACGGTCTAGTGATTGGAGACCTCTGCAGACCAGCATTAATATACCAAGTGAATGAGACTTAACTGCTGGACTCTCAGCAGCTGAGGAAGGAGCTATGCTCAACCAACAAGAGAAACACAGGCCACTCTTAGCAACAGGAGACAAGGGGAGATGTCCACAAAGAACTCAAGGCCCCAAGAGTTGGAATAAACATCAGCCAACCTAGGAAAGCAAATATGTAAGAATATTCAGTGGTATTAGTGAAGATTACTGCTGTGTTAATAGGCTAATGATCCTCCCCACAAAAGATTTCCTAACCCCTAGAAATCGAATTATCATTTCTATGTCAAAGGTAAGCTAAGGCTGCAGGTAGAAATAAGATGGCTCATCAGCTGATTTCAAAACGAGAAGTTATCCTGAATTACCTAGGTGGGTTCAATGTGATTACAAAAGTTGTTAAAAGGAGGCAATTGGAGAACAAAGTCAGGGAGATGATGATGTGATATGAGAAGGACTTTATAACAGCAGATGGGGCCATGGGCCAGGGTATTGCAGGCATTCTTTAAAAGCTGGAGAAGGTAAGGAACCAGATTCTACCTGAAACTTCCAGGAAAGGAAAGCAACACTGGTGATAGCTGGACTTTAGGCCAGTGCCACCACAGTTGTGTTCCAGCCTCCAGCACTGTCAGATACTAGATTTGTGTACATTTGTGACAGTCCCAGAAGGCAACAATACACTGCCCAACTTTCCAGCCCACTTGCCACTCTCCACTAGTGAGTGTGAGAACCCAAAGTTAACAGCTCAGGAACGAGTAACAGGACTACGAGGTTAGAGAAGAAAGGCCAGCTTGTCCACTTGTTAGTGATGTCTCAGGGCATACTTGAACTGGGTTAAGGGCATAACCAGTAACATTGAATGAAGTTTGATACTGTGATTTTTTTCAGTTCAGTTCAGTCGCTCAGTCATGTCCGACTCTTTGAGACCCCATGAATCGCAGCATGCCAAGCCTCCCTGTCCATCACCAACTCCCAGAGTTCACTCAAATTCACGTCCATCGAGTCGGTGATGCCATCCAGCCATCTCACCCTCTGTCGTCCCCTTCTCCTCCTGCCCCTAATCCCTCCCAGCATCAGAGTCTTTTCCAATGAGTCAACTCTTTGCATGAGGTAGCCAAAGTTTTGGAGTTTCAGCTTTAGCATCATTCCTTCCAGAGAACACCCAGTACTGATCTCCTTTAGAATGGACTGGTTGGATCTCCTTGCAGTCCAAGGAACTCTCAAGAGTCCTCTCCAACACCACAGTTCAAAAGCATCAATTCTTCGGTGCTCAGCTTTCTTCATGGTCCAACTCGCATATCCATACACGACCACTGGAAAAACCATAGCCTTGACTAGACAGACCTTTGTTGGCAAAGTAATGTCTCTGCTTTTCAACATGCTGTCTAGGTTGGTCATAACTTTCCGTCCAAGGAGTAAGCGTCTTTTAATTTCATGGCTGCAGTCACCATCTGCAGTGATTTTGGAGCCCAGAAAAACAGTCTGACACCGTTTCCACTGTTTCCCCATCTACTTCCCATGAAGTGATGGGACCAGATGTCATGATCTTAGTTTTCTGAATGTTGAGCTTTAAGCCAACTTTTTCACTCTCCTCTTTCACTTTCATCAAGAGGCTTTTTAGCTCCTCTTCACTGTCTGTCATAAGGGTGGTGTCATCTGCATATCTGAGAATATTGATATTTCTCCCGGCAATCTTGATTCCAGCTTGTGCTTCTTCCAGTTCAGCGTTTCTCATGATGTACTCTGCATAGAAGTTAAATAAGCTGGGTGACAATATACAGCCTTGATGTACTCCTTTTCCCATTTGGAACCAGTCTGTTGATCCATGTCCAGTTCTAACTATTGCTTCCTGACCTGCCTATAGGTTTCTCAAGAGGTAAGTCAGGTGATTCTTACACTATACTAATTACTGAAGGTCATATCTGACTCTTTGTGATCCCACCCATGGACTATGTAGTCCATGGAATTCTCCAGGCCAGAATACTGGAGTGAGTAGCCTTTCCCTTCCCCAGGGATCAAAACCAGATCTCCTGCGCTGCAGGTGGATTCTCTACCATCTGAGCCATAAGGAAAGCCCAAGCATACAGGGGTGGGTAGATTATCCCTTCTCCACTGGGTTTTCCCAACCCAGGAATCAAACTGGGGTCTCCTGCATTGCAGGCACATTCTTTACCAACTGAGCTATCATGGAAGCCATCCAAAAAGATGCTCCTGTGAAAGTGCTGCACTCAATATGCCAGCAAGTTTGGAAAACTCAGCAGTGGCCACAGGACTGGAAAAGGTCAGTTTTCATTCCAATCCCAAAGAAAGGCAATGCCAAAGAATGCTCAAACTACCGCACAATTGCATTCATCTCACACGCTAGGAAAATAATGCTTAAAATTCTGCAAGCCAGCCAAGCCACTGAACCATGATGTTCAAACTGGATTTAGAAAAGAGAGCTGAAACTCCAATACTTTGGCCACCTGAAGAGAAAGCTGACTCACTGGAAAAGACCCTGATGCTGGGAAAGACTGAAGGCAGGAGGAGGAGGGGATGACAGAAGATGAGATTGCTGGATGGCATCACCGACTCAACGGACATGAGTTTGAGTAAACTCTGGGAGTGGTGATGGACAGGGAGGCCTGGCATGCTGCAGTCCATGGGGTTGCAAAGAGTTGAACATGACTGAGTGACTGAACTGAGGAACCAGAGATCAAATTGCCAACATCCATTGGGTCATTGAAAAAGCACAAGAGTTCTACAAAAACATCTACTTCTGCTCTATTGACTATGCCAAAGCCATTGACTATGTGGATCACAACAAAGTATGGAAAATTCTTCAAGAAATGGGAATACCACATCCCCTGACTGCCTCCTGAGAAATCTGTATGCAAGTCAAGAAGCAACAGTTAGAACTGGACATGGAACACCAGACTGGTTCCACATCAGGAAAGGAGTACGTCAAGGCTGTGTATTGTCACCCTGTTTGTTTAACTTATATGCAGAATACATCATGCAAAATGCCAAGCTGGATAAAGCACAAGCTGGAATCAAGACTGCTGGGAGAAATATCAATAACCTCAAATATGCAGATGATACCACCTTTACGACAGAAAGCAAAGAACTAAAGAGCCTCTTGATGAAGGTGAAAGAGGAGAGTGATAAAGCTGGTGTAAAACTCAACATTCAGAAAACTAAGATCACAGCATCTGGTACCATCACTTCAGGGCAAATATGGGAAAATAATGGAAACAGTGAGAGGCTTTATATTTTGGGGCTGCAAAATTACTGAAGATGGTGACTGCAGCAATGAAATTAAAAGACACTTGCTCCTTGGAAGAAAAGCTATGACCAACCTAGACAGCATATTAAAAAGCAGAGATGATACTTTGCCAACAAAGGTCCATCTAGTCAAAGCTATGGTTTTTCCAGTAGTCATGCATGGATGTGAGAGTTGGACTATAAAGAAAGCTGAGTGCCGAAGAATTGATGCTTTTAAACTGTGGTGTTTGAGAAGACTCTTGAGAGTCCCTTGGAGATCCAACCAGTCCATCCTAAACAAAATCAGTCCTGAATATTCACTGGAAGAACTGATGCTGAAGCTGAAACTCCAATACTTGGCCACCTGATGTGAAGACTGTTTTGAAGAGACCCTGACGCCGGGGAAAGACTGAAGGTGGGAGGAGAAGGGGACGACAGAGGATGAGATGGTTGGATGGCATCACTGACTTGATGGACATGAGCTTGAGTAAGCTCCAGGAGTTGGTGATGGACAGGCAAAGCTGGTGTGTTACAGTCCATGGGGTTGCAAAAAGTCAGACACAACTGAGCGACTAAACTGAACTGACTGGATTACTGAAAAGAGGGCATTTTGTTACTTCAAGTTGATCAAAAGAGCTTTGGGATTTGCTGCATATTTCATCCAGAAGCAAAGGAAGAACTGTCCACAAGGAATAAATTTAAAGGGACAGTGGGAAGCAAGAGGAAGCTTGTCTGCTGATTATGCTCCTTGCGTTTTGCTTATTCAACATGACAGCTACATTCAATGGACAGAGAATGGCAAACAGGGAGCTCAAAGAAGGGTGTAGGATGACAAATCAGAAGACCTCCTATGGTACTACTGAGAAATCTGTATATGTGAGAAACAATAATGATGAAGATGCTTAAAACCATGTAAAAATGTTAAGATAAAGGAAATGTCAAAAACAATAAAACAGGGAGCTAGAGAATAGGGATATACACACTCATGGGAGAGCAGGGGTTTGTAATCGTATAAAATCAAAGATGAGTCATTTTTTTCTTCAGATATCTCTGCTCCTGAACAAATGTTTGTACCCCATCCCCACCAAAAATTCATACGCTGAAATCTAAAAACCTAAAGTGATGGTACAAAGAGTGGGGTCTTTGGGAGGTGCTAGGGTCATGGGGGTATGGTCTTCATGAATGTGATTAGTGCTCTTATAACAAGGGCCTCACAGAGCATCCTCTGCTACCATAAGAGGTTACAGTGAAAAAACTGCCATCAGTGAGCAAGCAGTTCCTCACCAGGCACTGAATCTGTCAGCACCATGATTGTGAAAAAGTAAGTGTTGCTTATAATCCATCCAGACTAAAACAAACTCCAAAAAAGGAGTGATTTCTAGCTAATCCTGGTGAGTTCAACATAGGCATTTCTCTGGTAACCTCCCCATGTCTCCTCTCCAGTGGGGGGGGGGGCAAAAAAAAAGGAATTTAAAATATAAAGTCACACAAAGAATAGACATGGTAAACACCTAGATGAGAGATGGCAATGCAGTTTGGAAGGTTGAAAGCAGATAGATAGGTGACGTGCAGCTTATTAACAAAACTGAGACTGCAGATAACTGAGCCAGTATAGAAAGAGCCAAGAAGAAGCAGATCAGGGAGTCAGGACCTGGAGGCACCAAGAACTGTGAGGGTGGAGGCAACAGTGCAAAGAGAAAACTGGCTGACACTGGACTCGCAGTCATTTCCCCCAACCTAAGTGGGAATTTAGAGGTTTTCTTTATGGAGAGGGAAAGCCAAGGAGACTATGAACTTGGGATATGAAAGTTACAGACAATGAGTACATTTGAGAGCACATAAACACTGGAAAATTAGATGAAAGTATGCACTGAAAGTAAGACTTCTCCCAGCTCACCGCTTACTCTAAGCATCCTGGACACTGGTTGCCCAGGCTTATACCCCTGAGGCATAAGATTAGAGGATTCCTTTAAAACGGTGGCTCTCAAGTGTGGTCTACAGACTGAAGATGTAGTGAAAAGTCTCCATGAAACAAAACGTTTCATAATTACACTGACATGATTTGGTGGATAAGTAATTTTCATCACAAGTTCGACAGTTTTCCATCCTTAAAGATTTTCCTGATGAGAATGATGGTGATAAAACCAATTGTGGTATTTCGATATTATATAATGAGATGCATCAGCATTTGAAAGACCGGAATAACGGTCAGCTAGTGTTTTCCAAATGACTCATGTTCTATACGTTACAAAATGTTACAAACTCATGCACAATTTCAAATAAAAAAGGCAATACTGACAAATAGATTTTAAGCGTTCTTTAATAGGATTTCAGATTCCACATTGCAACTACCCTTTAAGAATGTAACCATTTGTCGATTTTTGGTGTAGTGTCAGAGAAGAATATATACATTTGAAAACACTTAAAATATTCCACCTTGTGCTAACTGCTTATTTGTGGGGTTAGATTTTATTCCAATACTTAAAACAAATTTGCAAGACTGATAGCAAAGGCAAATATAATACAGTTGTCTATCAACCCAAACATCAAGATCTGAAAAAAAAAGTCAGTTTGTTATCTGTCTAAAAATCTTATCAAATTTTGTTGAAACAGTTATTTTACATAAAAATAAGTCATGTGATCATGTAATGGGTAAGTATTTTTTATGATGTCAGTTTTAGTTTCCAATATAAAAGCATTGGTAGACATAACCCAGGGCTTCCCTCTTAGCTCAGCTGGTACCCACTCCAGAATTCTTGGGCTTCTCTTGTGGCTCAGCTGGTAAAGAATCTGCCAGCAACGCGGGAGACCTGGGTTCGATGCCTGGTTTGGGAAGATTCCTTGGAGAAGGGAAAGGCTACCCACTCCAGTATTCTGGCCTGGAGAATTCCATGGACTGTATAGTCCATGGGATCACAAAGAGTCGGACACAACTGAGCGACTTTCACTTTCAGACATAACCCACATAAAAAATCTCTGTAAGTTGCACTGTCCAATATGGTGGCAATGAATCACATGTGGCTACTAAACTCTTGTTGTATCACCAGTCTGAATTGAGATATGCTGCCAGTGTAAAACACTGAATTTCAAAGACTTCACATTAAAAGAATATTAAATCTCTGAATACTTTATATTGATTACCATGTTAAAATATTTCAGATTTATCAGATTAAATAAGATTAGTTTCACCCTTTGACTCTTAATGTGGCTACTAAATATTTAAAATGGCATGTATCTTCTACTTTTTTATTTGCATTATATTTCTACTGAGCAGCACTGGTCTATAAGATCCTCAATAATTTTTAATTGTGTCAGAGTCAGGAGACCAAAGTTTGAGAACTGCTGCTCTATAGGGAAATGGATCAGTTAAAAAAGCAATCAAACTGATAGATACTGATGTGTAGGGGTCCCAACAGGACATAATATGACCCCTCAGGGAAAACCACCACAGTCAGTAAGACCAGAGCACAAATTCATTCAAATATAAGCAGGTGGTAAGGCTCACCAAACATTTGTGGAAATCCTCTAACATGAGCCTCGGAGTAGAAAACAACTAAAATGAAAGACAGGTAACTCTTGTGAAAAAACAAATAGGGCAAATAGCTGAAATAATTTCAAAAACTTAAATACCCTCAGAGAGATGAGAAAATAACTGCATTCATGAAGCAATAGTTACATTTAAAAGTGAACATTCATAAAGCAACTTAAAAATTAAAATTTTGATAGAAGTTTAATTCAATAAAGATAAACCTCAAAAACTTCAGCTAAAAAAAAGGGGGGGAAATAGATTTTAAAAAGAAATTTAGAAGTGCACTCCAAAGTCCAAAATGCAAAATAGAAGAGCCAGAAATAACAAAAATTGTGTGTGTTATGGGTGGTTATTTTTGGTTAGTCACTCAGTCATGCCTGACTCTGCAATCCCACGGACTGCAGCATGTCAGGCTTCTGTCCTTCACCATCTCCTAAAGCTTGCTCAAACTCATATCCATTGAGTTGGTGATGGCATCCAACCACCTCGGTCATCCCCTTCTCTTCCCGCCTTCAATCTTTCCCAGCATCAGGGTCTTTTCCAATGAATTGGCTCTTCGCATCAGATGGCCAAAGTATTGGAGCTTCAGCATCAGTCCTTTCAATGAATACTGAGGGTAGATTTCCTTTAGGATTGACCAGTTTGATCTCCTTACTATCCAAGGGACTCTTCAAGAGTCCTCTCCAGCACCTCAGTTCGAAGGCATCAACTCTTCAGCACTCAGTCTTTTTTACGGTACAGCTCTCACATCTGCACTGGAAAAATCTTAGCTTTGACTATACAGACCTTTGTAAGCAAAGTAATGCCTCTGCTTTTTAATATACTGTTTAAGTTTGTCATTGCTTTTCTTCCAAGAAGCAAGCATCTTTTAATTTCGTGGCTGCAGTCACTGTCCACAATAATTTCAGAGCCCAAGAAAATAAAGTCTGTCCCTGTTTCCAATTTTTCCCACCTATTTGCCATGCAGTGATGGGACCAGATGCCATGATCTTTGTTTTTTGAATGTTGATTTTTAAGCCAGTTTTTTAATTCTCCTCTTTCACCTGCATCAAGAGGCTCTTTGATTCCTCTTTGCTTTCTGCCATTGTGAGGTGGGGAGAATGCTAAATAATAAAACTGAAAGATAAGTTTAGAGACGTAAAACATCAGCAAATGAACAAAACATCCAGCACAATGAATGATTTTTTAAAACCACATACATCACAAACTTGCAGATAATGGGGGATGGGGGATTGAGAAGGTTTCAAGATGCCAGGCAGTTTTTATCAGCCAGTAACAGTAAAAACTGAAAATAAAACACAACCTTCCAAATTATAAAGGAGAATAACTGCAACCTAGAATTTCTCATCTTGATAATCAAGTATGAGAAAGAAAGAAAGATATTTACAGACATGAATGCCAGAACAGCAAAAAAGAATACTCTCCCAAGAATCTTCCCAGAAATCTACTAGAGGTATTTGAAATACAGTTACAGGAGTATCAAAAAAAAACAGAAACTAAACCATTTAAACCAGGAAAATATCTGTACAAACAAAAAATTGATTATAGTATACTATATGCCCCAGCTTTCAGCTATTATTTTCCAGTCCTATGAGTATAAACACCGAATACTAATTGTCCCCAAATTTTTTAACTAATGAGGCCCAAGATTCAGAGAGGAACTAAAGGATGTGAATTAGAGAGAAAGGAATAAAAAAGTCAATCATTTTATCAACTGAAAACATCTTAATTTTAAAATCAAGTAATAGTCACTCAGGCATGCATATTGCTAAGAAATGAGAAGAAACATTTAAAGTTGAAATTGGTTGTCACTAAGGAGTAGGAAGGTACAGAACACAAAATCGCTGATAAACGTGAAAAACTTTGTACTATATAGTGCAAAATGCCTTACTTCAATTAGTTCAGAATAAAATGTAAAATATCTGAAATACCAAGTAACAGATGGGAATACACATTTAACTTTATAAACACATTTATCCAAAAATGGACACCTGAAAAGAAATTTGGAGCTTGTAAATTTGCTGACAGAGCAGATCAGCGTAGGAAAAAGCTAAGAAAAATCAAGTGAATGTATCTGAAATTAGTGTATATTCTGCCAGTTTTTTAATTGGGTTATAGCCACTTTACAATGTTGTAGTAGATTTCTGCTGTACAACAAAGTGAATCCGCTATATGTATACCCATTATCCATCCCAACTGGACCTCCCTCCCACCCCTTCCCCCTTCCCACCCCTCAAGGTTATCACAGGGCACCGAGATGAGTTCCCTGTGCTATACAGCAAGTCCCGCTATCAAATATTCTACACATGCTATCATATATGTCAATCCCATTCTCCCAACTCATCCCATCCGCCCTCCCCGTGTCCACTTGTCCGTTCCCTATGTCGGCTTCTCTTATCATACAGAATGAAGCAAGTCATAAAAAGGAAAATATCATACATTAACGCACGTATGCGGAGCCTAGAGAAAAGGTACAGATGAATCTATTTGCAGGGCAGGAATAGGGATGCCAGTTTTATTTTAAACTAGACATCGACTCAGTGGACATGAGTTTGAGCAAACTCCGGGAGATAGTGAAGAAAAGGGAAGCGTGGCGTGCTGCAGCCCATGGGGTCGCAAAGAGTAGGACACGATTTAGTGACTAAACAACAACAGGACATAAATGTAAAGAAAAGATCAAGACAGCCACCTGTCTAATGACTCACCAAGGATCTTAAACTAGGGATCCACATGCTGACCCAACCTGCAAATCTATGCTGTTTGGGCTGAACGACACCACAGTAGAATTCCAAGATAACCTAGATGGTTATCCTTCCCGGTAAAGGCAAAAATCTGGCCACAGACAACCCATGTTCCATCTTGGCAACAACCAACCACAACTGAACAAGGGCAGCCCAGCGCCTTTCCCACTGAGCACCACTCACTTCACTACCAGATAGCATAGGCATCTCTATGCTATCTATTTCTCTTTGGGGGCACCCACTCCTAAAAGACGACAGAAGATAGGCCAAGAACATCCTATCTTACAATCAGAAATAAAGCATGTATGTCTGCATAAATGAAGACAACTCCCATTATTTAAATGAAACAGCAGATATTTATTTTTTCAGTTGCTTGTCCAGCCCCAGTGGTGATTTGAACCTAAGATTCCTGGTTTAAAAGTTGATAGGCTTGAAGGAAACAAACATGCAAGTCATTTTTGCTGCATCCCACAAGCTTGCATTTTTCATAGTTTTTCATATTATTTGTTCATAATATATTCAGATAAAATTAAGATATGCACATGAGCATATTTTATTTTATTTTTTATTTTTTTTGGTAAGTGAACAGAATTTTATTGACTCATTGAAACTATGAGAGGGAACAGCTCTACTAATGACAAACTCCAGGATGGTTGGAGTAAATCTCCAAGGTTACCCTTTTTAATGAAATGTCTGTTGGGAGAACTGAAAGCCAGTGCTTATATATGCCAAACGTAAGGGTCCTTTCCAGTCCATGGAGAGAACAGGAAAAACCAATGGGTTCTTTTTCCTTTATTCTGGATTTTCAATGTTACCACGTACTTCTGTCATCTGACACTGTCTGGTTGCAGTTTTCTAAGAGGATGGTTGCTCTTTGCATCTATATGATTCCTTGCTGATGACACAGAAGAAAGAACCACTGTCATTACATGTGACTCTCACATGAGCACATTTTAAAATAACTGTAGACTTTTTTCCAGTTTAACCTGTAACTCATTATGTTAAGAATATTAAAAATGATACCAACTTCAGTATTTTCTTCATTTTACTTTTGATTTTGATACATATTATAATCCTATTCATGCCAAAAATCTGCAAGTTGTCAGTCTCAGAATGAGGGTGAAGGAAGAAGGGGAGAAACAGTGTAACTTAAAAAACAAAGCCTATTAGTTTTATTTACATGCCACAACACCATCTCCAAACGACCTCTGCCTTTCTAAGTAACATTTAAAAAAAAAAAAAAAAAACTGAAGTGACAGAGAATGGAACGTCACATTAGAATTGAAAGCATGATAAAAAGGTAGAAGTCCTAATCTACAGCTCTACTTAGCATTATTCATAACAAGGGTTTCCCACTTTTTCAGACAGGGTTCAAAATGTCAGCTTGAACCATGTAGCAAATTTTAATGGGATGTTTCTAAATGAGTACCCTAAGAGGGTAACAAGGATTTCTTCATCTGTGGCACATTCAGAATGACACTAGTTACTTCTCACCAGGCCCTAGGAGTAAAGAAAGTCTCCCCATCCCATTACCTTTCATCCCTGATCCATGTGGACTCTGGCTGAGCTAACCACTTCCATGGCAGATACAGGAGCCAGAATACAAATTTTGTTTTGGGTTTATAAAGAAAAGTATGGGCAAGAAAGCCCTCTCTGAAGGCCACTCTGCTCTGGTTTCAGAAATACTCTGCTAGTGGGGTGCTGCTATACTCTGTTGAAAGGTGGCATCAGAGAAGTGATTTGGTAATGCAGAAAATCAAGGCATCTGGTTACAGAAAACTATTTCCAGTGTAAATTGTAAAATACCACTGAGGTCTTAAAATCTTAGGGCAATTTTTCAAACACATACTGAGTTTTGTATGATTAAAAATATAGCTATGAGAATAATTCAAACTTAATTGCTGGGCAGCACTAACACAGACTGGACCAACCAGCCAGGTATTGTTCTCAGAATGGTCAGGTGGGAGAGGATCTCTCTCCTCCAGAGAGCACAGCCTGTTGATAAGTACACCACTAGATCAGAATGATTCTATAAAGGGAACAAGCAGCCAGAACTCCACTGATAAATTCCATAAATTCTTGGTAATATGTGCAACATTTTAAAAAAATAGACCACACTTAGCACCCTATAGCAGAAGATATTAAGAAGAGGTGGCAAGAATACACAGAAGAACTATACAAAAAGATCTTAATGACCCAGAAAACTCACCTAGAGCCAGATATCCTGGAATATGAATTCAAGTGGACCTTCACAAGAATCACCACAAATAAAGCTTGTGGAGGTGATGGAATTCCAGCTCAGCTATTTCAAATCCTAAAAGATGCTGCTGCTAAAGTGCTGCACCCAATATGCCAGCAAATTTGGGAAAACTCAGCAATGGGCACAGGACTGGAAAAGGTCAGTTTTCATTTCAGTCCCAAGGAAGGGCAATGTCAATGTTCAAACTACCACGCAGCTGTGCTCATTTCACATGCTAGCAAGGTAATGCTCAAAATCCTTCAAGCTAGGCTTCAACAATATGTTGAAGATGTTCCAGATGTAAGAATATGGAACTTTCATTCTTCGTAAATATCACTTTTTAATTGTAAAGCACCTGGCAAAATATTTGTGGGTTACTAAAAAAAAATGTTAAGTACATCGTACATTATACCTTGACACTCTCAAAAAATTTATAAAATCAAAGCTTTCTAAATAGAGTTAAAACCTTATTGGGGAAAATACCTTAAACACTTCAAATAAAACAGAAGTATAACTTTTAACCAGGATCTATCGTAAAAGTAGTGTAACTCCAGAGCAGTATAGCAAGGTATTATCAGAACTGTATTTCCATCATAATTGGAACTATTTATAACCCAGTGAGACAAAGATTATTGAAATACAGTCTTGTATCTTTATTTTAAATGAGTTTCAAATTTATTTTACCCACAACATCGTAATCATTCTCTTAATCTGAGAAATACAAAGATTGAAATCCTTTCACCTTCCCCAATATTACCACAATCATACAAATATACGTGGGTCGTATATGTATGTAGCTAGGATCGAAGGGAGGATGGGGAGATTATGCCAAAGTCAGGATATCATCTGAATACTTTCTAGGTAATTGACATGCAATGAACTATGGATGTTACCAGCACTCCCCAAGTTATTGAGCCAACCAGTTGATTTATTTGTGCTAATAAAGAGTTTTATGTTTCCAGGACACATTACACTCTAATCCCATCTCCTTCCAGGCATAACCCTGAGAAAGCAGGACACAGCCAATTCAGAACAGCTCCATTTGGCTTGAGCTTCTGGGAGCAAAGGAGCATTGAGTGAAGCTTTCCTCCCAGTGCCCTCCCCCTAGAGATGCACAGCCACCCACACACACCAAAGGGAGAAGAATGGGAAAGGGCAGATTATTTCTTTCCTGGGAAAAAAGCCAGAGTGAAAGTTTTGGAGGATATAAACACATAACAGCTAGTAGAGAGCCATGGAAACCTTCTCCCCGAGCAAATGTGCTTTGCTGTAAACTTTCCTTGCCCCTCACAATATTTAGTGTTGTGTTAAAGCAAATATTTTAAAAATCCACAAGCATGTGTTGTTTTAAAATTCCTAAAATTAAAAACAAACAAATTCTCCCTCATTGCCTATCTAAAACCAGCAAGACATCCACTCTATCACCACAAGATATTTATCAAGCAGCTGACTGCTGGGAAGACAAACTATATTGCAAATTTCTTCTTGTCCCTTCTGCCAGGATTCTAAACTGACGGTCCCATTACATCCCTGAAATTAAGCACATGGCACACCCAAGTGCATCTTTCTGGACAGAGGCTTGCCGAAAGTCCCAGTTATAAGAGCGGTTCAAATCCTGGCTTATATACATGTCATCCAAAACTCATTAACTATCCCTCCAGCCATTCTCTAAACATGTGAGTCTATTTCTATTTTGTAAATAAGTTCATTTGTATCATTTCTATTTCAATTCTGTATATAAGGGATATCATACAAGATCATATGATATTTCTCATGCTATTTCTCTACATACCACTATCCATTTAAAATGGATAACCAACAAGGACCTACTGTATAGCACAGAAAACTCTACTCAATGCTATGTGGCAGCCTGGATAGGAGGGGAGAATGGGTATATGCATACGTATGGCTGAGTCCCTTTGCTGCTTACCTGAAACTATCACAGCATTGTTCATTAACTAGGTATACTCTGATATAAAATAAAAAGTTTAAAAAAAAAAAAGCATCTTCACAGATTACAATCTACATTAATAGATCCTTCCAGTCACCTAGTTTGGCTGCCGTAAAATTTCTAAGGAATAGAACTTGAAACAACCATTCAGAGTTAATCCCCCTCTCAGGAAATCCGTTAATACAGGTCTCAGATAGGAATGTGAGCCTACACCCTCTGCTTCAGTTCTCTGGGGGCTTAGAACAGCCGATCACCTTCACAGGTGGAGCCACTCCCACCCCCTTCATTTCCTTGGTTCCTAAATCCTTTGCTTCCACTGTACTATTTTACTTTTTATGATTACTGCACTTCCTTAACCTCTATGTACTTTTTCCACACCATTCACAAAATGACACGTATAAACACAAGCACTGCTTTTAGTCCTTACAAGACTGAGTTAAACTGCTGTCAACTTCACATGTTTGGCAGAAGCCCTACCCTGCTGATACAGTCAGCTAGTCAGTGATGACACTGGGTCCCTTATTTGCCCTTCTTATTTCTCACAGTTATTCCCTAACTCCACTGGGCTTCCTGCTGGAGTATACTACTTAGAACTCCTTAAAGCAAAGTTCTATGCTGAGCCTTCACAAGACTTACTTACACTTTTAAAACAAACTTCCCAACTGCTGTAATAGTTTTCACCTTTCGTATATATGGTAGCCTGCTTCTATAATAATAAACTTTTTGATTACTGTTTTGTAGGCACCTAATGGTAGTTCTGGGCTTTCCAGGTGGCTCAATGGTAAGAATCTGCCTGCCAATGCAGGAGACGTTAGTTTGATCCCTCTTAGAGGAGGACATGGCAACCCACTCCAGTATTTTTGCCTGGGAAATCCCATAGACAGAGGAGCCTGGTGGGCTACAGTCCATGGGGTTGCAAAACGTCAGGTTGCCTGAGCACACACTGGTAGTTCTAGAACGCTAGAGCATTATATCTCACATCTTTCCGAGTAGCTTTCTACTCTAAAGCAAGAATCAAAGTGGAGAGTAGGGGGAAGAAATGTCTTTATGGGAAATATATGAAAAAGATGAAAATGTTTGAGGCTTTAATATTTCTAAGAAAAATCCATAAACGCAGCAGCAGGTAACATACCTGCTACTCCATAATTTTTTGCAGTTGTTTTCCTTAGGTAAGACAGCATCCCAATGAGATCTAAAGGAGTCTCTATAGAGTCATCTGAATTGAATACTATAACTTAATGAGATGCACACAGGTGAAGCTTTTGTAGCAGTTTGGTCCTGCAGATAATAACCCAGCAGCATCTTAAGGGAATAGGTAATGAGACCAGGGAGTCATCTGTGGTAGCCACTGAGGTGTGTTCAAAAACTGCTGATTCTTATTCTAAGAACACAGTTGGATCACACTTCACCACCCACTTGGAATTAGGTTTGGCCATTAGCTGGCCAGAGAAGTGTGAGTGTAACATGGGCCTCTGCACCGAAGCTTTAAAAGCCAGTGCATGGATTTCCACCTCATTTTCCCTGGCTTTCTGCAATTACAAACATGTCTTAAGCTGGAACCTCCATCAGCCAGGACCCTGAATGATACAGTGAGCACCTCTTATGATCCACAAGGGGCTCATAGCATGATGGTGAAGTTTTACCTTAAGCCATAGAGGTTTGCAGATTTTTTGTTGTTGCAGCATAGCCTAAACTTTCCTGAACCACAGCTAGTTTTAAAAACCAATATATGAGACACAGTTCTATGCTATCCCTATGGGAAACTCGAGATTAGTCAGAAAGAAGGTACAATTGCCCTCGAGAAGAAGAGATTACAAGAGAGACCAAACAGAACCATGTTTTGATCTTGAAATAAGGAATGCAATTCCAACTTCCATCTATGGAAAACCCTCTAAAGCCTGGGGTCAAACCTCTGAAAGGAGAGGGGAAGAGATCTCAACTTTTCACAGCAGACTAAAGGTCAAGACAGAAAACACAGGGAGTCGTGAAGGCAGTAGACAGGTGAGTGAGGCTGCAGCTTGAACTCCAACAGGCATAGGCAATAAATAAGGTTGGAAATCTAAGATGCAACACACCATGTCAGGCCTTAAACCATCAGAATATTAACAGCAACAATAAAAACCACCATTATGTCCCAACACATCTTCAGTCAGTCAGTTCAGTCGCTCAGTCGTGTCTGACTCTTTGCAACCCCATGAATCGCAGCACGCCAGGCCTCCCTGTCCATCACCATCTCCCGGAGTTTACCCAAACCCACGTCCATTGAGTCGGTGATGCCATCCAGCCATCTCATCCTCTGTCGTCCTCTTCTCCTCTTGTCCCCAATCCCTCCCAGCATCAGAGTCTTTTCCAATGAGTCAACTCTTTGCATGAGGTGGCCAAAGTACTGGAGTTTCAGCTTTAGCATCATTCCCTCCAAAGAACACCCAGGACTGATCTCCTTTAGAATGGACTGGTTGGATCTCCTTGCAGTCCAAGGGACTCTCAAGAGTCTTCTCCAACACCGCAGTTCAAAAGCATCAATTCTTCAGCGCTCAGCTTTCTTCACAGTCCAGCTCTCACGTCTATACATGACCACTGGAAAAACCATAGCCTTGACTAGACGGACCTTTGTTGGCAAAGTATTGTCTCTGCTTTTCAATATGCTATTGAGGTTGGTCATAACTTTCCTTCCAAGGAGTAAGCATCTTAGGGCTTTCATAACAGTTTTCATAACAACTCATTGAGGTAGATACTGTAATAATTTTTTTAAAAGACGAAAAGCATAGTGCAGGGGAATACACTGCCAAGGTCATAAAGAAAAGAGGTAGTAGAACCAGGGCTTCAATCCATTCAATCTTACTCTAGGATCTGTGACATTAACCACTGTTACAGAAGAGTACACCTCAGACTTTAGATCACCTTCTATGCAAGCAATGAGATCCATCTACACTTTTAGGAAAGAGTCGACAATCAGCTTCACGCTTCAAGAACATCACTTATATACTATATACAAAATGAGCCAAAGAAAGGGGACTGATGTGTAGGTAGAGAGAGCATTAAAAAAAAAAATCACTGAAAGGAAGCAGGTGAAAGCCCTGTATTAAGATAATAACTAGTGATGTGAATCAATCAATCCTTCAGAAACCTCTGATATGGTCATAGCAATAAGGCTTCTGCCTCTCAGTGTGGGGTAGCTTAAGGGTGAAGAACAAGTTCTTCACTGTTCCTCTCACTGAGTGGGAGCAGGTTTAATTCCACCCTGGCTTTCTCACACACCTACTTAATAGATTATGGCAGAAATGATGCTCTGAGGCTTCTGACACCAGTCTCCTGCAGCACCTGCTGGGCTCTCTTGAAGCATCTAGAGCCCAGGGCAAAACACTAGAGGTCCCGAGTCATCTTGCAACAGCTTATAAAGGGAAAATTTAATTTTAGAAAAACTTAGCTTATGCACTAGGCCACTCACCACCTCATAGGTTGTATTCTCTTACTGAGCTAATATTAAAACATTTTTTCCTCACATGAAAAATTCCAGAATGGAATGTAAAAAATATTAGTACATAAGAGTCTATACAAACAAGTCAAAATACCTTGCTTAGACTACCTTGCTAAGAGGCTTTCTTTAAAAACACCAAAGGTTTATGGGGAGGGCCCGGCTGAGCCCAGCAGCCTTCCAGAGACCCAAACCTAGGTGTGGGGCAGGTGATTAATCCACCACGGACCTTCCATACCAGCCAACAGCTAAGCATCACCAAGTGTCCCTCAACTGACACCCTGTGGAACAGAAGTAGCCCCCAGCCCAACCAGGCCATATTCTTAACCCTCAGCCCATGAGATATAATGAAGTAATTATGTCACGATGACATGTTTCTGAATGCTTAGACTGGAATAGACAACCGTAACACATTACTTACGAAAGGAACCCTGAAGTCCAACCAACTTTATCAAAGTCACTGGAAGCTCTCAATGCCTCACTTCACTCCAAACAAGTTAGAATGTGTGCACGTGAGCCTGAGGACTACCGTAAGCAGCAAGTTCCACCACCCCTAGTGCGTCTTACACTGAAATCTGAGAAGACTAGAATCAAGACCATCTACACAATAAAGATGGAACCAAAAGGCCAGGTTCACCACAACATGAGTGGTATGAAAACTTACATGGTTATCCATCTCCTGCCCCTGCTGGCTCCACAGTCCCTCTATTCTGATGGGAATCAGCGCCTAGGAGGCTTTACCATCTCCCAATTCTAAACCCCGCCCCAAACCAATTAAGGGAGGAGCCTCCAGGTGATTCTAATCGGCAGCTAGGATTGCCAAGAGGGTGGTCATAGTTCACCATTAGTATTTCACTGCTTTATGAGCAAAAACAGGGGGGAGTGGAATTTTTTTTTTTTTAAAGCTTTTCCTTTTTTTAAAGCTTTTTCTTTCTCAAAAAAGAAAAGAAAGATTTGGCTTGATTCCCTAAAACTGCAGAGTGATCTCCAGGTACCACTTGCATAAAACAGATCAGAAAGAATTAGAATTTCCACCCTTCCAAAACATCTAAAATTACTTGCATATGTATATCATTGTGGTCAAATATTTTAAATATATAAAGTATATCTTAAATCTCTGAGCATGTTTCAGGGAGCAGTTTCTGAAGCATGTGACTTTCAGAAGCAAGTTTATATTTCTGCTTTTGAAATATCTTCTGGAAAGACTGGATTGCAAACAACTCTTAAAGGGAAAATTTAATTTAAAAAAAAAACTTCGCTTCTGCACTAGACCACTCCACCTGATAAGCTGCATTCTCTTACTGAGCTAATATTAAAACATTTTTCCTCATACAAAGAATTCCAGAATGGAATCTAAAGAATATTAGGAGTGAATACAAAAAAGTCAAAATAACCTCCACCCCTTTGGTAACAAAGCATGGCCCTTCTCAGTGGTGAGAAAAAGCACTCGGGATGTCGAAAGCACAAACTTTGGGCCATTTCCTATAAAAGAAATATTCTCTCTGAACACTGTTAATATTCAAAGATTAGAAAATGAGGTCATTCATGATAAATGTAATTCTTCTCAGACTCATCAAATTCTATTCAAGTATGAATGGAAATGACCCAGTACTTTTGAATAAATATTTGTTACTCACCCAGCAGACAGTACTACCTACCAGTCAGGTAGTAGTAGGTCGGGTGAAAAGAAACCACCCAAAGTTCCACCAAAGAGGAAGCTGGATGAACCAGCAGGAATCACCTAAGTGTGAGCCCAGGTGGACATAGCCTGGAAAGGGGTGAGGCTGTCTCCTACAGTGAAAACTAAGCCCCAACATGAACAAAGATATTTCACAGCAATGGAAAGCCCTACTCAAACTTGGAAGTGTTTCTCCAAACTGCTGTTGGGTTAGCCCTGCATGCTTGACATTCTTTCTGTGCAGAGCTCCTTCTGGGATGAACTAAATGCACCTGTGGCAGGAGTGAATCAAGTGCAGTCTATAAAGCAAAGTTTTTATCAGGAAGGAGCTAACCGGCATTAAGGCTCTACATTTCTGTAACACATGGTCAACAGAGCAGTGATAAATGTCCTGATGTGCAGAAAAATAATACTGAAGTCGGAGGGTAAATTTTCCATGTTTTCATTATCTGTCCCTGATGGTCTTCAGGGATCCAAGCAGTTCACACAGACTTTGCGGATTACTTTACTTCTCAGCACTTAATTTGCCCCAGCAGAGAAATTAACAAACAATAACCACTGAGACACTTTTTATGAGGATTCCTAAAGTAATGCTGGTGAATTAATCAAGACCTACAAATTATTTCAGTGAGAGCTAAAGCACCTTTTTTTTTTCTTTTTAACACAAAACGTGCTATTAGAAAGTCAGATCCAGAAAAATTAAGAAAATTCTCAAAGAAGTTAAGAGATGGCAAATTTAATAAAACAGGAGTTATAAAGGCATAGAAGAAAATTAACTTGGATGCCTCGGGTTATATGATAAGAATCAGGATTTTCAACTTTCCTGACTTGAAAGACTATTCCATCTACACTTCCTCATTCCAATGCTGAGCAAGAAGACTCTTATTGACCACTTTGAAAGATAAATAAGTGAGCACGCAGCTATATAATTTAGAGCAGTAAATCTGCTCTCCTTAGAGCTTCAAAGGATGCTATTAACCTAGTGTCAGTCATACCTATGCACAAACTGTTTTTCTAAAACTAGAGTGATTTATAATTATCCTGGCTCTACATCTTGATTCAAAATATTTATTAAGCATCTGCTAAGAGGAAACACCTGTGTTGGTCAATACAGCAGTATAACGTGGTAAAGATAGCTCCTTGCCTCCTCAGCAGAGCTGGGGAAACAGAGCACATTCTATAAAATCCAAATGACCCAATGAGTGGTTGAGAGACACTTAATATCAACTTCTAACTTTTATGTAATATGTTATCTTCTAACCAGACTAAGAAGTTTTAGAGTTTCGTGTGGTTTTTTATCAATCTCACCCACCCACACCGATGATCATCACAGAGCTGCTCACACAAAGAATCTAAACTGACTTGTTTTGATTTGATTTGGTCTCCTTTTCTCTAGAAAAGAGAAATGTTGTTGATGAGAGTTGGCCATACAGTCTGTGACAATAAAAAACAAACAGGCTTCAATGCAGATTAAAACCCAACCCTCTGACCTAAACGGACATTTTAGTAATCAGAGATTAGACATGGCATGAATAGAACTGATTATAACATTCTAAATTCCCATGAACTTAATACCACTCAGAGTCTCACTGTCTGTTTCCTTGTGCTACTATTTAAGAAAATTATTGGGCAAGAATTGTAGCAAAAGAGAATTATGGACTGAAAACTAAGCTGCATGAAAGGAGAACATTTAGCCTGGAGAAGACATACTGAAGAGTGACAGAAAAAGCATCACAGAGAAAGCAAACAATGAAGCACCCGATATTTATATTACTTAGCAGATGTACAAAGTGTTTCACAAGCACTATCTCACTTATCTTCCCCATGTGATGAAGTTTGTGACCCAGTTGAACAAAATAGAATACTGGGGCTGAAGGCAAGTGCAGGGTTGAAATACAAACCCAGAGTCTGTATCATTCTCCAAAAGGGTGCTAATTACCCTCGATCAGAAATAACTCCCCTCAACGAGGGGGAACAACGTTAATATCTCTGGTTGCCTCTTTCAGGTTTAAAATTGTGATTATAAAGGAAAGGATGGGTTTCCCAGGTGGCTCAGAGGTTAAGAATCTGCCTGCCAGTGCAGGAGTCAAGGATACTCGGGTTCAATCCCTGGGTAAGGAAGATACCCTGGAGGAGGAAATGACAACCCACTCCAGTATTCTTGCCTGGAGAATCCCATGGACAAAGGAGCCTGGTGGGCTACAGTCCATGGGGTCGCAAAGAGTTGGACAGAACTGAGCACATGCATACACAATAAAGGAAAACACAGCAACCAATTATATACCACCTTCAGCGGAGCCAGAAAACCACATAGGCTACATCAACGTTAATGTAATTAACTAACAAAGAAGAAATTTCCATAAATTTCTACAATTCTGTAAGAAGATAAATGTCATCTGTTTGAATAATATAGAAGGTGAAGTCTTGCCTTCAGGATTACTTTGAGAACGTGTCTTTTAATTCTACAGTGACCGCTGGAATAGAAAAATTTTCATCTTGATTTTAACAAGCGCATTCATAGTATTTTCACCAAGTTTCTTGGACCTAAATTAAGCAGTTCATGAACCGCTTAAGTTTTACATTATGATTTTTTTTTCTTGAAACAGGAGATCTGCATATTTAAGCACTAGTTTCTGATTCATGAGGAAATTCATTTGGGGGAGACTACTTTCTAAAAAAAAACAAATTTACATATAAGAATTCCAAATTCATATCACATCTCACAATCATTCCCCAATTAATCAAATTTGATGAGGAATTCTAATAAGGTTTCACAATTAAGTTTTTATGTGTTAAAAAACAATATAGCAATCACCATTTAATGTGTAAGACCTAACCACTGCACAGATGATGTTCTAAATTTGAACTTGAAAGGAAAACCCATCAGTGTGCCTGCTTGATTTCTTTAATCTATTCATGTAGGTTAATTACCTGACACTCATTAAGATGACTCTGGGCTTCTTTAAATTTCTGACCATATTAACCTCTCCAACTAATCCTTATTAGAAAAATATTAAAGAGTGTTCATTTCTATTACAAATTGAATTTGAAATGATGAAACAATTATCAAATAAATGGAGTAGAAAACGAGGTTATATGCATGAGAAGATTCAATGCATCAAATATTTTACTTCCATTATTATAAAATAAAGGTCTTAAGGTCTATATTCAAGAAATGTGCTTAAAGATCAATCCTTGAAAAAAAATCTCTCCACTCCATTCTTATCCAGTGGGGTGACAAACAAAAACCTCAAGCTCATCATTAACAGACTTATTCAGCAAAAAAAAAGTCTTATTTTAAACTAAACAATTGGACAAAAAGATTCAACCACCTAGCTCAGTAAGTCTACATAAAATCACTTAATATTGTGAGTCACACATTCCGTATTACTCATTTTGCAAATAAAATGGTAGAAAAAGGCCAATAAAGTACTGGTCAAGATCACAAAAGCATGAAATATGAATGTTACTTTTAAAACTGAAAGCATATCTCTTCAGTTCTAGGGTGAAAAATGAATTCAAAGACATTTCTTCCCTAGACAAATTTCATTAAAAACTGTCCTTTTCCCTTCAACAACTGATATTTCATCTCTGTAGACTCCTTTTTTTAAAAATACTATGAAGAGAGCATAACTGGTGGTATTTTATAAATGATCGCTTAAATTATACCAGAGGTTAGATGAGGGGGAAAAAAAAGCACAGAAGTCTGGATTCAGGCAATGAACGAAGAAATGGGAGATTTAAGAAAGGAGGTTAAGTGAAAAAGGGGAAAGGATGTAATGAAGCGAAGTGAAAGTCGCTCAGTCAAGTCCGACTCTTTGCGACCCCCATGAACTATAGTCCATGGAATTCTCCAGGCCAGAATAACTGGTGTAGGTAGCCTTTCCTTTCTCCAAGGGATCTTCCCAACCCAGGGATTGAAACCAGGTCTCCTGCACTGCAGGCAGATTCTTTACCAGCTGAGCCACGAGGGAAGCCCTCAAGTGGATATGTTCACTAGGATGTATGTTCACTGACTGACAGTAATAATTTATGTAACTGATGGTCACAGATAGTCAACATGCCTGGTAGCTCAGCAAACAGCATGATAACATGAAATACAAAACATGTCTGGTATCTGGGTATCAGATCCTTTTCTTATATAGGCAACAAATTTAAGGGGCCAATGATGAAATAATGTAAGAATTCCATGATTCTATGTTTCTGGGACAGAAGTTCTTTCTGCTGAGTGTAAATCCACAAAGCTTTAAAACTTGAAGGACTAACTCACTCCATTGAATTCATTAAATATTTAGAAATAGTTCATCTGGCAGTTCACGGTTCACATACTGTTGAAACCTGACTTGGAGAATTGTGAGCATTACTTTGCTAGTGTGTGAGATGAGTGCAACTGTGCAGTAGTTTGAACATTTCTTGGCCTTGCCTTTCTTGGGATTGGAATGAAAACTGACCTTTTCCAGTCCTGTGGCCACTGCTGAGTTTTCCAAGTTTCCCAGCATACTGAGTGCAGCACTTTCACAGCATTATCTTTCAGGATTTGAAATAGCTCAACTGGAATTCCATCACCTCCACTAGCTTTGTTCGTCGTGATGCTTCCTAAGGCCCACTTGACTCCACATTCCAGGATGTCTGGCTCTAGGTGAGTGATCACACCATCGTGGTAATATAGGTCATGTAGATTTTTTTTGTATAGTTCTGTGTATTCTTGCCACCTCTTCTTAATATCTTCTGCTCCATGCCATTTCTGTCCTTTATTGTGCCCATCTTTGCATGAAGTGTTCCCTTGCTTTCACTAATTTGCTTGAAGAGCTCTATAGTCTATCCCATTCTATTGTTTTCCTCTACTTCATTGCATTGATCACTGAGGAAGGCGTTCTTATCTCTCCTTGCTATTCTTGGAAACTCTGCATTCAGATGGAAATATCTTTCCTTTTCTCCTTTGCCTTTCACTTCTCTTCTTTTCTCAGCTATTTGTAATGCCTCCTCAGACAACCATTTGCCTTTTTACACTTTTTCTTGGGGATGGTCTTGATCACTGCCTCCTGTACAATGTTCCAAACCTCCGTCCATAGTTCTTAAGGCACTCTATCAGATTAAATCCCTTGAATCTATTTCTCACTTCCATTTTATAATCGTAAGGGATTTTATTTAGGTCATACCTGAATAGTCTAATGGTGTTTCCTACTTTCTTCAATTTAAGTCTGAATTTTGCTTTAAGGAGCTCATGATCCAAGCCATAATCAGCTCCTATTCTTGTTTTTGCTGACTGTATAGAGCTTCTCCATCTCTGGCTGCAAAGAATATAATCAGTCTGATTTCAGTACTGACCATCTGGTGATGTCCATGTGTAGAGTTTTCTCTTGTGTTGTTGGAAGAGGGTCTTTGCTATGACCAATGCGTTCTCTTGGCAAAACTCTGTTAGCCTTTGCCCTGCTTCATTCTGTACTCCAAGGCCAAACTGGGATATTTATAACAAATGACAAGGTAGTAAAACTCTGGATATAAAAAACATTTTCACCAAAAAAAAAACCCTATCCTTTGTCCATATTTTTTTTTCTTTCAAACTATAAATAGCCACAACCACAGGGAAACAAAATGGCAATCCATCCGTATGACAGAAACTAACTTCATTAGTACAGTTTCTTTTTTAATGCTTTACCCTCTGTATTAATGAAAATGAACAAAGCAGTCTTAAGCACAGCTGTGATCAGCACTGGTGTGATCTGTTACCAAATTCTGTAGGAACACTGCACCAAAGTTTTAAAAACATACACATCCATTGACCCAGTAGTTGCAATTTAAGAAACTAACTTAAGGGAACAATGAAGGATACTCAAAAAATTTGAGGGACAGATGGCCATAACAGAGCTATTCATCATTGTGAAAATATCCAACATCGTGTGCTGCATAAATAATACGTGACGTGCATACAGTATACTACTGAATATGCGCACATATATGCACACATATAATACATACACAGAATTCTTTAATTTAGCTCTTATATAAAGTCTATGTGCCAGGTACTGTTCTAAGGAATTTACAAATATTAATTCATTTAATCCTCATAACAACTCTGTTATATGGCTCCTATGACTATCATCGTATTAGAGATGAGCACTTGAGGCAGAAGGCTAAATAACTTATCCAAAATTACACAGCCAGTAAGTGGAAGAACTGAAATTTTAACCCTGGCAATCAACCTCTATAATCTGAGCTCTAAAGGATATTTATAACAACATGTAAATAAGTTATAGTTATCTCTGATGATGGAGATAACCATAATCTTTTAAGATTATGTTTTACCTATCTAAATTTTTTTAATTTTCCCACTTAAGCTTGTATTATTCTTATAAGAAAACATTTAACAGACAAATAAAAGAACATCCTAGGAAATAACTAGGGGAAGAAAATATAAAGTGCAAATCAGAAAGACAGAGAGGACAGTTTAGGTTTCAACGTGGGAACTAAAGGAATGAATATAAGAAAAAAGGAGAAGGCCAAGATCAGGGCTTTCTTTTAAATTAGGTGCTCTAAACTGACACGTCAGATATTCTAGAAAGCTATTCATTTGGAGCTGAATGTCCACAGTCTCGTACATACAAATTAATTCTGTGGAATATTAATAGACATGGTATGATAGGAAGGTAACATAATCATATAGTTTTATACACTGAATTAAACAAAAGGAAAATGATTACATTGTCAAAAGACAAACCCTCAGAGGTGCTGCTGCTGCTGCTAAGTCGCTTCAGTCGTGTCCGACTCTGTGCGACCCCAGAGATGGCAGCCTACCAGGCTCTTCTGTCCCTGGGATTCTCCAGGCAAGAACACCAGAGCGGGTTGCCATTTCCTTCTCCCAGTGGTGCTACCAGAGGCTAATGTTTCCCAACTTATTTGTCCATGAAACACTCTTCCAAAGATTTCATCCTAATTGTTGCTCAGTCTCAGTCGTATTCAGCTCTTTGCAACATCATGGACTTCAGTACGCCACACTCCATTACCAACTCCTGGAGTTTGCTCAACTCATGTCTATTGAGTTGGTGATGCCATCCAACCATCTCATCCTCTCTTGTCCCCTTCTCCTCCTGCCTTCAATCTTTCCCAGCATCAGGGTCTTTTCCAATGAGTCAGCTCTTCGCATCAGGTGGCCAAAGCATTGGAGCTTCAGCATCAATCCTTCCACTGAATATTCAGGATTGATTTCCTTTAGGATTGACTGGTTTGATCTACTTGCAGTCCAAGGGACTCTCAAGAGTATTCTCCAACACCACAGCTTTCTTTATGGTTCACCTTTCACATCCACACATAACTACTACAAAAACCATAGCTTTGACTAGACAGACCTTTGTCAACAAACTAATGTCTCTGCTTTTTAAGACACTGTCTAGGTTCATCATAACTCTTCTTGCAAGGAGCAAGCATTTTTTAATTTCATGGCTGCCGTCATCATCTGCAGTGATTTTGGAGCCCAGGAAAATAAAGTCTATCACTGTTTCCATTGTTTCCCCATCTATTTGCCATGAAGTAATAGGACCAAATGCCATGATCTTAGTTTACTGAATGTTGAATTTTATGCCAGCTTTTTCACTCTCCTCTTTCACCTTCATCAAGAGGCTCCTTGGTTCCTCTTTGCTTTCTGCCATTAGTGTCATCTGCATATCTGAGGTTATTGATATTTCTCCTGGCAATCTTGATTCCAGCTGTGCTTCATCCAGCCCAGCATTTCACAAGGACTCTGCATATAAGTTAAATAAGCAAGGTGAAATATAGAGCCTTGATGTACTCCTTTTCCAATTACAAAACAAGTCCATTGTCCCATGTCCAGTTCTAATTGTTGCTTCTTGACCTGCATATAGATTTCTCAGGAGGCAGATAAGGTGGTCTGGTATTCCCATCTCTTTAAGAATTTTCCATAGCTTGTTGTGATCCACAGAGTCAAAGGCTTAGTGTAGTCAATGAAGCAGAATAGATGTTCTTCTGTTCTCTTCCTTTCTGGATGATCCAGCAGATGTTGGCAATTTTATCTCCGGTTCCTCTGCCTTTTCTAAATCCAGCTTGAACATCTGGAAGTGCTCGGTCCACATACTGTGGAAGCGTAGCTTGGAGAATTTTGAGCATTACTTCGTTAGCATGTGAAATGAATTCAATTGTCTGGTAGTTTGAACATTCTTTGGCATTGCCCTTCTTTGGGACTGAAGTGAAAACTGACCTTTTCCAGTCCTGTGGCCATTGCTGAGTTTTGTAAATTTGCTGGCATACTGAGTGAAGTATTTTCCCAGCATCATCTTTCAGGATTTGAAATAGCTCTGCTGGAATTCCATCAGCTCCACTAGCTTTGTTCGTAGTGATGCTCCTAAGACCCATTTGACTTTGCACTCCAAGATATCTGGCTCTAGGTGAGTGATCACAACATCGTGGTCATATGGGTCAACTAAGATCTTTTTTGTATAGTTCTTCTGTGTATTCTTGCCACTTCGTCTTAGTATCTTCTGCTTCTGTTAGGTCCATACCATTTCTGTCCTTTATTGTGCCATCTTTGCATGAAATGTTTCCTTGGTAGCTCTAATTTTCTTGCAGAGATTGCTAGTCTTTCCCATTCTGTTGTTTTCCTGTACTTCTTTGCATTGTTCATTAAGGAAGGCTTTCTTATCTCTCCTTGTTATTCTTTGGAACTCTGCATACAGATGGGTATATCTTTCCTTTTCTCCTTTGCTTTTCACATCTCTTCTTTTCTCAGCTATTTGTAATGCCTCCTCGGACAACCATTTGCCTTTTTGCATTTCTTTTTTCTTTGGGATGTTTTTGATCACCACCTCCTGTACAGTGTTACAAACCTCCATCCATAGTTCTTCAGGCTATCAGATCTAATTCCTTGAATCTATTTGTCACTTCCACTGTATAACTGTACAGGATTTTATTTAGATCATACCTGAATGGCCTAGGGGTTTTCCCTATTTTCTTCAATTTAAATCTGAATTTTGCATTAAGGAGTTCATGATCTGAGCCACAGTCAGCTCCCAGTCTTGTTTTTGCTGACTGTATAGAGCTTCTCCATCTTCACCTGCAAAGAATATAATCAATCTGATTTCTGATACTAAAGCTCTATAAAGCACAATCTGGGGGAGAAATGATTTAGAATATTCCCCTCATCCTTCATTCATCCAAACAAGTACCAAGTGTCAAGTGTCTTGGGACAGACAGCTAGGCATGTGAACAACAGAAGATAGGTTCTGGTCCCTCCTCATTACTCACCGGCCCAACTAAGCCTGTTTACTCAAGAGTAGAAAACGGTCAATATCACCTGCTCCCCAGTGTCTCTAACGGAGATGTTTAAGAACTGAAATGAGTTTGCAAAGCACATTCGCACATGTTAGCAGTATAATCCTAAGCAAACAACTGCCTTCTCTCCACATTCTAGGGCTAAATTGACATTACTTGTTCTGGTTGCTCACAGTTTCCATTACTTTGCCTGGAGAGATGAGTTCAAAAAAAAAAAAAAAAACGAAAAGTGTTTTCAGGGGAACTCAGCAGCAAATAAATAGCATCCACAAAGGAACCATATTTATTAGTGAGGCTTGATCAATGGTAAAGATCTCTACTAGGGAAAAAATCCTGCCTCAGCCCCTTCCATATGAGAAAAATTATTTCATTCTCAGAAATGAGTGATGGAAGTGGTACCCAGTGCTAGAGTCGTGTCCCAACCACAGTCTGTGGTGCCGTGAAAACCCAGCCATTTAATCAGGCAGGTTAATTTCCCATACCCAATTCTCCAGACAGCTTAATTCCTTACAAGCTTGAAATCACCATCTTTATACAAATATAAACATAAACCACAAATATAAATGTTCTTTGCAGTTATTTTTCTTGCTAAGCTTACTGTTCTTGTTCATTCACTCCGTCATGTCTGACTCTTTGTGACCCCACGGACTGCAGCATGCCAGGTTTACCTGTTCTTCACTATCTCCTGGAGCTTGCTCAAACTTGCTAAGCTTAGCTTAGTTGAAAGATTATTTGGAGGGTGTTCTATGTTTTTGTATCTGCTAAAAGTTTTTTGCAACCAACATTCCACATACTTTTCTACCAGACAAACAAACCTCTAAACTTCTAAAGTCAGCAAAAGGAGCCCCTTTATGAGCAGCAGAATTCATCCTTGAATGTGGAAGTCAACTAGGCAAGCATTTTATGGTCATTGTGCCAAGCAACTTAGAAAACAGTCATGTGCCATGCATTCTGTTTCAGTACTGACAAAAGAAAATGATACAAGAAGTGACTTGGAAGATCATGCTCAATTAGGCAGTCAGACAGACAGGAATCCCTGATTCAAGATTCTCAGCCTCTCTAGAAAGGAAAAACAATTAGGAACAAAATAGATAGAAAAAGAAGAAAAGATGGGGCTGAACTGGTCAGTGGTTGCTGATTTTAGAAGCTGGGTGATGGACACATGGAGGTGAGAGGCTCATAATATATTCTACACATATGCTGGAAATTTTTCACAATAAAGCTTTTTTAAAATAAAAAAGGAAACAGTAGTTATTAGACAGTAAAAAATTGAGGACTTTATGTTCTTGTATCTCATGATTCTCCATAATACTAAATGTAACTATTTATGAAATTCACTCTATCAAATAAGCCATCACAAGACTCACTGCGGTGCTATATTGTTTTCATTTCATTGTCTTTACACCCAGTAGTCAGAGAGCTCCTGAGAGCAGAGCACATATCCTGCTCACAGCATCTAGCAAAACATCTGCAAATAATCAGTTGCTCAAAAAGAAAAAAAGTTTGCTGAATGAATGAATAAAATCCTATTTCTTTGTTTCGCTGAAGAATTCAAATTGAGCCCAGTAGCACAGCATTCTCTCATTTCCCTTAAAACTAAATTCTGAGTCTCAATTTTGACCAGGGCTCTGATTATTACAAAACAGTAGACAAAGCAAGAATACATGAAACTTGTAAAATATGCCCTTATTATATCCATGTGGCTTTACACAAAGATACTCGACTCTCTGAAACAGCTTCCTCAGTAGCACTCTAATAAAGAGATCTTACAAAATGACTATCATCAAGTGGATAAAATATATAAATATCCCGCATCTTAATAAGCACCAATATTTTATATTTTTTGGAAACGGTTTCTTTTTTCTCCCCCAGCTTCTTCCTGCCATGCTTCCCTCCTTTCCCCACTGCCACTGTTCTGCAGACACAGGCAGTAATCTCACTAGCACTGGGGGGTGTGGGGGTAGGAGCTACACCATTAACCACTATCTTAAACACACTATACCCTATGGTACTCATCCTTGCCAAAACCCTCAGACTGCATTGCAGTTTTTCATCTGTTCAATGCTTGGCTTCACCACGGGCTCCACATCAAAGATTTAGAAAGAGCAGTTTCCACCGTCAGTAGGGAAGCGGGCATGAGATAAGGTGGGGCAAATAAGCCTTTGCTGCCCTTTGGAGATTGTAGAGGGAGGTGATGTCTTTCCTCTTGGCATCTCAAGCGGACCTTCTGAGTGCATTTTCCTATAGAAATAAAGAAACTTCCATGTTACTAAGGTATAATTCTGATACACCAAGGGTCAAACGGAATTTTCTGAACTGATGCAGCATCTGAGCACCTGTGAAATGAAGAGCAAACTTTCAAACGACTCCAGAAAATTCTCAGAGCAAGCCCTGTCTATAAGGTAGACGCATGACCCTAAGGAATAGACATTTCTCTAGCCAGGTCATGGCAGGCGACATTCAGACTTCTGCACTTAAAGACAGTGATGGTGAAAGAAAATTCATGAAGGCACCTGGTCAAACCACCTCACAGACAACATCATAGCTGAAGTCTTCTTCTTTCTTTAATTCTGTGCTGTTTACATTGCAGGGTTTTAAGTACTCATTTTTTCTTTATAAACTATTTTCTTATATTTTCCTCCAATAAGTATGCATTAAGTACTTGTATAGGTCAGGGAATAAAATCACCACCAATAGAGCTATCTAAAAGACAGAAAAATGGTATTGTCATTTTTAAAGCACATTCACAGAACTCAGTGGTGATGGGAAACGGGTGATTAGGAATTCAAGTGTTACGGGCAGCAGTTCAGCACTGGATCCAAAGCACATGGCCTGGAGTTCCATGGCCAGGGTACAGTCTGGGTCCACCAATGGTTAGAGTGAATGTTGGGCTAAACATAGAATAGTTGTAAGGATTAAATTTGACTAAGGCCTCAGCCCATCTCTGAACACAGCAAACTCGTCACACATTGTCACCTTCTCTGAATTCCTTTCACATCCTACTTAGAGTGATGACCATCTTAATGTTGTCATTGCTGAGTGGCTAAGTCATGTTCACTCTTTGCGGCCACATGGACTGCAGCATGCAAAGTTCTTCTGTTCTTCACTGTCTCTTAAGAATTTGCTCAAATTCATGCCCCCTCTCATCCTCTGCCGCCTCCTTCTCCTTTTACTTTCAGTCTTTCCCAGCATCAAAGTCTTTTCCAATGAGTCAGCTCTTTGCATCAGGTGGCCAAGTACTAGAGCTTAAGCATTAGTCTTTTCAATGAATATTCAGGGTTTATTTCCTGGTTTGATTGACTGGTTTGATATTCTTGCAATTCAAAGGACTCTCAAGAATCTTCTCCAGCATCACAATTGGAAAGCATCAATTCTTCAGCACTCAGCCTTCTTTATGGTCCAACTCTCACATCCATTCATGACATAGGTACATGACTACTGGACAAACCGTCGCTTTGACTATACAGACCTTTGTTGGCAAAGTGATATCTCTGCTTTTTAATATGCTGCCTAGGTTTGTCATAGCTTTTCTTCCAAGGAGCAAGCGTATCTTAATTTCATGGCTGCAGTCACTGTCCACAGTAATTTTGGAGCTCAAGAAAATAAAATTTGTCACTCCTTCCACTTTTTCCCTTTCTATTAGTATTTGCCAAAAAGTGATAGGACTGGATGCCACAATCTTAGTCTTTCAAATGTTGAGTCTTAAGTCTGCTTTTTCACTCCTATTTCACCCTTATCAAGAGGCTCTTTAGTTCCTCTTCATTTTCTGCCATTAGAGCAATATCACCTGCATGTCTGAAGATGTCGATACTTCTGCCAACCATCTTGCTTCCAACTTGTGATTCATCAGTCCAGAATCTCACATGATGTACTCTGCATGTAAGTCAAATAAGCAGTTAAATACATAGCCTTGACATACTCCTTTCCCAATTTGAACCAGTCCATTGCTCCATGTATGGTTCTAATTGTTGCTTGTTGACCTGCATACAGGTTTCTCAGGAGACAAATAAGGTGGTCTTGCACTCCCAGCCCATTAAGAATTTTCCACAGTTTGTTGTTCAGTCTTCATTCCAATGCCAAAGAGCAATGCCAAAGAATGTTCAAACTACTGTATAAGTGTGCTCATTTCACATGCTAGCAAGGTTATGCTCAAAAATACTTCAAGCTAGGCTTCAGCAGTACATGAACCAAGAACTTCCATATGTACAAGCTGCATTTTGAAGAGGCAGAGGAACTAGATATCAAATTGCCAATATTCATTGGATGATGGAGAAAGCAAGGGAGTTCCAGAAAAACATCTACTTCTGCTTCACTGACTACACTAAGCCTTTGACTTTGTGGACCATTTAATCCATTGTTACTACTGTGAAAAAAATGTGTTGGCAAACGCTACAGAGAGGACTGCTGGTTGGTTGGTTTAGTGCTAAGTTGTGTCCAACTCTTGCAACCCCATGGACTGTAACCTGCCAGGATCTTCTGCCCATGGAATCTTCCAGGCAAGAATACTGGAGTGGGTTACCATTTCCTTCTCCAGGGGATCTTCCTGACCCAGGAATCAAACCCAGGTGTCCTGCATTGCAGGCAAATTCTTTACTGACTAAGCTAAGGAGGAAGCTAGAACTGCCTATTTCTCATCACGTTAGACAGATGCTATTATAAATCTATTATAAATAGATACCATCTTTACTGACATACACAGGAAGACATGATAATGAATGAAAATAATGTCTTAGTGAGTAAGGTGTACAGTGCTGAGTTTTCTGGCCTTAGTATTTGATCTTATCCCACTGTTGCTTTTTTCTTTTTCATTTTTAATTGGAGGATAATTGCTTAACTATGTGGTATTGGTTTCCACCATACAACAATGAATCAGCCATAAGTATTCCAATGTCCCCTCCCTCTTGAGCCTCCCTTCTGAACACCCCACCCTCCATCACACCCCTCTAGGTCATCACAGAGCACTGAGCTGAGCTACCTGCATTAAACAGCAACTTTCCACCAGCTAGCTGTTTCACACATGGTAATGTATATATTTCAGTGCTACTTTCTCAATTCATCCCACCATGTTTTAATGAAGATAAGCTCACAAAATCCTTATTACTCAATACCTGTTTTACTTAAATCCTCAGTCTCAGGCTCATCTTCATATGTGCAGTTCCTGGACTTTTGTTCAGGGGGCAGGTCTAAAGGGACCACTCAGGGATATCCAGAGTGGATAACCTTCAGACAGAGCACAGTCGAAACACTATTGTTGAGTTCCCCAGTTAAAGTTTTCAGTAAGGTCATTTCAGACTAAAACACAGACACTACCACTAATGTTGCAGAGTGTGCTGGTCAAGGTTAGCAAAAGGAGATAAGGGAGATAAAGGCAGAAGGCAGAGTTGTGTAGACACAGGGATATTTGCGAACAAACATAAGTTCTGCATTTGTAAGACCTGGGGTCAAGCTTGACCTTACTGGCTAGTAGAAGTGAATTCATATCATTTATGATTCCTCGGTTTTCTGACGAGTGAGATGACTTCCTGCTCTACTCAGTATCTGCCTAGAAAGACTAAATGAAGTCAAATAAAAACATTTCTAAACTACTGAGTATACTGGGGTGATCATCACCCCAGTCTTAGATTAGTATCCCCCCCCCCTCCAATTTAAATATCCTGGGAGAACTGGGAGCCAGCAGACTATTGGAAACTTTGCTGTTTTGAAGGCAGTAAATTGGTGAGGGGCTGGACCTAAGTATCAACACAGCATCGACTGACTGACGCCAATGGCATGCTAGATACAGCACAGCACGGTGGAGGATGGCACCAGACACTGCCTTGCTCCACCACCGTTACCTTCTCATACACACACTCTTCTGCTCACCACAAGTTTTTCTCCCATGCTGGGAAGCCTCAACCTACATTAAGGGTTCTCAGATTCTCACTATCTATGGCACTCTGTTGGGCTTTGTACAACATCTGATATAGCAGTCCATGACTTCACAGTACTCTTTTAATAATAGTAATCACCGCAATCTTACTTATAACATCCAAAGCCTTTCAACCTATTAAAACCTAATAGGAGCCACACCATGGGTAAGATAAATAGTCACAGAGAAACAAACAAACAAAAATCTATATAAATTACCAAAAATCCAAACACAGTGGAAGGGACCCAAATGCCACTCAACAAATAATCAGATAAATGCATGGCAGTATATGAATCTAACAGAGTATTACTCAGCCATAGAAATGAAAGCCTATTGATACGCTCCATAGCATGGATGAACCTCAAAAACATTATACAAAATGAAATAAACTAATCACAAAAGACCACATATTGGCTGTATGACTTCATTCCCATGAAATATCCAGAACAGGCAAATATACAGAGACAGAAAGTAGAGTAGAAGTTGTCAGTGGTTGAGGAAATATGAGGATGATAGCTAAGGTGAATGGGGTTTCTTTGGGAAGTAATTAAAATATTCTAAACTTGATTGTGGCAACAGATTACAACTCTGAATATACTATAAGTCACTGAATTGTACAGTTTAAATGAGTGAATTGTGTAATATGTAAACTATTCCTCAATAAAGCTGTTCTAAAAGATAAACGAGGCATAAATCATGAAAAAAGTTATATAAAAACATCAAAAATATTCTGTGAAGGAAGACAAGTTAACAAAAGTGGAATAGCGGATTCTTTTATTTAAGATTATTTTCATCATTGGGTGTTTTGGAAAACACAATCATCATCTAAAACAACATATTTTCATGGCAGGCTTTCCCATGAACAAAAACAACAAAAACATACCTTTTATTAAGAAAAATAATCATTTTAAGTAAGAGTTGAATAAATGGATCAGACATTCTCTTTTTATTTGGCTAGGTCATAGAAATGTTGTACTTAACTCATTTCACAGATTTCCAGGGAAAATGAGAGTTACCTTTCTATTCATAGCTGAGAGAGTGCAAGACAGGTAAGCATTTTTTCAGAGTAGCATACCTTCCTAAAGGGACGTGGCTGGTTCCCTCAGACCCTTGGCCTCCAGCCACCTCCTGTATAGCCTCTACCACAGAGGTCACTGAGGGGTCCTCAGATATACTCTTGCCCTCCAGACTGGTGTGCATTAGATATGGTGTGCATTTCAGACCATTTAGATATAGTCAGCTGAATGATGACTGTCCACCTTTACTCAGTTATCAGATCACAAAATTTCTAGTTTTAATAGAATGATATTCAAATCATCCATTATGAGCATCTTATCAAATACATATATATACATGTCTGTATTTTTAAAAGATAACTTTACCATAGTAAAAGGTAGGGAAACATTATACAGTAATTTTGCATTATGCCTTCATGATAAAACGTCATTACATATGAACAAATCTTTCACAGTACTACTCTAAGAAATTAATGATCAACTAAAAACTATATAGGATCAACTATATAGGATTTTGGGGAAATTTTATCTAAATCCTGCTTGCTTCTGAAGGATACTACCACTTTCATTCAGAGGCGGTTATAAAATTAAAATTCAGAAGAATTATTTTCATAACTCGCCCATCTTCCCAAGCCTGACACTTGGATGCACTTGCTTGTGAACCTTAGCCCCGAAACCCCAAAGGACATTCTTTTGCTGTACCATTGAGCTGGCAGCTATTGTTCTAATTTCCCTACTGATGAGCCAAACAGTTAATCTGTTTTAACACACAATGCATAAAAGGTTTCATTTCAGTCCAGAAAAGAGAAAGAGACACTTATAATCACTGGGCATTCATATTTGAATGACAGCTAAACATAAAGGAACATCAGGCATGCAGCCATCTGGAAAAGAGCTGGTATTCTTCCATATTATCTGTTCTCAAACCTTTAAGACAAAAGGGTCAGAGGTTGGCCCAAGACTTCCATTTAGTAAGATGCTCATTTCAAATCCATCGCCATTAATAAACATTCTGTCAGCTCCACAATAAAAGGCAATCAGCTCCCCTCTCTTTCCGTTTGGTTCACTCTGAAAGATGGAAAGATGGCTTCATAATAAACATATACATGCACACTTGGAATTATTTTATTTACCCAGATAAATTGTGTGTGCCTGCTTAGAGGCAACATTTTTTTTTTTTATGCCAAAGAAAAAGGAACACAGTTTTACTGGATATTAATACATAGTAATTGTAACATTCATTTTAATAAAAAACACAAAGTAGGCAACCAACCTGTGCTTATTATTAAAATTGCAATTGTTCCCCATTTAAGTTACTGAACCCCAACTAGAGATAATAAAGTTATGACAAAATGCCGAAGAAAATCACAATATACACAAGACACTTTCTGCCTATCTTTAAAACAAAACCTTATTTTATGTTGTATATATAAATCCAAAATACAGTTTAATCCTTGTTATTGTCACTCATACTCAGTTTCAGGGGGGAAAGAATGGCTTTTTTCAGTCCTTCCTAAGAACTAAAGGGCAGATGACTTGACCTATTCTACTTTAATGAGCGGTATTTCAACACACACAAATGACCACAGACTCGGACAGTTTATTAAAAAGGCTGAGTCACAGTCCTTCTTAAGGGAGTTCTGGTTGCTATCAGCTACATTTTACTGGAGACAGTCCCCAGTCATCTTCTGACCACAAGCAATGCCTTCTCTCTTCCTACCATAAGACAGGCAGGCCCTCAAGGCATGTCCCCAGCTCCTTTCTCCCTGCCCCAGCCATGGAAGTCTGAATCTCACCATCCACACACCCAGGAGAGAGGACTCTGGATGGATGGATCAGTAGCACCAGCCCCCGTGTCAACAAGAATGAACAAAAGCATCCATAAATGAAAGCATCCATCCGACCAGCAGTCTCACTGCTTTCTCATGCACTCTTCACAGTCACAATGAGACAGGAAGGGGAAGAGACTGCCCAGGATAGCAGCTGACCCACAGCAGCCTAGAAACCAAAGCTCAGAGTCTCAAGAAGCAAGTCCCCCCCACTCACTCTCAGTTAATCCGTGGGCCCCAATCTTTACTGTTGAAACTAGGGACCCTGTTGGGTTTGCTGCCCACCAGGCTTCCCACACCATCACTCACCCAGCCAGAACACAGCTGCCACTCCTGATCAGCAGATGGATCTGGAGGCCCCTACCCCATCCTTGCAACCAAATTATCAGATAGTTGGATAACCACACCTTCACCTCATATTTCATATCAGGCCCATTTCCCTATTTCTTACCACTCCATTTCCTTTAAAAGTCCTACGATTTTGCTCTTGTAAAAAACTTTCTGTTCTGCCTTTTTGTTTTGACTGCTGTATTCCTTTTGTTCACACTCCATTTGGTCCTCACCATAATCTTAAGGCTAGATGGGTCACATGCTTATTTTATCCAAGAAGAATCTAGTATAATCAAGCTGACTCACCCAAGAGCACACAGCTGACAAATTGCCATTATTTCAGCCCTAAAATATGAAACAAAATAATTCCCTTCCTAATACTCTCACTTTGTCAATGGCATTTCCCTTGCCACCTACCTAAAAAATCATGGTCTTCTGAAGTCCAAATTCTCTGACACAAACTACTGCCAACCATCCTTTACATTCTTTTTACCCTAATGTTTTACTTTCTGAGCTGGACATCTCTGGTTCAATCAAACATATGCTTAGGGCTAAGCACCCTGTTGTTGTTCAGTTGCTTGGTGCTGTCCAACTCTTTGTGACCCCATGGACTGCAACATGCCAGACCTCCCAGTCCTTCACTATCTCCAAGAGTTTGCTCAAACTTGTATCCATTGAGTTGGTGATGCCATCCAACCATCTCATCCTCTGTTGTCCCCTTTCCTCCTGCCTTCAATCTTTCCCAGCATCAGGGTCTTCCCAGTGAGTCAGCTCTTCATATCAGGTGGCCAAAGTATTGGAGCTTCAGCTTCAACATCAGTCCTTCCAATGATGACTCAGTGTTGATTTCCTATAGGACTGACCCTGCACAAAACTATATCTTGTTTTCTATTCTCTTCCTACTGCAGGGTATTCTCTTTCCACTGTATTCTAAAACATCCATACAAACAAATTCTGATACGAACACTGCCTTCATTCAGTCACACCAGTGCTAGAAAGCCTACATTGGCTCACAACAACTAAGTTCAATGTCAGTACAGTGCCATTTGAGGCCTCTTGGCTCTTGGTCCTATTTTCTCTATTCCATCTTATTAGTGCTACCCTCCAACATGAATATAGTTCAATCAGATCAGTTTCCTTGAAAATCTGCTCCCATATCTATTCCCACATCAAAGCCTTTTCTCCCTACCTATGTGTCATAGTTGAGCTCTTCCCTCTCCTTCCCTATGGACATTTCCCAATCACTCTGCTTCTTGCATTTATATTTTAACATAGGTTTTGCCACCAAAGGACCTAATGACAGGACCTCTTCTCTTCTGCCCTAATTATGCCACATGAACATGTGCTATTGTCCCAACTATATGCAACCCTTTTAGGGCAGAGAGTCTTGTCCAAAGCCCCCAGTTGGTTTCACTTGAATAGGTCATCCCTAAGCACTCAGCAGAGAAGGCAATGGCACCCCACTCCAGTACTCTTGCCTGGAAAATCCCATGGACGGAGGAGCCTGGTGGGCTGCAGTCCGTGGGGTTACAAACAGTTGGACACAACTGAGCGACTTCACTTTCACTTTTCACGTTCATGCATTGGAGAAGGAAATGGCAACCCACTCCAGTGTTCTTGCCTAGAGAATCCCGGGGACTGCGGAGCCTGGTGGGCTGCTGTCTATGGGGTCGCACAGAGTCGGACACAACTGAAGCAACTTAGCATTAGCATAGCAAGCACTCAGAGGGTGGCTTCATAAAGATGTAGCTGGTCTTAACATATTAAATTTTTAATTATATCTGCTAAGGGTTTTTTTTTTTAATTGGCAGGCAAAAGAGCTTGAGAGAGAAAACCAAGGCTATGAGCCATCTGGAAACCATGCCACATTTTAGGAGGGATGTCGGAGGAACAGAAGATTTTTTGAATGAAGTAGAGGTGCCCCAGCTCTGTGTCCTCTGGAAACCAGAGGTTAAAGTCCTCTGCATTGAAGGGGGGCTGATGATAATTTCTAGTTTTAGATGTCATGGTTGTAGTTACAAAAAAAAAAAAAAAAAAAAAACCACTTTCTCCACAGACTGTTCTTTATTTGCAGAAACAGGAGAATAGAATTTTTGTTTAAATTTATTTAAAGTAAACTCAGGAACCCATTTTAAGTGATGTATTCCCAATATAAAAAGAAAAGCACCTCTCTGAAGTATTCTACAATAAGATTTAATCTAAAAATAAAGATTAGGAACAATTATGCAAAGTAAATGATATTACCAAATATAATGATGTAGTACCTTTGAAAACCATAAAAGGAACCAAAAGCCCAGTGGAGATATTTGCATTTCAAATATTGGGAGATGAAAGTTTCTACAGAAACCAAAGTGAAAACCCTAGCACTAAATAATGCTGAGCGCCTTTCCTAAAAGGAGTTCTTAGAAGTCAGTCCTTGAGTTAAATACACAGGTTACCTGATTACTCCAGAAGGTTTAGCATCCTCAATATTAAAAAAAAAAAAGTGTTAATACAGGCCAGCTTGTTCTCATTATGTGTATGATAAATGGATTCCTGTCACTCTCACAGACTGTTTAGCTTGTTCTGCATGAAAGAATTCTAAATCTGATGTGACCAAAAGAACCCAGGGCCAATTCACTGAAGTCTACCCAGCAACATGAGAAGCAGTTGGTTTGAGGTCTGAAGTCAGATACCATGACTTGTTATAGTGTGTTTTTCTTACTTCAATCAAAACCACAATAATTCTAATGTATCCCCTCCTTCAGAGTATTATGAAAGGCATATGAGCAAATAAAAAACCAACTGAGATGACCCACAGTCTGCTCTTCTCCCTCAGAGCCTAACAAAAAACGATTGACTATGTCTGAGCTGAATGAACTCAATTTTAGTAATTCGGGGCTTTACAAAATGAATTTAGAATCAGTGAAATGGTTTTCTTTGCCTTCAATTCAAAACATAAAAAGCTGCTTCTTGTATTTAAATGCCCTCATAAAGCCATCCAAATATCTTCCCATTTCGATTATAGGAGAGCTCCAAAGTGAAAGTATCTATCAACAATTCCATTTATCTGTGGACAATTCATTGCCTACAATGAATAGAAGCCCCTTAATAGTAATTAGATAGAAAATTCAATTTTTTTTAAGATTCTCTCAGTTTTAAATAATGCAGTTATCTGAGCAGAATTAACCATGATAAAGGAGCTTTTTATCTTCCTTATATCCTGTAGAAGATAAGATTTATACCATAAACATCGCTCTTATAATGAGCTTTCTGGCTTTTCCATATAAGTTATGTCTCCTCTATCTTACTGGCAAATCCTCTACAAAACCATTGGCATACCTCCCAGTGTTTAGAAAAATTACACACACACAGAACTTTACAGAACATGAAGAGTCAGTAGCTTCCTAAAACTATTGCATTTTTATCTTGCACTTATACACTACAGTCTGAGCCATTACCTAGTACCACTGTATACCTTGGAAACAAACTGTCATACACTCTATACTCCAATTTCTGTTAGGAATAAACAATGGAGGTAAAATAATCTCAAGTTTAATAATGCCATATTTACCAACATTGGTCACATTTATTTTTTAAATTAGGCAAAATGGTGCAAAATATTTAAAGTTTGAGATGATTATATTTAATACTTATATAAATAATTAAGTAACTATGTTAACAAATAAAATGTTCCCAAACACTGAGAACAGTCCAATTAACTAAAGAATACTAGACCAGCCATGAGCTTCCTCCCTCACAAAACCTCGTTGTGAACCTACTGGAAAGAAGGCAATGAATGGAAGTCATAAATTGCAGGCCTGTGTGCTCTTTTTGATCATGAAAGCTTTCATTAACCACAGATTAATTCTGAGGAAAAATAAAGTCAGGATGCCACTACTAGGATCCATAGTTGACAATTCAAGCAAGATGCCAGAAATTAGGAGCCAATTCTGATCCTGACTCTTGCAGCATCTGTGCTGGTAGCCTTGGGGAAGCATTTGATTTCTAGTGTTTAAGTACCTTCATCCTCCAAACAGGGGCAAGTCTAAGTAATTACTCTCACAGCAGTTCAGGGAGATAGGTTAACACAGACACAGGTCTATAGATGATGACCTACAGAAATACCAAACACTGACAATGATAACAGGGTAGAAGCATGCTATTGAAAATCCTCTTGTTGCCTGTGGTGCCACTAGCCCCCTTGGCTACCTCTACTGATTATAAGACTGTCAGGTATGCATTTATGATGGAATTAATCAGAGTGCTATTAGCAAGGAAATATGGCATTATATTTATTTTAATAAAGCTGCCTTTATGACATCAGACTCATTATCCAAGTCTAAAGAATGCTGGGCTCTATGGGGGAGCGCCGGTTAGAACAGCAGGACAGCAGGGCTGAGCTCCATTGGGTGCAAAGTACTTGGGCCGTCAGGCAGAACAAATGAAATGAAGTGTACTGTTAATATAATTCCATTTTTCTTTAAAAATACCTTTAAATGGTATAGTAAAGCAAAATCTGTCATCTCATATACATACATGGAATCATCAGGCTTTCATGATATATCTAGAAAGTAACTAGCTCCCAAAGGAACAAGTGTTTAAGATTTAGTGCAGATATGACTGTCAGTGGGTCTTTTTAAACTGCTATATATTTTAAATATAAAGACTGCAAAAATGTAAACACGTTGAATGGGATAGAGACATGGACCTGAATTGAAAAGAAGAAGAGTAAAGTGAAGGTGTACATCTATGTTGAGCCCTTCGATCATACCACTTATGAAAATGTATAAAAGGAATTATCTGTTTTTACCTGCAATTTACTGAGAAACTCCTTTAAGGCCCTACTTTATGAGACCATCATCCAGAGGCCTGCTTAAACACAAGGCCTCAGCACTTTAGAAAGACCACAGTCCAGGTCACCTGCTAGTTTGTTCTCAGGGTCATTCATTCTTCTGCTCTGGAGGGATCCACATTTCCCAACTGGCTTGGCCAACAGGACATGCTGGTACAAGATTAGAGAGCATGGTCAAACAGCAGAGAAGGGAGGATGTTTCTCCTTCTCCCCCTCTGCTTCCAGTGCATCTCCAGCTGCCTCTACTAGTCTTGGCTCCTGCCGAGCAGCCCTTGGTCCCCACCATGGATCTAACCCCCTATAAGATTGTTCTGGCATCTGGGTTCCAGAAACACCATCCGCTTCCATCATCTCTCCAGCCTCAGGGGTGACACAGCCACTGCCAACTGTTGCTGGTCCCTGAGTTGCCTCACTGTCACCAGTCTGCCTCCTCGACTCTTGTCTCATCTGCCCACACAGTGCCCTGTTCTAAATTCCCTCTGTGGCCTGGAGTGGTTTCTGGATCCTAAGCAGAGAGTCAGGAGATTTTCATTTATTTCATCCTGTCTCTGCTCTTAAAACCATGTGACCTTGGAAAAAATCACTCTCTAGACCTGAACTTCATCATCTAAAAATGAGGGACTGAAAAGACTTAAAATCACAATGTCCAGATCATACCTCACACCAACTCAACCAGAATGTCTGGGGGCAGGAACCAGGTAACAGTATTTTTCAAAACATTTCAATGTACAGCAAAGTTTGGGATCAGCCACACTAGTAAGCTAGAATGTGTGCTCATGTCTTCATTTTCTAGAATATTCTAAGATAGCAGGATTACAGTAAGAATGGCACATCTTCAAAAATTAACTCAGTTTGTTCTTAGTACTTTTACTATGCTCTCAACTAGCTATCTTAAATTTTACCCTTCACTTGTGAGCAATACGGATGCTTGATCCATGTAATACATTATACTCAATGTCTAATTATTCAATTATCAAACAAATCCCCAGGAGCTGGACTGGCAAGTCACCATAAACACCTTGAGGAAAAGACCTCAGCTTAATTAGTTCCAGAGGTCCCTTGGCCGAGGTCCAGCCCCAGATCCCCAGCTCCAGGCTTTTCCCTTAGGAGTCGCCTGTCACTTCTGCCTCCTGCCTGCATGAACCTCACTTCCCTCCTCTGCTCCCCAAGATAGCTAGATCCTACTCCCCCGAGGACAGCCCACCTCTGCCTTGAATCTGACTCCATGAAACATGTCCTCTTGCCTTGCCTCTCTCCACAGCCCTCCCCTCCCCTCCCCTCTGGCCACCCTGGCACCCTCTCCAACCACTCCCAGCTCTGCACACCAATGAGTGCACTGGAACATTGGCAAACAGGCCCTCACTGGTAGTGACAAGCTACCAGTGAAAGAAAATCAGCCCTGAAAATTCGTATGCCAAGACCGAAACCTGGCTGAATGATATTAAGTCGGCACTGCTGCTTTTCCTCAAAGGGAAACGTGATCAACCTATGAAAAGCATATTTTTTAAACCACAAATAATGACACTGGGATTCTGACACAGGGGCTCTGGGGGGGGGCCAGAAGTCTCTTGAAAAAATACTCCATGGGATTCTCATGCAGGTGGTCTTTGGACCACACGTTAGGAATCACGTCACAGGTACTTCTGTTGTACTTAAGGAAGCAAATGGCATGTATATGGATACGGAGAGGCTCCTGTTACATGCTCTTTCCAGCTGTAATAAAGCCTTCCTTCTACAACCAAGTACACACAGGGACAAGGCTAGTGAGGGATCGGGAAAGCAGAGTAGGAAGGATGGGGTGGGGAGGAGCTTTCCCATAGTCCAAACTTGGCTCACACTCTCAAGTTCATGCATTAATCTCCATATACTACCCATCCTGCAGGAGAGAAACCTGGAGGTTGGGTATCACCTCTTACTCTTAGGACCCTTGCGAGAAATAAGAATTTAAGCAAAAAAACAAGATAGACTACAATCTATTTTCACTCAAGCTGGTAAAGGAGCTCTGGGCATACCACCCCAAAATACACAGCTCTGGCATATTCATTATTTTGAGTTAAAGGCACTCGAGAAACAGCAGGTATACGAAGGGCACTGTGACCCTCTTTTTTTATTTCTGAAAACAGGAGATAAAACTCCATGTAAAGGTGCTCTCCCTGTACCAAGATTAAAGAAAACGTTCTATTACCAGAGATGAGGAATCGGGGCCGAGAGAAATTGGGCAAACACACCTTGTGGAACTAACCCACCAAACCCCTTGATCTTACAATTCTTCACAAATTGATTATTTCTCTGTCTAGAAGGTATAAAGACTTCTGCTCTGGTTATTCTTTGGATCTTCATTCTTTGGTGGGGGCTCCCATGTACATGCAAACATTTTTTAAAATTTGTAAGCTTTTTTTCCTGTTAATTTGTCTTACATCAGTTGAATACTCAGGCCCAGCCAAAGGCCCTAAGGTGGTAGAAAAGAATTTTTCTCCCCTACACTTGTTTCTCCTCTTACTTAAGAGTTAAGGGGGGAAAAAGAGTTAAGGAAAAATTAACCCAAAGAAAGAAATCAAAGATAAAAAGAAGTAAGCATGTGTCTTCCCTCAAGAAAAACAAAAGTCAAGGGTGCCAGTGAGGATTCCTTCATTCTCCCAGGAAAGCACACTTATCCAGCTGCGTTCACATGGCAGCAGACAGACCACTCCACTGCAAGGGCCGTCTTCTACTTGGCAAAGTGTAACTAAGCAGAAATACCGTATGACATCCCTTACATGAGGAATCTAAAAGGAAATGACACAAATGAACTAACTTATGAAACAAAAAGAGACTAACAGACTTAACAAACTTATGCTTGCTTGGGGGAAGGGACAGTTAGGGAGTTTGGGATGCTCTTGTACACACTGCTATGTTGTAAATGGATAACCAACAAGGACCCACTGTATAGCACATGGAACTCTGCTCAGTGTTATGTGGCAGCCTGGATGGGAGGGGGTTGAGAGGAGAATGGATACATGTATATGTATGACTGAGTCCCTTTACTGTTCACCTAAAATGATGGGGGAGCCTGGTGGGCTGCCGTCTACGGGGTCGCACAGAGTCAGACACCACTGAAGTGACTTAGCAGTAGCAGTAAAACTATCACAACTTTGTTAATTGGTTATAGCCCAGTACAAAATAAAAAGTTCAAAGTATAACTAGGGGGACATGAATATATGGAAATAAAAGTTTTCTTTGGAATGACCAAGGAATGGAGAAGAGGGAACTGTAGAAAGTTGTTAGTTGCGTTTAAGCACTCTGTGCAGAGCTCTAAGGATTCTGGGAGTCCTCAGACCTCCACAACATTCAGGGTAAGCCAAAGTTATTAGCAAGCCACCACTTCCACTTCCCCAGGACAGGAAATCCAAAGGAGAGAAGATTAGTGAGCTCCTTCTACAGCCCAAACCATTCACATGCATTAGCGCACTTAAAACTTAACAATGCTATATTGTAAGTATTACTACCCGCCACTAAAAAATTCTCAGAAACAGTCCTAAGTGGGTTAGATAGCTTTACACACGCTCTCAGACTTGAGAAACAGTAAGTAGGATTGGAACTTCAGTTCAGTTCAGCTCAGTCGCTCAGTCGTGTCTGACTTTTTGTGACCCCATGAATCGCAGCATGCCAGGCCTCCCTGTCCATCACCAACTCCTGGAGTTCACCCAAACCCATGTCCATTGAGTTGGTGATGCCATCCAACCATCTCATCCTCTGTCGTCCCCTTCTCCTCCTGCCCTCAGTCTTTCCCAGCATCAAGGTCTTTTCAAATGAGTCACCTCTTCGCATCAGGTGGCCAAAGTATTGGAGTTTCAGCTTCAACATCAGCCCTTCCAATGAACACCCAGGACTGGTCTCCTTTAGGATGGACTGGTTGGATCTCCTTGCAGTCCAAGGGACTCTCAAGAGTCTTCTCCAACACCATACTTCAAAAGCATCAATTCTTCAGCGCTCAACTTTCTTTATAGTCCAACTCTCACATCCATACATGACTACTGGAAAAACCATAGCCTTGACTAGATGGACCTTTGTTGACAAAGTAATATCTCTGCTTTTTAATATGCCATCCAGGTTGGTCATAACTTTTCTTCCAAGGAGTAAGCGTCTTTTAATTTCATGGCTGCAATCACCATCTGCAGTGATTTTGGAGCCCAGAAAAATAAACTCAGCCACTGTTTCCACTGTTTCCCCATCTATTTGCCCTTGGGTGGATGCAATTCCAAGGTACTGCTCACATCAATACCTCTGCAGGCTGCTATCAGATTGCCTAGATTCAATCTACAACTTAGTGCTTGGACAAGATGACTACCCTTTGGGTGCCTCAGTTTTTGCATCCTTAAAATGGGAATAGAAATAATGTCAGTCTCAGAGTTCCTGAGGTGACTGAGTGGATGAATCCACATAAAGCCCTTAACCTGGAAGATAGTAAATACTCAAGACATGGCTATTAGACCTAGAACCCCTCTATCCTTCCCATCATATCAAGTTCCTGCCTTCCATAATTCTCTGCCAGAGTTTTCATTTTTTCCCTACCACTTTGCCTTTCTTTAGTAAGAAGGTTTTTCTTTTTTTTTTTTTTAATAAAAATCCATATAACCATTCAAGTTCAACATTTTAGTTGTACAGTAATTACAAAGGATTTATCAACAAGTAACAAGAACACAGCAAGGCTTTAATGACTGTGGAATTAAACCTAAAGAAGGTAGAAAAATAGGACATAACTTGCTTATGAATGCAAGTCAATACTGAAAACCCCTTTTAGGAGATTAGATGACCTTAGCAAAGCAGACATGCATTAGAGCAGAGTACGCCAGCCTATAACCACAGAATTCAGAGAACTAACAGCAGGGAATTTCCAGTTCCTCCAAACCTGTCTCCTAATTAAACTAACTGGTTTAAAATAGGTTATACTTTGTTTATAAAGTCCTGAATGGTTCATGGTTTGACAAAATGTACCAGCATACATCCACTGACTTTTATTTTATTTGAATTAGGGACTGATAGCTATAATATACAATCTGATAGTTAGCAAAGGAAATAGCCTTTTCAAAGCAGAATGACTAGTCTGGTTAAATTTGAAATTCTTCTGATAGAAATGTCATCTAGTTTCCACCAAGAGTATTACAATTTAAAAATATACTTTAACAAAAGATATTTTTTGCCTTCAAATTTATTATTTCTATTCCTTCAACTCCTCTCGATGGAAGGGATTCATTCTACATGTCACAGAAATAATTATTACAGGTTTGACAAAATCGCAGCTCTCTTACAGAGCCCCATTCAGTCCCCTAGGGACCACAATTCTGGTACAGTCTCTACATTAACAAGGTCAGGTGTGAACAATATTTAGAGAGCACATTTTGAAGGAAACAGGTACTCCAAGACAAAATCTAGAAAGCAGAAACGGATGCAGTAACATGCCCTTCAAGCGTCAGGTGATCCCAGCATGATGAAATGCTCCCCTGCCCAGTGGAGTTATTTGTATAGGGTTGCTATGTATTTTCCAATACAGTGCTTCTGATATCTCATACACTTCTGACTACCTCTGTGACAAGTGACAGTACTGGCTAGGGTCAGATGCCAGAGAAAAAGAAAGATGCAAGGCTACAGAAGCTCACCAATCTCAGAAGAAGGCAGTGAGCCCTGGATATGATCTGGGTGGGAGTCACGGGGAAGAACAGAGAGAGGAGTCTTCAGGGAGAATGAAGGGGGTCAGTCATCTTGGTGGGTTACCCTGGGGAAATAATGAGGAGAAAAAACACAGATGTGAAGGGCAGAGCGTCCCTCTACAACAGAGGATGAAACAAAATAGAGAAAACATTCCCTAGAATGAAGGACTGCCTTCCCTCCCTTCCCCCTCCCTCTATCCGGACCCCCTCCTCCTTCCAGGGACTTATGGCATTTTGCTTCACCTTCTTTCCCTTCACTCTTCACACCCACCAGTGCACTTATTGGTACCCTGTTGTTTCTTCCAGAGTCTAGACTATGAACCTCTCCAGGTCAAGGACTGGCTTTCTATAAACGCTTGATGAATGGATGAACAAGGAAGCACTGGAACTGAATTCTCTTTGCACCTGTAGGTCAAGTTAGGTACCTCTCTGGTAATAAAGTAACTTCAGAGAAGAGTCACTCAAGGACACACAAATAAATATCAAGAACTTCTGATACAGTATCAATATTAACTTGTTACTTTTCTAACCAAAGCCTAGACTTCAATTCATTGTCATAAAGGTGGAAACAGGTGAGGGGGGCAGGGGAGTATATAAAATCCAGGAGAGAGATGAGTATACAGTAATCTTGGCTTTTATGTTCCAGCAAAGAAAGCTATCTCTTCCCCTTCCACTCCCTCAGCCCCATACTGAAGCTACTAAGGTAGAGAGAAGGAGGCACAGCTAACCCAGAGAGCCACAGAGCCCAGACTGGCTTGCCCCAACTCCATCGGAGGAAAGCTTTGTGATAATAATTACCATTTGTTTAGTCTGCACTTACGCTTTCATATGGAGTAGGAAATGGTAACCCACTCCAGTACTCTTGCTGGGATAATCCCATGGACAGAGAGGCCGGGCTACAGCCCATGGGGTCGCAAAGGCAGACACGACTAAGCCTGCACGCACGCACTCATGCTTTCATAATTAATGCCCAAATAAATCACTTTGACTAGTTCACCTCAAATCATACTTGTCTAATTGTCCAGGTCAAAAAATGTCCAAGAATTCCTATGAGACCAAGTATAACAGAGCCAGTTTCCTTAAACGAAGTACAAAGTTATCCTAATGGAGCTGAATGGCATGTCACAGGCACTCCTTCCAGAGGCATGTTCATCTCGCCACCACACAGCTCTGCTTACATCGCCCCCAAGACGCACAGGGCACTGCTCTACCTCAAAAGCAGCATGGACTCTGCCCAGGGCCTGCATGGAGCCTATGAGAGTCCTGTGCCTGTGGACAGGACACTGGGCCTTGCTGGGTCTCAATTTTCCTGTATCTGAAGTATAATACCAACCCTAAGAGATGGCTGTGAAGATTCAATGGGTTTATCAAAAAGCCTCTATACCAGGCCCTTCGCAGAGTTAGTACTCAGTAAATGGCAGCCATTCTGATCACTGTCATGATAAAGATTTCCTTTCATCCCCCTTCCCCAGCCAGTCCTAAAAAGGCCATATTTTTGCCTAAGCTGGTACTATTAGACCTGGATTACTCTAAAGTTTCTCTTAAAACAAGATCTAGTTCAAAGGCCACTTCCTCCCTCTCAACCCCTCCTACCCTGGGTCCCCACTGCTCAGCACACAAACGACTCCTCATCTCTGTGGTGTTACCACATTCCTGAGTCTACAGCTTTATTACGATACTTTTCTGCCTCATTATCTGAGAGAATCGCATCTTCCCAGATTATGACCTCTCTCATGGAATAAACATCGAAAGCTTCCCAGACTTTCCCTCGATGGGGACATGCGTTGAGTTCTTAACCACGAGCTGCAGAAACATCCACAGACAGAAAACTGTCAGAACAAAAGTGGCACTTTAATTGCTTAGAGAAAAAGGCCGGCTTCAACGACACACGTTGGATTTTTATAACCTGTTTGGTCCTTAAAGGTTTTGCATCACTGGAAGTGGGGATGATAAATCAAGCACCCAAATATTACATCATTATAATAAACTAGTTTATAGCTTTCTCATGAGACAAGAATTACTCATACTCTTACTTCTTCGATACGTACATTACCTTCTGTGTTCTGAATTCTGGCAGAAGTCATTGTTTATGAAGTCACTCATATACCCGCCCTCCACCCCGACACACACACACACACACACACACACACACACACACAAATTACATACAAAAGAAGCGTTCTCCACACAGATGCTCAGAGATATACACTCTAGGCAACATCTCAAAGCTTACTATATGTACAGACTTAAAGATGTCATCTTCCTACATTCTGGAAGGTGAGAGGTCCTTAAACCTGGAATTTCTGATCCTATGAATCCATTCAACCATAGCTTTTAAAATACGAATGAACACAGATCACAGCTAAGCAGTCTCCAAGCCAAGACCCTCTCAGCTCCACCACCTTTTACTGTTTACTTTCCAGCCTAAAACTATCTTCTGCATAACTTTTAACAAAAGAAACTGATTCCTCTGTACTACTCAAAACACTCTAAACCAGGGTTCTCAATCCCACCACCGCTTAACATTCTGGGCTGACAATTCCTTGTTGCGGGGGAGCTGTCCTCTGTGCTCTAAGACAGTTGGCACGGCATTCATGCCCTTTACCTAGTGACTACAATCCAAAATTCTTCCAGACATTGCACAGTGACCCTGGGGAGCAAAACCACCCCCCAGCTGAGCCACTGATCTAAACAAATTGTCACTCTTTGCTAACCATCATTTTTAAGAATCCGTCATTTTAAAAACTATGATTTTAAAAAACTGGACGCATGTATCTCTGAGAAAGAGAGATGCTGAGACAGAAGAGCTAGGGTCAAAGCCCCTTTCTACTTCAGGGTCACTGAGCAATGTGATCAGGTAGCCTAGGCTTGGAACCTAGCTCTGCTGCCCAGGTGACCATGGCTAGCCATTCAACCTATAGGTTTTTGTTTTCTCGCCTATAAACTGGTGAAGATAATGGTAATCCTTCATGCAGCTGTCGTGAGGGTTAAGTAGGTTAACAACGCAAAGCATTTAGAACGTGTCTGTGTAAGCACTCATAAAACACAAGTTTGTACTATCATTGTATCTCTAAATCCTCTATGCCTCAGTTTCCACATCTGTAAATTATAGGTAAAATTGCAAGGACAGTTGAATGACTCTAGAAAAACAAAGGGTTAAGGGTACTGGCCCTCAACATGGTTGAAAATCTTCACAGCTGCAGTCACCATCCACAGTGATTTTGGAGTTCAAGAAAATAAAGTCTGTCACTACTCCATTAAATAAAGGACAGAAACGGTATAGTTCTAACAGAAGCAGAAGGTATTAAGAAGAGGTAGTAAGTATACATCGAAGAACTATACATGGTTGTCTTAATGACCTGGACAACCACAATGGTGTGATCACTCACCTACAACCAGACATCTTGGAGTGTGAAGTCAAGTGGGCCTTAGGAAGCACTACTATAAACAAAGCTAGTGGAGGTGATGGAATTCCAGCTGAGCTATTTCAAATCTTAAAAGATTATGTTGTTAAAGTGCTGCACTCAATATGCCAACAACTTTGGAAAACTCAGCAGTGGCCACAGACTGGAAAAGGTTAGTTCTCATTCCAATCCCAAAGAAGGGCAACGTCAAAAATATTCAAACTACCACACAATTGCACTCATTTTTCATGTTAGAAAGGTAATGCTCAAAATCCTTCAAGCTAGGCTTCAATAACATGTGAACCAAGAACTTCCAGATATACAAGCTGGATTTCGAAAAGGCAGAAAAACCAGAGGTCAAATTGCCAACATCTGTTGGATCATAGAAAAAGCAAAAGAAATCCAGAAAAACATCTACATTTGCTTCATTGACTATGCTAAAGCCTATAACTGTGTGGATCACAACAAACTAGGGAAAATTCTTAAAGAGATGGGAAAACCAGACCACCTTACCTGCCTCCTGAGAAACCTGCATGCAAGTCAAGAAGCAACAGTTAGAACTGGACATGGAACAACAGACTGCTTCCAAACCAGAAAAGGAGTGCATCAAGGCTGTATATTGTCACCCTGCTTATTTAACTTACACGCAGAGTACATCAAGCAAAATGCTGGGCTGAAAGAAGCTCGAGCTGGAATCAAGACTGCCTCAGATATGCAGATGATACTACCTTAATAGCAGAAAGCAGAGGAACTAAAGAGCTTCTTGATAAAAGTGAAAGAGGAGAGTGAAAAAGCTACTTCAACATTCAATAAACTAAGATCACGGCATCCAGTCCCATTACTTCATCACAAATAGATGGCGAAAAATATATAATAAATATACATATATAATAAGTATATAATATATATATAAACTTATATGTGGATAAACATCTACAGTCAAGTTATTTTTAAAATGATAATATTATTATCATGCTAGATTGCTTTTGTTTGAGCAAATGCCTTAATCAGCACCAAGGAAAAATCCTTATAAAAAAGTTCCTGGCACAGAATACTCAATATATATTAGTTATAGTTCCTATTGTTATTATGATCCACTGCCAATAACTATGACCCACCACGAGTATAGTCCAAATACACCATAATGGAAAGCACGAGAGAATTTGCAGATGACTCAAACATCTGCCACTACCCCAAACTGAATTGGTGAGCAGGGGTAGAAATTACACGTTTATTCTGGAAAAGCATCACTGGTGATTCCATTATATAACACACCCTCCCGCACTGACACACGCATACCCACACACACACACACACACTTGCCGACATCATGTTGAGTACCACTTACCTATAGCTTCAGCTTCAGATATGCAGAAGTAACACTCCATTTTTAATTAAAAACAGAAGTGTGCTGCACAATGCAGAGTATCCCTGGACTTACAGAACAAACGTCACTATACGAAAAGTAAGTTCAGATACTGATTCCCACTCCCATCATCGCCCCTGTTTTGCCTGACATCACACAGAGGCACGTGCAAGCGTGCACTGTGTCCCAAGGGACCTGTGCAGAGCTTCTGCTGTAGCACGGACTAAGGGAGCCCTGTCTTCAAAGTTAGCAGCTTTGTGAGAGACCCAGCTGCTGGTAGGAGGCAAGTCCCTACCAACCATTCTCTGTAGGGGGCTTCAAGCTACTGTGTGACTTTAAAGAGTCAAATATTCAAAATCAGACCAAAGTATAGACAGTGTCAGGGCAAGAGTTATTAACTCTGACTCCAGTTGCTACTTTGGGGGCCCTAGAGAGGCTGGGAATGAAGGGGAGCCCAGAAGGAAGAGATAAGGGGCCATGAGCTATGAAAATAAATATATTAAAAGATGAATAAATAAACAAATCCATGAGGGGTCGGGGTGGAGAGGCTATGGCCTAAACTATAAAATGAGGACACAATACTGGGAAAACAGAGGAGCTGAGGGTCAGGTATCAAGGCTCCCCATAACAAGGGCCAAGACTGGCCACCTCATGTGAAGAGTTGACTCATTGGAAAAGACTCTGATGCTGGGAGGGATTGGGGGCAGGAGGAGAAGGGGACGACAGAGGATGAGATGGCTGGATGGCATTACTGACTCGATGGTCGTGATTCTGAGTGAACTCCAGGAGTTGGTGATGGACAGGGAGGCCTGGCGTGCTGCAATTCATGGGGTCGCAAAGAGTCGGACACGACTGAGCGACTAAACTGAACTGAACTGATGGTGTAACTTGGGTTTTCATGGGAGTATTTTTATGTCTAGAATTTAAAAAGCAAAATGCAATAAATATTTTAAGGGCTTATTACAACTCTTTCTATAAACCAAGAATAAATTCACTTGACATAAAGAATTAGGAGACGTACTGTAATGAATGACCACTTTCATAATCTCAGAAACTATGCCTAGTGAACAACATATAGATTTCAATAAAACCACACGTGTTTTTGTCTGAAGTTATATTTGATAGACAACTCAGAACCAAAGCCCGGTCTTAGGAAATTGCTAAGTGAATCTTCTTGTGGCTAATGACTGAAAGCACAGCCAGAAAGAATATCAACAAATGAATCTTAATCAAATCAATGAAATTCCAAAAGCTAAAACAGTAGAAAAGTCACTTGAAAGTAGAAAACAAGCTGAGAAGAACAATTTATTCAATAAAAATAATGTAAAGGACTAATGAGATTTAGCAAAAGATTCGCTGTTTTTTATACATTCTTTTACCCAGTCAGCAAACTTCTCAGGGCTTATACTAGGTAAATAAAACTCATTGCAGGACATGCTTGGAGTTCAGTTGAGAAACACGTACATTACACGGAAGATGTTTTCAGGCAGCACTCTCTATGTACTTTGGAAATGTGAACATATATAGTCCTGCATATTAATGTGATAACTCCCATCTTACAGATGAGGAGACTGAGGCACAGTGGGTATAAGTTGCCCAACGTCATGCAACTAACACACAGCAGAGCTTATGGTTGGAACTAGCTAATCTCGCTTGAGTCCATGTAAGTGAAAACTGTGTCACACTTCTTCCTCTCTATACAGATGTGTCCTCACTTTAGGGGCTGAAAATCAAACCACTGTGTAAAAACAACGAATCTTTATCCTCTTGCTAGTGTTAAGTATCCATATAATAAAGTCAAAGGGTCCATTGGAGGGAAGAATAATTTGGTCAATATCAGAGTTAAAATACAAAATCCACATATTCAACCAAGATTTATTAAGAATAAACTATGAAGTAGCTGTTAGCTGGAATTCATAGAGAACTTTGTCACAAGTTCTTTTAGAAAGACAGCACAGAAATGAAAATAAAGTTTTAGGTGACTGATAGCCTGTTCTAGTCCTAACAACGGCTGTGAACACAGTCGAGCATCATCTCTGGTACTGTGGTTCTTAAACAACTCCAACTTGGGAGTTGTACATAACAACCAAATAAGCAACCACATCTGAGGACCAGGTAATAATATTCCTGCACCCACACAGCCACCCAGGGATAAAGCTCAGAAGATAGGCCAAGAATAGGACTCTCTAACACAAAATGTCTGGTCAGTTCATAAGCAAAACAAAAGCCCAGTTTGCCAGCCCCTTGAAGGGAATGCTGAAGCATACTGAAGACTCTATGAGAGAGGGAAGAGAGTAAACGAGAAGTAAAAGAGCAGTCAACATGGGCTCAGCCGGAGTCCACGGTGGCAGAACGTGGCTGGGGATCAGACACAGTGACAGAATAGGCGTGGAGGTGGTGCTACTCAAGAGTGGAAGCCAGGGGAGAGCGCTAAGCTTCAGACTCCGGACAAAAGAGAAGAAGAGAGCCAGTGACGGCAAAACAAAAGGCAGAGGAGCAGGCTGAAGGACAAGCAGCAACCCGCATCTCAATGCCTTAGCGCCCAGGGGCATGTGGGGACCACTCTGACAGCGTGCCAAGCAGAGCAATGAGAGAGCAGGGGGCATAGTCTCCCTACAGAGCAGAATCTGTCACTTTTCATGCACTTACCACGAACAAACACACGTTGTAGCTGAGCAAGTGGCAGGGAGGAAGGATGTAAATCACATGCACAGATTCACACACACACACAAAAATACTAGACAGACAAGTGACTACCTATTCCACTGTGATGATGACTGATATAAGAGAGTCCTCTAATCTCTCTTAAGTCTCAATGACATCTTCGGAAAGAGAGGAGAAAATGACACCCCCCCCCCTTCTCAGGGGCTGTAGGCATCAGATGAGATAATGCATACACACTGTCTGGTGTTGACTAATGCTCAAAGGATGTTAAGAATTATCATCAGCACCTCTGACATCAATGTCACGATCATTATCATGACCACAAAGGAACTTACAATCTAGTGGGAAAGATACTGTGAGTGAAAACCAGTGCAGATAAAGAAAAGATGGAGACTGCAGAGTGGGGAGGCCTAAGTCCGTTTCAGGGTGTCTCTTATATGTCACTTCAGTACTATACTTGAGGCAATAATGACCCAGAACTAGGACGAAAGAGCAGACAGGATGGAATAGTATAGCATCCAGCCAAGATGGGCTGTCCTGGTCATCTATGTCAACACGTGGTCACTGTGGTCTCATCCAAAAATCATTTTTGAATCAATAATTTAACGCAGCAGAGAAGTCTCAAGTTTCATCTCTTTTAGGAGGGCTTCTAAAACCCCAGCCACCCCGCCCCCCCAAGCAGAGTCATCCTCTCTGATGCTTCCTAGGTGATATGTACCATCACAGAATCATACTTGCCTACCAGAGGGCAGGAACCAGATAATATCTTTATTATACCTCCACTTACTGGCAAAGTTTCTGATACACGTTTGCCAGCCAATGAACACTGGTTTCATGAATGAACGGCTGACTTTATGATTTTTATAGACAAAATTTAAACAGCTCTCTGGAGCATCCACCTATTTAGCTCAGTCCTCAGAGGAGCAAATAACCAAGGTACTGTCAGGAAAAAAATAGATACACTTATCGTGTTTATAGAAGTGTTTCTGTTAAAAAACTAAGTATTTAATTATCTGTTTTAACTGATTTCTGATGTAATGTTTTAAAACATAGGTCAAATATCCCTATTCCCACTGATCACGGGTCAGATTTATCGTTAGGACATCAGTGACTGTCCTGTGTTAGGAATAAAGAAGGTCCAGGGACTGGGGATGTGGACAGAGGTCAGTGTCCTCCCACAGTGAGGAGCCCCTCGAGCTGGGCTACTTCCTCTCCCACGTTCCGCTCACAATACCTGCTGCCCTCCCTCCCTCACCGCTGCAGACATCCTCCTCTTCATCCTTCCTGTTTGGTCTTCTTGTCTCTGACTCCCATAGCAGCCAAATGAAGACGCCAGGCAACCTATGTCTTAGAAAGATCCCATCTGAAAAATCATCTCTAGCCAAGAAGTGTTCTCCTTCTGGCCGGAAAACGGACAAAGTTTTGTTCTCTCCATAACTGACCTCTGTCACTTTTAAACCCCACTGTGTTTCTCCCTCCACAACTGCACTAGATCCATGAGGTTATCCAAAGACTGATCTCTGGAAAATGATATGTTCTCTCTTCACAGAGAATAAAAATTGTGCAATTATGAACTAACGCCTACCAACCCGTCCTAGAGCTGTCCACTGTGAAGACCTTTCCTGGCTTCAGCCTGACCACTTAGTCACACCTACATGGAACCACAGCAATAATTACAAACACAGTATTTCATTCAGAGAAGTAATAAAATATCACAGGCCTAAACCTTTATTAATTCACGTTTCAATATTCAAGAGTTTATAATAATTTGATTTGAATGGAAATTCATGCTCCAGTTACTCATTCACTCATGTGCTTTATTAAGTGCTTTCTGTATGCTTAGTGCTCTTTAAGGCATTATGATGGATTAAAACAAACAAACAAACAGAAATGAATGAAGCATTTTGCTTTCAAGGAGGTTACAATCTAATTAAGGAAGATGAGTTATGTTCTCTCAGAAAAATTCATTTTTCAAATAAATTAAGGATGAGAACAGAATTTCAAGGGCTTAACTCTACTTAAAGGAGTGAAAACTATTATGAGAAAGTTACAGCTCCAAAATTGTTTGTATGGAAGTATACCCTGTTAATTGTTCATGAATCATTTATTCATCATACTTCATCATAAGAGGCCCCTCAAAGACCACTCCTTGGCAGCATGTAGAAGTGAGTACTTAGAAATGTATACTTGCAAGTAATAAATGAGACACTTAAAAAAATTACCTAGGGAGGAGCCTTAGAAATAAGCTCCTCTTCATCCAAGGTCCAGAGAGTTCAAGGGTTTTGCCCATGGTTTCAGAGGTAGTTCATATTCATAGAAGTGCTGGGCTACACCCAGGCCCAGATACTGAGTACAGTGTTTCTCCCAAGAACCCACACTGGATCTATTTACCTTTCTTGGGAAGTCAGTCTAAATTAGTAGATTTTCTACTCCAAATATTGCCTGAAGTGATAGAAACAAATCATACAGAAATCAGAGCTCATACCAACAGGATTTAAGTGTCTCAGTTACAAAAGTTAACTGTCTGACCTTCAGTTCCTCCTCTAATCCATCCTGTACACTGGGCCCTGGTCAATCTACTGAAAAGACTGTCTTTACCATGCTGTGATCACTGCTATCTCTTGCCTTCGACAGAAGCTTCCATTCAAGCAATCAAGACTCAGTATTCTCAAGGTTCTAAAGCCACACTGGTCTCAACTACCTCTCCTTGGAAATGGGACCCCGCCTATTCCAGTCAGATGGAGATAATCCTAATCAGGATGACAAAGAAACTGCCAGACGTCATTCTACCCACCGTTCTTTGCCGAGCTAATCATAAAAGGAGGCACAAAGCTGTGTATTTGTCTTCCGAATACCAACCCTAATGGTAGAATATGGTCTGGCCCTTCCTAATAAACACAGCCAAAGTGTTTCTACTTCCCACCTACACCACCTCATGGGAGAAATGAATTCAAGCTTGCCATTATAAACTTCACTACACATTTCACTTTTATTAACAGTTGCATTATCTGTCTCTGGCTGTGCTGGGTCTCTGCTGCCGGATGTGGGGTTTCTCCAGCTGCGGTGGGCGGGGCCACTCTCTAGTACACAGGCCCCCCCTGACTGCAGTGGCTTCCCCTGTTGTGGAGCACGGGCTCTGGGCGTGTGGGCTCCGGGGCTGCAGCTCCTGGGCTCAGTAGTTGCGGCACACAAACTTAGTCACTCCGCAGCATGCGGAATCTTCCCAGGCCAGGGATTGAGTCCATGACCCCTGCATTAGCAGGCAGATTCTTAATCACTGGTCCACCAGGGAAGTCTACCAGACATTTTAAAATCTCATGCTTTAAAATCTCAACTCAACATCACAGGCCCAACAATGGAAAGTCATGGCAAACACACAGGAAAAAGGTTTTGTGTTTTTACATTACAATAATGATGCTTAGTTTCCTGATCTTCAAGGCTGCAGCAGCAATGGGCCCAAGGTTCACAGAAGCACTCCGACAATAAGCATCACGTCACCCAAATGTGTACTTTTCACCCAAATGTGTAGTTTTCTTAGTGTTCTCACTTGCTCCCCCTTCCCAATTCATTTTCATCATCACAGAACAATCCAAAGTTATATTCAAAACTATATTCCTCATGATGTAAAAGCTAAAGGGAAAAAACTACAATTGCTCTCATGTTACAAAGACATATACTAAATATCTTATTATGCAACCATCCACCTAAACAACATAATCATAACCAAGAATGCCAGGCATACTATCCAAGACTGTTTGCTACCTGAATGCAGGATGTTCAGTTTGTACTAAGGTCCATGGTGCACATTCTCCAGTTAATAATCACATGGGTGTCTATCATCTGATGATCATAGCTCTATTCCACATCTTGTCTTGTCCTCTCAACCTATATGTTATTACTTATGTACAATATTACTTAAATATAACAAATCTACTCTCCATGAATCAGAATTTAAAGAAGGGCATTATGATTTTCAAACAGCATGTAAATCATAGCAAAGAGATGTCCTACTATAAAGTAAAGATGAATGCCCACTACCTTTGGCTTTTTTTAAAAAAACAAAAGACATGAACTATATACATGAAGATAATTAGTGATGTTTAAAGAAGCTCCCTTTAAGACAGCCTAAATATATAAACTGTGCAATGAAAACAAAAAAGGTGAGGCTGCACTGAACTCAGGAGAAGCTCCAATTAAGCAGCATGACTCCCAACGGATGACTGATGAAAATAATGCTATTTCAATACTGATATTTTGGGAATGTCATTCTAAATAGTGACCTGTTCAGGTTATAGAACACAAAATAATGTCCCATACTTTTGTTGTCATTGTTTTTGTTAATCACATTTGAATCGTTTCTTGAAATCATGTAATCCAGGGAGACTGCTTTCCTGTTTCCTGTTGAAAGCATACCAGTAGCTCTTTTCTGTTGTTGTTTAGTGGCTAAGTCCTCCTGTCTGACTCTTTAGCGAGCCCATGGGTTCCTCTGTCCATGGCATTTCCCAGGCAAGAAACTAGACTGAGTCGCCATTTCCTTCTCAAGGGGATCTTCCTGACCCAGGGATCAAACCTGCATCTCTTACGTCTCCTACATTTCCAGGCGGCTTGTTTACCACTGAGCCCACCAGGGAAGTCTTACACTAATAACAGAATGCCCCAAATGCCTAAACTCACTGTGGAGACATTTCCCAATATTACACTCCAGTGAACAGTTCTTAAGTGAGGACTGTGAAACCCTGGAGGCCTCAAGACCTTTAAGGAGGTCCACAAGGCCAAAGCCAGAAAAGTAGTTACATATTTTATTCGTCCTTTCACAAATCTGCAGTATACCCATGTTCATAGAGCACTATTCAAAACAGCCAAAAAATGGAAGCCACTCAAGTTGTTTAGATGAATGGATATACAATGGATAAATGTTGTGTATACTTAGAGTGGACAAGAATCTAAAGCTGTACAACGGAAACTAATGCAATACTGTAAATCAACTATAGTTAAATGAATTTTAAAAATCAAGAAGCAAAAATAATATGGTGCATGGTATAAGCTTACCATATGGTTTATATGGACTACCTATGGACTATAGGTAGGTTCATATAAACCTACCACTGGACTATCACTCAAACCTAAAAAGGAAGGAAATTCTAACACGGGCTGCAACATAGATAAACCTTAAAGACATTCTGCTAAATGAAATAAGCCAGTCTCAACGGGTAAAGGTATGTTTCACCTAAATGTAAAATGCACTGAGACAGGAGGTAGAATGGGTGATTACCAGGGACTGGGGCAAAAGGGAAAATAGGGAGTCCGTGTTTGCTAGGAATGAGGTTTCTGTTTGGGAAGATGAAAAGGTCCTGGGGTGGAGGATGATGGATGCACAACAGTGTCAATGCACTCCATGCCACAGAGCTGAATACTCATGAACTGTTAAAATGGTAAATTTACAGCAGGTATATTTTACCACAATAAGAAATTTGACGTATAAAAATGGAGGGTTAGAAAAATCTGCTTCCTTAATCCATCACAGCTTCACTACCTAAATTTAAAGTGAAAGTCACTCAGTTGTGTCTGACATTTTGCAACCCCATGGACTATACGGTCCATGGAATTCTCCAGGCCAGAATACTGGAGTGGGTAGCCTTTCCCTTCTCCAGTGGATCTTCCCAACCCAGGTCTCCTGCACTGCAGGTGGATTCTTTACCAGCTGAGCCACAAAGGAAGCCCACCTAAATTTAAGGATACTTTTAAAAAAGATAAAACTGACATAGCAGAGGTCTCTGATTCATGGAAGGGAAAACTCTACCAAAAAAAAGGGGGGGGGGAGTAAAACTGTGGATAGACAAAGACATGAAAGTTTTCATTTCTTGGACCATAATAATTGGTAATTTACATTACTGTATCTAATGCAATGAACATTTTCAAAAAGTTAAGTTGTAGCATCATTTTGAAATTAATCAGTAAGAATTTAAAGAACAAGGAAGTGAATATTTTAAAATGCAGATGTAATGAACACTTCAAAAGTCAAACATTATTACAGCTTTTCAAACTAGAAATGAAAGAAGCAACTGAAGCACCTTGAAGGCTAAGCTACTGTATTGCATTAGCTGAAGAAGTGCACACTATCACAGACTAAGAAAGCCTTGTACAATTGAGATAGCTGAATGCCTGCTACGTGATAAGTCAGTTTAAAAAAATAATGGCATGACAGCGCTACTTTCCAATGATACTGGAACTCCTCAAATGAAACAGCTGGTGACAAATGTGGAGACTGAGTTAATATCCCAACTGTAGAACTGTACTTTTGCCTTACTCCTGGATTCATCTACAGATGAAACTGAGCTTGCTGTTTCTTTTCTATGAGATGACTACTGGGTGCCAACACTGACTGAAGAATTTCTTTTTGTATGTGAATGCAAATAATAAACACTGGCACTTAAATAGTCAACATGTTGAATAATTTTTTTGGAATCTCATGGTTCACCCTTGGAACAAGTGTGTTGACAACTTGCATTCCCAGTGCAGAAGTAGTGGCGGGTAAAATTGCTGGTGCCTCAGTTTCAATCAAGGCCGTAAACTATACTAGAAAGCACTGTGTTCTTCTGCTACTCATCTGCATTTTTAAAGACGGTCAGTTGAAGTTAAGAATACCCTTAATGAAGCAAAAAAAAAAAAAAACAGTTATTAATTTTTGACCCTTGACGTCACATTTTTTTGACATTGTATGTGAAAATTAGAAAGTCCATAGAAAGTACTTCTTCATACTGGTCACCAGTGGACACCTCAGGCAAAAGCACTCCTGTGACTGATGGAGTTGGGCTGAATTCACTGGTTTCTTTCATGGAACACCATTTCCATTTCAAAGAATGCATGACAGACAAACTAGGATTATTTATACCTGAGCTTGTGGCATTTTTCACACCAAAATGAATGATGTGAACCTGGGTACTTCATGGAAAAGAAATGACAAAATTTGTTACCAATAATAAAGCAAAAATTAAAATTTTAGAAAACTATATCTACCACTGTGAGCTTGATAGTTTCACAATACTTTCACCTGAAGAAATTGATGATAATATCAATGTATATGGCTTTTGAAATTGTATAATGAAATGTATCAACATTTGGAAGACTGGCATAACCCAGTGAACAAGTGTTTTCCAAATAACCAATGTATGATGTTAGAACATCACACAAGGATAGAAGATTTATTCAAAATACAACACAAAGGAATGGGTTATAACATAACAGAGTACAAAAATTTTACTAGTATGGTATCAGATTTCACTTGTCAATTAATCTTTAAGAAAGCAATCCTTATTAAGATTAACTCCCATAATTATGTTATATAAGATTCCAACTTTAGAGATCCTACTTGCTGGCTTGATGAAGTAATAAGCTAGTCTGGGTAAGTTCCACATGATACAGAACTGTAAGTGACCACCAGGAAAGGAAGGTGACCTCTGCAAATGGCCTCCAGCTGTTGTTTTTCAGTCATGTCTACCTCTTTGCGACTCCACGGACTGCAGTATGCCAGGCTTCCCTGTCCATCACCAACTCACAGAGCTTGCTCAAACTCATGTCCATTGAATCAGTAGTGCCATGTAACCATCTCATCCTCTGTCATCCCCTTCTCCTCCTGCCCTCAATGTTTCCCAGCAGGGTCTTTTCCAATGAGTTGGCTCTTCGCAGCAGGTGACCAAAGTTTTGGAGCTTCAGCATCAGTCCTTCCAATGAATATTCAGGATTGATTTCCTTTAGGATTGACTGCTCTGATCTCCTTGCAGTCCAAAGCACTCTCAAGAGTCTTTTCCAGCACCACAGTTCAAAAGCATCAATTCTTTGGCGCTCAATCTTTTATATGGTCCAATTCTCACATCCATCCATACATGACTACTGGAAAAACCATCACTTGTTAGATCTGCATGTAATATACAAAAAGCTTATCTACAGTTATTTGAAATGCTCCTCCTTCTTCCAGTTACATATCTGTGTGAGGCAGGATTTCCTTCACGTATTTCAACCAAAACAATACACTGTAACAGACTGAATAAACAAGCAGGCACATTTGAGAATCCAACTGTCTAACAAGCAGGCAGCAAAGAGAATGGCAAAAATGTTACACTGTCACTCTTTTCACTAATTTTTTTTCTTTTGCTTTGAAAAATATAGTCATTTTCATGACAACAGGTGACCTTGTTATGGACTGGTTATTCTAAATCAATTAAATATATTATTTTAATTTCTCACTTTTTCTGATATGGTAAATATGGATAGATATGATCTGCAATAGAAAAGCCCTTTCAGTTCCTCTAAAATGGAAGAGTGAAGAGGGCTGTTGAGACCAGTAAGTCTGAGAACTGTTGCAATGTGTCTATTTTCTTTATCTCTGCCAAATGACACTCCCCCCCGCTTCTTTCATTTATCTAGATTTTACCCATTTTTCACACTTGGCAACTGTGAGCTCTCTCCCTCCTTACTGCCTGGAAAACTCATCTGGCCACCTGGCTGTTGCTCTGTTTTCGGTTAAGTATGTGTGTCTCTCCAACTGGGAAGCCCCGAAGGAAAGGGACTGTGTATGGGACAGCATAGGTGCTCAAAAACACTAACTTAATAATAGACTTTAGAGGATCAATTCAAGCAAGTCCCAGGACTTCAATCAATTGCTCAAGGAAGCCAGCCCACAAAGGACGTGGGATGAGGCAGAATTTAGGACAAATGTGTGTCTCAACGAGGTCATCTGAAGACTCAGCTGAGAACAGGGGCAGAGATGCCAAAATGCACAGGAAATGCAGAAGGTAACAGTAGGTAATATCAGACCACAAGACCTTTATTTCTCAATAAAGCAGGAAGCAAGTTATCTGTGGATCATTTTGGAGCAAAAACTTGAGGAATAGAGAGTAACATTGTGGGGAAAGCAATGAAGAATTCACAGAATTTTCTCAAAGTCTCTTACTCTAAAAATAGGAAAAATGCACTGAACTGAATACCAATTGTTAAGGAGCTGAACTGTCCCCACAAAAGATATGTGGAAGTCCTAACCCGGTGAATGCAACCTTGTTTAGAAACAGGGTCTTCACAGATGTAAGCACCTTAAGTAAGGTCACTGGGGTAAATCCTAATCTGATGTGATCTGGGTTTTTTTGTACCTTTTATAATGTTTGAACACTTTATTTTTTTAACAAGCATCCTGCATTGTTTATTCAACTTTTTATGTTGGGAGTATAGCATATTAACAATGTCATGATAGTTTCAGGCGGACAGCAGAGGGACTCAGCCACACACCTCTACATACATATATATACATATATATGTATTTCTGTTTTTATATGATGAGAAAGACACAGAGGGAAGACGGCCGCGTTAAAACGGAGGCAGAGATTGGAGTTACACTGCCGCAAGCTAAGGAATGTCTAAGCACAAAAGAAGCTGGAAGGGGCAAGGAAGGTTCTTCTATGGGAGGCTTCAAAGGGAGCATGAGCCTGCCAACATGTTAATTTTGAACCTCTAGCCTTCAGAGCTGTGAAAAGTGTATTTGTTTTAAGCCACCCATTGTGGCTACCCAGCTCATGATACTTTGTCACTGTGGTCCTAGGAAACTAACACAGCAACAGAGGGCTCCTCACTACCGATAAGGACTTCCTAGGTGGCGCAAATCCCCTTGCCAGTGTAGGAGATGCCAGAGACACAGTTCAGTCCCTGGATAGGGAAGGTCCCCTGGAGTAGGAAATGACAACCCATTCCAGTCTCCTTGCCTGAGAAATCTCATGGACAGAGGAGCCTGGTGGGCTACTGTCCATGGGGTTGTTGCACAGACTCAGACACAACAGACCGTACTTCACTCTCCATGGCCACAGTCCCACACAGCTCTCCTCACCCACAGACAAAAGTAAAAGGAAAGGCAGAAAGATCTGAAATGCAAATTTAGTTAGCAGCAATGAAAAATGGCTTCCCTGGTGGCTCAGACAGTAAAGTATGTGCCTGCAGTGCGGGAGACCTGGGTTCGAACCCTGGGTGGGGAAGATCCCCTGGAGAAGGAAATGGCAACCCACTCCAGTATTCTTGCCTGGAAAATTCCATGAACGGAGAAGCCTGGTGGGCTACAGTCCATGGGGTTGCAAAGAATTGAACATGACTTGAGTGACTTCACTTTCTTTCTTTCTAATGAAAAACAAAACAAAACAAAAAAAAGGGGTTTGTTTTTTTTTCTTTTGGTGTTTTTTTTAACTAGAGATTCCTGAACTGCAGTTTTGTTGTTTTTTTTTTCTAAGATTCTGAGAAAATGTCTCTGATCAAACACTGCTGTCAAAACTCAAGCCCACTGAGTCTCTATAAATGTGCCTATAAATACAGACAAGGATTATTTATCCATCTTGCATTTCCTCAATTCTTGGCTACAAAAGGAAGTAATCCATAACCTAACATTAAAGTTACCAATACTATGACTATGTCATGATGAAAGAAATATGGGATCGCAAGTGAAATTCTTTCATTTTCTCCAAGATTTTATCAAGCCACCTGAAAGTCTGGGCCAAGATGACTCTGAGCTCATGTGCTGGCCATTCAGAAAGGTAAAGACCTAAATCTTATCCATATAAGATACTTGGCCTTAAAATCCATAGACTGCAATTTAAACCCTTGTAATGCATACCTGTTAGGAATTTACTTTCAGCCTCACATTTTACCTTAACCAATTAAAAAAAAAAAAAAAACCAATGGGGTCTTGGACCTGTGGAAATTTCTAGAGCCATCTAACTTGATGATCCATCCAATGCCTCCTATACCTCAGGTAATCCCATTGGTTTTGTAACTATGGGCCCTAATCCATCAGCGAGCAGTGAAATAAATGTAGTATATTCCAACTACTTAAAAAAAAAAACAACAGTAGACTAAAAAATAAGAGCGTATCATTAGGGTTAAGTAAGGGTTACCATCCTCCTGACTTCATTTGTATATGTGTGTTGTGGGTACTGTGTCACAAAGGAAAACTTATCACTACTTTACTTATCAATCCAAGTTCTGGCAGGAAATAGATGGTTCACTCAAACTGGGCACTTAGGAGTTGAATAAAGAACCTATTTCTAAAGGTTTCCCCAGGATTAAGGAAAACATCAAGGGAGAGCACTCCCAAGTAGTGAGGTCGCTACCATCTGGTACCCAAGGGGCCAGGGAATGGAGTGCTAACAGGTATGCAGGGAGGGCTGTATGATGGAAGTTGTGTCCTTCAGTAAAGGGAGGCAGCCAGCCCATGGTAACGCAACAGAAGGGAGCTGCCTCCTGCTGGGACTTCTCCCATGGCTGATGCCAACTAGACATCACAGAGCAAGACAGCCCACACAACTCAGCCTCTCAGGTCACAGGAGTGCATCTCGAGGGGCAAACAGAAGGCTTTCAGCCTCCTGTGACCCCATCACAGAAGGCCGAAAGCCACCAGTACAGTTCACACCTTCATCAGCTCAGTCTGACCACTTTTATTTCTGGACGCCACATTTTTTCCACATCTGCCCCTAATCCCAATCTTGAATCAAGGCTCTAACCCAATGCCAAAAAGCTGATGCAAAAGATTGGCACCTTTATGAACTCATGATTTATGATCTTAGCTATGCCCTCAAACACTCCCCGGCAAGACTTTCATCCATCCTCAGCCTCCCACCTCTCCTAGCCCCACCTCTGGGGCTCCTGGAAGGCACAGACCATGTCTCACTCATCTCTGGAGCCCCAAGCTGCAATACCTAGAACACAGGCGTGGTCACTGGGCAGTCTATAAACTATGAAGACATAAACCTCAGAGGGCTCCCTCTCCCTCATTTGTACCCATGCTTCCCATACCACAAAGCAGTGGTCCCTAACCTTTTCAGCACTAGGGACTAGTTCCATGCAAGGCAATTTTTCCACGAATAAGGGGTGGGGAGTGGGGGGGGCAGATGTGGAGCAGGGGAAGGGGAGGTAGAGGGAGGAATGGTTTCAGGATGATTCGAGTACATTATATTTATTGTGAACTTATTTCTATTATTATCACATCAGATCCACCTCAGATCATCAGGCATTAGATCCCAGATGTCAGAGATCCCTGCCATAGAAGGTCAAGTACCAAGTCTGATTTCTTCGCCCCTGAAATTCCCAAGCCCATTTCCTCTTCTGCTTCTGTATGTCTAACCTGCACTCCTACAGCCAGGACACGGACCAGTTTTCCACCTCCATTCCCAGCTCCCTCTGCCTCCATCCTCTAGGACAATCAATAGAAAAACAGAAAAACACTATCACCACGCTGCCCAGAATGTTCCAATGACTCTGCATGCTCTTTAGACAGTCATATCAAAGGGCCCCTAGCTTGGACTCTGGCTTCTTCTTACAGCCCTATTCCTACTTTTCCCTCTCACAATCAGCTTTAGGAAACTTTCCATATTGTCGTTCTCTTGCCATACCTCCAAAAAACCTTGTCTATCCTCAGTTGTGGATATGACTGGTGATGGAAGTAAGGCTCCATGCTGCTCTTTAGACCAATATTGCATAGGAACCTGGAACGTTAGGTCCATGAATCAAGGCAAATTGGAAGTGGTCAAACAAGAGATGGCAAGAGTAAACATCACCATTTCAGGAATCAGTGAACTAAAATGGACTGGAATGGGTGAATTTAACTCAGATAATCATTATATTTACAACTATGGGCAGGAATCCCTTAGAAGAAATGGAGTAGCCATCACAGTCAACGAAAGAGTCCAAAATGCAGTACCTGGATGCAATCTCAAAACGACAGAATGATCTCTGTTCATTTCCAAGGCAAATAATTCAATATCACAGTAATCCAAGTCTATGCCCCGACCAGTAACACTGAAGAAGCTGAAGCTGAACGGTTCTATGAAGACCTACAAGACCTTCTAGAACTAACACCCAGAAAAGATATTCTTTTCATTATAGGGGACTGGAATGCAAAATTAGGACATCAAGAAACCTGGAGTAACAGGCAAATTTGGCCTTAGAGTACAGAATGAAGCAGGGCAAAGGCTAACAGAGTCTTGCAAAGAGAATGCACTGGTCATCATAAACACCCTCTTCCAACAACAAAAAGAGAAAACTCTACACATGGACATAACCAGATGATCAACACCAAAATCAGACTGATTATATTCTTTGCAGCCAAAGCTGGAGAAGCTCTATACAGTCAGCAAAATCAAGAATGGGAGTTGACTGTGACTCAGATCATAAACTCCTTATTGCCAAATTTAGACCTAAATTGAAAAGAGTAGGGAAAACCACTAGACCACTCAGGTATGACCTAAATCAAATCCCTTATGATTACACAGTAGAAGTGAGAAATAGATTTAAGGGACTAGATCTGATAGAGTGCCTGATGAACTATGGATGGAGGTTCGTGACAGTGTATAGGAGACAGGGATCAAGACCATTCCCAAGAAAAAGAAATGTAAAAAAGCAAAACGGCTATCTGAGGAGGCCTTACAAATAGCTGAGAAAAGAGAAGTGAAAAGCAAAGGAGTAAAGGAAAGATATACCCATTTGAATGCAGAGTTTCAAAGAATAGCAAGGAGAGATAAGAAAGCCTCCCTCAGTGATCAGTGCAAAGAAACAGAGGAAAACAATACAATGGGAAAGACTAGAGATCTCTCCAAGAAAATTAGAGATACAAAGGGAACAGTTCATGCAAAGATGGGGTCAATAAAGGACAGAAATGGTATGGACCTAACAGAAGCAGAAGATATTAAGAAGAGGTGGCAAAAATACACAGAAGAACTATACAAAAAGATCTTCATGACCCAGATAATCACAATGGTGTGATCACTCACCTACAGCCAGACATCCTAGAATGTGAAATTAAGTGGGCCTTAGGAAGCATCCAGAGAAGGCAATGGCACCCCACTCCAGTACTCTTGCCTGGAAAATCCCATGGACTGAGGGGCCTGGTGGGCTGTAGTTTATGGCGTCGCTAGGAGTCGGACACGCCTGAGCGACTTCACTTTCACTTTTCACTTTCATGCACTGGAGAAGGAAATGGCAACCCACTCCAGTGTTCTTGCCTGGAGAATCCCAGGGATGGGGCAGCCTGGTGGGCTGCCGTCTATGGGGTCGCACAGAGTCAGACACGATTGAAGCAATTTAGCAGCAGCAGCAGCAGCAGTAGGAAGCATCAGTACAAACAAAGCTAGTGCAGGTGATGGAATTCCAGTTGAGCTATTTCAAATCCTGAAAGATGATGCTGTGAAAATGCTGTGCTCACTGTACCAGTAAATTTGGAAAATACAGCAGTGGCCACAGGACTGGAAAAGGTCAGTTTTCATTCCAATCCCCAAAAAAAGGCAATGCCCAAAGAATGCTCAAACTACCACACAACTGCACTCATCTCACACGTTAGTTAACTAATGCTCAAAATTCTCCAAGCCAGGATTCAACAATACATGAACCAAGAACTTCCAGATGTTCAAGCTGGTTTTAGAAAAAGCAGACAAACCAGAGATCAAATTGCCAACATCCGCTGGATCACCAAGAAAGGAAGAGAGTTCCAGAAAACATCTATTTCTCCTTTATTGACTATGCCAAAGTCTTTGACTGTGTGGATCACCACAAACTCTGGAAAATTCTGAAAGAGATGGGAATACCAGACCACCTGACCTGCCTCTTGAGAAATCTGTATGCAGGTCAGGAAGCAACAGTTAGAACTGGACATGGAACAACAGATTGCTTCCAAACCAGAAAAGGAGTACGTCAAGGCTGTATATTGTCACCCTGCTTATTTAATTTATGTGCAGAGTACATCAGGAGAAACGCTGGGCTGGATGAAGCACAAGCTGGAATTGAGACTGCTGGGAGAAATATCAATAACCTCAGATATGCAGATAACCCTTATGGCAGCTAAAGAGCCTCTTGATGAAAGTGAAAGAGGAGAGTGAAAAGTTGGCTTAAAGCTCAACATTCAGAAAACGAAGATCATGGCATCTGGGCCCATCACCTCATGGCAAATAGATGAGGAAACAGTGGAAATAGTGTCAGACTTTATTTTTGGGGGCTCCAAAATCACTGCAGATGGTGATTGCAGCCATGAAATTAAAAGACGCTTACTTCTTGGAAGAAAAGTTATGACCAATCTAGACAGCATATTAAAAACCCGGAGAAGGAAATGGCAACCCACTCCCATAATCTTGCCTAGGAAATCCCATGGACAGAGGAGCCTTGTGGGCTACAGTCCATGAGGTGGCAAAGAGCTGGACATGATTGAATGACTGAACAACCGCAAAAAGTACCAAGTGTACAGTCCTAACTAGCTAGCTGATCATTTAGAAGCTGAGTGTGTCAAAGCCACAGAGAACCTGTCTGTTAGAGCTCATTCAGTTAGTAACCTTTATCGAGTCCCATGTATGTTTGTTAAAAATAAAATAAAATTGAAAGCCTTTGTATAAAAAAAAATAAATAAATAAATAAATAAATAAAAACCAGAGACATTACTTTGCCAACAAAAGCCCATCTAGTCAAGGCTATGTTTTTTCCAGTAGTCATGCACAGATGTGAGAGTTGGACTATAAAGAAAGCTGAGTGCCGAAGAACTGATACTTTTGAACTGAGGTGTTGGAGAAGACTCTTGAGAGTCCCTTGGACTACAAGGAGATCCAAACAGTCCATCCTAAAGGAAATCAGTCCTGAATATTCATTGTAAGGACTGATGTTGAGGCTGAAATGCCAATACTTTGGCCACCTGATGCAAAGAGCTGACTCATTTGAAAAGACCCTGATGCTGGGAAAGATTGAAGGTGGGAGGAGAAGGGATCGACAGAGGATGAGGTGGTTGGATGGCATCACCGACTCATGGACATGAGTGTGAGTAAACTCCGAGTGTTGGCGATGGACAGGGTGGCCTGGTGCGCTTCAGTCCATGGGGTCAAAAGGAGTTGGACACGACTGATCGACTGAACTGAACCAATCCTCAGTCAGAAGCAGGCAGCCTCTCCCTCTCTTTCCAACACCCTCCCATCCCTTACTGCCCAGCAGTTGGCCATTCTTTCTAAAGCCTGCCCACGTGTAACTCCTGGTGCAATTGGCATGCCTTCCTCATCTCTCCCTGCTCCAGGTCAAAGGTGGCCCCTCTCTTCCATCTACCACGCCAAACCCGTCTACTACACCATGTCACTTATCTGCATTCCTTTCTCTGCCATATTAGTTTATTAGCCTGATGGGGGCAGGCTAATGTCTTCTTTTATTCTATATCCCCAGAATGCTTGACCCAATGTCACTCTTCATAAATCTTCTCTGAAGTAACTGAAGTGGCATTTGGATTGTCAGATCATCAAAAGCAACTGTAGCAAAGCATCCACTACCTGGGGGTCAGACTAAGGTCTCCCTGAATATGCGACATGCTTTTTCATGTGACGTAGATGGCGTTAAGAGACGCAGGTTTCACCCACCATTCTTAAATTAGGTGCCCCACTCTCTCTCCACCTCTTTCCCAATACAGGCCACCTATCTATAAACAGGGAGGAGTACAAACCCTGTCTATACATCCCTTGTCAGAAACCCATCTTTGCCTAGTGGTTAGTCTTTCTAGAGTTTATGTCTCTGCAAATCAAGAATAGTAGCAAGACTCACTCTAAATCTCCCTAAAAAAGGTATCAGAAGTCTACTGTCAGCGCTCCCCCACATACCCTTAATATCTGTCTCAAGTGAAGCTGGCAGATTGGGTCTGATCACTTCCCCTGCCAGTGTGGGTCTCTAGTCATGCTGATGGTGGCTTAGCTGAGAGCTGCAGACATCTCTTCTGTTATCCGCCTCCATCCCCAAATGGCCCCACCAGCTCCTCCTCTGGGGCCCAGGACCACCTGATCAGTTTAATATATCCTTTCTTGAGGTAAAGGACAAGAGCAGTACAGGGTGTATTTACCTGGAGATACTTAGTACTGAATCTGACAGAGACTGAATTGAGAGTGAAACCTTTTAAACCATCCTGTCTCTTGGTATCCTGCAATTCTGTCTCATTGCAATCCACAGAGAAAGAGTCCAGCAATCAAAAGAATGGTAGAGCCCGAGATGGGAGACAGAGCTAATTTGGCAGCCCCAAGGAGCAGTTACAGTGCCATTCAAAAATAAAGGATCCACCCAATTCGAGATAGTCCAGAATCATTTCTTAAATCAACATGAAATTAATAAAGAAGACACTGAAAATCAAACACTGTTCAAATGTAAAGGGCAGCATTGCACAAATCTCCATGAAACAAAAACATTATGATGTTCCTTTGCTAAAAATCCAGAACTGCAGAGCACTAAGCCTCGAGAATCTGCGAAGAGAGTCAACCTGTCAACATTTGAAGCTGTTATTTAAGACAATCAGTGCGGCAGATATAATGGGCCACTCAACTAGTGCCTACAGCACATGTGGATTTGATGAGGTATTTGAAGATAGTCAAGAGAAAAGTTGCATTTAGACTTCTTTATAAAACTACACCACATATAAAGATTTCTTACAAAGCATAGTGTTGAATATGAGGTCATTCTCATTTTTATGAAAGAAAGCATTGTGAAAGGTGATACAATTTAACAAGCATTTCTGGTATACATACTATATATCTGGTACTGTGCTAAAAACAGGGATAGGAGAATAAATAAGACTCATTCTGTGTTCTTAAACAGTTCAACGTAGAGTGGAGGAGACAGAATGGTTGCACTCTGTGGTCAAGCCCGGCCAGTTCCTCTCCTACATTCACGTGGACTTCTTTCCCCAGCCCACTGCATCTAGACTGCATGGCCCACTGCACGGCCAGTGTGACCAGTGGAATGCTGGCACAAGTGATGTCTGCCACTTCCAGGCCAAGCCCCCAGGCTTCTGTGGCATCCACCACACTCTCCTTGCTCACCAGCTGGCACAGGGCAGGGAATCTGCAGAAAACCCAAAAGCAAAACGAACAGCAGTAGGTGGCTGCATGGGTCATAGACCCCATCTCCCCCTGAGAAAGCGATAAACCACTGTCTTTTGGGGGCTTGCCTGTTAAGTTAGAAGACCCTGATGAGTAGACAGTATAATGTAAGATATGGTTTTCAACATGAAAACACTGCACAGCGAGTTACAGGAACACAAGTATGAAGCCTCTAAGTGACGGTGAGGGAAAAAGGAGGAAGGGAATTCCTAGAGAAGAGGCAGTTGAAGTTTCATCCCAAAAGATGAGCAAGATTCACTTGGGGTGGGGGAAAATGTGAAAGTTTTACGTCACATGTGTGAATTTAAAGGGTATAAAGGAATAGAGAAGATATTGGACCCGGAAGCAAAGTGGGTTTTCACATAATAGCAGTGAAGAGCCATTTACATATCCCAGCAATACTCCAGACAGGATCAGATCTACAGCTGTAAGGTCCTCAATGCAGACCAGTTTGAAAGAATTGGGAGCTAACTGTGGTGTTGGAGAAGACTCTGGAGAGTCCCTTGGACGGCAAGGAGATCCAACCAGTCCATCCTAAAGAAGATTAGACCTGGGTGTTCATTGGAAGGACTGATGTTGAGGCTGAAACTCCAATACTTTGGCCCCCTGATGCGAACTGACTCATTTGAAAAGACCCTGATGCTGGGAAGGATTGAGGGCAGGAGGAGAAGGGGACAACAGAGGATGAGATGGTTGGATGGAATCACCAACTCAATGAACACAGGTTTGGGTGGACTCCAGGAGTTGGCGATGGACAGGGAGGCCTGGCATGCTTCGGTTCATGGGGTTGCAAAGAGCTGGACATGACTGAGTGACTGAACTGAACTGAGTGGCAGAAAGGCCAATTACGGGTCTGCTGCAGTTTCCCACAGTAGGAATGAGAAAGGACTGGTGTGGGGCAGAAAGGAGGAAGCAGATCTAAGAAATACCACATGGAAGCATCAAAGGACTTTTCTGACCAACCAGACAAGTAACAGAATATGGAGGATGAGAGGTCATCAAGGAACAAAGGATTTCCGGTTTCTGAATCAGACAACCAGGTGAATGATGGTACCAGAAATGAAGAAAGAGTCTACAGGAGGATGTGTATGTGTTTAGTCTCTCATCTGAGTCCAACTCTTTGCAACCTCATGAACTATAGCTCACCAGGCTCCTCTGTCCGTGGTGATTCTCCAGGCAAGAATCCTGGAGTGGATTGCCATTTCCTCCCCCAGGAGATCTTCCCAACCCAGGGATCAAACCCAGGTCTCCCTCACTGCAGGTGGATTCTTTACTATCTGAACCACCAGGACAGGAGGATGGAGACATGCAGAAGGACAGAGGACAAGCCGGGCTTAAACTATGTATGGGACATCAAGGCGGTGAAGTCCAGAAGCTGCTGGATATTGAGGTCGAGAGCAAGTTCAAGACTAGAGGTGTGTGCCTGAGGGAAGCTGAAGCCATGGAATGGATGAGATCCAACTGAAATAAAGCACAGAACCCCGAGGCACCAGCACACAAGGGAAACCGTATTGGATGCCCCTGCAAAGACACAGAAGACAGAGACATGTTTAGAAATTCTGGGTAGAGTTTTAAAAGGTGAGATATCAAAAAATAAGGACTGGAAAGTAACCATGGCTCTTAGCTGTCACATCCTGATAATCTTGTTAAGAGCACTCTCACTGGAAAACAACAACTTACACTCATCTATTGGGATGGTAATAATGGGGACTAGAGGATAATGAGTCCTTCTAAAGAGGTGTCTAACCTCAGCTCCAACTGAAAGCTGCCATGTGGGAAAGTAAAGCCCAGTAGTCTCAGAGCTTCTGATTCTATTTTCCCTAAAAGATAGAAATCTGGAGTTTTGCATGAAATCTCAATATTATTTAAACATGGCAAAATTCAAAATATAACACTGAGCAAAACTTAAAAAACATTTCTGTGGGTCATAGCAGACCCCACGAGCCCTGTGTTTGCAAACTTAGAGGCTGCTCAATGCAAGTCAAGCAACAGAACCAAAACCAAGTTAGAAGCATGCGCCTTGCTGATGGTGAGTCAGTCCTGTCTACATGCTGGAAAGAGCATCTAGTTCACACATTGGGAGAGGAAAGAACTGAATAGGAAATAAAGCACTCAAGTTAGTCACTGCCCAATAAACTGAAAAGCATTTGGGGAATTCAGTGTGGTCCTAGCTTATGTATAAAGGAAACTTATCATCTGGAAACAAGACATCAAAAGCTGAAAAATTCAGGAATTTAAGAGTTCTAATTTTTTCTTCCAGGCTAGTCACACATAATATCACACCTAATTCTTGTCATTGTACAAATTCTAAAACTGATCTCACAGTCAACCAGGAGAGTCCATTGCTCTTAACTAATTCCAATCTGGGGAAGCTGACCTCAACTTACAAAACCAACAAATTATTCCAAATATCTGAATACAGAAGAGATTCATTTTGAAAGTCAATCAGATGCTTCTTTAAAAACAACAACACTATCCTCATAAACATAGATCTGCAAATCTTCCTAAAAATTCTATCATACCCACTACCCCATAAACTCAGTGTTCATACTATTCGACTCCTGAACTCACACACATGCACACACTGTACACTCTAATTTATACTTTTGTTACTGAACAAGTGAAGGACCTAAGCTACTCCACTTTGTCGACAGAAAAACTCCATTTTGTAAGGTTCCAGGAAAAGAGCCTTTGAAAATCCAAGAGGCTTTGGAAATCCCCTGACCTCACCCCACCACCCTCGAGCCAATCGGACCCCAGATCAAAATCTCCTGACTTAACGTGGTCTACCTAGGTAATGGGAACCAATCAGAACCCGTGGCCAGCCCGGGAAATGGGAACCAATCGGAACCAATCAGAACCCGGGGCCAGCCTGGGAAAATAAAAACCGATCAGAAACCAACACCTAACCCTTCCACAGAAGGTAACCAGTTAGACGTCTCCCAACCGGGAAACTCCTGTTTTTCAAATTTCTCGAGCGAGAATACCCTATATAAGCAATGTAACCTAGAACTCGGGGCTCCTCCCTATAGCTGCTGTGTCTGCATCGGTGGGAGCCCCAGCACGAGCTTGGTAATAAAAACTCTCTTGCTTTTGCATCGGATATCGGCTCCCTGGTGGTCATTGGGAGATTTTGCGACTTGGGCATAACACAAGTACTTCCCCTTATTTACTTATATATAAAATCAATGTTCAATTTAATAAGTCATTTGAACACCTGCTGGGAGAATGCACTTAAGGTAGGAGCAGAAAGACAGTTACTAATAACAAGTTGGTCCGTAGGTGTCTAAGACATATTATCTGCTGTCAAATGAGTTTAAAAATCAAATTAGTTCAGTGATACCAAAAGATTAGTAGTAGTAGTAGTAGTAGCAGATTAGTGATTCTCAATTCTAACTGGGCATTTGTATCATCTGAAGTATCTTTTTTTTAATACCGATGCCCAGGTTTCACTCCAAATCCATGGAAGAAAAGGACTGAAACATGTATTATTTAAAATGTTAAAATTAGAGGTAACTAATGATCAACCAAGTTGAGAGCCCTGCAGGATATGGTTCAATTAGCCATTCACCTGTGATGCGTAATTTTGATGATTAATTAACTAATTACTCAATGATCCCCACCTTGACTACTGAAGAGTAGTCCCCTTTCCACTAACTACTTAACTGAACTGGATTTAGAGCCTGAAATGATGATAAACTACCAGGATCCAAAAGACAAGCAATCCCTCAATTCTTGCCCCTTGGTCAATTCACCTCCCTAGTAGAGGTTATCAAAGGACAGGGATCAGGGAGGCCACAGGAACCTCAAAGTCTGAGAGAATTCAGAACATAATTAAAGCTTTCCCCAAAGCTCCCTCAGTTTCTTCAGTATCTCACCTACTTCTGGCCTTATCTGATGCTGATTCAGCTGGCTTCCCACATTCCACAAATACCAGCTTCCTTTGTTTCTTCTCAGTTGGAGGTGGCCAGTGCTCTGCTTCTGCTCACAAAACCCAGACTGTCCTCCTTGGGCTTCATGTACCCTTCAAACTGTAGAAACCCCAACTCTCTCTTCAATCTTGAAATCTGCCTTTCTCCCATCTAAATTATTCAGGGCTCCGGAAGAAACAGGCTTCATTTACATTCATGTTCCCACTTAACATGTTTCTTTACCTCCTTACCTCTCGACCCAGGTATCTCAGAGATCATGCCCAATTTTTCCATTTGTAATTGGACTGAAGAAGATTCTCCAGACTTGATTTGCAAATCCTGCAATATTTTTCACAGAAATCAGACTTCTACCTGTAACATTTGGACCTATACTCTAAAAGATAGGATTTAAAGGACTGTGAGGATGCTTTGAAGGCTTCCCGGGTGGCTCAGGGGTAAAGAATTTGCTGACAATGGAGGAAACACAAGAGACCAGGTTTGATCCCTGCATCAGGAAGAGAAGGAAATGGCAACTCACTCCAGTATTCTAGCCTGGGAAATCCCATGGACGGAGGAGCCTGGCAGGCTAGAGACTATGGGGTCGCAAAGAGTTGGACACGACTCAGCACATACACAAGCCTCCCTTTACAAGAAACACAATAGCTATTGCTATCATTGGGTTGATATGTTATTGTAGCAGTTTACAGATGGATTTTTTAAACAAACTGTAAAAAAATAAATAAGATGATAAGCTCCACTGCATAGTGACTTACTAGGCTCCATATTAATGACTGAGAGTAAGGACCTGGAAACACAGTTCCTGGGTTCAAATCTCAATTCTACCACATATTAGTCATACTTCTCTGCTTTTCCCCCATCTGTAAAATGGGGATATTAGTACCTCATTCACGGACTTAGTCATTTCATATACGTAAAGCACCTAGAACAGTGCCTGCACCAAGTAAGTACAATTCCTCTTGGCTGTTGTGTTATTACTACTGAGTAAGCCCATCCTCATCGGCTTGTAGCTTCTGCGGCCCTCATTAAGTTTGTGATTCCCTGGTGGTTCAGACAGTAAAGAATCCACCTGCCAATGCGGGAGATTCAGGTTCGATCCCTAGGTTGGGGAAGAGCCTCTAGAGGAAGAAATGGCAACCCACTTCAATATCCTTGCCTGGAATATGCCATGGACAGAGGAGCCTTGCAGGCTACAGTCCGCTGGGTTGCAAAGAGTCGGACACGACCGACTGAGTAACACACAAGGGCTTAAAACTTCACTGTCCAGAGAAACAAACCGTTTAAACCTTTCACTAATTTAAAGAAATTGAATTTATGCCAAGTTGTTTTTGAAATTGAATTTTTATATTTCTGGTCTTTTCCCATCATTTTCTAAATTCAATGGATAAAACCATGGACTTTATCGGAGTATTTTGTGACATTTTAGTTCCATTAGGAATATAATTTAATATTAGTTAAAGCCTTGTTATGATTACAATGCTATTTAAAACGAAACTATGAGAGAGGAGTATTTTGGGAGGGAAAAATATCACTCTCCAGTTATTAAATTGAGATTTTAAAAGCCAAAGAAGGGAGGGAGAATTTATTAGTTGCAGGTGACCTTTAAATGTCACATTCACTAATATATAAATGTAAACACAGAAAAATGTAATGTCTGGTAATAATGGTAAACTGATCAATACAATTACATTATGGGATCTGTGATATTATAAATTATGCTTTCAGTACAGAATATTGATAGTTTTTTAACACCATTTAAGATCAAATTATAATGCATTAAATATCCTATAGTTAATTCCCTGTGTGCTATTTATAAGCTTAGAGCTTACTTTTATTACTTGGACAGCTCCATGTATCAAATTTCTAAATATTCGAGGTTTTCGAATTAAATTATTTTTCACAATGTTTAAAAAAATAAAAATAAGTTTATCATCTCTATAAAACAACCTCTCAGTGAAATTTGCTTTAATAATTTGTCTAGAATAGCATGGTTAGGTTTAACCTTAGACTACTTTCAGAAGTTAGGGAAATAGGATTTTAAGGACAACAACTTGTGTCACTTTTCATTTTTAACTGAATTACACAATATAAACAGCATGTGCTATTGTAACAAAGGAAAAAAACCATTAGGTAGATACTTATATAAGCTACTTTGATTACTGTTCTTCTCTGCCTCAATTCCATTAGTAAAAAGTCCAGCTTTAGAGATTATATTTAATGTATTAACAGAGCATTCTCTACACTCATGTTTAGCTCTTGACTGTTCCAGGAGATATGCACATGCATTTATCCAGAGTGGAATTTTTTCCTGTATAATAATTCCAAGTGGAGGCACAGAGATGCAGAGATTTTCTTAAATGCCTCAGCTATATATGTTTACAAAAAACAATTGCTTTCATGCCTTGGATAACCGAGATGACATTAAAAGAAACTACATCTTTCCATCATGAAACTGGCCAACATACTATTTCTACAGTTCTCACAGCACGAGGAAAAGTATTAAGAAAACCACTGGCCTCTAAATTAAAACTTTATGATTTGTCCTATTTGAGGAAGATTTGGGGCAAACAAGATATCCCTTTGGAGGATTCAAAAGAAAAAGATGCCGCTGGAGGACTTCATTTAAAGTTTTCATTGAAACTTTTTTCTTTAAAAAAGAAACAGGCCCAGCATGTTACCCAAACACTCAGTATGAGTTCCAGAGTCTAGCTAAGGCTTCTGAATATTTAAGTATGCCTTACACACTTACAAACACTTCTGGAACCTTACCTAGATTTCACTTGTTTCTGGCTTCAGGGACAGAGCTGGGAATAGTCTTTGTCATCATTTCGACAGTCACCCCGGACCTGACACTGCCCACACATTTAGTAAATGCTGATAGAAAGAGAGGTGTTAAAGTAAAAATAGCAAAGTGTAGACTGGTTGCTGTCAGCATGCCGCATCCTTCCACCTGACCTCCTGCTGGAGTCATTGAGAGAGGCCAGCTCCAGAGGCTGAAATTCCAAGGGCCCCATTAGTTGTAACTTCCGAGTATCTGTTACTTACACCAATCAACTTTCTAACCCAAGGATTAGAAGTAGGACGGGCCTTAGCTGGTTAAAAATCACATCTGAGGTGAGCAACACCTACAAGTGCTCCCCTGAGGTCTGTTCGCTCCAACAACTTCTCAAGCAGTGCTTGCCAAACTTCACTGGCCACTGCAATCACCTGGGAGCTTGTTGAAAAACAGATTTTGAGGCCGTGGGCTTGGACCGGGGCACCAGATGTTGCCGTTCAAACAAGCCTCCAAGTGGCTCGGATGCCGCGGTTCCAACCACCACCCTGAAACAAGCAAGGCCCACAAACGCCCAGATCCCTCATATTAGCAACATACAAAAGTTGAGGCCACAGGTCGTGACAAATCAGGTCGCCGAGGTGCTCTGCGTCCCCAGGGTGTCGCCACCCTGTCCTCGGGGCACCTGGCAGGTGCGGTGGCGGCGGAGCGCTCCCGGGTAGCCAGTCCGCAGCCGCGCCCCCTCCTCCGCCCCGCCCGCGCGCCCCCAGCGCCGCGCCCACCTTCTCGCGGGTCTTCAGGTACCGCTGCAGCGCCTGCTGTGTGAGCTCCCGGACGCGCAGCTGGCCCTCCTTGCAGGGCACCACGATTCCGGTCCTGCCGAAACACACGGTCACTTTCATCCTGGCCCCCGGCGACCACGCCGGGCCCGGCCGAACAGGTGTCTGGGCCGGCGGGCGCGGCCCCACTCTCAGGGGACACCGGGCGCCGGCGGAGACCCCGGGGTGCCTCTCCCCGGTCCCCCTTCCGGATCAGGGGCTCGCAGCAACGCCCCTCCGCCCGGGGCAGGCGGCCGCCGGCGGGCGGGAATCGATCTGAGAGCAGGCGGCAGCGGGGAGGGCTACCTCCCAGGTGGCCGGGGGCCGGAGAAGCCGGGGGCCGGGCTGCTCCTCCCGCTCCTGCTCCGGCTCCGGCTCCGGCTCGGGCCCGGCCCTGGCGGCTGCTCCCCGCCCGCCAAAGCGAAACTGCCGGCCTGGCCCTGGCCCTGGCCCTGGCGGCGGCGGGGTCGGCCCCAAGCCCCGGGCTGGAGTGGGCGGCGGCAGCGGCAGCGCGCGGGGCCAGAGTTGGGAGGAAACTTTTGCGCCGGATCCCAACTCCTCCGCCGCGCGCCGCGCTCTGGGCTCCCGCGGCCCCCGGGCCGGCCTGGGCCCGGCTCTTAAAGGGGCCGCGGCGCTCCCCGGGCCCGCAGTGCACTCGGCGGCGCGGGGCGGGGGCCGTGCGGGGCGGTAACCGGAGACCGGAGACTGCTCCCCCTCCCTCGGTCTCTCCCTGGCTCTGTCCCTCCCGCACACGCACGGATCTCTAGGGAATTGTAACGGGACCTCAGAGCTCCCCACCGGGGGACTGAAACCGGATCTCATAAAGCACACTCCAGGGAATAGCTGAGAGACTGCAGAGCTACACCCTTAAAACCAAGGGATTGGAACCAGATTCGAGGAGAGCCCGGGAGCAGGTGCTTCTCGCCCCGCCCACTGAAAACACCTCTAGGCGTGGAGGTTCGCAGATACTGAGCTCCAGCGGTGGCCAAAGGACCTGTTAAGAATTTAGTCTTGAGCACAGCATCGCATCTGCCCTCTAAAGCTCTTTGATGGAAAAAAAGTGAAGGGATTCTTGGAGAAAACGTAGTAGTGGAATCTTCCATTTAGGGAGAACACTCAAAATTCCCTCAAAAGGCCACATCCCAGACCCAGATATGACGGTGGATGTTCACATTCATCCTTCTAAAATGCGCTTCCGGTCGAACTTTTGACTACAGAAAAGTAAATTTCAGCACTTTTAAGCTCATGATTTGGTAGGTGTGTATCCATCGCCAATCGAAATTGGCATATCTGGGGTGGGGTAAATCAACAGATAACATCTGTACCAGTTTTAGCTCACACATAAATGAGCTCCTTTGAACGCAATAATTACCCTTTAAGGAAAGTATTACTCTTCCCAATTTATCTTAAAGAACGGTACCCAGGAAGATTAAGGAAATGAGATGACCATGGAGTTAGTTATGCTAAGAGGAACTCCATTCTTCCAACGCTCAATCCCTCGTCTCCACCACACTTTTCTTTGCAATCCAGCTCATCCAACAAGTTCCTCAGGACTACATCACTTTTCTAAAAAAGAGATCTGTTCCACTGCGTACCAGGTGGCGTTAAGGCAGTGCTGTCCGTTTTATTAAGCATGAAAATCTTTTCCAAAGTTGTGGTGTAGTTTCTTTTTGTTACTGTTCAGTCGTCAAGTCTGGACTGACTCTGTGATTCCATGGACTGCAGCATGCCAGGCTTCCTTGTTCTTCGCTATCTCTCCGCGTTTACTCAAATGCATGTCCATTGAGTCAATGATGTCATCCAACTATCTCATCCTCTGTCATCCCCTTCTCCTCCTGCCCTCAACCTTTCCCAGCATCAGGGTCATTTCCAATGAATTGGCTCTTGGCAAGGGGTGACCAAAGTATTGGAGGTTCATCTTCAGCATCAGTCCTTCCAATGAATATTCAGGTTTTATTTCCTTTAGGGTTGACTCGTTTGATCTCCTTGCTGTCCAAGGGACTCTCAAGAGTCTTCCCCAGCACAATTCGAAAGCATCAATTCTTCACTGCTCAGCCTTCTTTATAGTCCAGCTCTCACATCCATACATGACTACTGGAGAAGCAGTAGTCTGTACAGATCTTTGTGGGCAAAGTGATGTCTCTGCTTTTTAATGCACTATCTAGGATAGTCATAGATTTTCTTCCAAAAAGCAAATGTCTTTTAATTTCATGGTTGCAGTTTCAAATTTTTTAATTCATTCATACATGCAATATTTGTGTGTGTGTGTGTGCGTGTGCACGTGCATGCATGGTCTTCTGTGTACAGGGCCCTATATACAGGGCCTTATATACGCTCAGTGGCATATATTTGAATGTCATGATCAAAGAGGATAATGAGGACTAAGAAGTTGATTTTAAGAAGATGTTTATATATGGCTGAGTCCCTTCATTGTTCACCTGAAACTATCACAACATTATTAATTGACTATGCTGCTGCTGCTGCTAAGTCACTTCAGTCGTGTCCGACTCTGTGTGACCCCATAGACGGCAGCCCACCAGGCTCCCCCGTCCCTGGGATTCTCCAGGCAAGAACACTGGAGTGGGTTGCCATTTCCTTCTCCAAAGCATGAGAAAGTGAAAAGTGAAAGTGAAGTCGCTCAGTTGTGTCTGACTCTTAGCGACACCATAGATGGCAGCCTACCAGACTACTCTGCCCATGGGATTTTCCAGGCAAGAGTACTGGAGTGGGTTGGCATTGTCTTCTCCGATTAATTGACTATACCTCAAAACAAAGTAAAAAGTTTAAAAAGAATTATACACATACACACAAGAAGATGTATATTAGTATTAATTTGGTTGCAAATCCAATATAAACTAATTTAAATAAACTAAAGAGAGCATCTATCTCCTTATAAAGTCAGAAAAGCCAAAGAGCATTCCTTTGAGGCAAGACTGAATTCAGAAACTCAGTGTCCTCATGGTCATCTCTCTCCATCTGCTGGCCCTGTGTTCCTCTGTATTGTTGCCATTCTCAGACAGTCTGTTCCTCCGGAGGCGAAGATGGCCAGTCCCAGAGTTTCAAGTTTATACAGTCTGATAGGCAGCCATCCCAGACATCACTGAGCCTTTTGCTGGTGAGGACTTACATATCCAAGCTTAAGTCACGTACATTCCTTCTGGCAAGATGAATGCAGCATTGATTGACCAGGCCTGATTCACCTGCAGCTAAATCATATGGAATAAGAACAGGAGAATGGTGAACCACAATAGATGAGACAAAAATAAAAATTTAGCCATAACAAAACATAAGATTGTTTCCCACCCTCAAAGTTCTCATACATAGTAGAGGCAACAAGATCTACAGATGTGAAGTTAAATAGAAATTACAAAACAACAATGAATGTGATAATTTTACTGAACATTCAGTTCAGTTCAGTGGCTCAGTCATGTCCAACTCTTTGCAACCCCATGAATCGCAGCACACCAGGCCTCCCTATTCATCACCATCTCCTGGAGTTCACTCAGACTCACGTCCATCGAGTCAGTGATGCCATCCAGCCATCTCATCCTGGGTCGTCCCCTTCTCCTCCTGCCCCCAATCCCTCCCAGCATCAGAGTCTTTTCCAATGAGTCAACTCTTTGCATGAGGTGGCCAAAGTCCTGGAGTTTCAGCTTTAGCATCATTCCTTCCAAAGAAATCCCAGAGCTGATCTCCTTCAGAATGGACTGGTTGGATCTCCTTGCAGTCCAAGGGACTCTCAAGAGTCTTCTCCAACACCACAGTTCAAAAGCATCAATTCTTCAGTGCTCAGCCTTCTTCACAGTCCAACTCTCACATCCATACATGACCACAGGAAAAACCATAGCCTTGACTAGACAGACCTTAGTCGACAAAGTAATGTCTCTGCTTTTGAATATACTATCTAGGTTGTTCATAACTTTTCTTCCAAGGAGCAAGCGTCTTTTAATTTCATGGCTGCAATCACCATCTGCAGTGATTTTGGAGCCCCCAAAAATAAAGTCTGACACTGTTTCCATTGTTTCCCCCATCTATTTCCCATGAAGTGATGGGACCGGATGCCATGATCTTCGTTTTCTGAATGTTGAGCTTTAAGCCAACTTTTTCACCCTCTTTCACTTTCATCAAGAGGCTCTTTAGCACCTCTTCGCTTTCTGCCATAAGGGTGGTGTCATCTGCATATCTGAGGTTATTGATATTTCTCCCAGCAATCTTGATTCCAGCTTGTGTTTCTTCCAGTCCAGCGTTTCTCATGATGTACTCTGCATAGAAGTTAAATAAGCAGGGTGACAATATACAGCCTTGTCGCACTCCTTGTCCTATTTGGAACCAGTCTGTTTTTCCATGTCTAGTTCTAACTGTTGCTTCCTGACCTGCATACAGATTTCTCAAGAGGCAGATGAGGTGGTCTGGTATTCCCATCTCTTTCAGAATTTTCCACAGTTTATTTTGGTCCACACAGTCACTGTTCTAGGTGTAGATGGATGATAGATATTATATATGTACAGATATATGCATACATGTATATGTATATATCATGTGTTATATATCTGTATTTTATTTCTTTTTGCAATAACCTGAGAAGGGAGAGAATGTTTCATCTTCTTTTCAGATATGAGGAAACTGAGGCCAAGGAAGGTGAAGGTCACATTCTTAGAAAGTATTGGAGACCAGCTTAGAACCTAGGGTATCTGAACCAGAGTCTTCATAGCCACCACTGTGCTGATCTTATATGGGAAATTCCAGATGAGCAGAGTGAACAAATAAATACTAATGCAGGACATTCATGTGTGACACTTTTAATGTTGCATATTATATGGACACTTAGGATAGTACAAAGCAAAGGTTTTTAACTGATGAAATAGTCTTGCATGTTACCATTCTTTATGCTTCATGGTGTTTTTTTCTTTAATTCTTCTTCACACTTGCTCCAGATTCCTCCTCTTCTGCTCAGTGAATAGCTCCTGCTCTTCTTCCCATCACAAAGTTTCAGCTTTAGCCCTTCCTCAATATCTAGAGCCCAGATCCACTGTCCTCAGGGATTTGAGAAACTCCAGATGAATCACAAAGAACATCCAAGTTCTCCAAATCCTACTTTTAGAAAGACTGGAATCAGGTCTTGTGAGTGCAGCAGAAGTTGTGACGTGTGAAATGAAGGTGCAGTGGAGGTGAGCACAGATATGAACATGGCACTGTACAATCCTGCACACTATGGAGCAAATGTTAATGATCCAAACTAGTATTGTAAAAAAATTTTAGTGTTTACATTTCAAGTTTATAGGATAGCCATATTTAATTTGTTATTCAACTTTGTCATATCATACATAGAAGCGATTTATCATATATTAAGAAGTGATAGAAGAGACCATAGTTGCAACACACAGAAACTCAGGCCCAGCAAATTCCTAAATCAGTATTTCATGCCCCGTGGGACCTTCTGGGCAGAAGACAATAGATAATTTGCCTTGATTGAGTAACACTAGAGGATTCTAGGTCTGGGCTCCATTTTCTTGTTTTGCCTGTTGGATAGGTAGATATTGCCTGTGGTATGATATTTTCCCATTTGTTATCCAACAGCTTAGCAAGGCTTGGAGTAGCCTGTGAAAACGTGTTATGCAGAGAACAATAATACTGATTGATATTACTAAACTGCTCTGTGTTATGGAAAGTATAACTAAAATGTCAGGTACCATTGGGTATATATTGAAGAGAGAATGATAATTTTTAATATATAGCTGACCAGTCATCCATTCTGATGTTTTGCACTGTTAACATGTATAATATCATATAAGAAATGAATCGCCAGTCTAGGTTCGATGCAAGATACAAGATGCTTGGGACTGGTGCACTGGGATGACCCAGAGGGATGGTATGGGGAGGGAAGTGGGTGGGGAATTCAGGATTGGGGACACGTGTACACCCATGGCGGATTCATGTTGATGTATGGCAAAACCAATACAATATTGTAAAGTAATTAGCCTCCAATTAAAATAAATAAACTTAAATGTAAAAAATAAATAATAAAATATCTTTATCTTTCAAGAAATTATGTATAACAAGCAATATTTATTGCAAGAAACTAATTGAATGGGAGATAAGCTTTTTGTGAAGATCCTTGGAGCAATTAATATAATAGATTATGTTCTTAGCTTCCTTATTAAAGCAGGTACCAGAGTGATAGCATAAGAGAAAAATGGGTATGATTTTTCATTCTTTCCTTCAATGTTTAAAATCAAAGGGTTTGGTTTATTTTCTTTAACTTGGCAAGAATAAGTTTTTCTTAAGAGATGTTTATCTCTAAATGCCTTATGGCATTCATCTGTTGACTGTTTCTATAGGTCTCCTTATAATATAAATATTTTATACCCTAAAGAGAGTATTGTGGGCTATCAGCTTTTGAGAGGTTCTTATTTATGCCTCTTCTGTAAGCTAGACTTGTAAGTTTCCACAGTGTTTTCCCTAGACCACCCCTCCTTATAGTGAATTCAACTCTATGAATATTAATATCCTACTTTGATTTATGTTTTCTTGGAAAAGACCTGAATCATGAAATGAGTGCCTCTTTATAAAAACAAAATAAACAAACCAACACAAAGCCAGAAAATTGTTCCAGTTCTGTTTCATTTAGAGTTGATCGCTGGTTAGATGTTTCCCTCATTATGTGATCTCCTTCTCGGAAGTGTATCCTTGTTTAGTCACTAAGTTGTATCCAACTGTGCAGCCCCATGGACTGCAGCCCACCAGGCTCCTCTGTGCATGGGATTTCCCAGGCAAGAATACTGGAGGGGGTTGCCATTCTCTTCTCCAGCGGACCTTCCCCACCCAGGAAATGAACACGTCTCCTGCAATGCAGGCGATTCCTTACCACTAAGGCACCAGGGGCAGCCCTGAAGTATGTTAAGGTCCATGAATGCTGACCCCTAGGAAGAGATGCTACTTAGAGCATCAAGATTGCCAGGAGAAATATCAATAACGTCAGATATGCAGATGACACCACCCTTATGGCAGAAAGCAACGAGAAACTGAAGAGACTCTTGATGAAAGTGAAAGAAGAGAGTGAAAAAGTTGGCTTAAAGCTCAACATTCAGAAAACGAAGATCATGGCATCCGGTCCCATCACTTCATGGCAAATAGATGGAAACAGTGGCTGGCTTTATTTTGGGGGGCTCCCAAATCACTGCAGATGGTGACTGCAGCCGTGAAAAGACACTTGCTCCTTGGAAGAAAAGCTATGGCAACCTAGAGAGCGTATTAACAAGCAGAGACGTCACTCTGCTGACAGAGGCCCATCTGGACAAAGTTTCGGTTTTTCCAGTAGCCATGTATGGATGTGAGAGTTGGACTATAAAGAAAACTGAGCCCTGAAGAACTGATGCTTTTGAACTGTGGTGTTGAAGAAGACTCTTGATAGTCCCTTGGACAGCAAGAAGATCATGGGGATTCTCCAGGCAAGAATACTGGAGTGGGTTGCCATGCCCTCCTCCAGGGGATCTTCCCAACCCAGGGATTGAACACAGGTCTCTTGCATTGTAGGTGGATTCTTTACCATCTGAGCCACCAGGGAAGCCATCTAGGGACTAGATATTCAGATTTAGGGACCATAGTTTTGGAGGTAAATACATCAGAACAGAGATTATCCCAAAAAGGAAAAAAGGAGTTTAAAAGGAAAAAAACAAGAGGACTAGACTAGAACCCTGGAGAATGCCAATATTGAAGAAAAGGATACAGAGAAGTTATGCTGTGTATGATGATGCATTATTAATTATAAGTTACTATGTTACTATGTACATGAAGTATTATCAGTGTCAAAGATATGATAAGAAAAGGTGCTGCTGCCCTATGAAGACATAATGGTGGAGAACAAGAAATTGAGTGTTAAAAATGGAAGGCAAGATAGTTTGACTGGAACACATAAGCTTCATCGGAGCACAATATAGAATATAAGGTTATAAAGATATGGAAGAAGGAAATGATTGAGGAAAGTAATTGAGGGAGAACTATGAGATATATCCCTGGTGGCTCAAGGTTAAAGCGTCTGCCTGGAATTCAGGAGACCCGGGTTCAATCCCTGGGTCAGGGAAGATTCCCCTGGAAAAGGAAATGGCAACCCACTCCAGTACTCTTGCCTGGAGAATCCCATGGAGGGAGGAGCCTGGTAGGCTACAGTCCATGGGGTTGTGAAGAGCTGGACACAACTGAGCGACTTCACTTTCACTTTCTATGAGATATAGACTAGGGAGTCTGGATCTGTTTCACCAAAGAAATATCTTCTTAGTGCTTGAGCAAAGGTGTAATATTCATAAAATAGCATTTGATTGTTATTATTCTGACATCTTCCTGTATAAAGAATTACAGTAGTACATAACTAAAAGTTGCAGAGAATCCAAAAGAAGCATGCTGGAGTAAATTGCATAAAACTATATTGAAGTGAAACATCATATACGCACACAGGGTGGAATATCCCCACCTGTACATGTGCTTATCCACAGTAACGGACTATATGATTACTAATGTTCCGCCCTACTGCTCTTCCGTGCACAGGAAGCAGAGGGTGCCACATGACTCAGAGTCTAGTCAGGCAAACTAAAAACAGACCTTATCTCAAACAGAGGGAATTAAATACAAGTTAATTGCACTGTTGATGGAAGGGCTGAAAAACCAAACAGGAAATGCAAGGCAACTTAAGAGCTTCCCCACAGCAGGAAGCAGCTTCTTTCTCTTGGACAGGCTGGATGCAGAGAGGAGGTAGTAGTCTTAGCAGAATCCAGAAGTTGGGTAGCCTGGCAGGAGCTAAAACCTTAGCAGGGACTACCTGGAAGAAGCTGGGAGCTCTGAGAAAGGGACCCTCCCTGGGCAACCTGGAACTATAAGGAGTTGCATCGCGAAAACACGGTCAAAAGACAGAGATAGAGACAGATTTGGGAGAAAGAGAGAGAAATACCCATACCCTAGGATCGCTTTGTCCTGTCTTTCATGCCCCCACTAGTGTCTCCCACTTGCTGAACAAGCTGGAAGCATTTTAGCAAGAAGGGTGGGGAAATATTTGGGAACAAACATAATGACTGGCCCAGAAGGTCTTTCCTGGCAGGATTCTATAATAATTCATAGAGGTTTTAAGTCTCACAAATATTTTAGATTTAAGAAACATGCTAACAATAATTTCGATTCAATTTGGTATATTCATGAAACAGCATTTTCCCTAAACTAGGTTAAAATCATGATTTTTTTCAAGAGAAAGTGCTTCTACATTTTAACAGTGAAATGTATAGGCTTTCCCTTGATTGCTGAGTAACTATTAATTTCCATCATTTAAGAAATAAAAAAATTACTACTCTTGCTCAGTCATCAGACTCAAATTAATAGTTTTGTTTAGTTTTGATTACACAGGACTATAAGCAGCAAATCCCAAAATCCTGTTAATATTTAATACTGAAGATGTCTGACTATACAATGCTATCTGATAATATTTCATTTATTTTACATGCTTTTTTTAAACACTAATCCATGGATTCATGATGGAAGCTTTGAAGACTATTTGGGTTTAAACTTGTGATTCCTTTGTATAAAATTATTTGAGAAATCCATTAATACTTTACCATGTTTTTACATGAATAATAAGTGATTTTTATTTTAATACTATCAGGAAAACTTGATTTAATTTTTTTTTTTTTTCCTTTAAGAATGTGCACTCTTGTTAGGACATGTTACTACTCTTGTAAGGACATGTTAGTTACAACTTTTTGCAATCATCTTCAAACTCCTTTTTATATAACTGGGATATAAATATAATAAAGAATACAAATAAGTTATACGTGGACTTCAATGTATCTCACAAGACACAAAAGGAATAAATTTCACAGCAAATGAAAACAGCTATCAATTTGCCAAGTAACTTAAGTGTCAGTTGGTCAGTCATGTCCGACTCCTTGTGACCCAATGGACTCCTCTGTAACCACCAGACTCCTCTGTCCATGAAATTCTCCAGGCAAGATTACTGGAGTGGGTTACCATTTCCTAGTCCAAGGAATCTTCCCAACCCAGGGATCGAACCACGTCTCTTCTGTTTCCTACATTGGCACGAGGGATTTTTACCACTACCACCACCTGGGAAGCTCCATCAATTTGCCAAGTGCATAATAACATTTTGGCACTTAATACCCCAAAATGGTGGTATAAATGATGAGTAGCATATGCTGATCATGATCTTTACCAAACTTAATGAGCTTTTTCTAGCTGTTCAGTTCAGTTCATTCGCTCAGTCATGTCCGATTCTTTGTGACCCCATAAACCTCAGCACGCCAGGCCTCCCTGTCCATCACCAAATCCTGGAATTCACCCAAACCCATGTCCATTGAGTTGGTACCATCTCATCCTCTGTCGTCCCCTTCACCTCCTGCCCTCAATCTTTCCTAGCATCTGGTCTTTTCTAATGAGTCAGCTCTTCGCATCAGGTGGCCAAAGTATTGGAGTTTTAGCTTCAGCATCAGCCCTTCCAATGAACACCCAGGACTGATCTCCTTTAGGATGGACTGGTTGGATCTCCTTGCAGTCCAAAGGGCTCTCAAAAGTCTTCTCCAGCACCACAGTCCAAAAGCATCAATTCTTTGGTCCTCAGCTTTCTTTATAGTCCAACTCTTACATCCATACACAGCTACTTGAAAAACTGAAGCTTTGACTAGACGGACCTTTGTTGACAAAGTAATGTCTCTGCTTTTCAATATGCTGTCTAGGTTGGTCATAACTGTCCTTCCATGGAGTAAGCATCTTTCAATTTCATGGCTTCAATCACAATCTGCAGTGATTTTGGAGCCCCCAAAAATAAAGTTAGCCTGTTTCCTCTGAAACTGTTTCTACTGTTTCCCCATCTATTTCCCATGAAGTGATGGGACCAGATGCCATGATCTCAGTTTTCTGAAATGTTGAGCTTTAAGCCAACTTTTTCACTCTCCTCTTTCACTTTCATCAGGAGGCTTTTTAGTTCCTCTTCACTTTCTGCCATAAGGGTGATGTCATCTGCATATCTGAGGTTATTGATATTTCTCCCACCAATCTTGATTCCAGCTTGTGCTTGGCGTTTCTCATGATGTACTCTGCATAGAAGTTAAATAAGCAGGGTGACAATATATAGACTTGACGTACCCCTTTTCCTGTTTGGAACCAGTCTGTTGTTCCATGTCCAGTTCTAACTGTTGCTTCCTAACCTGCATACAGGTTTCTCGAGAGGCAGGTCAGGTGGTCTGGTATTCCCATCTCTTTCAGAATTTTCTAGAGTTTGTGGTGATTCACACAGTCAAAGTCTTTGGCTTTCAATAAAAGAGAAATAGATGTTTTTCTGGAACTCTCTTGCTTTTTCCATGATCCAGCAGATGTTGGCAATTTGATTTCTGGTTCCTCTGCCTTTTCTAAAACCAGCTTGAACATCTGGAAGTTCATGGTTCACATATTGCTGAAGCCTGGCTTGGAGAATTTTGACCATTACTTTGCTAGTGTGTGAGATGAGTGCAATTGTGTGGTAGTTTGAGCATTCTTTGACATTGCCTTTCTTTGGGATTGGAATGAAAACTGACCTTTTCCAGTCCTGTGGCCGCTGCTGTGTTTTCCAAATTTGCTGGCAGCAGCACTTTCACAGCATCATCTTTAAGGATTTGAAATAGCTCAACTGGAATTCCATCATTTCCACTAGCTTTGTTCGTAGTGATGCTTCCTAAGGCCCACTTGACTTCACATTCCAGGATGTCTGGCTCTAGGTGAGTGATCACACCATTGTGATTATCTTGGTCTTGAAGATCTCTTTGGTACAGTTATTCTGTGTATTCTTGCCACCTCTTCTTAATGTCTTCTGCTTCTGTTAGGTCTATACCATTTCTGTCCTTTATTTAGCCCGTCTTTGCATGAAATATTTCCTTGGTATCTCTAATTTTCTTGAAGAGATCTCTAGTCTTTCCCATTCTATTGTTTTCCTCTATTTCTTTGCGTTGATCTCTGAGGAAGGCTTTCTTATCTCTTCTTGCTATTCTTTGGAACTCTGCATTCAAATGGGTATAACTTTCCTTTTCTCCTTTGCTTTTGGCTTCTCTTCTTTTCTCAGCTATTTGTAAGACCTCCTCAGATAGCTATTTTGCCTTTTTGCATTTCTTTTTCTTTGGATAATCTTGATCCCTGTCTCCTGTACAATGTCATGAACCTCCATCCATAGTTCATCAGGCACTCTGTCTGTCAGATCTAGTCCCTTAAATCTATTCTCACTTCCACTATATAGTCATAAGGGATTTGATTTAGGTCATACCTGAATGGTCTAGTGGTTTTCCCCACTTTCTTCAATTTAAGTCTGAATTTGGCAATAAGCAGTTCATGATATGAGCCACAGTCAGCTCTTGGTCTTGTTTTTGCTGACTATATAGAGCTTCTCCATCTTTCAGTTCCCTTATTGTATCTCCCGTATAAGTTCTCTGAAGGACTAGCATAGCTACTGATTACACCAAGAGTGGCCCCTAATTCAAGGACAACCATCCATAGACTAAATGATGGCCCGTGACATAACCTGATAGTAAGAGCTATACCTGGTAAAGTAATTATAAGTTGGTCAGGATACCAGGGGTAAAGTAATTGGTGATTAGCAAAACTAATGAAACTGGTTCCTTTCTAGTCTGCAGGCTGGAGAATAAAGAGAATTGGCTGCTTATAAACCCAATTCAATTCTTGAGGCCCCAGTGGTCCCTGAAAATGACAAGGCACTTTTGGAGCTGCCTCAGCTTTTCATTGACCTCTACCCAAATACAGGCATTGCCACAATGGTTGTTACTGTCCAAATTGTTTTTCATTATATTATTCTGAATAAGGCCAGTCTTTAATCCAAACCAAACAATTATCTGTAGCAAAGAACACAAATATTAATAAATTAAAGAAGAAATAAGTTTATAAACAATAAGTTAATGAACACTGAGTCATGGACCCAAGGATCTGAAATTATATGATTGCCAGAATGAACCCAGGGCATACTAGCAGTGAACTGCTTTATAAATGGGAGTAACATGGCAATCCATGGATACTTCAGTAAATTTTCTTGAAGAAAAAAAAAAAAAAAGAACACTAGTTTGCAGGGGTTTGTAAGGATACTCTGGGTGGGAAAGGCCATCCTAAGAACAGAGTCAAAGTGTGTGACTTTTCTGCAGTCCAGAATATAGAGATGAATGTTTCCCTCTGAAGTCTCAAATAAGTAACTGCATCTGAAGGTTGTAAATATGGCCAACAGACCCAGAGACAACGAAACTGCATTCATGAAAAACACTGTGTTCGGAGGAATTTGTTGGAAGAGCATTGAACCTTCTTATGGTAACAGTGTAGGCTGTGATGCATCACACCGATCTCCCTGTAGGACTCTGAGCACTTATTCTCTTGGTGCTAGAACTGTTGACAGCTGAGACGCTCAGCTAAATTTCTGTCCAAAAACTTCTCTTCAGTGGAGTAGAGCCTCCCTGCCTGAAATCATATCTCACGGTGGTGTAGCCCACATGCCCACATTCATTGAGTGACCTGTGATGGGGAGAGGGGGTGGGAGTAGCGCTTGAAGGTCCAGATACTCTGCTTTAAAACTAGCCAATTCTGAATGGTCACCCCACTCACAGCAGACCTTTGTTGAAAATGCATCTCTGTGCAATTCGTTTCTCTGCACAGTCGTATTTCCTTCACTACACAATCCTATTTCCACAGAAGAATTAATTTTGAGCACACTCTCCAATAAATTTCTACACATGGATCTCCACCTAACAGTGTGTTCTCGAAATGACACAACCTAAGACACAATGTAATAAAAGATCTCTGTTAAGGATTTAGAGACACATGGTTTGCATGTAAATGAGGACTCAGGTAATGACTGATATACCGATTTAAAGATTTAAATGAATGGATAAGCAAAGAGAGTATGTATTGCAAAAAATCAAAAAGGCAGACTAGCAGAAGATGGAGCAAAAGAGACTTATTCAGTCGCTCAGTCATGTCCAACTCTTTGGGACCCCATGGACTGCAGCACACCAGGCTTCCCTGTCCTTCACCATCTCCTGGAACTTGCTCAAACTCATGTCCATTGAATCAGTGACACCATCCAACCATCTCAACCTTTAGTTCCGTTCAATTCAGTTGCTCACGCTCAGTCGTGTCCAGCTGTTTGTGACCCCATGAATTGCAGCACGCCAGGCCTCCCTGTCCATCACCAACTCCTAGAGTTCCTCAAGCTCACATCCGTCGAGTCGGTGATGCCATCCAGCCATCTCATCCTCTGTCCTCCCCTTCTCTTCCTGCCCCCGATCCCTCCCAGCATCAGAGTCTTTTCCAATGAGTCAAACCTTCACATGAGGTGGTCAATGTATTGGAGTTTCAGCTTTAGCATCAGTCCTTCCAAAGAACACCCAGGGCTGATCGCCTTCAGAATGGACTGGTTGTATCTCCTTGCTGTCCAAGGGACTCTCAAGTGTCTGCTCCAACACCACAGTGATAATAATTCAGTAAGGGTGGTTCACAACTGGACTGAATTTAGGGGTGATTTAGGAGGTGAGGGTGGGCTGCTTATAAAATAAATCCCTAAGATCTTCCCATCCCTCCTACCATGTGAGAACACAAGAAATGATAATCTATAAACCAGGAAGTGGATTCTCACTAGATACTGAATCTATTGGCACCTTGTTCTTGTACCTCCCAGCCTTGAGAACCATGAAAAATGAAATAAATTTCTGTTGTTTATAAGTCACCTAGTCAATGATATTCTAACACCTGGACAGATCAAGATACAGTGGTAAACAAGAAATATAACACCTCTCCTCTCCTAGGGGTTACATTTTATGGAAAGAAGACTAAGATCAGCAGAATTTGGCTAAGAGGGTAATTAATACAAATTTTCATAGTTCGTTTTGTGAGAATTTCAGTAACTCTTTCTTCTGTGAGGTTCTGTCACTCCTGAAAATGGAATGGCTGATAAGTGTTTTGGATCCTCATCAATTTCATGTGTGCCTTAGAGAAATACTCAAAGGATATTTTAAGTGATGAAAGATGACTGATGAGAGCATTGTTTATTTCATTTCTTAATCTATCACTTCAGTTCAGTTGCTCAGTTGTGTCCGACTCTTTGAGACCCCATGGACTGCAGCATGCCAGGCCTCCTTGTCCATCATCAACTCCAAGTTTACTCAAACTCATGTCCATTGATTCAGTGATGCCATCCAACCATCTCATCCTCTTTATCTATCAGTTCAGTTCAGTTCAGTTCACTCTCTCAGTTGTGTCTGACTCTTTGCGACCCCATGAATCTCAGCATACCAGGCCTTCCTGTCCATCACCAACACCCGGAGTTCACTCAAACTCATGTCCATCGAGTCAGTAATGCCATCCAGCCATCTCATCCTCTGTCGTCCCCTTTTCCTCCTGCCCCCAATCCCTCCTAGTATCAGAGTCTTTTCCAATGAGAATCTATACTTGTCATCAAATTTGAGAATTAAGAGTGGTAATCCACAGAATCTTTTTTTTTTTTTTTTTACCCAATTCTCAAACTCTGAGAGCTTACACAGTTTTGCTTTGAAGGTAATGATTCTAAGACCCTCTCAAAAAAAAAAAAAAACCACCAAACCAAATTTTTGAGCCACTGTTTAGCTTATAGTTAAGTTGAACAATGAATCCATTCTCCTCTTCTAAGATTCTCCCCTAGTCTTGATATTATTCTGTCTCTCCTTTTCTGGAGTAAAATAAAAATCTAATATTAGAAAAATCTACTTATATCATTTCCTAATCAGTATGCATCTGGATAGCTGAATAAGTTTTCAAAATTACTTCTCATTTTATTACAGATGATCTCACCTGAAACCACTGAATTTTGGTATTTTTAGTTTTAACATTTGTATCAGTCAGGGTTCTAAGAAGAATCAGATAGCCCACTTGAGCTGGTTAAGTGATGAGACTTAAATAGAAGAAAAACTTGCAGGCATGGGCAGCTTTAGGCAAACCAATAGTGGAAGCGGCAGCAATTCAGAGTTAGTAAAATGGGGAGATGGTACCAACCCCTATGCAATGTAATATGAAAAGGAACATCAAATATGAACAGTAGCCTACACAGAGATGTAATAGGAAGGAGGCTGGAGGAATAATCTCCTACAGATGCATTTCATTGGTCAAATCTATTGGAAGACAGAAGGCAAGGGTGGCCAGTAAAACTCTTGGAGCCAAGAGGAGGGTAGAAAAGAGTGGAGCGTTTCACTATGAATAATGCATCTTTAGGATGTGCAACGGTGTGGACTGTGGACTTACCCTTTTGATATTTTACCCACTCTAGAGTTGGCCAATCCATCAAGTTTGCTTGAGGCACCAAGGCCTCAAAGACTCTGTTGTGGCTTGATCTCTTAAAACATGACTTTCACTTTATAAGAAAGCCAGTTTTTACCATTGAAACAGATAGATCTTTTCTAAATAATTTAAAAATTACTGAGGATGTTCAAAATGTTTTACCTGTTCTCTTGATGTCAGTTTTGTTGTGCAGAATAACCAAACTTTCATGTAAAACATCTATTGGTATCACCACTTGAATCAAGAACACTGAACTGAAAGGGACTATTTTTTATACTCCACTTAACTTTTGCATTGTTATTTTTCCTAAGTATTGCTATCATATATAGTAATGTGTGTGTGTATTATATATACATTATACATATTTAAAAGATTAAAGTCAAGTGCTAGACTCATGTCAGATAGAATATATAAACTGTTTCAGACTTATGAACAGCTTATGAATGAGAAAAAAGTTGACTAAAAAGATGCACAACCTGAGAGTTGCAAGTTAAGTTTTATTTGGGGCAAAATGAGGACTCCAGCCAAGAAGACAGCACCTCAGATAGCTCTGAGAGACTGCTCCAAAGAGGTACTGGAGAAAGGTCAATATATAAGTTTTTGGTGAAGAGGGAGTTCAGGGCAATCAAGTGCTTACTTTACAAGAGGTTTTCTGCTAGTCAGTCACCAGAGAGAAGCTGATGTTATCATGAAGGGATTTAGTGCTTTTCTAGGTATGTGGTTCAGTTGTTCAGTCATGTCCAACTCATGTGACCCCATGGACTGCAGCACACCAGGCTTCCCTGTCCTTTGCTATCTCCCAGAGTTTGCTCATACTCATGTCCATTGAGTTGTCCAACCATCTTATTCTCTGTCACCTCCTTCTCCTCCTGCTCTCAGTCTTTCCCAGCATCAGGGTCTTTTTCAATGAGTGTTCCTCACATCAGGTGGCCAAAGTATTTCTAGGTAGAAGAGATGCAAAGATTGAGATCATGATGGGTTCCTGAAAATATCTAAGTATCTTAAAGACCTGTTCCACCAGATTGCCTAGAGCACAGAGTGCCTCACTCTACCCTGAACTCCCTCAGGGGGTGTTGAAGGTCAACAGCTACAGCAGCACATTGTTCAGTCTCTGCAAAGGCAGATGGCAAATACCCTTGGCAAACACAGATTTGTAGTTGACATAAATTTATGAGCAGATAGTTAGAGATTTGGCGTCTTGAGCTTGTGTCCTTGGGCTCAATGTGGTAGTGGGTAATGGTAGAGAAAATATGTGGAAAACCAAGACCTATTTCAGATTTCTTTTCCTAAGATCTTTTAAACAGTTGTAACAAACTTATCAACATAGTACCCATTTTAAAATGTACCACTCTTCAAGATTGCTCAAGAAACAAGTCACTGCTTCTTCCTATGTTTTGTTTAGAATGGAAGGGCCCAGAGTTTTAAATATCACTTCATGTTCTCCTTATGATCATCAAGAAAATGTCTTTCTTCTCTGTACAGGTGATATCAGGGAACTTTGAGCAAAACAATCAGAATAAAATAATGCACCAAAGGTCTAGTTGCCTTGTCTGTTTCCAAGTGGGGGACATGTTTGTGAATTGTTCACATAGAACATTTCAGCTGATATTAGAAGAAGAGTAAGAACATCCAACTTTAGAAAGGAGGGAATTTTGAAGATACATAAGAATCATCATTAAAGCATCTCAAAACTCAGTTAAACAAAGCAAATCAAAGGATGAGGCCAGAGACAGTAAGTACAAAACCAGAGTCTGGAAGGTCTGGCTAATGAGCTTTCAGACTAAGTTCCAATCAAAAGATTAGAGAATAGCTGTCTTCAGAGCCTGGCAATTATCATGTTTAAAGCTGTGACAAAGACAATGACATTAACATATCTAAGGGAAGAAAGTGTTAACAGAAAATTCTCAGTGGGGGGCAGCATGCGGAAAATGAGGAGGGGACCAAGAACAAGGCCTGTAAATCCCAACCAAGGACCAAGAAAGAGGTGCCCTCACCAGATTCTAGTCATCTCCTCGGCTGGTGCTCTCCTCACGAGGGGGAAGAATATATTTCAAGCACTCTTAGCTGAAGAACCCTTCATTAAGAAAATCTAATTCCCATTTGTTTGTACTTAATATTCACCAAGCAATCTTGACTGTAGGTTGCATTTCCATCTGTTTGCCTCAGGGAGGAAATGTGAGATCAAACACCACTTCATGAATGTTTAGAGTAAGTGGCACCTTGAAACCGGGTGCTTCAGTTAAGGACATTGCGTACAGGCTGCTGAACCGCATGCCTGGGTTCCAAGCTGGACTCTGCCACTTGCTACCTGTGGGATCTCAGGCAACTTGCTCAACCTTTATGTGTCTTGTTTCCTGGTATTAAGGAGAATACATGATATAACTCATAAGTGGAATCTAATTTTTTTATAAAGATACAAATGAACTTATTTTACAACACAGAAACAGACTTTCATAATCTAATGGGAAATGGGGTGGGGAGGGATAAATTGGGAATTTGGGAATACACACACACACTACGATATTCAAGATAGATAACCTAAAAGTACCTACAGTGTAGCCCAGGGAGCTCAACCCAATCTTCTGTGATGACATATATGAGGAAAAAAAAACCAAAAAACTAAAAAAGAATGAATATATTTATATGTATAACTGAATCACTTTACTATACACCTGAACTAACACAACATTGCAAATCAACTATACATCCAATAAAATTTTAAAAAATAATTGAATCTATGTATCTTTTAGGGCTTCCCAGGTGGTGCTAGTTAAAAAAGAACCCACTTGCCAATGCAGGAGATTTAAGAGACATGGGTTTGATCCCTGAGTCAGGAAGATCCCCCGGAGGAGGGCATGGTAGCCCACTCCAGTATTTTTGCTTGGAGAATCCCATGGACAGAGGAGCGTGGCAGCCTACAGTCCATAGGGTCGCAAAGAGCCAGGCATGACCAAAGCGTCTTAGTACATGTACCTTTTAGGATTGCTGTGAGAATTGATATGAGATTTAAAAGAAACAAAATTTAGAGCAGTGCTTTTTGTCATATTTGTCAATTTTTGTGAATTCAGTTGGCTTGAGTCAATTGCCCAAGGCTTCATTATTTGAGGGCACTGGAAAGGCTTTCTATGTAGACACACAGACTAAGAACCTGTGCCTATCTCATGATGGAATTCTTGGAAATCACCTCTGGACAATACTGCCTTTCAATTGGGGATGAGACTGGGGGAGGAGGGATGGTTCAGGATGGGGTGGGAGTTATTTACCTATTTGTAGGTAAATTCCTACAGCTTTATGACCAAAAGAAAACACTGCTCCATAATATTCAGCTTGGGGGAAGTCAGGTAATTTCATCTGGCTCTGTGGCAGCTTTCCAGCCTCTTTCCTTGCCTTTCCCCCCGACTCTTGACCTTCATCCAGGTGGAAAAAAATCCAGACTCAAATGGAATAGAGCTGAAAGTCCTGAGAGAAAGTATACTGTGCACATGGAAGGTTTTATTGCTCAAACTGCTTTGCCCATGGACTCAGGCTCCAAGGCCAAAGTCCAGCTTTTGAGGAAGTCTGCTCTCAGAGGCGTGTCTATCACCTGGTCTAACCTGCCCAGAGGCGGGAGAGAGTCCCTAAGGGCTGTCAACCCTGAGGTGGGAGCTGCTGCTGCTGCTAAGTTGCTTCAGTCCTGTCGACTCTGTGCAACCCCATATTCGGCAGCCCACCAGGCTCCCCCGTCCCTGGGATTCTCCAGGCAAGAACGCTGGAGTGGGTTGCCATTTCCTTCTCCAATGCATGAAAGTGAAAAGTGAAAGTGAAGTCACTCAGTTGTGTCTTGACTCTTCACGACCCCATATACTGCAGCCCACCAGGCTCCTCCATCCATGGGATTTTCCAGGCAAGAGTACTGGAGTGGGTCACCATTGCGCAGGGAAGCCAAAACCTAGGGCAGAATGTCGAATTCTGGTTCAGAAAGTAAAAGTGTTGCTGGCTAGGATTGAGGGTTAGATTTCTGGTCAATATAGCAAGAGGCACTCAATTTGAGCAGGACCAAGAAACAGAGGCTGAGAGTTACTCCTAGTACAAGGTCGCCCAGTACCAGAGTTGTGACAAGATACTCTGCTGTGTTGTGCTGAGTCCAAACAAATGCATTCAACAACTTTGAAAAAGATCAAGGCACTGTGTCCATAAATGTACCTCCGCATCCACAAGTCTTCTAAATGAGTCCCTCTAAACTGGAGCCATCTATCTTCTCTCTCCAAATTTTCTACTAGAAGTTGCAGATCTACCAATAAAGATTTTATTTAGGATGCTGTTAAGCATAACTTCTTCCACGATTCTCTGTTTATCCCCCTGAATCCTGACTTTGGAGAACACCATCACTGTTCTTGAAAAAGTCTCCAACCAAATCACTTTGTATCCAGACTGAGCTCTCCATTGCAATTCCCAGGGAATGATCTTGCCATTGTGCAACTACCTGCTCTCTGAACATCAGCTGTCTGCTTATTCCTCCCTCTCTATATTTCTGCAGTTGTTGTATACTCACCCGAAACACCATACCAGTCAGGGACCTGGCAGGAGACAGATGGTACACTCATAGGGTTAACTGAAAAGAGTCAATGTAAGGACAACTAGCAGATGTGGGCAGAGTAAAAAGACCCAACAAGGGATACTATTAGAGATTAGTTAGCAAGAAGCCTACTGGTACAAGCCCTGAAGCTGCAAGAGGACAAGGAGGGTACCAGATCCTAGAGAGAGCCACAGCCAAGGCAAACAGCTATAAGACAGCATCCGTGGCCACAGGAAATGTAGCCTAGCAACTTCCAAACCTACTAGGTTCTAGAAATGCTCAATGTGCTAGATAGCAGGGAGAATGAATAGCCCATCTTCTCTCTTCTATTCTCTAATCTTTTGTAGAACCTCTTACTAATATTTGTCAAATTCAACTAGACACCATAGGCAAGGATGACTTTAGTGATCTAGTCCATGGAGGCTGGCTTCTCCTGAGGCATGAAGTAGGGATGGTCGAGAATCTCGAAAGTAAGAGAATAATTCACATAAACATATTCCTTTAATGTTCTTTTAAACTATTTATAGAGTCTTAGGAATCCCTTTCAGTGGGGGGGTTGGCTATATAGGTAGTCTTTTAAAAATTTTTATATTTTTCGTAGATTACAAATACTGTGTATATTACTAATCAAAAGGAAAATGAAAGGAAAATATCCTTACCATGATTATAAAAGCAATAAATACTCAAGTAGAAAAATCTAAAAATATAGAATAGTATTTATAGCTAAGAAAATAAGAGTAACCCATAATTATGTTACCCAAAGCTAACTACTATTAACATACTATTGGTAGAGTTGTGGGTTCTACTTTTCATATTTAACAAGATATCATCAACATTCCCCTATGTCACCAAATAGCATCTGAAAACACTATTTTTTTAGTGGCTGCATAGATTGCCATCTTTTGGATTCACCAAGATGTGTGTACCTATTCCATTAATGTTAACATTTAGATTATGTGTAATTTTTCACTGTTATACATAATATTGAAATGATTAACCTCATATGTCAATCTGATTATTTTCATAGAAGAAAGTCTTTAGAGTAGAATTGCTGAGTATTGCACTTCATAAACATTTCAAAACACTTTATGCATATTGCCAAATTATACTCTACCAGAAGTATATAGGAGTGCCCGTCTCCCTAAGCCCTCAACTCCTGAAAGAGTCAGTCTCACATTTAACTTTGCTTGCACAGTCAGGTAGAATAATGGTAATGAACTATACTATAGCAGAGATGGCAATAATATGGTAATTTTTATTATTATTATTCAATAATTATATTGAATATTCTTCAATATAATTAATGTTATTATTCAATAATATGGCAGCAAGTCAGAGGAAGAGGATTAGAGATTTTAGAAGAGGAGTAGAGAGAAGGTTCTGAGCACATAGGATTTCATTTCTCATTTCTGGGACCAGGCAAATCTTCTAGCACAAAGAAAGTGCTCATTAAGGTTCTTGAATGAAGGAATCCAATATTCCCAGCTTGCACACTGCTTGTTGAGGATGATCCAAATGGAGAGAAAAGCAAAAATCCACCGTGGCTTGTGCTGCAAGCAAAACCATCTCTCCTAGAGCTGTGAGCATTGAATGAGCTTAAGCCAATCCTGGGCAGCAGTGCTGATTGTAGATAATTGCCCAGGACCATTCTTGAACCACCACACCCTGCTTTTATTTCCCTTGATTTCCAACCTCTCCTTCTTCAGTTCTTGGTGTCTGCATTTGAACCTCCACCCTATTACCATCATCAGTTCAGACAGCCCCACTGGGCTTGTGTTACAATTAAACACTCAGAGTGGCTAGCCAAAACTACCTGAGCTTGGATTCTAGCTCTATCACTAACTAGTTGTGGGACCTCAGACCAGCTATTTAAATTCCTTGGGCTTTAATTTCCTTATTCAGATGAATAAGTCTGAATATGTACGTGGGGCTGCTTAGTAGCGCAAAACAACACAAATTTATTTTCTTTCAGTCTGAAGGTCAGAAGTCTGCAATGGTTTTCACATGGCTAAGATCAAGGTATTGGCAGGGCTTCATTCCTTTTGGAGATGCTAGGGGAAATCCCTTGCCAGCCTTTTGCAGCTTCTGGAGGCTTCCCACATTCCTTGGCTCACAACTTCCATCTTCACATCCCCTTCTCTGACTCTGAGAGTCCTGCCTCCCTCTCATAAGAACACTCTGATTTTATTGGACCTACTCAGATAATCCATCATAATCTTCCCATTTCAAGACCCTTGACTTAATCCCATCTGCAAAGTCTGTTTTGCCACAGAAGGTAACATATTCACAGGTTCTAGGGATTATGGCATGAGCATCTTTGTGAAGCCGCTCAGTCGTGTCCGACTCTTTGCAACCCGTGGACTATCTTACTAACCATTCCCCCTTCTCCTTTCCTATTCCTTGTGCTGGAGACTTTCCTGGTTTTCTCATTTTACCTAAATCCTTCTCTTTCTTCTTTTCTGGGGAGAAATTTCACAAAAGCGAAGGACCTGATATGGGGGAATTAATAAGTTCTGTCTTAAATGTAGTAAGTTTGAAATGTTACAGGGCAAATGGATAGAAATGTTTACTAGGCAACTGAGAAATTGGCTCAGGGGAGGTTTAGGAGATGGAAATAGGTTTTGGAATCACATGTATGGTTGAATTCACAGAATTTGATGTAACTCATGAAAGAAGCTACATCAAGAAGAAGAGAGAGAGATTGAAGATGGATCCTGAAGATAATCCACATTTCAAGGGAAGGAGGAAAGAAAGGATTCCCCAAGGAATCTATGAAGAAATGAATAGAGAAGTAAGAAAAGTTCATGAAGAGGTAGGTGCTTCTAAGCCTACTGTAGGAGAGGATTCCAATAAGGAGAAGTGTGCTAACAAGATCTAACAGAGACCAGAAAGGTGAGGACTGAACTTGGCAAGTAAGTTAGTAGTGGCCTACTTAAGTAGAGTATCAGGTAAGCAGTAAATATATAAATCAGATTTTAGTTGCCATACATGTTTGTTGCACATTTCAATGAATTGCAGAGTGAATAGTTGGTGAAAAATGGATAAAGTGTGGCTTCATAAAATATGTCTATTAAAGAAAAAGATTCAGTAGCAACTTAAGTGGTCATGGGCAAGGAAATATTTGTTTCAAGAAGACTTATCCTTATTTCTAGGTCTTGAGGAAGCAGCCAGTAGAAAAACAGATATTCTTGATATAAGCTTGGAGTGCTAATTCGTGGAGGAGGTTTTTAAAAAAATACTTATTTATTAATTTGACCCCATTGGGTCTTAGTTGTGGCATATGCAATCTTTAGTTGTGGCTTGCAAGATTTTCTGGCTGCAGCATGAGAACTCTTAGTTGAGGCATGTGGGATCTGGTTTTCCCTGACTAGGGGTCGAACTTGGCTCCCTGCACTGGGAGCACGGAGTGTAGCCACTCAGCCATCAGGGAAGTCCCTCATGGGGCAAATTCTTAACGGGAGTTGCGTGAAGGTTGGATTAAGCAAACAAAGGATAGGTAAAGATAGATAAAGTGATGAATAAGTCTGAATATAACAGGGGAGGATTTTAGGGAAGTTCCTGCCTGATTGCCTCTACATGTTTTCTCTGAGGTTGGAGATAAGGTTGTCTCTTCAGAATGAGGATGCCAGCAGGAAGGGTAGATAGCTTTTATTTTGAAAGAGCTGCTGCTGTGAATAAAAATGGGAATCAACTAGGATCAACTGAAGATTGCTAAGCACACCTAGGGACAAGTTCAAAACCTATAGGGTGGGAGGAATTGGGAGAGTAGCACTGACATATATACACTATCACACTGACATATATATACTAAAATAGCTAGTGGGAAGCTGCTATATAGCACAAGGAGCTCAGCTTGGTGCTCTGTGATGGCCTAGAGGGGTGGGATGGAGGGTGGTGGTTGGAAAGAAGATGTATATATACAGATAGCTGACTCGCTTCAATGTACAGCAGAAACGAACACAAAACTGTAAACCAATTATACTTCAATAAAAAGAGAAAAACCTATACATCTCCAGTTGAGTCCATCAACATGGTTACATGGGTCTCTCCTAATAGCAATCTGAGGATTAGCAAGGTGAGTGGGAGAAAGAGTTGAAGGGGACCAGAGAACAGAGAATCTTAGTAAGGGTATAGTTAAAATGGTTAACAGGAGGATCCAATTACATCGTGATCAATATTTATTTCTCCCCGCACTCCCATACCATTCCTGAATTTCCTGTTGGTAGGCTTCAACTCATTACTTTGCTGACAAAGATCTGTATAGTCAAAGCTATGGTTTTTCCAGTAGTCATGTATGGATATGAGAGTTGGACTATAAAGAAAGCTGAGTGCTTAACAATTGATTCTTTTGAGCTGTGGTGTTAGAGAAGACTCTTGAGAGTCCCTTGGACTGCCAGGAGATCAAACCACTCAATTCTAAAATAAATCAGTACTGAATGTTCAGTGGAAGGACTGATGCTGAAGCTCCAATATTTTGGCCACCTGATGCAAAGAACTGACTCATTAGAAGAGACCCTGATGCTGGGAAAGATTGAAGGTAGGAGGCAAAGTGGATGACAAAGGATGAGATGGTTGGATGGCATCACTGGCTGGATTGACATGAGTTTGAGCAAGTTCTGGGAGTTGGTGATGGACAGGGAAGCATGGCATACTGCAATCAATGGGGTCACAAAGAGTCGGACGCAACTGAGTGACTGAACTGAATTGAACTGAGTCTTCATTTTAACTTGACACCTAATCTGCACCCCAGATCTCCATTTCATTTAAAGCTGTTTCCTTTTGAGGCTCTTAGTTTCCGAGAGTCTCCTCTAACCATGATTCATTCATTTGCAACCTTCCTACTCTTTTTCTCCATCAAAATATTCACTTTGCTGTCACCTTGATCTCCAATCTCTCAACCTCTCTTCTTTTCTTTGAATTAATATACTTTCTTGGCCAGCTTGTATTCTGTTTAATTTTTGCTCATTTCTAGACTCATATTTCGGAGAAGGCAATGGCACCCCATTCCAGTACTCTTGCCTGGAAAATCCCATGGACGGAGGAGCCTGGTAGGCTGCAGTCCATGGGGTCTCTGTGGGTCGGACATGACTGAATGACTTCACTTTCACTTTTCACTTTCATGCATTGGAGAAGGAAATGGCAACCCACTCCAGTGTTCTTACCTGGAGAATCCCAGGGATGGGGGAGACTGGTGGGCTGCTGTCTATGGCATCGCACAGAGTCAGACACGACTGAAGTGACTTAGCAGCAGCAGCAGCAAACTCATATTTATGTGGCCACCAAGGAGAAATTGGCATCCTTTTCCTTCCTTACATCTCCCTCATACAGAAAACACACAGGTGAGAGATGAATGTCTGGATTGCAGCTGTTTGGGGAGGTTCATACTATTTGAAAAAATTCTGATCCTATAAGACTAGTTAAATTCTGAGGCAATTCCCAGAGTCTGAATTTGTTTCTGAGTGGGCTCAGCTTGGGCCTTGGGGTGAGCACGTGGAAATGAACTCCCGGTCTGATTAAGAGCACACACCCACTCATTCCCAGCCTTAGACTTCCTGAAGGTTGACTTCTGCTTGACTAGTTTTTAATTCATGACTCTTCTCCATTGGGAGAACCAAATTGTCTGCCAGCAGCTGAAAAGCAAGGTATTATTTCACTGGGACTGCGTAGTAAGTCAACTCAAAGGAGTAAAATTTATAGTGCACTGCAGAGTACAACAAAATGGGTACTAACCTGAAAAGAGAGAACTTGGTAAATTATTGACAGCCATTTGCAAAACTCATTCAACCTAACCCAACTTATCATTCTCATATACTTAATTTTATACGATAGAAAATGTTAGTCCTATGTTGACAGCAATTTGGAATATTAAGAAAAGCATGGGCTTTCATAATTTATATGGAGGAGGATGTTACAGAAGGCTGAACAAGTGTGAGTACACATATTGCTTATTTGCATGACCATGAACAAGTTACTATGTCTTTTTAGCTCTCTGTTTATCTGTAAAATTATCTGTGAAATGGGAATACATATACCTACTGCACATGATTCTGGTTATGATTAAATAAGACAGGGTTCTAAAGTGCCTAAAGATGGTGTCTAGTAGGACTTCTGGTGGATTGTTTGGGGCTGGCTCGTCAATACAATAACCATGCCCTTCAAAATCCAGGTGGCTCTGGATTATAATGTGTCAACAAAGATCAGACATGGCAGCAGCATCCTCTCTGCAGTCCTTTGCAGACCTCCTCTCAGAGATCCTGCACTGTAGTTCGTGATTTTGCTTTGCTGGCTAGGTTCTTATAACTTAAAGACTCTCCTGAGAGCTCTGATTATTCCACCCATGCTAGTACTTCAGGGAAGTAGTTTGTGACTGTTTCTTGAGCAGCTGCAGGCTTCTAGCCCCTCTTTGCCCTAGCTCGGAGTGGCTCTGTTTTCTGGTCAGAAATGGTACAGCACCAAAATATATCTATGGAAGTCGCCCCTAAAATTATACAACATAGGTTTGGAAATAATCTCACTGAAACACTGACTGTTTGCTATTTAAAAAACAAAACAAAACAGAAGTTATTTTAATTCTATTTCTCTACAATGTTCCAAACTTCCTTACTGATTTTTAAAGGCAGATTTTGTATCCTGGCAAAATGAGATTTTAAAATTTGTTTATTTTTAAAAAACCTCAAAATCTAATAATTATTTTTTAAAACTGGACTTCTTTATTGTGTTTTATGAACCTCTTCAATTATTCTGACAAACTTGAGTTTACTGCTATTACCATTACTCCTACTGCTGCTGATGCTGAGTCGCTTCAGTCGTATCTGACTCTGTGCAACCCCATAGACGGCAGCCCACCAGGCTCCCCTGTCCCTGGCATTCTCCAGGCAAGAATACTGGAATGGGTTGCCATTTCCTTCTTCAATGCATGAAAGTGAAAAGTGAAAGTGAAGTCACTCAGTCGTGTCCGACTCTTATCGACCCCATGGTCTGCAGCCCACCGGGCTCCTCCGTCCATGGGAGTTTCCAGGCAAGAGTACTGGAGTGGGGTGCCATTGCCTTCTCTGTTACTAGTCTGTGTGATTATCCAATCTGTTCCACCCTTTATGATTTACTCAGGATGGATCGCCTGTTGAGGTTAACAATTAGTTTTTCATCTATTTCTCCACAAATTACTCCACTGCATACATATGTCAAAGCTATAATTCAAGAAAGATAGTTAATGACATGGTCACTCAATGTACTTTCCAATTGTTTGTGTAATTTTTTAGATTGATTTTCTTTAAGAGTGTAAATTAGTTATTTTTAGGAATGTTTGATCTTTTTCAATCTCTCTACTGGACAATCTAGAAAAATGAGGTATCAGAAGCTGGGCCAGAGAGGGGTTAGAACTGGGGTAGACAAAGAGTTGGACATGACTGAGTGACTGAACTGAACTGAACTGAACTGAGGCATAGGATGAAGGGGACCTAAATGTTGATTTCTAGGCTGAGGTGAGAAGCAAGTCAGAAAACCAAGGCTTCGTGGGTGGAGAGCAAGATGATAAGAGCTGATGTTTATTGACCTCGTATATCTCAGCCCTTGTTCTGTGTCTACTTATTTACTTTATCTTTAATCCATAACCCTAGAAAGTACCCATTATTATTAAATCCCTGTATCAGCAAGTGTCCCAGCAAAATACTCAAAGCATGAGAAGGTATGATCCTGAAGATAATTTAGTGAAGAGAATATACCCAGGTATATGGACATCCCAATATGGCTGGCAAGGTGCCAGGGGCTAGCAAAATGTGAGCTGCTTTGACCTGAAGGAGAAAGGCGAGGACTAGCATTACCAGAGATGGTGGTTGCTAGCACCATGGAGACAGTACCAAGTCCAAAGCTGATCTCGGAGGCCTGTGGCCACTGTCAGAGTTGTAATGATAAGTAAAAGAGGATTAAGAAATAACCCAACCTCTCTCTCTTCTACATAGTGGTATCCTATTGGCTAGACCCCAGTGAGTTGCACTGATGATATCTGTAGGGGTTGGAGTCCCAGGGCAGAGAAGAAAGAACTATGGGCTTTGTTGCTGAGTGAGAGCTAAGTGGAAATAACCAACACTATCCTCCATTTTTCAGATGAGGAAATTGAGGCTCAAAGAGGTGAAGCCATTTCCCAGTCACACAGCTCAGAAATGGTGGGGCTAGGATTCACCACATTCTCACCCTGTTAAGTTGAAACCACAGCCTCTGGAAGATTCTTCAGAGAAGTAAGTTATAGGGTAGGCACAAGTCAAAATCCTCTGAATGAACAGCGGAAAAGGGGCAAGACTGAGGTAGAGGAAGCCTGTGCCTGAAGTTATAGTTGAATTCTAAAAGAAGAACAGTTACCTTCAGATGAACTTATTGAGAAATAATCCTTTTATAGAAAGAATTCTCTTCATTTGCAGGGAAATGCATTTGCACAGAAATTTTATAAAAGTTCTTGTGGTTATGTGGCCTGATGCCAAATATCTAGATGAAAAATAAAATTAACTGGGTCTCAATATCCAAATTTTTGACAGAAAACTATTTGAATATTTCAGTGAATTCACCAGCCAATTCTTATAAGAACTAAAATTTGGATCAATCTTTGTAGTTTAAACAAAAATTTCATATACTCATTTAATTCATATAGCAACCTTGTCTGCTGAACAATATTATACCAATTTTATAGATGAAGAAATTGAGTCTCAGAGAAAACAAATGACTTGTCTGACACCCAAGAGCTAGTGTGTAACGGATCCAGGTCTTAAAACTTCCATCTTCTGTCTGTAAGCCCCATGTTCTTTCTAATTCACCAATCAACTTCCTCAGCGAAGAGATACTACAGGTCTTTAACAAACTGAAAACACAGAAAACTGAAACAAAACAATATTGCTATTGCTGTTTGTCAGGGATTAAAATCAAAATGTAATAGCTATATTTGCTTTTAACTTGGTATTTCCGCATTTCCCAGCATTCCGAGTGCATGCTCAGTTGTTTAGTCATGTCCGACTCTTTGAGATCTCAGGAACTGTTGTCCACCAGATTCCTCTGTACTTGGAATTTTCCAGGCAAGAATACTGGAATGGGTTGCCATTTCCTGCTCCAGAGGATCTTTCCCACCTAGGGCCGAACCCACATCTCTTGTGTCTCCTGCATTGGCAAGCAGATTATTTACCACTAAGCCACTAAGCTGGAAAGCTCCCAGCATTCAACATCAAGCAAAATAAGACAAGGAGGAACCAGAAACCCCTGTAGAGTACAAAGTATAAGATGGACCCAGCCCCTATTATCATACTTGCAGGCATCCTACTCAACTCCAAGTCTGAGCAATAACTCTGGATGGTGTTATACCTGAGTCTGGTTGTCTAAAGTCACAGGTAAGTATAGAGTATAGAAGGAAGAAACGGAGGCTTTCTCTCAGAGCTAACACAAAGACTGGCACATAGTAGGCTTTCAATATATATAATAATAATAAGTGAAAAACTATTTTAGTTACATATCAACCACCAAACTGACATTTTGCCAAGACACCATCATTCACAAAGCTAATCAAGGACTTCACAGTTTGTTTATTTATTTCTGGGGCCAATGAGATATGCGTATAGAAGCCATTTGGAAGCAAGAAGTATCCTATGAAAGTAAGATGATGTCACCCCTACCAGTTATCAACACTACTACTTCCATCGTATTTGTCCACTTCATCCTCATCAATATTTTTGCATCATCTGTGTCACTGCACAAAACTACATGCTCAAGTCAAATTCATTAAAAAAGCTTATTGTAGTAGATATTCTTTGCTTTCCAGAATCATCCTCTATGCTTCTATGCTCTAGGAACAGCATCAACTTCCTTACCCTCTGGCTTCCTGTTTGGTCTGGCCAATGGGAGGGCCAGCAGGAGACTGTGGGGCAAGAGGGGTCAGGGTAATATTTCTTCAGTTATTTTCTCAGTGTCTTTCTCTTGGGGCACTCTAGTTTGGCTTGGTCTCTGTAACACCACAGTCTCTACCTGTACCTGTAGCAGACTTGTATCTGGTGGCCCTCTCCTGCCCATATAGATTTTTCCTACTTGAGTAAATATCCTTACAGCTCGCAATTTAGGCCTAGGCTGGTGCTGGCTTCCCACTATTTGCCAGTTCCAGCGTGCTTCACTATTTCTTGCTGAGTCCCCTGAATCATGCCTATACCTTTGTAAACAGCATCTTAACCAAACTCTTTTTATCGACCCCTGCTAAGTTCTGTCATCTGTTTTCCTGCTGGAATTTTGACTGATAAGAGACAACTCAGCTTTTCAGTGTTGAATGATAAACATGTAGTGATCTGAGAAGATGCTTTTTCTCCTTATGCATCAGTGCCCCTCTTTTCCCTTTTCCCAAATATTCTAGCCACTTTTAACCCTTCCTGTAAAATGAGACTATAGCTCATCTCCTCCTATGGTACAGTCTGCAGCCTATGTCTCAAGGTCTGGCAACTGCAGAAGAATCCAGTGATGGGGCACCTAAGTCAGCAGCTTGCCCTGAAATGAGGGAAAACAATACAAGAGAGAAAATTACTTACTCTGTGTCACCACCAAGGAAATAGAAAATACTGTAAGGGGATGGGGCAGAGAGATAGAGCCTAGGGGTGGAAAAGACGGAGGGGAAAAATAAGTAAAAGGAGGAGAAAAAAGTGGAGAAGGCAGCAAGGGCATCCATAGATATTAAAATACAAACCATTAAAAAGCAAAGGAAATCTGAAATCCAAAGCTAGATCATTACAGAAAGCGCTTGAGATCTGAGTCCTCTGGAGGTGCCTGTATAGATGGTGGTGAGCTGACAAATACAAGAAGCCAAGAAAGGAGGATATGGTAGAACTGGGCCATTATCGGAGCACAGGGTCAAGCAAGAAAATGCATTCTATTCGCTCAAGGAAGACACCAGATATTTGATTCCTAATAGGTGATTAGACTCACTACTTGATTCATTTATATAAATTTTCCGCTTTCCAAACAGATATTAACATCATGTAGACCTAAATGGTAGCTGGATATTTTTGCAAAATGAGCTGAAAATCATTGAGAGGAAATAGCTGGGGGTCTTTGCCTCTTAACTGCTACATCCTGTTCTATTTCTTCTGATGGAATATAAGGAAGACTTCGATTTGCTCCTGAGACCCCTAGGTGATCTGTATTTAAAAGCACTTTCACCTGGAGCCGCACAGTAGGGAATGCACTTCAGAGGCTGATGGCATGATTTAATTATGCGGCTGTTTCCCTGTGTTGCTTGTGCTCCCTGAATGGCATGTTAATACCCTGCCAGGTGGATGTGAAGGATGGAGTGGTTTCCCACAAGCATCCTTGCTGCATTTAGTCGGATCATGCAAAAGGGAAGATAGATGAGAAATCATTGAACACATCAAAAATTATATCATGATTAAAGATTAAGGAATTAACAAGTAAAAAAGTCTAGAGATCTGCTGTACTCTGGAGACTTCTGTTATCAGCATTCCAATCTGGTGTTTAGGTCTTCATGTACATGTGAGCAAATGAAAAGTTTCAAATAACATTAAACATAGCTTGAGAGAAGGGAATCTGAGTATATACATTCCGTATTTTCCCCTTTTAGACATTTATCTTTAGGGTGATATATTTTATTGCTTATTTCTCAGTTTTCTAATATCTAGCTTATGGTGCATGTGTCTTATTGGCTCGAATGGTGCCAATTAACAAAATCCACACTGAAGGATGGATCTCTATTTTTTCCATATAGCTGTTCAGGTTTTTCTTCCTTTTAGAGCCAAAATGAAGTGTAAACATTTTAAGAGCATTTAATTCCAGCACATATATATTCATCATTTGAAATTGGAATGGATTTCCATTTTGGGCTATTAAAATAAATGTACTATTCTTAGACATTTGAGGGCCTATGACTGCTTGATTTCTCTTCTATATCATCTTTAGTTCATCAACCAAACCATAGTTTCTCATTCGTTTTAGGACATAATCCATTTTGTTGTGTGTATACTGTTATAAATATGAAATCAGATGCCAGTGACACTCATTTCTCTATCCTTAAGCTTCTCAGTGTCTGGGGTGAAAGTAAAAGTCTAATGGGAATCTATTTTTTTTTTTTTGAATTTTCCTAGATTTATTTTTTATTTATTTATTTTCTTTGATATCATTTATATATTTTTATTTTTTATTTATTTATTTATTTTTAAATTTGGTTCATCATTTTATTTTATTTTATTTATTTTTTACTTTATTTTATTTTATTTTATTTTAGTTTTTATTTTTAAATTTTAAAATCTTTAATTCCCATGCACCAGCCCCCAAGCATGCTGCATCCTGCGTCAGACATAGACTGGCGATTCAATTCACATGATAGTATACATGTTAGAATGTCATTCTCCCAAATCATCCCACCCTCTCCCTTTCCCTCTGAGTCCAAAAGTCCGTTATACACATCTGTGTCTCTTTCCTGTCTTGCATACAGGGTCGTCATTGCCATCTTCCTAAATTCCATATATGTGTTAGTATACTGTATTGGCTTACTTCACTCTGTATAATCGGCTCCAGTTTCATCCATCTCATCAGAACTGATTCAAATGAATTCTTTTAACGGCTGAGTAATACTCCATTGTGTATATGTACCACAGCTTTTATCCATTCATCTGCTGATGGACATCTAGGTTGTTTCATGTCCTGGCTATTATAAACAGTGCTGCGATGAACATTGGGGTACATGTGTCTCTTTCATAAGGTAGTTCTATTTGCAATTTTAAAGGAATCTCCACACTGTTCTCCATAGTGGCTGTACTAGTTTGCATTCCCACCAACAGTGTAGGAGGGTTCCTTTCTCCACACCCTCTATAGCATTTATTGCTTGCAGAAGCCATCCATATGTCTTCTTTGGAGAAATGTCTATTTGAAGAATCAATATAGTGAAAATGCAATTTACAAATTCAATGCAATCCCTATCAAGCTACCAGCCACATTTTCACAGAACTAGAACAAATAATTTCAAGATTTGTATGGAAATACAAAAACCTCGAATAGCCAAAGCAATCTTGAGAAAGAAGAATGGAACTGGAGGAATCAACTTGCCTGACTTCAGGCTCTAGCCACAGTCATCAAGACAGTATGGTACTGGCACAAAGACAGACATATAGATCAATGGAACAAAATAGAAAGCCCAGAGATAAATCCACACATATGGACACCTTATCTTTGACAAAGGAGGCAAGAATATACAATGGAGTAAAGACAATCTGGTGCTGGGAAAACTGGTCAACCACTTGTAAAAGAATGAAACTAGATCACTTTCTAACACCGCACACAAAAATAAACTCAAAATGGATTAAAGATCTAAATGTAAGATCAGAAACTATAAAACTCCTAGAGGAGAACATAGGCAAAACACTCTCAGACATAAATCACAGCAGGATCCTCTATGATCCACCTCCCAGAATGCCAAATAAAAGCAAAAATAAACAAATGGGATCTAATTAAAATTAAAAGCTTCTGCACAACAAAGGAAAATATAAGCAAGGTGAAAAGACAGCCTTCTGAATGGGAGAAAATAATAGCAAATGAAGCAACTGACAAACAAATGGGAATCTATTTTTATAATAATCTTTTTGATGGTTATCTTTAATCCTTTTAATTCAATATCCTGGAGCTATTTAAATCTTACATGTAATATCATTAGAATAACAGTAACGAATGTATGCAAAATACTTCAATCCGGTGCAAATAGTTCTATAGTAGTGATGCAAATACCTGTTAACACTTACTGAAGGCTGTGACGGAGACGACTAATTATTCTCAAGATCTATTTCTCTTTTCTTTCCATAAAATCGCCTGGTTTTTGATTGGCAGTTGCCAGCACATAAAGATAATATTTTCCAGCGCCCCTCTTGAATCAGTGGGTGACCTTGGGAAAGTCACTCAGGGCAGAACGACGCAATGGAAAGTCCCTGAATGCCCAAAATGGCAGAATGCCACTTAACTCCTGGTCTGATACCTGTGCACTTCCTGGACCTGGAAGAAAAACAGACTCTCGTCTTTTAAAATCACCGCTGTGCAGTGCCAAGTCACTTCAGTTGTATCTGACTCTGTGCAACCCTATGGGCTGTAGTCTGCCAGGCCTCTCTGTCCATGGGATTCTCCAGGCAAGAATATTGGAATGGAATGCCATGCCTTTCTCCAGGGGATCTTTCCGACCCAGGGATTGAACTGGTGTCTTTTACATCTCCTGCAATGTCAGGTGGGCTCTTTACCGCTAGTGCCACATGGGAAGTCCAATATTGGTGCTGCTTAGGGGTATGTCAATGACTTGCAGCTGAGCCTATTCCTGAATAGTACATGTGGTCCCCATCACAGACACTGAGTTAATGCTTTAGCTCTTTTAATGTTGATAACATCCCTAAGATACAATCATTTCCCTTATGTAACAGGTGAGGATATCAAGGCTTAGGGGGCCGAGTGATTTACCCACCATCACATTGTTGTGGAGTGAAACCCATTCTATCTGATACTAAAGTCTGTGCTCTTAACTACTCTGGCTCCTCAGGGTTAGAAGGCAAGCAGGGAACTGATGCCTCATCTTTATAGATAATAAAGTCAAGGCTTAGAGAGTGAGTATCATCTTGGAAGGTCTCTCAGCAAGTCAGCAGCAGAGCTAGGACTGAAAATTTGGTTTTTTGATGTATTGTACCACACCAGCTTTTGTAGGGCTAATGTAAGCCTAGGAAATGTAAGCATGATGATGACCATTCTCCTGGCATGCTCTGGCTTGTCACTAACTGCACCATCTGCCTTGCTTCATCTTTGATCAACCTTCACCTTCCGCTCACATTTGTAGTAACTAAGCCCCAGTTTGCCCCTCCACTGTATGCCTGGGGCTTGCCCAGTGGTCCAACATCTCTCTCAAGGACTTGTGGTCCCCATAGTTGAATCCTGTATTCTCTCTTTTGTTGGGCATCCATCCCTACTTTTCATGCCTGTTTCACACTGTTCTCTCATCTCCTTCCTGACTCCCAGCCCACTACTTAGTGCCGCACAGTTCTGCTCCTGACATAGACAAGACCATGCTCTGGGGGAAGATAAAAAAGAGAACTGACAGCACCAGCTAGGACAGTGTTACTGTTCTTATACAGTTTTATTTACTAGCTCTCCAGCACATTAATAAGGTAATGACAGGGTGAGTATGTTATTTACTGCTGAAATTGGGACACTTTTCCTTTTGAGAGAATAGTAGGAAACTAGGATGTATGCTCACTTGTGGTGATGATATGATACGTAACATTGGTTACATATTTGCCAGATGCCAGGCGTTATTCTCAGCGCTGTATATGCATTTTTCCATTTAATTCTCACAACAACCTCATAAAGAAGGCACTTTTATTAGTCCCAGATGGCAAGTGAGGACACCTAGGTAACCCAAGTAAGCCCCTTGCCTAAGGTCACCCAGGTAGCTAATGAAAGAGAGAGAGTTTGGGCTCAGGCAGCCTGGACCGAGTCTTTAAGCCACACTGCACACCCCTCCACAGGAGCCCTCAGTTAATTCTCATAGCAATTCTAGGGGACAGAGTCTGCTCTTTACATTTTTCCTGCTCTATTTTGGGGAAAAAAGGAAGCTTATGTGAAAGTCATAAAATAATAGTACAGTGAACACTTGTACCCTTACCTCCATTCACCAACTGTTAAAATGTTGCCACATCTGCTTTCTGTCCCTCACTCCATGTGCATGCACGTGTGTGTTTAATTTTTCCTTTTGGAAACAAGTGAAAGCAAGCTGCAAACATCATTCCACTTTACCCATAAATACTTTAACATGTATCTCTGAAGAAAAAGGATCATCTCCTAAATAGCCTCAACATGATTATCATACTCCAGAAATTTAATAGTACTACAATCAAGTTACCTAATAGGCAGACCCATGTAGACTTAAATTTCCTCAATCATCCTAATAAGGTTCTTTATAGCTGTACTTTTTATCATGGATCTAATCAAAGTTCATACATGGCATTTAGCTGTCATTTAGAAAGTCTCCTCAATAGATCTAATATACAGACAAACAAGAAAGAAAAGACACAGTGTGTATCAGACACCTGATACTCTGATCCTGTCCCCCTGGCTCACCTAAAGATGTGATGTCACCTACAGTGGCTGTGGACATTTTCTGTGCAAAGACAGGTTCTTGCTTCGTGTTTCCATCATCTCAGGCTCTCTGCCTTAGGGCTTTCTATCGCCCAGTCCATGAGTAGAGCATCCTAGAAGAGCTGAGTACTTTATCCTCCCCCCAAGAATAACTCTTGATCAATGAAGTTCACCCTATGATCTAGAAATTCTACTTTCGGGTATATTTCTAGAGGAAACAAAACCAGGTTATTGAATAAGGCATGCCCATGTTTATTGCACCATGACTTACAATAACCAAGATATAGAAACAACTTAAGGTCCATTGATGAGTGAAAGGGTAAAGAAGATGCAGTATATTTATACTATGGAAGATTATTCAGCTATGAAAGAGGAGGAAACCCTGCCATCTGTGACAATATGGATAGATCTTCCAGACCTACGGCAGAGTGAGACAAGTCAAGCAGAGAAGAGAAACACTGTATGACATCACTTTCATGTGGAATCTTAAAAAGCTAAACTCCTTACAACAGAGAGTAAAATGGTGGTTACCAGAGACTGGGAGTGAGAGAATAGGAGAGATGTTGTCTACGGACACACGCTTGCAATAAATAGAGAACAAACGCAGCATAAGGTGAATATAAACAACAATATTGTATTATAATCAGTAAACTTGCTAATAAGCTGGATCTTATTTCCATCACAAAACAGAAATGATAATTATGTGCAGACTAGATAGAGTGCTGACTATTCTATAATGGCAATCGTACTACCATATACAAATGTATCACATGTATATATTAATAATATGCAGAGTACATCATGAAAAACGCTGGGTTGGATGAAGCACAAGCTGGAATCAAGATTGCCAGGAGAAATATCAATAACCTCAGGTATGCAGATGACACCACCCTTATGGCAGAAAGCAAAGAGGTGCTAAAGAGCCTCTTTATGAAAGTGAAAGAGGAGAGTGAAAAAGTTGGCTTAAAGCTCAACATTCAGAAAATGAAGATTATGGCATCAGGTCCCATCACTTCATGGGAAATAGATGGGGAAACAGTGGAAACAGTGGCTGACTTTATTCGGGGGGGCTCCAAAATCACTGCAGATGGTGATTGCAGCCATGAAGTTAAAAGACGCTTACTCCTTGGAAGGAAAGTTATGACCAACCTAGACAGCATATTGAAAAGCAGAGACATTACTTTGTCAACAAAGGTCCATCTAGTCAAGGCTATGGTTTTTCCAGTAGTCAGGTATGGATGTGAGAGTTGGACTATAAAGAAAGCTGAGAAGAGAAATACTGTATGACAAATACTGTATTAAGAATAGATGCTTTTGAACTGTGGTGTTGGAGAAAACTCTTGAGAGTCCCTTGGACTGCAAGGAGATCCAACCAGTCCATCCTAAAGGAGATCAGTCCTGGGTGTTCATTGGAAGGACTGATGTTGAAGCTGAAACTCCAATATTTTGGCCACCTGATGCGAAGGGCTCTCATTTGAAAAGACCCTGATATTGGGAAAGATTGAAGGCAGGAGGAGAAGGGGACGACAGAGGATGAGATGGCTGGATGGCATCACTGACTCAATGACATGGGTTTGGGTGGACTCCAGGAGTTGGTGATGAACAGAGAGGGCTGGCATGCTGCGGTTCATGGGGTCGCAAAGAGTCAGAAACGACTGAGCGACTAAACTGAACTGAACTGAACTGAATAAGTATATCAAATCAACATGCAAGTCAAATTTACACAATGTTACATACAAAATGTATTTCAATTTTAAAAGGTTTTGATGAGTTCACAAATTCACGCACCAATGACCCAGCTTCCTCTTCCTTTGGTGGGACAGCTCAGGCTGATTCTTCATGCAATGTCATTGACTCAAAGCCCCAGATCCCCTACCTGCAGCAGTAACCTTCCCATTTGCACAGTTTTAGGGGCTTTTTCTCCTTTCTTGTCCCTGTCTTCACTTGTGCTTCTTGGGATTAACTTGCAAATAAACTACCTGCACCCAATTGCTTGTTTGAGGATCTTTTGTGGGGAACCTAAAGTTACCCACGATCACACAGCTAACTTGTGGCAAAGTCAAGATTTGGACCCAGGCAGCCTAACTGCAGAGCTGATGCTTTAATTCCTGAACCAAACATTATTTTATGCATGAAGAAACTTCTCTAGTGGGAAGATAAATGTCTTATCTCAGGTTTAACAGTCAGTAAATGAGGGCTGAAATGGAAATGCAAACTCATATTTGACTTATTCTCAAACGCTTACCAATAACACTATTATAAACTCAGTGGAGCCTCAAAAATATAGGACTTGACCCTCAGGATGGCAGAGACTAGATGCTTTCCCTCTTCAAATATTTAATTATAAAATTATTTTTTTATTAATGATTTGTTTATTATAATCTATAAATCAACAAATAGTCATCAAACCATGATTGAGCTCCAAGGCTGTGCTGGTTATAGGGGTAGCCCTTAATCCCTACCCTCAAGGAGATTATAGTTTAGTGACTCATTTATTACTGTGGTTACTCAACAACATTAATAGTAATCTCTCTCTTTCTCTCTCACACACATACATGGTAAACAGTACCTCTGACTCTCAGGAGAGAGAGTTTGTCATTCCCTTTTCTTTTCCCCTCAGATCCCCATAAATACTCTTGTTATGGTACTTCTTACATTTCATTGTAGTCGCCTGTTTATGGATCTGTGTCTCCCACTAGACTCTGAGTTCTGCAAGGGCAAAGATTCTGTCTTATCCTCAGCACCAAGCTCTGGCCTTAGCAGAAAGCTAATAATTTATCAGTTTCTTCCATATGGCCAGGGACTGTGAGAAACACATTAAGTGCGTTGCCTCATTTAATCTGCAGAACAATCCTAGGAGACAGCATCTATTATTGTGTTCACTTTACATATTCTTTAATAGAGGCGTAAGGAGGGGCTAAACAACCTCCCTCTGGGCACACAGCTAGTAAATGGCAGAGCTGGGATTCAATCCTGATATTTGGTGTGACCCTTTGCACCTTTCTACACTGGGTGGTCCCATAGCTAATCTCTTCTAAAGCCAGAGATCACTGAAAATGGTTCTGATCACTTTAAAACTGTGCAAATGATGGCCACTGCCAAGCCTCTCAATATGGGCTGCACCCCCCAGCAGATGAGACAGCTGCCTTGTCTCAATTAACCTTTACTGAGATCGAGTTGGTTGACATTAGCTCCCTAAGCACCTCTTCAGTCACTCATTCATTCATTCATGCATTCATGGGTTTTCATTTCAAATCGCTCCTTTGTGAACCAAGTTGGGAAATTCTCATTTTCACACATCACCTATTTTGATGGATTCTGCTCGGTTATTTTCTATTTTCATGATTGACCAGCAGCCGTTTATACATTTTTCCAACCATCATCTCCTTTGCAGCAGTGGGCCTTCGACCTGTGATTGCTTTCAAAGAGGTATATTGCCATAGTTGTTTTTTTGCCTGTGGTTCCCTGGTAGCTTCAGTTTTCAAATAAAATTGAAATGAAATTGAACAAGATAAATCTTTGTCACTTTTGAGTCTGTGAAATCTTGGTATATATATGTGAGTGTGTGTGTGTGTATATACATATATATATAGAGAATTTAATATATACTAGTATTAGGCATATATATAATTATACATATTTAGATTATACATATATTAATATATATTTATCATTTATATTTTGTGTATATATATATCTTATATGTGTATATATATATATATATATATATATGTCAAGTCTAGATTCACTTCAGTTCAGTTCAGTTCAGTCGCTCAGTCATGTCCGACTCTTTGCAAACCCATGAATCACAGCACGCCAGGCCTCCCTGTCCATCACCAACTCCCGGAGTTCACCCAAACTCATATCCATCAAGTCGGTGATGCCATCAAGCCATCTCATCCTCTGTCGTCCCCTTCTCCTCCTGCCCCTAATCCCTCCCAGCATCAGAGTCTTTTCCAATGAGTCAACTCTTCGCATGAGGTGGCCAAAGTACTGGAGTTTCAGCTTTAGTATTATTCCTTCCAAAGAAATCCCAGGGCTGATCTCCTTCAGAATGGACTGGTTGGATCTCCTTGCAGTCCAAGGGACTCTCAAGAGTCTTCTCCAACACCACAGTTCAAAAGCATCAATTCTTTGGCACTCAGCTTTCAGCACAGTCCAGCTCTCACATCCATACATGACCACTGGAAAAACCATAGCCTTGACTAGATAGACCCCCACTGGAAAAGTAATGTCTCTGCTTTTGAATATGCTGTGTAGGTTGGTCATAGCTTTCCTTCCAAGGAGTAAGTGTCTTTTAATTTCATGGCTGCAATCACCATCAGCAGTGATTTTGGAGCCCCCCAAAATAAAGTCTGACACTGTTTCCACTGTTTCCCCATCTATTTCCCATGAAGTGATAGTACCAAATCTAGATAATACATATGTAATTTAGATACATGGTCTCACTTTGGAAGATAAGGTGCCAAAGTTTCAGCACCTTCATTAGTACTGATGAGGAACTTGCTGCCTATTGACTTGAGGGGTAGAAGTGCCAGCCACAGATATTCCCTGTGGCCAAAGATGGCTTTGTACATAAAGTTTTATTGGAACACAACCATGTCCATTCATTTGTGTATCGTCTATGGCTGCTTTTGTGCTACATTGGCAGAATTGAGTAGTTACAAGAGACCATGTGACCTGCAAAACCTAAGTAATATACTATCTAGTCCGTTGCAGAAAAAGTTTGGAATAGAGAAAAATGTGTGGTTATAAGATCTCTGTTTAAACTCTGTCTCTGCCACTCAATAAGTGAGAGTATTTGGGCAAATCATAATCCTTCTGAATGCTGGTTTTCTGATCTATAAAATTATGTTAATAATGAATAAGGAAATATAATGAAAATAATTTTTAATTGGTAATCTTTTATCCGAATGTCAACTGTTGTGGGGAGAGAAGCGTGGAAAGCTATGTCAGTCTTGCTGCATAACAAACTATTCTGAGAATCAGTGACTAAATATAAAAATAATTAATTTTTTTCACAAATTTTCATCTCTGGTGGGTATTGACTAATCATGACTGGGCTCAACTAAATAGATTTTCTGATCTCTCCTGATCACACACTTCGTGGCCGACTGAAGGGTGGTTTTGCTGTTCTGGTTTCTCATTCTCTTCCTGAGACCAGTGAATTAAGCTAGGCAAAAACTGGTCAACCATGTGTAAAAGAATGTCTTCCCGTAATGATGGCGGAGGCACAAAGAGAAAGCCCAATGATATAAGCATTTTTGAGGACACTCATTCATCATTACTGTTAGTATCACATTGGCCCGAGAACTTGCACGTGGTCAAGGTCAGGGGCAAGGAATTGTGCCCTAGCCACAGCAGAGTCCACTGCAAAGTCACAGGGCAGAGGGTACAGATTTAGGGAGTAGTGAAACCTTGAGGTCATCAAGACAGTGTACTGATACTAAAACTATTATTTGAAGAAATGAGCATTCTCAAACTGTAACGGTGAGGGTGCAGCTTGGTAAAACTTCTTCGGACAGCAATTTGGCAACACATCCATTCTATATATGGATGTAGCTTTTGGCTCAGCTATCACATTTCTAAGAATTTACCCTTAGTGAGTCAATCATGGATGTATCGAAGATTTATCATTAAGGATGCTTACTACAACATGGTTGATAAGGGATAAAAACCTAGTTCAGTTCAGTTCAGTCGCTCAGTTGTGTCCTACTCTTTGCGACCCCATGAATCGCAGCACGCCAGGCCTCCCTGTCCATCACCAACTCCCGGAGTTCACTCAGAATCACATCCATCGAGTCAGTGATGCCATCCAGCCATCTCACCCTCCTAGGGTAGACACAAATGTTCAAAAATGGAGGCATGGCAAATAAATTATGGCCCATCCATGTTAGGGAATAATATGGTGCTACTGAAGATGAGGGTAAAGAAAAACAATACTAACAAAAATATGCATGATATACTACTTAGTGAAAAAGGTTATAAAACAGTTTCTAGAACATATTCATGTTTTGTTAAAAAATGTATATACATATGCATAGATAAGAGAATGCATGTATACCCGTCTGAGCCACCAGGCAAGTCCATACTTAAACATTAACTGTGGTTATATATGAAAAATAAGATTAGTAATGAATTTCTATTTTCTTATTAGTAATTTTTGAGTAGTCTTAATTTTCCACATCTTGTATTACTTTTGTAATAGAAAATTACTTTACACAAAATAGAATTAAGTAACTTATCTTTTTTAAAAAGGTGGGAAAATAGTAAGATAGCAGTAATCATCATATATGCCATGGATTGCTGATTCTTGCTTTCAATTTTTTTCTTTGTCCTCCTGGAGGCATTGTAAGATAACATGCACTTCACTTATTGATTGAAAATACATTTTATTTCAAATGAGTAACATGTTGGACAGGAATCATTTGTGGCTATGTAGCCATGCATTAATTGTACTGCCCTTGTTTAAGTTATTTATTGTGATTTAGAAATATGATTATTCTCTGTCTCTGCCTAAAAATTTTTTTATGAATACAATTGTCTTGTCACTTGCAAAAGCCTATGTTTTAACTTCAAAACACCTAACAGAAGGCAGATTACAAAAGCACTATCAGTGTTTGTTACATACAAGTATGGGAAAGTAATATAATTGCCAATGTTTGATATATTGGAGGAATTAGAAAATTAGATTCAGGCTACCTATATGACTCACTTACATCCTTTCTCCTTAGTCTTGGTCTACTCTCATATTTCAGGCTATTGTGAAGGTTTATAGTGTGGAGAAGAATTGAGGCCTTTGAACTGTGGTGTTGGAGAAGACTCCTGAGAGTCCCTTGGACTGCAAGGAGATCCAACCAGTCCATCTGAAAGGAGATCAGTCCTGGGTGTTCATTGGAGGGACTGATGCTGAAGCTGAAACTCCAATACTTTGGTCATCTGATGCGAAGAGCTGACTCACTGGAAAAGACCCTGATGCTGGGAAAGATTGAAGGCAGGAGGAGAAGGGGACGACAGAGGATGGGATGGTTGGATGGCATCACCGACTCGATGGACATGGGTTTGGGTGGACTCTGGGAGTTGGTGATGGACAGGGAGGCCTGGTGTGCTGCGGTTCATGGGGTCGCAAAGAGTGGGACACGCCTGAGTGACTGAATTGAATTGAATTGAAGTTTTCTCTTTCCATAGATATCCTTGGTTCATACAAATAAATCCACAAAGTGTTAATACTATTCTCAAATGAAGACCATTCATGAATGTTTATGGATGTAATATGGCACTAGATGAGGTATTAAGCATACCTAGAAGGCAATATCACTTGCCTTAGACACATAGGCTACCTATTTCAGAGCAAAATAATAATAATGACCAAAAGTAATAATAAATATGATCATTACAGGTATCATATGGTTGGCCAAAAAGGTGGGGTAGCAAAAACCATGCAAAAACAAGAAGTACATATATTCAAGTTCTGTCCCCAGAAAATATATCCCACTAACATTCATACATTCATTTTCTTAAATAGCTTTTGTGCACATTGAAAATGACAAAAATGTGCTTGAAGTTTATGTAATAATCACAAGCTGCTTATTAGAAAACAGGGGAATAGATAAATAAGTGGTAGTATTGCAATAGAAAAGAATGCTATATAGGATGGAAATGAACAGACTGGATCCACAGTTATTAATACAAATGAGTCTTACATAAATAACATTTCACAAAAAAGCAAGTTACAAAAGTGTACCTATAGTACACTTAGTGGCTCAGATGGTAAAGAATCTGTCTACAATGCAGGAGACCCTGGTTTGATCCCTGGGTTGGGAAGATTCCCCTGGAAAAGGAAATGGCAACTTGTTACAGTATTTTTGCCAGGGGAATCTCTTGGATAGAGGAACCTGGTGGTCTATAGTTCATGGGATCGCAAAGAGTCAGACACTACTGAGTGACTAACATCACAACAGAAAAGAATGTTATATATGATGAAAATGAACAAACTGGATCCAGAGTTATTAATGAGGAAGAGTCTTACATAAATAATATTTAGCAAAAAAGCAAGTTACAAAAGTGTACTTACAGTACACTTAAAATATTCCATTTCTATAGCACTTTAAAATAATGTGAAAATGATAGGAAATGTTGCATATATTGGGTTTCCCTGGTGGCTCAGACAGTGAAGAATCCACCTGCAATGCGGGAGATGCAGGTTCGATCCCTGGGTTGGGAAGATCCCCTAGAGGAGGGTATGGCAACCCACTCCAGTATTCATGCCTGGAGAATCACCATGGACAGAGAAGCCTGTTGGGCTACAGTCCGTGAGGTTGCAAAGAGTCAGACATGACTGAGTGACTAAGCACACACACATTGCATATACAGCTCCCCACACATATATTATTTATTTACTACTCACTATCTATCTATGTGTTAGGAGGGCATTGAAGTGAAGTTGCTCAGTCGTGTCTGACTCTTTGTGACCCCATGGACTGTAGCCTACCAGACTTCTCAGTCCATGGGATTTTCCAGGCAAGAGTACTAGAGTGGGTTGCCATTCTCTTCTCCAAGGAGGGCATTAGAACAGGTAAATTCCAATTTCAATGAGGGAGTTGTTGCTGAGAGAGAAAAGGGTGAGCGCATTTGGGAGAAGTTCAAGTGCACTGACAATTCTTTAGTTAGATGGCGAGTGAGATGGAATTTATTATTCTGATAACTTTCTATGTGTCTCAAACATGTGGTACTCAAATAAAAGTATAAATGGTCTAGACAGTTCTAGTAGATGTCCCTCGATCCAAGTGTGATCTATAAGAAGAAAATACGTTCATTGATGATAGATACAATGTTGACAAATATATTGAAAAGGATTTACAGCAGTGCATTAAGGTAAACGGCTTTAAGGTAAGAACTTGAACAGTTTTTAAGGATATGAACTCAGTGTGACTGTATTGACCAGAGATGGTTTGTCCATCTAGCCCATTTATGCTGTCACCAAAGTTTGTATGGAATTTCTGAATTTCAAGAAACTGCTAACTGAATAATTGGGGAAAGTTTCCATGCCTGAGAATTTAGTGCTGTTAATCTTCTGCCACATTTGTGCTAGGTCCATTAGACCATTTCAGGTCTTGTCTGTTTTTATTACTTGTTATATTTCTAGAAAAGTTAAAGCTCTTAACACTGCTTGGGTGCCTATGGAGTTGATGAATTCCTCCACTGCTGATGGTGTCTCATGCTGATCCTCTAATGGGTGCATTGAAATATAATCTGCTGGGCTATTTTCTTTCCCTGGCCCGTGCACAATTTTATAATCATAACCATGTAGATATTGTAAACCGCATCACTCAGAGCACATTGTCACCGTGAACTGTGAACTGCCAAATATTGTCATGAATGCCTGATGATCTGTTATGCAGTAAATGGCGAGCCATAAATGAATAAGTGACAGTCTATGAAAACTGGGAGCATTGGCAGGTCTCTGTCAAATGCCTAAGGTAGACCCGGACCCTCTTAAACTTGATCTTGCATAGAAAAAAGTCAGAGCACTTTCATCCAGGTTGGAATATAAACTATATTTTCATCGATTCAAGAAAGGCTTCGTAAATCTGGCGGCAGAGTCTTTTTTTTTAACTGCTAGGTAATGGTCTGTAAGTTTGGATATTGAAAAGCATGCAAGAGTTATTACCTTCATTTCCATTTGTCAAGTGGGGAGGAATACACAAAATTATTTTACGATGCTTGGTGTTATACATGCCTCCCAGCCAACACAGTAGTACAAAAGCCCGATTTCTGACTGGGTCCCAAATTCTAATTTCTTGAGGAATTGAGACAAGTTTGGTTTTGGTATCTCAGCTTCTCCATCTATAAAATGGAGATAGTGATATCAAGTTTCTATGTCCTGGGGTGCTGTAAGGATTAATTCATGTTCAGAAGCAACTCTGAAAATGGAAATCACTCTATGGAAGCAAGGAAAACAAGTTATAGGATATCTACATTTTTTTTTTGATGCAGTAAAGTTCAATTATCAGTTTATTTTATTCCATGTTCTTGTTTTCTTTTTTTTTTTTTCATATGAAAAGAAAAAGAACACTAAACTTACTCTACCAAATGTTTCATACAGTTTAGGGATTAGAGAAGCTCTTATGTCTCTTAATGAGTGCTAAAGATAATGGAATACTTACCATTTCCAACAAAATTCACTTTATTATACTACTCTTTGATGTGTTTAAAGAACATCGATGACTATTCTACTCCTTCAAAGATAAATGTTTTTCAGCAAGACACATAAAGGACACTTAGGATTTGATCACAAATGACTTCGTGCACACAAGATTACTCAGCATGTAAATTCAATATGTATCTCTTTGGCTTTGATTCTCTTTATCTGATGTCCCAGTCTTAATTACCAGGTTTCTGTCTTGTTTTGTTATACCTGGCACCCCAGTTATAGAGATATGGTCCTGCATTCTCACACCCATGACGTTTTGTGGCACGTGGAAAGGCAGTCTTTTGTTCAAACCACAATGCTGTGTCCTTTCAGCATTTTTATCAATTAACTGAATGAAGAAATAAGAACAGTTTAGTGAGCATCTACTATATTGCAGAGGCTGTACTTTAAGTATTTTAAGCATTTCTTCTTATTTAACTGCCACTACAGTCCAATGCTGTATGTTCCTTTCATAGATGGGGAAAGAAGTCCAGAGAGGTGAATAACTTTCCTAAAGTCCTGCAGAGCTAGGAAGTAGCAGAAACAGGTTTCAAACCCAAGCCTGTTTAGTGATCTTTTGCCTCCTCTTTTCTTTTTGTTCAGTTTGCAAATAAATCACTACAACAATCTGAAGTACACCCACAATTCTGTGATGCCTCTCCATTCAAAAGGTGGAGATAATTCTCTCCATAGAATTTGGCAGCAGTGCTGTGAGACTCCCAAGGCACATCAAAGCATTGCAGCTTTCTTCTTGCTTTTCCCTTGGTTCAGGTACTCTGGGGGACTCAGACACTAAGCGGGAGGACCCTAAGCCCTATGGAGAGGTCCACATGGCCTAAGTACTCATGCCGACAGCTAGCACCAACTTACTTGTCATGTAAGCAAGGCACCTTGGATTTGGATCCTCCAGCCCAGTGAGGTCCTCAGGAGACCGTAGCTCTGTCCTACACCTGGACTGCAACCTCATGAAAGGTCCTGAGCCTCAACCAGCCAGTGAAGCTGCTCTCAAATTCCTGACCCACAGAAACTGTATGAGACTCTAGATGTTAATTGTTCTCTTAAGCTGCTAAGATTTGGAGCATTTTGCAACACAGCCATATATCAACTAATAGAACAGATAGCAGAATTGGCATGCGAAGTGATCCAATAGTTTAAAATTTAGGTCAAAATCATAAGGAAAGTTTTAAACAGTTACTGCTTTAGATATTTAAAATCAATTATACAAGTTCAATTGCTCGTATGGGAGTAGTTCTTTTTAAAACAACTGGAAAATTGATCACAACTTCAAGTTGAGTCAACAATGTGATTTAAAAAAAAAAATCAATGTTTGGGTAGTCTTGGGCTGAATTCATGGAAATAGAGTCAGTCCTTCCCTGCTGGTTCTCTTTTTTCTTTTTTGAAAAATGAGACCATAGCTGGAAACCCAGTGAAGCATCATTTTAAAATCTGGGACTCTTTGATCTGGAGAAAGACCAATGCAGATAGTTTTTCTGTCTTTAACTCTGTGAAGAGTTATAGCACAGAAGTGCTAGAGGATTTGTTCTGTTTTATTCCATGGGAGAGACCTAGAGTCTGTTATAGAAAACTGTCCTCACATTCAGCAAAGGTTCAGAAGAGACTATCAACCCCTGCATGAGAGGTTGGACTAACTCTACAACTATAATTCTGTGTATGTGTGTGTGTGTTTGTTGTTCAGTTGTGTCCAACTCTTTGCGACCACATCAACTATAGCTCATCAGGCTCCTCTGCCCGTGGAATTTTCCAGGCAAGAGTACTGGAGTGGGTAGCTATTCCCTTCTCCAGTAGATCTTTCCAACCCAGGAACTGAACCCGGGTCTCCTGAATTGCAGGCAGATTCTTTACCATCTGAGCCACCAGGGGAGCCAAAATTCAGTGTATTAGAACCCAATTTTGATGCTGGTGGTAGCTGGTAGAAGTCAGCATTGCAGCCTGAACGATTCATGTACTTCTTCATTCATATCTTCAATGTAATACCAGAAGGACTCACTGCTTTTCATAAAATGCACATGTAATGTGACTGAGGGTTTATCCCCCTACCTTCGCCTGCAGGGGTAGGGATTATCACTCTTCTGGGAGATGTCTGTTACCTGGGGAGACTTGCCAAAGAAATAAGTTGTTGTATTTCTGAATGCCATCTCAACTGTAGCTCCTTTGAGAAAATATATACTGTGCTTGTTGGAAGTCTTAAGAAGTTTTATTTTCCACTTTAAGTTCCTTCATATAAAATTATGCAAAAATTCAAAATGTGTTCATGTCATACATATTATTTTTAGTGTAATCTTTTTTCCTCATTTTTTGATTTTCCTCCCCCCCTTCCTACTCTTCCTACAGTAAACCTCCTCACCTCAAGTGTTACGTGTGTTATATTCCAGTATATGTGTATATACATATATATATATCCTTCCATATGTCTCTCCACACTCATACAGATCTAAACACTGAAGTACTAAATATATCTGCATAGACAGAGGGGCGTTTTTGGTATTAGTTTATGAATGTGGAATCATATTACACATAATTTCCTGCCTCTTGTTTGTAATAGTTCTCGTTTCCACTTGTAACGCACAAGAAGAACCTTTTGCCCAAGATGTCATGGTACTTTTTTTTTGTCGAACTAGTGCATGCTTTCTCACTGTTGCTTCAGTTCATTTTCCCCTCACTTCTTTTGAACTTCTTTTTTTATGTTTGTTGTTATTGGGATTTTACTTTTACTATTCTGCAAATTGCCTATTTATATCTCTGGTTCATTTGCTATTGGGTCTTTTCCTTGTCAATAATATAAGCGGTTCGGTACATTATACAAGCCCCTTTTGTGAGAGTGAGTGGATAAGTAGGGCTTATATAAACTGTAATAAGTAGGAAGAATGAATCATGAAACTCTTACTTTTTACTCATAATTCCTCATGAATTCTTCTCTTTTTACTCATAATTCCTCATGAATTCTTCTCTTACACCAATTCTGACATATGGACAGAATGATGGGACCATGATCATTTTTATATTATTAGTAGAGCTTTAATAAAAATTATGCAAAAATAAAAATTATGTATTTTCCTCCTATATCCAAGTAGATTATCTTGTATACCACCTGGGGGTATATGCACACTTAATTTCAAGAGAAATGACTATTTCACAATTAGCATCACTCTGATCTTATTCCTTGCAAGATAATAACACTCTTTGTAAGATCTAACCTCTTGGTGAAAGAACATCTGGGTCATATGAATAGTACCATTCTACAATAATTTCTCTCTGATCTCTCTGCTGTGTAAAAAAATGTTTCGTTCTGATCCACATAGTTCTTCGTGATTAGAGCAAAAGGAAATTAGAGAGTGAGCCAGGTGAGGGACTGTTTAAGGTCATCTGCCTCACATTCAATACAGCAAGACAGCAGTAAGTCCAAAAATCACACAGATGAGTCAGAAAGCAAGATTAGGTAAGCGTAAGGTTTAACTTATAAACTTGTTGGAAATGGGCCACAAATTTGGGGCTTAGCTTTCTTGTAGCCGAATGGAAACAGAAATTCAATTACCTGTAAACTTCACAGTGGATCACAAGTTAAATACCAATCATTTGCTTAGGCAATAGCTCAAGTAGCCCTAGGATTTGACCAGAGATTAATTTTTCCCGTAGGGCTTTTTGTGTCACAGGGGATTTATGGTTGTTCCTTATTTTTTCTTGCCTAACTAACATGACCTGGGCCATTTCCTTGGTTCCATCTGGCTTTTTTTGTGTTCTGACATTTTGCTTTATTATTATAAAGCTTTTGTTTTGCAAGTTCTGATAAGATGTGGACTGTGGGCATATTCTTCTGATCCTATTACTTAGTTTTGTAGAATCTGGCAGAGTATAAAGTACAAAGTGAGAAGACCTTGCCTTAAAGATTAATGGAGGTCTTTGTAAAGACTCTGTGTTTTTAATCCAGGCTCTGGAACCAGTAATGTGTTTCTCATATCAAAATACTACTTCTTTAATCATCATCATCTTTGGGTATAGACACCTCTCTCATGATAAAATGAGCCATTTTGCTCACAGTTGATGTAGGAATTTGCTGACTTGACAGTTTTAGGTGGAATAGCTCCAACAGTGGTTTATTTTTATTAATAAGTTTTACTTTTAAAGCCATTTTAGGTTTACAGAGAATTAAGGAGATAGTACAAAGTTCCCATATACTTCCTCTCTTTCTTGCTCATAGTTTCCCCCATTACTCATATTAGTGTAGCAAATTTATTACAATTGATGAGCCACTATTGATTACTGACCAAAGTCCATAGCTTACATTAAGGTTTACTCTTTGTATTGGGTATTGTCTTTGTCTATGGGTTTTGTCAAATGCATAATGTCATCCATCTATCATTACAGTATCAAACAGGATAGTTTCACAGTCCTGACTTTAAGGAGAGTAGCTCCAATAGTATCTTATCACCTTTTAATATTGTGTGTAATATTATCTCATTCATGCTCAAAGACATAAATTATATGATGCACGAGACACAAATACTCACCAAATATGGCCAAATATTTTAATTTAGCATATGGCCAGTATTTCTTTCCTAGTTTAGGATATGTACTTTTGTGGGACTTCACTGTCATTTTCCACAGACATTTATAAAACTTGGGAATTCATCTGGATGCTCAATTCTATTATCAATTTATTATTCCAAAAGAACATATGGTAGCTTAGCACAACATTTTGATGTTACAACAAGATGTCAAATTAAACATTCAAGACATAGCACTTAACCAGTCTTTTCCTAGGGAGTGTTGCACTATTTCTAAATATTTAATGAATTCAATGGACTGAGTTAGTCCTTCAAGTTTTAAAGAATTGTGGATTTATAGAAAGAACTTCTGCCCCAGAAACATAGAAGCATGAAATTCTTACTTTATTTCACCACTGGTCCCTTAAATTTATTGCCTACATATGCAAAGGATCCAAGGCCCAGATACCCAGACACCAGACATGCTTTTTATTTCATGTTGTCATGCTGTTTCCTGAGCTGCCAGGCAGGTTGAGTATCTGCGACTATCAGTTACATAAATTATCACTGTTAGTCAGTGAACATACATCCTTAGTGAACATACCCATATAAGAGCTTCCCTGGTGGCTCAGCTGGTAAAGAATCCACCTGCAGTGTGGAAGACCTGGGTTCGATCCCTGGGTTGGGAAGATCCCCCGGTGAAGGGAAAGGCTACCCACTCCACTATTCTGGCCTGGAGAATACCATGGACTGTATAGCCCATGGGGTCACAAGGGTCGGACACAACTGAGCAACTTTCACAAAGAGAGAAATTTATATTTATTACATATGAACACATATTTGTTGATTTCCTACTGTGTGATAGGTATTGGGCTAGGTGTAAGAACAAAGACTGATGATGAAATAGATAATAAGCAATTATAAGACAAGGTAAACATACATGGACATAGCATTTTAGAACTTAAGGGCAGAGAACCTGTTCATTTTATAGCTAAGTTGAGCCTAAATTTGGGTCAATATCAAATGAGTAATACAGCCAAGAGTAGAATTCTTAGTTAAGTACTTCCCACATCACGCCACCCCCTCTTTTGTTTCTGCTTAGGTAGCATTGCATTGTTCTGATAGATTTAAGGACACCTTTACTATTTTAATTTGTGCCAATTCTATTCCTTGGGATGATTAGGGGAGAAGGAAGATGCCTGAAGAATTCTAGTGAAGTTTAATTTGTCTTAGATGAAATTGAAGCTAAAATTGTTAGCTGAAAGACATACATAAGGAGGTATGAAAACCCAAGAGTGTTGTTGCTTTTTTCCCCAAGTTTGTTACAGACTAGAATTTCATCACTGGAGTTAAAAGCATTGGGGACATGTTGAATTACTTTTCTGATTGTATCTTTACAATTTTTCAACAGCCGAGTTTATTTTAGACATTAATCTTTGAGGCTGTCTCAAGAAAATACAAAAATAAAATGTTTCTCAAATAACAAGATCTTGTAACAAGTTCTGAGGGTCACCTTTGTTCAAATCTGGCTCAGAAAATACAGATGGATCATTGAGCAATTGAACCGTGTCAGGTAAAATTAACCAGATAATATATGTATATCCTTCCTTTTGTCTCTTGATCTGAGTGATTCACACCAATGCAAATTCTGCCCTACCTCTATTATTCAGTTTAAGAAGAGAAAGGATAAAAGATATATTAGTGCATGGTACTGGATCAGTCACTGTCCTGGTTTTATCTTTGCCGTTTCCATTCTTTTAAATTAGACTCTTCATTTTTCTTAAGGTTTCATGTTTCTTCATTTTTATCATGCAGCATCAATAATTTCTCTACATTTGCAGCTAAGTCAGGATGTAGAATATATCAACTGTATTTTTAATGTTACACATGAAATTGTTCTATAATATCGCAAAGGCAGAAGACTGATTCTCTTAAATTACATATAAATGTACAATAGAATATTCAGGAATCCTAGAATTAGAACAAATGTTACATCATCTGACATATGGAACAGAATGTTTTCTCAATGGCTAAAACTTGTTTTTATTGTCTAAATATCATAAAAGAGCTTTAAGTTGTGTTTAAAGCGCGCTAACAGAGTGGAACACACATTTGTAAGGACATGTGTGCGTGTTAGTTGTTCAGTCCTGTCTGACTCTTTGCAACCACGTGGACTCTAGCCCAACAGGCTTTTCTGTTCATGGGATTTTCCAGGGAAGAATATTGGAGTGGGCTGCCATTCCCTTCTCCAGAGGGTCTTCCTGACCCAGGGATCGAACCCAGGTTTCCTGTATTGCAGGAGGATGCTTTACCATCTAAGCCACCAGGGAAGCCCATATTATATTATATATGAAAGGACATATTATATTATAATTGCTTCCCAGGTGGCACTAGTGGTAAGAACCTGCCTGCCAATGCAGGAGACACAACAGATGCAAATTTGATCCCTGAGTCAGGAAGATCCCCTGGAGGAGGGCCTGGCAACCCTCTCCAGTATCCTTACCTGGAGAATCCCATGGACAGAGGAGCCTGGAGGGCTATGGCCCATAGGGTCACAAAGAATCTGACACAACTGAAGCCACTTAGCATATCATATTATATACTAGCCATGTTCTGGGATTTCCAGGTGGCTGAGTGGTAAAGAATCCACATGTTATTGCAGGAAACACCAGAGACCTGGGTTCTATCCCTGGGTCAGGAAGATCCCCGTGAGGAGGAAATGGCAACCCACTCCAGTATTCTTGCCTGGAAAAATTCCATGGACAGAGGAGCCTGGTGGGCCACAGTCCATGGGGTCCACAGAGTCAGATAGGACTGAGCGCCTGAGCACACAAGCACCCAGCCATGTTATAGGAAGCTTTTCCTCTTTGCAAGTGTCCTACTTCTCAGGATTTGCCTTGACGACAGTCCATCTGAACTAAAGAAATAAAGAGTTGCAAAGACCTCAAAGTAACTCCTCTTTGTCCTTTGCAGTTTACAGCAGTACTTTCATATATCATTTTGATCCTGTTTATGGCCACACAAGGAATATGACTCACAGCACCTTATATATTGTACATATGGTCCTTCATCCCCAGGCTGCTAAATAGAAAGAAAACACTACTACTACTACGTACCTACTACGATTTTTTTTTTACATCTTTTGGTTACCAGAAATATAAATGCTCTGAACATAAAGCATTTCCCATTTTAATCAATAACAACCCATCAGATTGAGACGTCATGAGAAATATAATAGGAAGAAAATGAAATAAACCTCCAGATATGTTGCAAAAGGCAGTAAACTAATCTGAATTGCAGAGATAGTTTCAACTTTTCTTAACAGAGTCTGGAAATACCTTTGCCTGGAGCCCTCCTTCTCTCCTGGTCATATTCATACAGCACAACAATCTATTTGCATACTTGAGCAGATAAGTGAACTATAATCCTTGTAGCAAACACTGCCACTTGGGATGGCTTCCCCAGATGCTCGCCCTGGGGCCACCAACTAACAGTTCCTTCCTAGGAGGCTTCCTGTCTCCCTGCCTCGGGTGGTCTATTGGTCCTGAGAACAGGTGGAACCAGTGTGTGGGGTAGACTGGAGAGGCTGGAGAGTTAATGTCCCCAGGAGTGAGCCTCAACCAAGGAGGGCTGGGCGGTGGCGGATGTGTTCAGCTGGGTCTTCCGAGAAGCAGATACTAAGAGAAGATTTAAAAGGCATGTGGAGGAAATACTATGAAAGCGAACAGGGAGGAGGCATGGAAGGCTAGGAGAGCTGCGAGACGAGGATGCAAGTTTGACCCTGAAGGAAACGGACAGAAAAGTTGGGCGGAGGCATCTTACGGAGCAATGAGGCCTGAAGACCGTTTGGCGAAGCTGCCAGGAAGTCCTCAAGCCAAAGTTACCAAGAAAGTAGCCCCATGTGCCTCGGCAATATGTCTGCCTTATCCCCACCACAACCAGTCGCTGGTGGGCAGCCCCTGAGCAGTGTGGCCTCAGGACAAATGTGGCCGAGGATACCAGAGCACTGGCCACTGGACCCTCAGCCAATGAGCTACCTGAACAGCTGGTTTGCCAGGCACGTTCACCAGGTTGCAACAGTGGATAAAAATCCGGTTATTGTCTAGGGTCCCCAAAATATTACCAATACAACTACCACGTGATCGAGGAATCCCACTTCCAGCAATCCAGGGGGCACTTCTGAGGTGGCTTCCACACAGTTCCTCAATGGGTGCCAGTAGGGATGAGCCCCAGTTGCCCACTGCAATTCCCCACTTTCATTGGCTCTCCTCCTTCCTGGCTTCACTTCATTCTCTCACCATGCTTCCTGGGTTCCTTCCGAAATAAACCACTTGCATCCAGATCTTTGTCCCAAGGTTGGCTTTTGGAGAAACCCCCAGTAAGACAATGCTTTTCATTCATTCTTTTAAAAAAAATGTACCATTGATATGTAAAAGCTGTCCCTATTTAATGTACAGCTCCTGAGTTTGGCTAAGTATACAACCATGAAACCATTTTTACCATCAAGGTTATAGACATATCTACTATGTCTCAAGGTTTCCTCCTGTCCCTACCTGAATATCATTATCACGTCCTTTTACGTGGCAAGAACATAATGTAAAGATTTACCCTCTTAACAAATATTAAGTATACACTGTATGTTGTTGGACTTCCCTGCTGGCTCAGAGAGTGAAGAAACTGCTTGCAGTTTAGGAGACCTGGGTTTGATCCCTGGGTTGGGAAGATCCCCTGGAGGAGGAAATGGCAGTCCACTCCAGTATTCTTCCTTGGAGAATTCTGTGGACAGAGGAGTGTGGTGGGCGACAGTCCATGGAGTCACGAAGGGTCAGACACAACTGAGTGACTAACACTACTACCGTGACTATAGAGTTGTTAGTTCTTGGTATTACGTTATGCAGCAGGTTTCCAGAACTTAGTTATTTGACACAACTGAACCTTTGTACCCTTTGATCATCGCCATTTCCCCATTCCTCTGTTGGCAGTCTCCATTCTATTCCTTGCTTCTATGAGTGTGACTATTTATTTTTATTTTACTTTTTTGCCACCCCACATGGCTTGTGACCTTATTTCCCTGACCAGAAATCGTATGCTGGCCCTTGGCAGTGAAAGTACAGAGTCCTAACCACTTGGACCCCCAGGGAATCCCCAACGATTTTAGATTCCACACATAAATGAGATTATTTAGTATCTATCCTTTATAGTGACTGGTGTATTCCACTTAGCATGATGTCTACCAATTCCATCCATGATATTGCAGATAGTAGGTTTTCCCTCTTTATAAAGGCTGAATAATATTCCATTGCACATACATACTATGATTTCTTTACCTATTGATTTGTCAACAGACACGTGGATAATTTCCATATCGTGACTGTTATGAATAATACTACAATGAGCATGGCGGTGGAAATGTTTCTTTGAGATCCATGTTTTATTTCCTTTGGATACATACCCACATTTATTTATTTAAAATGAGGGACTGTCCACCCACTGTAAAATTATGATAACCATACCAGAGGAAGCATGAGCATAAGCCAGGCTGCATTCATCAAGCTAATCTGGGGAATAAAGTCCAAAGGAGGCCATATTGATGACCATTCTTGATAAATCTCCATATATACACATATACTACATTTTCAGTATCCATTCATCTGTAGATGGGACACTTAGGTTGGTTCTTGTTACTGTTGTTTTGTTGCTCAGTCACGTTGCCAGGCTCCTCTGTTCATGGAATTTTGCGGCAAAAATACTGGAGTGGGTTGCCATTTCCTACTCCAGGGGATCTTCCCAGCTTGGAGGATCGAACCTGCGTTTCCTGCATTGGCAGGTAGATTCTTTGCTGTTGAGCCACCCGGGAAGCCTTAGGTTGTTTCTATTTCTTGGCTATTTTGAATAGCACTGCAATAAACATGTGATGCAGGTATAACTCCTAGATTCTGATTTTAGTTCCTTAGGATAAATACCCAGAATTGGGATTGTTAGGTCATATGGTTGTTTTATTTTTAATATTTTTAGGAAACGTCACACTGTTTCCAGTCATAACTGTGCCAGTTTACATCTCCACCAACAGAGTAACAGGATTGCTCTTTCTTCACATCCTCACCAACACTTATCTTTTTTTTTTTTTTTAGGAAGAGCCATCCTGACAGGTGTGAGGTGATATCTATTGTGGTTTTCATTTTTGTTTCCCTGATAATGAGTGATACTGAACACCTTTTCATATGTATGTTGGCTGTCTATATGTTGGAGAAACGTCTATTCAGGTCCTTTGTCCATTCTTTAACTGGGTTGGTTTTTTTGCTATTGAGTTGTATGAATCCCTCATGTATTCTAAATATTGACCCCTTATCATATATATGATTTGCAGTTACTTTCTCCCATCCCCTAAGACAATACTTTTCAATGACCTTTAGTTACTGAGAACATTTACTCTGTTTACCTTGAAGTGGGTCCTTTTGCTGTGGCTCGTTTGGGGAGCCATTTTTATGCTCAAAATGGGATTATTGAACTATTAAGAGAGTTGGACATTACCTACTGGTGGGCCCCAAAGGTATCACTGACTCTTACCCTTCACCTGAATCCTACCACCTCCCTGATTTCAATTCCTGACCTCTACCTAAAGAGGTTTGACTGGGACTGAAAATGTTTCTTTGAAATCTTTTCTTAAAATTGTTTTTTCTAATCTAGAGTCTTGAGAATGTGGTTTGTTGCTGTTCAGTCACTAAGTCATGTCTGACTCTTGGCGACCCCATGGACTGCAGCACTAGCTCAGAGGAGCTAATAAATAGCGTGCTGCAGTCCATAGGATCATAGAGAGTCTGTTAGGGTCAAAATATTAAGCTAAAATATGTAGGAAATACTGTATTTTATCTTTAAGAGCTTCATATGGCTTAAGTGTGTTTTGCTTGATGATTGAAAATGGATCAGAGGGGCAAGAATAGAAACATCTGACTACCATCACCAGGCCCATTCCCTAAGCCCAGGAGATAACCTGGATTCCTATTCTGGCAGAATAGAATGGATTTGGGTTCAAGTCCTGCTTTATTGAACCCTATATTAGAAAAGTCATCAATCAAATGGTCAGGACAGAGTCTAGTCCCTGACTTCTTGCTTTAGGTCTCATGAGAGGTTTGCCCTAAAGTTGCTATGACGACACAGATGAGTGTCCTGCATGTGAACTGACCTACCGGGGAGGTCACAGGGAGGCCACCCCAGCATATCTCATCTCCCTGTTCTGTTACATCAAGTGAGTCAAACAGAAGCAGCCTGTGTTTTGTGCACTCCATTCTTACACACTGCCCTCCTGACCTCTTCCCACGACTGCTATTCATGCTACAACTGAGTATCATTCCTAAAGAATGTCCCATCCCCTTTCTGAGACTTGCAACAGGACACAGTCACGGTGGCCCTCTTGGGAAGGGCCCAATCCCAATTTTCCTTTAGTTATGTATTTTAAAATTTCATCCCTAAATTATAGTGCAGGAGGGAAACAGTTATGCTATTGTCAAGGTTTTATTATACTAATCAATAAATGACAATATCCATTACCATTATTTTCACGGGCATAAATATATTTCAACACCCAAAATTAGGAAGAATATTATTTTAAAGTAAAGGAAAATTGTTTCCAAGGGAAGGTACTTTGTAAATTTATACTATCGTTGTAGTTCAATAAAGCAGGACTTGAACTCAAATCCACTCAGGATTCAAACTCTGCCCCTGAACTCCAGAGCCTGCACTTTTAATCCCAATGTTTTACTGCAATGGTTCCCAGAGCATCATCTGGGAAGCAGTATCACTGGGGAACTTGTTGAAAACGCAGATTGTTGGGCCCTACCCCAGCTACTCAATCAGAAATGGGAGGCAGGAATCCAGCAATTTGTGTTTTAACAAACCTGCCAGGAGATTCTGGTGCGTGCTAAAACTTGAGAACCTGTGCTATATGCCATTCTGAGACATGCAGTACTAATATACTATTATTTATTTTATACTTCTTTGGAAAAAATACTGTATATTCCCTAAGGACAAGACAGAATTGGATTCTTCAACTTTTATCCTCCACAGCATAGGTCACATTGTGGACCTCCATAAAACATTTACTAAATTGAAAAAGGAAGTGCTCCCCTTTGTCTTGGATGACTTAAATTCAACTGTTTAGAAAGATGAGATGCTAGATAAGAGAACTTTTTGAGATTCTTCACATCTCTGGCACCCTAATATCATTTCAGTCTTTCATTGTGTGGATTTGTGATAATCAGGAATTACATGAATATAAAACTAATATAGCATTTTGCTTGCATGTGTGATAATCATTAAAACACAGCATGAATCACAGCAACATATGGCATTTAAAAATAAGCTTTTCAATTATGCCAGGATATGCAGAGCTCACTTTGTTATCACAGAGTGCGTAATGTTGGTAAGTAAAGATTTGAAGAAAGTGACTTTCTTGAGAATACATTAGAAAGATTCCTTTTTCTTGCGCATAGCGTTAGCACTGCATCTATCTCACTGGTGCAGAACAGGAAGACAATTCTCTCAACTACTTTTATTATTTTAATTAGAGAATAATTACAATATTGTGATGGCTTTTGCCATACATCGACATGAATCAGCCAGGGGTACACATGTGTCCCCCCATTCTGAAACCCCTCCCACATCCTCCCCCACCCCATCCCTCTGAGCACCCGGAGCACCAGCTTTGGGTGCCCTGCTTCTTGCACTGGGTCATCAGTTTTACTCAACTACTTTTGAAGCAAGGCCCTTTAGAAGTACACAGTAGTACCACTGCTATGAGTGATATTACAGAACAGAAACCTTGCAAACCCACAACTAAATTACATTTTATGTGATCGACTCTAGATATTACATGTGATTGAGCACACATAATATGCTTTGGGAAATATCAAGACTTATAATTATAAAAAGAATATGAAGTGGCATGGATATTCTGCAGTTTCTTATCAAGTCTTTAATTGAAGACTTCCCTCATTTCACTATCTCAAGAATGGCATTATATGCCCGTCACTGAAAGGGAGAGATAAACAAATTTGATGCTCATTTTAAATCTCTTTGCCAGTAACAACATCCTTCCCCAATTAGCCTAAGTTCTTATACAGAATTTGTTAGATTACTAAGATTTAATAATATCTATTTACAGAGAATCCAAAGGGTACTTTACTATTAATAATAAAGACATTTGGGAGTGCATTATTATTTGCTAAATGTAATTGGCAACATACACTCAAAATGTTCTTCCCAGTATGATTTCTCCAATTTTTTTTTTTTTTTTTTTTTTTTTTGCAGAGGCTATGTTGGCACAGAGCATTGTGCTATGAAGATTATTTTTATTGAAATTTCTGGTCATTTCAAAAAATAAATAAAATGAACATTTTTGTCAGATAAATTTGCTTTATTTTCACATCTTCAACTTTTAGATTCAAATTATAGAATTAACTTGGTTAATCCTGAGGTATAAGATCCATTCATTTGGTTTAAATAAAAGAGATGATTTTTTGTTGTAAGGTCTCTGAGTTGCTTCCCAAGGAAGCAGGCAGGCTCAGGAGTGGAAAACTGGAATGAAGAATTGAGGCAGCCTCCCCTGTCTTCACACACATGGGCTCTTGTCTTTGTTTACACTAATTAATGGCTTCCTCATCCTCCCTTGTCTCCACCGAGTGGCTGACTCAGATTCCCCTAAAGCATCTCACTAAACATGTGGCCTCCAAGGCAGCCACCAGCCCACATTGCATGTATGTGTCAATCAGAAATAGGCTTCCCTCTTCAGTAACTGTAATTCCATCAGTCAGAGAATTATCATAATACAATGATTTTGTAGTAATAAGACTCTTTACCACTGAAAACAACGTCAAATGAACATACAACATTTACAATGTGAATGGTGCCCCCCTTCCTTTAGACGTGATGCCCTAGTAGAAGGCATAACCAGCTCCACCGTGCAGTGCCCTGGCTCTAGGTCTGGTTTACATCTCTTCAGTTCAGACCTACATTTGGAAAGGAAGATGAACCAGGAGAGAGCCGTGTGACACTCACCCCTCTGTATGCAAATAGGAAGGGGTGTGTTCAGGCACAACATGACTGTCAGATGGGGTGATCAGCCATCACAGTTTGCCTGGAACTGATGGGTTTTGAGGGCAGAGGCAAAAGATAAAACTGAGAAAGTTCTGGACAAACCCAGATAAGCTGGTCACTGTGCAGTGATGGTTAACTCTTCACAACACGTACAGTCCTCAACAACGAGTATAAGGGAGATTTTCAAAGAGGATACAATGAACATCATAGGCATTACTGTTTGGCATTGAATTACCGAAGCAACTTTGTTATTTTGAAATTGTGGAGGCTCAACCCTGAAATACTTTTATTCCATTTGGCTTTATCGTAAAATAATCCAATCTTTATATGGATTTACTGGGTTATACATAACTCTGCTATTTCTTTTCCATTCAAATTCTATTCTAACAAAGGACTTATTGTTCTATATTAAATTTGGGTTTTTTCTTTTTGGTCTTGACATTTTGTATAAGTTATTGTTATCATTGCTTTTTCTTAGGAAGTTTTTGAAGTGTTCTATTTAAAAAATTATTTCAAGGAAAAAAATATGTATTTGTTAACTGGATTGTGTCCAGTTGTTACAGTTCTCAGTGAAGATATTTATATATGATATTTAGATAAATAATAAAACATTTAGTTTCTCAAATTAATGTTTCTATCCAGTCTGATATTTAACACATAGAAGAAAAAGAAGTGAAGTAGAATTGGGTTTTTTCTCTGTTGAAGGGCGAGGAAGGACAAGAGTTATCCTTGGAGCCCTACTTTTCAATAAAAAAACAACTTAATTTAGGCTCATAATTTATATCTTTTACCTAAAATCAAACCAAAGAGAAGCAACAATAAAATCCCTTACTTTCAATTAAAATTGCCATCAAATTGTGTTTTAATCTGTAACCTACTTCAAGTCCTATCAGAACAGGACTTATCAGAAATCTTAAACACCTACTGAGGAGTGTAATTGACCTGATATTAAATGTTTAAAAAGGAAAATACATTTGATAATTAAAACAAGAGTCTTAAACGTACTTCAGTTCCTGCTGAGGGACCAGGTAAGTCATTGAGGGGGAGGCAAGCAGAGACTTAGAAAGGAAACAGGAGAAAGTATTTGGAACAAAGTGGGAAGGTCACACTCCGTGGTAAAAAGGAAGAGATGGTGAGAGGCAGATAAGGATAGGAATAGAAAAGAGAGTAAAGATACCTCCAGGAGATTCTGAAAAGAGCTAGTTTTTAAATTACTAGAAGCTCAGCAAACTGGGCTGTGAAATAAGACAGTTGGTGTCAAATCCCACTCTCATCCTGTATCAGCTCTGTGACCACATTTCTTCTTGTTTGAGCTGCAATTATTCCATCTATAAAATAGATGGAAATGCTTATTCCATGGAGCTGTTGTGAGGATTGCACCTACCATGTTTGAAGGTCTTGGAACATAATCGTTGCTCAATACGTAGATTCCTTTATTCCTGTCTTGTCTTATTCTTTAAGAGTGTTACCATTATCTTTGAAATGCTAGTTATTAGATTTCATGTTGCTTTTAAATTGTAATATAGTTCAAGTAACTATTTCTGGAAGCTACCATAGAAGATGCCATGCTGGGTACTAGAGATAGGAAGATAAAATATTGTCCCAACCTCAAGATCTCAGAGCTTCCCAGGCGGCGCTAGTGGTAAAGAACCTGCCTGCCAATACAGGAGACATAAGAGATGTGGGTTTGATCCCTGGCTTGGGAAGATCCCCTGGAGGAGGGCATGGCAACCCACTCCAGTATTCTTGCCAGGAGATTCCCATGGACAGAGGAGCCTGGTGGGCTACAGTCCATAGGGTTGCAAAGATTGGACATGACCGAAGTGACTTAGCATCCATACGAGATCTCAAAATCCTAGTACAATGGGAGAACTGAATAGAGAAAGGTATGTTTTAGGCAGGTGTGGTTAACAAGGCTATAGTGGCTGTGAGAGGGCTTCTTCAAGTCCTAAGATGAGCCTTCAGTTCAGTTCAGTTCAGTTGCTAAGTCGTGTCTGACTCTCTGCGACCTCCTGGACTGCAGCACACCAGGCTTCCCTGTCCATCACCAACTCCCAGAGTCTACTCAAGCTCATGTCCATTGAGTCGGTGAAGCCATCTAGCCATCTTATCCTCTGTCATCCCCTTCTCCTCCTGCCTTCAATCCCTCCCAGCATCAGGGTCTTTTCAAATGAGTCATCTCTTCACATCAGGTGACCAAAGTATTGGAGTTTCAGCTTCAACATCAGTCTTTCCAATGAATATTCAGGACTGATTTCCTTTAGGATGGACTGGTTGGATCTCCTTGCAGTCCAAGGGACTCTCAAGAGTCTTCTCCAACACCATAGTTCAAAAGCATCAATTCTTTGGCTCTCAGCTTTCCTTATAGTCCAACTCTAATATCCATACATGACTACTGGAAAAACCATAGCTTTGACTAGACAGACCTTTGTTGGCAAAGTAATGTTTCTGCTTTTTAATATGCTGTCTAGGTTGTTCATAAATTTTCTTCCAAATTTGACAGGCACACAAATTACTGATATAGCTTGTTACTACGTAGATTTTGAGTCAGTAGGTCTCAAATGAATCCTGAGATTCTGCATTTCTTACAAACTCCAAGATGATGTCAAGGCTGTTTGTCAGCAGATCACACACTGAGCAACAAGTGCAAAAGTGGTTCCCCACCCTGCCAGCACATTAGAATCACCTGAGGAGTGTTTACAAAAATGACTGAGGCTCGAGTCCCACTTCTGAAATAAATTGATTACATTGGTCTAGGGAGAGACCCATGCAAACTTAGATTTTAAAGGCTCTCCAGGTGATTCTAATGTGTATCCGGGGTTGACACCTTGGTCTCATATAATGAACTATACCGAGAGTCTTTGAAAGAAGATGACTTTGCAGAAAGAAAGAAAAGCATGTGGAAGAAGTGTGAATGTGTGGATCCAAATAATGCATTTAGGAGATTACTCATCATTCAATTTGAAGTTATGGTTGAAACAAAGGATAAGAGTGGAGATGAGAGATGAGATTGGATGGGTAGACCAGGGCCAAATCATGGAGGCCCACACTCAGGACTTCACCTTTTTTCAATGGACAATGAGGATTTGGTAAAATGCAGTGACCGCATATCAAATGTTTCTTTGACAGGTGATTTGCTTCATCTCTGTTAGGTACAGAAATTCTCAATTCTAGTTACATATGTCTTTTACCTTTTAAAAACCTTTTTATCATGGTAAAATGTATATAACAGGAAGTTTATAATTTAAATTAGTTGTAATTTTAATTATAATTGTAACTATTTTAAGTGTACAATTTAGTGTGCAATAAAAGACATTCACAGTATCAGTAACCACTACTGCTATATATTTCTGAAACTTTTCTATCACCTTAAAGAGAAGCTCTCTAACTGCTAAACTTTTCTCTTCCTCCCCACCCACCCCCACCTCCCTAGCCCCTGGTAACTTCTATTTCGTGTCTCTCTGAATTTGCTTATTCTAGATGCTTCACGTAAGAAGAATCATACAGAATTTGTACTTTTGTGTCTGGCTTATTTCACTTAGCATAAGGTTTTCAAGGTTCATTCGTGTTATAGCATATATCAGAATGGCATTCCTTTTTACAGTTGAATAGTGTTTCAGTGTGTATATACACACACCTTAATTATTTATCCATTTGTCTGTTGATAGACACTTGAGTTACTCCCTGTATTTGAATATTGTGAATCATGCTACTAAGAGCATGCAATTCTAGTTATTTATTAGAATAACATGTTAGATATCACCTCAGGCCAAATAAGATAGTCTGGAAATTATGTGCAATCATGGTTGTGGCTTTAAACCTCCCACAAGTGATTCTATTGCATAGCCAGGGATGTGAACCACTGATTTGTATACAGCTAATTGAATGCAAGTCCCTGGAGCAATTCCTTTAAGGGCTATTTCTCAAGACAATGTATAGAATTTAGTGTATAGGTGATCACCTGGAGAGCTTGTTGAAAAGGGCTGATCCCAGATCCCAGACTGGGGAGAGTCTGATTCATGAAGCCTTGGACAGAACTTAGGAACCTTGTTTATAAACAAGATGCCTTTTAGGGGATTCTAACATAGGTGCGTGTACTCCACCTTAAGGAATACAGACTTCAAGATTGTTTAGCTTGACACAGAGAAACTGTATGTCCTTGTGACATTCTGATGACTGTGCCATTCTGCTTTTTAATTACTTTAAGCCATTTGTCATAGGATAAACTAAAGGAAAGCATAGCGATGGCTCAGAAAAGTTCTTTGCTGTTACAGAGAAAAAAATCCAGGACCAATTGAAACATTAGCTCTTATGGTACTTATTATAAAAGTAATGCACTATCCGCAGAGCTGACTTAGGGATTCTGGTTCATTTGTGAGTTCTTTCCCTTGTTGTATGAATTAGTCCTGATGTTTGAAGGATTTTATAATACATGTAGATTGCATCTACCAGTCAGTTAAAACAAATAGGTGTTAAAAAGAGACATCAGTGCCTTATATTTTTCTGACCCCTATTTTGTATTGTGTCACAAATGCACATAGTATAGTGACATTTATCCAGTTGTGCCTGGATTCATTTAACTGGCATTTATTTTGTAATACTTTAGATCATAATATTTAAATATACAATATAAAAAAGGTTATACTATATAAAAAGTTATATACTTATAACATTTTTAAGGAACAAAAACACTTCTTTTTTACATGCTTTGTTTTCTCGAGTCCCACTTTCAGGGGTTTTGATCAATTATCCCACACCTGGATGCCTACATAATAGAGTGACAATGCATTTTGCACATCCTTGTGTTCACTACAATAAAAAAGCTTTCACATTCTTTCAACCTCCTTCTCTGGTTATTGCGTAGCAAGGTTATTGGTTTTGATGTGTCAGACATGAGGAAAATTCTCTGTCTTTACAAGCATGGGCAGAAATGTACTTCACCTAAGTGTAAAATGATTAAGGATGTAATTTTGCACTCAAACTTCGATTACAATAATTCTTTCAGTTAACATGCCCTGTTTCTCATTTGCTTGGGCCCTTGAATCTGACAGTCTTTCTTTCTTTAAGAGAACTAATAGAATTTTGCCAAAATACAGCTTGGAGAGAAATGAGGAGTTGGCAGTTTTACTACTCCTTTGTTATTTTTATTATCCTCTAAGTTGACCCCTTGTGTTTTGACAGTTTTCAAAAATATGCTCTCACAACTTTGCTGTGTCTCAAGAATGACAAGTTCATGATGAATTTTGAGTGTTTTGTCAAAGCTGAGTCACACAAGCACATGGTTTCTTTCTGAGGACATCCTGGAATGGACACAGAAAAGTACTTATGTGACAACTTTGAGAGTGAGTGTAAGTGATATAACCTTCTTCCTTTGGTTCCTGAAATAAGGATACCCAATATTCTGGGACTAAAACCTACAGAGGATCTGGTCCTCTTGTAGGGTCTTCTGGGAAAATCTTATCAAGATGATGATGGAACGCAAGCCATCTCTTAAGAGGGACAGATGATAAGTGAATTATGGATGTCTAACCTAAAGAGAAAAGAGATTCAGTAGGGGACCTATTCATTGTCTTCCAAGGCCAGGAAGAATGCCAGATCTTGCTGTCCACGTGATGCTGTCCATGCAATGAGGGCATAATTCTCTGAATCATGAAAGCATCCTTAGTACTTGGAGTCAATTTCTATTATTTGCCAATGAGCCTGGTCTCTGGGACTAAGGAGCAAAGTTACTCTTGAGCCCTTTTCCTGGAGTCCAGCCAGTAGCTTTCAGCAGCTCCAACATCATTGTCCTGGCATTTGGTTTCAGACAATAGCATCCTATAAAACTATTCTAGTTTGAAATAAGAGGGAGGATTTTTACTTTTTTTTCTTTCTAGTGGGAGCTTGTTGTTGAAGCCATAAATACTGAAAAATTATTAAATTTTAAAATAATAAGACTATGGAAAACATATCTTCCCAGTGGAGGTTTCCAGCCAAAGTTTCTGTAAAGTCTCCAGCAGACTCAGTGACCTTTTGCAGGACTTCCTGAAACCCATGGGGTGTTTGATGGATATTCATATCACCATGCTTGTCAAACTAATGTCACTCAGTAAATACAATGGGTGATACAACAAAATTAATTATTCAAATATTATTATTAGAACAAAAAGCACTGTGCATTTTTGGGAATGCCACATCTTTGTTGGAATAGGCAGTTCGTTGAGTAACTGATACTAACAGGGAAGTACTTAGACTGCATGTCACACTTTATGTTTCTCTGACCTCAGGGTCAAAGTTATGTGCCGCTGAGACTCTTGTTGGTCTTCAGCTGTCAGCCTGGAGGGTGTGTATGCTCACCAATCAACTAACATTCCTGCGGCTCCCTTAGAACTTTCTCATGCAAGCTCCACAAATTTCATTTTGTTAATAGTCTCCTAGAAGACATAACTCCGACTTGCCGTGGTCCTTCTGTCACTCAGTCATAAGCATGGAAAGGGATAACATATCCATGGAGTCACCTCTACCCAAAGTCAGGTTTTCAGGGTTGCTGGTCTGAAAAGCAGATCTTGTTTCCTCAGCCAAAGTCATACTAATCAAACACATAGCAAATCGATGTCTACACCAGGGGATTAATTTCCATGAAAGCTCAAACCACCTCATTGGACTGGATAATCATTTCCCTAGATCAGCACATCCTGTCCCACTGAGCAAATGTATATGGGAAGGTGCTTGATCATCAGAGGTTCACGTTGGTGACTATATCATCCATGCACAATGATATGTGTGATGAATAGCATCAAACAGCTGTTGAGTGCTTACTATGTATTAGGTGCATCCTAAATTGGGCTCTAGTCATCACGGACTTCTATAGTCCTTATGTGCTTCTCAGTGTTTGAAATACATTCATATTTTACTGTCCATGGAGTAAGTAATATTCTTATCATCATCTCCATTTTCCAGATGAGAAGACAAGCCCAGAGAGTTTGAGTCATCGAACTGGTAAGAAAGAAGTGGGATTTGAACACAGGCATACCTTCTATTCTTGCTCTCTACACCCCTCTGCTCCTTGTGGTGTTTCTAATACACTTTCACGTTTTGCCCAATGAGCCCCTCTTCCCAGATGACTGACATGAACTCTGAAACATTGGCCCTCACACTCATTTTCTGGATTTCTAAGCTGCAAATTCCACACAGTTGACATACATTTTCTTAGGCTATGTTAACCCCATGATTAGCCAATGTCAAGACCTTATCTTACTGCTTTTAGCCTGCGCCTTCCCTGTCCATGTGACTTTTGCATGTATCTGATCTTATTCATCACGTGCCAGCTGTATTAGTCTGTCTCTCAGGGTGCCAGGGATGCCCCTCTAACAGGAAGACCCGCATTATATTTCTTACATGTATATTCAAAAGTGGGTCTTCCCTGGTGGCTCAGGAGTTAAGAATCTGCCTGCAATGTAGGAGACATGAGTTTGATCCCTGGGCTGGGAAGTTCCCCTGGAGAAGGAAATAGCAACCCAGTCCAGTATTCTTGCCTGGGAAATCCCATGGACAGAGGAGCCTGGAAGCTAGCAGTCCAAGGTGTCGCAAAAGAGTTGGACACAACTTAGCAACTAACAACAACAACATATTCAAAAGTACCAGGAGAGGGAATTACCTGGTGGTTCAGTAGTTAGGACTTGACACTTTCACTGCTGGGGCCCTGGGTTTGATCCCTATATCTGAGAACTAAGATCCTGCATGCCGCACTGCATGGCCAAAAGTAAATAAATAAATATAAATTAAAAACAAAAATACCAGGATAATTTGCCCACAGTGAAACACACCAATTAAAATTTGAAAGGGAAGAATAGGGGAGAATGTGATGAACAAATCATAATATTCAATATATTCTGCATAATACATAGTCCTAGAATCTTTGCTAATATGATTGATAAATTCAGCTCTCTTTTTATTTCATTTTTCCGAGCACCATGTCTGGCAATATACATCGAGTAAGAAGCAGCTATTGAACTTGGAGAACTGTCTAAAAGGTGGAAAAAGAAATTGGTGTATAAACCTCATATAAGCCAAAGAGACAGCTTGTAATTATCCCTTCACTTCTCTGAGAGAAAAATAGCAAATAATGTCAATGGAACAGGCACTTGCAATGACAGAATTCTGTCGATATCAGTTGGTGGAGTATATTCCATTTGCTGGTCAATGCACTTTCTGATAAACAGAGGCTGTAGCTGTGCTTATGCAATGGCAAGTAAAAAGCTCCTTCCAAACAGTCAGGGGCTTCCAGACATTGCAGTATTTATTATAATGTGTTAAAAATAAGATTTAAAAATATATTTCTCACATTTTTTTCTGGTTTTAGCATTGTGACACAATCTCTGAATCTATATTCTGTGGCTTAAGTAGTTTATATACATTAAGTATTTTAAGTCTGTATAGCAAGCTGAACTTTGATTATTCCTGGCATTATTTTGCAGTTAGTATGGTACCAATGAAAGTAACTGTTAAGTGTTGTTGTTCAGTCGCTAAGTCCTGTCTAACTCTTTGCGGCCCCATGCACCAGAGCCCACAGGCTTCTTTGTCCTTCACTATGTCCCAGAGTTTACTCAAATTCATACCCACTGAGTCAGTGATGCTCTCTAACCATCTCACCCTCCGCTGCCCTCTTCTCCTTTTGCCTTCTATCTTTCCCAGCATCAAGGTCTTTTCCAATGAGTCATCTCTTCATATCAGGTGGCCAAAATATTGGAGCTTCAGCTTTAGCATCAGTCCGTCTAGTCAATGTTCAGGGTTGATTTCTTTAGGATTGACTAGTTTGATCCCTTTGCAGTCCAGGGACTCTCAAGAATCTTCACCAGGACAATTCAGGGCTCAGCCTTCTTCCGTACATGATTACTGGAAAAGCCATAGCTTTGACTATATGGACCTTTGTTGGCAAAGTGACGTCTCTACTTTTTAACATACTGTCTAGGTTTGTCATAGCTTTCTTTCCAGAGAGCAAGTGTCTTAATCTCATGGCTGCAGTCACCGTCCACAGTGATTTTGGAGCCCAAGAAAATAAAACCTGTCACTGTTTCCACTTTTCCCTCCTTCTATTTGCTATGAAGTGGTGGGACCAGATGCCATGCTCTTAGTTTTTGAATGTTTAGTTTTAAGCCAGTTTTTTTTTTCACTGTCGCTGGATGTTTTAAGTAACTAGAAATAAAAGGCAGATACTTTGAATACAATTAAACCATTTAAGAGAACCTACTGGAAGGTAAAATGACTATAGCAAATCAGAAGTCTTTTTTGAAATCAGAGAAATACAAATGAAAAGTCATTCAGTGAGTTTCTCAAATTAGTAAACCTGAGAAAGCTCGATTTTGTAAAAGATCTGGGAAAATGGAAACACTTAGAAGTTGGAAACACAATAGAAGTTGGCACAACAGATTGACTGCAGCTTTCTGGAGGACAATTTGGTAGTAGGTTTTGGGAGCTTCTGAACCATAATTTGTCTCTCTTTCATGTAGGAATTCCAGTTTTGGAAAAAAAAACCCCTAAAATGTAACCTAATAGAGACCAAACTAAGTGGTCTCTTACACAGGTGTATTCCTGTATAAAATAGTAAAAATTTGATGGTAACTCAGATGCAATGCAGAAGGGAAACAGCTAAAACAAGTTGTGGTATCTTAAGAAATGTAACAATCAAGCAAGTATTAAACATACATATGTGAGCTTTATCAACATACAGAAATATGTGAGTGAAAAGAAGAATTATAATGTCAACCCAAAGACCTAATACACTGAACTACAGAAAAACTTTTAACTGTAATTTACTTAAAGTCTAGAAAAAATTGATGGATGTAGGAGTTAAAACTTTACTAGTGTGTGTTTTGCTTCTTTATTAATTTTATATTACTTAAATTTTCCTTGGCTTGCTCAGTTGTGTTATATCAAGACAAACATAGGAACTAAAGGAACACATTTCAGGAGTGGGTCAATCTTAGATCTAAATGGAATTACTCCAAACACGTCTGATGTGATCCCGAATGGATCTGCCTGGGAACCGCTTCTGATAAAAACATTAGGAGAAGGCACATGGGGAATAAAAAAAAAAAAGAGAGAGAAGTACATGCATGTAAGGTTGGGAAAAATAGTCTGAGCATTCATCATCCTTGGCTGAAACATACATCTGAGAGCCACCCCACCCATAACTAGTCACAAATGCTCTGCCAAAATAAAAAAGTAAAATAGCAGCATATGCTGGAAATTTTTCTGTTTTTATGACATGCAGAGAGACATTTTCTTTCATATATTCCCTTCTTTCAAACTGCTGAGAATCCAGCCCTTGCTTTGCTGTGATTTCAGACTTTTTTATGGGCAAATGTTCGACTTCTTTTTCACCCTGCACAGTGATCTTCAGCATCCAGGCTGAAGGTGTCTGTTTGATATTTCAAAAATATACTTGGTATACCAGAGCCTCTATTTCCATTTATGTTCCCCCCTCCCTATCACCACCATTTACCATTTACTGGGTGTTCTACATATAGTCAGATTTGCTTCAGTTGCTGTCATTACGAATATTAAAAATAGAGTTTCAAATGAAAACACATATCTTTCTCTATGCTGTACATTTCTCTGAGAAGCACAACACCGCATAATTTCTCAAATGCAATCCCATTTTCATCTTGCCAGCAATTTGGCAGTTCTCAAAAGGTTACTGCTCTGAATTTGTTTTCTTTGTAATCTTGTAGTCCATTTGTTCTGCCTTAATGCTGAAAATCTATGTAAGATCTTGACCTCCATATGCCATACACCAGAAGATTTACCCTTTCCTTTAAAGTTTTCTTCTACACTAAAATGAGAACAAAGAAAGCATTTCATGACTTGTTAAAATGTCATATGGATTAGACATTTAAGGTTAAAATCAAGGGGGTCTCAAACCTTAGGTAGGGTTTAGCTACCTGCTGTACCTCTTAGGGCTGGTTTTTTGAAACCATAAATATCTTTCTAAGTTTCTAGGACACATACAAAAAATTCATATCCTTGAAAGGAAAGGCGCAGTTAATCTATCAGTCCTATTAGTTACATCGCACTGAAGGTAATTCTTCTATATTTTAATGACCATGTAAAAGGGATGGTTACAGGGTTGTAAACAAAAACCCAAAAAATAAAAGCTAGCCCAATGTACAAACCAGTGGGGGGATGAGTATTTAAGTGAAAGGGACACTTTCTGTGTCATCTGCCCACTTCCTATGCATTTTTGGGACACTGAGTGTTCCCAGGCATCCGTGTGACACCAGGTTCTGTGGGGCTAGCCGACTGTAAAGGTGAGTTTCTTAACCTCAAAGTTGTTTTTTAATTGGGAGAGAGAGAGAATGAACACTTCTAAAATAATTAGAAAATAAGAAATGTTTAATCCTGTGACTATATAAGTATTTAGGGACAGGAAAGAACTGCTGGTTGGAGGGGCAGACATGTTTTATAGAAGAATTAGAGAGTGAGGTGGGCATTGAAGAAGAGGATGGAAAGAGAGGAGCTAAAAACTCACAAGAGGAATTGGGATGGAGCAGACAGGTGCTGGGGTGGCAGGCAGAGGAACAGCATAGGCAGAAATGCCAGGGGAGGATGGCTAAGTGAATGGTAGGAAAGGCGGTGAGATGATGGCTGAGGACAGTGATGGAGGTCTGCACTCCATATGGTAGGCACTGGGGGAGCCGCCGGGGCTTTGCTAAGAGAAAACGGTACTCTAGGAAGACTCTTCTAGCCCTGGCTGTGGAGTAGGTGAATGCAGAGATGAGGGTCAGAGAGTTCCCCTCACCCATGCAGACCTGAGTTCCATAAATTTTTCCTTTCTTGGAGAGAAAACAAAGGGAAAGTTTGAGGATGGAAGTTCTTCATGGTGGTTCCATCTAAGGAATAGAGTTAGCTGACGTGGAAGGTCAGGGGTTGGCAAATGGGGCACTTTGCATTTGATATTATACTCTTTATACGCTTCAGGATAATCTTGTGTGTGTGTGTGTGTGTGTGTGTGTGTGTGTGTGTGTGTTTTGAAAAGGCCATGTGTTATTTTTATAGAAAATTTTAAAGTGTAGTCCTAAGATTTATGGAGGACTTTGAAAATGATGACATGGCTGACAAATGGGGTAAGCATGGAAGGAAGCTGGCTTTGTTGGTAGATGTATCTGTGCATACAGGACTTCCCAGGTGGCTCAGTGGTAAAGAATATGCCTGCCAAGAGGGAGACACAGGTTTGACCCCTGGGTTGGGAAGATCCCCTAGAGAAGGAAATGACAAGCTACTCTAGTATTCTTGCCTGGGAAATCCCATGGCCAGAGGAGCCTGGTGGATTAGAGTTCAAGAGGTTATAAAAGAGTCAGACATGACTTAGAGACTAAACAACAACAGCATCTGTGCACGCACACACACACACACACACACACACACACACACACACACACACACACACACACGCATCTCTCCGGGTCCAACGTGCACAGCACACATGTCCTTAATCAGCTACTTTCTTTCTCCCAGATCGTGGTTCCTTGTAGACCCAGAGCTTTTTTGCCTCGTGCCCGCCCCTCTCCTGTGATGTCTCTGTCACTCTATCTCTGGTTCCCCTCTGCCAAAAAGATCTGGGTTTTGCAGTGGCTTCTCAGTTGTCATGGTCTGCTTGAAGATATTCTGCTGAGTCTTTCTCAAGTTTCTGCAGCCTGAAGTGCCCACTGTCCTTTGCATCCTCCCAGCGCCATGAGGGCTGCTCTGCGATCCATCTTCCACACTTGTCTGACTTGGTGAAACTGACTCGCAGTCCAAAGTGCTCCAGTGCTGGTGGCTTGGCCTGACGCCAGGACTTCGTTGACTGCAGCCCAGTGTGTAGATTAATGTTCACAGGGCCCACATTCGCTAACGGGTAATCAGGCTTTCCAACTGATTTCAGAATTTATAGAAGAGATGGCCCTGCCCCTGTAATATGCAGCAGTGGCATCATACATATGAATTAAGAGACTGCAAAATAAATCAAGCCCCAGAACCTTTAGAGGCTTCATGTGTGCCAGCTGGTCAGCGGGAGCTTTGTGATATAAACAGTAAACAGTGAACAGGCAAAGATTTATTTGTTTGAACTCCAACATGTATGCATGACTTTGCATTAAGAAAGCTCTGGGGAGAAGGCACCACATTTTGTGGGAACAGACAAGGGGTGGAGAGAAAAGTGGTTGGAAGTGGTGATTTGGGCAGCATTAATCACAGAGTAGCAATAGTTTCTTTAAGAACTGAGGTTAAAACTCCTAATGCATGACCACAATAGATGTGTGTTTAAGGATAAGATGTAGCCTCGTGTGGATCGACTGTTAGCTACACAATCCCATGAAAGTTTTAATTTTTTTCCCCCTCTTAAGTTCTGAGCCTTTCCAGAGAAATAATGTGCCTATGAAATAATAGAACTTTTTTTAATGCTTTTTTCATCAAATCATATAAAAATAATTAGACTACAAAAAGTCAAAAGCTTTAACATTTAAAATTTTTTATGAAATTGTAGCACAAGTATTGCTTATGATGTTCTGAAAAAGAAGCCTTGAAATCAAGCAAAATCTATAGATTTTAAAGTCATATGTATTTTTTTGGTCCTAAACTTAAATACTTTGTTACCATAAAAAATACAAAACATGCTTAGAAATAGGATGAAATATATACTATTTATGAGATTTTGGGTAAAATCAGAACACTTGATAAAAATTTTTAAGTAATTTTACAGTTTAGGGAAAATTTTTCCCTGCAAAGAATTACTGAGATTCCAGGAAATTCCAGGCACTGTGCCAGAGGCAAAACCTAAAGAAGACCGATGGGTCCTGCCTTTTAAAGCTTATGTCCTAATGGGAAGTGAAGTGAAGTTGCTCAGTCGTGTCCGACTCTTTGCGACCCCATGTGCAGTAGCCTGCACCAGGTTCCTGCGTCCATGGGTTTTTCTGGGCAAGAGTACTGGAGTGGGTTGCCATGAAAACAGAAACAAATAGTAAACAAATACATGAGATAATGTTAATATGTAATACTTTCCATGAAGGCAATAAACAGCATTTGTGAGAGATCTGGATGGTGGGCAAAGGAGGTAGTCAGGGAGGACTTCTCTGAGGTGGTGACATTGATGCTGTGATTTAAAGGATGCCGGTGAGCCAGTAATGCCCATGTGGATGGAAGCACATTCCAGGAGGAGGGAATAGTGAGTAGAGGTAGTAAAAGGAGGTCATTGTACTTGGGGCTGAAATTAGGAGGACATTCCCTAGTGGCTTCAGTGGCAAAGAATCTACTTGCAATGTAGGAGATACGGGTTTGATCCCTGGGTCAGGAAGATCCCCTGGAAAAGGAAATGGCAACCCACTACAGTATTCTTGCCTGGGAAATCCCATGGACAGAAGAGGCTGGTAGGCTACAGTCCAAGGGGTCACAAGAGTCAGACATGACTTAGCAAGTAAACCACCACCATCAGGGAGACCCTGGCCTGTTCTTCTGGGATCTTTATGGCCATCACAAGGAATGATGCAAAAGAAAGCCACAGGAACATTTTGAGTAGTAAAGAGATCTGATCTACATGCTCCCATTTACATTTTTAAGGGCTTATGTTGGCTCCTTGAGAAAAATGTATTGGAGGGAATGAGAGCTGAAACAGAGAGCCCCAGGAGATTGGTGGGACCATCCAAGGCAGAGGGGATGGCAGCTTGATGTGGTGGATGATATGAAGATGGGGAGATGCATACTTGAGTATGTTTGCAGGTAAAACTCACAGGACTTGGATAAGGGCCGAACAACTAGAAGAGACAAATCAAGGATGAACCCTAGGTTTTTGGCTTCAGTAATGCTGGAGTGCATGGCTATGCACTGGGGTGAGAAGTCTGATGGAGGAACAGACTTGGGGAAGAGGAAGAGGATCAAGAGGATCTGATGAAAGCCTAGGCTGAGGTTCCTACTTAACATCCAAGTGAAGATATTAAGAACAGGGAAGTGGATATGAAGTCAGGGTTTGAAATATTGATAGGAGACCATCAGCATATGAATTTAAAGCCAAAAGTCAGGATGAATTCCTCTAGGAACAGTGGGTGGATAGACAAGAAGACCTAGAATTAAAAATAGGTAGAGAAAGCACCAGGAACTGTAATATAGAAAACCATGAGTATATGCTGTTTTAGGAAGAAGAAGGGAACGTGATTAACGTTGATCCTGAAAATTCAAGCAAGATGAAGTCAGAGAAATAGACTTTGAATTAAGTAACCTAGGAAATAGCAATTACAGTAAAAATGAAGCCAGATTGAAGTTAGGTGAAGAATGAATGTGGGATAAAGTTCTAGATGCAGCAAAATTAGCAACTCATTTGAGGAGTTTGGGTGAAAAAAAAACCAGTGAAATTAGAGGTAACTGAAGGGGGAATACAGAAGTGCACAGAAGCCTGTAGTTTTTGCCCATTTTAAAACAGATATTTAATACAGAACTGGTTTAAATGCATTGTGATACATCTATACAATAGCATTAAACAGCTGTAAAACATAACGAGTAAGATGAGTACCTTTAAGTGAGAAAGACAAGTGCAGGATAATCCTAGTATGCTACCTTTGTTTTCAAAAGGGGAAAATGAACATATTTATTTATATTTGTAACTACATCTATGCATAAAGTATTTCAAGAAGGATATGCTAGATGGTGAAAATGCTGCCTGTCGCTACAGTAGAGAATGAAGTAATTTGAGCACACTTGGGAAAGGGAGGCTCTCCTTTGTAAACCTTTTTGTGCCTTTCAAAACATGAATGATGTAAATTCATCACTTTTCCAAAAATTAAATAAATAGCCTCTGCTAGAGCATGTTTTGGTGACCAAGCAGAGACAGAAATCATCTGATGGTGCAGGAAATAGAAATGATAACTACGGAGTGATGTCTACTAGGAGCGAGAGGAGGAGGGTATCAGAATCCCCATGAAAGAAGCCCACTTGGCCAGGAGCGAGGACTCTCTTTCCTGTACAATAGAATGTAACAAACAGGTTTGTACGTTTGGTGATGGAGGAATAAAGATGTTTTGCTCAGATGGTATTTATTTTGTGAATGAAGGAAGAGACATCAGTTGGGTGCAGAGAAATGATAGAAGTAGGGAAAGTTTCATGGTCTCAAAAGATGAGCCATACTCCCTAGGGAAAAAGAATATAATTGATGAGTAAAATTGAGTAGTCATAAACTGAAAACAACAGTAGTCAGTCTGGTTGTTTAATATTTTCCAGTCACAATGAGCTGGCCAGGTGTGTGTCAAGCCAAGGGGTGGTTAAAATGTTACCATTTCCAGTCTGACTAAGGCCAAGCAGGGCAGAAGTTTAGGATATCTGCATCTATGATTCAGGAAAGGACCTTGGAGTCTAGCTGGATAAATCGGAGAAAGAAGACCAGGATAAAGGCCTGTGGATAGTTAAAAATAGGAGGATCCAACAAATTGGAGATGTCATGATATGGATGAGTTGTTGCAATGGAGGTACACAGCTCTCTCAAAAGAGAGTGACAGGACTTCTCTGATGTTCTAGTAGTTAAGAATCTACCTGCCAATGAAGGGATCATGGGTTCAATCCCTGGTCCAGAAAGATTCCATATGTGGGAGGGCAACTAAATCTATGCACTGCAACTGCTGAAGCCCCTGCACCCTAGAGCCAGTGCTTTGCAACAAGAGAGGCCGCTGCAATGAGAAGCCCTCACACTGCAACTAGAGAAAGCCCGAACACAGCAAGGAAGATCCAGCGCAGCCAAAATTAATGAATTAATTAACTAAAAAAGAAAGAGAGTGACTAGAAGGACAGGGAATGGTGGCTAAGAATGAGATCTAGAAACAGTGACGACAGACCAGAACACAACCAAGTGAGGAGGTGGCCGAGGCAGATGGAGGAAAATGATGGTGGCAAACATGTGCGCCTGCTCAGTCATGCCCGACCTTTGTGACCCCCATGGACTACAGCCTGCCAGGCTCCTTTGTCCATGGAATTTTCCAGTCAAGAATACTGAAATGGGTTGCCATTTCCTCCTCCAGGGGATCTTCCTGACCCAGGGATCGAACCCACGTCGCCTGCATTGCTGGGCAGATTCTTGACCACTTAGCCAGGGATCAAACAGGCCCCCCCACCTCCCACCCCTCCCCTGCCACACACACACACACACACACAAACACACACACACACACACACACACACACACACACTGGGCTGTTCAATGGGGCCTTGGGATGTTCAGTTCTGTTCAGTAGAGTCGCTCAGTCGTGTCCGACTCTTTGTGACCCCATGAACCGCAGCAAGCCAGGCCTCCCTGTCCATCACCAACTCCTGGAGTCCACCCAAACCCATGTCCATCGAGTCGGTGATGCCATCCAACCATCTCATCCTCCATCGTCCCCTTCTCCTCCTGCCCTCAATCTTTCCCAGCATCAGGGTCTCTTCAAGTGAGCTGAGTGCTGAAATCCTCCATAACGGTGTGGGGAAGAGTGGTGACGGCTGAACAGCTCAAGTGGGTAGTAGACGTCTTGAGCTTCACCTGAGTGGGGTTTTCTAAGGAGGAAAGAGAAATAGTTTGGAAGCCATGATGACAGGGGAGGGGATGGGGGAGGAAAGATCTACAGAGAGGCGTGTGTGCCTCTCCCTGAGGGGACACAGGGCCTGCACTATCCTCAGGGAACAGAGCAGCTGCAGGAGGACTGAGAAGAGTTTGAGGAGACCTAGGCATTTCCCGAGAAGGCCTGTGTCCCTGGGGGCACAATGACATGTAACTGATAATCCCCTACCTACTTTGACCTCACGTCTTTCTCACCCAGCCAAACAACCACACCTTTGCACCTGGAGCTGAGGTTCTTATCTTTTGACCTGAATCCCCTGGCTCACTACAGATTCAAAGTGGTTCCAGGTGGAGGTTAGCCATGGCTCCCTAGATTTCTGTGCATTGGAGGACATCACCTAGCAACTCGGAGTTATTTGGGTGGTGACAGAGTATAGCCCAGGGGAAGAGATTCCATGGGAGCCATGTAAGGTAAGGATTACACTGACAAGTTGTTGTCAAAAGTTGAGCATACCATTGTGCCCACATGCAAATAGGTACAGAAAGCCTCCCTTGGGCACCTGGGCTTTTGTGCATTAGGTACATAGGCCTCTGCACTTACTCAGAGCTAATTAATGCACCTTGGTACGTAAGGTCATCAGAGGGCAGACACACTGAAACCATACTTACAGAAAACTAGTCAATCTCATCACACTAGGACCGCAGCCTTGTCTAACTCAATGAATCTAAGCCATGCCCGTGGGGCCACCCAAGATGGGCAGGTCATGGTGGAGAGATCTGACAGAATGTGGTCCACTGGAGAAGGGAATGGCAAACCACTTCAGTATTCTTGCCTTGAGAACCCCATGAACAGTATGAAAAGGCAAAATGATAGGATACTGAAAATGAACTCCCCAGGTCAGTAGCTGCCCAATATGCTACTGGAGATCAGTAGAGAAATAACTCCAGAAAGAATGAAGGGATGGAGCCAAAGCAAAAACAATACCCAGTTGTGGATGTGACTGGTGATAGAAGCAAGGTCCGGTGCTGTAAAGAGCAATATTGCATAGGAAACTGGAATGTCAGGTCCATGAATCAAGGCAAATTGGAAGTGGTCAAACAAGAGATGGCAAGACTGAACATTCTAGGAATCAGCGAACCAAAATGGACTGGAAAGGGTGAAATTAACTCAGATGACCATTATATCTACTACTGCGGGCAGGAATCCCTTAGAAGAAATGGTGTAGCCATCATGGTCAACAAGAGTCTGAAATGCAGTACTTGGATGCAATCTCAAAAACGACAGAATGATCTCTGTTTGTTTCCAAGGCAAACCATTCATATCACAGTAATCCAAGTCGATGCCCCAACCAGTAACACTGAAGAAGCTGAATTTGAACGGTTTTATGAAGACCTATAAGACCTTTCAGAACTAACACCTGAAAAAGATGTCCTTTTCATTATAGGGGACTGGAATGCAAAAGTAGGAAGTCAAGAAACACCTAGAGTAACAGGCAAATTTGGCCTTGGAATGTGGAATGAAGCAGGGCAAAGACTAATAGAGTTTTGCCAAGAAAATGCACTGGTCATAGCAAACACCCTCTTTCAACAACACAAGAGAAGACTACACATGGACATCATCAGACGGTCAACACCGAAATCAGATTGATTATATTCTTTGCAGCTAAAGATGGAGAAGCTCTATACAGTCAACAAAAATAAGACCAGGAGCTGACTGTGGCTCAGATCATGAACTCCATATTGCCAAAATCAGACTTAAATTGAATAAAGTAGGGAAAACCACTAGACCATTCAGGTATGACCTAAATCAAATCCCTTATGACTATACAATGGAAGTGAGAAATAGATTTAAGGGCCTAGATCTGATAGATAGAGTGCCTGATGAACTATGGAGTGAGGTTCGTGACATTGTACAGGAGACAGAGATCAGGACCATCTCCATGGAAAAGAAATGCAAAAAAGCAAAATGGCTGTCTGGGGAGGCCTTACAAATAGCTGTGAAAAGAAGAGAGGTGAAAAGCAAAGGAAAAAAAGGAAAGATATAAGCATCTGAATGCAGAGTTCCAAAGAATAGCAAGAAGAGATAAGAAAGCCTTCCTCAGAGATCAATGCAAAGAAATAGAGGAAAAGAACAGAATGGGAAAGACTAGAGATCTCTTCAAGAAAATTAGAGATACCAAGGGAACATTTCATGCAAAGATGGGCTCAATAAAGGACAGAAATGGTATGGACCTAACAGAAGCAGAAGATATTAAGAAGAGGTGGCAAGAATACACAGAATAACTGTACCAAAGAGATCTTCAAGACCAAGATAATCACGATGGTGTGATCACTCACCTAGAGCCAGACATCCTGGAATGTGAAGTCAAGTGGGCCTTAGAAAGCATCACTACAAACAAAGCTAGTGGAGGTGACGGCATTCCAGTTGAGCTATTTCAAATCCTGAATGATGCTGTGAAAGTGCTGCACTCAATATGCCAGCAAATTTGGAAAGCTCAGCAGTGGCCACAGGACTGTTTTCATTCCAATCCCAAAGAAAGGCAATGCAAAAGAATGCTCAAACTACCACACAATTGCACTCATCTCACACTCTAGTAAAGTAATGCTCAAAATTCTCCAAGCCTGGCTTCAGCAATATAATGAACCATGAACTTCCAGATGTTCAAGCTGGTTTTAGAAAAGGCAGAAGAGCCAGAGATCAAATTGCCAACATCCGCTGGATTATCAGAAAAGCAAGAGAGTTCCAGAAAAACATTGATTTCTGCTTTATTGACTATGCCAAAGCCTTTGGCTGTGTGGATCACCACAAACTCTGGAAAATTCAGATGGGAATACCAGACCACCTGACCTGCCTCTTGAGAAACCTCTATGCAGGTCAGGAAGCAACAGTTAGAACTGGACATGGAACAACAGTCTGGTTCCAAATAGGAAAAGGAGTACGTCAAGGCTGTATATTGTCACCCTGCTTATTTAACTTCTATGCAGAATACATCATGAGAAATGCTGGGCTGGAAGAAGCACAAGCTGGAATCTAGACTGGTGGGAGAAATACCAATAACCTCAGATATGCAGATGACACCACCCTTATGGCAGAAAGTGAAGAGGAGTTCAAAAGCCTCTTGATGAAAGTGAAAGAGGAGAGTGAAAAAGTTGGCTTAAAGTTCAACATTCAGAAAACGAAGATCATGGCATCCGGTCCCATCACTTCATAGGAAATAGATGGGGAAACAGTGGAAACAGTGTCAGACTATTTCTTGGGGCTCCAAAATCACTGCAGATGGTGACTGCAACCATGAAATTAAGAGACGCTTACTCCTTGGAAGAAAAGTTATGACCAACCTACATAGCATATTCAAAAGCAGAGACATTACTTTGCTAACTAAGGTCTGTCTAGTCAAGGCTATGGTTTTTTCAGTGGTCATGTATGGATGTGAGAGTTGGACTGTGAAGAAAGCTGAGCACTGAAGAATTGATGCTTTTGAACTGTGCTGTTGGAGAAGACTCTTGAGAGTCCCTTGGACTGCAAGGAGATCCAACCAGTCCATTCTGAAGGAGATCAAGCCTGGGATTTCTTTGGAAGGAATGATGCTGAAGCTGAAACTCCAGTACTTTGGCCACCTCATGAGAAGAGTTGACTCATTGGAAAAGACTCTGATGCTGGGAGGGATTGGGGGCAGGAGGAGAAGGGGACGACCCAGGATGAGATGGCTGGATGGCATCACTGACTTGATGGACGTGAGTCTGAGTGAACTCCGGGAGTTGGTGATGGACAGCGAGGCCTGGCGTGCTGCTGTCCATGGAGTTGCAATGAGTCGGACATGACTGAGCGACTAAACTGAACTGAGTACGTCAGGAGACTGAAGATGAAATTAAGATGCTTGCTTCTTGGAAGAAAAGCTATGACAAACCTTGACAGCATATTAAAAGCAAAGACATCACTTTGGACTTAGGTCCATATAGCCAAAACTATGGTTTTTTCCAGTAGTCATGTATCGATGTGAGAGCTGAATCATAAAGAAGCCTGAGCACCAAAGAATTGATGCTTTTGAACTGTGGTGTTGGAGAAGACTCTTGAGAGTTTCTTGGACAGAAAGCAGATCAAACCAGTCAATCCCAAAGGAAATGAACTCTGAATATACATTGGAAGAACTGATGCTGATGCTGAAGCTGCAACATTCTGGCCACCTGATGGGAAGAGCCAGCTCATTGGAAAAGACCCTGATGCTGGGAAAGATTGAGGGCAGGAGAAGGAGACAACAAAGGATGAGATGGTTGGTTGGCATCACTGACTCAATGGACATGAATTCACGCAAAAACTCCATGAGATAATGAAGGAGACGGAAGCCTGGTGTGCTGTAGTCCATGGGGTCACAAGAGTTGGACACGACTGAGCAACTGAGCAACAACAACAAAGTACCTTAGACTGGGTTGCCACTCGTGGTGTAGACTGTGGGATAAAAGTGCAATCGAGAATGAGGAGAGGAGGAAGGAATTATGTCAGACTGTTCTCCAAAACTAAAACCAGAAGGAGGACACAGGAAGAGACCCGTCACTCATTTCCTGCAGTGGTCAATCCATAAGTTGTGAGGCCTCGGGGTCCTGAGGAGGTCCTTGTGGAGTGTCGGAGTCACACATCCCAAGAGCCTGAGGCAGTGAAGCAGTTTATCTAAACAGCCTCAATCATCAGGGTCCTCACCATTGGAAAATGACTTAAAGAGCGCTCAGTCGTGTCCAACTCTTAGCGACCCCATGGAATGCAGCCCACCAGGCTCCTCTATCTATGGGATTTTCTAGGCAAGAGTACTGGAGTGGGATGCCATTGCCTTCTCCGTGAGAGCTTGAAGGCTTAATCATACACAAATTAAGCAGCCCTTGCAGGTAATACTTTCTGCCTGAGACAGACTGAAAACCAGAAAGCCTTTTAAAAACTTGCCACCTCTTTTTCCTGTGCCCCCAAACTCTGCAACTCTAATAAAATCCCAAAGAGACCTAATATCAAGCCATTCCTTGCTTTATCACTTGTTTCATGGTCTTGCATGTATCTTGGACCTGAGTAAATCAAGCATCTTGGCTCATCTCCCCAGAGTTTCTAGCTTGAGTACCAGCTCTAACCTCTAGCAAACAAGGTTCTGAGTTCAGTCTCTGTCTGAACCTGGCTTTCTTCTCTCTCAAGGTCACAGACTTATCTTTAACTGCGGCCAACTCTAGTCCAAATTTCAGCCCAAGTAGAACCTGATCAGAGAGTCTGGTCCACAGCTAGTGCATAACAAGGGCTGTTCTTCTTCTTCTATGATCATATCCTCACCAGTCTGGAGGCATTCTTACAAGCATGTAGTCTTGGCATTTTTCCCACTCTTTATTCTTTCTAAACCTCTTAATATTGCTAACAGGATATACAGAAGTGGTTGAATTTTTCTTCCCTTCTTCTATCATCAGTTAAACTGTTGCAGCTGGAGGGATCAGAGAATTGGATTTACTATAATGATTAAATATAAAGTGTAAGAACAAAGAGTCCAAGAATCTCTTGGACTGCAAGGAGATCCAACCAGTCCATCCTAAAGGAGATCAGTCCTGAGTGTTCATTGGAAGGACTAATGTTGAAGCTGAAACTCCAATACTTTGTCTATCGGATGTGAAGAGCTGACTCATTTGAAAAGACCCTGATGCTGGGAAAGATTGAAGATGGGAGGAGAAGGGAATGAGAGAGGATGAGATGGCTGGATGGCATCACCGACTCAATGGACATGAGTTTGGGTAAACTATGGGAATTGGTGATGGACAGGGAGGCCTGGAGTGCTGCAGTTCATGGGGTGGTAAAGAGTCAGACACGACTGAGTGACTGAGCTGAACTAAACTGAACTTAACTGTAAGAGCAAATCAGGGATGAGATGGTAACTCATTGCTATGGTTAGAAGTGAAGATATGTAGGCAATATTGGGAGAGGTTTCAGCTGGGGTGAAGTGAAATTCGGTCAGTTGTGTCTGACTCTTTGCAATCCCATGGACTATATGGTACATGGAATTCTCAAGGCCAGAATACCGGAGTGGGTATGTTTTCCCTTCTCCAGGGGATCTTTCCGACGCAGGAATCGAACCAGGGTTTCCTGCATTGCAGGTGGATTGTTTACAAACTGAGATATCTTGGAAGCCTCAATTGGGGTAGTATTGCAGAAAAGAGAATTGTCATGAGAGGATGGTCACATCCCAGATCACATCCGGATCCTCAGGACAGCTGCTAGGTGTGGGCTCTTGGCTTCGTGTAGGAAAGAATTCAAGAGCAAAATAATAGAGTGAAAGAATGTTTTATTCAGGAAGATACACACTCTGTAGACAAACAGCGGGCTGTCTCAGAAGACAAGAGAGACACCAGGGTATGGGGTTGTCATTTTTTATGGGAGGTGGGGGTTACATAGTCTAATGAGTGAGAGGAGTATTCCAGATATTTTGGGGAAGGGGTGGGGATTTCCAGGAAATGGGCCACCATCTACTTTTTGACCTTTATAATCATGGTGCAGGTGGATGTATCATTTAGCTTGCTGGTATGTTACAATGATCATAGTATACTGAGGCTCAGGGTCTAGTGGAACTCAACTTGTCTGCCATCTTGGACCTGTTTGGCTCTAATCAGTTTATATTGTGTCCTTGGGCTTTGTCATTCTTTTAGAGACTGTGCCTTGCCCCCTTCTGTCTCAGTAGGGAAGATTTGCACCAAATGGTTTATGAAAATGTAGCTCTCCACCAGAGTACACTGGCAATAAGGAGCAAAGAAGCAGGGCAGGATTGGACTTCTGCCACAGGCTCAAAAAAATGTAGGAATACCCTTTGGCTTGGAATAATCAGATAAAAGGATACTTCATGTTATTCTAGTTTCCACGGGCACCCCTCTGTTCCCAGGATAAAAGGGCTTGGCCGAACAAAGGATTAGATGGCAGAATCCCAGTTCATTGCTAGGAACCGGTCATGCAGGAGAAAGTATGACTCTAGACAAGACAGTGACGTGAATGGCCTAAGGGATCTTCCAGAGCACATGAGGCTTTTCTCCTCAGTTCTAGTACTTCCTTCAGACAGAAGGATTTTTTTAAAAAAATAAAATACAGAAAAATTTAATGGGAGGGAAATGAACCTCATGTCATTGCAGGGTTTTCAGCCAGCTACTGCAATGTTTGTCTTGACAGCCACATGGAGATGCTGAGCTGGGGGAAGCTTTAATGCTGATGACATGCACGTGTGCATGCTGAGTTGCTTCAGTTATGCCTGACTCTGTGTGACCCTATGGACTGCAGCCTGCCAGGCTCCTCTGTCCCTGGGATTCTCCAGGCAAGTATACTGGAAGGGGTTGCTGTGTCCTCCTCCAGGCAGTCTTCCCAACCTAGGCATCCAACCTGCATCCCTTAAGTCTACCTGCATTGGCAGGTAGGTTCTTTACCACTAGCTCCACCTGGGAAGCCCCAGTGCTGATGACAACCTATGTAATAAACACAGCTACCTTACTAGCCCTGGCCCCAGGGGAAGACCTCTCTGAATAGGTGCTGCTTGAACAATGCCTCCCCATGGCTCTTCCCAATACTTGTAAAAGTCCTAATTACTCACTGTTCTCAGGTTCATTCTCTCTGATCTGGTAAAACTGAAATGTTACTGAGTGACCATGATTTTCACTGGGAGGATATGTGGGTAGAAGGTATGTGTGTTGATTTCCATTTATGTAGTAAATAGAGCTTCCAACACAAGAACACGAAATTAGGCCTTTGAATCTAAATATCATGTGATTCCCATTGCAATTAGCTGGAGCCCTACTTGTGCATCCATAACCAAGTAATGGTAGCATGAACTGCAGAATTAGCTCATTAGACAGCCACTTCAATCTTCCCCCAGAAATGGTGAAATTGTACCGCTGATAAGATCACAGGTCTTAAATAGCAAAGAAAAACATGAAATTTAGTTTACTCAATCTCTAAGCAGTTTAAGATTCACATATAGCAATGCTATATATAAAGTAGATCAATAACAAGGGCCTTCTATATAGCACAGGGAACTATACTCAATATTTCATAATAATGTATAATGGGAAAGAATCTGAAAAACAATATATAGGCATGTATATGTGTATGTATAATCGAATCACTTTGCTGTCTATTTGAAACTAACACAACACTGTAAATTAACTGTACTTCAATTTTAAAACATTTTTTTACTTGCAAAACAGAAAAAAGAACTACAGAGTGTCTTTTTGGTATTTGACAGCCATGGAGCATATTTTTCTATTCCAAGCGTTAGATGCATAAAGTACAAAAGCAAGGGAAAGAACCACAACCAAACCAATATTTCCCCTAAGATTATACCACTTCATAATACATGATACAGCTCCCACCCTTAGCAAAGCAATATTTTAAAACTAAAATTATATTGTAATTAGCCTTTCAAACATGTGAACACTTCAATATAGGAGTCCATTAATAATCTAACTGCTGCTGCTACCAAGCTTGTTCCTCCCACACGTGTAACTTAATTAAACTCAGGGCCTCATATTCCAAGCGTCAGTCAGTCATGAAGAACAGGTGGCTCCTAACTTACAGATAATGCAAAGATGGATCTTGCTCTGACTTCACACGTCCAGAGGAAATTATCTAAATGTCTTCCTTGTTCTTTCTTCTGGCAATTTCTATTTCAAACACACATTTGCTTCTACTATATAGGATTTAAAGTTCAAGCACTACCTAGGACAAGTCTAATGAAAATTAAATATATGTTTATATAATGGCCTGTGTCATTGCTTGTACATAGATTGCAGCAAACACTTTCTTACAGAGTTAGAAGGTTAGGTTGAGAATTCACTGCATAGCGTGATTTCAAGGACGCAGATAGATGACAAATAAAAGCAGTAACCTCTAAAAATCTTTTCCCTCTTCTCAAATGTGCTATAAGTCAAGGACATCAATTCAAAAGTCTGGAAAAGCAGGTGTGGCTGGATTGAGTGAGATGCTGAATGTAGGGGTGGCAGGGATGTGTGGGGCTCACTGGAGAAGGCATGCCTTGTCTAGACAGTGGTCTCCATCCCACTCCAGCAGGTCCTTCACCAGAGTCCAGTTGCCAGATCATCTGACGCTTTAGGAGAAATAGGGAGTCAAATTTTAGGTGAAATCTTTTAATTAAAAAAATATGGCAGCTAATTAAAAATATAAAAGCCATTATTGGGCCAAACCAACCTTTGCTGACAAAGGTCTGTATAGTCCAAGCTACAGTAGCTTAGCTGGTAAAGAATCCTCCTGCAATGCAGGAGACCCTGATTTGATTTGTGGGTTGGGAAGATCCCTAGGAGAAGGGATAGGCTACCGACTCCAGTATTCTTGGGCTTCCCTGGTGGCCCAGGCAGTAGAGAATCCTCCTGCAATGTGGGAGATCTGGGTTTGATCCCTGGTTGGGAGGATCCCCTGGAGAATACCCACTCCAGTATTCTTGCCTAGAGAATTCCATGGACTATATACTCCATGGGGTCACAAAGACTCGGACACGACTGAGCAACTTTCACTTTCACGGTTTTTCCAGTAGTCATGTATGGATGTGACAGTTGAACCATAAAGAAGGCTAAGCACCAAAGACGTGATAATTTTGAACTGCGGTGTTGGAGAAAACTCTTGAGAGTCCCTTGGATTGCAAGGAGATCAAACCAATCAATCCTAAAGGAAATCAACCCTGCATATTCATTGGAAGTACTAATGCTGGAGCTGAAGCTCCAATACTTTGGCCACATGATGCAAAGAGCCGACTCATTGGAAAGACCCTGATGCTGGGAAAGATTGAAGGCAGGAGGAGAAGGGGATGACAGAGGATGAGATGGCTGGATGGCATCACCGACTCAATAAACATGACTTTGAGCAAGCTCTGGGAGTTGGTGAAGGACAGGGAAGCTTGGTATGTTGCAGTCCATGGGGTCGCAAAGAGTCAGACACAACTTGGCAACTAAACAGCAAAACAACAAACATTGTATAGGCCTAGAACCATCTTTGGGGACTACCATTGATTTAGACTTTCATCTGCTTTGCTGTCTAAGAAGGGAGATGTTTGAGGTTATTAAGCAGACATGCTTATCCATAATCTGAGATAAGCCTGTCTGAGTAAATCCATAATCTGAGAAGAAGCTTTAAGACAGGAAAAGATGTCCTACCAGTAAGTGGAGAAATATGTGTCTGAAGGTACCAAGCCTCGAAAGTCAGAGGAGAGAGTCTATTACAATTAAAAGATACCAATCACGAAGGTGACAGGGATACAATGGCACAGAAAGAGAGCTAAAGTCCATCTCCACATTCTCACTGAGCAGATTTGGCACTGTGCTACCCCTGTTGACACTGATGACTTTGAGGACAACACTACCCTTGTTCACTCAGCCTTTCATTGGCTCATCTTCATGTCCTCCATCAAGCACCTAAATCTCCAGGGTTTTCTCTCAACCTGGACAGAGAGCCAGAGTGTTGATCCTATCTGCCCTCCAAAGAACAGCCTTCAGGTGATAATGGATGGGAAGTGGGACATCAATGCCCCAGTTTCCCCACTTTTAGGGAGGACCACTCACACTATCCAAAGAGCCTCCCTGCAGCATTGAGCTGGGAGTGGTCACGTGTTCATAGGGCACCCTTTACTGTCTCCCATCCTGTCTTCTTTCCCCACTCCCTCCCTGGCACATCCTAGGATCATCTCTCAAATCAATGAAACACAAATCCACGTTTCAGGTTCTGCTTCTGGAGGAAACCAAGCTAAGACTGTGCACCACCATGAGAACATCTGTACGTCTTGCTTGTCTTAGCTCACCTGAGGTCTTGGAAGAGGTTTTTATATGACTTGAGTCAGTAGTAAGTGTTCACCTATGCACAAAATGTGGGTTATTTTATAAGAGCTGCTACTCCAAGCTTAAAGTATTGCTATGAAGATCAAATAAGAAAATGTTCATTAATGTCTTTTATATGTTGGAAGGTGTTACACAAATGTGATTTTTAGACGTCTTCTTGTTACTAAGATGTAGTAATGGTGTGTCTCCAGGAGCAAAGATGGGAGTGATGGCAAGGGAAGAATGAGCAAGGTGAGCTGCTTTACTGAACTGCCTGGTGAGTCTCAAAACAAAAATGTCTGGCTGCATGTGGCAGCTTTTATTAGATGCCTTCAAATTTATGACACTGCAACAAGGTCCATCAAGGTGGCGCTATGGAGGCATGTACTATTTACAACCTATTTAATGCGTTTGGAAACTGAATTATTATTCCCCAGGACTGGGGAAAGATGAGAGTGGCTGACACAAGGCATAAAACCACAGCTTCGCAGAGAATTTCATCTGCGTAAACTACAGTGACTAATTTAAACAATGAAGTATTTAGTGCTTCTGAGACTATTTATAGTAGAAAATTAATGGGTCTTTTACACTTGATTTAATGGCCTTTTAAAGAGAATAAGTATAATCATGCCACCATCAAGGGAATGAGTGATACTTACAGATTGAATGATGATTAACTATAAGAAGAAGGGGACAAATTTTTCTTTAGCACTTTGACAGGTGAGGTAGCCTTGAGCTTTAGCTGGAAATAAATAACTTATTTTTGTGAGTATGTATCTGTGTGAAGCTGGAGGCTTTAAACACTGTGGGAAGCAGGCAGAAGGCATGGACTGTTTACCTCTTATAGCAGCTGAAATTTCCTTTTTAGGGTTTCTTTAAGTAGAGCATGGTTTCAGGTGATTTGCTCTTTTTTTCCTCATAATGCTAGGTATTCCCCCCGCTCAACTCAGGAAGATAGGCATTCATTCAAGAGGAAAACCTCTAAAGATCTATCAACTCTAAAGGATTTTCACTGACTTCACAACTTGCCCCTGGCTTTGATAGTTTTCAGCAAAGTATTGTATGCAAAAGGGAGTCTTGTTAAAACATTTGAATATGAAGATAGGGCTACATCAGGTTTCTTTAATGTGGGCACTATTTTAATTTGAGGCTGAAAACTGGTTATGGGGCTATCCTACACACTGTAGATGGTTACATGTCCTGGAGTGTGAATCAGAGAGTGGTTGTAAACTGTTTAAGAGGTTGGGGGTTTGGGGTTAGCAGATGCAAGCTATTATATATAGGATGGATAAACAACAAGGACGTGCTCTATAGCACAGGAAACTACATTCAATGAAGTGAGGTGAACTCAGGAGCATGCTCAGTTGTGGCTGACTCTTTGCAACCCCATGGCCTGTAGCCTGCCATATTCCATAAACCATAATAGAAAAGAACATGAAAAAGAATGTGTATATATATATATATATATATGTATAACTGAATTACTTTGCTGAACAATAGAAATTATCACAACATTGTAAACCAGGTATACTTTAATAAAAAAGTACTCTCACTTGGGGCTTGCTGGGGTATATTGAGACATGCTTGAGAGACAGAGGATGTGATGGGACCACCAGGTCTGCCAGTCCCTTAGGGAGTCTCTGAACAATACTGTTTCCTCATCTGCTATGTAGTACCTACCCTTACAGAGTCCTGTGAGTATTAGAATAGAAAATTGCTATCTAATGAACATTTACTGTGTTCTAGGCAAAGAGTTGGAGAAGGCAATGGCACCCCACTCCAGTACTCTTGCTTGGAAAATCCCGTGGACGGAGGAGCCTGGAAGGCTGCAGTCCATGGGGTCACTGAGGTCACACGACTGAAGCGACTTAGCAGCAGCAGCAGGCAGAGTTGGACACGACTGAGCGACTAAACAGAACTGAACTGAACTGAACTGAAGGCCCAGTTCTAGATGTTTTGGATGAATCAATTCATTTAATTCCCATATCATTCTATGGGGTAGATACTATAATTATCCCCATTTTAGAGCTGAGGGAACATAAACCATTTGGTTGTAATTGCAGGGGCTCCAAAGAGCTCTGGTACCGTAGTCCTTCATGTCTCAGCATAGAGAAGAATTCAGCGAGAGCAAAGCTGATAGATAAATAAGAAGTGATTTATTAGAATAGGATGTTTGTGAGGCTTACAAGCAGGTGGGTGAGAAATCCCACTCCCTAAGAACTTAGTGGGCTACAGTTTTATAATCAAAGGAAAAGTTGGGAGGGGGAGAACACCTCTTCTGTCTTTCTGGAGTAAACCTCATGTTTCTAACATCAGCTCCTCCTCCAGGTTGGGTAGGGGAGTTTTCTTGTCCCTACATGGTCAAGATAGGTTCACAAATTGTTGTTTTTTATGTCTGCAGAGAGCATATCCCAGGGATCATGAACTTACTGAACTTACTGGGCAGGATGTGGGTCTCATGCCACCATTGTTTTATTGTTTTGGGGTACGTCTTGTGCTTCTGTTGCATGGTTTTGTTGTTAAGCAAGCTTGCTTGGTTTTGTGGTTGAGCTAACCTGATTTCTCGAATAATCATTAATTTGCAGGTGGTTGTTGTTCAGCTGCTAAGCTGTGTCCAACTCTTTGTGATACCATGGACTGTGGCACTCCAGGCTTCCCTATCCTTCATTATTTCGCAGAGTTTGCTCGAATTCATGTCTGTTGAGTCGGTGATGCCATCTAACTATCTCATCCCCTGCCGTCCTCTTCTCCTTTTGCCTTCAATCTTTCCCAGCATCAGGGACTTTTCCAATGAGTTGGCTCTTCTTATCAAGTGGTCAAGTATTGGAGCTTCAGTTTCTGCATCAGTCCTTCCAATGAATATTCGGGGTTGATTTCTTTTAGGATTGACTGGTTTGATCTTGTTGCAGTCCCAGGGACTCTCAAGAGTCTTCAGGAGCCTCCGATAATTTTTTCCACTTACAATCCCCTAATTAGCTACTTTGTCCCTTTGTTTCTTCCCTGGTGGCTCAGATGATAAAAGCGTCTGCCTACAATCCAGGAGACCCAGGTTCAATCCCTGGGTCAGGAAGATCCCCTGGTGAAGGAAATGGCACCCCACTCCAGTACTCTCGCCTGGAAAATCCCATGGATGGAGGAGCCTGGTGGGCTATAGTCCATGCGGTCGCAAAGAGTCAGACACGACTGAGCAATTCCACTTTCTTTCTTTCTTTCTTTTCTTTTGTCCCTTTACTCTGTCCCTATCAAATGGAGGGAATGATGTCATACAGCAGTTTAGTGACAGAGTTGAACTATGAATGTAGGCACCATGCCTTTCAAATCTCCATTTCTACCTCCATATCACACAAGCCCCTCTAAGATTGAGTGGATACAACAGTCCCCCCTCTATCTGTGGTTTTACTTTCCATAATTTCAATAGTTACTTGCAGTCAACCACTGTTTGAAAATATTAAGTATAAAATTCCAGTAATAAATAACTCAAGTTTTAAATTTCACACTCCTCTGAGAAGCCTGATGAAGTCCCTTACTGCCTGACACTATCCTGCTAGGGATAATATGAATCACTCCTCTGTCCAGGGCATCCAGCTCACTGGTCACTTAGTAGGTGATTTGGTTACTGTCATAGTATCACAGTGCTTATGATCAAATAACCCTTATCTTACTCAGTAATGGCCCTAAGTACAGGAATAATGATGCTCGCAAATCAGTTATGCCAAAAAGAAGCCATAAAGTGCTTTCTTTAAGTTAGAAGATGGAAACTCTCAATCCAATAAGCAAAGAAAAAAAGATTGTATGCTGAGGTTGCTAAGAGCTACAGTAAGAATCTTCTATCCTTGAAATTGTGAAAACAGAAAAAAAACCTCATGCCAGTTTTTCTGTTGCACCTCAGACTGCAAAAGTTATGGCCAGAGTGTAGGATAAGTGTGTGGTTAGGATGGAGAAAAGCATAAAATTTGTAAAATAAGATATTTTGAGAGAGACCACATTCATGTAACTTTTATTACAGTATGTTGTGATAATAGTTCTATTTTAAATTTAGTTACTGTTGTTAATCTCTTACTGTGCTTAGTTTATAAGTTAAACTTCATCAAAGGTATGCATTTTAGGAAAAAACATAGTACATATAGGATTGGGTATTATCCACAGTATCAGGCATCCATTGGGGGGAGGTGGATCTTGAACCCCCCCACCCAAATAATAGGGGACTATTGTATAATACTTTGTAAAGGTTAAAGCAAGAAATCCATTGTTAGTAACCTTGCAGGTCATACCCAGACACCTCTCCCTTGGGCCAAAACATCTAAAACACCCTAAACATCTTAGTAAGGAGCCTCTCTGCTTTGATATTTTTCATTTGCATGTTTACTTTCTATTTCTACAGATTAAAATTCTATGCATCCTTTGAGACCTAGCTCAAATGCCACTGCCTCCAAGGAGCCCCTCCCCTTAATTCCTTTTAATTACTGCCAGAAGAGCCTCACACCTCCTTGGATCACCTTCACACATTATACTAATATTATGGAACTCATCCTCTGAAGCAGTGCTTATCCCCACTCTAACAGAAAACTCCTTGTGTTCATAAAGGAACCTCACAGTGACAAACTCTCACAGAAGCTGACACAGAACCTCATCATTGTACCTATTGAAAGTGAAAGATTTCTAAATTAATGGAGAGATTTCTAAATTGAGAGGCTCATTGGATTCAACAACAATGATGTCTACCTGTAACCATTTATGTTTGAGTTTGAGTAAACTCCAGGAGATGGTGAAGGATGGGGAAGCCTGGTGTGCTGCAGTCCATGGGGTTGCAGAGTCAGACACGTGTAAGCGACTGAACAACCACCACCATGTAACTCTATTTCACAAGTGGAGCAATGGGAGGTGGGTGGGGAGGATGAATCACTCCCCCCCAATAATTTCACTAAAGAGACAAATCTTCAGTCTCTCCCTACACCCAGAAGCAGAGAAGATACAGATGCGTAAGCACCAACAGAGCACAGAAATCAGCTGAGCATAGCTGCTTGCATAAAATAGTGAATGAATTCTGCTGAGTGAGCCACAGGTGACAAGAGTCCTGCAAGCTGTGATCTACCATATGCAACTGTCTTCTCGCTCTAGGGAGCACTTTCCTACTGGGTTGCTGTTGGGTCATTGCTGTTGAATACCACCTTCCACTGATGGATGATTTGCCATAGATGTTGAAAAATATCTCATTGATCACATTTTACCAACTGTTCAGGCAAGAGATCATGAGAGGAGAGAACGGTTGACATGGGCTTGATGACTTTGCTTACAAAAGCTTTTTGTAGCTGTCATTATCTGGGATTTGCTCCTGTACTCGACAGTGTCAATTTCTTAGAGAGATTGAACAGGGCTGCCAAAGGCATTCTTCTTTGTCGGGTGTTGCACTTATTATTGAGTTTGTACCCAGGGAAACATTTATCTCTTGTGGCAGTGTTGCTGCCCTGCTTGCTTTTCTGATACCAGATCTGGTCCCAGTGAAGTTTAAGGAAGTCTTGTTAGAGCAGAAAGAGCGGGTGTGGAGTGAATGAGACTAATTAGCTTGAAGACGTGTGATCAGGGTGTCAGCACAGTAAATTGCCACAAGGTTGGAGAGTCAGAGGGCTTCCACAGCTGGAGATGTTCCAAATTAACTCATTGAGATCATGCTGTGTTTCTTAGATACACCTTTGGTTGCCCTTTATTCCAGACTTTGTTTCTCAAAGATGCAAGTCCTCAAGAATTCTTTACTAATGAGAGGCAATAGCAACAAAGCAAGTAGTATTTGATTTCTTGGTGATACATGGTGTTTGGGAATTTTTTAATTAACTAATTTATTAAAAAAAATTTTTTTAAGTGGACCAGTTTCAAAGTCGTTTTTGAATTCGTTACAATCTTGCTTCTGTTTTGCGTTTGGTTTTTTTGGCGGAGAGGCATGTAGCATCTTAGCTACACCAGGGATCAAACTTGTATGTAATCCCTGCACTGGAAGATCAAGTCTTACTACTGGACCACAAGGAAGGTCTGGGTTTTTTGGGTTTTGTTTTGTTTTGCTTTGTTTTAAATAATAATCTAACTGCATCCTAATATAAAATATCATCATAACACACACAGTAAAATCTGAGATTCTGGTTCAGATGTCATTGTCTCATGGGTTATTTTTCCCTTTTCTATCTACCTTTATAATAACCAGGGGACCAGTACCTCCCTGAAAGAAGAAGCAAAGTCTCTATCAATTGCATTATTAATTTCTAACTAATTGCTATATAAGACCATATTTTATGATGCAAGGGGGAGACAGAATGTAATTTCTACTTCTGATGCAAGAGGCAGAAATAGCCCAACTTTGATGAATGATCAGTGTTTGAGCATGCAAGTAGAAAAACCCTTCTCTTGCTTGTAAGTGTGATGCAGATGTGAGTGAAAACAAACAAATACCTAACTCTTAAGTATCCTAAGCTAAGGAACTCTGCTTAATTTTCTCCCCCAGGCACAGTCATATAAGGGGAGAAAAATAGTGCAGCAACTTGACAAGTATTTTTTTCCCCCTCAAAGGTTTATTTGTTGCAAGCAACCAACTTTCCTTCTATCTCTGACTTTTCACACCATGTGAATTCAGAACACAGGTCTTGTTTAAAAATAATACTTCTTCAGAATAGAAAAATAAACTTGCCTGTACATGAAACATTTCCAAAGTGAGAACATGAACAGACAGGTTTTTAATTTCAGGTGGAAAGTAGATCTTTTGGCCCAAATTTAATCACAGATAAAAAACTCTCTTGTCTAGGACTTAACTAGCTACCATCCAATGATGACTTATTTTATATACACAAATTAAAAGAAAGTATTTGTTTATAGAGGAAAGGGATAATTAGTCATATGCAACACACTGATACATTCGGAGATGTTAGTATTTCAGAAATCAAGTAGCTGAGGAAATTTTTGTCATCATCTTACAGCGCAAGTACAAGATGACAGACTCCTGCAAACAAGTAACATTAAAATGCTTTCCGTGTAAAAATCAACAACCTGAAGGGCTATACCTTACAGTGCTGAGTAGAGAACTGCTTGCATGACAGCTTCCAACCTCCATGAGAGTTTAATCTTAATGAACTGTATCTTTACCCATATGACTCTCTATTCCAAAGAGCAAGAGTCTGACTTCCTGTTTTATAGTCTGATGGGTTTTGAAAATTGGAAGCACACTGTTCAATTAAGAACCAATTAATGTGACATTCCAGCATGAAAGAAGCATTGAGGCAAGAGGAACCCCTTGGAAACTAATCAGTTTAAAGTTTCATTGACTCACAATCTGCTGTATCTTAAAGACATGAGTGTTTTGTGTTCATATTCCCTCTACCTCTTGGAACTTGTCTGAGTTGATGAACTATGCAGGTTCAAGGTGGGCCAGGATTGCATGGTGACCCTCCCAGAGCAGCCCAATCTCTGCAGAAATGTGCAAACCTTGTGTGTACTGTCTCTCTCATGTTGGTACTGTCATTGCTTCCCTGCTGATGCTTTTGTTTGCCATGTGACTCAAAAGATAAATAGTAACCGGAAACTCAAAAGGCATACATCACAACCCAATTCTCTTGAGCACAGTTTGTGGCCCTGAACTTCAGTTTCCTCATCTCTTAAATGGAAGCAACAGGATCTACTAAATGGAACTAAGTGAAGTATCTTGCTCACTACCAGAGAAGAATAAACCCTGGTTTTTTGAATAAATGCCAGCCTCAGCAATTAGTCCATCAACTTAAATTCTTCTTGCAGTTTCAATTAGATTGAGAACTCTTCCCTGCTTTCCACTCAGGCTGTTGTGCAACATTTCTGCAAGGCTAACAGCTGTCTTATTCCACCCCAGAGAGAGCTCTATTTCAGCTGCTCCTACATTTGTAGTTCATAGAGCACTCTGGGATCTAGTGGGTGAAAGGCACTCTTTAGCATTGCAAGATGATATTTGCTAGTAGTAAATAAGGTATGGTAAAAGGCAAGCAGTGATGATACTCTTTTTAACAAGTCACTCAACACTCTAGTTGCATTCACTCTATCAAGAACAAGTTGAATACCAAAGAATTTGAAGTGGCAGATTTCATAGAGGATTTTTTTTTTTAATGTCCAAAGCTCTCATAAAAGAAAAAGAAAGATGGAAGTTCACAGTCTCTTAGCATCATCTCTCATTTCAAAATGAATACACCAGGAGATATTCTATACTGCTGTTTGGCAGATTGATTTAACATCATTTAAGGCAGCTTTTCAAGTAATATTCTAAAAAAGATGGTTTTATCCACATTCTAGTCTGACCCAGACAGCTATTAATATATCTGACTCTTTTTTCCTTCATTCTGTCCATTCATTTCCATTGTCATTCGCCATTCTCACCTCCCTCCACTGTGCTCCTGATATTGGCAGACCTCAAATACTGCCTCCAGTAAGTTCTCCTTAGAATTTGGCATCTCTGTTGCTTATTGTCCATTTGTACTCCTGCCCATCATTTTTCCTGTTCTGAGCCAGAGAGCCTAGCCCTGGTGCCTCCTTCACCCAGGCTTCCTTGACAGCTGGCATTAGGCTGGGTTTGGTCAATGGGATGTAGGAGGAGGGAGGTCCAGGTATTTCTCCCTCTTTTCTCCTCTCTCTTCTGCTTCTTTCTTTTGCCAGGGGCTTCGTCTCTCCATGCTATAGCTCCTAGTACCAGCTTCTCATCCAGAGCTCCAGTCACCACTTCCTTCCCTTGCCCTTCTTCCTAGCGGCAATAATGAAATTCTGCTGTTGCTAGTCTCTGCCTGCAGGTTTCTTTACTCCTGCTCATACCTCTGCCATAAGCCCTTTCAGTTAATGATTTGAGCTGGATTCTGAGTCCTAGAGAGCTAGGACTCTGATTCTACTCCTTTTTATCTCACATACACACAAATGAAAAGACAAATACAAAGCTGTGTTGAATGCATTTGGGGCTTATATTATCTGATTTGAATTGACTGACTACTGCCTGAGCTCTCTCAGACTCTGAATATACAAACCCTTATTTCTGTTCTTAGTTACATAGTACAACTATGTCACATGATAGAATGAATCATGGAGGAATACTACTTTACTTGGGAATTATGTTGATATAAAGGTAGTAATGAAGTAACAATTTAAATGATGAGAAAATTATTAGTCATATCCAAATACTTTAATAACAGTGAAAGTGAACTATTAGCCAAAATAAAACTTCTACGTATTCTTTAAAAATAATAAATGTCTTTAATTAGCTACTACTGGTACTAGTAGCTCTCTTGGGGATTATGCCTAATTTCAGTATTGTCCAGAGGAGTCCTATTAATTTAAAAGGTAGCAGGTATTTAGTAAAAGAGTTCAACTTGACGAAGTATAAATTTACTCTCATTACATTATAAAGGATTATATTTTTTTAATGGTAACCAAACATTCATAGTTTGTATACTTCCTTTCACTTTATAATATTTGTCATGAAGATGAATTAATGTTGTGCCATTTTCTGCTCTTATTACAATCTTGGGCCTGAGATGAAATATTGGATGTTAAATATTTTTACAAATTATAGCAGAAAACTGTATGATGTTGACCTTTTTAATATTCTGGTTGCTGACTGGCTGGCATTTCCACTCCTCCTCTTCCTGTAACAATTTCTACTAAGATGAAAAAAAAGTTTAGGATAGATAACCAATAAGAAACCAGAGTATTAAAAAGGTCAACAGAGTAAAATATTTTCTATAAATTCAAGAAAATTAAGACAGTAAAATTCAAATACTATAGCTCATAAGCAAAATATGTAATTAATACTTATAAAAATAACCCTATATTAAAATCTCATTACTAAGATAAAAGTACAGCATGATTATTCAAGAGTTAAAATAATCTATTCAGTATTTTATAACAGAATATTTTTTAAAAATCACTAAAAATGGACATAAAGATCATTTTCCTCTCTTTTCTTATGGTAAAAATAATGTATTATTTCTTCAGCAATAGTTCTAATATCAACAGCTAGCTATAGACATGCATGGAAACTTATTTTGAATAGCTGTAATGTTATTCACTGTTTAAAGGATTCTTAATTTAGATTTTGGCAAATAAAAATGCCCAAACATTTTAAATCTTATATTCATATTCACTGTTTTATCTAGCACATTTTAGTTGTTCAATAAATTATTGGCTGAATGAACGTATATGCAGGAAAAGTAAAACAACGTATAGGATTATAATAAAGCTTGCATTTTGTGGGGAGGGGTATATGAATCATCTGGCTTCCCTGGTGTTTAAGTGGTAAAGAAACTGTCTGTAATGCAAGAGACCCGGGATCGATCCCTGAATCTGGAAGATCTCTTGGAGGAGAAAATGGCAACCCACTCCAGTATTCTTACCTGGGAAATCCCATGGAGAGAGGAGCCTAGAGGGCTACAGTCCATGGGGTCACCAAATAGATGGACATGACTTTCAGACTAAACAACAACATAAGAATCATCACAACAGTAACAACAGTGAAAATAAGAAAAGGATTATAAACTACTACTGGGCTTTATGGTTCATGGCGAGTCATTCTTCTTACAGCACCTGATATAAACTGACTCTTCAAAAATGCTGCATGAATAAATGAAGAAAAGGGAAAAAAGCAGCAGAAAAGGGTATTATTCACAGTGTGTAAATTGCAGTGTCACCCATCTGTATTTTTAGTCTATTTGGCCTTCTGGCCTTTCCAAAATAGTCCAGTCCTAATTATTAATACGACCCATCCTCCACCATTTTCCCCTCACAGCATGATCACCTGATCTTGGATGACAAAGAGGTCTTCCTCCTTGGATACTATGTTTGAGTGAGGTGAGTATTTAGCACAATCAGGCTTGATGTAAATCTACACTCAAGGACTGATAGGGATACTGAGTGAGAAATATGCTGCTCTTTTTTTCCTGGTTCCCTGGCAGTGAGGACAAAGTATCCCTGAATTTCCTGTGGCCATCTTTGCCACCAGCTAGAGATGATCAGCTGGAGACTGAAGCCAACAGAGGAGAAAGCAAAATTACTAGGTGAAGAGAGGGAGAGAAAGGCATGGTGACATTATTTCAGTGCCTGGATAGGGCTTTATTTAAAACTCATGCCACCTCTTGAATGTCTCAGTTATTAATTCCCTTTTTGCTTATGCTAATTAAGCTAAATATGAGCCTGTTACAGTTGGAAGACTCTTAGCTATGGAGTTATTGTGAAGCTTTCTAAAGATCCACATGCACCCCAAGCATTAAATATATATTGAATAATACATACAACTATTTTTCAAATGAATGTGGATGCTTTGGGTAATACATTACAAATGTGTATGAACCCAGAACAATTTTGTCATCACTGAGCAGAAAATGACAACCAATCCCAGTATCCTTGCCTGTAAAATCCCATGGTTGGAGGAGCCTGGTGGGCTATAGTCCATGTTGTCACAGAGTCACACGTGACTGAGTGACTGCACATGCACTCGTGAATTACTGTACCCTACCCCTTTTGGCAGAAAGTGAAGAGGCACTAAAAACCCTCTTGATGAAAGTGAAAGAAGAGAGTGAAAAAGTTGGCTTAAAGCTCAACATTCAGAAAATGAAGGTCATGGCATCTGGTCCCATCACTTCATGGGAAATAGATGGGGAAACAGTGGAAACGGTTTCAGTGGAAACAGGCTGACTTTATTTTTTGGGGCTCCGAATCACTGCAGATGGTGACTGCAACCATGAAATTAAAAGATGCTTACTCCGTGGAAGGACAGTTATGACCAACCTAGACAGCATATTGAAAAGCAGAGACATTACTTTGTCAACAAAGGTCTGTCTAGTCAAAGCTTTGGTTTTTCCAGTAGCTGTATATGGATGTAAGAGTTGGACTATAAAGAAAGCTGAGTGCCAAAGAATTGATGCTTTTGGACTGTGGTGTTGGAGAAGAGTTTTGAGAGCCCCTTGGAATGCAAGGGGATCCAACCAGTCCATCCTAAAGGAGATCAGTCCTGGGTATTCATTGGAAGGATTGATGCTGAGGCTGAAACTCCAATACTTTGGCCACCTCATGCGAAGAGTTGACTCATTGGAAAATACCCTGATGCTGGGAAGGATTAGGGGCTGGAGGAGAAGGGGATGACAGAGGATGAGATGGCTTGATGGCATCATCAACTCGATGCACATGAGTTTGAGTGAACTCCGGGAGTTGGTGATGGACAGGGAGGCCTGGCGTGCTGTGATTCATAGGGTCGCAGAGTTGGACATGACTGAGCGACTGAACTGAACTGAAGCCTATTAATATGTGTGTGTGCTGCAAAAATAATCTACACTTGGAGATCTTCATACTTAAACAAATTAAGAAAACATTTTAAGTCAATCTGTGATCTATTAGTATTATAACTAATCACAGTTAATTCTCCTAAAAGCTAAGTTTCTCTGATCTCAGAACATGGATGCAGGTCTTACCTTGTCTATGAATCAATCATTAAACATCTATCATGATTTCCATATGTAGAGTACTTTACAAGGTGCAAAGACAAATTCAATCTTACGGCTGTCTTCAAGAAGCTTAAAATTCAGAGGGGAGGACAAAGGATATACACATGACATGCAAATCAACAACACCAGGCCAAAATAACTTTTAAGGGAATGGTGCCAGCCACAGTTCTCAAGGAATCTGAAGCTCATTTATTTTGCATATATAAGAATGGCAAAATGGTAGAAGTTGATCCTAAAAGAGTGTCCATGAGAAAAGGAGATGCCTAAAACAGTTCAAAGCTCACTCAAAGATGCCTGCAGTTCCTGAGCATGTGAGGCTAACTTCTGCTTCACCTCTTGCTGGTCCCATTGTATAACATGTTCTTTGCTTTCTCATAGTGAACACCTCTCTACCCTCCCCGCCTACCCTCCCCAACACCCTCACCCTGCTTCTCCTACTCCTACTTCAAGGGCTTCTTCAGTGTTGTCCATTTTGCTAAATAACATTGTTGGTCCTGACCATTGTTGGTCTTTCCCTCTGTTCAGCCTCTGGGGGCTGAACTTGGGGACTGCATCAACCAAGCTTTCTGGTCTCCTGGCTTCCATTCAGGCTGAGCCAATGGGAGGCCTTGATGGGAGCTGAGAGCTGGGAGGGAAGACAGGACAAGGATATTTCCTCTTGGGCAACCTCCCTGTTGGGTCACTGCAGTTTGATGTATTCCTTCAACCAAAAGCCATAACTGCTTTCTCTAAGTCCTGGTAGTGCCCTTTCCTCTTGCTCCTTTCAGGTTGAGAGCTGGAAATAGCTCCACAGTTGGTGGCTTTACCATCCATTGTGTGTTTCCCCTAACTCTGTCACATTTTTACAAATCATCCCTTCATTAACCTCCCTAACTGATAAGTTTCTTTTTTGAATCCCATCTTGCTGGTCCTTTACTGAACCCCAGATGAAGTGCCTACTCCTTCCTTAGTCCCCACTCTTACCTTGTGATCCCTTGAATCACTGCACGGATCATACTCCACTGCCCACTTTTTCCATGTTCATCTCCTCTATTGTCTGGGAGCTCCTAGAGAGTAGACTGTATATATTCCCCAATCTTGGGGCCATAGCAAGTGCTTTAGTGCTGGATGAATGAATGAACAGCTGAGAATACTGCCCTGAGTCAAAGTAAGTACCACAGATGTTCATAATAGAGTAGTGGGAATTTCACAGTATTTTAAAGGGTATTAATTCCTGCTTTATCATGGTGAACTCTGTCTTGTCCAGAGTTTGATCACTCAAAGCGTACCAAGGTTAGAAAATCAATTCTTTATTTCACTTAGACTGTAGTAATTTGTTCAAAGTTGCCAAACTCAAGAGATAAGGATTTTTTTCTAATAAAGTAATTCTATGTTAATAGTGGATGATAGGAACTATAATTACCAAATAGATAGCAGTTATTTTCCCCAGAATTTTATTGTGAATTTTCAAACATAAAAGTTTAGCAAATACCTCCTAGATTTAATAGTAACATTTTCTTTTCCATTTTTACATCATTTAACCGTCTATGTTTATAGGTGTGCATGTGTGTATATGGGGCTTCTCCAGTGGCTCAGCAGTAGAGAATCCACTTGCAATGCTGGATGTGCAGGAGATACATGTTCAATCCCTGGACTGGGAAGATGCCACGGAGGAGGAAACAGCAACCCACTCCAGTATTCTTTTGTTTTTATATATAGTGAAAGCGAAAGTCACTCAGTCATGTCCGACTCTTTGTGACCCCATGGACTATACAGTCCATGGCAATCTCCAGGCCAGAATACTGGAGTGGGTATCCTTTCACTTCTCCAGGGGATCTCCCCAACCCAGGGACTGAACCCAGGTCTTCCTCATTGAAGGCAGATTCTTTACCAGCTGAGCCACAAGGGAAGCCCAAGAATACTGGAGTGGGTAGCCTATCCCTTCTCCAGTGGGTCTTCTGGACCCAGGAATCTAACTAGAATCTCCTGCATTGCAGGAAGATTCTTTACCAACTGAGCTATCAGGGAAGCCCTGATATCTTATATATATATATATATAATATTTTATATTATAAAATATAATATAATAATATATATCATATGTATTTATTTATTCATTGGCCGTGCTGAGACTTCATTGCTGCTCGAGCTTTCTCTAATTGCAACTAGTGGGGGCTATTCTCTAGTTGTGGTGAGAGGGCCTCTTGTTGTGAAACAGGGGCTCTAAGGCATGCTAGAGCCTTAATAGTTGCAACTCTCAGGCTCTAGAGCACAGGCTCAATAGTTGTGGTGCACGGGCTTAGTTGCTCTGAGGCATGTGGGATCTTCCTGGATCAGGGAGCAAATCCATGTCTCCTGCATTGCAAGAAGGATTCTTAACCACTAGACCACCAGGGAATCCCCCCACTCCAGTATTCTTGCCTGGGAAATCCCGTGGACAAAGCAGCCTGATGGGCTACAGTCCATGGGGTCACAAAGTGTTGGGCATGACTGAACACACACTCATGTATATATACACATATTACATTTATAACATTTTTTGCTGAACCATTTGAAAGTAAACTGCAAACACCATTAAAGCTTCACCCCTATATACTTCTGCATGCACCTCTTAAGACTGTGCACAATCTCCTTCAAACCACCCTACCAGTATCATAACTAAGAACACTAGCAAGAGTGCCCCGATAACATCTAATATGCATAGATGCAGTGTGTTTGCCAGCCAGACTTGGGAAGCAGGGGCACCTTTGGACCTCAGAGCTGCTCTGATTTAATCTCAATTTTATCTGGCCTGCAGCATTTTTTCCCTAAATGTCAATATCTGTCAGCTTCTGCTGCAAACGTTGAGATCTACACATTTAACTGCACATGTATCTGAGAGTCAAGAGTAAGGGGAGTTCTTTCTGGGCTTCTCTGGAAGCTCACTCTCAGGGATAGGGCCAGGACTGCTGGAGACAGCAGGCAGCAGCTTCTCAGCATAAAGAAGCTGTAGCTCTCCCTCTTTTATTTCTTGAACTTTTTCTTAATCCTAGGCCAGGATATCTTTCTTTCTCTGGGCTATACTTCTATCTTTTTCCAAAATAAAGAAAGGGAAGAGAAACATCTAGCTGTTAAAGATGACCCTCCTATGGACCATGTAAAATAATCCAAGCCACTCCAGGACTCTTGCTGGGGAGTGCCCTGGCCCACCCTCTCTCATCGACACTCAGTGGTTGTGCTAAAATATATGCTTTAATTGTTGCATCAGTCAAAAAGCTTTATGTCCTTCATTTTTAATTTACAAAAAAAAGTGAAGTCCCTAAACTAACGAATTTTAGTCATTTTCATTGACAATTTCCCCTCTTTGCAAAGCAGTTGACTAGCTATTAAAAAAATTTTTTTTTTCACACTTTGGTTGAAATAACACCATGGCAAATGGAATTAGGCTTGAGGTTTGAGGGCTACTTGGTGAATATTAACTTAGCATGAGGGGAAGTGGATGGTCTTCAAGGACTTCCATTGTGTTGGGGGCAGTGATCCACCAAGCACACAGGAGGGGTGAGTCAGGCTCCCAGGGGTCACGTTCTCTTTCCTTCTCCCTTTACTGACAAGAAAGTGCTGGTAGGGAGGGGACATGGGTATTGTTCCTCTCCCCCTGCTTCTTATGGGCCCTCCAGTTTTGGGTCCATCTCCACAAAGACCCCAGATCCTGCAGGACAACCAGTCCTTTCATGATGCCAGTTACCATTAAGTACTTCTGTTAGCACAATCTCTTCCCAATTTCCCTTCATTAACAGTCTCTGATCCTCACCTCGTCATCCACTGTTTGACTTCATAGATCTCTGCTGTGGAGCTAATTTCCTATGTTATATATACGTTATAGAGATGTGCAGTAGTTTCTGTTTCCTTAGCTGGACCCTAACTAAAACTTCTTCCAAGTATGGCCACTTGGGTAGCTTCCAATAAGAATGGTCAGGAAAAATTCAAATTAAATGAGGATTTTCTTCCTAAGTTATATAGTGCCCACTTTTCACTTTCATGCATTGGAGAAGGAGATGGCAACCCACTCCAGTGTTCTTGCCTGGAGAATCCCAGGGACTGGAGCCTGGTGGGCTGCCGTGTATGGGGTCACAAAGTTGGACACTGACATGACTTAGCAGTAGCAGCAGCAGCAGTATGTGTAAGGCACTGGGTCTAGGCACATGAGAAGCAAATAAATAAATACATATTTATTTAAGTAGCTCACAATTTGGTGGAGGAAATATATCAGCAGATAATTTTAATAAATGGTGATAAATGCTATAAGGACACAGAAAGTTTATTCAGAATGCCCTCAAAGTTTTGGTTTACTGTTTACAGGCTACCTTTGGTGACGTGGCATAGGAAATGAGCACTAATTAAGAGCCAGGCTAGGTCTATTATCACTAACCAGTTGTGTGGTTTGGGGCAAGTCATGAAACCTCTCCAGGACTCTGTTTCTTCATTTATGAGATAACACGTGCATTTTCCTTCTAATTGCCAACACTATTACTATGACATTTTCAATCTTTCATTTAACAGTTCAGAGAGCCCACTAGCACTTAAAGTTCTTTCCAAGAGCATGACTCACCCCTGTTTAACCTAGGAGTCCTGCTTCTCCAGCTGAGTATACAAAGCAGTACAACACAGAAAATCATGGACACACACACCATTTGGCACTCCAGAGCCTTTCTGGGGGGATGCAGGGACAGCAACTTGAACAACTGGATACAACAGACATCATCATCTGAGAATCAGCTCAGAAGCTGGAGAAAAATGATGAAGAGCCCCCTGTCCCCAGTTCTGGGCTCTAGACACACTGGTGAGGTGCATCCAGTTTGAACAGGGACAAGTCTTCCTGGCTGAGTTCTTCATAGACATCTCCATGATTTCACAGTGCTTGATTGGATGGTTCCATTCAGTAGGAACAAAACAGTTTCTTAAGGGGGAGCCAAACAGGAAATCAAGTATTTAAATGTATTCTTAAAAGTACATTCTCACCAATATGATTTTTAAGTTACTACATCATCTGGGATAATAAATCCCTTAATCAATTAAACTATTACACTTGAATATTTAATTCCTGCCAAAGTCCAGTTTAAATAATTTTTTCCAAATAATATTTTTATGACCATTGAATATACTGAAGGGCCTCACAAGACCCTACTCTTTTGTATAAGCATAATGACTCCTTTAGTAGATGACAAACTGATAATAAGGCAACATTTTCAGCCCTATAATATTATTGTAGGTGCTGGAGGTATAGTGGTAGACAGACCAGATAGAGACTCACTGCAATGTAAAGAAAGTGAACAGAATCTAAGATGGAAAAAATACAGCGGTTGGTGGGCCTTTTAAAGCAAATTTGCCATATTATTCTTAAGAGAGTTATGATTTTAAAATGTACTGCAAATACATGGAGAAAAATCTGCTTTATTTCTATTCAGTATTCAGCACAAACCCGGTTTAAATTTTGGCAGCAAATTGAATTTTAGAAACAATGAGTTTCAGCCCTGTGCATTATGGGAAGTACAGCCCACTTGCTGAGTCCTCTGTTCTAAAGGGGAATGCTATGCACTTTGTATGGCAGACCAGAGGCTCTTCATTTCCGTGCAGAAAGTAGGTTTCATATCACAGGAAGCTCCTGCTTTTCTTTTTCTCCAATGCTCCTTAGGTTTGCGCTCAGAATGGAAGGGCCTCCCCTGCGCCGCGCCGCCCCTCTTTCCCACGGCCCTAGAATCTGTGTCCTTTACTTCCCGGCAGTCATCAGCTGCTGGGTTTTCCTTCGCTGTCTTTTCTGAAGGCAGGAAACGCAGAGGAGGTGCCTTAGAGACTGAAGGCAGCTTTCGCAGTGGCATGACCTCTGCTCCACCCCACTTGGCTCTCTGCCAAGGGCAGTGGGGCAGCCATGTGACCAAACCTGATCTTCAGAGGCAGAAGAATCTCCCTGCCCCCACCCTGGCTACACTAGTACCCAGCTACTGGAGTCAGTTTTGTTCCCTTGAAGCTAGGGGATTTTTGTTGTCGTTGTTGTTTTTTAATTAGGTCTGATGATAGGAAGGACTTAGTGGATACAGAACTTCAGCAAAATCTGCAGTTAGATGTCTGTGACATTACAGATATAAAAAAGCCCGGGAATGCACACTTCAGGCTGTCTTATTTAAATAGCGCTCTCAACCAAGGGTGCTTCATAAAACACCTTGAGCATTTAATTGCTTTATTGTGTTCTTAGCCACAGTCTTGACTGAAATAACAGAAGGTATGAATCTATCTGTTAAAATTAGTTTGCCTGTATATAACAGAAATGCTTTCAATGATGGTGGCTTACACAAAATAGAAGTTTAATTTTTATTCATCTAAAAGGAAATTGAAACTAACTTAAGCTCTTTGTAGCTCATTTCTCTGCCATTCCTAGAATGTGGGACTAGAATAGTTTTAGTTTTTAAGTTTAGGGCACCCTTTATAGCTTTAACACCCTTAAAAATTACTCAGGCCTCTCAAAGAGCTTTTTTTAATGTGGGTTACTATGTTAAAAATGAACACTGAGAAATTTTTTTACCCATTTTTTTATTTTAAAATAATACTAAACCCATTGCATATAAACATTAATAACACAGATTTGTGAACATTAATGATATTTTTGAAAACAAAAGAAATTATTGAGAAGAATAACATTATTTTACATGTTTTTAAATCTTTAGCTGACTTAATTAGAATACAATATGAATCAAATATCTATTATTGCATGCAATTCGTTGCAATGTATTACTTTGGTTGAAGTCTATGAAGAAAATTCTAGGCTTCACATAAATATGTGATTGGAAAAAGGGCTTTAAACCTCCCACACAAGAGTTTTGGAGAGGAGATCAGCCCTGGGATTTCTTTGGAGGGAATGATGCTGAAGCTGAAACTCCAGTACTTTGGCCACCTCATGTGAAGAGTTGACTCACTGGAAAAGACTCTGATGCTGGGAGGAACTGGAGGCAGGAGGAGAAGGGGACAACAGAGGATGAGATGGCTGGATGGCATCACTGACTTGATGGACGTGAGTCTGAGTGAACTCCGGGAGTTGGTGATGGACAGGGAGGCCTGGCGTGCTGTGATTCATGGGGTCGCAAAGAGTCAGACACGACTGAGTGACTGAACTGAACTGAACTGAACTGATGTGTCCTCAGTCTACACTTTGAGAATTAGTCTTAAACCTCATAATCTAAAATAGCTGCTGGAGCTCCAGCCATCATATCCACATTCAAGGTGTCATAATAGAGAAAAGTTTGAAGAAAAGATTGGTACTCTGCCTTTAAGAAGAATACCTGGAAGGCTTGCAGCATTCCTGCTTACAGCTCTTGGGCCAACTTTTTCACATGGCAACATTTAACTACAAGAGAAATGTTTCAGTAGGACAGCAATGTGCGCAGCTAAAATTCTCTTAAAAAGAAGGGGAGAAAAGCTACTGAGAAGCAATTAGTAGTCTCTGCCACAGGAAGCATGAATTAAAAGCATTCCAATGACCCAAAGACTTTATGTGCTGTTTCCATGACTGCAAATTATCAAAACACCACAGATCCCTTTAGGAGTCTCCTGTGAAGAAATTATTGTTTACTTTGTAAATGATTGGTCTATAGCGTTCAAGTGCATTTGAAATTGTCTGCAGAGGAATGGGGTGTCAGATAGAAGTCACCAGCTATGGAAAAGAGACAAGGTCTGGGCTTTCTAACCAGAACCAGCTTGTGAAATGGTAATGAAAACCCTAACTAAAGAAGGACCACGGTGCTAAGATTTTACTGCAGCTGTACGGACATTTCTTTGTCTTGAAAGACTTTGAGTAACCTTCAAAGAATAGCTGTCAAGAACAGAGTTTGTTGGAAAAGAAAAAGTCATTTTTCTAGTAAAGAGTGACAGCACAGAAGTTTCTTATAGTTAATTTTAAAAAAGTGTAAAAACTAATTTAAGAGAAAAAGGTGCTATTATTATCCCTATTTTTCTGATAAGAATTTGAGACACAGAGAAGTTCAGCCACTTACCTAAGGTGATGAAGCTGATGAAGGCTAATTTGACTCCATACTCGAAGTTCTGGCACCACTAAACAATCCTACATGTATAATCTGAGGGGCACCTGTGGCAAAATCTTGAGAGGGTCCACTGGATGAAATAGAAATGTATCACAGTACAATTTAGTAATAATGAAATGTGAGTGAGTGAAAGTTGCTGAATCATGTTCGACTCTTTGCGACCCCATGGACTGTAGCCTGCCAGTCTCTTTTGTCCATGGAATTCTCCAGGCCAGACTACTGGAGTGGGTAACCATTTCCTTCTCCAAGGGGACCTTCCCAACCCAGGGATCAAACCCAGGTCTCCTGCATTGCAGGCGAATTCTTTACTGTCTGAACCACTAGGGAAGCGAAATTTAGTGAGAGCCACATCTTTTCTGTAACTGGATGCTATTTATTTGAATATATATTTAGTATACTGTGTTTAAAAGGAAATATTAGCTATTACTAAACAATGTCCTTTCAATTTGTTAGACTGATCTTTCTGCAAATGATTGTTAGTTCATCAAGGTAACCTTGTACCCTCTCTGCCCCTCTCTTTCAGTAATTCAAACAACACTGCAGACTCACTCACAGCTCTGACTTCAGATGCCCCTTCCCTCATTAACCCAGTGGCAGGCACCTAAAGTAGGAACCTATATGCCTAATAGGAAGTGGCGCCTAAAAAAAGTAATCAGCCTCATGGGACACATATTAATAATCCAAACCTTTACAGTGGAGAGTACAAATTGGTAGCCTGCTGGCAAGATTTTGCTTCAGTTCAGTTCAGTAGCTCAGTCGTGTCCGACTCTTTGCAACCCTATGAACCACAGCACGCCAGGTCTCCCTGTCCATCACCAACTCCCAGAGTCCACCCAAACCCATATCCATTGTGTCGGTGATGCCATCCAACCATCTCATCCTCTGTCATCCCCTTCTCCTCCTGCCCTCAATCTTTCCCAGCATCAGGGTCTTTTCAAATGAGTCAGCTCTCCACATCAGGTGGCCAAAGTATTGGAGTCTCAGCTTCAACATCAGTCCCTCCAATGCACACCCAGGACTGATCTCCTTTAGAATGGACTGGTTGGATCTCCTTGCAGTCCAAGGGACTCTCAAGAGTCTTCTCCAACACCACAGTTCAAAAGCATCAATTCTTTGGTGTTCAGCTTTCTTTATAGTCCAACTCTCACATCCACACATGACTACTGGAAAAACCATAGCCTTGATTAGACGGACCTTTGTTGACAAAATGATGTCTCTGCTTTTTAATATGCTGTCTAGGTAGGTCATAACTTCCTTCCAAGGAGCAAGCATCTTTTGATTTCATGGTTGCAATCACCATCTGCAGTGATTTTGGAGCCCAGAAAAATAAAGTCAGCCACTGTTTCCCCATCTATTTGCCATGAAGTGATGGGACTAGATGCCATGATCTTAGCTTTCTGAATGTTGAGCTTTAAGCCAACTTTTTCACTCTCCTCTTTCACTTTCATCAAGAGGCTCTTTAGGTCTTCTTCACTTTCTGCCATAAGGGTGGTATCATCTGCATATCTGAGGTTATTGATATTTCTCCCACCAATCTTGATTCCAGCCTGTGCTTCCTCCAGCCCAGCATTTCTCATGATGTACTCTGCATAGAAGTTAAATAAGCAGGGTGACAATATATGGCCTTGACGTACTCCTTTTCCTATTTGGAACCAGTTTGTTGTTCCATGTCCAGTTCTAACTGTTGCTTCCTGACCTGCATAGAGGTTTCTCAAGAGGCAGGTCAGGTGCTCTGTATTCCCATCTCTTTCAGAATTTTCCACAGTTTATTGTGATCCATGCAGTCAAAGGCGTTGGCATAGTCAATAAAGCAGAAATCGATGTTTTTCTGGAATTCTCTAGCTTTTTCAATAACCCAATGGATGTTGGCAATTTGATCTCTGGTTCCTCTGCCTTTTCTAAAACCAGCTTGAACATCAGGAAGTTCTCGGTTCATGTATTGCTGAAGCCTGGCTTGGTGAATTTTGAGCATTACTTTACTAGCATGTGAGATGAGTGCAATTGTGCAGTAGTTTGAGCACTCTTTGACATTGCCTTTCTTTGGGACTGGAATGAAAACTGACCTTTTCCAGTCCGGTGGCCACTGCTGAGTTCTCCAAATTTGCTGGCATATTGAGTGCAGCACTTTCACAGCATCATCTTTCAGGATTTGAAATAGCTCAACTGGAATTCCATCACCTCCACTAGCTTTGTTCATAATGATGCTTCCTAAGGCCCACCTGACTTCACATTCTAGGATGTCTGGCTCTAGGTAAATGTGAGTGATCACACCTTCATGATTATCTGTGTCGTGAAGATCTTTTTTGTGTAGTTCTTCTGTGTTTTCTTGCCACATCTTCTTAATATCTTCTGCTTCTGTTAGGTCCATACCATTTCTGTCCTTTACTGAGCCCATCTTTGCATGAAATGTTCCCTTAGTATCTCTAATTTTTTTTCAAGAAATCTCTAGTCTTTCCCACTTTATTGTTTTCCTCTATTTCTTTGCATTGATCGCTGAGGTAACGTTTCTTATCTCCCATTGCTATTCTTTGGAACTCTGCATTCAGATGCATATATCTTTCCTTTTTTCCTTTGCCTTTCACCTCTCTTCTTTTTACAGCTATTTTTAAGGCCTCCTCAGACAGCCATTTTGCTTTTTTTTGCATTTCTTTTTCTTGGGGATGGTCTTGCTCCCTGTCTCCCATACAATGTTGTGAACCTTCGTCCATAGTTCATCAAGTACTCTGTCTATCAGTTCTAGTCCCTTAAATCTATTTCTCACTTCCACTGTATAGTCATGGGACACATATTAATAACCCAAACCTTTTCAGCGGAGAGTGCAAATTGGTAGCCTGCAGGCAAAATTTTGCTTATGATATGCTTTATTTGGTTCATTGAGTGTAATTTAAAAAAATTGATTTTGGGGAGAACAAAATCCCAAACCAAAATTTTCCCTAAGAATCCAGATGAGAACCTCTGTGCCTTTCAGATAGGCCACATTCTTTCCAGTTTCAGCTTAGCCCCCACCACACCTCGCCTCCCACACTCAGTCTCTCCATTCCATTATGTTACCTGTCTGTCCCCTGCGGGCAGTGGAGTTTGCAACCTTGTCTTTTCAGATATTAAACTCCAAATCGTATTAAACCCCATATTCTACTGTGACAGAACCTGCTCTGAAATGATTCCTCCTGCAATTTCCAGTTGAACTGATTACTTAGTCACAGCTTATCCACATGGTGGGTTCTGCAATCAATGGAAGCATAGAAGGTAGGAGCCAAATTGCCTGCTGGTGGATAAATGATGGGCTGAATATGACAGGTCCAGGCCAATCACAAAATAATGGGGCAAGTGCCTGGAATACAGTAATACAGAGCCTGGTCCCTAGTAGAAGCCGAAATGTTTTTGATGAAGGGTTGATGGTACACAGGAAGAGCTTTATTAGCTGGAATGCTGGACTTTCTGTTCTGCTTTGATTATCACAATCCTTCCTGTGAAGGTCATTGCTATTCACCAGCTATTTCTGGCTCCCTGACTTTGGGTATGTGGTAGGCTTGCACTCCCTGCTCTCTTGCGGTTGGGTGGGGCCAGGTGACTAGTTCTGCCAAATGTGTTGTCATTGGAGGGACAACTGTCCCTTTGGGCAAGATCATATATCTGCCAGAAGAAGACCCTCCACACCCACCTTTTCTCTGACATGATGATCAGCAGTGTTTGAGATGGTGACAGCTCCATTGGTCTAGAATTAGTGTCTGCAATGGGCAGAGGCTTATGCCAACCTATAATAGACATGTTAGCAGAGCAAAATAAAACTTTATTAATAGCCACTAACCCACTAAGTTATTTGGAGGGTTTTTTTGTTTGTTTGTTTTGTTTTTTAAACTGAAGTATAGTGTGGATAGTGACTGCAGCCATGAAATTAGAAGGTGGTTTCTTCTTGGCAGGAAAGCTAAGACAAACCTAGACAGTGTTCTAAAAGGCAAAGACATCACTTTGCAGACAAAGGTTCATATAGTCAAGGCTGCAGTCCTTCCAATAGTCATGTATGGAAGAAGGCTGAGTGCTGAAACACTGACACTTTTTAACTGTGATGCTGGAGACTATTGAGAGTCACTTGGACAGCAAGGAGATCAAACCAGTCAATCTTACATGAAATCAATCCTTGAATATTCATTGGAAGAACTGATGCTGAGGCTGAAGCTACACTACTTTGGCCACCTGGTGCGAAGAGCCAACTCATTGGAAAATACCCTCATTCTGGAAAGGACTGAAGGCAGAAGGAGAAGAGGGAGACAGAGGATGACATGGTTGGATGGCATCACTGATTCAATGGACATGAACTCCAGGGGACGGTGAGGGACAGGAAAGCCTGGGATGCTGCTGTAGTTCATGGGTGGCAAAGAGTTGGACACAACTTGGCAACTGAAGAACAACATAACCTAACCAAGTCTGACTAAAATATTCACTAAATACTAATAAATACAAAGTTAAGATTATTTTTTAAATCTCATTTCAGTGATTTGAGCCATCAATTTAAAAATAGTACAGATGAACCTATTTTCAGGGCAGAAATAGACATAGATGTAGAGAACTGACATGTGGAATGGGGTAGGAGGGGAAGAGGAAGGATGAGCTGGGAGAGTAGGATGGACATATATACTACCTTGTGTAAAATAGACAGACAGCTAATGGGAACTTGATATAAAGCACAGGAAGCTCAGTTCGGCGCTCTGTGATGACCTAGAGGGGTGGAATGGGGGTGTGGTGGGAGGGAGGTACCACAGGGAGGGGATATATGTATACATATAGCTGATTCACTTCATTGTACATCAGAAACTAACACAAGACTATAAAGCAATTATAGTCTAATTTTTAAAAAAGCAGCAATGAAAATGCTTCTTTAGGTTCTAGGTCACCCTGACTCTGATTCTAGATCCCATTTTTGAAACCTGCTATTACCCATGAATTCTTCTGCCTTTCTAGTCTGTATCCTTTATCACTGAACTGGTCAATAACACAGCTTTCCTTTTCACTCAGGGGAAAGATCCAGCAAGCATCAAGAAGTAGCGTGACTTCTGAAAGCAGACAGCAAGGTCTTTCCAGGGCTACATTTTGCAGCAACCTGACACTCAGAGCCCACAGAGAAGTAAAACCAGTGTTGCCCAGCTCCTCAGAGCCTTGGCACAGTTTCACCTATAGCACTTCTGTGTGTCCGGTGGTTACAAAGCTTGGAAAGGCCCAGGACCTACTGCTCTTTAGAAAGACCTGACCCCGACCAAATCCAGTCTGCAATGCAACCCAATTTCTTACAGGTTTCTTTCTCTGTGTGCGTATGTTAACATCGCATCTGTAATTTAATTTATCTTCCAAACTAGGAATGCACTTTATATTGTTGCTGTCAATATTTTAAAAAGAAATCTCTTTTAAGTTTATTTTTCAAAGTGCAGGAATTATCCCCAGGGACCTACTGCTTGGAAGCATATGATCTCATTCATTGGCAGAAATCACCTTTCTGAAAGGGAAAAGCTTTCCTCAGACCTTATTTTAGACTGTTTTGATCTGAAAAAATCTGAGCTTGGGATGCTCACTAGTGGTTTTAATGTATTATTGGAGAAGTTAGTATCTGAGTAGCTCTTCATTTTGAGCTTTTTAATATGATGTTTAAAGTATTTCAGTAAATCTAGCAAGTGCTATTTAGTAGGCAGGATGGTCCAGTTGGTGGCTTCATAATCCATTTTCTTTATCAGCAAAGAATGTATTGAGCATGTACTAGACTATGACTGATCTCCTCAGCAGACAGGACTGTGCCTTGTTCAATGAAAGTGCCTTATATTGCAGGCACTTGTAGCCTAGTGCTTGCAATATAATGGGTGTCCAAGATATGCTTTCATAATTACTACTCAAAGTGCCATGCAAATACACCCAGAGAAACACAAGGAAGTCTTCATATTTGATGAATTAATAGTCTAGAGGATTAAAGTAAACGTACAAAGAATTGTAGTCTATGGTAGGAAAGAAAGAATGATTTGAATATTAGCAATGTGATATCAGAAGTGTGATGAAGCAAACTCCCCCCTGCTATATATTTTACACATCGTAATGTATATGTTTGCTGTGTGACGCAGGGAGCTTGACCCAGCGCTCTGTGACAGCCTAGAGGGGTGGGATGGGGTGGGAGATAGGAGGGGGGCTTAGGAGGGAGGGGCTTATGTATACCTGTGGCTGATTCATGTTGAGGTATGGCAGAGGCCAACACAATATTCTAAAACAATTATCCTCCAACTGAAAAAAAGGAAGAGATATGTGATGATCCAAAATTAATGCAGGGACTTGGGGTCCTGGTTCTGCTGAGTCTCCATGACAAGCATTGTGACTGTAAGAAAGTTGTTCAGCCTTTCCGAGCCACTGGGTATCCAACTGTTAAGGGAGGAATTGACAAGCTTTCAACAATTACAAACTTTAAAAAATTGATTGTCCTTGCATAACTTCTTCAGAATTTCAAATAACACTGATAGAGCAAATATTCTCCACCAATTTAGCTTCCTCCCATAAATTTTGGTAAGTGTGTTTTTATTTTCCTTCATCTCAAAGTATTTTCTGATCTCCCTTGTGGTTTTATTCTTGGACCCATTAGTTATTGAGAGCGTGTTGCTTAATTTCCACATTTTTGTGAATTTCCCAAATTTCTTGTTATTGATTTCTAACTTCATTCCAGTGTGATTGGGATACACATGCTTTGTATTATTTCAATACTTTTTAATTTTTTGAGATTTATGACCTAACATATGGCTGGTCCTGGAGAATGTTCCATGTACACTTGAGAAGAATATGTATTTTGCCATTTTTGAGTGGAGTTTTCTACAAATGTCACTTAAATCTAGTTTTTTCACAGAGTGATTCAAGCCTAATTCCTTGCTAATCTTTTGGCTAGTTGTGCTATCCATCACTGAAAGTGATATATTGAAGGTTTGCATTATTGTTGAATTGTCTAATTCTCTCTGCAATTCTGCCTGTTTTTGCTTCATGTATTTGGGGTGCTCTGTTATTCAGTTCAGTTCAGTCATTCAGTCGTGTCTGACGCTTTGCGACCCCATGAATTGCAGCATGCCAGGCCTCCCTAACTCCCAGAGTTCACCCAAACTCATGTCCATCGAGTCGGTGATATGCCATCCAGCCATCTCATCCTCTGTCATCCCCTTCTCCTCCTGCCCCCAATCCCTCCCAGCATCAGGGTCTTTTCCAATGAGACAACACTTCACATGAGGTGGCCAAAGTTTTGGAGTTTCAGCTTCAGCATCAGTCCTTCCAATGAATACCCAGGACTGATCTCCTTTAGGATGGACTGGTTGGATCTCCTTGCAGCCCAAGAGACTCTCAAAAGTCTTCTCCAACACCACAGTTCAAAAGCATCAATTCTTCAGTGCTCAGCTTTCTTCGCAGTCCAACTCTCACATCCATACATGACCACTGGAAAACCATAGCCTTGACTGGATGGACCTTTGTTGGCAAAGTAATGTCTCTGCTTTTGAATATGCTATCTAGGTTGGTCATAACTTTTCTTCCAAGGAGTAAGTGTCTTTTAATTTCATGGCTGCAATCAGTATCTGCAGTGATTTTGGAGCCCCCAAAAATAAAGTCTGACACTGTTTCCACTGTTTCCCATCTATTTCCCATGAAGTGATGGGACCGGATGCCTTGATCTTCATTTTCTGAATGTTGAGCTTTAAGCCAACTTTTTCATTCTCCTCTTTCACTTTCATCAAGAGGCTTTTTGGTTCCTCTTCATTTTCTGCCATAAGGGTGATATCATCTGCATATCCGAGGTTATTGATATTTCTCCTGGCAATCTTGATTCCAGCTTATGCGTCTTCCAGCCCAAGGTTTCTCATGATGTACTCTGCATATAAGTTAAATAAGCAGGGTGAAAATATATAGCTTTGACGTACTCCTTTTCCTATTTGGAACCATTCTGTTGTTCCATGTCCAGTTCTAACTGTTGCTTCCTGACCTGCATATAGGTTGTTGAGTATATTTATATACTTATGCTCTGTTAAGTGTGTATATATATATATATATATACATTTTATATATACATAGAAACATACACATGCTATATATATATATACACAAAGATATATGCATTTATTTTTGCAATATATATTATATACATCTATATAACACACATATATTTTACAATATAATATAGCTATATAATGTATCTAATAAATAATACCTATATATGGTACATATATATATGCAATATCTTCTTGACCCTTTTATCATTATAAAATGTCCTTCTTTGTCCCTAATAATAACTTTTGCCTGCAAGTCTTTTATCTTCAGCCACTTCAGCTCTCTTAATAATCATTGTTTATCTGTTATACTTTAACTTCAGTATATCTTTTTCCACTATTCTACTTTCAATGTATCTGTGTCTTTGAATCTAAAGTATGTTTTTTGTAGACAGTATATATTTGAGTCAGATTTTTTAAACTCATTCTGCCAATCATATCCTTGACTGGCATGTCTATTCCATTTATGTTTTACTATAATTGCTAAGCTAGTTTTATAGATTGTGCATCCTAAAATTCATGTGTGAAAAGCCAAACTCTGATTGTCTGTGCAGCCAGCCTCTTCTTCATAGAGAAAAAAAAAATAGATTTTTTGTTGTTGTTCATAGTGTCATTGTTCTCAGTTCAGCGTCTCTGCGCCCTAGCCTTCCTTGAAGCTGAAGTGATGGCAGGACAAGAATTCTCACCAATGAGTAGAGGCAGAAGCCTACTGGGACTTCCGGAAAAGTCCTGCTATCAAGAAACATCCAGTATTCCTTGTTTCTTTTATTTATTTATTTTGCACTCCTGCTTAAAATGGAGACATGAAGCTGAAGGTTGGGCAGCTGGTCTCCCTGGAGGCAATGAACATGAAGGTAAGAACGTGTGGTTAGAAGGCTGAAATATAAAGCTGAAGGGAACATGGATCTTCTAAGCCTCCACTTCTCATGTGAGGAAAATAAATCCCTGGTGATGAGGCCACTGTTTTTCAGGTGTCTGTTACTTGCTGCAGAATGCATCCATAACTTATATTCATCAATTTTATTTTATTTTTTTTTATTTTTTATTTTTTTTAGTTTTTTATTTTTTAAATTTTAAAATCTTTAATTCTTACATGCATTCCCAAACATGAACCCCCCTCCCACCTCCCTCCCCATAACATCTTTCTGGGTCATCCCCATGCACCAGCCCCAAGCATGCTGCATCCTGCGTCAGACATAAATACCACCTATATAATGTACCAAATGCCCACGGATGCATGATTCTCTTTCTACACTTTTAAGCTACCCCACTGGTTTTTAGAATACATTTCTATGATAAAATCACACTCTCTTAACAGCCATAGATTTATGCTATGTTTTGCAATCTGTTAGAGTAATGCCTCTGTTTCTTTCTTAAAGGCCTTAGTTAATTCTGTCCATTTTCACTTCCATATGAATTTTTAAAAAAAGCTTGTCAAGTTCTGTGAAAATTCAGTAGAATTTTGATTGAGATTACTTTGACTTTATGGATTAATTTGGGAAGAATTAAATCTTTAAAATTTTCAGCATTTCCATTTAGGAACATAGCATAGTTCTACCTTTATTTAAATCTTCCATATTTATTTAGATTTCTCATATTTATTTCAGTAGTTTTAGTTTTACTTACGTAAGTTCTGCACATTGTTGTTAAACTTATTGCTATATATTATTCGGTTTCTATTGTGAGTAGGATTTTTTCCCTATTGCCTTTTCGAATTGGTTTCTGCTAGTTTGTAGCAAAACTATTATATTTTTATTAACTTGATTTTGTATTCAGCTAGCTGGCTAGATTATTTCCCTTAGATGCTTTCTAGGATTCCCATTTCAGCTCTAAAAGTGCTAGAACTTAGGCATTACAGAACTTTGTAATTGGAAGGTGATACTTGGTCAAGGTCAAAGGAAAAGCTTCATGAAAGGGGTGAGATTTCATTGCTATCATTATTTAAGACTAATTTTTCTGGTGGGAATATCTTAAGTCTGTTTATTTTTAGCGACAGGCTATTTCTGCTTCCTTCAGGCTTCTCTGCAATTTTTTTTATTTTTATTTAATCCCTACCTGCACAATTATTTCCAAAGGTTCTATTATATGATAGGCTGAGTAAGCATTGCATCAAAAATTCCTAAAACATCTCCAGCATGGCTCACAGTGTTCTTGATGGTAATCAATAACATTTTTTGTTCCCAAATCCAAAGAGCTAAGACCTGAATTCCGATTTCCTTACTAGGAACTATGTTGGAAGACAACAGTCAAGCTTTTTATTAAACATTTTAGACTTTTGGCTTACTAGGTTGAAACTGAACTTAGAATGGTTCTGAAAGACTGGCTGGTAGCCAAAAAGTCTTATTGTCTTCTTTTACTCCACAACCCTCACTCACATTCCTAGATCCCTAAGAAATGTGTCTTCCATTGGTAGTGTTAACAAATATTTAGCACTCAATCCCCAAAGTCTTGCTTTCAATTGTGGGAATACACATGCTTTAATGGACCAGTGTTCAAAACTTGGACTTAACCATGACAGCTGTATTGCATGTCATGCGTGTATCTTCACATCTGGAACACTTTAGGCCCTTCCAAACTAAATGAGCAGTGGGGGAGAGGAAGGGAGAGATGGGAAACTCTCTTTTCCAAGTCAATAAGTCTCTGAAATATTTCCTTAAACTCTTTGAAGATATCCGAGGAACAGTGATCTTTGAGTCAAGAGGCCTGTATTAAAACCTGTCTCTGCTATTTAATAGCCATACCATTCCCATTATTCATCCTCAACCTTCCTAAGTCTTGCTTACCACTCACAGGAATGTTTTAAGGGGAAATTGAGATGAGGTTGACAAAAGAACTGTGTAAAGTGCCCTGCAGAGGTGAATTGTTAGTAACTTCAGAATGCTGAACACTTCTCTTTACCTGCTGTAATATGCTTAGAGATGTGTAACCCAAAGGTGGAAAGAACCCCAAAATGGTCCCAATACAGAAGAAAATCATACTTCAGCATGATGAAAATATTTATAAAATATGTCATTAAAGAAAAACTCAAGACTTCATGTTAAAATACTAATGAAAATGTTCAAAAACAAATCATAAAATATAAATACAAAGTAGTTAGCATTGTTTTGATGTTTGAACTAGTGATTTCAAAATCTAAAGAGAAAAAACCACTGTGACGGCTTGATTGAATCCAATGAACAGAACCATTTCAGTCTTATCAAGCTCCCTACTGAATATCTTTCCCTAGTGTTAGAGAGCATACCCTTTTCTGATTGGTTAGATTCTGTTTCTCGACTGTGTGTAGGAGGCACTGACTTTCAGATCATCATCATCATTACCATCCATCATCACATTAATTTCTGTTGCTGTTGTAACAAATCCCCCAAACTTGGTGAAAACAACACAGAGTTATTATTTTGTAGTTTTAGAGATCAGAGGTCCCGAATGGGTCAGCTAGGATGTTTCTTTTGGAAGCTCTAGGAGAGAATCTGTCCCTTGCCATTTTCAGATTCTGCAGGTTGTCAGCCTTCCTTGGTCGGTGACTCTCTGCATCTGTCTGACCTCTGCTTCCATCATCACATTATCTCCTTTGACTCTGATCCCTCCTGCCTCCCTCTTGTCATCACATCAGCCCACCTGGATAATCCAGGATACTCTTCCCCCATCTCAAGACCTTTAGTGACCTCTGCAAAGTCCCTTTTGCCATGTAAGGTAACATATTCACAGGTTCCTGTGGAGGTGGGCATCTCTGGGGGAGGGGTTTTATTCAGCCCATCACAATCATCAACAATACTTAACATGAGCATTTTTTCTGTGCCAAGCATTATTCTAGCAACCTCAAACACATTAAACCATAAAATCCTCATGAGAAAGACATTATTCTCTCTGCCTTAAGGTCATGACATTGAGGCACAGAGAGGTTAAATAACTTGCCCAAGGTCAGACAGTTAGGATTTCAACCCAGGTGGGCTGAATCCAGAGCCCAAACTCTTCACCAGTATGCTTGTGGGAAGTGAACAGATTGGTCCACCAGACTTTGAGGAATCAGGAGCTCCTAAATATAGTTATTGAAGAGGCTGTGATTTTATAGCAATGATGGTAATATCTTATATTTTTAAATTGTGGTTTATAATTTCTAAAGCATATTCTCAGCAGTTTCTATGAACAGTCCCATAACTCCATATTGCAGAATAATCTTTCTTTTCACTAAATCTTCTTCATTTTTTTAAAATTTAAATCACAAAGGTTCATAATATGTCTTCCACTGGAATTTGTATACCTGTGTATTTGTTCTGTTTGTTCACTTGTGAGATCCTTAAGTAAAGGTAGAAACAAACATCCATTCCATAAATAAAAACAAAACCCAAAACAAAACTTGGTATAGTTAGTTGAAACTGATAGCATTCATAAATATGTGTTCAGTTCAATAGTATACACAAGTGAAAGTTGCTCAGTCATGTCCGACATGGACTGTAGCCCATCAGGCTTCTCTGTTAGTGGAATTCTCCAGGCAAGAATACTAAAGTGGGTAGGCATTCCATTCTTCAGGGAATCTTCCCAACCCAGGGATCAAACCCATGTCTCCTGCATTGTGGGCAGATTCTTTACCATCTGAGCCACCAGGGAAACCCAGTATACATGAGACCTAGCATTATTTTGTAAGTACAACAGAACCTGCAAAATAGATATGATAGACTGTTTCTTGATGACCCCAAAGAACCATGCCTTTCAGTATCCAAGCCTTTGAGCATTCCCATCTCATCTGAGTCTATAACTTCTTTGACCAATTGAATATGATGAAAATGATGCTTTCTCCCTCTTGGAAGGGTGGCCTGGATTTGTACCCAGTGCCTTACATGTCCCTGGATCTGGGAAAGAACTGAGAATCTGTCATCTCCCAGGCCCCTGATGCTGGATAGTTTCAAGGAGTTTCTCAGAGCATGGTCCCTGAGAGCACTAGGGACCTGCGCAGGGTAGGAAGGACTCAAACAGGGCTGGCTGCTGGGTCCCAGAGAGGCTGGAAGCTGCATACCACCTTGGGAATCTCAGTCAAGAGCCTGACAGCCCAGCACTGGTGCAGTGGAGGCCAAGCACAGTGGACAGCAAAGGCTCCAGTAGAAAGCCTTTGGGAAAGCAGGAGGGATTGCTGGGACCCCTCCGTGAGGCTTTTCTTAATTGCTTAAAAGGTAGAAGTCATGAAAGATATCAAAAAAAGAAAAGGGGTAGATCTCACTTTCACACATATGGTGGGGCACGCCTACCCCGTGGGTGCATGCTAAGTCACTTCAGTCGTGTCCAACTCTTTGAGACCCCATGAACTTTAGCCCACCAGGCTCCTCTGTCCATGGGATTCTCCAGGCAAGAATACTGGAGTGGGTCGCCATGCCCTCCTCCAGGGGATCTTCCCTACACAGGGATCAAACTGACATCTCTTACGTCTCCTGCATTGGCAAGTGGATTCTTTAGCACTTGGGAAGCCCCCAAGCCCACCCCAGTGTTGTTGAAATGGACATGTTTGTTGCATGATGACTGTGTGCCTGGCCCTTGCAGACACTTCTCCTTTGGTGCTCACAACAGCCCTGTTATCACGTGCACCAGGTCTCAAAGCTGGACATTTTTGCACTTCAAAACACAGATCCACCGTTACCTGAAGCTCAGGCTTAGCCATCCCCTTACATCACTTTTCCCAACTCTAAACCCAATTTTAAATTTGAATCAAATTTAGCAATTTAATCCTCTGATGCTGGGGGGTGAGGTGGGGTGAGGTTCAAGAGACAGGTTTAGGAAACTTTTTCTTCTTAGGCTCTGCAGAAGAAAACCATATGCAAACGCCAAGTGTTACTGGATTAAAGAGAATACATTTCAAAGGGAGTAGTTATCTTTTCAGGATTAAATGCCCTCCTTTTTAAAATCCTGGGTTTGAAGTTTTAAACATAGACAGCCAGTTTGGAGGAGTGCTGGCTGAAAATAGATGTCTCTCCCTACCACATACCACCCTAGTCTTAGCCCTGTATCCCCATGTCCAGGTTGCTCTGCTACAGTCACACCTGAGTCACCATTTTTGGACAGATTCTGTAGACCCCATGAATGGCCTGTGGGCACCAGAAATCCAGTACACTCACAGGAGTCAAAGATGTTTACAACGTGAATCAGCAATTAAGAGTAACATTCTGCCCCCGCCCCCAAAAGTCACATCTTTCATACAAGCAATACTAATTATGCTGTTTAGTTTTGGTTTTCCAAGGCAAATGACAAGAAAAATGTATAACCAAGGGAGTGGTTGACAGAAGTGAAGAAATATGAGACGACTAAAACTGAGAACAAAAAATAATGAGAAAAATGATTAAAAGAACTGAATTGTGTGTCTTGCTTTACTGGTAATGAGCCTGAACTAAGTGAAGAAGTTGCATGTATTTCTGGAACCTACAGGAGAGCTGGGGGAAGTAGGTTCCTCCCAATCTCTTGCTGGAATTTGTTCCCAAACTGGGTGGATAATATAAGAACAAGGAGTGAGAGGGCTACCTTGGGATCAACCCTCATTGTGGCCCCTCAAGAGAAGCTGGCCATGTAGACAATTTCTGCTTCCCCCCGCCCTGCCCTTAGATTCCACCCTGTCTGGACTTATCTGGAATTTCATACCCATTCATACTCACATATTCATTACCTCACTCCACCCCCTTTCCTTAGACCTGTTGAATAAGAATCTACCTTCCACCCAACATTAGTTTCCTGCATAACAGATTACCCCAAATTGGGTGGCTTAAAACCAACAGCAACTCCTTCTCTCATGGTTCTGGAGGCCAGAAGTCTGAAATCTAAGGTGTTGGCAGGACTGAACTCCCATTCAAGGGTATAAGAGAGAATCCCTCACGGCCTCTTATGGCTTCTGGTGGCTTTAGGTATTCCCTGACTTGTAGCCACAGAACTCAAGCCTCTGCCCTGACTTCGCATGGCCCTCTCCTCTTCTCTCTTTGCCTTTCTCTTATATGAACACTTGTCTTAGGATTTCGGGCGTGCTCAAATAATCCAGGATGATCTCATCTGGAGATCATCTTGACTTACTGACATCTGCAAAGACTCTTTTTCAGCATAACATCCCACCAGAGGTTTGGGGTAGACACATCCATTGGTGGGAAGCCATCATTGAATCTCTTCTAAATTCAAAGATTTCTTACACCCTAGGTAAGAGAATAATTAAAAAGAAATCCATTCACAACCCACCAAGGCATTTTGTAGGATACTTTTTCTTGCCTCTCCAGTTTTCTTACAGGCCAAAACTGTTTAGGAGCATAATTCATTTGTGATCTCCTTCTCAGATCTTCCCTGAAACTCACAGTCCATTTGGCCTTAAGGTTTTACATATTCAGCTCTCATTCTAGTAGGTATATCTTTCATAATCCTTCCTTTGTTATTTTACTATGTAGTTCAATTTAGCTTTCCAGACCAGTGGTTGTACATCCTGGTTTGTCTGACAGTCCTGATTTAAGCCTGTTCATCTCAGTGTCCTCTCTGGTTGGGACACTCTTTAACTGTCAAAATCTTGGTTTGGGTGATACCCCTTAGCTGGATTACTTTCCTCTTTGAAGGGAGGATTTGAAGGACAACTGACAGAAAAGACTCTGTTTAGTGTGTGATGAATGATGAAAGGGGAGAGGTCTTTGTCTGAGCTTGTACATTTGGAAGCTGAAACAGGAGTGGGAAGATCTGAAAGAGAAAGGCGTGCACAGAATAGGTCACAGTATAGATCAAGACCAGACTTCAGTGACCTCACTCCTTCATTGACTAATAGGAGGATATCAGCATCTCCTAACAGCTCCAGGTCTCAGTTTCCCTGTCTGACATAGTCTAAGAGCAATTAGCTTCTGAAATTTGAGCCTCTGATCCAATCTTAGTATTTGATTTGGTGAAATACAGTCTCTACAAGTTCGCAAGCACAATGCTTCCCTGAATGACTTGGTGACAATTTAAGAAGCTTTTTTTCCTCCTTTACCCAAGGAAACAAGGGATTCTGTATTTCAGGGAAGATGCCCATAGAATAATGACCTTCACCTCTTTGTCTCTAGAAACACTCAAATCGTAAGGAGCTGTGTAAAGAGCTTGGCATATTGTTCAGTTTGAAAGAACAGGCTTGACTTTTTTGCACCACCCTCACAATCCAGTCAATCATCCAAGGGAGTATGAAATGGTTTCTTAAAAAGATTAAAATACCCCTCCCTCTTGACCCAGCAGTTTGACTCTTAGGTGTTTGCCCAAGCCTTAGAGAATCTGCTCCTTTTCTCCTTCTTCATGCTCCTGCCTTTGGTCACTGTGATGCAGCCCCCTCCCCACCAGAGTGTCAAATTTGTTCATGCACTGGGAGCTGGCCAAGTTTGTTCTGCCCAAAACACAGCACTCACCATCTTCTCTAAGGAGTTTCCCACATAGCTCAGTTGGTAAAGAATCCACTTGCAATGCAGGATACCCCAGTTAGATTCCTGGGTTGAGAAGATCCCCTTGGGTAGGCTACCCACTCCAGTATTCTTGGGCTTCACTTGTGGTTCTGTTGGTAAAGAATCCACCTACAATGCAGGAGACCTGAGTTTGCTCCCTGGGTTGGGAAGATCCCCTGGAGAAGGGAAAGGCTACCCACTCCAGTATTCTAGCCTGGAGAATTCCATGGACGGTATAGTCTGTGGGGTCACAAAGAGCTGGACTCGACTGAGTGACTTTCACTTTCACCATCTTCTCTTGCTCAGCTGACTCCTCTGTCTACTCCAGGAGGGGCAGCATTGAGGGAGATGGGCTTAGGTCTCATTTAGAGTACAACTCTGCCACCTTTACTCGTGGCGTCCTGTGCTTTCCCTCATGGAGCCCTCACAAGGATTGTGAAACAGGGTTTAGAGTGATTATTTGCCTATTGCTGCTGTAATGAATTACCACAACCTTAGTGGCTTAAAATAACACAAATTTATTATCTTACATTTCTGGAGGTTAAAAAGCCAAAAAAGTGTTTCCCTGGGCTGAAATCAAGGTGGCAGCAGGGCTGTTTTCCCTCTGGAAACTCTAGAGGAAAATCTGTTTTCTTGCCTTTTCTAGCTGCTAAACGTCATATTGGAGAAGACTCTTGAGAGTCCCCTGGACTGCAAGGAAATCCAACCAGTCCATTCTAAAGAAGATCAGTCCTGGGTGTTCTTTGGAAAGACTGATGCTGAAGCTGAAACTCCAATACTTTGGCCACCTCATGTGAAGAGTTGACTCATTGGAAAAGACCCTGATGCTAGGAGGGATTGGGGGCAGGAAGAGAAGGGGACAACAGAGGATGAAATGGCTGTATGGGATCACCGACTCGATGGACATGAGTTTGGGTGAACTCTGGGAGTTGGTGATGGACAGGGAGGCCTGGTGTGCTGCAATTCATGGCGTCGCAGAGTCAGATTCGACTGACTGAGCGACTGAACTGAACTGAACTGAACTGAACTGAAAGGTCACATTCATACCTTGGCTTGTGGCCCCTTCTCTCTCTCCCAGATCTGTTTTGTTATCACATCTCTCTTGAGTCTTGTCCTCTTACCTCTCTAAGGACCTGGTAATGACCTTGGACCCACTTGGATAATCCAGTGGTTAATCCAGTGGATAATCCTTGGATAATCCAGGCTCATTTCCCCATCTGAAGAACCTTAACTTAATCATATCTACAAAGTCCCTGTGACTGTTTTGCAAGTCATATTTACAAGGTCCAATAATTAGGACGTGGAAATCTTTGGGGGGCATCGTTTGGCCTACCACATTTGTGTTCTCCCTAAATATGAAGCTCCACTTCATATCTCCACTGAAGATAAGGAGCACGCCTGTCTTGTCCACTGCTGCACTTGGACTACCAGCAGGTGCCTTGCACACTGAAGTGCTAAATAATGCATTTGCTGCACAAAGTAACAGCATTGGAGCCACCTGCAGGCAATTGACTCAGATTTTATAATTCCATTTTCAGTTTTCATTCCAATTGTAAGACTAGACTGTATTTTGTAGCTCTGCAACCATTAAGGAAAGAGGGCCCATTCTACCTAAACCTTCTAGCTTCACATCAAAATTGTTCTAAAACCACCTGTTCCATGACTCAGTAATTCAATATTTTTATCTATAGTTTTTCTACTTTAAATTATCTTGACTAATTCATCTAACACTTAGGACCAAACTCCCTTGAACTCCTCCTACTTTAAAACTGTTCTCCCCTGCCTTCATGAATGCCACATTTTGCATGAGTCATTTGCATCCTCCAGCCCAACAGGCTTCAAAAAGACATTTGCCCCTGAGTGTTTCTCCAAGTCAGATTTATTCAAACACTATTTCCAACCTCAACAGACCATTTTATTAGCAACTCTATAAATGGAATACCTGATCTCAGTATTCTTTGTTAAAATTTATTTTATTGAACTGTAGATGACTTGTAATGTGTTAGTTTCTGCTGTACAGCAAAATGATTCTGTTGTGTGTGTGTATATATGTATATTCTTTTCCATATTATTTTCCATTATGGTTACAGGATATTGACTGTAGTGTTCTGTACTATACAGTAGGACCTTGTTTATCCATCCTATGTATACCAGTTGGCATCCGCTAACCCCAAACTCCCAGTTCATCCCTCCCTTATGCTGTCTCCCACTTGGCAATCATCAGCCTGTTCTCTGTGTCTGTGAATCTGTTTCTATTTCATAGATAGGTTCATTTGCGTCATATTTTAGATTCCACATATAAGGGATATCATATGGTATTTGTTTTTCTCTGTCTGACTGGCTTCACATAGTATGATATATATGGCACATATTTTTCATCCATTCATCTGTCAGTGAACATTTAGGTTGTTCCCATGTCTTGGCTATTGTGACTAGTGCTGCAATGAACAATAGGAATACATGTATCTTTTGAATTAGAGTCTTGTCCAGTATACGTCCAAGAGTGAGACTGTCGTATCATATGGCAACTATATTTTTAGCTTTTTGAGGAGCCTCTATACTGTTTTCCATAGTGGATTTGCCAATTAATATTCCCATCAACAGTGTAGGAGGGGTCCCTTTTCTCTACACCCTCTCTAGAATTTATTATTTTGGGGCTTTGAGAATACTGTTCCAAGGGCCAGATGATGGTACCAAAAAAAGTAGAATAATTTAAACTCAATTTTATGAGTATTGTTTTAGCTTCTGCCATATTGAGAATCTCTCAAGTCAGGAGAGGGAAAGAAGAGGTGGAGAAAAAAGTGTGTGTGTGTGTGTGTGTGTGTGTGTGTGTGTGTGTGTGTGTGTGTTTAAAGCAGGGATACACTACAACTGCATATTGAACCCATTTCTAAATGGAAACTTTCATAGGTAAGTGAAATAAGTGAACACTTTCAATCTACTAAAAGGAAAAGAAAATTATCAGTCAAACCAATTCCTCAATGTCATGTCATCAAGAAAGGAAAAACTGGTTATCTAAAGTTTTTTTTTTTAATAGCTGTCTTGATCCTATATAGGCACAGTCCGATTTGAAAGTATTATTCAAAAGAATCAAACAGATCTGAGACACTGTTAAACTTAGTGCTGCTCGTGAACATCTTGTTTCACCTGTTCTGGTTTGAAATCTTGTCTTAGCTTGTTTCATGAGGACCTTATGAAGCATTCCCCCTGCCCCGCACCCCAGAAAATGGAGCAATACAGTCGTTAAGCCCATTGTCTCCTCCCAGCCTTGCCCAGACTCACAGCACAATGCCTGGACACATGAGGCTGCAGATTGTTATTCACTGCTCACAGAGAGGCCAAGTGAGTTGGGATTAGCCTCAACAATGCACCCTGCTATTTGCTATTTGGCCAGGAGCAAGGTTCTCATCCAATACAATGCTTGTGCACGTTCAGCTCATTGCTTGTCTGTGCACATCCCCACACACAGGGAGGACTTTTACAATCCAAAGTGACAACCGTGTGTCCTTGGCTCTGTTCCCGCCAGGGACAGGAAGGAGACTTATCTGCTCTCTGCATTCTATCTCCTTGGCTGCTGACCCTCTAATGTATTTATCTGAGCAAAAGACTTGAGTTTTCTTGTACTGTTTATACAGACATCTTGTGCTGGTTATTAAGGCATTTTCAATAATAAAGAAGCATTTTGACTTTACCTCAAGTGGGCACAAAGCTATCCAGGCATGATGACAAGAACTTCACTGGATCAATGCTGGAAAATTCCTTCAAGCAAAGGGAAATCAAGATGAAGAGAAATATGGCCAAGAGAGTCATATGTGGGGTTTCCCAGGTGGTGCAGTGGTAAAGAATCTGCCTGCAATGCAGGAGACTCAGGAGATGTAGGTTCAATCCCTGGGTCACAAAGATCCCCTGAGGTAGGAAAGGGAAATCCACTCCAGTATTCTTACCTGGAAAATTCCATGGACAGAGGAGCCTGGTGGGCTACACTCCGTGAGGTCACAAAGAGTCAGACATAACAGAGTACATATACAAGGCTGTGTTTCTGAATGTAAGAAAAAGTTTGAAGAATAGACTTAAGTTTTATAAAAGAACAAGACTGTTGCATTTAGAGTGCTAAAATTGTTATAAAATTTCTAAGTCAAAGTCTTGTAAAGTCTTGCCTCCCTTCAGTCCTTATTTGATTAGATCCCTTTTAGGGGTGAGGGTAGAGAGTGAGGGACTCCTGACTCATAGGAAGCCAGTGTTACTACCAGTACCTGCCAAAGAGCTATCATTTTAAGTCCAAATATTTATTCCAGCAATAGAGGCTGACAGAAACTGACCATCATTCTGAATTTAGTAACCAACAGGTATGCAACGATCACCAGTGTGTGAAGAAGCCTCTATATGAGAAGTTTACTCACCCAAGTTATCTCCTTGTTGTGCCTAGAGCAAAACTCAACCCTTCTAATCAATACCTGTATTACTTTCCTATTGCTCCTAAGACAAATTGCCCCACCATTTTAGGTTTTAAAGCACAGACTTAGCATCTTATAGTTCTAGTGTCCCAAAGTCCAAAATGGGTCTCTTTGGGGGGGTGGCGGAATCAAGGTTTCAGCAGAGTTACTTTGTTTCTGGTCTGGAGATTCTAGGAGGAAATACTGGGTTGGTCAAAAAGATCATTTGGGTTTTTTTCTGTAAGATGTTATGAACTTTTGGGCCAATGCAATACATTTCATCTCCTTTTTCAGCTTCTAGAAGTTGCCCACAATCCTTGGTTCATGGCCTCGTCCAGCAATCTCACACCTCTGACACCTACACCCATTGTCACATCTCCTTTTAAGACCCTCCTGTCTCTCTCTTTCTCTTATAAGGACCCTTGTGATTACATTGGGCACACTCAGATAACCCAGATCATGTCAAGATCATTAACTTAGTCACATGTGTAAAATCCTCTTTGCCGTGTAAGGTAATACAGTCACAGTTTCAATGATTAAAACTTGGACATCTCTGGAGGCTATTATTCTGCCAAACACAATACCCTTTTCTATATACAAACTGGAAGTTATTAGACATTTCTGTTTTTAACTCTTCCTGCTCTACTCATCTCAACTGACCACCTGAGCCTTCTTTTCCCCAAAGTATTTATTTGTAGCTTTCTGCTCCTTTATATGATTGAAGCTTCTTGAAAAAACAGATGCTGTGTTCTACTTACTTACTATTGTATTCTTCAGAATCCTTAGCATGATGAAAAAAATGTCAATAAAATGGACTTACTGAAAATTTAAAACTTGCTCATTGAAAGACATCATTGAGTAGCAGGGCAAAATTAGATGGAATTTCTGCTTCCAGTGAACATCTAAATAACAGGGACCAGATTTACCTTCCTTCCTGAAACAGCTAAAAAACTGAACAATATATATGGTACCATGGTAGGGAAGACACATTGAGCCCTGAGAAATGGGAAATATACGCATAAGCCCAATGCTTGCCCTGATTTGCTCCCTGGAGGGGTTTCTGTCGGCGGCAGAGAGAAGGGGATAACAGGGAGATACATTGATGGAGTTTATGTGGACAGAGTTTGCAGGGCACAGAGTGGGAGGAGAGAACAGAGATCTGTAAAGGGTCCTGCTTGAGTCTTCTACTAAGTACTGATCAGTGCAGGTTTGTAAGGAGACTATCAAGGTCTGGGGAAAGAGCTCTCTGAAAAGATTAGAACAGTGCCAGGAGCTCACTCAAAGCCAGAAATGGTTCCTGTTCTCACCACATAGAGCAGAAAACCTCATAATTCATGGGGCATCAGGTAGAGTTCTCAGAGTCTTAGCGTAAGTTTTAAGACAAATGTACCCTAGAATAAAGTCTGCTTTAGTTCCACATCAGTTCAGTTCAGTTCAGTCACTCAGTCATGTCTGACTCTTTGTGACCCAATGAATTACAGCACAGCAGGCTTCCGTGTCCATCACCAACTCATGGAGTTTACCCAACTTCATGTCCATCAAGTCAGTGATGCCATCCAGCCATCTCATCCTCTGTCATCCCCTTCTCCTCCTGCCCCCAATCCCTCCCAGCATCAGGGTCTTTTCCAATGAGTCAACTCTTCACATGAGGTGGCCAAAGTATTGGAGTTTCAGCCTCAGCATCAGTCCTTCCATTGAACACCCAGGGCTGATCTCCTTTAGGATGGACTGGTTGGATCTCCTTGCAGTCCAAGGGACTATCAAGGGTCTTCTCCAACACTACAGTTCAAAAGCATCAATTCTTCGGCACTCAGCTTTCTTCACAGTCCAACTCTCACATCCATACATGACCACTGGAAAAACCATAGCCTTGACTAGACGGAACTCTGTTGGCAAAATAATGTCTCTGCTTTTTAATATACTATCTTGGTTCCACATAACAAAGCTCAAAAGCAAATTCTGAAAGAGTTAGTACTGTTTGTAAGTAACTCTACTGCATCTGGAACAAAACTCAAAAATATTAAAGAAATACAACAATATCCAGCCAATGAAAATGTAAAATTCACATTGTTTGCCATCCATTCAGAAATGAACAGAATTAACATTCCAAAGAGGTCAAGTATGACCCATAATGAGGACAAAAATCAATCAATAGAAATTGATCTAAAAGTATACATATAATAGAATCAGTATTGTAGATAAGACATTAAAAAATTATTATGACAGTATCTCATAAGTTCAAGAGGCTAGAGGAAAGATTACACATGAAAACTAGTCACAAAAAAAGACACAAAAAGACCCAAATTATCTTCTAAAGAGGAAAACTATTGGGTTGACCCAAAAGTTTATTAGAGTTTTCTTTAACAGCTTACAAAAAACCCAAATGAAATTTTAGGCCAACCTTATACCATATCTGATATAAAAAAACACAGTAGATTAAAACACTTGAGGAAAAACAGATTAGTGAACTTGAAGACATAGCAATAGAGCTATCTAAAATTTCAAATTCTGAAAGATGATGCTGTGAAAGTGCTGCACTCAATATGCCAGCAAATTTGGAAAACTCAGCAGTGGCCACAGGACTGGAAAAGGTCAGTTTTCATTCCAATTCCAAAAAACGGCAATGCCAAAGAGTGCTCAAACTACCACACAATTGCACTCATCTCACATGCTAGTAAAGTAATGCCCAAAATTCTCCAAGCCAGGCTTCAACAATACGTGAACCGAGAACTTCCAGATGTTCAAGCTGGTTTTAGAAAAGGCAGAGGAACTAGAGATCAAATTGCCAACATCTGCTGGATTATCGAAAAAGCAAGAAAGTTCCAGAAAAATATCTACTTTATCCACTATGCCAAAGCCTTTGACTGTGTGGATCACAATAAACTGTGGAAAATTCTGAAAGAGATGGGAATACAGACCACCTGACCTGCCTCTTGAGAAACCTCTATGCAGGTCAGGAAGCAACAGTTAGAACTGGACATGGAACAACAAACTGGTTCCAAACAGGAAAAGGAGTGCATCAAGGCTGTATATTGTCACCCTGCTTATTTAACTTCTATGCAGAGTACATCATGAGAAATGCTGGGCTAGAGGAAGCACAGGCTGGAATCAAGATTGGTGGGAGAAATATCAATAACCTCAGATATGTAGATGACACCCTTATGGCAGAAAGTGAAGAAGACCTAAAGAGCCTCTTGATAAAAGTGAAAGACGAGAGTGAAAAAGTTGGCTTAAAGCTCAACATTCAGAAAACTAAGATCATGGCATCTGGTCCTATCACTTCATGGCAAATAGATGGAGATGGAAAGAGTGGCTGACTTTATTTTTGGGGGCTCCAAAATCACTGCAGATGGTGAATTCAGCCATAAAATGAAAAGACGCTTACTCCTTGGAAGGAAAGTTGTGACCAACCTAGATAGCATATTCAAAAGCAGAGACATTACTTTGCCAACATAGGTCTGTCTAGCCAAGGCTACGGTTTTTCCAGTAGTCATGTATGGATGTGAGAGTTGGACTATAAAGAAAGCTGAGCACTGAAGAATTAATGCTTTTGAACTGCGGTGTTGGAGAAGACTGTTGATAGTCCCTTGGACTGCAAGGAGATCCAACCAGCCCATTCTAAAGGAGATCAGTCCTGGGTATTCATTGGAAGGACTGATGTTGAAGCTGAGACTCCAGTATTTTGGCCACCCGATGCGAAGATCTGACTCATTGGAAAAGATCCTGATGCTGGGAAAGATTGAGGGCAGGAGGAGAAGGGGATGACAGAGGATGAGATGGTTGGATGGCATCACCGATTCAAAGGACATGGGTTTGGGTAGACTCCAGCAGTTGCTGATTGACAGGGAGGCCAGGCGTGTTGCAGTCATGGAGTTGCAAAGAGTTGGACACGACTGAGCGACTGAACTGAACTGAAAAATAAAATCCTCAGAGAATTTTTTAAAAATTGTAAATAACATGAACAGAGCATCACTTGACAGAGGGGACAACTTTAAACATCAAGCATACATCTAATTGGAGTCCCCAAAGCAGAGGAGAGATTTTCAGTTCTGATCTATTTTGAATAAAATTTCTAGGAATATTTATATAATATGTTGATGTATGCTTTGAATTCTCTTGGGTACAACATCCAGGAGAGAAACTGCTGGGTCCTAAGGATCATATAAGTTCAACTTAAAAAAAAAAAAGTCAAATACTTTTCCAATGTTGTCTTATCATTTTATACTCACTCCAGCAATGTATTAAAATCCCAGTTCTTTTGCATTCTTGCCAATTTATTTACATTATTACATTTAAATTTTAGCCATCCTAATGTTGGTGTAGTGATATCTCATTGCAGTTTTAATTTGTATTTCCCTGGTGATTAATATTGTTGAGCCTCTTTTCATAGGCTTATTGGTCCTTCATATATATTTCTTTATGAGATGTCTTTTGAAGTCTTTTCCCTATTGTTTTATTGGTTGTTTCTCTCCTTATTATCAAGTTATAAGAGTTATAAGTCAAATATAAGTATTATAAATATTTTCTTCTCATCTTGACCTTTATCATTTTTAAAATGGTATCTTTTTAAAAAGCTTTGTTGAGATGTAATAGACATGCAACAACTTACACATTTTTTAAATAAACAGTTGGATCAGGTTCAACATATGTGTCCACCCATGAAACACTGATTCCAATTGAGCTAATGGACATTTCCATCAAAGTCAACAGTTTCCTGGTACCCCTTTCTGAATACTGCTTTACCACTCTTCCATGTCCATCCCCAGGGAACTATCAATCTTCTTGGTCATTATAGATAACTTTGCATTTTCTATATTTTGTATACCTAAAATCATAAGTATTACATCTTTTTGTAGCTCTTTTCCAATAGCATAATTGTTTTCAGATGCATCCACATAGTTTGCATGATAATATTTCTTTTCTTTTTATTGCTGAGTACTAGTCCATTGCATAAACATTGCACAACTTATGTATTGATGAGCATTTGAGCAAATTCCAGGTTTTGGATATTAAAAATAAATCAGATGACTATTTATATAACAATCTCTGTATGCACATATGTTTTCATTTCTCTTTGGTTTAAAATCAATGACCTCAGCATCCACTTTAAGATACAGAAAAATAAAAACAAATGAAATGTATGATGAACATTTGAAAAGAAACAGTAAAGATGAGAGCCAAAATTAATGAAATTAAAAACAGAAAAACATGGATACAATTAATAAAGACAAAATTTGGTTTCTCAGAAGATAGTAAAATAATAAACTTCTAGCAAACTGACAGACTAATTAGGAAGAGAAAACACCAATGGCGCACACACACACACATATGTGTCTGTATATATGTGTGTATTGGGTTGGCCATAAATTTCATTCTGATTTTTCCATAACATCTTGAGCTTCACTAGATGAAGAATGCCTGCTATTCCAAAAATAGTGTAAGAACATGAAGAATGAAGACTCAGAATAGGAGAAAATATTTACAAATTGTGTATCTGATAAAAAGCCTATGTCTAGCGTATAAAGAACTCTCAAAACTTGATTTAAAATAAAAATCCAACAACCCAAGTTAAACACTAGCAAAGATTTGAACAGTCACTTCATGGAAGAAAGCCATTATATGGATGGCAAATAAGGACATGAAAAATGCCGATCATTAGTCATTAAGTGAAGTCGCTCAGTCGTGTCTGACTCTTTGCGACCCCATGGACTGTAGCCTACCAGGCTCCTCTGTCCATGGGATTTTCCAGGCAATAGTACTGGAGTGGATTGCCATTTCCTTCTCCAGGGGATCTTCTCAACCCAGGGATTGAACCCAGCTCTCCCACATTGTAGACAGACGCTTTACTGTCTGAGCCACCAGGGAAAGGAAAATGCAAATCAAAATCACAGCAAAATATAATCATGTTCCTATTAGAATGTCTACAGGTAAAAAGGTGGGCTATGTGAAGTATTGATGAGGATGTGGAAGAACAGGGTCCCTCATAAGCTGCTGGTGGGAATGTAAAATGGTGCAGCCACTTTGGAAACAGTTTGTCAGTTTCTCAAGAAGTAAGTACACATCTGCTAAATCACCTAGCCATCCCACTTTTACCTAGCTTCTAATGCACAACTTTAGGTCTGCACATTTGGGTAACACAAACTTCGGAGGGAGCTTCAAGTTTGTGGTTCAGTTTCCTTCACAAGAAAGTGTTATTCAGAGGTTTGACATAGATAAAATTCTGTCAATGTGACATTGTCATTCCTGTCAATGTGAGGTTTCCTGTTGCTGATTGAAGAGCCATATACAGCCTCTAGGTTGAAATATAATTTTATATTTTCCCTAAATCACAGCATTATTTGAAGAGTAGTCTTCATTCATTCAACATTTATTAAATATCTATTCTGAGTAGTAAATGTTCGGTCCTCCGTGCTTAAGGAGGCATAAAAGCCTTAACTAAAGCTCTAAACAAAATGTTTTTTAAAATTAATTTGATCACCTTTAAACTCCCTTTCAGTTATTTTGCACATTTATTAATTGTCTATTCATCATCTACAAATCTTTTAATAGCTCAACTACTTTTGAAACATTTTTTTTTCCTAGCCTAGTTCAGTTCTTACATTATCATCTCTGATTCATATTTTCCAGTGAAAAACTATTTTTAATTAAATATATCTTCCTTTTAGAGTCTTCAAGACAAAATTTCAGCAAGCAGGAACCTGACTGATACTTCAAACCTGAAGATGAATTCAATGCCTGTTCTGTTTATGTAAACTTGTCTTCAGACAGGCACAGTAGCTGGGTTCACAGATCAGCAGAGGTGATATGAAAAACACACTGGGTCAAGCCTCTATCATGAGATCAAGGAAAATCAGTTTTCTCGCCAGTAAAAACAGAGTAGCATGTTTTCAAATCTCACAGCTCCCAGCGAGCCCTAGTGTCTCCCTTTGGTCTGTGAAGCAGTTAAACTCACCCTCTCCTGCTGTTGCGACAGGCTTTGTCTACGCCCTAGCAGCACAAATACCAAAGGAAAATGGGACCAGTAGCTGCTTTCCTTGCTTTGGAGAAAACAGACATGATTTCACAGCCAAAAAAAAAAAAAAGACACCTGATCTTTTTAGCCCCTTTTGTTTCTTCTCCCCAAGTTTTACAGCTCTTTTTATCTGCTTAAGAAAAAACCAAAAAGTTGTACACACATTATCAAAATGTGATGCATAATACAACTTCATACATTTAGGAGGCTGACAGCTGCCCTCTGAGGCACAGCCTGACAGCCTAAAATCCAGAAATCAATCATTTAGATATAGTGATGCTCTGCTTTTGCTCCTGGTATGTACTGCGGCACCCAGGAATCACTTATTTGAGATGTGCCATCGTAACTCTGATAGATTAAAGCACCACATCCAGGAAACAATTGTGTTGAGGGGGGAGGGGATGCTCTCATAGATCTGCCATGTTACAGCCCAGAATCCAGCAGCCAACCGGGCAAGTCTGTGCTGAATCGGAGCTTCCAGAAACCTGTGAAGCAGCAGGATGACAGCTCTGTTCTTCAACAGCCCATTATGAACTAATTAGCATACATGAATTGCAGATTTGAAGCATTAAAGTGATGTACAAATCATTAATTTTTTGTCAAATCCATGTCATCCTTGTGTATGCCTTCCTATTTTAATGTTGCATGACAGTGAAAAGAGGTACAATCCTCTGTATATAAAGAGGAGAGATTTGGTGTAGCTGATATAATGAGATCTATTTAAACACTATGTATTTTCTAGCTTTGAATATATCTACTTGGAAAAATGCTACACTTGTCCCATTAGGGTTAATTGTAAAAGGATGTTAATATATTCAAAACCCCAGGGGTGGTTCTACATGTTGTCTGAGTGAAACAGGAGATGTAAGACCAACTTCACATTTAAGCTTGCTTTTTAAAAAGTCCTCTTTCTGATGAATAAAGAGAGCCATAAAATCTTTCTCACTGACTATGGAAGGTGTCACTATTCAGAAAGGGAGCTGAGCTTTGGGGTGGGTGAGGGCTCCAACACAGCAGATCTATTCTCATTAACCCAATGCCAAACTTAATTTATAAAGATGTACAATGCAGTGCAATGCAAAAGGGAAAATAACATCAAAGCTTATTTTTACACTGGAAAAGGCTTCTAAATATTAATTTGTGGGTTTTTTGTATTGTCTCTGTGTATTTAATTGCTAAAGCTATTTGTACTTAAGCAAATGCTTGGTGTATCATTTGAATTTCTTTTTTTCTTATTACAGTGGAGTCACAATGCTTAATTTGTTAGTACTGTAATAGTTGTCATGGTAACAGACTCTAATGTTACGTATAAATATGTATGTGGTATGTATATACGAACATATTACAAATTTATAGTGCGAATGATTATAACTTGATACCAAGAGCATATTTGGAAGATTTAACTCTCAAGGAAAATCCTAATTAAAAATACAGTTATACTTTATGAGCTTAAAGATACTGGTCACAAACTCAGATCTCCTTTTCCTCTGGGAAAAACGCAAGTTCTGAGGAAAGGGAAGATGTTTGCTCTCTTCATGTGGGGTCTCTTCTCCCTGAAAGCAGAGTCACATATGCCTAGGGTTATGAACTCTATAGATCTTTTTCATCTTCCCACTTCCTTCCCTACCAAATTTTTTTTAGCCTCAAAAATTACATAAAATGAAAACCAAGACCAAATCCTAGGGCAGATCCTTTTCCCAAAACCACTCTTATTATCAAAAGAATACAGAAGGATGCACTGAGGAAGGAACAGTAGAGGGTGAGATATTCCATGTTTGTGTTAGTAAGAGAGGTGACTTCATAATCGTGAAAAATATGTACATATGTAACACTTGAGTTTGGCATTTCATGCAACTCTCAGTAAACATTGAAGATCGATTTGTACAGTCTTCATTTTAGAGGTGAGGAAGCTGAGGCTCAGAGTGGAGGAGTGAAAATTGTCGTGAAGTTTAGATTTACCAAAGCCTATGCTCTGTACAATGTCACGTTGCTACTTTGAGGCCTTCTTTAGTACAAGGACCCAGAGCCATAAGTGTTCTTCTTCCAGGCTTATTAACATCACATCTGGTCCCTGATACAGCTGAAGCTAGGTCAATGAAAATGATATGTCTTATGCTGGAGATAACTTTGGTAGTAAACAAAGAATAAACCTGATCCAAGGGGAGAATAGCAAGCCTACCTCAATCAGTTGGTATTGTCTTCAGCTTCCTGTAACAATAACAACAACAATAATAAAGCTACTGCAGCTTAATTAAACAGAGGTTTATTTTTTGTAAATCATCACAAATCCAGAGATAGACAAGCTTAGGCTGGTACAGAGACTTCTCAAACTTATCAGGGACTTGGCAGTTAAGCAGTTGTTTATCTTTCTGCTGTGCCATCCTTAGCAAAAACTTATAATCCCCAGGCTCATGAGATGGTTGCTGCCCCACTGGACATCACAACTACATCAGGCAGGGAGAAGAAGAATGAATAAAGGGAAAATGCATGGAGGGCAACAGTCCACAGGGTTGCAAAGAGTTGGACACGACTGAAGTGACAGCATGCATGCACACATGAGCCAGTAGGGCTCTCCCTCCTCCTCTGTCTTCCTCTCTCTCTCCTTTTGGTAAGGAAAAAAAAATCACGGTTTTAATACTTGATTCTACACATTGCGCTTTGACTCATTTGTTCTCTTGGTATTAGCCAGTGAAATATCAAATCTTCTGGGAACTCTGCAAAATGACATACTCTGTATGTCATCCTTGTACAGGGGCCATGCTACTCTCTATATTGTTTCGTTTTTAGTATTGCCAAAGCAAGCCCAAGCTTGTACCTTTTTAGTAACAAACAATAACTTTTCAGGAAGCCCTAACCAAAAGACTGTGCTTACTTACACATCACTGGACAATCTTGGGTCATATGGCCAGCCCATAGAGGCAAGGAAGTCTATGGAAGTGAATCATTTTAACTGAGCCTACTCTTGCCCTTAGTAAAGTGGGAAGTTCCATTAGTAAAGAATAGAGAATGGTTGTTAGGCAGGCAATGAGCAATGGTCATCTCCTGTGGTAGATATTTCCTTGAGACTTCATCAAGAGTACACAGCAGTGTAGAGAAAAATATTAAGTGGATATTCAAGCATATGCTTACACACCATCTTGGACCTTACTCATTTTCTTACTATTTCTGGAATCTTCAGTTTCCATCTTCAGATGTCTCCTCTATTTAATTCTTCAAAGTTGGAGTATTGATATTTGCCTTATTGACATTTAAGTATTGCCTTCTTTGCTTGGTGCCTCTATTCCCCATGTAAGATGGCAGCATGTTCACAGTTTGAGAGATCTGATTTTTCACCAGCTGCACAGTGGGCAGTCAAAAACTAAGGATTCACAACAGAACTGGGTTAAACTCAATTTCACTTCTTATAACCTGAGGGACTCTACCCAAGTTTCTTAACTTCTCTGAAACTTAGTTTCCTAGTATGACAATAAAGATACTAAAAATGCCTTCCTCAGAGGGTTTCTGGGCTTCCCTGGTGGCTCAGAAGTTAAAGCGTCTGCCTGCAATGCAGGAGACCTGGGTTCAATCCTTGGGTCGGGAAGATCCCCTGGAGAAGGAAATGGCAACCCACTCCAGTATTCTTGCCTGGAAATCCCATGGACAGAGGAGCCTGGTGGGCTACAGTCCACGGGGTCGCAAAGAGTTGGACACGACTGAGCGACTTCACTTTCACTTTCTTTCTTTTTCAGAGGGTTTCTATGAGGAGGAAGTAAGTCAGTGCATATAAAACATATAGAGGGATGTCTGACACATAGCAAAGATTAGATTGATTTTAGCTCTTATTGCTATTGTTGTTGCTGCTGCTATTAATCAAGTTGACCTGGATTTAAATCACTGACATGCCATTTTCTTAGTTAAGTTACGAAACGTCTTTGACTCTGTTTAATTGTCTAGAAAATGGTCACTGGGTCATGTAAGAGATGGTAAGTATGTAAAATATATGACAACTGTTACTCAGTTGTGTCTGACTCTTTGTGACCCCATGGACTGTAGCCCACCAACCTCCTCTGTCCATGGAATTCTCCAGGCAAGAATCCTGGAGTGGGTAGCCATTTCCTTCTCCAGGGGGTATTCCTGACCCAAGGATCAAGCCCAGGTATCCCACATTACGGGCAGATTTTTTTTTTATTACTGAGCCACCAGGGAAGCCCTGAGTATATGACAAAATGACCAATAAATAGCAAGATTAGTAAGTACTACTAGTTGCCTGTCACTCCATTTCCCTACTGCCTTGCAGCTAGGGGATGCCAAAGTCAATGTAAGTTTAATTCCCTAGAGAGACTTTTCCTTCCGAGTAAAAAGGCAAAAACTTATTTTGTGGAATCTCTTTGCTCTCTATGCTTCCCCATAAGATGCTTGGAGATACTCCACTCATCTTGAAAGCATGGGGGCAAGGGCCACAGACAAATGATGTTGGAGCAGGAAGATAGGCTTTGGGTCCCAGATTGCATCACTGAGGCCTAGTACCAGCTTTAGATTGCCTAACTCTAGATGTATTATATGAAAAGAAAAAAACCTTAGTTGTTTAAACCAATATTCCTCAAGCTTTATTTTCAGTTCAGTTCACTCAGTCATGTCCAACTCTTTGCAACCCCATGGACTGTAGCACGCCAGGCCTCCCTGTCCATCACTAACTCCCAGAACCTACTCAAACGCATGTCCACCGAATCGGTGATGCCATCCAACCATTTCATCCTCTGTCATCCCCTTCTCCTCCTGCCTTCAATCCCTCCCAGCATCAGGGTCTTTTCCAATGAGTCAGTTCTTTGCATCAGGTGGCCAAAGTATTGGAGTTTCAGCTTCAGCATCAGTTCTTCCAATGAATATGCAGGACTGATTTCCTTTAGGATGGACTGGTTGGATCTCCTTGCTGTCCAAGGGACTCTCAAGAGTCTTCTCTAACACCACAGTTCAAAAGCATCAATTCTTCGGTGCTCAGCTTTCTTCACAGTCCAACTCTCACATCCATACATGATTACTAGAAAAACAATAGCTTTGACAAGATAGACCTTTGTTGGCAAAGTAATGTCTCTGCTGTTTAATATCCTGTCTAGGTTGGTCATCACTTTTCTTCCAAGGAGCAAGTGTCTTTTAATTTCATGGCTGCATTCACCATCTGCAGTGATTTGGGACCCCTCAGAAATAAAGTCTTTCACTGTTTCCATTGCTTCCCCATCTATTTGCCATGAAGTGATGGGACCAGATGCCATGATCTTAGTTTTCTGAATATTGAGTGGTAAGCCAACTTTTTCACTCTCCTCTTTCACTTTCATCAAAAGGCTCTTTAGGTCTTCTTCACTTTCTGCCATAAGGGTGGTGTCATCTGCATATGAGAGGTTATTGATATTTCTCCTGGCAGTCTTGATTGCAGCTTGTGCTTCATCCAGCCCAGCATTTCTCATGATGTACTCTGCATATAAGTTAAATAAGCAGGGTGACAATATATAGCCTTGATGTACTCCTTTTTCTATTTGAAATCAGTCTGTTGTTCCAGTCCAGTTCTAGCTGTTGCTTCCTGATCTGCATACAGACTTCTCAGGAGGCAGGTCAGGTGGTCTGGTAATCCCATTACTTGAAGAATTTTCCACAGTTTTCTGTTGTCCACACAGTCAAAGACTTGGTCATAGTCAATAAAACAGAAGTAGATGTTTTTCTGGAACTCTCTTGCTTTTTCGATGATCCAACAGATGTTGGCAATTCATCTCTGGTTCCTCTGCCTTTTCTAAATCCAGCTTGAACATCTGGAAGTTTTATTTTACATGCAGCCTAACACAACCCCTGATGACATTGATTTTAGCTCTATGGAAATTGTATTAACAATCATCATCATCATCATCTCTCTCTATATGGTTCTAGGATGTCCACATCCGTGTTAATTACCAAAGGGTTTGATCAGGGCTCCATGGAAGAAACTTAATCTGCAGAAAGTATTGCTCAAGACTCCTTGGGTCTTCAGTTCTCATGAGGGTGGTGGAGGAATCTTAATTGCCTCTGGAACTTGGAGACAAGGACCATGCAGTAGTCAGAACAAACCATAGAGTCCTGAGGGGACTACTCCCCCAGGACAGCCTTGTGCATCCATTGAATCCCACTGAATCCCTCTGGGTCTGGAGTCTGGAGATCTGTGAGGTTTATACCATAAACACCTGGGTGACATTAATAATATCTACTTGGTGGCTAAAAAGAGATCAATGCTGAGTGAAGGGTAATGTTGCAAGGATTGTTCTGTGGATAATGTAACCACCACTAGAGATGAATGAGGAGTGACTGTTGAACACAATCTCTTCACTGGTTTATATTAAAAATAATCTTCTGATCAAATTTAGTCATACATAAAGGTATATATTTAACATTTATTATGAAGCAGGCACCAAACAGCACATATAACCAAGTTTATAAGTTTAATGAAACTTCAGCTATTGGCCTTTTAGGTTGCATGCAATGTTCACTTGAAGCAGAAATGACCATTTTCTAGAGGCAGAGTTTCATTAACCTCATAGTAGATATTAGGCCCTGGCATCCTGAAGACTAAGCCAACGGCCAGGCACAGGACAATCTAAGAACAATATCCCTAAGGGTACAGGTCATGAGGTTTTCTAGATTTTTACTCTGTTTATACAATGGGAGAGGGAGTCTTTAGAATATGTTATACAATCCGTGTATCTTTAAATTCACTATTTGCACCAGTTAAAACCCATTTCTAATATTCCTAATGCAAATTGACAAGTCATTAATTTTACCAATGAAAATCCATTTTTAACAGACATTCTACTAATTAAGAATACTCTGGTGGTGGTGTTGGAAGGCTAAGACAGCTAAATCCTTGCTAGGAAGCACCCCTGGAGAGTGAAATTTCTTAATAGAAGACTGATGACACATAGGGTTGACATTTTGATTGGGGCAAACGATCATCCTTCAAGTGTAGCTTAAGCTGACTGATATATCCTAACTTTATACTCCTTATAAACTAAACAGGATGTTTAAGTTACACACATTCTATTAAGCAACTCATATAACTAATAAAGGACAAAATCAGACTTGGCTCCTCTGACTCCCCAGTTTGAAAGTTCTTAGTACTATTGCATCCTAACTTGACATTAATTCTACAAACAGTCCAAACTCATTACCCTAAGAAGTAGCCTATTCTAAGTTAGCCTATTATCAAAAATTTTTCCACTTAAAGTAAAAATAGCAGATTTAGTTGCTGCTGTTTATCTTGGAGCATCACTGTAAATGGCATTAAGGCAGAATTTTTTAAAAAAACAGAGCATCAGGTAATGAAAGTTTAGATTTGTAAGATGTGGTCAAATGTCAAATAACAAATCATTGACTATTAAAGAATAAGAGAAAACAGGATAAACGTTGCTGAGAAGTTCAAAGCAAACTTTGTCTATCATCCCTCTTCTATTTTGACACTGAAATGTCTGTCTTTTGCAGGCCTGCTCTGATTTCATAACCATTTATGTTAACCTCTTTGATAGTTTTTATTATTATTATTAATAATAAGTGACCACACTGTGTATGGCTTCTAATTTATTTTTCCAGAGGAAATTCTGGGAAAACAAAGAGTTCCCAAATATGATTACTGGTTTGTAGTGGTATTGTTTACACCAATGATCTCCAACCTTTTTGGCACCAGGGACCAATTTTGTGGAAGACAATTTTTCCATGGAGCAGGGGTGGGGGGATGGTTTTGGAATGATCCTCATAAGGGACCAGCAACCCATGCACAGGTGGATACGAGCGATGGGGAGTGGCTATAAACACAGACGAGGCTTCACTTGCTGCTCCCTGTCACTCACCTCCTGCTGTACAGCCCAGTTCCTAGAAGGCCAAGGACCAGTACTGGCCTGTGGCCCATGGGGTGGGGATCCTTGCTTTATACTTTTGAAGAAGCCAAGACAGATCCTGCTGTGGGGATGCAGGGGTCATCTGAAGGAATAAAGAGGGTCTACACTGTCATTCCTATGCTTCTTCCCAGCTGGGCCTGGAGACCCAGAGGGGCCAAGCTCACACAGAGGCGGGGCCTTTCAGGTCCTACACATGCTTCTTGGCTATATGGAAATGTGTCCAGGGTTCTTCGGCTTTTCTTGTTTAGGTAAATCACTCTCAACTGTGATCTTATGTTTGCTTGATGGCTGTGGAGGTGAAGGCTGGAGATTGCCAATAAAACATTTTGAGAAGGTCTTGTTTTACTGGAGAATGAGGTTCAGCAAGCATGAGTACATCAACTGAAGCTAAAACTGTGACGAAATTGTTGGATTTCTTGAAGGAGTGGTGAGGAGTAGGTAGCATTAAGCTACAGCTAAAGAATCTGGTACTTCCCCACACCTCCCTCACCAAAACCATCCAAACAAACAAAAACAACGCTGTACTATCTCACACTTTCTCCATCTGTGAAACGAAGATAATTCTTCAGTCTCCTTCATGGCAATGACAAAATAAAAGCTCCTATAAAAGGCTTAGTTAGACACTAACTGTGAAGCCAATTCTTAATGATAATCTACTGAAGTCTTTATTGCTTCATCTTCTAGGAATTAAAAACCACTGGGCCTTCCTTGAAACCCTCCACTGAGAATAGCATATGGCTCCTAGAGTCTGTGCAATTAAGTTCCTGGAGAGGAGGAGGCAGGGAAATTGTCGACCTCTGAACTGACAGATGAAAACAAGAAACAAACAAACAAAAAGATAGCTGATAGGCAAACAGGTTAAATGGTTAAGCAGTGACCCATCTGAGTACTGGTTCTTTCTCTATTAAACCTAATATCAAAGGAAGAATGCCATGATAAGGAGTTCAAAAGTACCCTACGCTTAAAACAGCTTTGGAAAAACCAAGCTGGTTTAACTGATATAATTATTGTGCATTCACTGAAGTCTGAACAGCAAAGTATTTAAAGCACTGTCAGGAAATATTAAATCTCCCTTCTGAGACTAGGATGGAAAAAGGTAGGACAGCTCATTTTTAACATTAAAGCAGAATTGGGCCTGATGAGTATTTGAAATATTTCTTTCCCAATTTGGGGCGGCATTAGATTTTGGCTAGTAAAATATAAATGAACATCATTTGTACATGACAACTGCTGAGCCTAACCACTTAAAATTCCCTGAATGTCTTTTCTTTAGACGGGTTGCCAGATTCTCATCATCAAAGCTAGCAGAGCTGACCAAAGGCAGCTCTGTGGTGGAGGCCCCGCCTAAGCTGTGATGGTTAGAGAGATAGCTGTTTGTTTTGTGCAGACATGAATCACTATCAGGGCCATTACAACATTTCAAGCTAGGTCACAGTACTCCAGATCACTGTACATTTTGCTCTGAGGCCAGGGAGCTCAGAGACTTGCTGTTGCCTGTTTGTTTCAGTGGAAATCAAATCCATTTCAGCACCACTTCCTGCTGCTTTCCGTTGAGATCAAAGAGTTGAAGAGAAATACACAAGCATCAAGTGCTAAAGCCACAATACTAAAAATGACTAATCTAGTAAATGGTTTTGTTTATGATTTGGAAAATGGATTGAGACTAAAAAAAAATAACTATCTTTTCCTTTGTCCTTGGAGAAAAATTTAATCATGGTTAGTCCTTGCCATTATAGTGGTTTCACTGAAGCTACTTCCTAGGCCGAAGGAAACAGTTTATTACATACAAACTAATTCAAGAGATGAGATTGATTTGTCTCTTTTTGTAATCAAGGTCCTTATCTTTCCATTAGTCTAGTTTAAAAATATGGTGGCCAGATTCACCTAAGACTCTCAACTCTTGCTAATACCCTCCTCCCCATGACCCAGACTTGATTTCAAGATGGTGTCTAAAAGATCTATTAGAACAAAGAGCCTACTAATTAAGCAGCTAACCCCAAGACTGTGCCCTTAGCCTGGGGGAACTTGTTTTATTCCATTAATTTGAGAGCTGTTACTTTATCTCCAGCAGTAATTGGTGTGTTAAGTCTATCTGTACCCCCCTTATGTGGGAGGAGATACAATTTACTGTAATTTGAACTCAGTTTTATACCACAGTTTAGACTGGCAGGTCCCAGATTTTTCTTTGTTAGAGTGATCTTGAAGAAGCATCCTTGATGGTGTTTTGGAACACTGTTTCATCTTTATCTATTATCCATGCAAACGTTTTGTGTTTAGTTGAGGCTGTAGCTGATAGAACCAAAACACTTAGCAGATTTTGGATTGATTCTGCTCTCTGCCGCCCAGTTTGCCCTTTGCTGTATGAATGGAGCATGAAAGGTCACAGTAAATAAATCCTGGCCTGGGTTTGCAAAAATGTGAATAAAAGGTAGTCAGTCATGGTAGCTCCCTTTTGTGAGAAGGTTATTAAAGTTCACTGGAAAACAATTTCCCCAATCTCACATTTATAATTGAATACTGCTGTTGTGAGGTTTCAGTGAGATGAAGTATGTGAAAGCGCTTTGTAAACTCTGCAAAATAAAAAGTTTGAAAGAAGAGCCATATAGCTATCAACTGGGTTCCTACTGAAAAATAGGGTTGTGGGGGAAACTGTCTCATTTATAGATTTTTCTAATGATTGAATTTTTAAAACTACAAATACGTGTGGCTTATAAAATCAGCAAGATATGCAAGAATCTTTCCTTTTTAAAGTGCTTTGCATAGGAAAGGATGTTAAAAATAGGCAGTCTTTTGCCACTAAAATCCACTGTGCCTTGGATTTCAAATGATTAAAATAGGGGTAATTATCAATAGTTTTTCAAGAAAAAAAATCAGATATCTCAAATATCATATATGAAGTCAAGAGGGCTTTCTCCGGGGCTCAGTGGTAAAGAGTCTGCCTGCAGTGCAGGAGACATTGGAGGCTTGGGTTCGATCCCTGGGTTGGGAAGATCCCCGGGAGATGGGTGTGTCAACCCACTCCAGTATTCTTGCCTAGAGAATGCCATAGACAGAGGAGCCTGGTGGGCTACAGTCCAGAGTCACAAAGAGTCAGACACAACTGAAGTGACTGAGCATGCATGCATGAAGAAAAAATACAAAAATTGAAATTAGATTTTTTTCAGAATCATAATATATTCTATAGGTATAATTTGGAAACTGTTTAAGAAATTTTGAAATGTCTTATTTTGCTTTTAGCTGTTCAGTTGGTTTGCTCAGTCATGTCCAACTCTTTGTGACCCCATGAACAGCAGCATGCCAGGCTTCCCTGTCCATCATCAACCCCCAGAGCTTGCTCAAACTCATGTCCATCAAGTCAGTGATGTCATCCAACCATCTCATCCTTTGTTACCCTATTCTCCTCCCACCCTCAATCTTTCCCAGCATCAGGGTCTTTTCCAGTGAGTCAGCTCTTCACATCAGGTGACCAAAGTCTTGGAGCTTCAGCATCAGTCCTTTCATTAATATTCAGGGCTGATTTCCTTTAGGATTGACTAGTTTGAGACATTTTCCAGTAGTCATGTATGGATGTGAGAGTTGGACTATAAAGAAAGCTGAGCACTGAAGAATTGATGCTTTTGAACTGTGGTGTTGAAGAAGACTCCTGAGAGTCCCTTAGACTGCAAGGAGATCCAACCAGTCCATCCTAAAGGAGATCAGTCCCAGGTGTTCATTGGGGGGACTGATGTTGAAGCTGAAACTCCAATACTTTGGTCACCTGATGTGAAGAGCTGACTCATTTGAAAAGATCCTCTTACACTGTTGGTGGGAATGCAAACTAGTACAGCCACTCTGGAGAAGAGTGTGGAGATTCCTTAAAAACTGGAAATAGAACTACCTTATGACCCAGCAATCCCACTGCTGGGCATACACGTGGAGGAAACCAGAACTGAAAGAGACACGTGTACCCCAGTGTTCATCGCAGCACTGTTTATAATAGCCAGGACATGGAAGCAACCTAGATGTCCATCAGCAGACGAATGGATAAGAAAGCTGTGGTACATATACAGAATGGAGTACTACTCAGCCATTAAAAAGAATACATTTGAATCCGTTCTAATGAGGTGGATGAAACTGGAGCCTATTATACAGAATGAAGTAAGCCAGAAAGAAAAACACCAATAGAGTATACTAACACATATATATGGAATTTAGAAAGATGGTAACGATAACCCTGTATGTGAAGACAGCAAAAGAGACACAGATGTCTAGAACAGACTTTTGGACTCTGTGGGAGAAGGAGAGGGTAGGATGATTTGGGAGAATGGCATTGAAACATGTATAATATCATATATGAAACGAATCGCCAGTCCAGGTTCAATGCATAATACTGGATGCTTGGGGCTGGTGCACTGAGACGACCCAGAGGGATGGTACAGGGAGGGAGGAGGGAGGGGTTTCAGGATGAGGAACACATGTATACCTGTGGCAGATACATGTTGATGTATGGCAAAACCAATACAATATTGTAAAGTAATTAACCTCCAATTAAAATAAATAAATTTATATTTTTTTAAAAATGAAAAGATTGAGGGCAGGAGGAGAAGGGGATGACAGAGGATGAGATGGTTGGATGGCATCACCGACAAAATGGACATGGGTTTGGGTGGACTCCGGGAGTTGGTGATGGGTAGGGAGGCCTGGCGTGCTGCCGTTCATGGGGTCACAAACAGCTGGACATGACTGAGTGACTGAACTGAGCTCAGTTTGAGACAAATGCAGAAACTGAAATCCCAGATACATCAGGGAGGCCTAAGGGGACCCCCTTGTCTAGGGGGCAAATATCTCACCTTTTATCCCTTTCTTAAGTATAACAAAGCTTTATTAAATTTTTTCTTTGCGATGTTGTGTTAGTTTGTGCTGTACAACAATGTGAATCGGCTATATGTATACATATATGCCCTGCCTCTTGGGCCCCCCTCTCACCGCATTCCCCATCTCACCCCTCTGGGTCACAGAGCACTGAGCTGAGCTCCCTATGCTTCACAGCAGCTTCCCACTAGCTACCTATTTTATCCATGGTAGTGTATATGTGTAATCCCGATCTCCCAGTTCGTCCCACCCTCTGTTTCCCTGTCCTCTGTGTCCACATGCTCACTCTCCACATCTGCACCTCTTTTTCTGCCCCGCAAATAGGTTTATCTGTACCATTTTTTCTTGATTTCATATATATGCTTTAAAATACAATATTTGTTTAAGAAGTCCTCACTCTGCTGATTGCTGCTCTTCAGTGTTCGCATTCTGGGCTCCAGACATCCACTCTTCTTTTGGACTGTGGAGTCAGAAGATTCATGCCACCTGTTATTATTAGCTTTGGGGACCATGATTTAAGCTTATTGCAGCCATCTCTGTTAAACAGAGGTCTGTGATGATTAAGTGAGATTGACAACAACAGCCACCCAGAAAGTACACTGTTGCTGTTTTTCAGGTGCTCAGTTGTGTCCAACTCTTTGCAACCCCATGGACTACAGCACGCCAGGCTCCCCTGTCCTTCGCTATCTCCTGGAGTTTATTCAAACTCATGTCCATTGAATCTCTGATGCCTTCCGACCATCTCATCCTCTGTGGTCCCCTTCTCTTGCCCTCAATCATTCCCATCATCAAAGTCTGGGAAAGATAAGAAAGCACTTATCCATAAACAAATGTAAGATAGAATTTTATTTATTTCCTTTTCCCCACTGCCTTGTCCTTGTTGACATTCATGCAGCTGGAGTCCCATTGCCTAGGGACTTTGTTTGCTGCAGTTAATCTGATAAAGTAAACTCTGCTTATGTGTTAAAAGGTGCTAATAAGTTAACTTAGTGCCCTTCTCAGGTAATATATTTACATTTGGGAGGAACTGAAAGGATCTTTTTCCTTTTAGGTTTGGGAAGGGGAGGAGATAGTGGGAAACATTTAGTGTCAACACTTAGGATCTTCCCCTTGATCCAAACACTCCGATGGGAGCTCCATAGTTATTGTTTATAAAATCCACACAACAAACCTATGAGATGTGTACATGCGAAAGATTTCATAACACGTCTTGTGCAAGTGAATCAGTTCATTAGGGAAATGTGAAGGTTATAGTGTGATCAAAGCAGGGATGGGCACCATGATTTGGAACTTGCATCTTAGGAAAAAAGCTGTCAATTGCAGTTCATTATTTAGGGCTTTATTTATCTTAATAATGGGTAATCAGAATTTTAAGAATGTGTATGCAACCCAAGGCTAATGACAGTGCTGGAAGGGAAAAGAAAAGAAAAAGACTTTCTCTCTCTTTTAGTGAAAAGAAAAATGTATGGTGAACCACCATTTATTCGACATTTATCAAGATTTCTCATTACTTGTTTCAGCCATCCCCTCTTTTATTCTGAAATATGTTAAAGCGAATCAGTGACTTTATGTTATTTTGCTCCTACAAAACAATGGTGAAAATGATCATTTTTCTTTAACTTTTTTCTCATGGACCAGGGCTGATTACACTGAAACAATTCATACAGGAAAGTTAGGTTTCTCCTTTAATTGCCAATTGTCAGAGTGAAGTATTGTATACTGATGACATCCTGTGGGGACCAAGGAGGGTGTGTGTGTGTGTGTTGCATTTTGATTTTTGCTTTTATTGCTTTGACCACTCCTCTTTGTTTGAGTTCCATTATGAACTCACAAACCTTTTAACATAGTCAGTGTTGTAGCAGATGTCATTGATGCCCCCCTGTTCATATCACGCCAACACACACCATTTCTGAATGAAGACGGCAAATACCTGCAACTCTTCACCTGAGAATTTTTATCTCATCTTCTGAATAGGACAGGCAGGAAGTGCCAGAAAATTGACACACTGGGAGCATCTCTCAGCCAGGGCTATAGAAGGACAAGTCTGAGATGTGCTCTATAATGTTTCCCAGAGGTCCCAGCAGGAATGAACCCCAGTTGCACTCCACAGTGACTTGCTTATTAACATACCTTATATTGGCTTCCTACCCTTTCCTGTCTTGCTGTCTCATTCCCTGACCCCTCTCTCCTAGAATCAGCCCCCCATGAACCACATACACTCAAATCCCTGTTCAGAGGCCGCTTCTGGGAGAATCCAGCCTAAGGAAGTTGATACCAACAGTTGTTATAGGAACCAGACACTCAGAATGAGGTACCAATGAGAAAGATGGGCTAGCCCCACTTTAGCTGGGTGATGATTACCTCTGGTGTGGCAAAGCACTGGTTTCTTAGATTTCACCTATTTTGGATTGAGAAGGGCATCCTGTGGAAGGAGATGGACTGGTTTATGCAGTAGCTCCAAAGCTTGAAAGATATGAGGACTGGGAAATTAGTTGCTGTTGTTAACATACAAACGAAGGAAGAAAACAGAAGACTCAGATCAACAATCTATCAATTCAAGGTGTGGTCTGAAAACCAAATGCATCAGTGGTATTGTTTAAAAAGATCCAGAAGGCTGTGCTAATGATCAGACCCAATATTTAGATGTAAGTGGTGGAACTATGAAGTCAGCCTCTTGAAGTCATCCACAACTTGAGACCTAGAATGAGGACTTCTGGGTGGAGGTGCTTGAGCTCTGTCAACTCCTAGATTTCTCTGACCCCTGGACCAATAAAGGTGAGCCTTTTGGAAAGCAACCTCGCATTTTCTGAAGACTATGCAAGATCCTTTCCTGCAACAATGACTTCAAGATGTGTTTGTCCTCCTTGAGATCTCTACTTTTTCTGGACTTCTTCACTGCTTTAACATTTGTGTTATCCAATCTAACAGCCACAAGCCTCATGTAACTATAAACAATAATAATGCCAATTAAATAAAATCAAGAATCTTTTCTCTGTCACTAGCCTTATTACATGTTCTCGGTAAATAACTTGTGGCTAGGAGCTACCATGTTGGACAAAGCAGTTAGACAGTTTCATCACCACAGAAAGGTCTATTAGGCATAACTGATGTAGACTAGGGTTGGCAAACTTTTTTAAAGAGTTGGAAATTCGGTATTTTAGGGTTTGCAGGCCATGTGGCCCTTGTTTCTACCACTAAACTGTGTCTCTATAGCATGAACATAGCCATAGATAATACATAAATGGGCATGACTCTGCTCTTTAATTTTACAGCAACTTTCAGTAGCCAGCTCATGTGCCCTCATGGACCCACCTCTGGTCTATAACAAACAGTAGGGTCAAGTCTTATTATAGTGCAAGCATGAAGCACTGTTCATGCATCAGATGAGTGTAATTTCCATAAAAGAAAAATAGCTGGACTGACAATGAGGACCCATGAACCATAGGACTCTGGGAAGGTATCTAAGAGACTACGCTATTCCTAGGGGCAAGAAAGCTGGGCATCTGTTGATTCTGTTGCTTGACTTATATGATCGGAACATCAATAGTGGGAGAGTAGAAAACTGATGTCAAGTACCACCTTGGAAAATTATAATTTCTCACAATGTCCGATACTATGGGAAAAGGGGAATTATTCACCAAAGGGCTTACATATGGGGGCTTCCCTGGTGGCTCAGATGGTAAAGACTCTGCCTGCAATCACCCAGGTTGATCTCTGGGTTGGGAAGATCCTCTGGGGGAGGGCATGGCAGCCCACTCCAGTTTTTTGCCTGAAGAATCCCATGGACAGAGGAGTCTGGCAGACTACAATCTGTGGGGTCACCTAGAGTCGGACATGACTGAAGCGACTCAGCACGTGTGTATGTACACATGGGCTTATATATTCCAACAAATTTCAAGGCAACATGCTTGGGAATGCAACTTGAGGCTGTTCAGAGAGGAATATAAGGTTTGATAAGGAAAAGTGTATTGATGGGAGTGCTGGCAGGATCTACATCCTGGCAAGGGCTATTGGAGCGCAGCCTCATCTACTGCAGCAATGGCAACTTAACTCGCAAGCCTCCCATTTTCTGGAGGCCTAGAGTAAATAAAGTGGAAATGCCAGAACTGTCTTGGCAGCATATTAAGGAAAGGGTCAAAAGGATCATAGATGTGGAAATCTATGAATGGATTTATTACATAATAAAAAAGTAAAAAGAAAACCCAGCTCTCTATGTTCCCCAGAGGGTCCAGAAGATATCCCTTCACTATTGCAATAGGGGAGGAGAGAAGTTAATGGTGGTTATCATTTGTGAGCCAGGCAGGGTAAAATGAAGGTTATTACAGACCGGGGCTACTTAACATCATTGGGGATGATAAGCCTCCAGCCCACTAGAGGCCAGGTGGCAGCATTTAACCATCAGAAGCAAGGTGAATATAATTTCCATAATAGGTGTACAGCTAGAATGACAATGAGGAGCCCATGCCTCACAGGAATCTGTGAAGATATCTAACAGATCAAGGTATTCCTAGAGGCAAGACGATTGAGCCTCTGATGATGGTGTTTCTTGACTTATATCACAAAAAATCAGTAGGGGGCCAACAGAAAACTGATGTCAGATGCTGTATTTTGGAAAATCACAGTCCCTCACACTATTCTCAGGCCCAGAATCCACTAGTTAAAGGGAAGGTTATTTCCTTTGGAGGAAGGGAGCTGTGATGTCACAGAAGTCTGACATCAGATAGCAGCATGTGATGTCATAGCAGTAGCTACTTCCCCAATCTACCCCCACAGGACTTATGGTTATTTACCCGATAATGGCACACTCAGGAAACGCAGATTTTCCAAGGGCGATTGGGTACTGGATTATAGATGATAGTGATAGAGTATCATCTATCAGGGCTATGGAAGGCGTACGATAGAGTCCAGTCCCAAGTCCATCTTACAGTGAATACAGTGGATCGGTGGGCCATGCAGTGATGATTTTTCAAGCCCTAAATGCATCATTAGGCTGAATTTACCTAGAGGTTGACAGAGCCCTCACATTCATTTCTTGACTGAGGAGTGTTATGTTAGAGGAAGTTAGTGGAAGCATGGCAGCAGGATAATGGCTTTGCAAAGATGTCCATGTCCTACTCCCTGGAACCTGCTAATAAGTTAAGTTACAGAGCAAAGGGTTAAGGTTGCTAACCAGCTGAACTTTGGCCAAAGAGATTATTCGAGATTATCTGGGAGGCCCAATGTAATCATGGGTCTATAAATGGAAAAGGAGGCAGAGGAGAAAATCTGATTTAAAGAGAGATCTGAAGATGATGTGATGCTGGCTTTGAAGGCAGAGGAAGAGGTCACAAACCAAGGGATGTAGAAGACTCTAGAAACTGGAAAAGTCAAAGGAAGAGACTCTCTCCAGATCCTCCAGACTGAATATAGTTCTCCCAATTCCTTGATTTTATCACAGTGAGACCTTCAAAACTGTAAAATAATAAATTTCTGTTGTTTTAAACACTAAATTTGTAGTAATTTGTTATAGCAACAATAGAAAACTAGTAGAAGAAGCTCTTAAATTTGTACCACTACTCTCCACCCGGCAAGGAATTAAAATTAAAGCAATATTGCATCCTGGATGAATACAGAGCTGAGTACTACTCTCCAGACTTACAGGTTGCTGAGATAGCGGATACTATTCTTTTTTGATTCACTGTATGGTCACTCATGTAGAGCCAGACATCCTGGAATGTGAAGTCAAGTGGGCTTTAGAAAGCATCACTACGAATAAAGCTAGTGGAGGTGATGGAATTCCAGTTGAGCTATTTCAAATCCTGAAAGATGATGCTGTGAAAGTGCTGCACTCAATATGCCAGCAAATTTGGAAAACTCAGCAGTGGCCACAGGACTGGAAAAGGACAGCTTTCATTCCAATCTCAAAATGGAAATACAAAAAACCTCGAATAGCCAAAGCAATCTTGAGAAAGAAGAATGGAACTGGAGGAATCAACTTGCCTGACTTCAGGCTCTACTACAAAGCCACAGTCATCAAGACAGTATGGTACTGGCACAAAGACAGACATATAGATCAATGGAACAAAATAGAAAGCCCAGAGATAAATCCACACACATATGGACACCTTATCTTTGACAAAGGAGGCAAGAATATACAATGGAGTAAAGACAATCTCTTTAACAAGTGGTGCTGGGAAAACTGGTCAACCACTTGTAAAAGAATGAAACTAGATCACTTTCTAACACCGCACACAAAAATAAACTCAAAATGGATTAAAGATCTAAATGTAAGACCAGAAACTATAAAACTCCTAGAGGAGAACATAGGCAAAACACTCTCAGACATAAATCACAGCAGGATCCTCTATGATCCACCTCCCAGAATTCTGGAAATAAAAGCAAAAATAAACAAATGGGATCTAATTAAAATTAAAAGCTTCTGCACAACAAAGGAAAATATAAGCAAGGTGAAAAGACAGCCTTCTGAATGGGAGAAAATAATAGCAAATGAAGCAACTGACAAACAACTAATCTCAAAAATATACAAGCAACTTCTGCAGCTCAATTCTAGAAAAATAAATGACCCAATCAAAAAATGGGCCAAAGAACTAAATAGACATTTCTCCAAAGAAGACATATGGATGGCTAACAAACACATGAAAAGATGCTCAACATCACTCATTATTAGAGAAATGCAAATCAAAACCACAATGAGGTACCACTTCACACCAGTCAGAATGGCTGCGATCCAAAACTCTGCAAGCAATAAATGCTGGAGAGGGTGTGGAGAAAAGGGAACCCTCCTACACCGTTGGTGGGAATGCAAACTAGTACAGCCGCTATGGAGAACAGTGTGGAGATTCCTTAAAAGATTGCAAATAGAACTACCTTATGACCCAGCAATCCCACTGCTGGGCATACACACCGAGGAACCCAGAATTGAAAGAGACACATGTACCCCAATGTTCATCGCAGCACTGTTTATAATAGCCAGGACATGGAAACAACCTAGATGTCCATCAGCAGATGAATGGATAAGAAAAGCTGTGGTACATATACACAATGGAGTATTACTCAGCCGTTAAAAAGAATTCATTAGAATCAGTTCTGATGAGATGGATGAAACTGGAGCCGATTATACAGAGTGAAGTAAGCCAGAAAGAAAAACACCAATACAGTATACTAACACATATATATGGAATTTAGGAAGATGGCAATGACGACCCTGTATGCAAGACAGGGAAAGAGACACAGATGTGTATAACGGACTTTTGGACTCAGAGGGAGAGGGAGAGGGTGGGATGATTTGGGAGAATGACATTCTAACATGTATACTATCATGTAAGAATTGAATCGCCAGTCTATGTCTGACGCAGGATGCAGCATGCTTGGGGCTGGTGCATGGGGATGACCCAGAGAGATGTTATGGGGAGGGAGGTGGGAGGGGGTTCATGTTTGGGAACGCATGTAAGAATTAAAGATATTAAAATTAAAAAAAAAAAAAGAAAGGCAATGCCAAAGAATGCTCAAACTACCACACAATTGCACTCATCTCACATGCTAATAAAGTAATGCTCAAAATTCTCCAAGCCAGGCTGCTAAAGTACATGAACCATGAACTTCCTGATGTTCAAGCTGGTTTTAGAAAAGGCAGAGGAACCAGAGATCAAATTGCCAACATCTGCTGGATTATCGAAAAGCAAGAGAGTTCCAGAAAAACATCGATTTCTGCTTTATTGACTATGCCAAAGCCTTTGACTGTGTGGAGCAGAGTAAACTGTGGAAAATTCTGAAAGAGATGGGAATACCAGACCACCTGACCTGCCTCTTGAGAAATCTGTATGCAGGTCAAGAAGCAACAGTTAAAACTGGACATGGAACAACAGACTGGTTTCAGATAGGAAAAGGAATACGTCAAGGCTGTGTATTGTCACCCTGCTTATTTAACTTCTATGCAGAGTACATCATGAGAAACGCTGGACTGGAAGAAACACAAGCTGGAATCAAGATTGCCGGGAGAAATATCAATAACCTCAGATATGCAGATGACATCACCCTTATGGCAGAAAGTGAAGAGGAACTAAAAAGCCTCTTGCTGAAAGTGAAAGTGGAGAGTGAAAAAGTTGGCTTAAAGCTCAACATTCAGAAAATGAAGATCATGGCATCCGATCCCATCACTTCATGGGAAATAGATGGGGAAACAGTGGAAACAGTTTCAGACTTTATTTTGAGGGGCTCCAGAATCACTGCAGATGGTGACTGCAGCCATGAAATTAAAAGACGCTTACTCCTTGGAAGAAAAGTTATGACCAACCTAGATAGCATATTCAAAAGCAGAGACATTACTTTGCTGACTAAGGTCAGTCTAGTCAAGGCTATGGTTTTTCCAGTAGTCATGTATGGATGTGACAGTTGGACTGTGAAGAAAGCTGAGTGCCGAAGAATCGATGGAGAAGGCTCTTGAGAGTCCCTTGGGCTGCAAGGAGATCCAACCAGTCCATTCTGAAGGAGATCAGCGCTGGGATTTCTTTGGAAGGAATGATGCTAAAGCTGAAACTCCAGTACTTTGGCCACCTCATGCAAAGAGTTGACTCATTGGAAAAGACTTTGATGCTGGGAGGGATTGAGGGCAGGAGGAGAAGGGGACGACAGAGGATGAGATGGCTGGATGGCATCACAGACTCAATGGTAGTGAGTCTGAGTGAACTCTGGGAGTTGGTGGTGGACAGGGAGGCCTGGCGTGCTGCGATTCATGGAGTCACAAAGAGTCAGACACGACTGAGCGACTGAACTGAATGGTCCCTGAAAAATCAGATGGATCATGGCAGAGAATGGTGAACTATCACAAACTTAAACAAGTGGGAGCCCTAGCTGCAGCTACTGTGCCAAATGTGGTATCTTTACTAAAAAAAGGTCAAAATAGCCTCTAGCTCTTGGAACACAGCTATTGATCTGGTGAATGCATTCTTTTCAATTCCCATCATGAAGGAGGATCAAAAGAAGTTCAGATTCACCTGGGAATGAGAAGTGTACATGTTCATTTATAATTATGCCCCAGGGTTATGATACTTCCCTAGTTTTGATAGTCTCGACATTCCAAAAGATAGGAAGTTGACCCAGCATACTAATGTTATCATGTTAGCCAGAACTGTTGAGCAGGAAATATACTCTGAATGTCCTGAAACAAGTGTACACAACACAGCGAGAGAGAAATCTTATGAAGATCTAGGGACCTCACACATCAGTGATATTTTTAGGGGTCTAATTGTCTTACTGTGCCAGGACACTCCCTCCAATATATAAGACAAATTACTGCATCTTGAACCTCCTACCATGAAGAAAAGAGATATGCATTTTAGCACTATTTCTTCATTTTAATTTTTTTAATATAGTAAAAGTATAAATCTTAAGTGTATTATTATGCATATATATGTGTGTGCATATATATATTAAAAAGTGAAAGTGAAGCTGACTCAGTCATGTCCAACTATTTGTGACCCCATGGACTATACAGTCCATGGAATTCTCCAGGCCAGAATACTGGATTGGGTAGCCTTTCCCTTCTCCAGGCAATCTTCCCAATCCAGGGATAGAACCCAGGTATCCCACATTGCAGGTGGATTCTTTACCAGCTGAGCCACAAGGGAAGCCCAAGAATACTGGAGTGGGTAGCCTATCCCTTCTCCAGAGGGCCTTCCTGACCCAGGAATTGAACCGGGGTCTTCTGCATTGCAAGTAGAGTCTTTACCAACTGAGCTATGAGGGAAGCCTGTATCTATGTATGAGAGACAGAGAGATAGACAAAGTAATCATGACTCTGATTAGCTCATATCAAGGACATTCCCAGAAATTTGTTCATGACCTTTCCAGTCAGTATCCCATCCCCCCAAAGGTAGCAATTATTTGATTTCTATCTTCATAGATTAATTCAACTTGTTTTTCACTTCATCTAAATGAAATCATAGTACATGTACTTTTACGTTGGCTTACTTGACTCAACATGTTGTTTTTTGAAGTATGTGTATGTTGTTTCGTGTTTAGTAATTGCTTTTTTCTGATGGCATAGTATTTTGCTGTGGATACACAGAGAATGAGTATATCAAAATAAGGTTACCGATTCTTCTGCTAAAGGATGTTTAGGCTGTTTCCCATTCGGGTATATTATGAATGAACTTCCGTGACTATTTTTAGATCAACCTTTGGGACACGTGCACTCATTCATTTTGGGTATACAGATGAGAATGAAATTGCTAGTCACAAGTGAGTGTACATCAACTTCTTTAGAAACTGTCATAAACAATTTTCCAAAGTGGTGGACCATTTATCTCCACTAGCCACACATGAGCGTTTGAATTATTCTCAACCCTTGTCAACTTGGTTTCGTCCATCTTTAAACAAGTTTAGCCATTCTTGTGTTTGTGTTTTTAATTTCCCATCGTGTTTTAATTTTCAGTTCTCTATTGATCGATGATGTTGAGTATCTTTGCATGTGCTTATTGGCCACTTGAATATCTTCTTTGGTAAAGTGCTTGGTGTTTTACTGATTGCTCTATTGGAATTTGTCTTTTTGCACAGTCTTGATACATACATATTGCAAATATTTGTTAGACAAACCATATTGCAAATATTTTCTCCAAAGCCTTGGGCTTCCAGTTTTTACTTTCTTAAACATTTCTCTTGATTAGAAGTGGACCATTTGGACAAAGTCCAACAAATTTCTTTCTATTGTGGTTTGTGTTTTTGCATTCTGTCCAAGAAATCTTCCTTTACTGTAAAGTTATAATGATATTTTCCTATAACTTTATAGTTTATACTTTCCCATTTATGTCTGTGACCCATCCCAAGTTACTTTATATGTATAGTGTGAGCTAGTGGTCAAAGTTCATTTTCTCCGCATAGAGATAGGCAGTCACTTCAGCATCATTTATTGAAAAGAATTTCTTTCATCTTTGAAATGCGCTGAGGCCTTTGTTGAAAATAAGAAAATTAAATACATGCTGGTGTATTTTTGGACTTTGTATTCTGTTACATAGATTTATCTGTAGCCAAACACCACACTGTTTAATTGCATAGGTTTAGAAGAAGTCTTAAAACCTGACAGTGTAAATACTCCAAATTTCTTCATCTTCAGGATTATCTTAGCCATTCTAAGTCCTTTGAGTTTTCATTTAAATTTTAAAATCATCTTCTCAATGTGTATATGTATAGTTTGCTGGGATTTTGACTGGGATTATATGATGTCTATAGATCAGTTTGGTCATTTTTGCTAAAAGTAGATTCCCTCTGATTCTCTAAATATGTAATCATATCATATGCAAAAATAGTTTTATATCTTCTACATATTTTTCTTGATTTATATAATAGATATAGATATATACTGTCTAGGACCTCAAGTCCAGCATAAACTGGAAATAAAGAGAGTGAAATTCATTGACTTGTTTCCAATTTTATCAGATTTATCAAGATAATACTTCATGTTAAATATTGAATACTTTTCCAAATTTAAGGGAAAGACATGCTGGATCATATAGTAAATCAGCTGAAGCAATATTATCAAATGTGATATATGCTGTCTATGTTTCTACTTTCAGTTGAGATATAGGAGGCTTTGGCAAATCATTATTTCTTGGGGGAAAATGAAAAATTAAATTAAAAATTTTTATATAGAATACATTAAAATAGTTAAAAATTTAAAGTTATATATATATTTAATAGATGGTTTTTAAAAATCATCATTTAAAAAGAGAATTTTTAAGTTCACACAAAAATTGAGCAGAAAGTACAGAGAATTCCCATATATCCTCTGGTCCTCTTCCCTGTCAAACTCTCCCCCATTTTCAACATCTAACACTACAGTGGTGCATTTGTTATACTGGATTAACTACATCTAGACATCATAATCAACTGAAGTCTGTCATTTACATTCACTCTTGGTGTGAATATTCTGTGGATTTTAACAAACATATAATGACATACATTCACCACTGTAGTACCACACGGAACAATTTCACTGCCCTAAAATTACTCTGTGCTCTGCCTAGTCATCCTCATCCCCACACTCCCACCTCCTGGCAACTGCTAATCTTTTTATTGACTCCATGTTATTATCGTTCAGTCACTCAGTTGTGATTGACTCTTTGTGACCCCATGGACTGCAGCACACCAGTCTTCCCTGTCCTTCACCATCTCCTGGAGTTTGTTCAGACTCATGTCCATTGAGTTGATATGCCATCCTACCATCTCATTCTCCATCATCCTCTTCTCCTCCTGCCCTCAATCTTTCCCAGTATCAGGGTCTTTTCAAATGAGTCAGATCTTTGCATCATGTGGCTAAAGTATTGGATCTTCAGCTTCAGCATCAGTCCTTCCAGTGAATTTTCAGGTCTGATTTCCTTTAGGATTGACTGGTTTGATCTCCTTGCTGTCCAAGGGACTCACAAGAGTCTTCTCCAATACCACAGTTCAAAGCATCAATTTTGAACTGAGTTTTGTAAGAAACCATGCTGTCTTCCAAAGTGGCCATACCATTTTGAATTCCCACCAGCAATTAATGAGAGTTCCAGTTGCTTCAAATCCTCATGAGCATTTGGTGTGATTGGAGCTTTGGATTTTGGCTGTTATAATAGGTATGTAGTGGTGTCTCACTGTTGTTTTAATTTGCATTTTCCTATGACAAATGATGCTGAGAATTTTCTGTGCTTATCTTCCATGTGTATCTTCTTTGGTGAGGTGTCTATTCAAGCTTTTGCACATTTAAAAAATCTGGTTATTCAGTGCTCAGAGTTCTTTGTATATTTTGGACATAAAAGAAATTTATTAGATATGTCTTCTGCAAAGACATATTATTTATTAGATATGACTTTTGTAAATGCTTTCTCCCAGGCTGTGGCTTTCTTCTCACTCTCTTGACAGTATCTTTTTCAGAGTAGACATTTTTAATTTTAATGAAGTCCAGCTTATCAATTATTTCATGGGTTGTGCCTTCTGGGTATTTTATCTAAAAAGTCATCAATATAGCCAAAGTTGCCTAGATTTTTTCCTATACTATCTTCTAGGAGTTTTATAGTTTTGCATTTTACATTTATGTCTTGATCCATTTTGAGTTAATTTTTGTGACGGGTTCAAGGTTTGTGTCTAAATTCTTTTTTTTTTTTTAATTTAAACTTTACATGTGGATGTCCAGTTGCTGTAGCATCATTTATTGAAAAGATTATCTTTTCTGCAAGGTCATGTATTTTTAAAAACATATTGGAACACTGTGGATGCAGATATGCCTAAAGGAAGTAAATTCTAGAAAGAGACAAGCCTGTCCTAGTTGGGCACAGATTTCATTTAATTTTCGCAAAAACTCTGTGAAGTAGGATTAATATTAAACTACTTTCTTAAAGTCACACAGCTCAAAGGCAATGAGGAAATGTCCAGAGGAAATGTAAAAGTGTCAGTGATCTACTTGTCAAAACCAACAGAAACACTTTAGCTGGCATCTTGTTGGTAGTTGGCCATGTTAAATTTTTTTTGAGAATTCTCCCCTTTGATTCTTGTGACACTGAACTCTTCCTTCTTTTACTCTGGCCCTTCCTTTTTGGTTTTCTTTTCCCGTCTCCTTAGGTGTGGGTATTCCCCAAAGAGCTAACTACAATGTTCTTCTTGCCAATGTCTTTCCTGGGTGATGATGTTTCTCTATTCTGGTGGTCCAAACCAGTGCTAAAGTTAAGTTAGTTAGTTAAGTCACTCAGTCACGTCTGACTCTTTGCAACCCCGTGGACTGTAGCCCACCAGGCTTCTCCATCCATGGGATTCTCCAGGCAAGAATACTGGAGTGGGTTGCCAGCTAATGATTCCCCCAAATATTTACTACTAGTTCAGATATTTCTGCTAAATTTATGGCAGGATCTCTACTTGAATTATCTCACAGAAGCCCAAACCCAACCTGTCCAAAACTGACCTCAACTTCTATGCTGTCTGGTTTAGAGAATGGAACTATTTGAAAGTTTTCAAGCCTGAAAGTTGGCCATAATCATAATTCTCTCCCACCCCTGCTTTCAAGCAGTTACTAATGATTATCACTTACATATTCTTCAGTTCAGTTGCTCAGTTGTGTCCGACTCTTTGCGACCCCATGAAACGCAGCACACCAGGCCTCCCTGTCCATCACCAACTCCCGGAGTTCACTCAGACTCACGTCCATCGAGTCAGTGATGCCATCCAGCCATCTCATCCTCTGTCGTCCCCTTCTCCTCCTGCCCCCAATCCCTCCCAGCATCAGAGTCTTTTCCAATGACTCAACTCCTCTTCGCATGAGGTGGCCAAAGTACTGGATTTTCAGCTTTAGCATCATTCCTTCCAAAGAAATCCCAGGGCTGATCTCCTTCAGAATGGACTGGTTGGATCTCCTTGCAGTCCAAGGGACTCTCAAGAGTCTTCTCCAACACCACAGTTCAAAAGCATCAATTCTTCGGTGCTCAGCTTTCTTCACAGTCCAACTCTCACATCCATACATGACCGCTGGAAAAACCATCACCTTGACTAGACGGACCTTCATTGGCAAAGTAATGTCTAGGTTGGTCATAACTTTCCTTCCAAGGAATAAGTGTCTTTTTATTTCATGGTTGCAATCACCCACCATCTGCAGTGATTTTGGAGCCCCCCAAAATGAAGTCTGACACTGTTTCCACTGTTTCCCCATCTATTTCCCATGAAGTGATGGGACCAGATGCCATGATCTTAGGTTTCTGAATGTTGAGCTTTAAGCCAACATATTCTTAAGTAATCTCTTATATCCACCCTTTCTATACGTTCTCATTGTTAATATCTTATTCCAGAACATTTCTATTTCTTCCCTGTTACTGCAACAATCCCTTAACCTCCCTCCTGCCTCTAGCCTGATTCCTGTCCAATCCATCATCTGTCATAGTGTCAGGATGGTCTTTCTAAACCCACATTTCTTTATATGTCTCCCCTTTTAAAACCCTTTCCAACTGACTTTGGGAAAAAGAAAACACATCCTTTAATATGACTTCTAAATCTAGTCAGTTAGTTCAGTTCAGTTCACTTCAGTCGCTCGGTTGTGTCCAACTCTTTGCAACCCCATGAATCGCAGCACGCCAGGCCTCCCTGTCCATCACCAACTCCCGGAGTTCACTCAGACTCACTTCCATCGAGTCCGTGATGCCATCCAGCCATCTCATCCTCTGTCGTCCCCTTCTCCTCCTGCCCCCAACCCCTCCCAGCATCAGAGTCTTTTCCAATGACTCAACTCCTCTTCGCATGAGGTGGCCAAAGCACTGGAGTTTCAGCTTTAGCATCATTCCTTCCAAAGAAATACCAGGGCTGATCTCCTTTAGAAGACTGGTTGGATCTCCTTGCAATCCAAGGGACTCTCAAGAGTCTTCTCCAACACCACAGTTCAAAAGCATCAATTCTTCAGCGCTCAGCTTTCTTCACCGTCCAACTCTCACATCTATACATGACCACAGGAAAAACCATAGCCTTGATTAGACAGACCTTTGTTGGCAAAGTAATGTCTCTGCTTTTCAATAGCCCCCAATTCATCTCTCTAATGGCACTTCTCATGACTACCATTTGCATTTTCCTAAGCAAGCCATGTTCTCTCTTATCTAAGAGATTTCTAGCATATTATTGCTTCTTCCTGGGAATTAGGATGCTTCTCCTTTTATGTCCTGGTCACCTTTTGGTATTATGTTACTTATTGTAGTTTTTTTTTTTATTATATGTTTACTTCAGGCCTTCCCTATTACACTGTAGATACCTCAGAGGCAAGCACAGTTTTGCTTTAGCATCTCCAGCCTCAGAAAATTTGGTTACAAATAGGTGAAGGAAGTACATTCTCCACAGCTGAGCTCTGTACTCTGATAACTGTGACTGCCTACTCTGGATTTTGTTTGGGGATTTTTAAGCCTCAATATGGTGCTCCAGTGTCTCTCCAGTCCTCTGTGGCCTGGTTTAATCATATAAATGGTCTTGCTATGGTCCCTACATGACTTTCTATCACCTATTGACATAGGCCTTCTGTCTTTTGAAGAACTAGCCTTGCAGGGTAGATTGGGCCTCTTTGTAGCCCATACTCCAACCCCTATAATCTCCAGACTCAAGCTTTACTTTGTTTTATTTCAGCTTGGAGATCCCTTAGCTACAAGTTGCAAGAGTTAACTTCTGCTCAAAGAGGTGTCTTCTGTCACCTACTAGCTTGCCATTGCTACCTTAATGGCAATTAATGTTTAGGGTCCCCAGCTGCTTAGAAATAAAATAACACCATGATCATGATAAAGGGAGTTTAGGATAGCTGGCACATATCTTGTAGAAATTGTTGGCATAGATTTTAAGGGAAAATAAGGTGGACGTAGGAGAGGGCAATGGCACCTCACTGCAGTACTCTTGCCTGGAAAATCCCATGGATGGAGGAGCCTGGTAGGCTGCAGTCCATGGGGTCGCGAAGAGTCAGACACAACTGAGCGACTTCACTTTCACTTTTCACTGTCATGCATTGGAGAAGGAAATGGCAACTCACTCCAGTGTTCTTGTCTGGAGAATCCCAGGGACGGGGGAGCCTGGTGGGCTGCCATCTATGGGGTCACACAGAGTCGGATACAACTGAAGTGACCTAGCAACAGCAGCAGGAGAAGGTAGATTTATAATTAGCAAATGGAAAAACTAAACCTATCATTTGTCTTTGCCACCAAAGGACAGGGGCCAGGAATGAATGAGCAACCTTTAAGCAATGGAGAAATAAAGAAGGCAAGAAACATCATTTTATCGTCGGGTACTTCTACAAGTTACTTTGAGATAGCTGTTCATGGGGGATTCTCAGAAGGGGCTCACAGACTTCTGAGTCATGGTCCCTTAGGTCCTTCTGAGAATAGCATGTGAGGAGGTACAGATCTCTATTGATTGGAGGCAGACAAGTTGAGGAAGCATGGGGGAGGTGAGGGAGCAGATGGAGAATGGGCTCTGCAACTGGACAGTCTCTGTCATAACACTGGTTCCATTGCTTCCTAGGACAAATCTATGACTTCTCTCTGCCTGAGTTTCTTGTGTACTCATTGGAGAAATAATACTGTATCAGAACAGAGAAGGGTTACATCAAATAACTAGTGTAAACATCAGATGATGATGATGATGTGATTGTTATTTTTCTTTTGTGACATCCTGAGTCCTGAGTTGACCCAAGAAAAATTGGTGGGGATTTGAGTGTACCTATGGGGTTGGATGGCTTATTCCATTCTAGCTAGTAACATTTCCTACCCCATGCAAGTCAGTCCTGGTCTATTTGCTCTCAGATCCACCCTAGCTCTCTTTTGTTCAGTTCTATATTTCAAGGGGTCTACTCCCTGAGGAGAGTGTCCTAGGTTCCCATGCCTACTATCTTCTGTTTTATTTAGTACAAGGCACCAGAAGAAACAGGATTGTGGGAGAGAAATCAGGATATTTCCCCCTACCTGGCAGCCTCAGGAGGTGTCTGCAGTCACTGAGTTTCTTCTCTGGTTCCAGATCCCACTGGATAAGTCCATCACAGTTTCAGCTTCCACTGAGCTCCACTGACTCATCCATTCAAAGGTGCTAATGGCTTCCTCTTTCAGCTAATCTCTGGGTTGCTTTACTATCTCCTGGTTGACTTTTAGTTCTTCCATTACCTGTATACCCAATCACTTTGATTAAATCCCCTCTTTTAAAAAAGAAACTGGTTTTTGTTTTCTGATTTGGACTCTGACCAATACCCTCTACATTCCTGTCCCAGCCCTCCTGTCAGTGTCTCTGGATGCCTAAAGTTAGGGGACATTGCCTGGAGCTCATGTGGCTCTAACAAGTGGACGCTGACTGACTCCACTGCCCTCTCGCCCCTAACAGTGCTCAGACTTAGGCCCTTTAGCTACGCACAAAGGCAGTCAGGTGGCAACATTCCCCAGCCCGAGCTGTGTGGGATGATTCCCCAACAGTCCCAAACATTGCTGCTATCTATATGACAGCAAAGAAATGTTTTGGCAGAAGCCAGTCTGGGCATCAAAATGCTGAGGCCCATATGTTCCTGCTAACTTCCTGCCAAAATGTTGTTGTTTGAGTTATGAAGAGTATAACTTTTTAATCCAGAATTAAAAGGGAACTCTAACCCAGGGAAACATTTTAAACTAAAAAATAAGATAATAAAATGAGTTCGAATGTAATAAAAATGGCAAATGGGAGTGATTGAGATTGGGTAGTTAGGGAGGCAAACTCTAGGAATTGTAGCAGGGTTTCTATTGTCTGCTTCATCCTGGACTTTTAAGCTCTGGTGCTCACTTAGCCTGACTTCTAAACAGAAACTGAAGAGAGCAGACATTTCCCACTCATACTCAACCAATCCTTGCTCACTTCTGGTCTTCCTGATCCTGGGTTCTGAACTGTACCTCAAAAGCAGCTGCTTGCTGCCCTCTCTGGTTTCTGTAACTCACCCATCCTCTTCTTCTCTGTTGGGAGTATGTTTATGACTCTGCTTTCACTTGTTTTCTACCCTGCTGCTGCTGCTGCTAAGTCGCTTCAGTCGTGTCCGACTCTGTGTGACCCCATAGACAGCAGCCCACCAGGCTCCCCCGTCCCTGGGGTTCTCCAGACAAGAACACTGGAGTGGGTTGCCATTTCCTTCTCCAATGCATGAACGTGAAAAGTGAAAGTGAAGTCACTCAGTCGTGTCTGACTCTTCAGCGACCCCATGGACGGCAGCCCACCAGGCTCCCCTGTCCCTGGGATTCTCCAGGCAAGAACACTGGAGTGGGTTGCCATTTGTTTTCTACCTTGATGGTAGCCATCTCTTCAGCTTCAGGAAAAATCCCCTCCTCTTCTCAATAATCCTACCAGCTAGGTAGTCAAGAGCTCTTCAACATTGTTCTGTGGAAAAAAGGCATTGTTTTGTGACAAAAGGGAGAATTTGGCCCTTATAAAATATAACAAGAAGGAGAAAGTGGCAAAATCCAGTACAGAGTGGCAAGACAGCCCTGCACGGGGAAAGAAGCAAATTTTACAATGTGTAACTTCTTTATTTCTTCAGAGAAACCATAATTTGAAAATTTTAAGATACATCAAAGAGTTATCAATAATAATAAAAGAGAGAGATGCTGGTAAGGAATTGTGGCCACATGGCTTGGCGATTCAGAGATTCCAAGGGGAATTATTTTAATATAGGCTCTTTGCTATTTGTATCCCACTCATATCTCCAGGTTCACCTCCACTCCAGACATCACCTGCAGACAATTCCCAGATGCTCCAAGGGTGTCTTCTCTCTTGCTGCCTGGGGGAGCTATCTGGCTAGAGGAACATGCCCACTTGTGTGGGAGGAGGGCTAGAGGTATGGAGAGTAACATCCCAGGAATGATCATCAAACATTAAGAGACAGGACTTGATCCAGGTTCTTTAAGCTCTCATGGAAAAAATATAAAGCGTCTTCTCTAGAATGTCCTGGAAAGCCCCAGAGAACTCCCTGTTGCCCACTGTAGTAACCCAGTCACAGCATACCCATTACTCAGTCCCCTTCTCACTTATCCTGCTTCCTGGAGTCACCTCTCAAATAAACTATCCTTGGCTCAAGTAGCCAGTCCAAAGAGAACATCAGCTCATCTGGACCATCAGTCCATCCTTCCTACCAAATCCTTCAGAAGTTATCCAACCTACACATAAACTGGGGCTTTTGAAAGCAACATCATGAGGAATGCCAAGATTCCCAACAAAACCCCTTAAATCTTAAAGTGGTGATGGTGGTTTAGTTGCTAAGTCATCTCTGACTCTTGGGACCGTATGGACCTGCCATGCTCCTGTCCATGGGATTTCCCAGGAAAGAATACTAGACTGGGTTGCCATTTCCTTCTCTAGGGGATCTTCCCAACCCAGGAATCAAACCTTCATCTTCTGCATTGCAGGCAGATTCTTTATCACCGAGCGACCAGGAAAGCCCCTAGTTTTAAAGCTGCAATCAACAGACATCTGAAAGGGAGCTTGCGTGGCTGCCAATGGTCAAAACTGCTTCCTGTAATTATTTTATAAAGGACACTAAGTCCTGAATTAGAATAGGATATCCTAATGCATGAAACCTAGAACAATCTAGAAATACTCTATTGGGTTTTTACAAACCTTTTTTGGAGACACTAGTCTAACCAGATATTATGCTAGAACTTTACATGTTATGGTGTTAAATATTCACAATCACGCTTTTATAGTTAAATAAAATAAAGCTCATTTTATAATGAGAACAAAGACTTAATGGTAAAGTAGCCTGCCCAAACTTCAGATTTCTTCTGTAGTTAGTTTTGGATTTGGTATTTTGGTGCTATGTGACAGAGTGATCCATCTCTAAACCCATGTGCTCTATAATGTTTCTTAACTTACTCTGCACTTAGGTTAGAGTTTTTCATGGGGACCTGACCAGTGGAAGGTGAGATGAAATAATGCAAACCACTTCTACAACATCCCTAAAAGTTTTCTAGTGTGATTATCCAGGCTTTTTATCCCCCAGACCCAGTGACCTTGGAGGCAAAGATCAAGATGTTATAGATATAAGACAGGAGAGGGCTATCTGTCATGTATCATACATTGTATAAGCTGGAAATAATATTTTTGTTAAGTCACTAAAAATCACTAAGTCACCTTTTGTTAAGACACAAGGTATTAGTATGTGGCAATGAATAGTGGATGGCCACTAGATGGTGAAGAAATTAATACTGAAGTCTGGAAAAATCTTGATTCATGTTATGTGAGTCAAAACATTCAGAAAACTTACCATCTACAATAATTTGGAAGACAAACCATGTGCTTAGTGAGCTGTTATCTCTAGGAGAAAATGTTGGAAAACAGCATGTTAGTATTGTGTGTTGGCTATGATTGGCTATGTTTTGGGGGTTGGGGGGTGGAGAAGAGATAAAGAAAAGATGAGCTCAGAAGAGAACTGACCAGTTTACAAACAAAAGTTGATTTCAGAAATCTGAGGCACTGCAGGACTGGAAAAGCTTACTGCTTCTAGATTCTAAAAGGCAAGAAGTAGAAAAATGCTTTGAGCAGCAAACACCCAATAAACTGTAAAGTGACTGAACACAGATCAGATTAAAGGAGTGACTTTCCAAATTTGAAAGGGGGCCACCATTACGTTGAAAAAGATAGGAATGGAAAGAAGAAACAGAAATAGAGTAGACTTGAAATCGATAACTAACAGATATCTTTGGAAGTATTTATTATTACATGGAGATGATTAGATTCAAATAGATCAAAATTCTATTGAATTTCTGAGGGAGCAGTATTTTGAGTTCTATAATGTTTGGTCCCCAGCCTTCCATGAACAGAAGCAAATGTTGCAAGTCACAGCCTTGAGGAGGAGATGATTTCTCACCCCCATTTCAGGAGTGATCAGAGAAGAGGATATACAAGTCCCTTTAGAGGACAGTTCAGTTCAGTTCCATTGCTCAGTCGTGTCCAACTCTTTGCGACCCCATGATGTGCAGCACTCCAGACCTCCCTGTCCATCACAAACTCATGTCCATTGAGTCAGTGGGCTAATCAAGGAACTACGCTCACCCTGTGTGGAGTCTCTCCAACCTGACCAGCAGGATTTCAGAACCCCAGATATGCGGTTCCTTTGTATCTCTTTCTTCTGCTTTTTGAATTAGGAGCATCTGTTGCCGTGATTCTGTCTTTATTACACCATTGCACTTTGGACAAGACAATCTTTTTTTTTTTTCCCTGCATTTTTCTTTTTTGTCTTATTTAAAAAAATTTTTAATAGCAAACATTTGATTTTTACAATTTCGTGTTGGTTTCTGCCATACAACAACATGAATCAGCCATAGGTATAGATATATCCCCTCCCTCTTGAACTTTCCTCCCACCCCCCACCACATCCTACCCCTCTATGTTGTCACAGAGCACAGGGTGAGCTCCCTGAGTCATACAGCAAATTCCCACTGGCTAGAGAGAGAATCTTTTTAAAGTTCATTGGTCTCTGGACTGGGAGAAGCCACGTGCAAACTTAATAGAGACTATTGCCTATCGCACAGAGACCCAGAACTTGAAGCTGAATGTAGTGGATTTAGGGTTGACTCTGGAAGACGGGGATGATGTGACTGGTTTCTGTATGTGAGAGCAAGGAGCAAAGAGATGCCCCGAAGCAGATATCAAACTGAAGCAAAGCTGGCGGTGCTCACTATATCATACATAAGCTCTGGTGCGTTTGCTCCCAGCTTCCCTAGTAGGTTGGGGTCGAGTGTCTGGGGTCTGGTCATTAGAAGTAGGTAGCATGACTCCATGTAATTTTCCAGCTCTCTCTTCTTCTGCCATGGTGACCACATGGGTCTTAGATCCTCATTTTCCTGATGCTATGCTGATAAGATGAAGGAAGACTGCCTCACACACATTGAACTAGGCAAGAGCTAGAAATAAACATTTATGGGATGAATGAAACCATGGAGAATTTAGGGTATATTTGTAACTGTATCATAACTTAGTCTATCCTGACTAATACTCTCTCCTATTCAGAGAAGATTCATAATATGGGAAAATTTGAGATAATTCTCAAGTCTAGCAAATTTGCAGAGAAGGCAGGCAGAGTTCTTTTTTATTTTTATCTCAGAGTAGAAATTATGTGTAAGGTGAAATAAGATTTTAGAATTTCATGAGATGACATTTTATATAAACTGAAAATTAAATCCAAGGATCTAAGCATTGCAAAACAATTTTTGAAGAAAAGCTATTTTGCAAAAGGTTGCCCTCTGCCATTGCTGGAAGCACTAGTTCAGGCTCTCTATTAGATCTCTCCTGTCTCCTCAGTCTAAGGTTTGTCTTCAGCTTAGAAGTTTCTGTCTTTTGAACACAAACCCAAGAGTTTGCCCAGGAAAAAATCTTAGCAGTGTTCTTTCATCTTCTGGGTCAAGAAAGAAATCAATTCTCAAGAAGAATTATAATATTGTTTTGAGCAAAAATGAACAATGTAGGGTCCTTTAAACTTGTAAACATCTTCAAAAATCTTTGACAGTGCTGTAGACTGATACTCCTACATGGAATTCTGGATGTTTATTATTAACTGATATAAAGCAATTATACCATGACTGAATTCAATACCAAGTATCTGGGTATAACAGTACTATTTCAGATATTAGTTTCTTTATCAACCTTTATGGCATTTCTTGATTGGAAGCAAGAAAGAAGACTATTCATCAGAAGCCTAATCACCAGAAGGGTTCTGTAGCCCTTACCCTATGAAGAGGTCTGGAACAATGATTAAGCACCCATCACTGCAATTCATATCACCCACATATTCAGAATTTGGTGTCTACCAGCTAAATAAAGCTTGAATGACAACCACAGCTTTGCTTGTGTTAACCATTTTGCTGATATAAACCTCAAGATGTTCCAATTGGACTCCATGCCCATTGTTCCATACTATGATCTTAGGACCAATGTTACACGCATAAGGAAAAGCTCTGTTAGCCGTTAGAGTAATCAATGGTTTTCTTGTTATGAGATTGAAGTGCAGACCAAAAATTTCTCTATCTCTGACTGTTGTCTTGACACCACTTTCTATGTACCAAGAAGGGCAAAAAAGTGAGGAGAGGTTCCTGTTTTCCTTAAATGAAAATGCTGTTCTTTTATTCCTTCCGTGTCAACACTATCACCTCCATATGAAGACCTCTGCTTCTAGGAGTCCACTTCGTCTCACACTCTTATTACAAAGTGAGTTTCTAAGACAGACACCCACTAACTTCCCTTCCTCCTTTATGAACCCTCATTCTTTTTTCAGGTATCCACCCATCCACCCAAATGAAAGATTTTCCTTTTGTCATTGAGTTTGCTATCTCTATCGCCAGTGCTGCCAGGCATGGATTGTTACCATTTCCATCTAGTCAAGGCTATGGTTTTTCCAGTGGTCATGTATGGATGTGAGAGTTGGACTGTGAAGAAAGCTGAGCATCAAAGAACTGATGCTTTTGAACTGTGGTGTTGGAGAAGACTCTTGCAAGTCCCTTGGACTGCAAGGAGTTCCAACCAGTCCATCCTAAAGGAGATCAGTCCTGGGTGTTCTTTGGAAAGACTGATGCTAAAGCTAAAACTCCAATATTTTGGCCACCTCATGCGAAGAGTTGACTCATTGGAAAAGACCCTGATGCTGGGAGGGATTGGGGGCAGGAGGAGAAGGGGATGACAGAGGATGAGATGGCTGGATGGCATCACCGACTCGATGCACATGAGTTTGGGTGAACTCTGGGAGTTGGTGATGGACAGGGAGGCCTGGCGTGCTGCGGTTCATGGGGTCTCAAAGAATCGGACATGAACTGAGAAACTGAACTGAACTGAACTGATCTACATGAAGCTGTCTGCTCTGGCAGGGAGACTACTATTTTAACCTCCACCCCACCCAGAATAACCATTTCCAGAAAGCTTGCAGTTGCTGGTCTCTCTGCATGGGTTGATTTCCCTCCAGATACCCCATCACTTGCTTCCTCCCTCTTCCTGACCATCCTATTTAAATTTTCACTTAGCTCAACCCATAGGACTCCCAATTCTCTTGCTCTACTGCACCTGACACACTATTTGTATTTTTTTCATTTCTTTCTTTGCTGTTTCCCCGACTTAGATGCAACCCCCACGGAGACAAGAGTTTTATCTGGTTATTTACTGTGATAGTGCCAGCACCTAGAATAGTGCCTTCCATTTAGAATTACAGTGTATGGAGTATATGACAAAACTGAGCTGATTTTATGATTCAACAATCATTCAAAGGGGCTCTGAGGGTCAACACATCTTTGGCATGTGCGCTGAGGAGGGTGAGGGACCTGGGAAAGTAAGGTCAGCATCAGGCCAAGTTATTTTGGGTATAAGGCAAAAGGAAAAAAGTCACCAATCCTGTCTTTATTTAACATTTTGTTCCCTATAGATTTTTTGCTTAATTAAAAACATGTTGCATTAATTTTAAAAAATATTGCATTAAGATATTATTTACCTATTGAGATTTTGTGTCCCTTTGAATTTGTGCTTGAGACAGGATGTCACTAGCCTCTCCCTAGTCCTGGCCCTGAGTAGGTTCACAGGACCTTAGAACTGATCCCCGAGTTATGTACTGATCAACTGAGAGAACCTGAAAGACCCTCTGCATCCCACCCCAAGAGACTCTAGGGAAAGTTCTGCTTATACAGTGTGTGAGGTGGGGAGACTATAATCTTTTGAGGGGAACTCTGAAGCTGCAATAGTTTGGCCACCTGATGTGAAGAGCCAACTCATTAGAAAAGACCCTGATGCTGAGAAAGATTGAGGGCAGAAGAAGGGGGTGACAGAGGATAAGATGGTTAGACAGCATTACTGACTCAAAGACATGAATTTGAGCAAATTCCAGGAGATAGTGAAGGACAAGGGAGCCTGGTGTGCTGCAGTCCAGGGGGTCACAGAGTCGAAGGTGACTCAGCAACTGAACAACAACAGCTAACAGCTGAGGACAACGCCCAAAGATGGAATTTCCAGACTGACAATAGGGACTTGTGACAGGTCATTAGTGATGACGATGATGATAACTACCATGATAACTATGTTTAAGGTGCCAGTGTATCATAAGCCTCTTAGCCTTCTCTGTCAGAGGGCAGACAGAATGAAAACCACAATCACAGAAAACTAACCAATCTGATCACATGGACCACAGCCTTGTCTAGCTCAATGAAACTATGAACCATACTGCGTAGGGCCTCCCAAGACAGAAAGGTCATGGTGGAGAGTTCTGACAAAATGTGGTCCGCTGGAAAAGAGAATGGCAAACCACCCAGTATTCTTGCCTTGAGAACCCCATGAACAATATGATAAGGCAAAAAGGTATGACACTGAAAGATGAACTCCCCAGGTCAGTAAAGCATCTTCCTACAATGTGGGAGACCTGGGTTCAGTCCCTGAGTTGGGAAGATTTCCTGGAAAAGGAAATGGCAACCCACTCCAGTATTCTTGCCTGGAAAATCCCATGGATGGAGGAGCCTCGTAGGCTACAGTCCATGAGGTTGTAAAGAGTTGGACACAACTGAGTAACTTCAGTGAGTTCAGTAAGTATCCAAGAAAGGAATTAGAATAGCAAGGCAAAGCCTAAGGCAAGAATGCCATTTCATCAGAATTTTCTTTGATTTCTTAGAAAGTCATTCTGGAGTCCAGGAAACCACAATTCTGAACGAGCTTAACATGTCTGTCTGTGCTTCCAGCAGAGAAGATCGGTGTTTCTTCAGTGTGTGCACCAGATGAAATACCTGGCTGACATTTAAGGTACATGGCATGAACAAGTGCATTCTTTAAAGATCTACTGAGGGGCAAAGAGATGCTCGTGGTGTGAGAGGCACTTAGGCGCTGAGACTGACCTAGGGCCCACAGAGTCATAGCTCCCTTCTCCTGCTCCCCTCAGGTTGCACACTCATTTAGTGACCAAACAAGTTAAATAGTTATCTTCTCTTTTCTTGATCAGTTGTTGAGGACATGAGATGAGGCCAAGTTCAAAGTAAGTTACAATTCTGCTACTTTGTCTATTTACTATGTGTAGACATTGTGCTAACTGGGTACATGCATTATCATTTAGTTTGCACAACAGCTGTCTGAGGTAGACACACTTATTACACTCTACTGAGCACATATGCACATTCTTCCCCCAAACCATGTAACACCAGAGCAGTGGGAGTCCCACAAAACTATATAGTTGTCAAAGAGCTGTCTTCTCTAAAAAATTTCCTGCTTTTGTACAGAAGAAGTGGCTTAGACATTCTTGGCTTTGGAGGATACATGCCCATAAAGATCTTTGAGGCTGAGAGTGTCCCTTTCACTGAAATTCTCTGATTATTTCCTAAATCACTTTTGGAGAAGGCAATGGCACCCCACTCCAGTACTCTTGCCTGGAAAATCCCATGAACGGAGGAGCCTGGTGGGCTGAAGTCCAAGGGGTCGCTAAGAGTCGGGCATGACTGAACGACTTCACTTTCACTTTTCATACATTGGAGAAGGAAATGGCAACCCACTCCAGTGTTCTTGGCCTGGAGAATCCCAGGGTCAGGGAGCCTGATGGGCTGCCATCTATGGGGTCGCACAGAGTTGGACACGACTGAAGCGACTTAGCAGCAGTAGCAGCAAATCACTTTTAAATCTTACCTCAGCTTTAGAGTGATAACAGTTTAAAGTGATAATAATTCAATAAAACTATGCTATAAGTCTTTTCCAATTAAGTGTTTTGTGGTAGCTACAGACACATTACATCATGAAATGGAATCATGGATGATTCCAGCTGAGAAGGTGGTATGGAAAATAACCTTATTATTTGTGTCAAATGGACTATAGCCAGCCAGGCTCCTTTGTCCACGGAATTTTCCAGGCAAGAATACTGGAGTGGGTTGCTGTTTCTTCCTCCAGGGTATCCTCCCCACAGGGATCAAATCAGCATCTCCTGGGTCTCCTGCATTGGCAGGCAGATTCTTTACCACTGAGTGACCTGGGAAACCCTTGGATGAAGAACAAGTTTGAGTAAAGTAGCCATTGTATGAGTAACACAAGTATAGTTACTGAACTCTGTTCACTGGATAAGGAACAACTGGAGCTTATGGACAGACTGCTCAGTTATTCCAACTGAGGAACTGAAAGTTTTTGAAATCAACACCCAAATACCAGGGCCAGGGTGGGATCTTCAAGGAAGAAACTTGGGTTGGAGATACAGGACCACACAGGGATCTTAATTTTAGGCTGATGCTACCACTCAAAGGAAAACCTTTACCATCACCTTGGTAAGTGATTAGTTCAGTTCAGTTGCCCAGTTGTGTCCAACTCTTTGCAACCACATGGACTGCAGCACTCCAGGCTTCCCTGTCCCTCACCAACTCCTGGAGCTTACTCAAACTCATGTCCATAGAGTCGGTGATGCCATCCAACCATCTCATCCTCTGTTGTCCTCCTCTCCTCTTGCCTTCAATCTTTCCCAGAGTCGGGGTCTTTTCAAATGAATCAGCTCTTCACATCAGGTTTCAGCTTCAGCATCAGTCCTTCCAATGAATATTCAGGACTAATTTCCTTTAGGATGGACTGGTTGGATCTCCTTGCAGTCCAAGGGATTCTCAAGAGTCTTCTCTAACACCACAGTTCAAAAGTATCAATTCTTCGGCGCTCAGCTTTCTTTATAGTCCAACTCTCACATCCACGCATGACTACTAGAAAAACCATAGCTTTGACTAGGTGGAAGGGCTAGTGTATAATAAACAATGAAACCATTCTCTACAACAGGGATCCACAACCCCCAACCCCTGTAGGACAGTCTATAAGGAAAACAGCTGCTCAGCAGGAGGTAAGCAGTGCCCCATTGCTCCCTATGGCTGTATCACTGCCTGAATCATCCCCCTCCCCAAGTCCATGGAAAAAGTTTCTTCCATGAAACCAGCCCCTGGTGCCAAAAAGGCTGGGGACTATTGCTGTACAATATTTATCATTTACTGTGAATGTTTACACTGAAATGATTTTGCTCTTTGTGGTTTGTTTTACAGGGTGAATTTAGTTTTCCCCCAATAATCAGGACCTTTCCTTATAAAGCCCCCCTCCTTTCTTTACTTTTCCTCCTTCCCTCACCCCTCCTTTCCCTCCATTCTCCCATCCTTTATTTTTAATGCATATTTATTGACTGGGTCATTTGTATCTGTATACCATATATGTATAGTATATGCCTAAAATGTTGAGTAGAAAACAGGTATCATTACTGCTTCACACAGTTTTTAGAGTTAGGCCAGTGCAGAACCTCTTCCAGTTGTATTACGGAGGGTTCATAGGAACCATGGAGAAATAATTGACACTTGCCTTCACGGTAAATGTGGACGCGCATGGTCCCCAGGGTTAGCATGAGCCACTTGTACACAAATAAACCTCTTGAGCGACATAGCTTCTAATAGCTCTCATATATAGAACATCCACTTAACCTCCTGGGAAAGCAGCAGGCAGCATAATTAAGAATGCAAAGTTTCAAAAGTCATTTTCACGAAGGTAAGGGAGGTCTCTAGAACAAATATCTTAGTACCTCTGTAGAAAATGACTACTGGAGAAGGCAATGGCACCCCACTCCAGTACTCTTGCCTGGAAAATCCCATGGACAGAGGAGCCTGGTGGGCTGCAGTCCATGGGGTCGCTAAGAGTTGGACATGACTGAGCGACTTCACTTTTCACTTTCATGCATTGGAGAAGGCAATGGCAACCCACTCCAGGGTTCTTGCCTGGAGAATCCCAGGGATGGGGGAGCCTGGTGGGCTGCAGTCTGTGGGGTCACACAGAGTTGGACATGACTGAAGTGACTTAGAAGCATCAGCAGCAGAAAATGACTACATAATTTCAGGTTATTTCTCTCCATGTGTACTGAACACACAAAAGGTGTTAGCTACCAGCTACAGGGTAGTAATTGTGGACTTACTGTTGTTGAACATTCAAAAGTGAATGAGAGGGACCTCTTGGTGGTCCAGTGGCTAAGACTCCACATTCCCGATGCAGGGGGCCCAGGTTCTATCCCAGGGAACTAGATCCCCATGCCGTATCTAAGAGTTTGCATGCTGCAATGAAAAGGTCCTGCATGCCACAATGAAGATAGAAGATCCTGCATGCTGCAACTAAGACCTGGTGTAGCCAAATAGATAAAAATAAATATTAAAAAAAAAAGAAAGAAACAGTGAATGAGACATGGTTCCTGCTTTCACATTGTTCACAGTGTGGCAGGCAGTTCATTTAACAAATGAAACAACAATTTCATTTGTTGATGCAAAAACATCAACAAATCATTACAACAGAGTGCAAGAGATGATGGTTGTGAACATGTGTTATAAGGTACTGAAGTAGTTCAGGAAAAACAGGGATTGATTTATCTTGTGGTAGAGAAAAGCCAGAGGAGTTCTCCCAGTGTTGACTGTCACAGAGGGTTTGAAAAGTTAAATAGGAATTTTCTAGGCTAAGGGAGTGGGGAGAGAGGATGGGGAAGGAGAGGTGGGCATGCAGGGCATTCCAAGCAGAGGAAACTTGGCATACGCAGGCCTGGAGGTGTGCAGAGGGGAAGGGGCATGCTAGCTTCTTGGTAGCTTCTTGGTTCTGCATCAGAAAGCATGAATGTGCTGGAAGGGGAGTGAAGATAGAGATCAGGCCCTACTTCTTGTGCATCTGCTTTAAGAGCTTAGGTTTCTATCTTCTAAGCAATTAGGGGTGAGGAAGCTGCCTTTGAATGAGTTGAATGCATGAGAACGGCAGTGTTATAGTTGCTTTTCCTTCTTTCCCCAGAGCTGCATCAAATAAGACTTTTCACAGGTTCATGCAGGTCACATTCAAAGTTGTCCTTTTCTCTCAGAGAAGCCATCAGATCCTCATGAAAGGAGCTTCAGTTCCTGAGAGAGGCTGGCAGATACATTTCCCTCTTGGGAATTGTTATATATACATAATCTGTTGACTTCCCTGATAGCTCAGTTGATAGCTCTGCCTGCAATGCAGGAGACCTGGGTCCAATCCCTGGGTTAGGAAGATCCCCCGGAGAAGGGAAAGGCTACCCCCTCCAGTATTCTGGCCTGGAGAATTCCATGGACTGTATAATCCATGGGTTCTCAAAGAGTCGGACACGACTGAACAACTTTTACGTGCAATCTGTTGGGTATGATCTAGCGGGCCGCAAGTAGCAAACCAGTTCAATCTAACTTAAAAATAAACATTTAAACCACATCATTTGAGGATGAAGTGTTAACTCAAAGACTTAAGAGCAATAATACAATCAGGCTTCAGGAAGGCTCTAACTGGGAGCCTTAATCCTATTTTCACCTTTTTTTTATCATGTCCTCTGTATTACTTTTCTTTCTCTCTAGACCAGCTTTCTTGGCTCTCTGGTCCAGGAGGAAAATTTTAATTCCTGACACCGTATCTTCTAGATCAGCCGTATTGAACGACTTTTCTAAGTGCCAATTTCAAATTCCCAGAAGAGAGGATTTCACTGGTCTATCTTGGGTCAGGTGTTACTGCTGCTCCAATCAGCCATCTCCAAGGGCAGGTGTTACCCTCCCAACATGGACAGCAGGGTCATGCATCTGTGCTTTCAAGAATTAGATGTGGAGCAAGAGGACAGTTGCACAGTAAGGAAATTACTTGAGAGCTGGGCAGACACTCTGGAAGTAGGTCCTGCTAATATAAACAGTCACTGACCACATACACACAACATCCCAATGTTTGCAGTATTCAAGAACTAAACAAAATTGTAATTTCTTAAACTTCTACAGTCAAGAGAAAAAGCAGTCTTAAGTGAAATGTCACCATTTTGACCTTATTTCTCTCAACTAAGGGTTTGAATTTTCTAACCTCTAAGATTTCTTCTAATACGACAGTTCTTTGATTAAAGGCACAGGGGCAGTGTGAATTTTCACATGTCTTACATTTGCCAACAAGCACTTAATAAGCTCAGAAGACATTTTGTGTTGCTACAGCCAAACACAGGGAAGAAGATGTTATTTAAACTAATACTTAGCTGCCCATTCACTAGTTACCCTGGTTCCAGGTAGTATTTGACTATTTTCAAAAATCAAAACCACCCTTGAGTGACAAAAATTTTTCTCTATTGACAGTATTCAATAGAAAACGATGGGCAGCCTTAGTAGCAATTCCTGCTGTGGTGTTAAAACAAAACCACTGTTAAAAACTAAAAGCTAAAATTAAACAAAACCTCAGTCTCCTAAGGTGACTGTTTTAAGGCATGGATAAAAGTCTGGGCTATATAGAAGTTCTAGTACGTTTGTTAAAAAAGTCAATATCATTATCTTACTATTATTACATTTCATGTCTACAGACTTTGGCTAGATAAAGAACCATCCCAGGGTTCAAACATTCATCAAGGCCACACTTTTTACACTCTTAAAGAGTCTTATCCTTCATTTGCCCTCTGCTTTCTCAGGTTAAAAGAAGACAAGGGATTAAGAAAATATACACAAAGACTGCAAGGTACATCTGAATTCCCATGAAAATTAAAAAGAAAGGGAAGAGACAATGTGCATCTAATGTCATTTCAACCTTGTGCATAATTTAGGACTCTCTGCAGGCTGACTTAGTTTAGATCAGTGGTCCTTTAGGTAACTACATTCACACAGCCTTATATTATAAATCTACTTATTAATTTTTGCCAGAAGGAATTCTGGATGTGATTTCTAGCTGCAGTCCTTCACATAGATGATAACAGTAGACATGTCCTCTGGAACTCCTGATTTCCTTTAGTCTAACAAACCATTTCTTCTCATCGCATATTTAGAAGCCCTGGGGCATGAGGGGCATAGCAGGATTTTTAAATGGACAAACAAAATCTTCATCCTATATTTATTTCCACTAGTAAGAAAAAATATGCAAATCTCCTATAGGGAGTACAGCTGAGGGATACATAGGCAGGTGATGAAAGACATTCATTTGAAATACAGTTTCTCTGCAGTTGTTGGAGCCCCTCCCCACTCTCTTCCCCAACTGTCTGGACTAGGTGGGGGAGAGGTTACTGAGCTATGAATGTATTTCCCATATTGGATCTGAAGCAATAGTGCAGCTAATGTACTGTATATTCAAATGAGACTCTTTAAAGCAGAGCTGAATTGAACTCAGATGCAAATTGCCATGGCAGAAGCACTTTCTGCTGGCCTTTGTCCTTTCTGTCTGTGTCCTTAAATACATAGTCAAGGACTCACAGCAGAGATGTTTAGCCTTCTGAGAAAGTAAACAATCTTGTCCTCCCCCTCTCAATATAGATGTGGTCATGATGTGCCCAGCCTGCTGAGAATGTGTCAGCAAGAATGTTCTCATCAGAGATGGGTGGAGGCTGGGGGATGGCTCCTGAAGGAACAACCAGGCTCAGAAAAGGCAACAAAGCAAAATCTCAGCTGAGGAATGAGAAACATTGCAGATGAAGGAAGGAACAGTGATGACAAGATAGAAGGATCTGAAATTCACTAGATACAATAGCAAAAGAAAAAAAGATGAAAAAGAAAGATCCCTTACATATGAATAAGATGTGGTATGACATTTATAAGTGAAACTTATAATCCCATGTAAGACCGAAAGGCCAGGTCAAGGCCTCAGTAAGCTTGACCTTCCCCCACCTGGGATGCTCTGAGAAACAAAGCAAGCAAGATAAAGAAAATGTACTCAGCCCTGCTCCTCCCTCTAAAAGGTGGTGTATTTTCATTTACACGATGCATTGAGCTTGAACTTGGTTCTTAAAGGAAAACACCATGTTCTCTGAGGCCCCCCTCTGCTAATGTTCCCGAAAGAATTCCTGCCTGGCAAGGTGTTCCCATCATGTGTGGTGTTCCCACTGGAGAAGGAAAAAATCAGGCTATGCACACTCAGCTGAGATCACCCACAGTCAGACAGGGTGAAGCCAGATGAAGATTCAGTTCAGTTCAGTCGTTCAGTCAAGTCCCACTCTTTGCGACCCCATGAATCACAGCACTCCAGGCCTCCCTGTCCATCACCAACTCCCAGAATTCACTCAAACTCACGTCCATCAAGTCGATGATGCCATCCAGCCATCTCATCCTCTGTCGTCCCCTTTTCCTCCTGATTCCAAATGCTCCCTTAGGCCCTTGTCTTTCTGCCCCCTTCTCCTCTTATCTTCAGTCCCCTCCCTCACAGAGGTTAAAGATTCATTGGCAAAATCATGCATGGCACTGAGAGAAAACTCCCCAGATCATTTGGCTGGAAACGGAGCCCTAAACAGCCTTTTACGGGGGAGGGGTTCAGGAGAGCTGTCTCTGTGTACTGTATTAGTGGCTGAATTGATATAGGAATAAAATAGAATGTGATCTCCTTAAAAAATTGCTAAATAAAATGCATCAGGCTAATTTAAATATATGAGCTAATTATCTGTTGCAAGTGAATTAAAAATATGGGAAGTTTCACCAAGCATATTGATTTTTTTAACATAATTTTACTTTCTGCTAAGTAAATGTCATCTCCAATTGCAGGATCCTGTTATATTCTTTTTAACTTTCACAATTCTATTTATTATTCATAAGAGAGAAAAAAAATCCCATTTCATACCACCATAATGAGAAACATCTTGCTCTAGGTGGACACATGAAGAGCAACATTTTGGAAGAGTGGATCCCTTATAGCCTCAACGGATGAGCTCAGTTTGCTGGAACACTGAATGCTGTGTGTGTACAAAGTAATTTGGGCTAGTTGGGCATGTCTATAGAGTCAATATACATTGAATGTGCCAGAGACATAGTTATGATAGAATTCAATTCTTTTGAACTATGGTGTTGGAGAAGACTCTTGAGAGTCCCTTGGACTGCAAGGAGATCCAACCAGTCCATTCTGAAGGAGATCAACCCTGGGATTTCTTTGGAAGGAATGATACTAAGCTGAAACTCCAGTACTTTGGCCACCTCATGCGAAGAGTTGATTCATTGGAAAAGACTTTGATGTTGGGAGGGATTGGGGGCAGGAAGAAAAGGGGATGACTGAGGATGAGATGGCTGGATGGCATCACGGGCTCGATGGACGTGAGTCTGAGTGAACTCCAGGAGTTGGTGATGGACAGGGAGACCTGGCATGCTGCGATTCATGGGGTCACAAAGAGTCGGACACGAATGAGCGACTGAACTGAATTGAACTGAATCTAGAGCAAGTAAGCGTTCAGTTTCTTATCCATGTGGTGAGTCTTGGTCATGGTATCGGGTCCACCACAGAAAAGGAAACTGTTATTATCAAAGCGTCCAGCTTTGAAGGGGACACATAATGTTGGCCCTACCATCCTTATTTTGCCACTGCTGGTGGTTATTGTGTTACTGCATGTTCTTTCAATCATGTCCAACTCTTTGCAACCCCATGACTGCAGCTCACCAGGCTCCTCAGCTCATGGAATTTTCCAGGCAAGAATACTGCTGTGGGTTGCCATTTCCTCCTCCAGGAGTTCTTCCTGACCAAGGGATTTAACCTGCCTCTTCCTGCGTCTCTTCCACTGGCAGGCAGATTTCTTTTTTTTTTTTAACCACTGAGCCACCTGGGAAGCCCAGGTGGTTGCTGACACTTATTACCCACCATGGGCAGAATCTCAATTCACCAAAAAAGATAACTTCCTATGACTTGTAGTGAGTTGGAGGGTGTATTTTTCACTCCTGTAAAGGAAATTATCCACTCTCCCCCAACCTAGTAGCATCTAAATCACTTCAATTATTTTATCAAATGGAAAACCAGGATAGAAAAATAGCCAACAACACACTGCAGCAGAAAGACCCTCAGAAATCAAAAGACTATGTGTTTCTAGGATGGATGGAGGACAAGAGGCGAGGCAGTATGTTTTGGAAGACAAGTCTCTTATCACCAAATGAGGGCAGCAGGTGCACAGCCTCACCTTCAAATACCAGTTGTAGCTAATTTACAGTGTCAGCAGTGGGGGAGAATCAGCAGCAGCCCGCTCAGCTAAGTGATGCCTGTCAGGTGGTGCCAGGACTTTGGGGAACCTAAGAGTAAGAGTGATGCGAGAGGTGGATTTTTAAAATGCAGCACATAGGGGTGGAACAGGTTTATCTGCTGCCTTTATCTAAACGAGGCTTCCTGCTGAACCAGAAGATGTATGAGGTTCCCATGGGGCTTCTGTACATGGAAGGGAAACAGCATTGGGTTCAAGAACTTGACTCTGAATGATTTTGATATGCTCTGTGTGTCTCTAGACAATGTAGTCTTTCACTTTTCAATTAATCACCTCTTCTCAGAATCTTTCCAGGGTGAATAAAGAATACAACAAGATATTTTGTAGGGCTGCCAGGAGATCAGGTATAGAAATAATGCTGAAAAATAGTGAAGTGATGTGTCTCAGAAAACTTTCTTTGGGAAAGTCTTCTACAGCAGTGCAGAAGGAACAACTAAATGGAAGCAGGAAAAAAAAAAAAAAAGGGAAAGAACAAATGAGGCAATGAGATGAAGATTTTCAAAAGGAAGAGAAAAACAGACTGATTTTATTCACCCTTTCACAAGCATTTTAAATAGGATTTTTCTTCAACCTGCCGCACAATATTCGTGTTCTGTCAGTATTATCAAGCTGAGTATTTTTTTTTCCCAGTGAATAAACAGCAAACTGTTTCTTCAGGAGTAAATTGTATTTACTGCATACCCAATTAACCATAGTGCTTACATGTCTTTAGAGTTGTTTTCGTTCACAGTCTGGTTGTGTGGAGGAACTTGAGAATACACAAATGATCAAAACTCAGCACAATTTTCTCCATCATCTACTCAAGAAAATCAATTTGCTTCTGAGATATCAAAGGTGCCCTTACCCCTCCGCAAACAGTAGAAGTCAAAGGCCAAATAACTTATTATGTATCTGACTTACTAAGACTTTTTATTTCATTTTGGGGCTTAGTGTGTCTTGCTGTGGTCTTCAAGGATGAAGGATGTGTGTGTTGGTGCTTGGCCACTCCAAACTTCCTCTAGTTGCTTACATTCCTCGAAGGTGGCCATGTGGCTAGGGCATGGAGTGAGGTTTAGGGAAATAGGTGCCAAGTCTTCCACTTAATATTAATTCTTAAACAGTTTAATGGCAGTTGTGGAGATACACTGGCACCTCTGCTATGCAACTTCTGGTTCATACAGAAGAAAGTAGTTTAGCCAAATCATTCCTGGTCAAACCTGAGAAATAGGAAAATGATTAGTCATGGATAAAAATAGACTATATATCTGGCTACACATTTTGATTGATAGGATGAAAATTATTAGAGGTGACATAAGAGTCAAGAGATTTCCACATCTGGAAAAAAGCAGAGATTTAGGGTTGAGATCAATAAACAACCCAAGTAGGAATATCTTAGATGATAATAAAACATTTAGAGAGGTCATAATAATTTAACTACAGTGTTGGGTCCTAAATTTATATCCAAGGAATAGTGAAAGGTGTTAGTCACTTAATTGTGCCTGACTCTGTGACCCCCATGGACTGTAGCCAGCAAGGCTCCTCTGTCCATGGAATTCTCCAGGCAAGAATACTAGAGTACATAGCCATTCCTTTCTCTAGGGGATCTTCCCGACCTAGGACTCGAACTCAGGTCTCCTGAATTGCAGGCAGATTCTTCACCATCTGAGCCACCAAGAAGCCCAAGGAATAGTAATAACAACTCTAACATAGTGTTTAGTATAACCCACGTGCTATTTAAAGTGATTTAAGTGTATTTACTTACCCAGTTCTCACAATGACCGTATGAAGGAAATAATAAGAGTTATTCCCCTTTTACAGATAAGGGAACCATGGCTCAGAGAGTTTAAATAAGTTGACATCTAAGCTAGCAAGCAGAAGAGACAGACTTGAACCCAGGCAGGTTGGTCCAGAGCCTATGATCTTGGGCATGACATGAACCAACTCAGATATAGGGAAGTATATTTTTATCAAGGGGATTTTCCCCATATCTACAATTACCATTAGAGCTTACCACTTGCTGAGCTAAAAAAAAAATGATTCTGACACATTCACTGCCAAATTCTGAATATTCAATGAGAGGAACATGCTATCAAATAAAATATTTAAAAAATGATTTTTTACAGTAATCAATGGAACTTCTTGTTCTCTGGGTACCAACTCGTTGTCTCTTATTATTCAAATTAGGCTTATAGTGATTGCAATCTGTACATTTCAGCCTGCTCTTAAGGAGAAGCTATAGTCTGTAATTCACCCTTCTAGTATCCAGTCCTTTTGCCTTAAGGCAGTTGTCACAACTGCTGTGAATTAATGACTTATTTTTGTTACATGTTCAATGTTTACCTCCTTCTCTGTATTTCTGGTTCACAGCCTGGTACCTGTCACACATGCTTAAGAAAGTTTTGTTGAACAAATGAAGAAATCAAGGAATGACTGCAACCCAGCAGCATCTTCCTATGTTCACTAAAGTCAACTTCTTCTTTCTAGCAGTTTTTACCTGATGGAAATGGGGCAATGTATGGAGTTTTTACCGAGCGCTCTTCCTTGGCAATTCATCACAGAATTTTCCTGTTCACCAGTAGATTCACTTTGTGCTTGCTTTGTTTAAAGGGAATTTCAATGTGTTACCCAGGGGATTTTTTTCCTAAGGATATGATTATTCCCAGCTTGCTCCTGCTGCTGTGATATGACCACGCTTGGCACAGAGCTCACGTGGCCTGGGATTAGGCTGTCCTCATTGTGTGGAGTGCCTTGGACACACGCTGCACTTATGAGTTGGGTATTGTGGATCACTTTACAAAGGCAACAGCTGCAGCCATTACTCCAACAGTTATGTCATAATTTGGTATGTGCGACACCTCCGCACTATGCACGCAAAGAAAACATTTATTCTTCTCATCTGTCAATATATTTGTGCCTTGCATCTCTCTCTCTCTTGTTTCCTCTTTTTTTTTTTTCGCTCCTTTTCACAAGTGGCAGAATGCATCCCAATTCCCAAACAATTGGCTCCTCCACAGAAATATTCTTAAGGCAGCTGCTTTCTTATAGCACATTTTCGAATGGGTATGTGTATATAAATATATATGTTTCTTAATAAGAAATAGGCTTTTTGAAATGCAGAGCCAGTTTCACAGCCTCTAATGATATTCAGTTAGCCAAGTATGGGCAACACCTCTGTGGTGTGGGTGAACTCAAACACGGATACTTGAGGTAAACTAAGACTTTCATGAGATTATTTGGTCAAAAAGACACCAAATCCTTAAAATAAGCCAGAGCAGGGCAATTCTCTTAATGCCCCCACTCCATCCCCAGCCCCAGATGACCCAGGATCTGAGATTGTGTGAGAGAATCCCCCAATAGGTTCTGCAGGAAACTGAGCTGAAATGGTTTCTCTGAAGTCACACAGTTAACCAACAGTAGAACAAGGTTGCTAGATCTCAGCCATGTGCATATTACACGTCTTTCAAGCCATGAGTCCAGAAGCCAGCTTGACAATGATTGGTGTGGGCAGGGTTGAAACGTTAGGGTCAGGTGCCTGAATCAGTCCTGACTTGAATATATGGTGAATATGACATGAATATACTGATAAATGTGGCAAGCTCTCCTGACATCTCCATTTCTACCCCCTGGCCCTAGGGGCTATGTGCCTCTCTCTATTTACAGAGCCAGAAACGTTCCTTGCCTGCCTTGAACCTGGACAGTAGGCTTTTCCTACTATAAGTCCCTCCAACTGCCAGAGTGTGGCCGGACCAGCCATTCACTAAGCTGAAGGGTCTGATGGATACTTAGGAGGAGGAAGCAGGAGTGAGGGATGTCAGCTAAAGCAGTAAAGAGGTGGAGAGGATCACACCAGGACAGTAGTGTTTGCAGAGTTTCCACCATGCTCCATGCAATTTTCCCTGGTGGCTCAGACAGTAAAGAATCCATCTGCAATGCAGGAGATGCAAGAGACGTAGGTTCAGTCCTTCGGTTGGGAAGATCGCCTGGAGGAGGAAATGGCAACCCACTCCAATATTCTTGCTTGGAGAATCCCATGGACAGAGGAGCCTGGGGGGCTACAGTCCATGGGGTCACAAAGAGTTGGACACAATTGAGCAGCTTTCACTTTCACCATGAGCCATATGTGGTGACAGATTTTCCTATTCTTTTGCTAATGAGACAATGAGATTTTAAGAGGTTGCTTGACAGGCCCATTTTTCAGTAAAGGCAGCAAAGTTTTGAACCTCAGTTTGTCTAATTCCAGGGTTTCTGTCCAGAGCATCCCTCAAGGTGCTGCCAGTTGTGTGCTGGTGCAGAGGTGCCAGGTGCAGGGAGTGAGTAGAGATGAAATCCAGCCTCCACCCTTCTTATCTACCATATCCACGTTCAGCTGGCAGCAGCCTCTCCATGACTCTTCATTTCATCCCTCTGTCCCCATGGACCAAGCATCCAAACAGTAGAGAATAATGATCTAAAAGCTTACAGTGGACAAGGGTAGCCCCAGATAACAGAATGCACTGAGGCTCCTCTAGTCAGGGTTTTAACTTACTGCCTTAATAACCGTCTGTCTCCTGCTGGGTGTAGGTGGCCTAGGATTGCTGGGTGAGGATCATAGTTGAAGAAAGCCCAAACTTTTCAGGTGTATCCTGGTCCCGACAGAAGCAAAAACATACACGCCCAGATTTCCTGGAGAATGTCTTTTGCTGAGTTCTGTTTATTGCTTTTAAATCAAAAGTCGTATCTGACTCTTTGTTACCCCCATGGACTGTAGCCTGCCAGGCTCCTCTGTCTATGGAATTCTCTAGACAAGAACACTGCAGTGGGTTGCCATTCCCTTCTCCAGAGGATGTTCCCAACCCAGGGATTAAGCCCAAGTCTCCTGCATTGCAGGGATATTCTTTACTGTCTGAGCCACCAGGGAAGCCCTTTTAAATCAAGTGTTAGGTGATGTTTTGCGATTGAGAGAAGTAGGCAGTGAAGACTCAACTGAAACTGATAGAAGCATCAAAGGAATGCTGTCCAAGCTTGCAGGGCTGAGAGGAATAGGAACAGGAGAGTACAATTGAAAGCATAGTGGAGCCTTCACCCAGGGGGATCAGGTCAAATCATCTGTAAGAAGTGAGAATAATTAGTATCCAAGATCTAAACCAGACTCCAAAACTACTTTAAGAATGTGACAATCCCAGCCAGATTGGCTTAAACAATAGAGAAATTTATTTATTATCTCATGCAAAAGGACTTCCTTTCACAAATCGGGAAGGCTTTAGGGTTTATTAATTCCACAGCTCAGACTTTTTCAGACATAGGTAGGTTCTTTTTGGGTGTTCTGTCAATGTCTCCACTTTATCCTAAAAGTGGTTCCCCATACGGTCACATGACAGCTGCCACCAGCAACTGATGCAGCATGCATACTTTTGTGTTTATCTCTATTTGGATGAAAAAAAATGGACTTTTGATTTCCAGAAGCTCAGAGCAAGCCTCTCTATGCATCTCATTGGCTTAGACTGACTTGGGTCTGTTCATCTCTGAACAAATCCCTGGCAAGAGGATGGAACCACCTGGGTTGGCTTTGACTAATTATCTGGGGTAGAATGAATGTTGGGAAGTCTTCCAGTTCTTGTCCAAAATGTTGCTACACCCTGAGACCCCCACTTGTAAGTGTATCCATCAGAGTTGAATCAGAGAGGCAGAGTTACTATGAGTGGCACAGAATAAAGAATTTATTGTGAGGATTAGATCTTATTGAATTGTGGAAGCTGGTGAAGTGGGGGGTTTGTGTAGGACACTGCCTCCATGGCTGCTGTTAAGCCTGAAGTCACTAAAATTCAGCTAGACTAGCAATTGGGAAGGAAAGCTGGTGTCCTTCAATCAGGACTCAGCTAACAGCGGAGATCTGGCAGGTGCTGGAGAAGCTGAGGGGCTTGGTTCCCTGCAGGCCAACAAGGTGAGCCAGCAGGTCAGTGACAATGTGCGTGGGCTGTCACAGTGCCTGGCAGTCTGCAGAACCTCAGAGCATAACCAAACAGCTGAGGCTTCACAGACCTCAGGCAAAATGCCTCTTGTACTCATTCCCAACCTGGAAACATACAAAAGAAGGAACTCTGGGGGGAATTAGCTCCCGGTTAACTAAACAGAGAGGGCAAAGCAACCACAATAAGAATAATACAGTGTATTGATTCTCGGTCTGGGGTATTTTGCCTCCAGAGGTCATTAGGCAATGTCTAGAGATGTGTTTTGCTTGACTCAATTGAGAAGAAGCTATTGGGAGCTAGTGCAGAAGCCAGAGATGCTGCTAACTATCCTAGAATGCACAAGACAGCCCCTCACAGCAGAGAATTATCTTATCCAAAATGTCAACACTGATCAGGTTGAAAAACTCTGATCTGGGGTGACCACCTATTGTAAACAAATTATGTTCAAACTCTGTCTCTGCTTCAGCTTCATAGAGCAGGGAGAACCGCAGCTTAAGTTTACTTGGTGGTGGGAACTAGTGGTGTATGTCTGCATTTGAGAGCATAGCACCTGTCCAGGACATTTGACCTCTATTTCATGTTTATTATCAGAAGGCCCTTACTTTGATTTAAAAAAAAAAAAGATTAACAAAGGTTTTATCCCCAACTTCATATCAAGTCCACCAAGAATATGACTCATCCTTTATATGTCTCCTCCCAACCCTATAGTGACTTGTTTCCAGGGTGATATCTATTGTTTCTGGACTGCTTTTATTAGAGTATGTAGAGTCAACCAGCCTTTCATATCCAGCCACACTTACGTGTATGCAAAATCCATTTGTCAATAGAAACTTTACACTGTACGAGGAGATAGGCTCTTAAGCCTTTTGGGACATGGTTTATAGGTACAATATGGATACTTCTTTGGTTGATATTTTCAATTAAATTCTCAGGCAAGTTCTTCCTGGTGATTTTATGACATCATTTGTGTCAGATGTCACTTGACTGATGAGATGGAAATTGCTGGAAAGAAACCTAAGTCAAGGAGGCTAGTGTATCCCTTTGAAACTTTCATTTTCTATTAAATTATTTGTACTTTTCAGAAATTGCATGGTATGGATTCAGTAACAGCCCAGGAAGCAGTAGGTAATACAAAAAAAAAATGGGAAGAGACACTGATGGATGACAAACTGCTTATGGATCTGATGCTATAACTCTCTGGCAGTTTCACTGATGTATGAGGATAATATCTAGTGAGATGGCTACCATTCCTTGCTAGACTGCCACTATGGTGGGATTCATTCCAGGGATGTGGGCTTTGGCCAGCCATAGGGAGGAGAACCAGTGAGGAACCTTTGATATCCCTGACTTCCCAATCTCCAGGTGAGATGTGGATATCTATTCTAGCACAATCAAAAGTAAGGAAATGTGAATATGTACATATGATATAAAATATAACATTTGCATAATGGAAAGAATGCTGTGGAATTGGACAGGTGAGTGAGGCATTGATTAACTGGGCCCATATGAATTATAATTTTAAGGCATTCGATTAGCCTTAGTTATTTCACTGAAGTTCTTCTTGAGTCTCTTGAATCAAAAGCAGTTCATTTGGAAGTAATAGAAAAACAAATCCAAACTGAAAGGAGATTTATTGGCCAAAGTGTGCCAGGCATCAGGTATAATTTTTCCTAAGGCTGGCTTTGCTCCTCATGGTCACAAGACGGCTGCTCTCAAGAGCCACTGATGCTCTGTGTTTTCATGTCCAGGGACTGTTAGCACAATACTTAGCACAGTTATTCAACACATGTCCTAATTTCTGACCCAATGGAATTCACCTGTATCACTAGCTGTGGTTGGGGAAATGCTATGTTCTGGGTGGACTGGGCTAAGGATTATTACTCATCACTCATCCACTGTGGTTAAAGGATTGATGTCATGTTACTGATTTATACCCCTGGCCCCCATTCACACAGCCCTTAGTAGGGAAGGGTTGGTTTTACAAAGGTGAGTCTGGTTGCTGTTGGGAATTGGGAATATGGAGAATGCATGCAGATACAGAAACAGCAAATGTCTCCTCTATCCCTCCAGAGGGATAAATGGAGGCTAAAAAAATTCCTGCTTTAAACAGTGTTTTCCACCCAAACTGAGTGTCTCAAACCACTTAACTATCAGGGGATATTTTTAAAAGTTGAAACATGAAAAAAATGATGTTTTATGATCAAATCAAGTTAAGGTAATTATTTGCTGCTGCTACTAATTTTCATTGTGAATCTGAGAAAAAGAAAGAGAGGGAACAAGAAAGATGTTTTCTAAACTTATTTCACAAGGGAACCCTTGCTTTGAAGAATTCCTACCACATATTTCAAGACATGGTTTGGGAAATGCGATAGCCTATTGCTTCCTTTGATTGAAACTAATTCCCCTTAAGATTTCTAGGATAATAAAGCTTTAATAATCCTTTCTGATTATAAAGATAAAGCATACTCACTTAAAAAATAAAAAGAGAAATCCATAAAGAGCAATATAAAAAACAGTATTTCTACTCAGAACTACTATTAATATTTTAGTGAATGCCCTTTTTTTCTTTTCTCATATATATACTCTCTCCATATACATTCAAACATTTAGCCAAAAACTTGAATAATATTTTACATACTGTTTTGTAACTTGCTCATTTTAGGGTTTCCTCATCTCAATAGAAATCTATTTTTCCACTATTAATGGTTAGACAATATGCAGTTAATAAGATAAACCACACTGTATTGGACCAATCTCCAATACTGAAATTTAGGACTTTTAAGAAAATATATTACAAATAATCTCTGCTGAACACAGGCATACCTTGTTTTATTGAGCTTTGCAGATATTATGTTTTTTATAAATTGAAGATTTGTGGCAGCTATGTCAAGCAAGCCTATTGGCACCATTTTTTTCCAACACCATTTGCTTACTTCTTGTCTCTGTGTCATATTTTGATAATGTGTGCAAGACTTCAAACTTTTTCATCATAGTTACATTTGTTATGGTGATTTGTGGTAAGTGATATTTCATGTTACTATTGCAAAAAGCTTACAACTCTCTGAAGGCTCAGATGATGGTTAGCATTTTTTAGCAATAAAGTACTTAAGTTACATACCTTAAACTATCAGTTAAGGCATATCAAACACGGTATATTTTTGGTTATGAGCTTAAAAAGAAGAAATTTAAAAGTTGTTGAGTTAAAAATAAATAAATAAAATTTTAAAAATAGTAATAAAATAAAAAGCAATGTTTGTTTTAGACATAATGTCACTGCACATTTGGTAGACTACAGTACAATGTGAACATAAATTTTATATGCATTGGGAAACCAAAAAATTTGTGTGACTCACTTTATTGCAGGATCTAGAACTGAGTCATCAGTATCTCTGAGATAAGCCCATATCCTCAATATATAAACCTTTGCAAAGTTGAACACTTGAACATTTCTTTCCTCAGGAAAAATTTCTGCCAGTAAATTTACTGAGTCAAAGGGCATTTATATTTTAAGGCCATAGACATTCATTTTGGAGCTAATATTTCATTAGCAATATTATATGCTTAATCCAGGGGGAGGGTTTGCACATGAATTGCAATCATGGGTTTTATAGGATACAAATGGCATTGCTCTGTGCTTTTTCTTTTTTTTTTTTTCTGAGAGCAAATGTGCCTGCTAGCAGTAAATATTAAACAAAACCTCAGTTCTGCAATCTGGCACTCAATTGTTCATTTCTTCAACATAGCAGGGGGAAAAAAGTTATTTTGATAGTGTAACAAACACATTGATCTATTGAAGTACTACCACAGACATTTTTAATTTCTGTGAAAATAATCGAGTCTGCAGGAATAATTATAGCTATCAAATTGTTTCTTCCAAAAAAGAAAAGAAAGGGGGTTGAGCTAATAGAGTTATAGTTCTTCTGATCCTGAGGAAAAGAAGCAAGAAACTTGTCCTCAAATGGGAGGGTGGGCAGGGAGGGAGAAAGGAAAGGGTAGTCCTTATGGGTCCCCAGAACACACAAAGGGTTGGCAGGATTGCAAGCTCATTCATCTGTCAGCTGTCATCACTCTTGGCCTCAGACTTTGAGCTAAGGAGGCACAGGTGGGGGGTGTTGCTGAAAGAAGAGGCTTAAAATTTTGTGCCTTTTACATTGCAAGGGCAAAAACCATGTAGCCTTGCTTGTAAATCTGGTTAATACACTGTCATACATTATTTCATCTAATCATCGAAACTTATCCCATGAAGTTTGTGCCATATGTACATTTCATATATGAGAAAATAAGGATCAAAGAGATGAGAGGTTGAATTGATTTGCTCTTGTCAGCTAAACTGTAACAGAGCAGGAAGAGTTTGAACCCCGACACTGAAAGCTGTAATTTCTCGGTAACCCACCACCCTGTATTTTCCTATTATTCATTGAGGACTCTGATATACCAAGTACTTTCATGTGAATAATCAAATGTTTAACCCTTGGAAAAATCCTCTGAAGTAGATGTTACCATCTGTATTAGTTTGCTAGGGCTACTATAACAAAGTACCACACACTGAGCTGCTTAAAATAACAAAACCTTGTTGCCTCATAGTTCTGGAGGCTAGAAGTCCAAGATCAACGTATCAGCAGGGGCACGCTCCCTCTGAAGGCTCTAGAAAAGAATCTGTTCTGGGTCTCTCACTAATTACCTTCTGGTAGTTTTTTAATGTGTGATTGCTTAAACCACAGTCTTCACATGGCATTCTCCTTACATGTTTCTGTCTCCAAATTTCCCTCTTATAATGATACCAGTCACACTGGATTAGAGGCCCATTCTACTTCAGCATGAACTCATCTTTACTAACTACATATGCATTGACCCTATTTCCAAAGAAGATCACATTCCCATCATCTTGGGGCTTAGGACTTCAATGTATGAATTTGGGAGAATGCAATTAGGGTGTAATTGAGTAGGAAATGGGAACCCACCCCTGTATTCTTGCCTGGAAAACCCCATGGACAGAGGAACCTGGAGGACTATGGTCCATATGGTCACAAAGAGCGGTACCCAACTGAATGACTGAGCACAATTCAACCCACAGCATCGTGTGTCCCGTCTTACTGGTTGATGTAAGGTTGCTGAGCATGTAAAGATCAGGGCCAGAATTTGGAGTCAGCTTTTCTGACCATGAGCCCCAGGATTTTCCCATTATAGTCTCCTTCTTCTTGAAAATCACTCAGTTGTGTCTGACTCTTTGCAACCCCGTGGACTATACAGTCCATGGAAATCTCTAGGCCAGAATACTGGAGTGCGTAGACTTTTCCTCCTCCAGGGGGTCTTCCTGACCTAGGAATTGAACCAGGGTCTCCTGCATTGGAGGCAGATTCTTTACCAGCTGAGTCCCAAGGGAAGTCCCAAGGGAAGGGAGCACAGGAGCTGAGCATTGCAGGGTGACGCCGGCAGCAAGCCAGAAACCCACAAAGTGAGGAAGGTGGCAGGAAGGCACTCACCAGGGGCCTACCAACCTGCCCTGCCTGTGGTGAGGACCAACAACTGCCCATACTCAGCCCACGAGTCCCCTTACTTCTAAATAAATATGGATAAAATCAGAGCCAATGTGATTGAGGCATAAAAAATTGTCATGCAAATTGTACATTAAAAATGTAAATACAATGTAATTATGAAGGTGATTTAATCCCAGTCCAGCCTATTTGGCTAAGGATAATGAAAAAGTCACAAAATTTTGATTGAGAATATAGGACTTTTAGACATGTGAGACTGCTAGGCAAGAGATTAGATGCTTGGAAGCCAGGGACAGAATAAACTGGCTTTTTTGATAAACACTAAAGGAGAGAACATTGAGAACAAGGTACTATTTGGGGTCCAGAGAATGAACACACAAGGCTGAGGATCCCAGGATGCATCACACCCCTGCCAGGTTCATGGCGCACCTGGACTGGCAAAAATGGCTAAATAATTCCAAGACAGGTGCTAATAATGCAACCTGGTTTCTAGTTTACTTGAGGCAGAGTCACCAAATACCCTGGGTTGCCTGGATCTAAGGGGTTGCCCAGAATGGTATTTTCAGCATTAAAGCCCAAACAATCCCAGACAGATAGGGGTGGTTATCACCTACTAAGGGGTGAAACTGGATGTCAGCTGTGAACCAGATTAACAAGGGGGGCCTCTTGGTTTAAGTTCCACGTCAGTGAGTCAATAATTTGCCACAGGAATCCTTCATCTTCTGGTGAAAATAAGAACGATGTCAGATACCACACCTAATCAGTACATAGCTGTTACTCCATAGAAATACATAATGGTAATGTTCTATTGCTTTCTGGCTAGCTGAGTTACAGATGTTAGGCGATGGGGAATTCACTGAAAGTGAAGATCATACACAGGCGTTGGTCCTTTGTAACTGAATATAGCAAAGGCTGCACCTGGACCATCAGGGTCCCTTCTGTTTCACCCTCTTCTCTTCCATCCCAGCTCCTGTCCCCCATACGAACAGTGAGAGGATTTCTCAAACTTCCCTGGCCGTGAAAATCAACTAAGGCACTTATTAAAAGTAGATTCAGTGAAAGTCACTCAGTCCTGTCCGACTCTTTGCGACCCCATGGACTATACAGTCCATGGAATTCTCCATGTCAGAATGCTGGAGTGGGTAGCCTTTCCCTTCTCCAGGGGATCTTCCCAACCCAGGGATCAAACCCAGGTCTCCCACATTGCAGGTGGAGTCTTTACCAGCTGAGCCACAAGGGAAGCCCAAAAGTAGATTCAGAGACAAACATATTTAGAATCTCCAGGGAGGAGCTGGAAGCTACAGCTACATCTCTATGTGTTTACTAGATAAAGCTTTAAGCAAGTTCTCCGGGTGATTGTTGGGTCATCAGAACTAGCAGCCATGCCAGCAGGAAACTATACGCCCATTCTCCTCTCAGAAGAAACGAGGAGATTCATTCACTACCATTTCTATCTTCAGAATACACAGAGAGGGGAGAAGGTGGAGCATGCTAGTTTCTGCTCAATTCTTCTGTGTCTATTTCTGAGACACACTTTTTGTTTTGCAACAAGCATAGGTAGGAAAGACAGAACTCTCTTTCTGGATAGAACTTTTTTTTAGATAGAACTTTCTTTCTGGATAGAACTTTTTTGGATACAACCTTTTTTCCCTGTTACTCTGCTCAGTGTGATTCCCTGATCGCCATGTTTTTGGCAAGCAAAAGGAGCTGGGGAAGGAAACAGAGGTGGTTTGAGGAGGGGTGCCAACAGAACCTCAGTACAGGGCGGGTAGAGAGGCGTCAGCTCTTGGTGTTGAGCTTTTATCTGGGTGGAGGATGAGGAGGGTTCCAGATTGTTAACTCATGGCGGCTGGCAGCTTTATTGTTTTTTAATTAAATAACCCCCAGCCAGAGGAGTGCACACCAGTCCCCCACCTCCTCCTCATGAAACCTCATTAAGCAAGAGGACTATAATTAAACCTGGAATCCACGGCTGACACTCCTATATCTGTCTGTGGCTCATGCGCCAGCTTTGGACACAAAGGCAGCTCGCTCCTCCGCATTTTATGGGCAGAGGGCAAGGACCAGGGCAAGGCCATCTCTATTTATCACTTAACGGGCAACTTGGTCCTTCCTCCAGGGTAACCAGATGTGCCTTTTGTCCTTAGCCACCTCCACTATGGATGGGTGCCCATCAAATAATGCAAGACATCTACTTGGAAGGGCCAGTTTACCTCAAGCAGATGAGGACTTTGATTCCTGACAGCGAGGGAATTTTCCAGATATTCCATTGCCCAGCGTTTGGGCCCATTATGTCAGGAATATTTCCACATGATTGGAGGTGGAGAGCCATTAGCATTTTTAGCTTAGGCCTATAGCAGCAGCAGCAGCAGGGCCCTCTGGCTACAGAGGAGGCTGTTTCCCATCCTGCCCCCTCATCCTCTCCTCCCCTCCTCCAGGTGTCAGCCTCACCCTGTACCTTAACCGTTTCCCAGCTCTCTTGACTTTTTGGTCGGCTGGCCATCCTCCTGTTTCTGAACTTTCTCCACCCCCACCCCAATTTCTAATTGCAGAGCTTATAATATGGGGTGGTTCTTCTCCTTGATATCAGGAAACCAGTTTCTTAAGATAGGACCAGACTCCTTTAACATTCTGCAACATGAGGGAGAGGAGAGAGGGGAGGGGAGCGGGTAGGAAAGAAACACAGAAAGGCAGAGCTCTTTTCAGATGTAATCTATTGTGGAGAGCCAAACTCTTCTCCCCACCCCCATCTTGGCCAAAGTGCTGGTAATATTATTTCCTGCAAAGCCCCCAAACCCAGTGAAGACGAATTTATCATTTACATCATTTCTCTTTGTAGCTCTGACAATTCATATTACTGCAGAATCTGACATCTCCACTTTCCTCCAATTGATAAATAATCTCTTTTTGATTTCTGTAACTGAGGAACATCATAAGCCTAACATACAAAGGAAGATTCATTGGTCGTTTATTTCACATGTGAGCTCCTTGAAAAATTGAGTTTGCGTCGCCATTTGGGCATTAATTCCTGACACATCACTTATCATGTTTTGATCGTTTCCAAGAGAACACCATATTTTAACTCTTTGGGAATAATTTAACTGATCAAATACACAGCATCTGGTTGTTATGGTAACCAAAGTTCTAAAAATAATATAAAGAAAAGACCACCTTTAATTGAAATCACAAGAAGTTGTTATGGTAACTGGAATTTTAAAAGTAACTAGGTTAAACTACATTTCATTTTATCTAGCACTTTACACAAACAAATTCTGATTGAAATATCAGGTTTAATTTAATCAGTTAATTAATGTCACTAAATGTCATTTATCTTATAACTCATTTACATTCACTGTTGCATTATCCAACTTACTAATTTATAACCATTCTGCCTTCAATTTAACATTCTAGAACCTGTGGCAAAGTATTTAGTGAGAAGGGGAGAGAGTGAAACTAGGATTGGTTATCCATCTTAAGATCTGACCCTACCTCTTACTAGTTTGCTAAAGCCTCTGTTTCTCCTGTCAAGTGGGGATGATATTACCAGTTCTGCTCTTGTCACATTATTTGTATGGATCCAATAAAGCTGTGAATATGTTTTAATAGTCAAGAACCTACAACATACATTATTAGTATGCCATATTATTTTGTCCACTCATTTTTTTATATTGAACTTTTAAAAAGAAATCACATGAAAATATACTAGAGACATTTACAGTTACAACAAGTACACAATTTTGAATCTCGTAACTAAATTTAAAATGGCATATTTTTTAATCTCATAGGTCAATACTCTTAAAAATTAAAGATAATGATGGAGAAGGAAATGGCAACCCACTCCAGTGTTCTTGCCTGGAAAATCCCAGGGACGGGGGAGCCTGGTGGGCTGCCGTCTCTGGGGTCGCACAGAGTCGGACACAACTGAAGCGACTTAGCAGCAGCAGCAGCAGATGTGCTTATATGGTATGTACAGTGGACCTGATACATGTGAATGCAGTGGTGATTATGGTAAATAATGTTAGGAAATGTTTTAATTACAATAAGATGACTAACGTTTGACTTGTTAGTTGACTGCAGTGTGTGCCTTTTAAATGAATTTACAGCATGGTTGATTTCTATTGGGAAAAAATGAGGTGATACTAATGTATTTCCCATTTACTTAATATTATGAAAAGATAAGGATACAGCTATCTGAATGGGAAAACAAAGAACTGATTCTTTATAGCCCAGCACAAGCAATACCAATGTAATGCATAAAGCTGTATTTCCTCTTCCTCTTTGGTAGAGCTTCAGAGGGCTGTAATTGTGAATTCTGAGTATAATAATAAAAACCTGACAGTAACAAAAAAAAATAAAATAAAGATAATGAGAAGAAAAGGGTGGCATGAAATCTTTTCTTGATACCCCCTGGTGTCTTGCATGTAGGAGGTGCTTAAAAGCTACTTAATGAATTTACATTAATATATGATGTTTTAGTAGTGGATTTCACAAACATGAGCCACTGTGCCAAAATAAACTTGTACAAAAGTTCAAATTATCCCTGTCTTGAGAGGCAAAGCTGCCATAAAAACACGTGTTCTCAAACTTTAGTTTCCATAAGAGCAGAGGGACAGGTTAACTCTACAAGCAAATGGAGGTATTGCAGGAAAAAACAATTCTGACTCCATGTTGGAACTGTTTCTTTGACTTGCTTCTTGTTGCTTTCATTACTATAGTCACACATAATGGTCTGCCTCAGAGAATCCTGTCCCTCTGTCTGACTGTTAAACTAAAGAAGCCTGTCCACCTGTAGATGGCAGGAAGGAAGAAATTAACACAACCTTTGCTTGAGGCTTGCCATTCTAGGGAGATATTTGCAAGAATAATTGAGGCCTTTTTACTTTATTTCCTCACCTTCTCCCATCTCTGACCTATAAAAGAAACTGGCATCCAGACCCCGACAAGATGGTTATTCTGAGACATTAGTCTGCCATCCTCAGTCAGCTGGCTTAGCCTGCTTTCCAAATAAAGTCCTATTCCTTCCCTAAGCACATCATCTCTGATTCATTGTCATGTCGTACACTAACCACAGCGAGGTTGGACTCGGTAACAGATGGTGTGAGAAGATTTAAGAAAGGACTGATGAGAAAGTTCACCTTAAAGAATGTGTCCCAGGCTGGGAGAATCTGGAGATAATGGAAGTCATTCCATTCATTGGGATCACACTTTATCCAAGCGGTTGGCAGTATCAAGAGAGAGGCAGCTCAGAACAGAATATACAGAACCCTAGGCCATTGCCCAGTCAGTACTAGAGAGGCAGCACTTCAGAACTGAAAAAAAGTATTAGTTCCAAAAAGAAAACTGCAATATTGAATTTAATAAATGTTTAAACATCTACAAACTGTAACATTGGGCCAACTTTATTGTCATGTTTTTGACTCCTAAATATTTCATCACACCTAAAACAATTTGAAAGCTAAATTTTTCACCCTTTGTAAGATCCTTGCAAAGTGATTGCCAAGAAATTCTAGCCAATCTCAAATTAAATTAGTTATCTGTAACCAAATAATTTCATAAGCAAAATTACATTTTTTTTTTTACCCTAAAAGTAGGTACAGGTTAGTATTTGAAATGAGGTTGGAGAGGAAGAGAAATTTTCTCTACTCTTCCTGGACTTCTGGCTGCTCTAAAAACTAAGTTGACAGACAGATTAACAGGAGAAAAGTCAAATTTAATTTTGTATATAAGGGGGCCCCATATACATGAGAGAGTCTGAGACAGGTAGAATGAGATATATGTGCCATCTTGAACTGAAGAATGGCATAGGGGTCTGGAGCTTCCTAGGACAGGACGGTCATTCACAGGACAATAAGGAGAAGAGCAGATATTTGGTAATTAGATGTTTCTTGGCTATATAGATAGGGCAATTGAGATAAAATTTATCTCTGGTAATCTTTTTGGGGGAAAGTCCTCAATTTAAATTCTTCTCATTGTCCACCACAATGAGAAATCCATACACCATGACTAGAGAGTGGCCCCCACTTGCTGCAACTAGAGAAAAGCCTGAGCAGCAGTGAAGACCCAGCAGAGCCAAAAATAAATATTTTGAAAAAAGCATGTCAAGGATTTAAAAATAAGAGGTGACAACTGGCAAAAAAAAACACACAAAAAAATGGTTTAAGATGTACATATGTCAGAACAATAACAAAAACAGTTTAATGAGGAACAAGGCTGTGCTGCAGAAAGTTTAGTGAAGGGAGTCACACCTGAGTTCAAGTCCGGCTCCATCCTCTGGAGCTCAGCTTCACATTCTCCAGTGTTGCAGGCAGCTATGACCAGCACCAGCATCTTTCAAAAGTTCTTGGCATTCCCTCACTCTGAAAGCTCTTTGCAAAGATGAGATCAGGGTAAAGCTTTCCTGGTCTTTTTCCCTCTAGCCTTTGCAACAGCTTTATATTTAATCATTCTCCTGCATGAAATCTCCAGGAGTCCTGATTGATCTGCTGTCATTATTACAGTTATTGTTGTTACTAGAATGACTCCCTACTAGTCTTAGAAGCAGGATCTAGTTTTACATACCACGGTGTCCTGTGAATGGAATATGGGGACTTGTGCAGAGATGGCAATGCACCTTGTGCTGCTTCCTCCTTTGCTCAAGGCTGGACTCAACTGAAAATCAATCTGGCTGAGCATCTTCCTTCTCAATACAAAGCTCCAAACAGCTACGACTTGCCCATAGAAGATGGTATTACATATGAAATCTATTTGTTATTCCTGAGCTAGCTGAGAAAAGAGTGTTGTAAGGATAAATTAATGCACAAATGTAAAACAACCTTGACTTAAACTCTTTGCCCTTTTAAGGATAGAGCACGTGTCCCTTGCTCCTTAGAAGAAAAGTTATGACCAACCTAGGCAACATATTAAAAAGCAGAGCCATTATTTTGCCTACAAAGGTCCATCTAGTCAAGGCTATGGTTTTCCAGTAGTCATGTATGGGTGTGAGAGTTGAACTATAAACAAAGCTGAGCGCCGAAGAATTGATGCTTTTGAACTGTGGTGTTGGAGAAGACTCTTGTGAGTCCCTTGGCCTGCAAGGAGATCCAACCAGTCCATCCTAAAGGAGATCAGTCCTGGGTGTTCATTGGAAGGACTGATGCTGAAGCTGAAACTTCAATACTTTGGCCACCTGATGGGAAGAGCTGACTCATTTGAAAAGACCCTGATGCTGGGAGGGATTGGGGGCAGGCGAAGAAGGGGATGACAGAGGATGAGATAGCTGGCTGGCATCACCAACTCAATGGACATGAGTTTGAGTGTACTCTGGGAGTTGGTGATGGACAGGGAGGCCTGGTGTGCCACAGTCCATGAGGTCGCAAAGAGTCAGACAACTGAGCGACTGAACTGAACTGATGTGTTGCTTACCTTCTGCTCACAGGTGTGATTGCTTTTTAAAAGAAAATGTATGCATTTAGGGCATGGAAACTTCTGAAAAAAGTTACTTTCTGCTTTTTCTTCAAATACAGGAAAATAGAGAATTAATAATATAGGAAATATGAGACCCCATGGACTCTAGTCCACCAGGCTCCTATGTCCATGGAATTATCCAGGCAAGAAAATTGGAATGGGTGACATTCTCTTCTCCAAGGGATCTTCCCAACCCAGGGATTGAACCCTGCACTGCAGGCAGATTCTTTACCATCTGAGCCACCAGGGACTCAAAGAAAAGTATAGGAATATGTATAATAATGATGTGACCTACATAATATCTTACAGACAGTATCTCTGTCCAATCTGCACTGGTATCCTGGATTTGTGCATGTCCCAATATATAAATTCATTTCAAAATGAGGGACTTTTCCTTTACTGAAAAACTAGAAACAGAATGTCTGTAAGGTGATCCTCTAGTTGATGGCTTAGAAGTGAGCTCTATTAATGTAATGGTCTTTAAAGTTTTTGTTTTTGATCATAGAATCCTTAAACCAGAAAAGTTCCCAAGGGCTCTGAGGCTCTACCCTCTCTGCCTGAACCTAAATGTCCTCTGACTAATGATCGTCATCTTCTCCTCAGTGACTTGCTTCAAAGTAGGCAATTTTCGTTTTACTTTTATCTTTTAAAAAAAAAAAACCTACTTTGTCACTGTTTCTCTATGATTAGCATATGTTTTTAATTGGCTTACTCATCTTCCCTTTCTCTACTGGATTTTTCTTTTCACTGATTTTTAAAGGATACCTACCCCATCTTGAGTTGAATTTTTCTTATCAAGCCATCATTTCACCTACAGTACTTTTATAGCTAAGCTTCCAATATCTTGGCAAAGGTAGTTAATTTTTATGTTTTTTTTATTACCTTTGTTACTAAAGAGTCTGAATTATTGAGGTTATATGGTTCTTCCTGAAACAGTAACATTATCTGTTTATGTTTTAAGAATACCTTCTTGTGTAATAACACTTGTAGAATGACTATACCTCTAAAAGTAACTATCTTGTGATTTTCATGTTTGGCACAGAGGATGAGACAGTTGGATGGCATCACTGATTCAATGGACATGAATTTGAGCAAACTCCCAGTGATAGTGAAGGACACGGAAGCCTGACATGCTGCAGTTCACAGGTTGCAAAGAATTGGACGTGATTTAGTGACTGAACAACAATAAATCTTGTGATTTTCATGTTTGGCAATATTGTAGGTGCTAGTACAGACTTGCCCTGTCGCTGTACATGGCTATTTTCAGACACTTGATAATAGTACAAGACTATAATCCATGATAGAAGGCAAACAAGGTGAACCCAAGAATCACAGTTACCTTCTTTGAAAGCAATTTCTGGACCATGGCCCACAAAAAGGAAATCCAAACAGAGTGCAGTAAATTAAAAAGACAAAGACAGAGTTTGTACAGGCTAAGACACCTGGGATTTATAAGACAGGACTAGAGAAAGATATGAAGAGAAATGGCTTCAAAACTCAATTGCATCTCCTCTATTGTCTTATTCTCTAAGCCACTTTGTTCTATTTCTTTTTTTAGTGTTTTCTCTAAGGTTTACAATACTCATCTTTGACATATTCTTGATATAGAGCAAAAATACTACATGCAAAATACATTATGACCAAACGGATTATCCCAGAAGCAAGGACGACTTACCATTTGAAAGTCTATTAAGGCAGTTCACCACTAACAGAATAAAAGGGAGGGAGGGTAAATTCATATGAACTTCTCAATAGAAACAGAAAAAAATATTTTGACAAAGTTCAATACAAATTCATGATAAAATCTCTCAGCAAATTGCAAGAGGTGAAATTTGTTCAAGCTGACAAAGGGCATCTGTCAAAAAAGAAAAAGGAGCAAATATCATTCTTAGTGATGAAAAACAAAATGTCCCTTTTATTAGTAATAATAAACAGTGTTACTAAGTATTACAGTGAGAAGGAGTGGAACCACCACAGCTGAAGAGCCCTATTCCTATAGATTGGAGGAATTTCCCTAAAGGAGATATACAGCTCTTTTTGACTTTACATATATGACTTTTCTGGGCTTCCATAGTAGCTCAGCTAGTAGAGAATCTGCCTGTAATGTAGGAGACCCCAGTTCGATTACTGGGCCAGGAAGTACCCCTGGAGAAGGGATAGGTTACCCACTCCAGTATTCTTGGGCTTCCCTGGTAGTTAAGACGATAAAGAATCCTCCTGCAATGTAGGAGACCTGGGTTTGATTCCTGGGTTGGGAAGATCCCCTGGAGGAGGGCATGACAACCGACTGCAGTATTCTTACCTGGAGAATCCCCACGGACAGAGAAGCCTGGCAGGCTACAGTCCATAGGGTCATGACTGAGTGACTAAGCACAGCAACAGTATGTACTCTTCATTAAAAGTATTATTTTAGAAAGCATTTCATTGTAAAAAAATTCAGACAGTGTAAAATTGTGTCAAAAGAGTCTTTACAGCTAGAAATGAAAATCAAACACTGAATACAGCCAAATTTGTCTTCCTAATCCCCTCCTCCATCTTCCTCCTAGAAACAGACAGTAACCCCTTTCAACAATTTCATGGTTTTTTATTCTGGAGCTTTTTTTTTTTTGATGCATATACAAGCATATATATATATTTGTGTTCCTTAATGTATGGTTCCATATCAAAGGCTCAAGGCTGCTTGCTGCTGCTGCCTTTGATATATGTATGTTTACAAGCACTAAAATGGCCAAAGAGTAAACAGTGGGAGGTAAATGTGCACAGCAAAGCACTTGGTTAATTTGGTTAATCAGCTTTATCATAAGTAACCTGGCCAGCACAGCATGCTAGAAGATCCCAGCAGGGAAGGAGGAGGGAGCTGGCGACGGGGGAAATTAACTGATCATCACGACCTATTGAGTCTGATTCATGTTGCTGTTTACATCTGAAGGGTCTGATTGGAGGGAGTAAGGCAAGAGCAGTTGTCAGCATTTCAGGACATCAGCCTTTCTTGGTTTTAGTTTATGGAGATTCAACATGCATGATTCACAGGACATTGAAAACATTATACCAAGGCAGAGTAAGGCTTTTTAGCCTGTTTGGCTCAGTTTCAGAGTCTAGAACTTTGGGGCCTGGGGCCTGGGCCCTGGGTGAGCTCTTTCCAGGCATGGCTGGGTGACACTGGAGAAGGGCAGATCCTAGCAAACCAGTATCGGTAGAGTGGAATCTAGAGAATTTTATACTGTGAAAGTTTAGATTTCACTTCTTATTAAAGATTTCTTCAGTTCAGTTCAGTCATTCAGTAATTTCCAACTCTTTGCAACCCCATGAACAGCAGCACACGAGGCTTCCCTGTTCATGACTAACTCCCAGAGCTTGCTCAAACTCATGTGCATAGAGTCGGTGATGCCATCCAATCCTCTCATCCTCTGTTGCCCACTTCTCTTCTTGCCTTCAATCTTTCTTAGCATCAGGGTCTTTTCCAATGAGTCAGTTCTTTGCATCAGATGGCCAAAATGTTTGAGCTTCAGCTTCAGCATCAGTCCTTCCAATGGATATTCAGAACTGATTTTCTTTAGGATTAACTGGTTAGCCTTTGCCCTGCTTCATTTTGTACTCCAAGGTCAAGCTTGCCCATTACTCCAGGTATATCTTGACTTCCTACTTTTGCATTCCAGCCCCCTATGATGAAAATGACATCTTTTTGGGGTGTTCATTCTAGAAGGTCTTGTAGGTCTTCATAGACTGTTCAATTTTGGCTTCTGTGACATTAGTCTTTGGGACATAGACTTGATTACTGTGATATTGAATGGTTTGCCTTGGAAATGAACAGAGATCATTCTGTCATTTTTGAGATTGCACACAAGTACTATATTTTGGACTCTTTCATTGACTATGAGGGCTACTCCATTTCTTCTAAGGGATTCTTGCCCACAGTAGTAGATATAATGGTCATCTGAATTAAATTTACCCATTCCAGTCTCTTTTAGTTCACTGTTTCCTAAAATGTCAATGTTCACTCTTGCCATCTCCTGTTTGACCACTTCCAATTTGCCTTGATTCATGGCCCTAACATTCCAGGTTCCTATACAATAACATTCTTTACAGCTTCTGACTTTATTTCCATCACCAGTCAAATCTGCAACTGGGCATGGTTTTTGCTTTGGCTCTGTCTCCTCATTGTTTGTGGAGTTATTTCTCTACTCTTCTCCAGTAGCAGATTGGGCACCTGCCAACCTGGGGAGTTCATCTCTCAGTGTCCCATCTTTTTGTCTTTTCATACTTTTCACCAGGTTCTCAAGGCAAGAAGACTGAAGTGGTTTGCCATTCCTTTCTCCAGTGGATCATGTTTTGTCAAAACTCTCTACCATGATCCCTCTGTCTTGGGTGGCCCTACATGGCATGGCTCATAGTTTCATTGAGTTGGACAAGGCTGTGATCCAAGTGATCACTTTTGATTAGTTTTCTGTGACTGTGGTTTCCATTCTGGTGGATAAGGTAAGAGGCTTGTGGAAGCTCCTTGATGGGAGAGATAAGCTCTGAGGGAATTTAGGTCTTGCCCTGATGGGCAGGGCCATGCTCAGTAAATCTCTAATCCAGTTTTCTGTTGATGGGTGGGGCTGTGTTCCCTCCCTGTAGTTTGGCCTGAGACCAAACTATGGTAGAAGTAATGGCAGAAATGGTGACTTCCTTCAAAAGGACTTAGGCCAAGACTCTTGTACTCAGTACCCCTGACCCCACAGCAGGCCACTGCTGACCCATGCCTCCACTGGGGACTTCTGGACACTCACAGGCAAGTCTGGCTCAGTCTCTTGAGGGATCACTGCTCCTTTCTCCTGGGTCCTGATGCACACAAGATTTTCTTTATACCCTGCAAGAGTCTGTTTCCTCAGTCTTGTGGAATTTCTGTAGTCAAATACCACTGGCCTTCAAAGTCAAATTCCCTAGGAGTTCTTAGTCTCACTGAGATCCCTAAGTCAGGAAATGTGTTGTGGGCCCTAGACCTTTCACAACAGTGTGATAACTTGTTGGTATAATTGTTCTCCAGTTTGTGGGTTGTCTGCTCAGTGGCTCTATGGTGGGGCTCACACATCACATCTTCCAGGTCTGCTGTAGCCAGAGCCCCTGTCCCCACAGCAGGCTACTGCTAACCCATGCAGGAGACACTCAAACCCTCAAAAACAGGTCTGGCTCAGTCTCTTGTGGGGTCCCTGGGTCCTGGTGAGCACATGGTTTTGTCTGAGCCTTCTGAGCATCTCTGGAGGGTATTGGGATTTGATTCTAAATGTGATTTTGTCCCTCCTACCATCTTTTGGGGGCTTTTCCTTTGCCCTAGGAAATGGGGTATCTTTTTTGGAGGGGATTGAACATTCTCCTGTCGATGGTTGTTCAGCAGTTAGTTGCAATTTTGGAGGTCTCACAGGAGAAGATGAGCACACACCTTCTACTTCACCATCTTGTAGCCGACCAGGCTCCTCTTTCCATGGAATTCTCCAGGCCAGAATACTGGAGTGGGTAGCCATTCCCTTCTCCAGGGGATCTTCCCAACCCAGGCATCAAACCCAGGTCTCCCACATTGCAAGCAGATTCTTTACCATCTGAGCCACCAGGGAAGCCCAAAGATTCCTTAAACAATTTTTTTTTTTTTAACTTTAGGATGCATTTCCAGATAGTTATAGGTTTATGGAAAATTTTTGAAGACATCTCTGGTAGCTCAGCTGGTAAAGAATCCACCTGCAATGCAGGAGACCCCAGTTGGATTCCAGGGTCAGGGAGTTCCCCTGGAGAGGGGATAGACTACACAATCCAGTATTCTTGGGCTTCCATGGTAGTTCAGATGGTAAAGAATCTGCCTGCATTGTGGGAAACCTGGATTCAGTCTCTGGGTTGGGAAGATCCCCTGGAAGAGGGCATGACAACCCACTCCAATATTCTTGCCTGGAGAATCTCCATGGACAGAAGAGGCTACAACCATGGGGTCGCAAAGAGTCGGACATGATTGAGTAACTAAGCACAGCACAAAGCAGAGTCCACTTATTCCCTGGTACCTAGTTTCACCTATTATCATCCTCTATCAGTATAGTGTATATGTCATGATTAATGAACCAAAATTGAAGCAATATTATTAAATAAACCCATATTTTATTCAGATTTTGTTAGCTTTTACCTAATGTTCCAGGATGTCACATTACGGTTCGTCATTATGTCTCCTTAGACTCCTCTTGGTTGTTATAGACTTTCTCAGACTTTCAGTGTTTTTGATACTCTTGAAAATTTTGAGGAATTAATCGTCAGGTATTTCATATATACACGTGTATATATACATGAGCTCAGTTCAGTCGCTCAGTCGTGTCTGACTCTTTGCGACCCCATGAATTGCAGCACACCAGGCCTCCCTGTCCATCACCAACTCCCGGAGTTTACCCAAACTCATGTCCATTGAGTCAGTGATGCCATCCAACCATCTCAACCTCTGTCGTCCCCTTCTCCTCCTGCCTTCAATCTTTCCCAACATCAAGGTCTTTTCAAATGAGTCAGCTCTTCACATCAGGTGGCCAAAGTATTGGAGTTTCAGCTCCAGCATCAGTCCTTCCAATGAACACCCAAGACTGATCTCCTTCAGAATGGACTGGTTGGATCTCCTTGCAGTCCTAGGGATTCTCAAGAGTCTTCTCCAACACCACAGTTCAAAAGCATCAATTCTTCGGTGCTCAGCTTTCTTTATAGTCCAACTCTCACATCCACACATGACCACAGGAAAAACCATAGCCTTGACTTGATGCACTCTTTTCTCAATTTTGAACCAATGCATTGTTCCATGTCTGGTTCTAACCGTTGTTTCTTGACCTGCATACAGGTTTCTCAGGAGGCAGGTCAGGTAGTCTGGTATTTTCATCTCTTTAAGAGTTTTCCACAGTTTGTTTTGATCCACACAGTCAAAGGTTTTAGTGTAGTCAATGAAGCAGAAGTAGATGCTTTTCTGGAATTCTTCTGTAGAGTTTTGGCCTTTCCAGAATGTCGTATAAATGGAATCAAACAGTATATAACCTCTTCAGATTGACTTCTTTTATTTAGAACATGGACCTAAGGGTCACTCACTGCTTTGCCTGATTTGATAGCTTGTTCATTTTTATCACTGAATAATATTCCATTATGTGGATGTGCTATAGTTTGTTTATCAGTTGACCTATTGAAGGACATCTTGTTTGCTTCTAGTTTTAGTGATTATGAATAAAGCTTCTGTAAACCTTTCATGCATATTTTTGTATGAACATATGTTTTCAAATCAGTTTGGTAAATATCTCAGGACATGATTACTGTATTGTATATTAGTACTATGTTTAGCTTTGGAAGAAATAGCCAAACTGTCTTCCAAAGCAACTGTACCTTTTTCATTTCCACCAGCAATGGATAAGTTCTTGCTGCTATGCAATTAGGATAATAAGGTGTTTTGTTTTTTTTTTCCATCTAGTCACAGGTATGTTCTAGTGTTACTTTGTTGTTTTAATTTAAATTTTCCTAATAACAATGTTGGGCATCTTTTTATATGTGTATTGGCCATTTGTATTTCTTCTCTGGTAAGGAGACTGTTCAGATCTTTGCTCATTTAAAACTCTGTTTTCTTATTCAGTTTTGAAAGACATTTTTTATATACTGTGGATATATGTTCTTTATTGATACGTGTTTTACAAATATTTTTCTCTAAGTCTGTGGCTTTTTTCCCCATGTGATTAACAGTTTCTTTCACAGGGCAGAATTTTTGAATTTTAATAAAATTCCCAAATTTTAGAGGTCCAATTTTAATACAAAGTATTATTTTAAAAGTACCAAGTAAAGGTTTTTCTTTCATGAATTATGTTTTTTGATAGTGTATTTTAAAACATATCACCAAACCCAAGACCATGTGCATTTTCTCCTACATTTTCTTCTAAAAGTTGTATAGTTTTGTGTTTTATGTTTAATCTTATTAAAGTTTTAACTTGCTCGTGATGTAATTTCTTTTTAGGTGGTTAGGTTTGTGGGAAATGGTAATTTATTTGACAGAGCCCATTTCTCTTTCTGTGTTTGTTTTTCTTCCTTCAAATGGGATAAAGCAGAAAAGATGACTAGCTCAATGTGAAGTCTGATGAGTTCAGAGAGAAGTTGTTTCTGTTATGGATTTAGAAATGGTTCTACAGTGCCTTTTTAATTTGTAACAATTTTCATATACTAATAAGCTTTATTTAACAAAAAATAACGTATGGCAGGATTGTCAGGAAAAAAAAAATGGAGAGAAATATCATCCTAGCTCTAGGGTTGGAATAGGAACTGAAGAACTTTTCTTTGAACAACAACATCAGAAGCAGGGGGCAGATCTCATATAATGAGATCACCGTGGCCCTCAAAAGCAACCTTTTAACTTTCCTCTGATGGAAACATCTCATAGTCACCTCAGTTATAGGGCATTTATTTCCATTTTTATTCCATTGTAAAAAATATTTTAAATTTATACTTTTTTTGAATCCCATTTTGGAACATCCCATAAATCTTGTTATTTACCATTCTTACTGTTGTTGATTTCTAAACTATTGTTGTTTCTAAATTATTTCTAATTTCTAATTATTTGTAATGTTTTCTTCTTGACTCAATGACTCCTTACTCTCTAATCAGAGTGTAAACTGTATGCTTTTGGCCTTTTGTAATTTTATTGGTATGTGATCTTTTTATTCATTTATTTTTTGGTAAATGTTTTATTAGTATTGTAAATAAAGGTATATTCTATGCTTGTGTGGTATAAAGTTTGATTTACATTTATTAGCCACCAAAACATTATTAAAAGCTTCCAATTAGTATTTCACTTCTATCCATTTCTCCTACTTTATAGCAGATTTCACTTTTTGGATTGTGTTTCATTGTGAAATACACTTTCTGACAGGACCTCTTCATTCCAGTTAGTATTTCTGCTTTAATTTCTATCATATTTATTATTTGTATTGTAATTCTTTTTAAAAATGTTTTTGCCTGATATATTTGCCCACTGTATAATCATTTAATAAATTTTTATAAAATAATTTTGTATCTAAAGGTGGTCTTTAGGAAATGTCACATAGAAGAGTTTCTCTTCTTACTACGGAATCTAAGGATATATTTTTTTAATGAAGGAGATTTTTCCAGTTGTAGTTATAGACGTAATGATCATATCTGGTCATATTTTGCCATCTTGTTTTTGGATTTCTCCCACTGGGTTTTCTTTCCTTCTCCTAGTCCTCTTCTACTTTTTCTTTCTCTTTCTTCTCTTCCCTCTCTTTCTCCTTATCTTTTTTCCCTCTTTTTGTTTACTGCCTTTTATTAATACCATATGACTATGTTTTCTTTGCTTTCATTGTCTCTAATATTTTGGAAGAGATCTGTGCTGTTTTTTAAGCCACTAATAGTTACCATCATTTGAAAATCTACTTCAGTCCAGGGATGGCAACTATGCAATGTCATTCTCTGCTCTTCCAGGGAGGACAGTGTAAGTAGATCAGAGCAGTTTCCCAGATAGGACCTCAACAAAGCCCCCAGGCAGTCAATGCCAATTAACAGGAGTGGAAATTAAGCTGAAATCTTGATGCCACCCTTGCTTTTTCCTATTTAATGAGTCAAGCCACTGGTTCCCAAACATTGCTGTGTGTTGGAAGAAGCTGAGGAGATCTTAGTTGCATTCCATACCAATTAAATAAAAACGTCAGAGGGAGGAAGTCAGGCATCAGTGTTTCATAGAATCCCAGGAGATTCCAATGCACAACAAAATTTGCCAACTGCTAACTTTAAGCACAATTTGACTTCTCACCTTCTCTCCTTCTCATTTGTGTCATTATTAATGTTTAAATATCATTCTTAATGACTAAAATTCTCTGTGCCCCCCTGTCTCCCTTCTTCCCTTCCTCTCCTTTTCCCTCTCTTCTTTCCTCCAAACCATTTTTTGTTGTTCGGTCACTAAGTCATGCCCAACTCTTTGTGACCCTATGCATGCGGGACACCAGGCTTCCCCGTCCTTCAATATCTCCCTGAGATTACCCAAACTCATGTCCATTGAGTTGGTGATGCCATCTAACCATCTCATTCTCTGTTGTCCCCTTCTCCTCCTGCCTACAATCTTTCCCAGAATCAGGGTCTTTTCCAGTGAGTCGGCTCTTTGCACCAGGTGGCCCAAGTATTGGAGCTTCAGCTTCAGCATCAGTCCTTCCAAGGAATAATCAGGGTTGATTTCCTTTAGGATTGACTGGTTTGATTTTCCTGCAGTCCAAGAGATTCTCAAGAGTCTTTTCCAGCAGCACAATTAAAGCATCAATTCTGTCCAACTCTCACATCCATACACGATTGCTGGAAAAACCATAGGTTTGACTATACAGACCTTTGTCAGCAAAGTGTTATCTCTGGTTTTTAATGTGCTGTCTAGGTTTTTCATACCTTTCCTTCCAAGGAGCAAGCGTTTTTTAATTTCACGGCTGCAGTTACCATCCACAGTGATTTTGGCACCCAAGAAAATAAAGTCTGTTACTGTTTCCTTTATTTTTCCCAACCATTACATATATTCTAATTTTAAAATAAGTTTTGAAATTCGCATCTATTTTATAACCACACTTAAAAATTAATTTGGATCTCTTTCAGTTCTAAATGGTTCAGTGTTTGTGACCAGCCCTTTTATACAATCACCTTCACTTTTTGAAACTTCAAAAACTTTTTCTTTCTCATGTAGTAGAAGCACATCTTCAATTTTTTTTTTCCAAAAGTCCATGTGAATAGCATATTGCACTTTTGAAAGAACTTTCTTCTGTTTCATTCACACAAAATTTGTCTAGGTTACAAAATGTCTGAGATGACATTGTTTCTTTTTAAAATTCTGTAGACATTAACCCCTTGTCTTTTAGTACCTCACACTATAGAAAAGATGTTTGAGGCCAGTCTCATTTTCATTCTTTTGTAATATATATTTTCTTCTGGCTTCAGTCAATTCAGTTCAGTCGCTCAGTCATGTCCAACTCTTTGTGACTGCATGAATCGCAGCACACCAGGCCTCCCTGTCCATCACCAAATCCCGGAGTTCACTCAGACTCATGTCCATTGAGTCAGTGATGCCATCCAGCCATCTCATTCTCTGTCGTCCCCTTCTCCTCCTGCCCCCAATCCCTCCCAGCATCAGAGTCTTTTCCAATGAGTCAACCCTTCACATGAGGTGGCCAAAGCGCTGGAGTTTCAGCTTTAGCATCATTCCTTCCAAAGAAATCCCAGGGCTGATGCCCTTCAGAATGGACTGGTTGGATCTCCTTGCACTCCAAGGGACTCTCAAGAGTCTTCTCCAACACCACAGTTCAAAAGCATCAATTCTTTGGTGCTCAGCCTTCTTCACAGTCCAACTCTCACATCCATAGATGACCACAGGAAAAACCATAGCCTTGACTGGACGGACCTTAGTCAGCAAAGTAATGTCTCTGCTTTTGAATATACTATCTAGGTAGGTCATAACTTTTCTTCCAAGGAGTAAGTGTCTTTTAATTTCGTGGCTGCAGTCACCATCTGCAGTGATTCTGGAGCCTCAAAAAATTAAGTCTGACACTGTTTCCACTGTTTCCCCATCTATTTCCCATGAAGTGATGGGACTGGATGCCATGATCTTAGTTTTCTGAACGTTGAGCTTTAAGCCAACTTTTTCACTCTCCTCTTTCACTTTCATCAAGAGGCTTTTTAGTTCCTCTTCACTTTCTGCCATAAGAGTGGTATCATCTGCATATCTGAGGTTATTGATATTTCTCCCGGCAATCTTGATTCCAGCTTGTGTTTCTTCCAGTCCAGCGTTTCTCATGATGTACTCTGCATAGAAGTTAAATAAGCAGGGTGACAATATACAGCCTTGACGTACTCCTTTTCCTATTTGGAACCAGTCTGTTGTTCCATGTCCATTTCTAACTGTTGCTTCCTGACCTGCATACAGATTTCTCAAGAGGCAGGTCAGGTGGTCTGGTATTCCCAACTCTTTCAGAATTTTCCACAGTTTATTGTGATCCACACACTCAAAGGCTTTGGCTTAGTCAATAAAGCAGAAATAGATGTTTCTCTGGAACTCTCTTGCTTTTTCCATGATCCAGCGGATGTTGGCAATTTGATCTCTGGTTCCTCTGCCTTTTCTAAAACCAGCTTGAACATCAGGGAGTTCACGGTTCACATATTGCTGAAGCCTGGCTTGGAGAATTTTGAGCATTACTTTACTAGCATGTGAGATGAGTGCAATTGTGTGGTAGTTTGAGCATTCTTTTGTATTGCCTTTCTTTGGGATTGGAATGAAAACTGACCTTTTCCAATCCTGTGGCCACTGCTGAGTTTTCCAAATTTGCTGGCATAATGAATGCAGCACTTTCACAGCATCATCTTTCAGGATTTGAAATAGCTCAACTGAATTCCATCACCTCCACTAGCTTTGTTCGTAGTGATACTTTCTAAGGCCCACTTGACTTCACATTCCAGGATGTCTGTCTCGGGATTAGTGATCACATCATCATGATTATCTAGGTCGTGAAGATCTTTTTGTACAGTTCTTCCGTGTATTCTTGCCACCTCTTCTTAATATCTTCTGCTTCTGTTAGGTCCACACTATTTCTGTCCTTTATCGAGCCCATCTTTGCATGAAATGTTCCCTTGGTATCTCTAATTTTCTTGAAGAGATCTCTAGTCTTTCCCATTCTGTTCTTTTCCTCTATTTCTTTGCATTGATCGCTGAAGAAGGCTTTCTTATCTCTTCTTGCTATTCTTTGGAACTCTGCCTTCAGTTGCTTTATCTTTCCTTTTCTCCTTTGCTTTTCACCTCTCTTCTTTTCACAGCTATTTGTAAGGCCTCCCCAGACAGCCATTTTGCTTTTTTGCATTTCTTTTCCACGGCTATGGTCTTGATCCCTGTCTCCTGTACAATGTCACGAACCTCATTCCATAGTTCATCAGGCACTCTATCTATCAGATCTAGGCCCTTAAATCTATTTCTCACTTCCACTGTATAATTATAAGGGATTTGATTTAGGTCATACTTGAATGGTCTAGCGGTTTTCCCTACTTTCTTCATTTTAAGTCTGAATTTGGTAATAAGGAGTTCATGATCTGAGCCACAGTCAGCTCCTGGTCTTGTTTTTGTTGACTGTATAGAGCTTCTCCATCTTTGGCTGCAAAGAATATAATCAATCTGATTTAGGTATTGACCATCTGGTGATGTCCATGTGTAGAGTCTTCTCTTGTGTTGTTGGAAGAAGGTGTTTGATATGACCAGTGCATTTTCTTGGCAAAACTCTATTAGTCCTTGCCCTGCTTCATTCCGCATTCCAAGGCCAAATTTGCCTGTTATTCTAGGTGTTTCTTGACTTCCTACTTTTGCATTCCAGTCCCCTATAATGAAAAGGACATCTTTTTTGGGTGTTAGTCCTAAAAGGTCTTGTAAGTCTTCATAAAACTGTTCAACTTCAGTTTCTTCAGCATTACTGGCTGGGGCTTAGACTTGGATAACTGTGATTTTGAATGGTTTGCCTTTGAAATGAACAGTGATCACTCTGTTGTTTTTGAGATTGCATCCAAGTACTGCATTTCAGACTCTTTTGTTGACCATGATGGCTACTCCATTTCTTCTGAGGGATTCCTGCCTGCAGTAGTAGATATAATGGTCATCTGAGTTAAATTCACCCATTCCAGTCCATTTTGGTTTCCTGATTCCTAGCATGTCAACATTCACCCCTGCCATCTCTTGTTTGACCACTTCCAATTTGCCTTGATTCATGGACCTGATATTCCAGGTTCCTATGCAATATTGCTCTTTACAGCATTGGACCTTGCTTCTATCACCAGTCACATCCACAGCTGGGTATTGTTTTTGCTTTGGCTCCATCCCTTCATTCTTTCTGGAGTTATTTCTCCACCAATCTCCAGTAGCATATTGGGCACCTAATGACCTGGGGAGTTCCTCTTTTGGTATCCTATCCTTTTGGTATCCTTCTGGCTTAGGACTTGCAAATTCTTTCCTTCATTCTTTTAGTGCCAAAGTTGACCAGAATGTGCCTGGATTGGGTCTTTTAAAATCCATTTGACTTGGATGCAGTGGGTGCTTTGAACCTACAAGTACAGATTTTTTTTTTCATATCAAGAAGGCATTTTTCTTTTTAACTTTGATTATTTTTTCTCTTCTACTTAAACTGATCTCCCTTCTGGGAAATGAATGATCTATGCATTCTCTCCATTATATACCTTCTGTATCTAATATCTTATTGGGCTTCCCAGGTGGTGCTCATGGTAAAGAACCCACCTGCCCATGCAAGAGATGTAAGAGACACAGTTCAACCCCTGGGTTGGGAAGAGCACTTGGAGGAGGGCATGGCAACCCACTCCAGTATTCTTGCCTGGATAATCCCCAAGGACAGAGGAGACTGGCAGGCTACAGTCCATAGGGTCACAAAGAGTCAGACACAACTGAAGCAACTTAGCATGGACACACTCATTTATTGCATCAGTTCAGTCACTCAGTGGTGTCTGACTCTTTGCAACCCCATGAATCGCAGTACGCCAGGCCTCCCTGTCCATCACCAACTCCTGGAGTCTACCTAAACCCATGTCCATTGAGTCAGTGATGCCATCCAACCATATCATCCTCTGTCTTCATCCTTCTCCTCCTGCCTTCAATCTTTCCCAGCATCAGGGTCTTTTTAAATGAGTCAGTTCTTTACATCAGGTGGCCAAAGTACTGGAGTTTCAGCTTCAACATCAGTCCTTCCAATGAACACCCAGGACTGATCTCCTTTAAGATGGACTGGTTGGATCTCCTTGCAGTCCAAGGGACTGTATATCTGTCCTTTTCCTTGAGAAGGGCCATAGAGGTTACTATTTTTTAAATTTTTTAATTGGAGGCTAATTGCTTTACTATATTGTATTAGTTTCTGCCATACATCAATATGAATCAGTCACAGGAATACACATATCCCATCCCTCTTAAAACTCCATCCCACCTCCCATCCCATCCTACTCCTATAAGTTATCACAGATCACTGAGTTTGAGCTCCCTGCATCATACAGCAAATTCCCACTGATTATCTATTTTACATATGGTACCTGTCCTTTTAATTTGATTTTGCTTCTGCAAACCAGGAAAACTTTTCAAGTTCATTCTCCATATGACTAATTCAAAGATTCACCATATGATTCAGATTTTAGCTATGTGAATTCCATTTTTTCACCGCATTTATCCAAAAGATCTATTTTTATTGACATATAGTTGACTTACAATATTGTATTAGTTTCAGATATATATTATATGATTCAATATTTTTATAGATTATGCTCAATTTAAAGTTTTAAAAAGTAATGGCTATACTTCTCTGTGCTGTCCAAAATATTGTACAAAGGATCTTCTACATTTTCTGCTTCTGAGAATCATTTTCAGAATATCTTGTTCTTGTTTCACATATGTAACTCTTTTATCTTTGGAGTGATATTAATTACAGTTTATTTTTTATGTTCTCTTCTCTCTGCACATTGTCTTTTTCTTCCAGTTTCCTTTTGTCTTTTGTTTTTGCCTTAGTCTTTTACACTGTGGGTTTCTGTTTTTTGTTTTTTTTTCACTAATAGATAACTTTGGTTGTTTGCTCATACTTAACAGGGGAGTGCTAATGGGCTAACAGAGTGTCCTCCAAGTGCCTTGGTATAGTTTATCCTTTGTGAATCCATGAAGAGCTTTTATTGTCTCCATTGTTACTATCTGGGGGCTTTTAGCAACGTTGGGTGGCTATATCCCCTAGGGAAGACTCATCCATTTCTCTCTTGAAAAGTGAAGAACTGCATTTTGGGAGCCAGTAGAGGAAGAGACAGAGCTCAGCAACCGTTATGTGTGTTAGTCACTCCAGTCGTGTCTGACTCTGTGGCCCTATGAACTACGGCCTGCCAGGCTCCTCTGACTGTGGGATTCTCCAGGCAAGAATACTGGAGTGGGCTGCCATGCCCTACTCCAGGGTATCTTCCCAGTCGAGGAACTGAACCTGCATCTCTTAAGTCTCCTGCACTGGCTGGCGGGTTCTTTACCACTCACTCCACCTGGGAAGCCCATCAGTATGTATACGTGCACTTAATCGTTTGGTTGTGGTATAGAACTATAAGGGTATCTGCTGGTGTCCCTAAGTCTAGCGATTCTTCATTTTACCTTATCACATAAACCTCAGCTTCAAATTTTTCAGTTTTTCTTCTTCTGTTTTTCACTACAGAGATATACATATAGTACTTATATGCATATAGTACCTACATGCAGAGATAGACATATAGTACTTTTATAAGGGTTTTGCAAGGGGTGAGATGTTAGTTCACACCTGCATCTCTATGTGGAAGTCTCAATACCTTTCTGTATCTTTTGGGATCTTTGTTAATTGAACTGAATTTTAATCTCAGCTTTTTGTCTCCTTCAGCACCTAATTTGTAGTGGCCTGTCTTCCTGAATTCTTCCAAGGATTCCCAGTGATTTCCTGGTGTTATCTTCTGAGTCTCATAGTAGATCCCTTCCAGAATGAGCACCTGCCTTGAGTTAAATGTTCCCACTTTTTACACTGTAGTATTTTCTTTCTTGAGACTCATTAATGTTTGTAAAAGTATCTTTACTTGTTCAAGAACAAGTATAAATACATCCAGCCTTGGAAAAGGAGTACATCAAGGCTGTATATTGTCACCCTGCTTATTTAACTTATATGCAGAGTAGATCATGAGAAATGTTGGGCTGGAGGAAGCACAAGCTGGAATCAAGATTGCTGGGAGAAATATCAATGACCTCAGATATGCAGATGACACCACCCTTACAGCAGAAAGTGAAGAACTGAAGAGCCTCTCGATGAAAGTGTAAGAGGAAAGTGGAAAAAGTTGGCTTAAAGCTCAACATTCACAAAAACAAAGATCATGGCATCCAGTCCCATCCCTCCATGGCAAATAGATGGAGAAACAGTGGAAACAGTGACAGACTTTATTTGGGGGGCTCCAAAATCACTGCATATGGTGACTGCAGCCATGAAATTAAAAGACGCTTACTCCTTGGAAGGAAAGTTATGACTAATTTAGACAGCATATTCAAAAGCAGAGACATTACTTTTTCAACAAAGGTCCATCTAGTCAATGCTATGGTTTTTCCAGTAGTCATGTATGGATGTGAGAGTTGGACTATAAAGAAAGCTGAGAGCCAAAGAATTGATGATTTTGAACTGTGGTGTTGGAGAAGACCCTTGAGAGTCCTTTGGACTGCAAGGAGATCCAACCAGTTCAGTTCAGTTCAGTTTAGTCACTTAGTCATCTCCTTTAAAGGAGATCAGTCCTGAATGTTCATTGGAAGGACTGATGTTGAAGCTGAAACTCCAATACTTTAGCCACCTGATGCAAAGAGCTGACTCATTTGAAAAGACCCTGATGCTGGGAAAGATTGAGGGCAGAAGGAGAAGGGGATGACAGAGGATGAGATGGTTGGATGGCATCACCAACTCAATGGACATGAATTTGAGAAAACTCCAGGAGTTGGTGATGGACCGGGAGGCCTGGCGTGCTGCAGTCCATGGGGTCGCAAAGAGTCAGACACTACTCAGCAACTGAACTAAACTGAACTTGGTGTTTATCAGTAGGGAGCTTCACAGCTTTCTACTCTTTCTGTCCCATTTACCACTATTGGGTCATGGCAGTCTAGGAGAACCAATATCCAGTACTTCCAGCCCCTAGGGTGTATGCGAGGGTGGGTGTTTCAGCAAGAAGGAAGGTGACAAGGAATGCCTGTGACATAAGCATCAAACAGTCCTTGCTCCTGCCCATGAAAATCTTGACTGTATTCCCTATAAGTAAATCATGAATACTCACTAAGACAAGTCAAAGACCTCTTTTATGAGCAAGATCTGTGTAGTCTCCATACTTGGTATAGTCTTTCCTTTCCTGAGCAAGATCAATATAGATACTGTTAATAGTGAAAGTGAAAGTCACTCAGTCGTGTCCAACTCTTTGTGACCCCATGGACTATACAATCCATGGAGTTCTCCAGGCCAGAATACTGGAATGGGTAGCCATTCCCTTCTCCAGCGGATTTTCCCAACCCAGGGATCGAACCCAGGTCTGCCTCATTGCAGGCAGATTCTTTACCAGCTGAGTCACCAGGGAAGAGTAAACCAATTTTGTTTGATTTTGTATTAGGTTCAAGAAAGCTCCAGGACAATTTTATGGCTCATCACTGGTAAACATTATTTCTCATCATATATAATATTTGAACTTCCAGCTTCACTTGAATTCCCCCTCCTTAATTTTCCCAATCCCATCTCATGCAAGCTGTTTTATTTCATTTTGACTTATTGTATGTATTTTTACAAATACTCTTAGCCCTTAGATCCTTTTGGAATAAGGCCAAATCTAAATAACAATTAATTAGCTACTGATGTTTTTATAACCTGGTATTAAAGTTTACTCTAGAATTAGAATTGGGGCTGCATCTTGCTGATCTCTGTATCTCCTATGTTTCTATACGTATGCTGCCGCTGCTGCTAAGTCGCTTCAGTCGTATCTGACTCTGTGCAACCCCATAGACGGCAGCCCACCAGGCTCCCCCGTTCCTGGGATTCTCCAGGCAAGAACACTGGAGTGGGTTGCCATTTCCTTCTCCAATTCATGAAAGTGAAAAGTAAAAGTGAAGTCACTCAGTCGTGTCCGACTCTTAGCTATCTCATGGACTACAGCCTACCAGGCTCCTCCGTCCATGGGATTTTCCAGGCAAGAGTACTGGAGTGGGGTGCCATTGCCTTCTCTGTAGCACCCAATAAATGTTTGTAGAATTGAATTGATGCATCCCCAGGGCCACATGGGTCCTCCAATCCCCTGAAAGTGGCCTGCCTTTAATTTTCTAAGAGCTTTTAAGATTATAGGTATCAACTATCTGAGCTTGTGTTCATGGACAGATAACTAGAAACAAGTCATCCTCATCCTTGTGGTCCAATGTGTGAATTCCTGGACTGGCCTAAGAATATTGTATCCGACAATACTTAGAAGTATTGATCTGATTTGACCAAATATTAGCTCAGCCAAGCCAGCACACAGCCACCAGTCACACTGGGCCACAACAGCTGGAGACAGGCAAAGGAAACTAGAAATTATTCAGTCATAGCCCCTCCAAACCACGTTTGACACGCTATTTATCTTCTCCCACTGAAACTCACTCTTTCCAAATAAATGGGAGTGGGTGATAGCTCGGGGTTGTTTACCTTCTACTGAACAAACAAGTCTGAATTAGGAATTAGAATCAGCGAGTCTAAAATGATGAACGTGCTTACGCTGGCATTACTTAGAAAATGGGAAAAATAAATCAGATTACTACTTGGAAGGACTCATTGGTTTGGAGAGCAGCAGGGACTTAATCGCAGGTCTAAGGCAGCGCAGCCTCCAGTTTTCTTCAACACATCTAGGACCTTTCTCAGGGCAATGGGCAGAAAGGGGATCCCTTAGAAGGTTCTGCAATGTGCAGCAAGCCAGCAGAGACAGAGCAGGATAAGATCGGTAATTTGCCCGCTAATGACACGGCGATGCCACCTAGTCTTGGGCACTATGCTTATTACCTGGCATCTTGTTTAACACACTGACTGTCTCGGAGAGCCTCAGGACACATCTTTTTGTGCTAGGGGGATGTGTGAGAAGCAGCATCATGAGAGAGCTTGTGAAGTGAAAGAAAAGATTTTTATTTCTTAGGCAGAATAAGCAGAATGCTTTACTCCATCAACAGCTGTCCTTGATGTGGTAAATTCTCTTGGAATAACACACAACAACATAATGCAGTTTGCTTCAACTTCTAATTAAAATGAGGTACTTGTCTCCTGCCTCAGCCAAATGAAATTATGGAACAAGACTTCCAAGCAGCAAGGACTCATTTCAACTGTGCAACTAGCCTGAAAAATAGGAGTCCCTCAGCCACCAAGTCAGCATTCAGAATCATGGGACTTGTGGTGACTAGTGGTCCCAGCTAACAGCATGTGTGTGTGAGTGTGTGTGTGCGCACACCTGCATGGTTATACATACAGAATAAAAAGCTGATGCTTGCTTTTAAATACTGTACCATTCATGCAGCAGTAATAGAAGTTGTGTTAATATTGACATGCAATATAATACACCAGAAGCTTCACATAATGCCAGCCTTCTGTTCCATGGCATTGACTGACCTTTTTAGGTAAAGCCACCTTAAAAAGAGTTCCATTTGTTACTTTAGTAATGACTGCTCTGGCTGATGCCCAGGGTCCACCGGTTATATGTTGCCTCATCAATAAAATCCCAACATATTAATATGAATGGCATTCCATGTCTCCAGATAATTTTCTGTGCTCGCAGGTATATTTTAAAAACAGATTCTGTGAGAAACTAGAAGAGAGTGTAGTAAGTCATGGCCACTCATACCAGAACAATTTTTTTAAGGACATAGAACAAATATTTGGTCATATAGTTCACCAAAAATAATATGAGCTGATATTGTATATTGATGAATACCTTCTAAATGTCAAACACTATGTATCATCCATTGCTTCCCAAAAGAATCCCCTGAATACTGTCATCATCCACCCTTCCCAAAAGAATCCCCTGAATACTGTCATCATCCACTCTTAACAAATGAAGAAGCGTATTCAAAAGGGTAAATTACCTGCTCCAGGTTGCCCAGATGAGATGCAGCAGACCAAGAATTTGAATTCAGGCAGCCTATCCCAGACCCTGAACTCTTAAATACAAATACCAATAGCCAACACTAATATAATTCTGCGGCGCACAAAGTGCTTTACATTTTTGAGACTCATTTAACCCTCACATTGACATTATAAGGTAGGTGTTGAAATTAACCTCATTTTATTGGTGAGATGAAGGAATTACACAGGAGCCATGTAACATGCCCAGTGTCCCCCACCTGGTCAGTGGCAAGGTCAAGTGGGACCAGAGACTGTTTTAGCTGTGAAGCTCTCCTCTCCATCAGGCCATTCCAAGATCTAGAAGCTTGGAATCTAGATCTAGAAAACACACTTCTTCCAAAGGTTCTGCTGAACCTGCATTTTGTTGGTTTTGATTTATATCTTCATTTTTAAAAGTAAGAAAAGCCTTTTTTTTTTTAAAAAAAAAAAAAAAAAAGAGGCTTCCCGTAATTATCCTTTTATATTTGCCTGTGCTTTTCCTTTGTGGATGGCAGCTGGCAGCTAAGAGAAAGAATTAAATAAGTGATAGCAGAGGGGGGTTAGACAGCATCACTGACTTAATGGACACGAATGTGAGCAAACTCTGGGAGATAGTGTAGGATAGAGGAGCCTGGTGTGCTGTAGTCCATAGGGTCACACAGTTGGAAGTGACTTAATGACTGAACAACAACAATAACAACACAAGCTTAGGGCAATGTGGATGTTACTGGACAAGGGGATTTGGAAACCCGTCCTCATTTATAAGTCCTAAATGATTTCTTGGCAATAAATGAGTGGCCCAGCCTTAGCTATTCCTTAGGCTGATATGGCAGGTATTTCTGTATAAATCTGAGTGATCAGGTGCATAACAGGTTTGCTGAAACAGCTGAAAGCTAGGAATCAAAAGAGGTAAATTAACTTAAAAATGTGTTCTCTTAGAAGCTCCCTCTCCCTAAATATGAAGAGCAACCCGTGCCAACAATCACACTATAATATAAAGCTGAGAACCTGAGTTAGAGACAATTATACAGATAAATTTGGCCACAAAGGCAGTGGGGGTGGGATGGGGAAAGACAACTCTCTTTGTAAGCCAGAGTGATAAATTAGGTTGGACATCTACATCAGTGTGTGCTCAGGGAATGCCAGTTAATCTCACTATTAACCTGGGAGCCTAGAATTAACAAAGCATAACTCCTTGCATAAACTTCCACATCATATAAAATATCCAGAAGTAAACTGGGAATGTGGTCTGTGCTGAGTTCACTTCTGGAGACGAATTACAGATGTAGACCAAAGGTTGAGGAAACTAATACAGTGAGTGGCTTCTCGTGGTTTCAATAACAAGGAGACAGAAACATTGACAACATTCAAAATCAACAAACTGTGGCTTCTATTTATATATTCAGTTTCATGCATTGGAGAAGGAAATGGCAACCCACTCCAGTGTTCTTGCCTGGAGAATCCCGGGGATGGGGGAGCCTGGCGGGCTGCCGTCTATGGAGTCAGACACGACTGAAGTAACTTAGCAGCATTTATATGTTCATCTGATTTTTGTTGTTGTTGCTCTTTGGGTTGGACTTCTGTTTCTGGAAACTGCTGGTTCCATACCTGTCTCAAGTTGTGGAATTCAGATTATGGACTCACAAATAATAAATATCACTTATCAGGCACATACTAAGTGCCAAGTATTTTTTAGATGTTATCACCTTTATCCTCCCAACAGCCTTCAATGATCGGTAATTGTCATCCTGATTTTACAGGCAAGGAAACTGAAGCTTGGTGAGCTTGCCAGGGAAGCCAAGTGACTGAGATATAAATGCAGGTCTATTTCCAAAGTACTGAGACCAGTGTCTCTAAGAGAATATATTTGAAGAGTACTCTGACTATGAATCTGCAAAAATTCCACTATAGTTGAGGAACCCTTTTGGAAAGGAAGTAGCTATAGTTAATAGAATTATAAAAGCAGTTCTAATCCAGAGACAAAACCTAAAAGTATACTTGTATACTGGCTCTAGAATGTTCAGAGTTTGAAACCAGAAAAATAAAATAAAAATTAACTAATATTTAATTATTTATTAATAATTAAGAGTGTCCGACTCTTTGTGACCCCATGGACACCAGGCTCCTCCGTCCATGGGATTTTCTAGGCAAGAGTACTGGAGTGGGTTGCTCTTTCCTTCTCCAGAGAATCTTCCCAACCCAGGGATCGAACCCAGGTCTCCCGCATTGTAGACAGACACTTTACCGTCTGAGCCACCAGGGAAGTTCTATATTTAATAGAATAATGTGCAAATATCCTATGATAGCCTATGGAACATTAGGCACCTGTTAAAGAGAATGGGGTAGGGCCATATGTACCGATACAGAAAAAAATCTTCAAATCATATTCAATGGTCAGTCAAGTTGCAGAACAGTGTGTATAGTGCGATCCAATTTATTTTTTTAAAAGATATGTAAGCATGTACATGTATATTTAGAGAAAGAAGGAAATGACAACCCACTACAGTATTCTTGCCTGGAAAATCCCATGGACAGAGGAGCCTCATAGGATATAGTCCTTGGGGTTGCAAAGAGTTGAACATGACTTAGTGTCTGAGCACATATATTATACAATCATAGGAACAGAATTGGAAGGATTCATCTGCTTTCCTGGAAAGGATGTGAGAGTTTAGAAAGAAAAAAGGGGGAATGAAAGGCAACTTTCAAATTTTTCTCTGTAAGTTTACATAAACGTTTCAATCTTTCATAGTGAGAAATAACTCATTATTGGTTTATGGGATAAAAAAAAAGGAGTGGACATTGTGACAACTATAGTCAGCTGGAGAAAGTATGTTTGTGTTTTCTTAAACTTCTAAGATATGTTAGTGTGCAAGATATTTTCTCTTTTAGAAGTTTGCTAAATCCTTTCAATTCCCACCCCTTTCCCAACCTTTAGACAATTTCTACAATTCAAGCATATTCCAGCCATGGATGATTAATACTTATTTAAGATAAGAGTCTTGGTTGTGTTCTGTGACATGTTACAGGAACAACATCAACAAACAATAATGAAAATCAGTAAGTTTAGGATCTCTGTTTAACAATTTCATAAACTAAATGTACCATTTGGGAACAGCCTCTTGATGACTCTAGTGGCCCCCAGCCCAGGCAAGAGCATGTGGGGACTCATTGACCAACGTTCCGTGACTTCTGCATGAGAATATTAGAAATCTGCTTGAGGACCTGAAAGCATCCATGTGATCTTCTCAGAAGAGACTCAAACTGGAAAAGGAGGTAGAACACAGGACGGCTTCCCAGAAGGAAATCCAGGGCCTAGAATTCACCACCCTGGATAGTAACAGAATCCGTAATCATGGGCCTCAAGCCAGGGAAAATATACTAGGTGGGCACATTCCAGCACCCAGTCAGCACTGGGGGTTTGGTGTTAGAAGTATTCTCTATATTAGATTGGAAGGTTGTGGGACACAAAGAAGCTAGTACCATCTTGCATTCACCAAAAAAGAGAAAAATGTGACATTTTCTAGTTTTAGAAACAGCTAATCCCAGACCTGTCTATCATGTTGTCCAAGTGACAATTCAAATGGACTAAAAGATAGCTGAAATGACCAGGCAGCCAGGACCACTGTCTCATTATTTTGATAGTGCAAACATGGCCTTTAATAGCACCTTGTCATCGTCATATTTGTCTCAGGAACATTAGATGATGATGGCTGTTAGTTTGCATTTTAAAAATATGCCTGGATATCTGACAAAGTTTATATACAAATTAAAATAATAACAAGAATTCAGGCCAGTGGCTTGTCCTGCAATTGTCCAGGGCAATATGGTGACATTTTCCCCACTGTTAGTTCCCAAAGCTACAGAACAAAATCTCCATAATCATAGCTTCTTCTGCTTTTAAAATGTGAAATATTGAAACAAACAAATAGAAAACACCATATCAGATACACTTCCACAACGCACAGAGAGGCTGCTTAGGTTTTTAACCTCAGGGATAAAGACATATGAAAATATCTCATTCTTAACAATTCTAACACATCATGCTTATTACCCCCCTAAATTTGGCTTTTGTTTGGGTTGCTAATTATATTTCCTTCTAATCTGCAATTATCAATTTGCCCATCCTGTTTTACTTTATCCTATTATCCATGTAAGTATCATCTATTTAAGATTATTATCTCATGTAGAGCCACCATCAGCAGTATTTTTGCATCGCAGGCCAGAGGGAAAGTGCTTGAGAAAGGGGGTGAAGATGGAGGTACTCAGATAGGCAGTGGTTCCAGTGTAAGTGGCTGCAGCTGGAAGACTGCATTGATGTGACCTCCCTCTGCTCCTGCCAGTCCGGTGGAGGTGGCCCACGACAGTATAAAGAAGCAAAAGCCTACAAAGACACGTGGCAGATGGTAAACCACATGGGGACCAAGCAGCAACATGAGCCAGCGGGCAAGAAAGGGCATCCTCAGTGCCCCCTTGGATGCAGTTGCCGTCCTCTGCCAAGGAGACCAGGGCCCTGCCACTCTTCTCTGTTTTGCTCGGGGCTCAATGGTGCGCCATGCCGCAGAGGCTTGTTAAAATATATATGACAATGGTAAATACTGATTACAACAAAGTGCTGAGAAGCCAAGCCTATTAACTCACCTTCAGGCTCTCGCCCTTATGGAGAAGCCAGGCAGAACAAATGGGCCTATAATGCTCCAAGCCAAAAGCCCCCAGTGGGAAGACTTTGTGACCAGCATGTGTGAAGGAATTAACTACACACTCCCTTTAATGTTCATCAGAATTGAACACCGCTAATTTACAGCACTTTAGCATTGCTGGGCCCCTTAGAGTCTTTCCAATTATGCTAGTGGGGAGGTGACTGGCCCATCCACAGTCCCCATGGTGAGACTGTGGAAACAGAACTTGGCAACAGGGGCCTGGGGCCCCTGCGTCCCCGTCCTAATGAGGTGCATTGTTCGCTCCATTCGTCCATTCTGTGACCCGGCGCTCCTAGTGTTCACTTCCTGTACTCATTCTGGAACGGAGAAGCAGAGTAGTCACATAGCCAACTCTGGGAGCACAGTGTGTATACCCTGGTATTTCTAGTTAAAAAGCAATAAATCTTAAGGCAGGTAATGAATTCCATTTTGAGTAATCTCATTATGGACATCTATTCAAAGAGTCTATATAGCACAAGCAGGATGACTGGAAAACCTAGTATAATGTGCTGGCTTTTTTCCCTGTGCCAAATTAACAGTGAAGGCCTCTTAAAAGGATGCTTCATTTGGGCTGTCTTATTATCAGAAATATTATACAAGTTGGAATCGGGGCCTGAGTGCAGCCACACTGCTGAGATAACTCCTACTGTTGGATCAATGGCTGGCAGGAATCCACCATTAAAGAAGCTCTGAGCAGCGACTCAGGCTCCTACCCAAAACCCCAGTGTGCTGTTCCCTGCTGGAGCCTAGAAGATGAAGAATGAATAGGGGAAAGAAAGTCTAGGGAGGTATTTTCTAAGATTATCTTGCAGGATCAAATAAGGTGTATTGTGCAGGATCTGTTATATTCAATCCATCCTATACACAATGATCAAATTGTTCTTTCCAGAACCTAATGAATTATGTCACCACTCTATAACCTTCAGCTGCTGCCCATTATTATCTTAAAAACTTTAGGTTTCTCACCCAGATATTAAAAAGGCTTACCAATATTTACATACCCATACCCATCTTGTTAAGCTCCAATCTGATTCATTAATTAGCCATGGGGTGAGGCCTGAGATTCAGCATTTGTAGTAAGCATCCAAGCGATGTTAGTGTAGTAAACGAGGCTGTGGACCACACTTGGAATAGCAAGGCTCTAGAATATTGAGTCTCCAACTCTGACCTGCATTCCAACCACGAGAGGGCTTCCCAGGTGGCACTAACGGTAAAGAACCCGCCTGCCAATGCAGGAGACCTAAAAGACTTGGGTTCAATCCCTGGATCAGGAAGATCCCCTGGAGGAGGGCATGGCAACCTACTCCAGTAGTCTTGCCTGGAGAATCCCATGGACAGAGGAACCTGGCAGGCTACAGTCCACAGCCAGAAAGAGTTGGACATGGTACAGCAACACAGCACACAGAATCACCAGAAAATGTTAAAACTGAAATTCTGCTCCCCCTCGCAAGAGCTTCTTATTTAGGGGTCTGGCGTAGGGCCTGAAAATGTGCATTTCTTATGAGTTTCCAGCTGATATTGATGCTCCTGGTCCAGGGGCCACACCTTGAGAACAGCTTCTCCAGGGCACCAGTTCTCAAACCTGACTGCACGTTTATCCTATGTACTTAAAAATATGAAGCTTCAAAGACATACTGATTCCCAGCTCTACCACCAGACAAATGAAATGAGAATCTCTGGGAATGCAGCCCCAGTGTCAAAGTCATTGTCAACTCTTTAAGTGATTTTTAATATGAATTGAGAATCCCTGCTCTAGAACATGGCTTCCAAAATAACTTTCCATACAGTGTCCAGACAGGAACACAGGATGCCGTGCTCATCCTCAGTGTAGCTTCTGGTACTATCACTTTTCAGAATTTGGCTTAAATGGACTTTTTTTTCTGAAATACCTTCTGTATCGACCATCAAAACTCCATCTGCCTTGCACGGGTTACCTCTAACCCTATCTCTTTCTGAAGCCTTCTTGTAGGTCAAAGGCCAGCTCAGAGGCATCATTTCTTGAGCTTCTTAAATACATTGCTTTCTAATTCCAGTCACGTTTGAGATTCTTACTAACCTCACCTTGGGCCTTCTTCCTTCCTGTCCGGATAGCCCTCCTGAGAACTTCTTTTGGAAACTTGTGCCAGCACTAGGGTTTTTCTGTATAACCATTGGTCTTCCCTCACAGCTCCCAAGTGCCCTGCAGGTAGGAGCTGGGTCTTCACCATCCTACCTGTCTCTCCCAAAGCTCTGGGACACACTGTCCTACCCTAGCTGCCACTCAGCACCTATGAGTTGTTCTGCATGCGCACCTCTGTAGATCTTGACATCTGTGTTCTCATAATCTTGGTATTTGTGTCCTTGTCTTAACCCTTCTACTAGTATAACCTTCTTGAGGGCAGGGACTGTACCATACACACCTTTATGTCTGCCCCACCCCCACCCACACACTCCTCTGGGTTCTTGCTACTCAAACTGTGGTCCACAGACCAGCAGCATTGGCAACATCTGCTGCTCCTTAAAATGCAGACACCTGGGCCTTACCTGCTGCTGCTGCTGCTGCTGCTAAGTCGCTTCAGTCATGTCCAACTCTGTGCAACCCCATAGATGGCAGCCCACCAGGTTTCCCTGTCCCTGGGATTTTCCAGGCAAGAACACTGGAGTTGGTTGCCATTTCCTTCTCCAATGCATGAAAGTGAAAAGTGAAAGTAAAAAGTGAAAGTGAAGTTGCTCAGTCGTGTCCAATTCTTAGCGACCCCATGGACTGCAGCCCACCAGGCTCCTCAGTCCATGGGATTTTCCAGGCAAGAATACTGGAGTGGGGTGCCATTGCCTTCTCTGGGCCCTATCTAGACTTACTGAATTAGAATCTGCATTTTAACAAGATCCTCAGGTAATATGTATACACACTAAAGTTTGAGAGGCATTGCTTTAGAAGGTAAAATAGAGTGGGTTCTGATCTGAACTTTGAAGCCTGGGATCTTGAGTGAGTTATGTCTACCATACCAGTTCCCGCATCACTAAATAAGTCTTCATCTCACAGCGATAGAGGGAGCTTTACACAATGTAATGTGATTAAATTGTGTCATGTCAGTAAAACCCTCAGAACGTTATAAGCCCTCAATGACACAGTATGAACTATTATTCCTCAATTAAAAATGGTTAACTTTAATTGATTTTGAACTGCCACCCAGAATAGATAAGAAAATGAAACCCAGTTCTGCATGGATTTCAGAAACATGAAATATAAAAGGCAATAAATAAAAATATTAAAAAAAAAAAAACGTTTTGCAAATGCGAAGGAGCATGTCAAATCATTCCTGTGTTGAACCCTAAGCAATGCAGCGGCTGGAGCTTTTAAATGTACCATCACCTAATTTTCTGCTGTGTCACCAGGTTTTCCTCTACTGCGCAATTCTTTCAGGCCGCCTTTATTCTGTTCGACCTAAAGAACAACTTTGTACAGAGCATTTTGTTTCTCAGACAAATCTCTTGTTGCTGTGGCGATTACCTCAGCAGCCATAAAATGTGCAGCTTGCTTGGCTGAAACGTATGCACACACTGCCCCCTAGGGGATCTACTCTGTCATGACCCTCAAAACCAAAAAAAAACCCAAAATCTCTGGGCGTCAGGGGTGGGTGAAGTTGGCTTAGAGGGAAAGGGCTGACCCTCTGACTGTGATAGTCTGTAGAACTTTGAAGTTACTCCTGAGCCAGCATGAATGTTAAAGAATAATCTAACACCACGGTGGGGCTCACTAGAATTTATGAAATAGAATTTGATACATATGACCTGGGTTTGATTCCTTCAAATGTTAGGAATAAGGGCATTGACTTCAATGAACATCTGAGATGACAACCAACCTTTGAAGTGAAAATTTAACTACACAGTATTTACTGAATGAAAATGATACATTTATACCTCACAACAAAGTCACCAGATCAAGACTTTTGGGAGAATAGGGTAGAGTTGGCAAATGACGAAATGCATTCACCCAATAGTTATTGAGAGGCTACAGGTACATGGTTGTTGGGGACTTGGCGCTTCTCACTGAATCAGAGATGAAGATCCCTGCTCTCATGGGTCTGGAATCTAGTTAATATCAGGAGTATCCCTCTTGTACACCTGCTGTCTCCTGCTTGGGTGGTTCCAGGAGACGCTGAAAGGAAGACAAGGCAGTCAGTGCTCCATGAGTACTTCAGAGGCAGCTCACAGGCAAACCCTGCCTCCTTGTGACCTAATGGGGGTTTTCTTCTTCTTTCCTATTTGTTTTCTTCTTGTTCATTTTTTTTGTTATTGGCTGTTTTGATGTAGTATGAATATCATATACAGCTGACTCCTGAACAGCACTGTGTGTGTTACGTGGTATATGTGTGTTACGGTCATATGTGGATTTTCTTCAGTAGTTAACACTATAGTACTATACTATCAGCAGTTGGTTCATGCCACTGGATCCAGAACCACAGTCAGGAGGGTTTGTGAACTGCGTATGTAATATATACAGGGAGGGCCAAATATATATTACACGGAGATTTTCGACGGCATGGATCGCGGGTGCCATTAGCTCATGCTGTTAAGGGATCAACTGTACACATATCTATGGATTCATCAGTAGGTAGGTAGGTAGGTAGGTAGGTAGATATCTTTGCTGGGGAATGTGCTACAGCACATCATGGAATCTGATCCTGTCTTAGGCCTGGAGTTGGGAATGGAGAAGAACTTTAAGGAATCTCCTTGGTAGCTCAGTGGTAAAGAAGCCGCCTGCCAATACAGGAGACACCAGTTCGATCCCTGCTCTGGGAAGATCCCATATGCCACAGAACAACTAACTCCGTGCGCCTCAACAACTGAGCCTGTACTCTAGAGCCCAGGAGTCTCACGCAACTGCTTAGCCCGAGTGCCACAACAACTGAACCCTGAGTGCCCTGGAACACGTGCTCCACAAGAGAAGCCAGTGCCACGGGAAGCCCATGCACTGCAACCAGAGAGGAGCCCCTGCTCTCCACAACTAAACAAAAGCCTGTGCAGCAAGGCGGACCCAACATAGCCCAAAGTAAATAAATAAATTCAATTATAAAAAAAAGAAACCTCAGTGAAGGAGTGCCGAGAGGCAGTCAGCAGAATCAAACTGACTTCTGCTAAGAGGAGGCCCCAGCATATTCACCAGCAACTAGGGTGCAAAGGCCCCATTTGAACCCACACACTTGGTGTGTCAGGACTCTGTACCCACCTCCCGGTCGCCTCCACTGCCTGCTGACAGTCTGTAATTCCCTCCTCATCACCACTGTGGAGACGCTTTGGCTATGCCCCCTTGCTGCGGCTGTGCCGTGGAGGTGGCTGGAGTCCCTTTGCCTGCAGGGTTGCTAAGGGCCAGGTCTGCAGTGACTACTGAACCCTTGCCTGGAGCCCTTCCGGAAACAGTGCTCCAGCAGACAGGGAGTCTGAGGGGACATCATCCAGCCCAGGGTGGTCTCACGTGCGCAGCACCCCTCCCACCTTTCCCTAGAAGCTCCTGAGGTCCGTGTCCTTCCTCTTCCTCCAAGGCTGTCTGGCGCCAGGATTGAGAAAACTCAGTGAAAGAATGTCTTCCTCCACACAGTTCTCAGTTTGGATTCATTGCTGAGCTCACATGCCCTTCCCATCAACCGATCACTCTGGCACATTAATTGCATGCCCCGTGTCCTGCTGCATGGTGTCCTGCCTGTCCTGCTTTCTGCAGAGTCTCTCTAGTACTGTAAGTGTGCACCACGTGATAAGGCACTCAGTAGGGAGATGGGATAGGGACTGTCCAGGGAGCACTGGCTATGCACGGGGCACTGTCCATTTCTTGTTTTAATTCACCCATCCTCATGCAACTCCCATTTTTTTCTAGCTGAGAAACAGGAATTATGCAGAGCCTAAGCAACTAGTTCAACATCATCTAGCTGTACATGGTGAGGACAGAATGGAAACCCACAAGTCTAACTTCAAAGCCTTTGTCCACTATGGTTTGCTACTTCCCTTGGTGTGAGGGTCCCTATTTGAGCCCTTCCTGCCTCCTTGTTTGGGAAGTAAAACTGATAATTCATTTATTAGGGAAACTTCCAGCAATGTAGGAGTTGAGGGTTAATCCTGAATTCAAGAATTCTTTCTCACTTCTATCCTTCCTTCTTGGACTGGGTTGCAGCATTTCTTCCCAGCTCTGCCTCTAGATCAATACAGCCTTTCAGGACCCTCTCCTCTCCTCAAAGGCAAATACCAACTTTCAGCTTTGGCTTCTTGGCACAAGACAGAATATAAACTCTGCAGCAAACCAGGTGCCCCAGGAACCAGCTGTGGGAATTGCTCTGCTACCAAACACTTTATATGCCTGTCAGTGATTTCCTAACAAATGGCTTCGTGGAGACCTTTCTCTTCCAGGTCAGCTGCTGCGTGTCCACCCCAGGCTGCTAGAGGCCTGGTTCCTATACTCTTTCCTGCTCTGGGAAATGGCACAGAAACCCTAATGAGCCTGGAGGAAGTCAACCAGACAGGAAACAAACCCACTTGGGTGTGTGGGCTTGTGGAAGAATTTTGGAAGACCTTTCATCCCTTGGGAAGACATGTTTGATACAATCATGACCAGCAATTCTTCACCCTCTCATTGGTGGGGGAAGCAGGTGGGGATTGATTTCCAAATGAACTTGAAGTTGAGAGAACAGGTAGGGTGTGACTCTGAGAGGCTACTTGACAAGGGCTGGTGGTGATGTAAGAGAAGCTTTGGTCAGGATTTCCTGGGGCAAGGGCAGAGCCAAGGAACTTTATTTTTAGATGGTATTGATATTTTTAGTGAAAGTTCAACAGTGTCTCCATTTTAGGGGGTGGGCTGGAGGGCGAAGGGATGATTTCCTGGAGTTAGTCATTTCCTTTTTGCTGGGGAAGACATTTAGCTGTGCTCCTATGTCACAGGAAGTGCCTGGTGATGGTAAACACTACTGACATAATGGGAACTCACACTGCTGGCCTGTCAGAGTACACGTATTCCTTCCTGGCCCCTTGGCCAGGTGAGGGGAGATGCTTCCTGTTTTTTGGCTCTAGGAGGAACTTCCAAATTCCGAGAGCTGCCTGGAGAATAAATCACAAGGACTGCTGGGGTCAGCAGCCAGGGCACAGACACTGGAAAGTGATTTGGTGGCAAGGATCGTTGGATGTGCCCTGGCAGCTCCCGGAACTGCTGAGTCGTCATGCCCTCATATGAGGCATCCGTGGAAGCCAAGTGGGTTTGTTTCCAAAATCATAAAGCAGTCCTACTTTGAAACTTGCTTGTTGGCCAGAGATGCCCTCAGTGCCTGGATCTCATCCATTCCTAAATTCCTTCAGCACGTCCTACTGATTCCACCTCCAAAATCTCTTCTGACTCTGGTTCCTCTGCTCTAGCTCTGTGATGTCACTGACATCTATCATCTCTTGTGCAGATGGGCAGAATCTCTGCTCTGCCTGACAATGATCCCTTTCATGAGGTTCGTCCTCCACGGTGAGGGTAGGTGCAGGGTTAGGGAACACACAGCAGCTTTGTCAGTCTTTCCCTTCTCCCTAATCCCTAGTAGACAGTGCTAATCAGTCATGGCCCTTTAAGTACTAAGCCCAGACATGAGTGACCACGTGGTCTTTCTTAGCATTGTCTTTCCTGCCCTCATGACCAATCAATTGGAACTGGCATTTGACACAACAATTTGCCATCTTGGTGCTCATGTTATCTTCCTGAAAATGAAATGCAATTGTGTCTCATCCCTGGTGTGAGGCTTCTTCTGTCTCTCGTGTCCAACTCTTTGCAACCCCATGGACTGTAGCCTACCAGGCTCCTCCCTCCATGGCATTCTCTAGGCAAGAGTGCTGGAGTGGGTTGCCATTTCCTTCTCCATCTGTCTCTCTAGTGTCTTCAAAATGAGTTCACACTCCTTGGCCGGGGTATGGGGGCCTTTCACATCTCACTTCTCCCTAATTGTGTACCCTCATCCTCTCACCTCTGCTCCACCACCTTGCCTCACCTCTGCACACAGAGGCCAGGAACTTCTCCTTCTTTCCCAAATACACTGTGCTCTTGCAGGGTTCTTGGCCTTGCACAAGGTGCCCTTCTTTCGAGATTTTTCCTTCTCCATTCTGTGAACTCTCACTTGTTTCTTCAAACCCTCAATACTCTTCTTTTTAAGGTTTTCACGATTTCACTAGTCAAAGTCAGTGCCCCCTTTCTGTGTTCTCATAGGCTTCTCTTTTTACCTCTATTAGAGCATTTGCTATTATAAGGCACATTGTATATATGTTATACTGTGGTTATAATAGTCATGCCTTGGTATCTGTGGGCCAGGAAACCCCACATCTGTGAAGATCCCCATAGTCATGTTCAAGTTTGTAGACAGCCCTCCATACCTACTGTCCCACCTCTGTGGGTTCAGCCAACCACAGGTCATGAAATACTGTAGTATTTATTGAAAAAAATCCATGTACAAGTGGACCTGAACAATTCAAATCCATGTTGCATGAGGATCAACTGGAATTGTATGTGTTATAATTATGGTCAGATATTTGCTTTTTCATTCAACACATTTATTGATCTATGTGTTGTGTTAACAACAGATAAATTAATGCACAGAACAGATGTTTAATAGTATATACTGAACGAATCATTCCTAGTCTAAGATAACTTTAGCCTTTGTATCTTTATCTTCCTCTAAAATCCTAGGAGTCTGTAAGTAACACTTAAATTTTTCCTTAAGTCTTATAGGGATTTGTGAAAATAAGTATTATTACAGCTTTATTTTTACAAATATGAACCCAGATAAATAATTTCACATGAATGTATGCATGATTACATAATTTGAATCATATTTCTCTCTCTTTTTGCTTGCCTTCCCCTCCTCACTGTATACATTGACATCTCTAGGATGACCAACCATCCCAGGGTACTTGAGACTGTCCCAATTTCAGCAGAAAACCCTTCAGTCCCAAGAAAACCAGAAGGATTGGTTACCTTCACTCTCTACACCCCTATATTTCTTTCCTAAGTTATCAATGTAAAAACTCTAAAGTATACACATCCATATTTTTATCTGTATTAATATAGTATAGATTATATGCTCTAATCTATTGTATAAGTGCTTCCTCATTCTGACTTGCCCATGAAATCAACCAGGTCAACTGATAAACAACCATAAAGTGAACCAAACAGAGCTGTGATACTCTGAGTTGTGAATATTCTACGACATTTTGGCTATTTTCTTATTGATGAACATTTATTTTATTTCCAGAGAGTATTTTTGGTCACTTTGAACAATGATGGCACACAGGTATGCACACAGGCACATACAAATATCTTCATGTATTGGTGCTTTTGTTTCTATTAAACAAATTTTCAAGAGTAGAATTGCTGAGCTGAATAGTAAATGTAATTCCAATTTTTGTAATTATTGCTAAATTGCTTTCCTAAACAGCTGTAACACATCACATTTCTGCCATTGTATGTACGAATACTCTTTGCATTGCATCCCTACCAGCCCACATCGCTCGGCATGATGATTCTTACTAATTTGTCCATGAGGTGGTTATAAAATGGCATATCATTGTTACTTTAATTTGCATTTCCATGACTACTAGTGAATTTGAGCACTTTAAAAATGCCTTTGGCCATTTTAGATGTTTTCCAGTGACTTGTCTATTTATATCTTTTACTGACTTTCTCTCAGATTGTTTGACTTATTCTTGACAACGTTAAGATTTTGCATGTTATAGATACCACCACGTTTAAATCTGGTACAAACATCTTTTTTTTCATTCTGATATGTGTTTGTGATTTTTATTGGGTCTTTTGCCATACAAACACTCTTGACTTTTATATATTCAAATATGCCTATTCTCTTATCTAACTTCTGAATTCCTAATGTAGGTTAGGAAGTTCTTCTCAGCCTATAGGTTATATGTGTGCATGTATGCTAAAGTTGCTTCAGTCCTGTCCAACTCTGTGACCCTATAGATTGTAGCCCACCAGGCTCCTCTGTCCATGGGATTCTCCAGGCAAGAATACTCGAGTGGGTTGCCATGCCCTCCTCTGGAGACTTCCCAACCCAGGGATCAAATCTGCATCTCTTACATCTCCTGCATTGGCAGAAATATTCTTTACCACTAGTGCCACCTGGCAAACCCCATAGGTTATATGGTCTCCTACATTTTCTTGAAATATTTTTTGTTTTATGTTTTGTGTTAAATTCTACTGTTTTTTTTTCTTGTGTGTTTTAATTGGCCCATGGCTGATTCTTCTCTGGTTTCTGATCTGATTGTTTCAAGTGGTGCTAGACCTTCCCCATTCCCTGGAAGATGGGTCATTGCTAATATTCTCCCAGGTATCCAGAACTCCAGGTGAGTCTCTTTGCCCAAGCCACCTCCCTTCTCTTGCCCATTCCCATACGCCTTTGACTATGTCTCAAACCCCAAATCTAATATCCATTGATCCCTTTCAACAATGCAAATAGCTCTACTCCAGGTTGCTAAATCACCTTTGTGCCAATACAACCACAATAGTTTAGGAACACAAATTGTAGTATAATATTGATTTTTAAATTTTGGTCACTTAACTTCTATCCAGCGGATGTTGGCAATTTGATCTCTGGTTCCTCTGCCTTTTTTAAAACCAGCTTGAACATCAGGGAGTTCATGGTTCACATATTGCTGAAGCCTGGCTTGGAGAATTTTGAGCATTACTTTACTAGCATGTGAGATGAGTGCAATCGTGTGGTAGTTTGAGCATTCTTTTGTATTGCCTTTCTTTGGGATTGGAATGAAAACTGACCTTTTCCAGTCCTGTGGCCATTGGTGAGTTTTCCAAATTTGCTGGCATATTGAGTGCAGCACTTTCACAGCATCATCTTTCAGGATTTGAAATAGCTCAACTGGAATTCCATCACCTCCACTAGCTTTGTTCACAGTGATGCTTTCTAAGGCCCACTTAACTTCACATTTCAAGATGTCTGGCTCTGGGTGAGTGATCACATCATCATGATTATCTGGGTCGTGAAGATCTTTTTTGTACAGTTCTTCCGTGTGTTCTTGCCACCTCTTCTTAATATCTTCTGCTTCTGTTAGGTCCATACCATTTCTGTCCTTTATGGAGCCCATCTTTGCATGAAATGTTCCCTTGGTATCTCTAATTTTCTTGAAGAGATCTCTAGTCTTTCCCATTCTGTTCTTTTCCTCTATTTCTTTGCATTGATCGCTGAAGAAGGCTTTCTTATCTCTTCTTGCTATTCTTTGGAACTCTGCATTCAGATGCTTATATCTTTCCTTTTCTCCTTTGCTTTTCGCCTCTCTTCTTTTCACAGCTATTTGTAAGGCCTCCCCAGACAGTCATTTTGCTTTTTTGCATTTCTTTTCCATGGGGATGGTCTTGATCCCTGTCTCCTGTACAATGTCACGAACCTCATTCCATAGTTCATCAGGCAAGGAGATCCAACCAGTCCATTCTGAAGGGGATCAACCCTGGGATTTCTTTGGAAGGAATGATGTTAAAGCTGAAGCTCCAGTACTTTGGCCACCTCATGCAAAGAGTTGACTCATTGGAAAAGACTCTGATGCTGGGAGGGATTGGGGGCAGGAGGAGAAGGGGATGACCGAGGATGAGATGACTGGATGGCATCACGGACTCGATGGACGTGAGTCTGAGTGAACTCCGGGAGATGGTGATGGACAGGGAGGCCTGGTGTGCTGCGATTCATGGGGTCGCAAAGAGTCGGACACGACTGAGCGACTGAACTGAACTGAACTTCTATCCTCCTCCTCATTCCTTCCAGGAGATTGCACCTTTAGCCACACTCAGTCTTATGCTTCCCTGTAGAGTGGCCTCTATCTCTAGATCCAGGACTGGGATAAGAGGCACATTCCTAAGCCATTCAGTACATCATGTTACTCGGGCCATCATGATGGCTCAAGTCAATGAGATACAGGAAGATGTTTGCCAGGGTTTCTGGGAAAGAGAAGCCCTGCCTTGTCTTTTTCCTGCTTGTAATACATAGAGAATGATACAGTACTAAGATATGCTGGCAGTTACCTTGGCACCAACCAGCCTGATCACAGAGCCAAGGAAGTGGAGCCTAGAAATAAAAGCTGAGATCCTGAGTCCTGATCCCATTGTCTGAGGGCTGAATCAAGCTGTGTAGAAGTGGATCCTTCTGACTGTTCAAGTGTCTGAACTAATGAATTTCCTGTTTTGTTTTTTTTTCTTAAAAAAGCTATTTTAGATCAGTTTTTCCACCTCCCATAATTAAGAGTTTTGATGCATAAGACTTTTCTTCTTAGTTGTGGTCATTTAAAGGGGGCTTCTAAAGGAACTTCCCAATATCATGTGCTTGTTGTCACATGTTGGGGAGGGTCTCAGCTTGACCATAAACCACATCCATCACAAGGACTGAGATAATCAGGTGCATAGTGAACTACCCTGTATGTGAATGCACAGGGCCAAATCACATCGTGGGGGAGAAGTCCACTTGAGGGATGAGAAAGCCTGGGTAGGGTTGGGGGTGACTCTGGGAATACAGTGAGGCTGTCCCTAGTCCCCCATGTTGGAGTCTTCAGAGAATAGGAACCGTGTATGAAAGCGGAAAGAGTTCTTCGCTGCGACTTCTGCAAGACTGTGTAACACGTGTGGTCTCCGTGTAGCATTTGACACAGCTTTGGGGACCTGACACGTCCAAGGTCTGAGAACACTAGAGTAGCTGAAGGGGGAGGGGAAGTGGCAGCCATGGGGCTCTCCAGGGCAACACTGTCTTGCAGGAATCAGGAGGTGTTGCACTGATACAGTGGAACTGGCTGGCACGGAACTCAGCAGCACTGGCAGTGGTGCCAACAAGCACAGCAGCGCCAGCAGACTCAAGGCTGCCCAGCCCTAGGAGGCCAGACTAAAGAGGAGGTCAAGGCAGTGGATGCGGGGATAACTGCTGGGACCTCTCAGGTGGGCACATGTTCCATACCCCATGGAGACACCATGAAAAATTTGAGGGGGTGAGGTGGGGAGTGTGAGGGGACCTGAGGTCCTACATTGAGAGTTGGGAACCAGATCTTGCAAAATAAGTCACTGTCATAAATAACGCATAATAGACGGTCAACCACATTGTGATTTTGCTCTCCGAGGCCGCTGGTGGTGCCGTGCTTGTTTTTCTCTTGCTTGCCTTCCTACCTTTCCTATAAGAGAGCCTTTGCTGATGTCTGCTAAGCCAAGCTTGCTTTCTGTATTTCCATAATTTTTGAACACTTTGTTCTTAATGATTTCCATGCTTTCTGTAATTTGCTAACGTGTCTCCCTGACTACACTCTGAGCAACCTGGGTCATATTTTATTATCCTTGAATTAAGCATCATAGAAAATGTTTGTCAAATTACCACCTCGGTATGTGTCTCTGTGTGTAGTTCTCTAGCTCAGTCTCAGAGGTAGAAAATATTTAGAGCCAGAGTCTGGTTGAACTGCTACCCCATTTCATTTGTAAGATTTTTGAGAGTTCAATCGTGAATTTTCTTGTTTCTGCTTTCCTGGAAAAATCACAGTTTCTCTGGTTATTTTTCTAAATGAGAGGGGATATGGCTAGAAATTGAGGGCAGCTGACTAGGCTTTTTGATTTGGTGACCTTAATCTCCCATGCCAGAATTAATCTTTCTTTTGTGAGGACGACCTAGTTGAGAAAGAGTTAATACTTATGCTCCTTCTCGAACAAATTGCCTCATTCAGGAAGGGAAAAAAAAATTCTCCTAGAAAATTGGATGGTAGTGGATTATTCCCCCTCAGATCTGCGGATTAGTGTATGTGGGGAGGGCATCCAAGTGGAAAAAAATGTAATATCACTGTATTTGAGGACCGCACTCACTCTTTCACACCACCTCAATTACAGGTCTCTTTATCACAAGCATCATATGATGTGTGTCTTGCTGCCTACTTCACTTAAGCCTATTACAAATTTTTTTTATTAAATATTTGAGAGCTCTTTAGAATTACGATACACTTGCATCAGCATTGACTGAATCAGCTCTCTTATCCTTCTCTCACCCAAACACTGGCAATTGAAGAATTCTTTAAGACAAGGAGGACCTTAAAATATTATCTCTCATTTTATAGCCTTACCATAAAAAAAGTAAGTTTTATGTAGGGAAGACACATGGGCTTGTAAACTAAATAAACATGTATTTTTCTTTAAAAAAAAGATTCACAATTTATGATTCTCATTGAAAAAGATAAATATTAGGCTTAGTAAGCCAAGAGTGAAGTTACTGAATATTAAATAAAGAAAAAAATCTTTGAGGTGTGAGTGCTCACTTTCCTTGATCATTTAAATAGCCCTGGATGCCTTGTAGAGAACTTTGAAATGCATTCTTCATTACTAGTGACAGTTTCATGAAAGCAGGTATTTTTTATTTAACAATCTGTCTCTCTCTCCTGCATGTTCTTCGTCTTCCACCACAAAAGGCTGAGGGCAAATTTAAGGTTTTACAAGGTGACTGATAAAATGAGAGACCTGATATTTTAGGACCTTGCTTTTTCCTTGAAGATCATCAATCCGGAAGTCCTAAGCACACTGGCTGGAGGACGTGTCTGCCATAAGGAAATGGATGAGGAGTCATTATCACCTCCAAGAGGAGCTACAGTTATTGATCTTGGGTTCCTGAACATTTCAATCAGAGTAAACATCTTGGTGTCATCTCAGGTGTGTGATTGCCACAACCATGATGGCAGGTAGGACCCTGTGATGCCAGGCAACTACTGGTCTTAAGAATTATGATGCCACAGACATAAAGTGGGACTTGCCCATGGGGACGGTGAAGGAGGGGATCAGAAGAGACACCAAGCAGGGCTTTGGCTGACACGGTGCTCTTGGATGTTCCTTCCGTCTGGGCAGGAAGTGTGTAATACCGTCTGAACTGAAAGATGTTTTCCAAAGATGCTTTAATTGTGCCGTGTTCCTGTGTATGCTTATGAGCAGTTTCTCAGGCTGCAGCATCCTCTCAATCAAGGAGCGTCTCCAGTAAAAGGCTTTCGTGGCCATTGGATGTTGGCACCAGGAACACCTGCCAGCCCCTAGTTAGTGGCCGCCCCAATTTCTCACAAGGCATGCTGCCCTGTGGAGGAATGGCATGTTACCAGCTCCCTGGCATCCGAACGGGATCAGACATAAATCTCACCAGCAAGGGATGAAAGTGAAAATAAGGTGTGAGGAATCAAAAGGAAGTTGCAGAATGCATGGCAGATGTTGTTAGATTTGTCTAGCAAAGCCCAGGTGCCAAGCACATGATTGATGACATTAGCGAGAGAGGTTAATAGCCCTGGACAGCGCTGCTTGGGCTTTGAAAAAGGTAAGCACAGAGCAAACACTAAGCCTGCAGCAAGCATGGCCAAATGAAGCAAGTGGGGCTTTCAAAACAAATAGCATGTCATCTGCTTATGTAACATCCATCGTTGAGTCAAATGGAAGCCAAAAACGTCTGTGGTTGTGGTGACGGTTGGGGAGAAGAGGGTGCTTTGCTAGCTGACTCACTTGAAGGTGATGGGCTCTGAGTGACAAGCAGGTCAGTATGAATTCTGCAGCAGGCAACGACTTGCTTAGTTTACACCGTGAATGTTTTGGCCTTAATTTATGCTGTGAGCAATGGCTGAGCCCAGGTTCATTACGTGCCCACTGAAGATGATTTATGTGGGTTTCATGTACTTGGACTTTAATTATTCACATGATTATCAATAAAAAATAAGGGCAGAACAGTGTTGAATGTGAACAGGTTGGCAGGGGCCAAGAGCTGATTGTAGAGACTAAATTTAGATGAGGAGGGGGAGAACACTGCCTTTTCCTTCACATCAGGTATGAGAACAAATTCACAAGCAGAATTTACACTTTTCCTCCCTTTTTCACAAACATCCAAACTGCCAACCTGTTAATCAACTCCCTGATGGCAGACAAATGTCTCTGGGAAGAATGTGCCAAATATCAATTGTTATTGGCTGAAACTCAATAGGATGAAATGAATTGAGGCTGCCATTCTATTCCATGCAATGCAATCGCTGATCAATAGTAATTGGACATCCCTCTGTGATGAGGAGAATGCTGAAACAGGGATCTCGTCATGAGTTATGGCGCATATTAATCACTGTCTAAGCATTTCATCAATGTAATTTCCTTCCAACAACTTGCTATGGTAGCTAACTATATGGGGAGGGGGACCCTCCCACCTTCCCCTGCAAGTATTCATTCGAAAGTTAAAACTGCATGACTCAGGAAATCTGTTTCACGCCCCTCACACTCGGATTGGTGTGAGTTTCACTATATTGAGTTATAACTCTGCCGCATGTAGAATGGGGTAAAAAAAAAAAAAAAAAGCTCTCAACCCCAGGGAGAAGGGAAACATGGGAATGAGCTAAACAATAGAAATTCATCTGCAATGTGGCTTTTCCCCAGAAGCAGCATTTGTTTCAGCTCTTGTTCTGCTTCTCACACCTAAGAAATTGTCAAGGGACCAGTAGAGAGGAAAAAAAATTTTTCTTAAGAGTCAGGCTCTAGAAAAAGTTGGACTAATCTGAGGATGCAAATGGAAATACTCGGTAGCATTCCCTTTTGAGATTCAGTGTTTTGCTGCAAATGCATGTTTTGACTGGAGGGCAGGTGGGTGACATTGGGGGTCACTGCTGCCTATTTCAGGATGTGGTTATGCATGTTCTCGCCCAACGACTGTTTGCATGTTGAATTTGATGGGTTATGTAGCCTAGTTGCTGTCAAATAAATACTGCCCTTTTCATTTTTTATTCCATTTTTTTAGGGAGCAGAGTTTTCCTGAGCTTGAAGATTTAATAGCAATTCTCATTATGGTTCTCTAGCTATTAACCAACTCTTTCCACTAAAAGACTTTTTCTCCTCTTTGCTTAGTATTTTGGGGATAAAATAAATTTCCCATTAGCAAGGGGGAAAGCCTGAAAATAACTGAGTTTGGATTTTTCTGGAGTAGATTCTCAACAAAGTTCTTGCAGTAGATCAACACGGATTCCTGGAGAACAACAACTCTGGGAAATTATCTCACCAGGGGAGGTAGTTTTGAAAAAAAGGAAAACGCAGGGAAGGACTTCCCTGGTGGTCCAGTGGCTAAGACTCTGTACTTTCAATGCAGGGTCCGTGGGTTCCATCCCTGGTTGGGGAACTAGATGTCCCACATGCCACCTGGCAAGGCCAAAAATAAATACGTAAATAAAAAATAACTGTTAAAAAATTGACAGGGAAGGTGGCAGCAAGAACATATATAGCAGTGGGAGAGTGGCGGCTCTTCTGTGTTAAATACAGGTCTCCTGAGAACAGGCCCGAAAGTGGTGATGTGGTTTCTTAACACTTTCCCAGTTAGTTGAGACTCACCAAATTAAAGAGACATTGCAAGAGGAGAGAGGAAAAGGCTGAGCCTCTGAAGCTCGTATGTGGTCTCCTCTGACAGCCTCTTAGCCAAGCAAATGGCATCAGCATGTTGTAACGTGAGCCATTTTCCAGATCCTGCACTGGGGTCTCTTGGGTGATTTTCCCTAGCTGCCTTTCAAGCCATGTGATCCACCTCAACTTGCAAGAAAATCATTTGGGAATGGTTGGAACAGGATGACAGTCCATTCACCTGGATCTAATGGAGCCAAGTCGTTGATTGGGAGCTCAGATGTTTGCCCAGGTTTGAAATTCTAGTTGGAAGCCCTTGCGTTTGTCAGACTATCAGGAAATCTTCCAAGGCCTGACTTCAAAGTGAAATTCTCTACCTTTCCTCCTGACAGTGGGTCAGGGGTATGGGAAGAACAGCCAGCTGTACCTTGAGAGTTTAGGGTTTCTTTTGTCAGACTTGACTCAGTTCTTAAAGAAATGAAATCGAGAGAAAGAGAAATATGATGTTTATATAAAAATACCTTTATAATGATGTTTTGCACTTATATAACATAATTATTTTTGCTGTTAAAAGCATTTTCGTTTCTAGTTGATACTTCAAGTAACCTCATGATGTAAGCAATACAGTTATTTTGGGCTCCAATTTACAGGTGAGAACACTGAGCTTGAGGTAATTATTCTATCTTCTCAAGCACAAATAACTGAAAAAGATGAAACTGTAAATGAGGAAGGTTTTTTTGGCCTTAAATCCTGATGTTTCCTCCTCTTTAAATACTAATTCAACAGAAATTTTATACTAAATTGACAAATAAGCATCAGAGATTATAAGTTTCTATTTAAGTATCTTATTTTTTTACAAAACAATTCTAAAAATGCCTTCTTAGTTTTTCATACCAGAAGATCTCCTGAAAGAGATTATTTGGTCATATCTCTTCCATCCCCCAAGTATTAGTCTGGGCCTTTAAATCATTTAAGACAGCTACAAAAATCTCCTATTTTAAAATACCCCAAGAGAAAGAGATTCTTCAACCCTTGTGGGTAACTTTTCCTGATGTTAAACATTTCTCAAAGTCAGGAAATTCTTTCTTGTGTCCTAAATCCCTAATGCTGTAGCTTGAACTCGTTTCCTCCCGGTTGGTCTTCAGTGGAGATGCTGAACAGCTGGCCGTGTTCCTTGGTGTGGGAGTTTGTTCCAGAGAGAAGCAGCAGGCTCTTAAAGGCCCCCTCAGCCTTGTCTTCCATGGGTTCTATAATCCCTGCTCCTTTCTCTATTTCTCATAGGTCTCATTTTCCAGTCCTTTAATAGTCTCTCCGCCTTCTCCCATATAACTCAAAGTTTCTGTTAAGACAGCGGGAGCAGGGGAGAAGTGAGCCTTTGTTCTTGGGGTGGGGGTCCTGCAGAGGGGAAGAAACCTCCAAACCTCATTCATACTGGCCAGACTCATTCCCAACATGAATACTGATGGTGTCCCTGGCCCTGGCACTCAGAAATCCAACATTCTCAAGGAACTAAATGGATAATTAGTCTATTAAATGCCAAAATACCTTTTGAATAGCAACAGGATATTTGGCAAAAGCCTTCTTGAATATCTCTGTTGGTTCCCAATGAACCCACTTCTTTGGGCTGAACTGTCTCAAAGGCTGTCGAGATGACTCACTGAAGAATGTTTGTGGGGTGGAGGGGTCCAGAATACCATTAGTTATTTAACATTTCACACACTTTTTACATCCTTACTATAGTACAAAATGGACTCACAAAGACCCAGGCTTTATATACTCCTGTATTTAAAATACGATTTTACTCCTGTATTTTATATTTAGCCATGGACTTAGCAGGTAATTATTATAAAATCCACGTGGTGAATAGGACTGAGACGTCAAGCAGCTTCCTATAAAAGAATAAAAACTATGGGATAACTTTGAACTTGAGACCATTTCATGTCCTTGCTGAATTCCTTGAGAAATAGCTACAGGTGTTCCTTGAATGAGGTCAGAGTGTCATGTGAAGGCTGTGGTGATGGGAATAAATCCTTTTAGGGGTAGTTTCTAAGCACTCTCTACATCTGTTAGCCATTCTAGGGTTGGCTGGGTAGGTAGCAGGTCTAGTGGTCTTAAATTAGGTTGCACAACCACTTAATAACTATAGTTGGTGACCCAGTTGGCACTTGCCAATAAACTGAAGTCTGTAGACCACTGACATCATGTTTGGGAAAAGATACTTGAAGAGAAGTAAATGGGCCACAGAGAGTCAAAGATTATAACTCAGAATGATCCCAAGTGGCCTTGTTGGTTGCTGGTAATTTTCACCAAAATACTCCCCCTCTCTTTGAATTTATTTTTTTTAGCCAAATATGGTCATTACTGAAATCTTTTTGTAAAAGGGAAATAACATGTGCCATGTAGAAGTTTTATTTTCGTAATGAGAGGTAATTGATAAGGAAGACAAAATGGAGGTTAAAAAGTATCTCTTCATAAGACCTATTCACAAGGTCGCCAAGTGACCTTTCTCTAGTCAGGAAACAATTACGTACTTTGTTTATCTTATCATTCGGAGTAAATGACCCTCTTAACCCAGCATCATCTCATTTCCACTGGCTCTTTCATTCCTCCCAAGGGGGTTTAAGAGAAGCAAAACCCTGGGGTTGCTGTTAACAACCTGACATCTTCCCCCCACCAAACCCCACCCTTGACCAAGACCCACTGTGGGCAACCAGACTGTGAGAACTGCGCTTCAGTTTTTCCAGACTTCAGTTTCTTTATATTTGCTATTGAGGCCCTGGCTATACCATGTCCTAAACAGAAAGCAAAGCAATTCACAACCCAGAGTTGAACATGGTCCTACATGCAGACCTGGCCTATTCTCTGCCACAGAGAATGAGACTGAGGGCAGAAAGGTAACACAGACATAGGGGCACAGTCAGAAGGGAGGAATATCTACTACCCCATGGACCACTGCAAAGCTTCCCAACTCTGGCTAAACATTGAACAACCTGGGGATTTACAAAAATTACCCATGCCCTGACCACACCCCTTGGAAAGCTTGATTGAGAGTCGCCTGCAGTCAAATTGAGAACCACTAATGGGACAGTCATGGCCAAGGAGATTTCACAAGCAGCTCCAGAATTTGAGGGGTAGGAGGTAGGGAACACCTTTACACATTAGAAGATCTCAAGAAGTAACCAGATTTTATAAATCTTTGAGTAGAAAAAAATTAGCCATAACTAAATTGTATGAATCTTTAAGTAGAAAAAAGTGGCCATAAGCCAGGAAGAAATGTTTCCATCATGTTTGTATCCCAGTGCCCAAGACACTGTCTAGCATGTGATAGTTTGACTCTTAGTGAGCTGGGATCTAGCTGCCCACATCTGAGTCATGGTTCAACCACTAACCACCATGCTGACTTGGTCAAGTTACTCAACTTTTCCAAGCCTTAGTGTTCTCTTCTACTGAAGGATCTAATAAGAATCCCATAGATTTCACTCCCACTGAGATGTGGAAGCAAATCAACACACTCTAGATAAAGTTTTTAAAACATTTCCTGGCACAAGGCAAGGACTCAATCACTATTTGGTATTATTGTTAAAATGTCTGAACAAGTGATGATGCATCAGTCCAGGCCATGCCTTCATTCCTTTGAGGCCTCTCATACTGTCTTGCGCAGTATAGATGTGGGTGACATCTTCTGTGTATCAGCAGCTTTTGTGTTCTCAGGTTGTTCTTTGTTTGAGGGTGGTGTCCTTACCTCAGACATCTTCAGAGGCCCTGAGCCACTTCTGCTTACAGCCCTTGCTCAAAATTCTATTACTTAAGGCTGTATTTGGCTGTATCTGAATTTTCCCAAATAAGAATGTTACAGTAAGGAGAAGGGGCACGTGGAATGACCTGCTCTAGACCTCATGCAAACTTGTCATGATGCTGGTAGTCAGACTGGCTTTGAATCCTGACATATGGAACCATTCCTTTAGATATTTGTCATTTCCTATAGCTCTGAGTTTATCCCAATTGCACTGTGGCATTTAGATAAATATAGATGAGATGGCTGGATGGCATCACTGACTCGATGGACATGAGTCTGAGTGAACTCTGGGAGTTGGTGATGGACAGGGAGGTCTGGCGTGCTGCAATTCATGGGATCGCAGAGTCGGACACGACTGAGCGACTGAACTGACTGACTGACTGACCTCATGGATGGGCTTCCCTGATAGCTCAGTTGGTAAAGAATCTGCCTGCAATGTAGGAGACCCAGCTTCGATTCCTGGGTTGGGAAGATCTGCTGGAGAAGGGATAGGCTACCCACTCCAGTATTCTGGCCTGGAGAATTCTATGGACCATGTAGTCTATGGGGTCGCAAAGAGTTGGACATGACTGAGCAAATTTCACTTTCACTTTTCACCTCATGGATAGTCCCAAACTGATGGTAGACAGCTTTGATGATTGTGAAAAGTTGGCACTAAGTTAATGAATTGGGGGAAAGTTGGTATTAAGCCATATATCCCTTCAGAAATTACTTTTAAATGATGTTTGTCTTTCTTAGACTTCCCTGGTGACTCAGATGATAAAGCATCTGCCTACAGTACGGGAGACCTGGGTTTGATCCCTGGGTCAGGAAGATCCTCTGGAGGAGGAAATGGCAACCCACTCTAGTACTCTTGCCTGGAAATCCCATGGACAGAGGAGCGTAGTAGGCTACAGTTCATGGGGTCTCAAAGAGTCGGACACGACTGAACGACTTCACTTCACTATCTTTCTTACCTCTTGGGAGAAACGCAATATGGTCTTTCTCATCTAAAGACAAGACATAGCTAAGAACATATTGGGTCTTTATTTCTTCTTTTCCTTCATATTCCTGTGATCAAAGCAGGAACAATATCCCTGGATTCAGGGCTCATGGGGTGCTAGAGTTTAGGATCAAATCTCTCCTTAGAATTTTCTTCTCCAGGAGCTTCCAGGGGAAAATCATTTATTCTTGGTATAAATGAAAAACTTGTTTGGGTTTGACCTGCTTAATTCTCCTTGAGTGAAACTGCATGTGAATGAAGACGCTTTTAAAGCAGATCCAGACTACATCAGGAAACCACAGCTCATTAAAGGAAAAGAAGTTCCTCACAAGATCCCCTCCCACCACCTTTTTTTTACAGATCCAATTTTCAAGGTAATAAGAATGTGATGTTTCAAGATAACTTCACCCCTACTTGGGTAGAAAGGGCAGAGAAGGTTAAACCTTTTAAAAAGAATAAAAATTTTAAAGTCAGTGTCTTCAACACAAACTTTTTTTTTTTTTCTTTTCCTCTCTGGTTTAATAGTGCTTCTGAAATTCATTTTAATGGGGTGAAGAAAGAGGTAGGGAAGAAATGGAAAATCTTCTCTGTTATTCCTAAAACACTATTAGGAGATCACTTGCTTCCTTTAGATTTACATATAACTTTTACTGAGTGACACCCCTCATTCTCTCTTTATGGTAGCTTTTATTTAACCTCATTGCATTGCCAGGAATTTCCAGTCTTATTGTGACAGCATTTTCTGAGCCCTCCACCCTTAATGTCCTTTTCTTCATGCTGGCTAATTAGCTTCCCTATCCTAGAAATTGGGCTTCCCTGGTGGCACAGTGGTAAAGAACCTAGCTACCAATGTAGGAGGCACAGGTTTGATCCCTGGGTCGGGAAGGTCCCCTGGAAAAGGAAATGGCAACCCAGTCCTGTATTCTTGCCTGGGAAATCCCAGGGATAGAGGAGTCTGGCAGGCTATAGTCCATGGGGTCACCAACAGTTGGACACCACTTAGCGACTAAACAACAGCAAAGTGAAGACGATGACAATACTACTGCATTCGTCAGGGTTCTCAGGTCCTTCTAGCTTCCTGCCCTGCCGCCCTCTCTTGGTTGGTTGCAAGACAGTCACTGCTTCTCCAGGTATCTTGATCTGCTTCCATGCTAAAAGAAGGAGCAAGGGTAGGTAATAGGCTAGAAGCATATGCCAGCTGAATGTGTCTTTTTATTTTTATTTTTTTGGTCAGGACAACAATAGCTCCCCTGAGAGCCCTCCTGGGTAGACTTACACTTACTGTTCACTGGCCAGGGTTATGCGATGTGGTCTCCCACAGCTGCAAGGAAGCTTGCGGTTTCAAGCTGGCTTCCTTGGCAAGTTGTCAGCCTGAACAATAGCAAGCTGCTCTTATTTTGGGTAGAAAACAGGCGTGGATGGATGCGAGAGGCCACGGCAGGGTGCACATCCATCTCCTTCACAGCACATCGTGAAGATTACCGGAGACGTTTGTGTAGAAGCCCAGCGCACCTAAGGGCCCTTCACAACGTGACTGGGGTGGGGCCTCATCCCTCTTGCAGACACGGGAGCGTGAGTTCAGGAGGAGGCTCAGCATGCCCTGAAGGGTTCCACAGGGACCCGGGCTGCCATCAGCACTCCCGACCCACCCCGACACTCAGGGAGTCTCCTTTTCAGGGTGGTCAGCCTCTCTCCCCGACAGCTCTCCCAGGAGCGCAGGAAGAGTCTGCCAAGTCCTCCGTGGGTGCTGGCGCTGCGCGTCATCCTCTGGCCTCACCGATGTCTGAATGTAATGACATGTTGATAAAATGCCTTGTCAAGCTTCACAGCGGTTCTCTGCCATGCAGCCTCATTACACTCCTGCTTCATGATTAAAGTTGAAAGAACGCAAGCCCGCTGGACCGCTCGTTAGCAGGCGGTGTGGCCGCCACCAAGGGAACAGCACACGGCTCCGGTGCTGGCAGGGGCCTGGGGCCTCCGCTCAGCCTGTCCATGCACCCTCCTTCCATTTCACATGCAGAGCAGATGTATGTGCATGCGAAGCTGGGTTTGTGATCTTGCTGGGAAGGTGTAGGAGAGACAGCCCTTGAGCTGGGCGGGATGGCCAGGAGATGAAAGATACTTGTGAGAAAAGAATAACCTGAGACTAAACTAGGAGCCTGAATACTGGTGAAAATGCAGTCCTCCAAATACGGCCATGCTGTGCACTCAGGGATGAACTGTTTGGTATACCTTACAGTCTACAGGGCTTCCCTAGTGGCTCAGACTGTAGAGGATCTGCATGCAATGCAGGAGAGGTGGGTCCGATCTCTGGGTCAGAACGATCCCCTGGAGAAGGAAATGGCAACCCACTCCAGCATTCCTGCTTGGAGAATTTCATGGACAGAGGAGCCTGGTGGGCTAAAGTCCACAGGGTCCCTAAGAGTCAGACTTGGCTGAGCAACTAACACTTTCACTTTCATAGTCTACATTTCTAAAGTACCCAGAGAACTGGGAGAAATAGACAGGTATTTAGTTTTGGGGGCCTCTTCATTTAGAAATTCATGGTAGAGCATGAATTGTACTCCACTGGGACATAAACTTTGTAGGCTTAGAAACTGTAAATCAAGCATGAAGTTGCCAGTTCTGTTTACTAAATTTGGTAGGCTGCTGCCTGCCTCCAGGAAGAAGGAGAAAGCTGAAGTCTCCTGTATTCGGCTACAACTTTATGTCCTGCAGAGACCCCAGGAGAGTCAGAACCCAGTTAGTCTTCTCAAATGACAACCCAAACCCTGCCCCAGCAGGTGGACACCAAGCCATGTCCTTTGCAGGTCAGGCTCTGTTACTTTTTATACAAGAGGAGGGGAGGAGAGATGTGACAATGTACTTTTGTGAGAAAACTTCAACTGTAAAATCTTTTATATCTTTTGGAATGGTATCTGTATAAAAGCAGGTTATTCAGGTCCTCGAAAGAGTGTGGGCAGAAGGGAGTAGCAAACTCAACCGGCAGGGAACACATCAGACATGGCTTATATGTGACACGTGTACTGGCCTAGGCTATTCTTGTTTCCAGTGACAGAAACTATATTCAGACTCTCTTAAGCAAAAGAAAGAATCTGTTTCCTTGTCACTGGAAACGCCAGGGTAGATCCAAATGCTTTAGGCAGCAGCTGGATCCATGGGCTCAAATGGATTTGTTTTGCTCTCCATCTCGGCTCCTCTGGCCCCTGCCTGGCCTCATTCTCAGCTGAGCTGTCTCCGCAAGACAACCGTAAGCAATCTGAATTTATGTTTTCCTGGTTTAGCCACTCCATGGAAAGAAGGTATATCAGTTAGCTATTTGTTTTCCAAAAATGCTGCATAAGATCCAGAGATCTTAATAACATACACTAAAAAGCATTTATTTCTTATCAGTTTGACATCTGACCATGCAGAGACTTTGCTCACTTAAGGCAGCCAGAATAATACTGCCCCATGTGTGCTTCTTCTCCGGTCAACGGTGAAGAGGCAGAAGCTACCCCAAGGAAGTTCTTCTCAAGACAAAAACAGAGATACAAGTGGGTGAGTTCAGCAATATTCCATTGACCAAAAAGCCATATGATCAAGTCCAAAAGGGAAGGGCAAGGTAATTGGAGGAACTGCAGAGATACACAGCAAAGAAGGTGAGTGTGAAGACAGGTGAAGAATTAGAATTAATAAATTCAGATGACCACAGATGATCTCTCTTTTCCAGGGTTTAGTTTTCCATCCCAGGGTACCCAAAACTGGGCCTTGTTTGAAGGGCGTGGACATCCCTAAACCAATTTCTGTAGTGGAAATGGTGAACTCTGGGTCAGCCTGAGTGATTCTGTGATCCTGTGCATCCTACAGAGGTGGTGTTAATGTCAGGACAACAATGAGGCATCATAACTGATACCTCCCGAGGACACATGGAACACAAAAGGAATTCTCCAGTGGAACAAGGAGGGACCTGAAACAAAAATGCAGAGCGGGTAAAAGCCCTTGCAGCCATTATCCACTATAACAAAAAAAGTGCTCTAAACTACCACCTGAAAGGGAGTGTTTACCCTTCAACTGCATGGAACTATTTCTGAGATGAGCAAGGAACAGAGAAGGCACAGGAGGCGTAGGTTTGTGCATCCTTGTCATGAATTTGACCAGTGCCTGTTCAAAGCCTTCACAT